>NC_141135.1:180314472-181786347 GCF_053477565.2 Lygodium microphyllum
CGAATATCAGCGGATTCACGCACATGGAGCCACATTGACTCTACCTTGCCAGGTTTTCCCCAAGGGTTAAGGAATCTTCGGCTTGATCTTGCTATGGATGGCATGAACCCATTCTGTTTGCGCTCAACTTCTTATAGTGTGTGGGGCCTATAGTCCTTGTCAACTACAATATCCCTCCATGGCTTTCTCCGAAGAAAGGACATCTCATCCTTAGCTTGCTCATTTTCAGCCACTACAAAGTCAAAATATGGACGTGTATATTCGTCCATTAGTCGATGAGCTTAAGATTTTGTGGGAGGAGGGGATCACTGTGCAAGATATGAGCAAGTGCGATGGTCGATGGTCTACCAATATTCGAGCCATTCTCATGTGGACCATGTATAACTTTCTGGGATTCAGAGAGTGCTCAAGTAAGTAGGCTTTTGTTCTCGTTGATAATATGTATCATAGCTCGTTCAAGTTTGTATTCACTGGATAAAGGTGTTGGGATAGGTCTAGTTACCTCAGGTTATCATGCATGTCCATTGTGTGGACCACAGTTAGACCCCCGAAGGTCACGAACCATAAAGAAGATGGTATATCAAGGACACGCCGCTTTCTTGCTAGAGGGTCATAAACTCAGGGAAGGTTTTGTTGGACAACCTCCAGCACATATGAATGCCCAAAGCTGATACGAGTTGAAAATGGTCCACACGGAGTCACATCCAAACAGAATGTGACGGTTCTTAGTTTTCTATAAGTTACCATATTGGAACGACTTACAGATCAACCACTTGTTGGATCACATGCATATTTTCAAGAACGTGGGTAGCTTGCTATGGGACCATATCATAGGAAAGAGAGACACTGTAGGGATACAAATGGATTTGAAGGAGGTAGGCAAGATGGAGGTGCTTTGGTCGCAGTCGAGTGCTGATGGTCGCTTGCGGCTACCTCGCGCTCCTTGGGTTTTGTCCACTAAACAAGAGCACATTGTGAAGCAAATAGTCAAGTCTATCCGCACTCCGATAGGTATGGTGCGTTCTCTCATGTCCGCGTTGTCGTAAAGTTCACGCAAGGGCTGCAGAACACGGGGTTCAAGATACAACAAGGGAAGAGGCTAACAAGAAGAAGTCAAATATTTGATGCCAAATTTCACTATATTTCTTGTCAAGAGTGTTACAAGAAATTCATGATCAGAAAATTCTGGTGACAGTTGCATTGATCAGAAGAATGAACATTATCTAGTAATCCAGTCAAACATGTCCCTTAGAGCAGAGAATCATTTGTTGTACAACACTTCTGATTTCTGATGTTCTCAGAGGTTTCTATTAAATACGGATCACATCAGCATATACATTTTGTAACTTGACAATTGCCTGATCAGCAGTAATTTCAGAAGATCAAGAGAGCTGAAAGAATCTATATACAGGAATTTGCAAAGTTCTAGAGTATCAAGTGTCCACATTTGAAATTGTAAAAGCATAAGAATAGCCATTTTCTGTTTGCCAGCACAATTTACTCTTCCAGAAACAATGCATGAATGACATATAGCATGTATAAGTGGAGGATTCAGATATGCCACTTCAGCCACACACCCTTTTCTTCATTTCAACATATATTGCATTGATCACCTCTTTCGTACATGAAAAGCAGTAATAACAGGCTGTTCATCCTTAGAGTTGTTTAGGAAAGACACAAGATTGTCAGCTGGATGTGAGACAATGGCACAGAAAACTCCTGTAATGTAGCCACCAGCAAAGCTAACTGCAAGCTGTGTAGGTTTTGAGCATTCTTCTTTAGGAATAGGCACAACATTCTTATACAGCAGCTCAACCGTTTCTCAAAGCATGCAAACTTCATCATAGTGAATGGATTCTGGTGTCCTCATAGTTTTAAGCTTGTCTGTCCATTGCATAAAAAGGTTTGAATATTTGTGCATTTCTGGTTTAGTCTGGAATGCAGTCTCCATTACAGCCATCTGCTGCTGATCATTCATTATATTTCTCCTACACTTCTTCGCCTGGAGTTCTTCACATGCTACTCCAGAGGTGATACTTTGAACTGTATAAGTTCCAATAGCCTGACTATTTTTCTTTCAAGATCCATGTCTTTCGGTTATAGATCCAATTCTTCAACTGTTGATATGAAATCTCTGGGCCTTCATCTTCGCTGGGTGGTCTTCTTGATTAGTCTGATTTGCTTTGTGACATCTTTTATGCCAATTTAGTAAGAATCTGATTTACGTTTCTCAGAGTCTAGACAATATATGCTGTCTGAACAGTATGGAGAGTTACTATGAGCTTCTATCATAACTATGGCAAGACCTTTAAGAAACCTCTGCGAGAGTGTAGTATGCCCTTAATCGTATCCAGAATAATGCCCGTATGCTTCTGACACTTGATGAAAAGATCTCACGGCGTATCTCGGAAGGAGAGGCTCTGCTATGCCGCATGATTCGATATGGTCTCCTCGACGAGAGCCAGAACAAACTGGATTAAGTCCTTGCTTTGACTGTGGAGAACTTTTTGGAGCGCTGCATTGTTCAGTCCTTTTGGAGCGATCAATAATGCCATCCGATCCATCACAAAAGAATTCGTTTATGAGGATTCAATAGAAGATGATGGAAAGAAGCGAAATCAGTCCTGTGTCGCAAGATGATAGACCCTCTGCTGGCATGTAAGCATCAAAGCATCAACAATCACGCCATATTTTTGAAAGTAGCTCTAGAATATCTCCTCTGTCCTCTCAGACAGTAAAGAATCCCTGCGTACAGGATTTTGACTCCTTCTAGCACAATGATCATAACCTGCAGAATTTCGACCATGTGGACTTTGGCTGCAATCATCACGTACAAAGCCTCCAGTTTGGAATTGATTCGAAGTATTTCGAGGACAGTTCGGTAGGTTTTCCCACAGGAATTTGAACCAAGGAGTCACTTTTTCATGAGAGCTTTAGGGCCCAAATCCTCGATCTGCATATCTTGCAGGTTCAGCATCAAACCATCAGAACTTAGCAAGACTCTGTTTTCTGAATTGGATATCTTGCCAGCGATTTCTCTGCTAGCCTCAATCTAATGAAAGCAGGATTGTTGAATATAGCTTTCCTCAATAAGTTGAGCACTTTTCGCCTCCCCTTGTGCTCGAACAATGGCCCTTCTTTTATCTTGTTCCGCTTTCTCAACTCTGAATTTAGCTCTTTCAGCTTTCTGAGCAGCCACCTGTTTTTCTTCAATAGCAGCTGTAAACGCTTTACCAAAAGTAAGGTTAATAATTGAAACATCATCAAGTGCAATATTGAAATTTGCAGCCCGCTGGGTAAGAATTTTTCTTATCTCTCTGCTAACAGCCTCACGTTGTGTTATGACCTGGCTTGCATTATACTGTGCTACAACTGCCTTCAAGGTCTCATGAATTATGGATGGTAAAACTCTTTCATTGTAATTAGTACCCAAGGTCCTGTAGATTATTGGCAATGTATCAGCTACAGGTCTTGTCAAGACATGAAGTCCTATATTAACCATTTGCAGATCTTTACTTCCAGAAGTACTCTCAACAACATGAGGCCTTGCTCTGACATTAAAGATAATCGGTCTGTCGAACCAAGGAATCATCAAATGGATTCCTTCGAGATAAACCTTCTCTTTGATTCCATAATTCCCTGCACTTTTCTTAAAGATCATCATTGAAATTATCTGCTTTATAATGTCCTTTGGCATCAGTTTTTCATATTTTTCTAACACACACACATCATGCATCCAAACAAAATCATACACATGCACTAAGGGAATATATACATTGGATGCGGATTATCGAAATGCATCACACAAATAATGAATCACACGCAGAAAATAACACAAATGCACAACAAAAGAAATGGAGGTGTATACGACTCGGATGCGCAGCAGCACGACATCCACCCCCTCTAAACCTGCGCATCCTCCGGATGTGCCAACTATCTAGGATCATTCAAGTCCACAAACAGGTCGAGTCCATCTTCTGTTTCTAGTAGACCTGTTTCTCCATCAGCTTCATCATCTATATTCTCTGCTTCTTCTGCTTGTCTTTCTTCTACCTGCTCTTCTTCTGTCAATGCATCAAGTGCATATTCTTCATCTTCTCTTCTCTTGAAAATCTTGACTCGTTTTCTAGCAATGGGCACCCTCAGTACTGTTCCATCTAGTTCAGCCAACTCATAGGTACCATTGTCAAAAACCTCTTTCACCTCATACGGTCCAAACCATCTTTGAACCATTTTTCTCATGCTACTATGCTGATTCTCTAGACTACTATCGTAGACTAGAACTCAATCTCCTTCTTTTATGGCTCTAGGCCTCAAGCGATGCCTTAAATCAAACCTGTCCTTGTTTCTGAGTCGGGCTGCCTTCAAACGATCAATTACTAGCTGCACATCTTCTGTCCTTCTCTCTAGTTGACGAATCCGAAGAGCTAGAAGCTCTTCCCTTGATAAATTCTCATGACACGGAAGAACACTCCAAGTGAGAGCACAAATTTCTGTAGGCATGACAAGTTTTTGCCCATTCATCAACTCTGCAGGCATGTATCCAGTAATCACACTATGGGTAGAGCGATCAGCCCACAACGCAAAAGGTAGTAATCTTGGCCAATCCCCAATCCGACCTCTACAAGCTTTTGCCAATGCTTTAACTATCGGCGGATGTCCTCTTTCACTCTTGCCATTTCCCTCTGGATTATAGGCAGTAGTAAGAGCCAATTTAATCCCAAGCCGTGAGAAAAATTCTCTAGCTTCATCTGCATCTAGCTCTCCACGATCAGCAGTAATCTTGCCTATACATCCATACCTGCAAAATATTTCTTCCAACAAGAATTTACATACTGTAGTGGTGGTCTTTGTCCGCAAAGATCTGCCTTCAACATAGTTTGTAAGATCCTCCCTAGCTAATACAAGATATCTCATCTGCCAAAGTCCCAGTGGCAAAGTAACCAAGTCTACCACCCACTTATAATGCATACATAGTGGATAAGTCGGACGCAACTCATCACGATGTCGCACTAAAGAGTAAAGCTGGCAGGCCCTGCAAGTTTCCACAAAGTGAGAAGCATCTTTATACATCCCTTTCCACCAGTATCTTTCTTTGATTTTCTCATAGGTAGTCCACACACCTCTATGTCCAGCCCATGAGCTCTCATGAAACTCTCGCATAATCTGTATCTGCATCGCTACATCACAAACTACTCTCAAGGGCAAGCCTCCTCTCTTCTTTGGATGCTTCCAAAGAAAACCATCTTTCAAGAAATACCCATAAGCCTTCCTTCTGATTTTCTTGAATTCATCATCTGTCCAATCAACTCTTCGAGTCAATGAACTCAGATACTGTCCAATTTGCAGCCACTCGTCAACGTAAAGTTCTTCAATAAAGGTTTCAACAGTAGATGCATGACAATCATGAACAAGGACAGAATCAGCAAACTCTGTCTCATCATCTTCTGCAAGCATTGACTCCTCATCCTCATATCTCGCTTTAGATAGCATGTCAGCAACTGGATTATCTTTCCTTGCTATGTGTCGAAATTCTGGATTCAATGATTTGATATAGGCAATCCACTGAAGCATCGCTATATCTGGAGTCGAGCAACTAGTAATCATACCAAGCAAAGGCAAACAATCTGTTTCCACAACAACTGAAGCTCCAATAAAATACCCTTTGTCACACTTCAGTGCAGTGACTACTCCCCACAACTCTCTTTTGATCTGCGGATATCTCCTCTGTCGCTCATTAAGAACTTTAGCTCCAAAGCGGATTGCATACCTATTTCCTTCAGCATCATCCTGTCCCATTGCCAAACCTATGCCAATAGGGCTAGTATCAACTGTCAACATGATCGGCCGTCCACACTGATAATCCGCCTTGCGAAGAGTAGGAGCTGACTGCAACAGCTTCTTGAGCTTACGCATGGCTTTCGAATGCTTCTCATCCCAATGAAATTTCTGCCCCTTTCGAAGCAGCTGATAGAGAACATCTGCTATATGAGCAAAATGAGGAATCCAAATCATGTAAAATACACAAGCTCCCACAAATCTCCGCACCTCTGAAGTAGTCGAGCAATACTCTGCAATCCTGTTTATGGCATCCACCTTTGCAGGTGAAGGCTTCCTGCCATAATATCCAACCATATGCCCAACTATGATGACTTCATTAACACCAAAGACAGATTTCAGCCCTGAAAGTGTCAAATTTACCTCCTCTAATCGTGTCAATATTTGCTCACAAGCAATCAAGTGGTCAGCCACAAACTGTCTACACCCACGCAAATCAAGACTTTCATTATTTTCTTCTTCTGCACAACCCTTAATAGGCACATCATCTAGAAAAGGCATGGTATACTGTGGAATATAGTCTCGTAGAACTCTATGCATAGCATTCATCATATGAGCAACTGAGTTTGTGGCACCTTGAGGCAAGGTACACATCCTCACAAGACCAATAGGTGTTCGCATAGTAGTAATATCCCTGCTTTCCAAGGCAAGCTGAAACTGATCATAACCTGAATACAAGTCACCTAGAGAATAGATGGCTCGTTCTGCAAAAGCCTCAGCAAATTCATCCACAACTGGACCTGTTCCCACATTCCTCATTGTCACTTTGTTCACGGGCTGCATATCCTGAATAAATCTCAAAGTACCATTCTTCTTTGGTACAGTAAACCACCTGTTAGAATAGGGTGCAGAAGAGGGTTCCAAAATCCCCATTTTAATCTTCTCATTCAGTAACTCTATCAGCTTTGGCAAGTGTGCTTTAGGCACAGGTATAGGACGCATATTCCATGGTACATGAGGAATAGTGAAGATGACCATAGGTGCAACCAATTCGGGACTAATGCAGCCAATTTCATGTGGAAAGAAAGCAAATGCCTTACCATGACATCCAAGCATCTCTCTAAAACATTCTTTTTCCACTGGAAGCAAGAAATCATCATTTCCAATCTTCAATTCTGCAAGAGTTTCAGCTGTAAATTTATGTCCAATATTTGTAGGATCTCTCAACATAGGCTGCCTCATAGCTTTTTCAATCTGCTCATCACTATCAGAAGGAAGCGGCCCTACAACCGGCTTAACCTTCTTATCAACTGTTTTATATTTTGTGTCAACCTTGGCATCATTCAAGCACTCTTTTCTTTGCTGCAATTTTTGCAAATTTTCAGCAACTTTCAACTCTGTTGGCTGAAAAATTTTAGCCTTTCGCTCTATGGACTGCATGGGTACAGCCTGAAACTCTGTATGCAGAAATTTTTCTGCATTCAACTCTATTGGCTGAATGGATTCAGCCCTCGGCTCTATGGACTACATAGGTGCATCTCGAAACTCTGTATGCAGAAATTTTTCTGCATTCAACTCTGTTGACTGAATGGATTCAGCCCTCTGCAGCTCTGTTAGCTGATCAAGATCAGCCATAAATTCAGTTTGCTGAGTTTTCTCAGCCTCTAACTCTGTTTTCAGCATAAAACCAGAAATTTCCTGAAACATATCCAAGGTTTGCACAGGTATGATCTTTGAACCCTTACATACATCAGTTTTCAGCATTGCTCCCATCTCAAACAATGTATCTGCATAAGACATCCCTTCATATAATCCATCTACATGCTCTTCTGCTTGCAAAATACCTGCATTCTTCAACTCTTTCTCCTTACGACCAATGTACTGCCTGGCAGCTCTAGGCAAATCTGAAATTTTCTGATAACTCACTGAACTATCTGAAGAAAATCCAACAAAATTATTGGAGAAAGACTGGCTGCCAGGAGGCGAGATCTCCTCTTTTCTCCGCTCCCTACCACTGGCGTCTCGCAAGACAGCGGTACCTAATGAAAATCCAACTCCTTTGCAGGTAGTGATGCCTCACGCAAGGAGTCCCTGTTTCTCGGATGATTTACCCCAACAATCATAAACTGAACAGCTCGCATACCATCTTTACTGCGTATCCGCGCATAAGCTAACATGTCATCCATCACTTTCGTTTCCATTCTTGCTTCTGTAATGAAAGGCTGTCCAAGAATAATCGGATAAGAGCAAGAATCTTCAACAAAGCAATGATAATCCTCTTCAACATTACCAATAGAAATTCTGATACTCGGACAAGCAGCATACATATCACCAGAAGTATTATTGGCGGCTCTCATGCGCCAGCCATGCTCTGCATCCGTAGGCCACTTGCCACTCTCATAAAGACCTCGAGCAATAAGATTAATCTCAGAACCATGATCGACTAAAGCAATCAAAGGAATTTGTTTCTCTCCAATCCTTATGTAATATCTCCACAGAATAAAAGTTAGTTGGTTGGTTCGTAAGTTAGTTAGTCAATTAATAAGTTAGTAAGATTACTAACTAAAGACTAACTAAGGTAAAAACTAACTAACATTAATTATTGATAATTTTTATTTAATTTAAAATATTTTATTTAGAAAAATCAAGAGTCGTAAATTCGATATTTTTCTCGAATTGGCAAAGACCGTAGCTACCCTTCACGTAAATTACAACGTGAACGAGACTTATGAGTTATATTAATCACAAAGTTCATGTGCATAGTTTGAAAGGTCCAAAAACATTAGATTTTGGGCAAAGCTAGTATATTTTAGATATTTTAGATATTATCCTAAAAGAAAAAGATATGGAGATTTTTAGAACTGGATGTCATTTTAAAAGAAAAGACAAGTGATATTTTAGTTAGTTTGAAGATTTTATAAAAAGAAAAATAAAGAAAAGTGACTGGCGAAATCGCGCGCGTCGCGATCGCAGTTTACAGGCAGTAGACAGCACTTCGAACAGAGAAAAGAAGAAAGAGTGAACTGAGAGCTTTCTAATCAAGTGTCTTGGAGTTTTACCCCCCTTTCGGAGCCAATGGAACCATCAGATTTATGATCTGAGCATCAGATCACTGATCTTTCCAAGATCCCCCTCCACAAAGAACTCCACTTCTCAACCACAAGCCCTCTTCTCTAATTCACTATAAATATGAGGCATGGGAGAGGCATATGAAAGCATAAGGAGACCCCGAGAGGCTGCGAGAGAGAGGTAGAGTGGAGGATACTCCTCCAAGAGATTGTGAGGAAGAGCTTGAAAGAGAGCTTGAGAGAGAGAAAGAGAGAAAGAGAGAGAGAGGAGTCACCTCGAGAGGCTGCAAGGAAGAGAATTAGCTCAATTCCTTCTATCTCGATCCTTGACTTAACCATATTCTCTTACGCTCTCCCATCTTGAATCTATTCTACCTTCTTGAATCTCTTGAGTCTACCTGCGGACCATGGCCTCCAAGCGAAGAATGTCGCGTGCGGATGACAATCCTGCAACTAGCAACAAGGCTTCGGGCAAAGGCATCACTGTCAATCCAACTATAGTTCCGGTTGTAAGTAATGTATTTTCAAGTTGATAGATGATTGCTTTGATTCTCGTGTGAGATACGTTAAGCCCATACTATTGCTCGAGTATAGGTCATGGGAAAGGATAAATTTCATCTCGCTTACTTGGAAGATGGAGTTTGTGAAATGCATATATCAAGGGAAGATAATTGCACCTAGTTACATATGACTTATTTGCTAGTAGAGCAATTACAAGGAAGAATTAGTCAAGCGTTATGAATGGCATACTCGTCAAAAGGACGACATTAAAAGATTGGGCATAGAAATGCTAGGTTAAAGTATAGTCAAGGGTTATAAATAGCATAATTACTAAAAGAATATGATATTGAGGATCACGAATAGAAAGTACTAGCTTAAAGTTTAGATACTTCAAAAGTACTTAGCCTAAGAGCCTAGGAGTCTAATTACTTGAGATCATCTCGCACTTATCTTATTAAGTATTTACACGTTATGCCTATAACATGTTTGATATATGAGGATAATTTTCTAGTTGCCTCATGACTTGACTAAGAGCTGGTACAATAAATTGATCATAAGGGTTAAAGCTAGGATGTCTTGAGATCCGTTGGATAACGATGACTTTTGCCAATCCAAATTCAGGGTTGGGTTATCGATCAAGGTAAGTGACCTATAGAACTTACATCATGAATAGTTTTTGAACCCTTAACATATGCCCTAGCCAAAGGAAGGAAGTGTTAAGATCATGTTTGCATGGTATTGCTCTTAAATCCCAAGGGGGTGAGCAAATATATGATGAAAATGTTATATCGTCTATTTTTGCATTGGTTGGAAAGAATGCAATTGGTTTTGTTGGTTGATCAAACAATATCCTAAATGCTTTTACATTCAACTGGTTGTTAGTTGTTGTTTGGATGATTATTCCAAGTGCTTGTGAGTTATGGTAAATGCATGGCAAGGGTCTGTGATGACAAGTCACCATGGGAATAAAGGAATGTCTTCTTAGAAAATGATATTAGGCTGAATGCCTTGTTTGTGCTTGATTCTTAAAGGATTTAATTAAGGAAGGATATATTGTACGGGTGGATCACCTCCATGGTTGCACTGCGTAGTAACCTGAGAGGGCACTGCTCGATTCATGGGCCGAAGGTCGAATGGTGAAAAGGCCAACCATGGGAATGATGTTTCGCTCCTAGACAGCTTGCGGGTCAGTTGGAGCTCTGGACACCCCTTGCTAGGTCTAGAATGGAGTTGAAGACCTCCGTGGCCCCCAACATCTGGGCATGTTGGAAGATCCTATTCTAGATAAAGGATTGAGTTTTGGTGCCATGTGGGCAGAAGGGATACTTCTGTTGGACAGAAGCGAAACATAATTTCTCCTATATGGGCGGGAGACAAAGATTAACTTGAAGATAAGTTAAGGAACTTGTTTGATCTTGTTTGTCAATAGATTGCTTTGCTCTGTTTTTGTGTCTGTGCTATAATTTACGTGAACGAACCTTGTTCCCTAAAAGGCTTAATTAATTAAGCTGATTTTAAGTGTCACACATAAATGTGGTAGGACCTAATTAGAAAACTAAAGCTATTAAGAGAAGCGGGTGGACGGAATCCCCGACGGGTCCGTCCTACGGCAGGGTGGTCCCAGAGAACTGGGAAGCTTCTCACAAGTTTTTATCGTCATTCGACCTTTAGGTATTGATAGGTTAGAACCCGATTCATGCTGTTTTAGGGGACCGAAATGGGACTATGCCCTATGGGCAGAGAGGTTGAGCAACGCATCCCTCTCGTTTCCCATTCTCTTTGAACCAAGTGTGGCATAGATCTGCTTCGGGTTGGGTATCTCTGCGTAAAGTAGGATGTCCAATACCCGACGCTAGAATGCTAACAGGAGACCTTGACAACTAGGAACCCAAATTTCAGGTCGATCCTAGTGGGTTCGGTTGTGAACGTTCCGTTGCGAGGCGGATTCCGGAAACCCTAGGCGACAAAACTCGGAACATTCCCTGGGAGTGCCGGGCAGCGACGCTTAGATTTGTTTCTCGATAGACCGCTAAAAGAGTGCTTGGAAAGCTGATGGCGGGCACCTCACAGTTGGTATCAGAGCGAAATTTTGTAATGATACATGATTGATTAATGTATGGTTTGTAGACATATCCTAAACAAAATAATCTAAGCAGTATGGCTTGATTGTTAGGCACCTTCTGCACCCACGAATGTTGACATTCAAGAGAAGAAATTCCTTCTCAAGTAATTTAAGGTACCCGAGTTTGATGGAGAAGGGATAGACATTGCAGCAGAGGCAGAGATATGGATTGAGTCGATGGATGACTATTTCTTTGCTTCGAGAACTGCCTCTACCAATCAAGCAATGATAGCCAAACTTAAGTTAGTTGGCCAGGCTCGATTATGGTGGAAGCAATGGTGCAAAGATGAAGATGTTTCTGAAGCCGCTGTTACTTGGGTTCAGTTGAAAGATGTTGTACGCATACAATACCTTCCGCCAACCTACCAGACTTTGAAGATGAATGAATTCTTCAGGTTAAAGCAACTAGAATTAACTTTGGAAGCTTACTACTCAAAGTTTGTAACCCTACTAAAATACACACCACCTATGGATATTGCGCAGCAAGTATCCAAGTTTTGCCATGGCCTAAACACTCCTCTGAACCACCGTCTTGAAGCAATGCGTCCAACAGACTTGCAAGACGCATTACTCCGAGCGAATCCAATCGTGCAAGAATTTAAATAAGAAAATTTTAGTAAAGATGACTCCCGAGATCTGGGTAAGAGATGCCATACATGTGGAGAGATAGGGCACATCCGTAGGAGATGTCCCTACCGTCAATGTTTCCATTGCAATGAGCTAGGACATGTCCAAGTAGACTGCCCTGACTTAAGTCCAAAAGATATGGAGTCTACAAGAAAACAAAGTTACACAAGTGCAGTCTTCGGATATATAGAGGAATCAGATGAAGACGAATACTTAGAACCTACTACACCACTTTAGGATTATTAGAAATCCTAGAAATTTTGTCGACATGAAATACAACTTGTATTGGAATAAACTTTACTCTTGTAACTACAGTTAACTTGAGTAATATGAGTTGTGTCTATTTTGAGCCTAGAACTTGCAAATGATTAGAGATACTCTGGCAAGGAATGATAGTCATAATGTGCAATGAATTTGTCTTAAGTCATTTCTTCTCAACTAATACAGATTGGGTCTTACCAGAATGTCGAAGCTTGGAAGTATTCTTTAGTATTACAAGCAAAGCCAATTGTCCATGGAGCTCAGTCCTGAACTAAGGGCAGGACAATATGGAAATGTAGTTTCCAAGATAAAGGACCACTCCAATCTGCTAAAAGAATCCTAGAACACTTTGGTCTAAAGAAGAAAATCCTGCCAAGGACAACCAAGAATCTTGTGACCACAAGTGATAAAGCTCTGCGCTGTTTCTATTGCAGGGAGTTAGGTCATTTCAAAAGGGAATGTCCAAAGCACCCTAAACACTGATGCTCTGAGTGCCACAACATTGGACATGACTATATCAATTGTCCCAATGGAACTCGAAGAGAACTTTAGCTTACAAGAAATAAGCCATACAAGCTCCAGTGATCTAGAATATACCAATGCTTAGGAAAAACCTAGAAGATATCCATGAGATGTAGCTACAATAAATTTTCTATTGTAAACAAAGACTTAAATATATCAAATACCATAAGTTGTTTTTTTTCAAAAGACCGTATGTCTGTGAGAGATCAGAGTAGCACAGCAGAAGCGTGGTGTTCCATAACCCACATATTCCAAGATGATACCCCCTGTTTCTCTCGAGATGAGGACATCTCAATTTCTCTAAGGGGAGGAGGATGTAATATCTCCGCACAATAAAAGTTAGTTGGTTGGTTCGTAAGTTAGTTAGTCAATTAATAAGTTAGTAAGATTACTAACTAAAGACTAACTAAGGTAAAAACTAACTAACATTAATTATTGATAATTTTTATTTAATTTAAAATATTTTATTTAGAAAAATCAAGAGTCGTAAATTCGATATATTTCTCGAATTGGCAAAGACCGTAGCTACCCTTCACGTAAATTACAACGTGAACGAGACTTATGAGTTATATTAATCACTAAAGTTCATGTGCATAGTTTGAAAGGTCCAAAAACATTAGATTTTGGGCAAAGCTAGTATATTTTAGATATTTTAGATATTATCCTAAAAGAAAAAGATATGGAGATTTTTAGAACTGGATGTCATTTTAAAAGAAAAGACAAGTGATATTTTAGTTAGTTTGAAGATTTTATAAAAAGAAAAATAAAGAAAAGTGAATGGCGAAATCGTGCGCACCGCGATCGCAGTTTACAGGCAGTAGACAGCACTTCGAACAGAGAAAAGAAGAAAGAGTGAACTGAGAGCTTTCTAACCAAGTGTCTTGAGGTTTTACCCCCCTTTCGAAGCCAATGGAACCATCAGATTTATGATCTGAGCATCAGATCACTGATCTTTCCAAGATCCCCCTCCACAAAGAACTCCACTTCTCAACCACAAGCCCTCTTCTCTAATTCACTATAAATATGAGGCATGGGAGAGACATATGAAAGCATAAGGAGACCCCAAGAGGTTGCGAGAGAGAGGTAGACTGGAGGATACTCCTCCAAGAGATTGTGAGGAAGAGCTTGAAAGAGAGCTTGAGAGAGAGAAAGAGAGAGAGAGAGAGAGAAGAGTCACCTCGAGAGGCTGCAAGGAAGAGAATTAGCTCAATTCCTTCTATCTCGATCCTCGACTTAACCATCTTCTCTTACGCTCTCCCATCTTGAATCTATTCTACCTTCTTGAATCTCTTGAGTCTACCTGCGGACCATGGCCTCCAAGCGAAGAATGTCGCGTGCGGATGACAATCCTGCAACCAGCAACAAGGCTTCGGGCAAAGGCATCACTGTCAATCCAACTATAGTTCCGGTTGTAAGTAATGTATTTTCAAGTTGATAGATGCTTGCTTTGATTCTCGTGTGAGATACGTTAAGCCCATACTATTGCTCGAGTATAGGTCATGGGAAAGGATAAATTTCATCTCGCTTACTCGGAAGATGGAGTTTGTGAAATGCATATATCAAGGGAAGATAATTGCACCTAGTTACATATGACTTATTTGCTAGTAGAGCAATTACAAGGAAGAATTAGTCAAGCGTTATGAATGGCATACTCGTCAAAAGGACGACATTAAAAGATTGGGCATAGAAATGCTAGGTTAAAGTATAGTCAAGGGTTATAAATAGCATAATTACTAAAAGAATATGATATTGAGGATCACGAATAGAAAGTACTAGCTTAAAGTTTAGATACTTCAAAAGTACTTAGCCTAAGAGCCTAGGAGTCTAATTACTTGAGATCATCTCGCACTTATCTTATTAAGTATTTACACGTTATGCCTATAACATGTTTGATATATGAGGATAATTTTCTAGTTGCCTCATGACTTGACTAAGAGCTGGTACAAGAAATTGATCATAAGGGTTAAAGCTAGGATGTCTTGAGATCCGTTGGATAACGATGACTTTTGCCAATCCAAATTCAGGGTTGGATTATCGATCAAGGTAAGTGACCTATAGAACTTACATCATGAATAGTTTTTGAACCCTTAACATATGCCCTAGCCAAAGGAAGGAAGTGTTAAGATCATGTTTGCATGGTATTGCTCTTAAATCCCAAGGGGGTGAGCAAATATATGATGAAAATGTTATATCGTCTATTTTTGCATTGGTTGGAAAGAATGCAATTGGTTTTGTTGGTTGATCAAACAATATCCTAAATGCTTTTACATTCAACTGGTTGTTAGTTGTTGTTTGGATGATTATTCCAAGTGCTTGTGAGTTATGGTAAATGCATGGCAAGGGTCTGTGATGACAAGTCGCCATGGGAATAAAGGAATGTCTTCTTAGAAAATGATATTAGGTTGAATGCCTTGTTTGTGCTTGATTCTTAAAGGATTTAATTAAGGAAGGATATATTGTACGGGTGGATCACCTCCATGGTTGCACTGCGTAGTAACCCGAGAGGGCACTGCTCGATTCATGGGCCGAAGGTCGAATGGTGAAAAGGCCAACCACGGGAATGATGTTTCGCTCCTAGACAGCTTGCGGGTCAGTTGGAGCTCTGGACACCCCTTGCTAGGTCTAGAATGGAGTTGAAGACCTCCGTGGCCCCCAACATCTGGGCATGTTGGGAGATCCTATTCTAGATAAAGGATTGAGTTTTGGTGCCATGTGAATTGGACCAGTTACTTCTGCAGGGCAGAAGGGATACTTCTGTTGGATAGAAGCGAAACATAATTTCTCCTGTATGGGCGGGAGACAAAGATTAACTTGAAGATAAGTTAAGGAACTTGTTTGATCTTGTTTGTCAATAGATTGCTTTGCTCTGTTTTCGTGTCTGTGCTATAATTTACGCGAACGAACCTTGTTCCCTAAAAAGCTTAATTAATGAAGCTGATTTTAAGTGTCACACATAAATGTGGTAGGACCTAATTAGAAAACTAAAGCTATTAAGGGAAGCGGGTGGACGGAATCCCCGACGGGTCCGTCCTACGGCAGGGTGGTCCCAGAGAACTGGGAGGCTTCTCACAAGTTTTTATCGTCATTCAACCTTTAGGTATTGATAGGTTAGAACCCGATTCATGCTGTTTTAGGGGACCGGAATGGGACTATGCCCTATGGGCAGAGAGGTTGAGCAACGCATCCCTCTCGTTTCCCATTCTCTTTGAACCAAGTGCGGCATAGATCTGCTTCGGGTTGGGTATCTCTGCGTAAAGTAGGATGTCCAATACCCGACGCTAGAATGCTAACAGGAGACCTTGACAACTAGGAACCCAAATTTCAGGTCGATCCTAGTGGGTTCGGTTGTGAACGTTTCGTTGCGAGGCGGATTCAGGAAACCCTAGGCGACAAAACTTGGAACATTCCCTGGGAGTGCCGGGCAGCGACGCTTAGATTTGTTTCTCGATAGATCGCTAAAAGAGTGCCTGGAAAGCTGATGGCGGGCACCTCACACCTTACAACCGTCTCGGTGGTTTCTCTAGCCCAATGACTTCGTGAAAAATGACTGCGAGGAATGAGAATAGGGGTATCATCATCTTCATACTGCATAGGTTGAACTATTTTCTCCAATTGCGGATTAACAGAAGCATTCTCAACCATCACTGCATCATCATGCTCTTCCCCAAGAGCTCCATGCCACAATCCCTGTAAAGCAGGTCCCTCCATCGCATGTCGTTTCCTCCGCAAAAGATCCTGCATCTGATCTTGTATTTCTCTTCTAGCAATCCCAAGAGCTTCTCCAACAGTAAAAGTGACTTTACTATTCAAAATTCTTTCATGAAAAATCTTACTCATATCCGTCTACATATTAAGGTCTGACAAGAGCTTGAATCCTAGCTCCTTTCTTGGTTGCCTCTTTTCTTTCATCTGCTTGTCTCCCATAGGTTGTTCAGGACCTGATTGAGCTGGACAACTTGACATAGGTGGAGTTATAATAGGTGGTGAAACAAAGTCACCCCCTCTAGTCTTTTTGGAGGTGCTGGGACCCTCCTCATCTCTTCTTCTCTTTTCCTCAACCATGGCATCTAAACCCTGTGTTTTAGCCATATAAGCAAAAATAGAATACCTGTCAACAGGAGAATCCCATCCTGTTTCTCCTCGGATGCTGGAGCCCACACAAGTCATAGTAGATGCCTGAACTTTCCCTCTTCTCACTATCTCCAAGGCAGAGGACCATAAAGCAGAGTCTCCATCAGCTTTTTGCTCAAGCTGGAATCCATAAGCTGAAGCATCTCCTCTAACACTCACATAAGCTGATCGCGCAGCCATATCATCAACAAGTTTCTTCATGCCTCCCTTACCGAAGTTCGTGTCAAGAGGAGCGCCAGTCTCTGTCAGCCATATCTTCCCATCTTGTCCCCAGAACACTACATTCTTCTTACGCGCTTCCTGAAAAGCATCACAATCTCTACAGTGTTGGTGCTCTGTACTATCGCACCAAATACATCGTCTCCCTTTTCTTTGACTAGCTGGAAAAGTAGTCGCTGGAGTAGGTGCTACAGCAGGTACTGACATAAGTTGCTCCTTTAACTTACCAACTTCAGCTTTGACTGCTTCAATCGTCAAATCTGCCAAGCCTTTAATAACATCATCTACAGATAAGGGCACTGGAGCAGCAGGAACTGGTGGATTCACAGCAGGAGGAGTAGGCTTAGGCAAAGAAGTTGCAGCAGGGGTAGAAGAAGAAGTCTCCAAGGATTTTTCAGGAACTGATCCTGTATTACGATGCCATCGTACTCTCCTGCGCTGCTTCTTAACAAGAGCATTCGCAGCATCAATGACATGTCTCCACTCGGTCTTTAAACCTGAATCAGTAGCTTGATCTTCCAAAAGATCATCCAAATTTTCCTATAAATCAGCATCAGCAGCTTGTAAAAATAACTCCACTTTCTGCATCTCCAAAGCTTGCTGCTCAGTCCCATCCAACTGATCATAGCGGCTCTCAAACTCTCGCAGAAGAGTGGTAACAGAAAGTCCCTTATTAGGCATAGAAACCCATGCTAAGAAATTCCTGTGATTCATAAGACCTGTATCCTCTAGGAAATATTCATCTTTTAATGCCTTCTTAAACTCTGCCCAACCTGCATGTGTTTCTTGAATTTCTGAAATACGGACTTCAAGAGCGCGCACCACGATCCGCAAGAAGTAGCGGCTCCAAACATCTTGAGAAACCCCAAAAAACTTCATCTTTTCTTCATACAAATGCAGGTAAGTTGACACTTGCTGGCCATTAAACTGCTTCATCTCCTGTTGGACAGCTTTCAAGGCATCCATAGCATCACTGTCACGTTGTCGAAGGGTTTTTGAAAGCAAAGTCGCAACCACAGAGGATCTTGACAAATTTTAGGATAGAAGATCAATCACGAGAAAATGATACCAAGTAATAATTATATTACTGTTATGAAGTTGGCAAAAGTCAAGATGACTTCAAATCTGATCAGTCCACTGATTTTAGGCCCCCCAATTTAATTCTACTGCATTTGTAGATCCTTGACCTCAAACACTGTGTGCAGAAATCTTGAATTCAAAGATACAACACTATCGTGATCTTCTTAGATTCAGGCTGTCTAGTAAGACCATAAAAAACTTCTTGTGGAGGAAGTAAAAAAAATTGTTATGATGGAGGTACAACATAGGAGATCTTAGTTCTATAAGTATCCAGCTGAGCTCATTCAAGACAAGATCATTACAGTCTACCCAGAATTTGATTGATCAATTATAAGGAAAATATTTCCTTGTTCACTGTATCTGTCGCTTTCTGGAAGTGCACACAGCCATTGAGAGGTTCAATCAATAAGAGGATTAGTATAGCCTTTCAAGCTAGCAGTGAAGAATACAAGCTCTACAAACTCTTTTGCCCTCCTCAAGAATTCATGTAATCCAAGGTGCTCTGGGTAACTATTTGTTTTCAGTTTAGTATTAGCATCTGATTTATGAATATTCTGCTCTTCCTCCAAACGTTGATGAAGGTGGTGTTTTTAGTAATTATAGATGTATGACATCATCTCTCAGGAACTCAAAACACTAAATCTTTTTTCAGTAGTTATAGATGTATGACACCATCTCTCAGGAACTCAAAACACTGAATCTGTTTTCAGTAGTTATAGATGTATGACACCATCTCTCAGGAACTCAAAATACTGAATCTGTTCAGAGATGAACTCTACTTCCGCCCAAAACTGTTGTATTGTCATGAAGTGTTGTAGCAGGGCTCCCACCTTCCTCACACATTTACTTTCGTTGTTTTTCCAATAACGATTGAGCCTTATCTGCCTTTGCTCTTGATTCAAGAACCTGTGTAAGTGTTGACTGTCTTCGTCTTGGCTTATCACCTCGTCTTCTTCTGTTTCCCTCTGGATGCGCCTTGTGGTAACATGGACAGCTCCACTGCTATATCCAGTAGCACCTCTCAATTATACCTCTACTATAATCCACATCAGCAGGAATAACACCGGAGAAGGGAGTTCATCACGCTGACTGGCCCCTCATGACTCCATCCTTCAAGCTTCAAAAACAATGCTCCATCACGACTGTAAGCAAAAGCTAAATATTTCTCCAGTCTCTGGGCTGCAACCAAAATATATTTTTCATCACCTAGTCTTTAGTTCAAAGAGCCATAAGCCTCCACACAGGCAACTGCTGTGCCGTTCCAGTAGTCGCCCCCGGGATATGAACAATGGCCGCTCCAGCTTGTTCTTCCTCTGAATCCTTCCGGGCTGCCCCTATCACTCTAAAAGGAGAGCTGCCTTCTCCGTTTTGACTGCAGTTCTCTCTTTTGAGGACAGAATCGCCCCCACGATCGAGCTCTCATCCCATTAAGCTCTTCACTTCCCGTGATCTCAGAACTTCCCCAATACATAGATATATTTTTGAGGTGCTTGACAGATTGCTAAAAGATACTATGGAATGCAATAAATTTTGTGGAGAGAGCTGTAGAGGGAGAAGATCAACAGGACATCCTTCTGAGAATCAAAACGCAGCTGTAGCTGTTGGAATCAGGGCCATAGTCAGCAAGCGCAAGCTCAGTTGAGGTACACAAATATGTGCATTGAGAGCCCAATCAAAGAGGAAGACTTGAATTGGCACCCATTTTGCCTCTGAAATCACCTGCTGGAGTTGAGGGAATTGACATGCCAGAGATTGCAAAATATACTTAACCATGGAGATTGATATCCAGTGGGACAAACAGGGTCGAGATGTTGTTCAACGCTTGCAAGAACACCATACTTTATTGCCGGAGAGTTTCTGAAGGGATGGCATCAATCTTGGCATGCAGGGCCGCTTCTGTTGCTCCCCATAGGTCTTCAGCACCGTCATCCCCTGTTCTTCTGCGTTTCCAATGTCCTCCCCTCCATGCTACCTTTAATCAATCCTTCTCATTCCTTCAAGTCGAAGCATACTCCTCAAACGAGTCGCCCTGTTGAGCTGCAAAGTCCCGTATCTCCCTTCTGTTCCAGTCGTAGTCTCCTTTCGAGCTCTCCCTCTGTTTAGCCGCAAAGTACTGTCTTTTCCCCCCCCCTTTACGATTCAAAAAAAACTCTTTTCTTTTTCTTTCTCGTAGCTCCCAGAATGTCTGTTTCTCCCAGATTAGCTTTTCTATCCCCATCAGTAAAGCAGCTCCTGAAAATAGCCATCTAAATTTGTTCCTTTCGTGGGCCTCTTTGGCACAACCATATCTTTGTCATTTCCTTTGATGAAGACTCAATCAAGTTTCTGTCAACTGTAAGTTTGTTCAGAGTAAGTGTTCCTACAAGCCTTCAAGCAAATAACATATGTAATAGAATTAGCATGCACCCCTTGATGTTGCATCTCCTCATAGCATCGCATAGCCATATCACCTTCACGATTATGAACATAGGCATCTAGCATTATTGTCCACGATATAACATCATGGACAGTCAATTTCTCAAATGCTTCTCGTCCTTCCTTGATAAAGCCACATTTTCCATACATGTCCACGAGCATGTTACCAACAACAGAGTCTTTTTCTAGGCCCCTTAGGATGATCTCAGCATGTATCTCTTGACCCATTGGGAATGCTCCTATGCTGCCACAGGCTTTCAAGCGAACCCTTGGTCACAATCAAAGTGGTCCATGAAATTGCATCTCAAGTCACCAATCTACCAAAACTCCTTATTCTTCTCCGTCTTCGGCATAGAATGAAAGAGCAAACATAACAACTAAGTATGTACAAAGTATCAAATCACACACACGACTTTTGGGTGGTTTACACACCTCGAATGCGCAGCAATACGACATCCACCCCCTCTAATCCTGCGCATCCTTCGGATGGGCCAACTATCCATGATCGTTATCATCAAGATCCACAAACAGATCAATCTCTTCATTATGTATTTCCGGTAGATCAACAAGATTATATGTCATATCATCTGTCTCTTCCATTGGAGTTTCTTCTCGTTGCTCTTCTCTTGAAAATTCTTCCAATGCATATTCCTCATCATCTCTTTTCTTAAAAATCTTGATTCTTTTTCCAGCAATAGGCACTCTAAGCACTGTCCCATCCAATTCTGTCAGCTCATATGTTGCATTATCAAAGACATGTCTGACTATGTACGGCCCAAACCATCTTTTCACCATCTTCCGAAGTGCAGTATGCTGATTTTCAAGGCTGCTATCAAACACCAATACCCAATCTCCCTCTTCTATTGCTCTTGGCCGCAAGCGATGCCTGCTGTCAAACCTGTCCTTATTTCTTAGTCTAGCAACCTTCAACCTGTCAGTAGCTAGCTGAATATCCTCAGGTCTCCTCTCCAACTGTCGAATCCGAAGAGCTAAGAGCTCCTCTCTCGTCAAATCCTCCTGCCAAGGTAAAACTGACCAAGTCAAAGCACAAGTCTCAGTCGGCATAACAGGTTTCTAACCATACATCAACTCTACAGGCATATATCCTGTGGTAACACTATGAGTCGTACGATTAGCCCACAAAGAAAATGGTAGAAGTCTCGGCCATTCTCCAATCCGTCTTCTGCATGCTTTGGCTAGTGCTTTCACTATCGGCGGATGTCCTCTTTCACTCTTCCCATTTCCCTCTAGATTATATGCTGTAGTTAGAGCCAATTTGATTCCTAACTGAATCTGATTCCTAGCTGAGAGAAAAACTCCCTAGCTTCATCTGCATCCAATTCACCACGATCCGCAGTGATCTTACCCACACAACCATACCTGCAGAAAATTTCCTCTAATAAGAACTTACACACTGCACTAGTGGTCTTCGTTCTCAAAGATCTGCCCTCAACATGATTGGTAAGATCCTCTCTAGCCAAAACAATGTACCTCATCTGCCATAGACCCATAGGCATGGTAACCAAATCAACTACCCACTTATAATGAATGCATAGCGGATAGGTCGAATGAAGCTCATCTCGATGACGCACTACTGAATACATTTGGCAGTCTCTGCAAGTCTCAACAAAGTGAGAAACATCTCTATACATGCCTTTCCACCAATATTTCTCCTTGATTTTCTCATAAGTAGCCCACACTCCTCTATGACCAGCCCAAGGACTCTCATGAAACTCCCTCATCACCTGTAACCGTGTCTCTCTATCGTAGACAACCCGCAAAGGTAATCTGCCTCTTTTCTTCGGATTCTTCCAAAGAAATCCGTCCTTGAGAAAATAACCATAGGCTTTCCTTCTGATCTTCTTGAACTCTTCATCTGTCCATTCATCTCTTTTTCTTAGTGTACTAAGGTACCTGCAAATCTGCAACCAATCTCCAACATAGAGTTCTTCTATGAAAGCCACAATATCATAGACATGACAAACATGATCAACCATAGTGGCTGAAATTTCTGCATCATCCTCTTCTGCAAGTAGAGTCTCCTCAACATCATATCTGGCTCTAGACAACATATCTGCCACTGGATTATCCTTCCCTGCTATGTGTTTAAATTCCGGATTTAATGACTTGATGTATGCAATCCATCTCAACATAGCTATATCCGGAGTAGAGCAACTCGTGATCATACCAATCAATGGCAAGCAATCTGTCTCTACCACAACTGAAGCTCCAATAAAGTACTCCTTGTCACATTTGAAGGCCGTGACAATCCCCAATAGCTCCCTCTTGATTTGCCGATATCTCCTCTGTCTTTCGTTTAGGACTTTCGCCCCAAACCGAATAGCATACCTATTTCCATCTGCATCATCTTGACCCACAGCCCAACCTATGCCAATTGGACTAGTGTCAACTATCAATACAATAGGCCTTCCACAATTATAATCCTCTTTCCTGAGAGTAGGATCATTCTGCAATAACTTCTTCAATTTCCGCATAGCTCTAGTATGGCTCTCATCCCAATAGAATTTCTGCCCCTTTCGAAGCAGCTGATACAAACAATCTGCTATGTGTGCAAAATGAGGTATCCAAATCATATAAAACACACAAGCACCAATGAATCTCCGTACCTCTGAAGTGGTAGAACAATACTCCGCAATCTTGCCTATAGCATTCACCTTATCAGGTGAGGGTTTCCTGCCATAATATCCACACATATGCCCAACAATGACAACCTCATTCACTCCAAAAACAGATTTTTGCCCTGAAAGTGTCAAGTTCACTTCTTCTAACCTGGCCAAAATCTTCTCACATGCTGAAATATGATCAGCCACAAAGTATCTGCATCCCTGCTCATTTAGGCTCTCATTCTTCTCTTCTTCTGCACACCCCTTAATGGGCACATCATCCAAGAAAGGCATGGTAAGCTAAGGTATATAATCACGAAGAACCTTATGCATGGCATTCATCATATGTGCAACAGAATTAGTGGCACCTTGAGGCAAGGTACACATCCTGACAAGCCCAATAGGAGTTCTCATGGTGGTTATGTCCCTGCTTTCCAAAGCCAGCTGAAACTGATCATATCCTGAATACAAATCACCTAAAGAATAGATGGCACGTCCAGCAAATGCCTCTGCAAACTCATCCACAACTGGACCTATACCAACATTCCTGATAGTAACTTTGTTCACTGGCTGCATGTCCTGAATAAATCGGAGAGTACCATTCTTCTTTGGAACTGTAAACCACCTGTTTGAGTATGGTGCAGATGAAGGCTCAAGAATTCCCATCCTGATTTTCTCATTCAATAAATCAATCAGCTTTGGCAGGTGTGCTTTAGGCACTGGAATAGGTCGGAGATTCCATGGAATATGAGGAATAGTAAAAATGACCATAGGAGCAACAATATCAGGATTCACACATCCAATCTCATGCGGGAAAAAAGCAAATCCCCTTCCATGACGCTCAAGCATCTCCTGAAAGCATTGCTTCTCTATGGGAAACAAGAAATCACCATTTCCAATTTTCAATTCAGCAAGAGTCTCTGCTGAAAATTTATGACCAATATGCTCTGGATTCCTCAAAATTTGCTATTTAGCAATCCTCTCTATTTGCTGATCACTGTCAGGTGGAAGCGGTACAGCAACCGGCTTCACCTTCTTATCCACAGTTTTGTATTTCGTGTCAACCCTGGCTTCATTATGCTCTTCTGTATTACATAAATCTTGCTGTAAATCAGCAATTCTGCACACCAATGGCTGAATATTCTCAGCCCTCTGCTCTATGGACTGCATAGAAACAGCCCCAAACTCTGAATGCTGAAATATTTCAACAGTAAACTCTGTTGGCTGAAAATTTTCTGCCCTCTGTCTCTCTGAAAGCTGATCATAACCAGCTGGAAACTCTGTTTGCTGAATTTCTTCAGCACTCAACACTCTTTGCTGAGTTACCTCAGCCTCTGACTCAATCTGTAACATAAAATCTGCAATTTCATGAAACATATCCAGGGACTGCACTAATACATTACTGTGACAATTCTGCATATCAGTTTTCCGCATATCTCCCATCTCTGTCATCGTATCTGCACAAATCACACTGTCATACATCCCATCTATGTGCTCATCATCCTCCAAAATTCCTGCATTTTTCAAATTTTTCTCCTTCCTGCATATATACTGCCTGGCAGCTCTAGGCAACCTAGAAGTCTTCTGATAACTCATCGAACTGTTTGCTGAAATCCCAACAAAACCGGAGGAGAAAATACTGCTGCCAGGAGGCGAGAACTCCAATCTCCTCTCCTGTGTACCACCGTCGTCTCGCGAAACGGCGGTACCTAATGAAAACCCGAATCCCTCACACAAGTTGATGAGAGCAGGATTTATCTACGAAATTGAGCACACAGATTGGGTGTCACCCATCATCATTGTAATGAAGAAAAAAAAAAGATTAGAATATGCATCAATTACAAGAAGGTGAACGCTGCCACTAAGAGAGACAACTACCCATTGCTGTACACCAAGCACATGCTCGAGAGAGTGGTAGACAAAGGGGCCTACAATTTTCTAAACAGCTTCTCCGGATACAATCAGGTGCAGGTGCATCCTGTTGATCGGCATAAGATTGCATTTGCCACTGAGTGGGGGGTCTTTGCCTACATAGTCATGCCCTTTGGGTTGACTAATGCTCTAGCCACCTTTCAATGCCTTATGTGCACTATATTTAAAGAGATGCTCAGGAAAGAGTTAGAAGTTTTTGTAGATGACTTGTGTGTTAGAAACGAACCACAAAGAAGAAAAACTCATATACACCACTTTATGAAATGAATCAATCACATAGTATTCATATTAAAGTTTCCACAAAGAATCTATATTTTTCCTCCTCTCATTTCATGACAAAATGGAATACAATAGAATAACACACCAAAATCCTCATTTTGTCATGGAGACATCCTCCAAGAAGTATGGATGATCCGAAAGAGCATCAAAGCCACTACATTGGCTCTTCATAGCACACCAGTAAAATTATCACTCCTGGTCTTCAGCTTTAGTGTTCAATTGCTACTTCTTCATTGAAACTAGCTAACTTGAGATTATATTCCCCTTATTCCAAGGCAAGAAGAATTTTCCAAGCCCATCAAATAGAAGGCATATAGAAGCATATAGAGACTTACAAAAGACATTACAAGCCCATTGAAAGCTATGGAAACATAAATAAAAAGAAATGAACCCTCATAAGTCAAGCCCAACCCATTCCAACATATCAAAAACCATCTCATGTATCTTCAATAACACCTCAAACCACTTATTCACAACTATAATCTCCCAAAAAAACCAAAACATAGCTCTATAGACACTCAAAAGCACAATGTCAAAACTAGCCAATCTTCAAAAAAACCTAACTAACAAAACTGTTCAAACTAAACTAAGACTTCAATGAGCTTTTAAAAAATGCTCAACTAGCTTAATACTCTCTAAAAAAACTCTCAAAACTAATTAAATCTATCCATTCATGCATCAAATCATCCATTTAATTCATAAAAAACAACAAAAAATACTAACAATCAATCAATTTAGCACATAATATATCCTCACATAGCCTAGGGAGCATCCTTCTAACATTAGAAAGAACAAAATATACGACTCTAATAGCTAGTCATCATGTCTTTGTGCTTTATGCCATCAGCATCCTTGGACACAACCATGACCTCAAAATATCTCCACAAATAACTGGAGTCTAAAAAGAAGAACAGAAGAAAAATAAGAAACTATATAAACCATTCCATTATTAACCAAATAAATAAGGTCAAACTAGTAAAGAATAAAAGAGCATTAGGTGATTTTTAAGGTCTTAAATATGCCTTTAAGGATGTAGAGAGAGATTGCTGTAGGGTAATGGGAGCAAAGCCTCCATCAAAATTTCTATTTTTGAAAAAGTAAAAACTAATTATATAAATAGACATGGATACAATATTACCACAATTTTTTATTGAATATATATTTTCATCATCTTATAATTGTGATTATTGCATCCTTTACGTTATTGATAATATATCCGACATTGTATGATAATGACAATTGAAACTAAAGTCAATTTACTAAAAAGCTTAATGTTCATCTTTTTTCCCTCCTTCATTTTACTATTCTTGTCTCTTTCCTTCTTGAGTGGTTGAAATGGTGGTGCATATTTTTTAGGAGAAACTTCAAAAGAAGCTGTCTTCTACTCAAATGCTGGAAGAGGTAGAGGCAGAGGTAGAGGAGGCCGATCTGGAGGCCGTGGTAGAAATCAGAATATGCAGCAAACTCAAGAAAACCAGTCCTATGGAGGAGGACGTGGTAACTCTAGAAGCAAGGGGAGCCAAAGAGGTCGTGGTGGATGGCAAAGAGGCCAAAATGCAAACAGCAATGTTGAATGCTACTACTATGGTAAAATGGGTCATATGGCTAAAGACTGCTATAAAAAGCAGAATGACATCATGAATGGAAAATTGCAACAAGGAAATTATGTATCTTCTAGTAGACAGGGTGATGACAGAAATGAGCATTTGTTTATGGTGCAGCACATGGCCAATTCTGTGACAAGTGTAGAACAAAGTAACGATGTGTGGTATGTTGACTCAGGTGCATCAAACCACATGACAGGTCATGCAGAATGGATGCAGGATGCAAGGAAAATGGAAAAACAAGGATTTGTGGAGACCGGTGATGATACTGCACATCCTATTGTGCAAATTGGAAATATTCCTTTGTCTGTGCAGGATGGGAAAATGAAATACCTGTCGGATGTATTTCATGTTTCGAATATCACCAAGAACCTGGTTTCTGTTGTGGTCAAATGGTTGAGCAAGGCTTGCAAGTCAGATTTAATCCTCATGGATGCTTTGTTGACGATATGAAAAATAAAGGTTGCTTGATAGCAAAAGAAAAGAAGAAGGGCAGAATGTTTACATTGGATGCTGGCATGCCTAAATTGAGTGCAGCAATGTTTGCGTATGGGACCGGTGTAGTTGCAGATATTGATATCTGGCATAAACGCATTGGTCATGTTAATGTACATCGACTTAAATCAATGCAGGCCCAAAACATTGTTGCAGGATTGCCTAAATTTAAGGTTGTAGAAATGCATAAGGTATGTGAAGCCAGTCAGTTTGGAAAACA
The DNA here is from genome assembly GCF_053477565.2 of Lygodium microphyllum. Lineage (NCBI taxonomy): Eukaryota > Viridiplantae > Streptophyta > Polypodiopsida > Schizaeales > Lygodiaceae > Lygodium > Lygodium microphyllum. The sequence continues at coordinate 180,342,351 of NC_141135.1, forward strand.
GGCAAGGAAACCATTTCCTAGACATGTTCAAGAGAGTAAGAAGCCATTGGAATTAATCCACTCTGATGTGTGGACTACTAAAGTTGCATCTCTTGGAGGCTGTCATTATTTTGTCACTTTTATTGATGACTATAGCAAAAAAGTTTGGGTGTATTTTATGAAAAAGAAAAGTGAAGTTTTTGGGCATTTCAAAACTCTTAAAGCTATGGTTGAAAAAGAAACACGCCTACAAATAAAATGCCTAAGGTCAGATGGAGGGGAAGAGTACCTCTCAAATGAATTTGCAAGGTTCCTGTAGGAGCATGGCATAAAGCAGCAATATTCATGCAGTCATACCCCACAACAAAATGGAATTGCAGAAAGGAAAAACAGGCATATTGGAGAGGTATCTCGTGCCATGCTCAACGAAAAAGACTTGCCAGATTTTTACTGGGCTGAAGCAGTTGCTACAGCAGTCTATATAATGAATAGGACTCCCACTGCAGCAATACATGGGATGACTCCAGAGAAGAGGTATACTGATAGGAAACCAGATATTTCTCATTTGAAAATTTTTGGTTGCATTGCCTATGTACATGTGCCAGATGAGTTGAGATCCAAGTTGGATCCAAAAGCTGAGAAGTGCATCTTTATTGGTTACTCTCTACAGCAAAAAGGGTATAAATGCTATAACACTTCTACTCGTAAGTTTACAGTGAGCAGAGATGTTATTTTTTATGAGATGAGTAGCTGGTATAAACCACTAAATGTGATTGATGATGTAGATGCACAAAACGGTAATGCTGCACAGAATTCACAACAGCAGTCACAAAATATTAGTGGACCTGGAGCGTCCTCTAGTAGTGGTTCACATTCTTCGCCATGGACAAGCAGATTGAGATCAGGAGAATCTTCTCAAAGCAATGCAGATAGTGGTATTCAGGTTTCACAAAAAGGAAAAGAGAAGGTAGATCAACCCATGTTTGATGTGAATTCAGGTCACTCTTATGTGGATGGTGAATCTAGTGGCTCAGAACAGAGCATTGATGATGAGTTGGGTATTCCTTCTATTGTTACACCTGGAGTAAGGAAGACCAGGGATGTTTTGAGAGCACCTGGGAGTGAACCTACTTTGTGTAGGTCTACCAGAGCTAAGTATCCTGTGGATAGGCTGAAATATGATGGATTTACAGCCATTCACTATGCATATATGGTCAAAGTGATACAGAACCAGAACCCACTTCTTTTGAGCAAGCCATGGGAAAAGAAAAATGGGAGAAAGCCATGGATGAAGAAATGGATGCCTTGGAAGAAAATGCTACATGGGAATTGGTACCTTTACCTAAAGGTAAGAATGCAATTGGCTGTCAGTGGGTTTATAAGATGAAGCACAATGCAGATGGTTCTATGAATAGATACAAGACAAGATTAGTAGTCAAGGGGTATGCACAAACATATGGCATTGATTATGAAGAAACATTCAGTCCGGTTGCAAGGATGGTAACCGTAAGAGCAGTCATTGCTATGGCTACATCAAAGGAATGGTCTTTACATCAGATGGATGTAAAGAATGCCTTCTTGCATGGTGATTTGCAAGAAGAGATATTTATGGAGCAGCCACCAGGTTATGTGCATGCTGTTCATCCTGAGTTTGTTTGTAGGTTGAAGAAAGCATTGTATGGCTTGAAGCAAGCACCTAGAGCATGGTCTGACAAGATAGGATAGTATCTTGTTACTATTGGCTTTCAGATTTCCAAGGCAAATTTCTCACTTTATGTGAGAAAAAAAGAGAAAGATATTATGCTACTTGTCATTTATGTTGATGATTTGATTATGATAGGTGATAGTGATGAAGATATCCCTCATGTGAAAATGCTATTGAAGCAGAAGTTTGAGATGAAGGATTTGGGAGAGCTGCATTATTTCTTGGGCATTGAGGTGATTAGATCACCAAGTGGGATACAGCTCTTGCAAAGGCAGTATGGATTGGACATGCTGTCCAAATGTGGGATGACAGGCTATAAGCCTATTTCAGTTCCTTTGGAGCAGAATGTGAAGCTGAGCGCAGATGCAGGTGAGCTTCTGGAAGACCCTACTATGTACAGACGCATAGTAGGAAGTTTGATTTATATGACTATTACCAGGCCAGATTTGAGCTATGCTCTTGGATTGGTAAGTCAGTTTATGTAGGCTCCAAGGAAACTGCATTTGGATGCGGCTAGACACATACTTAGGTATGTGAAGTCCACATTGCAGTATGGACTACTTTATGAGACTGGGGTTCAGATACAGTTGCATGGATACACTAATGCTGATTGGGCTGGTAGTATTTTTGATAGACGATCTACCAGTGGATATGTGTTCTCTTTTGGGAGTGCTGCAGTCACTTGGAGCAGCAAGAAACAGCCTACAGTTGCCTTGTCGAGCACAGAGGCCGAGTACAAGGGTGCAGCAATGGCTGCATGTGAGGTAGCTTGGTTGCATAAGCTACTTTATGATATGCATCAGCCTACAAATGGGCGAGTTGTCATTTATTGTGACAACATGGGCAGTATATACTTGGCAAATAACCCAGTCTATCATGCTAGAACAAAGCACATTGAGGTGCATTATCACTATGTGCGGGAGAGGGTTTTACTAGGACTTATTGATCTAGTTTATGTTAGCACAGAGGATCAAGTGGCTGACATATTTATGAAGGCATTGGGTGTAGAGAAGCTGCGCAAGTTCAGAGACCTGCTTGGTGTGCAGGAATTGGGATTGAGCTCGAGGGGGAGTGTTGAGATATCGAGCTCCACTCGTGATATGCCCTCGCCACCTCGCGCTGCTATCTCCAACGTCTTGGAGAATCTGTAGCCTCCTCCCTGAGTTGATACACTCGTCTGCATCTAGCCACTCGGGCTTTATAGCCCCACCCTTGAGTGCCTTACGTGCGTCTGATCGTCTGTGTGACATATATGCACGTATGCACTCCATCATCTAGCTCGTAGAAAACCTATCTGCTGCGGTTGGTACCGGAAACTCCTCATGCAAGGATACTACTATGTAGTCCTTGCTCCCCTTCGTTATGTTCTTCCAATGATCCAAGACATTGTGCTGAAAAACTTGTTGGCACAACTCTCTCATGCGAGCCATCACCCTCCTCCCCTCATCATTTATGATGATGGCTCCTGACCTATCATCTACAAGGTGGGCATACCCCTCTAGGGTATGCCTAAGATGGGTCCTCTCCCACCTGCGATCACGCTCGTGGGCATATTCAGGAGACCCTTGTACATTTGGTGTACCAACGGGGATAGTATCTATCAGAGTAGCACCCATAGGGGTGCCACCTGTGGATGGATAAGCAAAAGCCGGAGTGAGTGGAGTAGACGTTCCCACAGGTGTGACAAATCCCAGAGGTGACGCAACTCCAGCAAAACGATGAGACAGAGAGACCGCGTGCATGCCTCCATAGAAATCACCTGAGCCACGCTCTCTGGAATCGCCACCAGAGCGAGGAGTAGCACTTGTAATCCGAGCCGATCGCAGGCTCACTTCATCCAGATCTCTGCAACATCCCCCTGAACCACTCCCTCTGTCTGGCCCAAGTCTAGAGCATCGACCTCGTCTACTCGAAACTAAAGCATCAGATCGCGCCAAAGTAGATCTAATAGAGCGGCCTGATGGTGTCCGAGATAGCTCTTTGTCCACCATCTCTCTGAATCTCGTCATTTGATTTGGAGACATACGCGTGAATTCTCTTACAACTCCTCATCCCTCATCCCTCGACTCATCCTGATGATCTAAGTATCCACAAAGGTCACCTGCACAAACAAAAAATGATGTTGGCATAATTAATTTAAATCATAAAAAGCATGGTAATATAAATCTTTAAAAAATGATCTTACTTAAAATGCATATCTTATGTGCCCTTATAAGCGATTCATCAACGAATTGAGTAGGTGGATGCTCCAAGTATGAAGTATCCTATGGTCCCATGTCAATATCCTAACACAACTCGACATACATTGTGGAAGGTCGATAGACATGTCACCATAAAAGGATGAGTCCACCTCGTTCTCAAAGAATTCTTGGACTCCTATATTTCCATCATTGTTACCCAATGATGGCTCCTCTACATGCTCCAAGCTTTCCATGGCATCCACCCGTTGCAATATTGACCCCTCTATTTGCATATTGTCCTAATCTATGCTCAAAACATCGCTTTGACCATATATTCTCGCACTTCGGGGAGCTGAAGGTATAACATACCACCATCGAGGTTGTCAAGGGTTTGGATAGAAGATTACCTGTTCACAATCACATACAAGAGAGATATAACTATTGTAACATATACCATGTCGTAATACAATTAAAAAACAAATGAGTTCATGCACCTGTTCACAATGGGCTAGCAACACAAAGGTGTTGCGTAAATCCGTCCATTTTTTTTCGAAATCTATTTCGAGAAATCCAAATGGACCTCGTCGAATTGTTGCTCCAGCTCCTTTAAGTACCACTTTGAACCGCTGCACATCGAATAGTATCATGGAGAAGCTACGATAATCCACCATAACAATACTTTGCAAGTTTCCAAAATACTCCATCTCATCTATAACCGTGTTTGGATCCGTTGCTCATCGTCGGCTCTCTTGCTCGAACCTTGCCATGATACCACAGTCTATTGTGGAGTGCATTTTGTCAATACGCTCCACGCAGAAATGTCTTCCGTGTGACCATGCTACACGATATATTTTATACTATACATTGAAACACTCAATCAGTTGTCGCATATAAACTATAGATACGAAAAACCCTAAACACATCATCACCTTTGGACTACATCCCCTCGAGAATTTTCACTCCTCGGTTGAGACCTCCGTCCCTTCACGAGAGGCTGCGGTCAAAGCTCCATGCAACCATCGTCCATGCCCTCCGGATATCGAATCGGTTGATGGCGCGTACTACGTCAAAATTCAGATCGTGCTTTCTCTCAATCTTGCCTAGATTACTGGTACCTAGCAAGCCATGTCTCCATAGAGGCATGGTGCAACATAAAAAAGTAATTCACTTTCTCCTCCATTGCAGCATCCATTCTTTTTTCTACTCCATTTTCAACCACCACATCTCTGGTCAGTCTATCATCATCCTTCAGCGACCATAGCATACTGTTGTCTGAATCCACCGTTGGTGGCCATTGTGAAATATTCAGCGCCTCAGACACCAACCAACCTTCAGCCATGCTACCTTCTGGCCGAGCTCGTTGTCGCACAAAGCCTTTCAGGGTTTTCATGAAGCGCTCTAAGAAGAATATCTATCGCATATGGACAGGTCTAGCAATCTCCACTTCATCTATAAGATGCATAAGAAGGTGGATTTGTATCGTGAGCATAGTGGTAGGCAGGTATTTCTAAAAGAGACAGACCATCTCCACTGGTACCCGCCTCGCGAATTCAATAGAGAATGTCTTAATCTTCTTCTTTGAGATCCAATGCACTATAGTCGACAACCTATATATTGCCCCGCGTATTTCTGAAATAAGGCATCCTACGAGCGTGATCGGTAGTACAAACTGCTACAAATGAGAAAGCATTATGAACAATGACTACACTTCAAACAGCAAAACACGCAAGCCAGTTACAATCCATTCGTAGTACGAACCTGACATATCTTATGCTAATCATGGGATTTTAGCCCTGATAATTGGTCATCTTTAGAAAATGCAGACCTGAGAGAACGCATCATACCCATCGGAGTGCGGATAGACTTGACTATTTGCTTCACAATGCGCTCTTCTTTAGTGGACAAAACCCAAGGAGCGCGAGGTAGCTGCAAGTGACCATCAACACTCGACTACGGCCAAAGCGCCTCCATCTTGCCTACCTCCTTCAAATCTATTCATGCCCCTACAGTGTCTCTCTTTCTTGTGATCTCTTTTCTGTGATGTGGTCCCATAGCAAGCTGCCCACGTTCTTGAAAATATGCATGGGATCCAACAAGTGGTTGATCTGTAAGTGGGTCCAATATGGCAACTCGTAGAAAACTAAGAACCATCGCATTTTGTTTGGATGTGACTCCATGTGGACCATGTTTAGCTTGTACCAGCTTTGGGCATTCATATGTGTTGGAGGTCATCCAAGAAAATCTTCCAAGAGTTCATGACTCTTTGGAAAGAAAGTGGCATGTCCTTGATATACCATCTTCTTCATGGTTCGTGACCTTCGAGAGTCTAACTGTGGCCCGTACAATGGACATGCATGATAACCTAAGGTAACCAAACCTGTCCCAACATCTCTATCCAGTGAATACAAACTTGAATGAGCTATGATAGATATTACCAACCAGAATGGAAGCCTACTTACCTGAGCACTCTCCAAATCCTAGAAAGTCATACATTGTCCACATGAGAATGGCTCGAATATTGGCGGATCGTCGACCATTGCACTTGCTCATATCTTGCACGGTGACCCATTCCTCCCACAAAATCTTAAGCTCATCGGCTAATGGATGAAGATACACGTCAATATTTTTGACTTTGTGGCGGCCAGGAACGAGTAAGCTAAGGATGAGATTTCCTTTCTTCGTAGAAAGTCATACAGGGATATTGTAGTTGACAAGGACTATAGGCCACACACTGTAAGAAGTTGAGCACAGATCAAATGGATTCATGCCATCCATTGCAAGACCGAGCCGAAGATTCCTTGTCTCTCAAGCAAAGCCTAGGAATGTAGAGTCAATGTGGCTCCATGCGTGATGCCAGGAGGCATATTCCAAGGTGGATTCTGTAAAATTTTATTGCCAGGGCTCATACACAAGGTGGATTCTTTTCGGACGTCTTGTTAATTTAATGTGCAAGTGAGTGATTCCATAGCAGGTGATTTCGCAAAATACATATTTAAATTAATAGACGTTTATGAGTTTAGAGTGTGCACTCGTAATACATTAAGATTAGGATTGAGTTTTAACCAATTTATTTATTTTGTAACTGAAGACTGCTAGGAATTCACTTTTGTCAGTTTAATTTTATTATTTTCTAACAATTGTGAATGCTTCACTTGATGTGTAGAGTAAGCAACCGTGGCATTGGGAAGCACTGGAGGATAGCGTGTATTCCAATCATTATCATTTTGATGGGCACGCATCTTAGGCATGGCGCCAATATTTTAATACACTTATTTATTGAAGCGCTTGATATTTATTTATTATTTTTATATGCACATGGATGCACGATTTAAATATTTGTGTTGGACATTATATTTGGATGCCGCCAAACTCCTTGGAACCCAATAGCTTTAATTCTTTAGTCGGACAAAAGAAAACAAAAAAGCTAAAGCATGCTAATTGTAAATTGGGATATTTTTTTAGCTTGGAGATCAATAATATATAAAATACATGCTTTGTGGAGTGCTCACACAAGGCATGGGGGAAAATTGTACCCAATTAGTCTCTTGCTTCGACCTTGCATGCTATATGGGATTTGATGCTCCGATTATGGATCTTGGCTATTACCTGGATGCACACAAAAGTAGAGTTCTTTTGTTCTTGGGGACCTTCCGGCGCTTACTACTCACACATATAGCATCTGATCTATACACCAATGCACATGAATCCGCTGACATTCGTTGAACTCCATCTGTGGACCTATTCTATGCATGCCACGTTTTCAAGCTCACCATGCCGAACGTACGAAACATGTGGTTTATGCAGGGGATAAGCGAAAAGTGTCTAAGAACTTTTTGAGGGATGGTTTTTGGCGCCCTTGCAAGTCCTATCGATACGTGTGAGAACCACACTTTGGACATGTCTCCATAGTCTCGTATTCTCCTCGAAACAGTATGCAATCGATACATTCATGGATACTGTTGTAGTCCATGCCAAGCTTTCATAAAACATGTCGTGCATCATCATGAGAATCAGGCATCGTATTTATAAGTGGTAATATATGATACTTCAGTAATATATACTTTACTACTACTGCTACTGCTGCTCCTGCTACTACTACAATAAACAAGAAAATAAGAAAAAACTACTACTACCACCACTACAACAACAACAACAACAAATAAGAAAACCACTACTACTACTACAACCATGACTACGACGACTACGACTACCACTACCACTACAACTACGATAAACCACTACCACTACCACTACCACTACCAATACCACTACCACTACCATTATAATAAACAAGAAAACAAGAAAAAACAACAACGACCACAACAACAACAACAACTACTACTACAATAACAATAAACAAGAAAAGAAGAAAAAACTACTACTACTACTTCTACTACTACTAAAAAAAGAAAACTAAACAACAATAAACAAGAAAAGAAAAAAAACTACTACTACTACTACTACTATAACAAACAAGAAAACTACTATTACTACTACTAGTACTAGTACTACAATCACGACTACGACCACCACAACAACTCTCTCTCTCTACTACTACCACTACCACTACCGCTACCATTACCACAACAACAACAAATTAAAAAAAAAGAAAAGAAGAAATAAAACAACAACAATAACATCTCCCTCCTTCTCTCTCTCCCTCCCTCTCCCTCTCCCTCTTTTTCTCTCTTTTCCTATTATGTTTAACGTTTTCTCCCTCTCTCTCTCGTTTCTTCTTTCCTTTTCTCTCTTCCTCTTCCTCTCTCATTTCCTCTCCCTCCCTCACCCTCACCCTCTCTTTCTCTCTTTCCCTATTATGTTTAATGTTTTTTCCCTCTTTCTCTCGTTCCTTCTTTCCTTTTCTCTCTTCCTCTCCCTCTCTCATTTCCTTTTCTCTTCCTCTCCCTCTCTCATTTCCTCTCCCTCCCTCTCCCTCTCCCTCTCTTTCTCTCTTTCCCTATTATGTTTAATGTTTTCTCCCTCCCTCTCTCTCTCATTCTTTCTTTCCTTTTCTCTCTTCATCTCCATCTCTCATTTCCTCTCCCTCTCTCAATACACATGATTTTTAACAAAAACAAGTAAAAGAAAAAGAGAAAACACAAAAACAAAGCAAGAAGGAACAGTGCACTCACCGTAAAGGCTTGAGGATGGATTCGGCGGCTCCTCTTCATGACGACGGCTCCTCTTCGCCCTCCGTAAACTTCCTCCTCTTCTTCGCGAACGGTGGCGGCGGCCGTGAGAAGCTTTCCTTCTCCCTCTTTCTCTCTTTCTCTCCCTCTCCCTCTCAAATGCAAGATCGAGTTCGCTCTCCCTTTCACTCTCTCTTTCGTGTACTCACGCAAAATAACACGCTGGGGTTTCGACCCGCATTTTCTCAAGTCCCACTTTTAATGAATGTCTTACTTTTTTGAATGAAAGATAGCACTATGTTTATGTTTAGCTTTAAAGGGCACTTTGTATGTTACAAATATGAAATCACACATCTTGAGAGCTTAAGTGATGAATGTAAGCTATGTGGCTATTAAGAGATTTGGATTTCACCTCTATCTTTTCTAGCATACTAAGAGAATATGATGTTGTACAATGGTGGAAACATCAAGGAGGCTTAGCTAGTAAATACTTAGGAGATTTCCAAGTTTAATGTAAGAATACAAAGGTTTGAAGGAGTATAGAGAGAATTTAGAATACATGAGCCTTAAACATTATATGAAAATATATTATCGTGGCTAAAATCTATAATGTTATGGATTTGAAGATGTTATAATATGAGTTTTTTCTTTTAGATATAGCATCATTTAAAGTGACATGTATAAGTTCCATGAACTAGGACCTTAAGAGATTCACCACTAACTAGGTTTGGTTTAATAACTTGATCTAATACCATATAGTAATAAGTTTGAATAACCTATGATGTGATGGTTCTTTTTTTGTGTAAACTGCTAGACACAAGTATGTTAAATAATTACTCACCTCATTTACATTTTTTGTATATATATGCATGATATATAGATGTCTTTTCTTCAAAATTTCAATCTATCTTGACAATATAGACAAGATGGATATTGGCTTTGTCCAAAATCAACTAGCTTAACACTTTGACTAGCTAAATGAACTTTCATTTCATAAAATGAATATTTATATACCAAGCTAGAAGTTTATGATTTTTCTAAGACCAAATATAGTCTTGGAAAATTCTTGTAAAAGAGCGCCAGGCTCCCTCCTGTGCCAATTGTAAAATATTAGATGGGTGTAGGTTAGAGGCACAAGGCAAAAAGAGGAAAATGAAAAATGGACCTTGCCACAATGGCCGGTCATGTAAAAGAGGGATGGGTGCCCATGGGATTTTAGGATTTGTATATATAAAGTTCAAAAAGTGAATAAGAGATCATTCTTTGGTGTGTGGCAAAATGAGTCTTCTTCTTCTTCTCTCCTTCTCACCTTCTTGCTTGTGTGTGTGCTTGAGAGAGGGAGTGTGAGAGTGTGAGGGAGTGTGTGTGTGTGAGAGTAAGGGATCAAGAGGGTGAAGCTCTTCACCATCTCCTCTTCTCTTCCCTTCTCTCTTCTTGCGTGTGCGGCTATGGAGGATTGAGCTTGGAGGTAGAGGAGGCTTGAGGATGCTTGAGCTAGTATCTAGGATCGTGGAGCTACCGGTGTGTGGGAGAGAGGAGGCAACTCGTATCGGCACTAACGTAAGCTCACTACACTCGTATGATAGACGGCGCGTCGGCTAGATGAGAGATAGCCATTAGAGCTCGCTTGGAACGCTTGAAACAATAAGTGGTCCGTGGGTCTTGACAGTTGAACGAAAGCTCCCACATAGGAGGGTAATGTTAACCCCAAGTCAAGATGGTGAAAAATGGAGGAAAAAGCAAAAGGAAGATGGAAAAAGAGCAAAGACACACATGTGGCCTCTAAAGATGAACCGGGGAAAAAAGCGCAACCTTAAAAGAAAAGGCATCTCAAAAAACTCAAAATTTTTTTGTAAAAGAACGCCAGGCTCCTCCTGTGCCAATTGTAAAATATTGGATGGTTGTAGGCTAGAGGCACAAGGCAAAAAGAGGAAAATGGAAAAAGGACCTTGCCACAATGGCCGGTGATGTAAAAGAGGGATGGGTGCCCATGGGATTTTAGGGTTTGTGTATATAAAGTTCAAAAAGTGAATAAGAGATCATTCTTTGGTGTGTGGCAAAAGGAGTCTTCTTCTTCTTCTCTCCGTCTCACCTTCTTGCTTGTGTGTGCTCTTGAGTGAGAGAGTGTGAGAGTATGAGGGAGTGAGTGTGTGTGAGAGTGAGGGATCAAGAGGGTGAAGCTCTTCACCATCTCCTCTTCTCTTCTTCTCTTCCCTTCTCTCTTCTTGCGCATGTGGCTATGGAGGATGGAGCTTGGAGGTGGAGGAGGCTTGAGGATGCTTGAGCTAGCATCTAGGATCGTGGAGCTATCGGTGTGTGGGAGAGAGGAGGCAACTCGTATCAGCACTAAGGTAAGCTCAATACACTCGTAGGATCGATGGCGCGTCAGCTAGGTGAGAGATAGCCATTAGAGCTCGCTTGGAATGCTTGAAACAATAAGCGGTCCGTGGGTCTTAGCGGTTGAGCGAAAGCTGCCACAGTGTGGCCCGCACAATGGACATGCATGATAACTTGAGGTAACTAGACATGTCCCAATACCTCTATCCAGTAAATACAAATGTAAACGAGCGATGATAGATATTGCCAACGAGAATGGAAGCCTACTTACATGAGCACTCTCCAAATCTCGAAAAGTCATGCATCATTCACATGAGAATGGCTTGAATATTGTCAGTCCGTCAATCATTGCACTTTCTCATATCTTGCACGGTGATCCTCTCCTCCCACAAAATCTTAAGCTCATCAACTAATGGACGAAGATACATGTCCATATTTTTGACTTTGTAGTGGCTGGGAACAAGTAAGCTAAGGATGATATGTTCGTTCTTCGTAAAAAGCCATGGAGGGATATTGTAGTTGACAAGGACTATAGGCCACACACTATAAGAAGTTGAGTACAGGCCGAATGGGTTCAGGATGTCATCCATAGCAAGACCCAACCAAAGATTCCTTGGCTCTTGGGTAAAGCTTGGGAAGGTAGAGTCAATGTGACTCCATGCATGTGAATCCATTGATATTCATTAAACTTCATTTGTGCATCTATTCTGTGCATGCCATGTCAAGCTCGTCATGCCGAACGTACGAAACATGTGATATATGCAGGGGATGAGCGAAAAGTGTCTAAGAAATTTTTAAGGGATGGTTTACCCTTGCAAGTCCTATCGATACTTGTGACCACCACACTTTGGATATATCTCCATAGTCTCATATTCTCCTCGAAACAATATGCAATCATTGATACATACATGGATGTTGCTGTAGTCCATGCTAAGCTTTCATAAAACATATCGTGCATCATCATGAGACTCATGCATAGTATTTGCAAGTGGTAATATATGATACTTCAGTAACTTGAAAAAAAATCATAAAACACCTTGAAAAAGCACAAATGTTTTAAATAATAGTGTCGAAAAGAAATCAACGAAGTATACGTACAAGGTACCTGAATAACTCGATCACACTCGCATCTCTCCACCCGCATTTTGATTGCACACTTAGGAGTGCAAGCAGTATCTTTAGACGAGATTCTCGGCATCCATCATATAATGGTATGGATGCTTCCTCTCTAACTAGATCAGAAGTCTCGACATCCATGGGTATCAATGGATCGTTTATTGCCTCCATCTCAGGCTCCAAGATTGTAGGTAAGTTTGGAAGCTTGCATGTCTCCCCTAATATTGACGATATAGATTGGGTAGTACCTTCCAAGTGGTGGATTAGCTCAAGCACTCCATCCATCGCACGCCCACGAACTCTTCTAACTAGCTGCAAAGGATGCACTCCTTTGGACGATACGTCACCTCCCTAGATAGAAAATTTTCCAGCCATACCCAATTTTTTTGTATATGGTATTTAATTAGCTTGCTAATACAATGTATGATTGATATATACTTTTCTTACCGTTTGCTCAAAATCTGAGATCGCTTGATCAATGATCTTAGATTGAAACTTGCCGAAGTGTCATAAGTATTCTATAGACAATCGACGTTTTTGTCTAAATGCCAACTTACATTGAGAGCAAGGACATGTGACACGCTGATTAAGATACGTCTCGCTATCTTGAACATCACGACCTTCATCTTTTTCCATTTTATCTACGTTACGACAAACAATTTATTTTTGTTATCATTCTTTTTATTTATTAAATTGTTTGAGAAGGGATTTCTTATCTTGTAACTCAATGAAATTAACATATGTAAAGTCTCCACCCACCCACAAATTAACGTATGTCAGGTCTCGTGGTATTGCATCGGACCTCATTGGACCTCGCCACCACTCTCTCCTTATTTTTTTTCCATTCATTCTTTTATCTCCTTTCATCTCTCTCTTTTTCTCTTTCTTTATTATGTTGTACGTTTATTCCCTCTTTCTCATTCCTTCTTCCTTTTTCTCTTCCTCTCCCTCTCTCATTTCCTTTAACAAAATATATATCTCTCTGTACTACTAATTTCATTTAAGAAAACATCTATCTCTCTCTACCACTACCACTACCACTACCACTACCACTACCACTACCACTACAATAAACAATAAAAGAAGAAAAAACAACAACTACTATTACTACTGCTACTACTACAACAACAAACAAGAAAAGAAGAAAAAACTACTACTACCACTACTACAACAACAACAACAACAAACAAGAAAACTAAACAACAATAAACAAGAAAATAAAAAAAACTATTACTACAACAACAACAAATAAGAAAACCACTACTACTACTACAACCATGACTACGACTATTACAATAACAAACCACTACCACTACCACTACCACTACAATAAACAAGAAAAGAAGAAAAAATAATAACTACTACTATAATAATAACAAACAAGAAAAGAATAAAAAACTACAACAACAACAACAAAAAATAAGAAAACTAAACAATAATAAACAAGAAAAAAAAACTACTACTACTACTACTACAACAAACAAGAAAACTACTATTACTACTACTAGTACTACTGCTATAATCACGACTACGACTACCACAACAACAACAAACAAGAAGAGAAGAAATTAAACAACTACTATTATCACTACCACTACCACTACTACTATTACGACTACCACAACAACAAACAAGAAAATAGGAAATTAAACAACAACAACCACTATCGCTACTGCTACCGCTACTACGACTACCACAATAACAACAAACAAGAAAATGAGAAATTAAACAACTACCACTGCTACTACCACTACTACGACTACCATAACAACAACAAACAAGAAAAAAAGAAAAGAAGAAATTAAAAAACAACAATAACAACAATCTCTTCCTCCCTTTCTCTCTTCCTTCCTTCCTCTCTCCCTCTCCCTCTCTCTCTCTTTCTCTCTTTCCCTATTATGTTTAATGTTTTCACCCTCTCTCTCTCTCTCTCTCTCTCTCTCTCTCTCTCTCTCTCTCGTTCATTCTTTCCTTTTCTCTCTTTCTCTCCCTCACTCATTTCCTCTCCCTCTCTCAATACACATGATTTTTAACAAAAACAAGTTAAAAAACAAGTTAAAAAACAAGAGAAAAAACAAGAGAAAAAACAAAAACAAAGCAAGAAGGAATAGTGCACTCATCGTAAAGGCTCGAGGATGGATTCAACAGCTCCTCTTCACCCTCCGTACACTTCCTCTCTTCTTCGCGAACGGCGGCGGTGGCAGCGAGAAGCTTTCCTTCTCCCTCTTCCTCTCCCTCTCTCTCTCAAATGCAAGATGGAGTTTTCTTTTCCTTTCGATCTCCCTTTTGCACTCTCTTTCATTTGTTTACGCAAAATAATGCGCTCGAGTTTCGGTCTGTGTTTTTTTGTCTAAGCACCATCGCTATTTGCGACGCAAATAGGGACGCAAATATTTTGCATTGGAAAGCGCCGTCACTATGCCTTTGTATCCTTGTAGTGATTGCTAAAAGCACTAAGATACCATTTTGACATTGTGGACATGTAGGTCAAAGGACCAAGGATATGGAGGGAGGTTGCATTAAACTAGGGAAGACAACCCTTGTATATTAAACTACTTAGAAAAAATTATCTTGCAATAACACTTCTTGCAAAGGCTTTTACAGTATCCTTATTATAGTGGAAAGACGTCCCTTATATATTAGAAAGACTTCCCATTATCTTGCAAATATTGATATAGAATGAAAATTCTTTAATATATTAGGATATTCCATTATATACTATGTGGCAAGAAGTTCTCTCTCTATATTAGGATTTGCAAGATAAAGGAAAGACTTCTCTCTCTATTATTAAAGCCTTTGCAATATAATGCAATAAATAACGTTGTTGAAGACCAAGATAATGGAATGACTTTTTTTTGGTGGAAAATTTGCTAATTTTTTAGTTGAGTTGATGGAATGCATAAATTTGCTAATTTTTAGGCCAAGTTGATACAATGCATTAAGTTCCTTATAAACTTTACAAAATTTGTTTATTGAATTGATGCAGTTATTCAAAGTCTCCTTAAATTTAAGTTAATATTTTGGTTGAATTGATGCCATACATCAAGTTTACTTACATGTTAATATAATTATTTTTTCTTACTTGATGCAATGTATTAAGTCTCTTTGAAGTCTTATTACATTTTCAATTAGATAGATGTAATCCATCAAGTTTTGATGTAATATATCAAGTTCACTTTAGTTTTGGATCATTTTATTTTGCCACTAGATGAAATGTATCAGGTTTATAATTAGCTTGTTGCAACACATGAAGTTTTTTAGAAAGTTGTCTTCCATTTTCATAACTTGATTATAGTATACAAAATTACCATGAATTAGTCTAATTATGTTCTCTCAATCTTTGCTATAATGCATCAAATGTCTAGTAGCAGAGCACAAACTCAAAGACATAGGATTTTCACAAGTATTATCAAATGTTATAACTTGCATCAAAGACCACATTGAATTTAGGATTTGTAGAATCAAATCTTTTTCATTTGGGAAGATAAGCAATTAAAAGATTTAAAGTTAAAGAAGGTTTGGTATGATGCGGATGTAAATTTGAAGGGGAAGTCCATTGAAGAGTTTGTTGATGATATGAGGTTGTTAATATGGAACTCTCTTCAAGGTGTGAAAGATGAGAGGGTGATTATATCAATCTTATCTAGGATAATAGCAAAAGAACTCTCATAAGATGAGATGGTCAATGAGCTCAACTCGTAAGTTTTCTTTTCAATATGTTAATCATATTTTATAGTCTACTCTTTCAAATATTGGGAAAATACTTTTGTTTGCAAACATAAACTTTATATGAAAATATAAGAGACCATGACAAAGTGCTTCAATTGTTCTTCATGGGATGAAGTCATTCGTGCATATCCAGAGTCTTGATCATCCACAACGTTTTTTCTATCATCCACAATGTCCACTATAGGAGATATGTTACAAAGTTATTCCTAGTGATGTGAATAACTTAGATAAATTGATAGATCCACATTACTTCACCCTTACAATTGTAGATATACCATATAGATTTAACATGCCACGATCAACTAATGATGATAAGGCTTTCATACTCAAAGAAGGCACATAGATGATAGAAAACTTCAAAAAAATAACAAAATTTTCATTGTTTAGATTTGTTATCTTCCATAGTACACACCAACTTGGTTGTGTGGCACTTACTTTTAAAAATAAATTACATAGATCACAATCTTTCATTTGGTATAACTTCTTTGCTCTTTGTCCAAAATAATTTATAGTCTTGCGCATGTTGATGTTTTTTATAAGCGTAAGCTAAGTATCTTTTTATGTAGGGAGAAGACCAATAGTGACCACACACCTCAAGTGTGATCTCAAGAGTTGATTTGAGATGATAATCCTAGGATACTAGGATGAAGTAGAGAAGAAAAGAGTCAAAGCACATGCAAATGAAACAAATACAGAGAATATATTTAAGTATCCAACCATAACAAGAAAACTAAAGCACGTGGATGGTAGCAAGCCTATGGTGAACTTATATCAAAAGCCACAAAGGTTGATCAATAGAAAGTCACACTTATTTTTAGCACAAGATAATTGGGTGCCTGATTTATTTTTAGGGATACGTATGTATATATTAATTTTACTAAAAAATATTTAAATGACATACTAAATAAATAAATAAATAATCTATGGTAATTAAATAATATATTTAAATGTATATAATCAATAAGAAAGACATTATTATTATGGGAAAGGATGACCTTCAAGTGGCATTTATTAAGATGCGAATTCAGGGTGTCTCTAAATTGCCAGATGAGGATCAAGAAATAGGTGCAAAGGTCATAGCAAACATTAAGAAGGTCATGACTGCATCTATGGAGCCCATGTCTCCTTTATCTAATGAACTAGGAGAACTTATAGAGCTTTCTAATATTGGAATTGTTGAAGGAATTGAGCACAATAAAGAATTAAAAGATGATGATAACAATAGTGATGATGCTAAAAAGGCCAAAGAGTAGGAGCAATACCTTGAAGACAAAGATGTGGATGTATAAGACGAGCTATTTATGTATTAGATTAGTACAGGTTTTATAGATAAGTTTTTAGAACTTTTCTTGAAGTGAGATCTCTCAATCTCTCATACTATTTTGAAGTGAGATCTCTCAATCTCTCCTATTATTTCGTATATTGCAGTTAAGCATTCACTTAAATATACTAGCTCATACTAATATACTCAATAGTTCATGTATGTATATATATGTATATATGTATGCATATATATGTGCGTGTGTATGTGTATGTGTGTGTATTCATTTATTGATTTTAATATAAGATGTTATAAAAAATATAAATATCTCTTTAATTGTGTAGCATACTAAATAATGTTATAGATTTACTAACTCATACTAGGATTTGAAAAGTTTAGTTTTCATATTTGTTATACAATATTGTTGTGTAGATATTGGTTTTTATTTGATAATCTAAAGCTTTACTCATGCAAAAGCAAGTTGACATTATATTTTTGAAATGATAGCATATTAATGGTCTTCTTTGTTGATCAAATATATGAAGTGGTTAATAATTGTACACTTTGGTAACTAACTATAAGATATTTCTTATAAACTAAGCATCAAATTTTTTTCGATTAAATTTTCTTATTTTAAGATAATTATCATATACTATGTTTAATAAATCATTAAGTTTTAGAAAAAAACAAATTTATGCTATGTAAACTATATGATATTAAGATGCTAGCTTTCCTTTAAATAAGTACTGTAAAAATAATTTAATTTTTTAAAAAGTTATTCAACCATGTTATTTTTATTTAAAAATACATAAAATTTAAATTTTAAAGAAGTTATGTTATTTTTCACCCAATTTTTCAAAAGGATTCATTTTTAAAACATTTTTGAGAGAATCCAAGGGAATCTCCTTGGGAGAAACATGTAACTTATCCAAAAGATTTGCAACTATGTTTAGGCCAAAACCTGTTACTTAAATAGAAAATGGAAACATAACAATAGAAACTTGGTGTTGCTACTCTAGCCATCAAAATAAATGTTAAAGGAAAACAACCACGTGATGTACTATAGAAAGGAACTAAAAACATGACTCAAGTTTAGGCGGTTTATTATATGTGTATTCGTTATATCATGTGCGGTCAAGGCCTATTTCTAATTATCCTTATCTTTGGATTTTCCTTGAATAAGGCACACATTTTCTATTCAATTTGTAATCAATCCCTTTGTATTACACTCTTTCATATGTAAAATAATGTGTAAAGATGAGATTTGAGAAATCTTGTGCATTAAATCCACATGATACATACACATTTAAAATCACATCAAAACATCATGCGAATTTTGTGACATGAGATAGAACACATTCTTGTTCAATTCAAAGAGCAATAGTATGTATTTAGAACCCATATTCCTCCTCTTTGGAAGAAGTTTCTATATTCATTTGTCTCTTTTGCAAGCATTCACGTTTCCTTTTCTGCATAGAAAAACTATTGCAACTTAGACATACGTAAAAAGTTGAATGTTGTACACCTTGATAATGATTATATACTTGACTAATACAAAATTTGGATGTCAAGGAAAGTTGTTCTGTAGAAACTCCGCCATCCATAAGATGCATTGCACATCTGCACATCATACCAATCTCCACCTTGATAATACCTATATACTTGACTAGTACAAAATTTGGATGTCAAGGAAAGAAGTTCTGTAGAAACTCTGCCATCCATAGGCTGCATTGCACATCTCCACATCATACCAATCTCCAAGATGGAAACATCCATAATATCATCCTCTAGCACAAGTACCATTGTCAATATCATCAAAACTAATGGAAAAATACATTGATTCAATCATAAATAGTAGTTTTCACAAGAAGAAACCTCTATCATGAGATTTCTCTAAATGGAACATGTGATGGGCAAGCTAATAGTAGCAAGAGGTATCTTCATGTCACTAAGGTTTCCTTGATTCCACTTGGTTTCTTTAAGTACTTTGGTTCCTTCTAAGGTTTCTCATGCCTTACTTTTAGAACAAAGAATCTAGTACAAAAAAATCTTAAGGTGATCATATAATGAAGGGCAATTATGATTCGGATGGCTTTGACAATAAAGTTTAATAACTCCATTCAACACATTGGAGAACAATGACAAGAGGATGGTAATCTCAAAACCATTGATGGGGTTTGAGGAAATGAAAACTTGTGGCTAGATCATGGAACTAGGATGATGCAAATCATGATGACATCTATAGTAAACAAGCATGTTGATACAAATATGAGTTGACTAGAACCATGGGCTAAACGCGATGCACTATTGCAGTCGATGAAGAGGTTCATTGCATCTAAGATGATGGAAATTATGATACAGATGATGCTTACTACATTTGTAGTTCTTTAAAGTGCTCACAATTGCGAGAATAGCCAACCCTCCTTCATTGTCTATTGCTATGGATTAAAGTTGCAGGGTGGCGTGTCTCCTCTGATTTGAGCATCATGTCAATTTCAAAAATATCAATATGGCACTCACCTTTTTCATCCTCTTGTGTGTTCCTGCATGCTGGTTGTAGTCTCTCTTTCTTTGTCTCTCCTTCATGTGCTTCTACTACAGTTATCCTTTCCTCTCCTCCAGGGATCCATAACTCCTACTCCCTTTTTGTGACCTTTCCTTATTGAAGCTTTTTTTCCTTCTTACCAATCATGTAATAGTCTTGTAAACTGCACTAGAAGTAGCACCACACTACTTGTCAGGCCAAACACCAGTAAGCACTATATTAGCAAGCACTTGAGATTTTGCCTCCCCTCGAAGCTCGGATGATGGTCATCAATTTTTCCAGTTTCATACCCAGTCTCTTCAAACTTGCTCTTAGCTTGCTACACTTGTCATGCCTCCCTATTGTTCAACATCATATGATGATTTTTTTCTATCTAATGAATATGATGATGATGTCCTCCCCACACAATGGCGACCTTGCATGCCCATATAATTGTGATTCTATATTGTAGCTCCTCCCTTTTCTTCCCAAACATGCAATAATGGCTGACTCAAACATGGCTTCTCCGTCCTTTTCCTCCATGTATGTAGTCTTTCCCTTCACCCTTTTTCTAGGAAAAGCTTGTAAGGCTACTCTTAGCCTTTACTTTAAAAAATCTTAGTTTTTTCACGCATATATCCCAAAGATATAATGAAAATAACATATATTTTCTAAAACAAAGAGTATCATCATTCTATAAGTTTGAAAGAAGATAGCTTTTATTGTTTCACACCCTTTAACATCATTCTAGTGTTGCACCTTGAAGTTGATTCTAAGATTGTTGCATTCGATGTCTTCATGTGGTGGATGATTGTCCTTATGATAATATTGAGCAAAAAACCCAATAAAAAGGGTCCTTCCAATAGCGGAGTTTAAAAAAAGTAGTTAGTTTCTCCTTGTCAATTTCAAAGCAACCAGTAGCTTGAGCATTCCATTCAAATAGAACTTTTTGAATCGCAGGTTATAAAGAACAAACATGCTTGACCAATATCTTAAAACATCTTGATAAAGATCTGACCTTTCCACAAAGTTCATCAACTTCTCTGTGTTTTGAGGCCTTTTGACCATTAATTCAACCTTAGCTAGGCAGATTGGAAGAGAGATCATGTTGGATTACTTCATCTCCAAACAAAATGACTTTAGTCCTTTCCAACTTGCACTTACTTTGCTTTAATTATCCATTGTCTGCATATACTCTTTGAAACACCTCTTCTATTTTCTTAACATGGATCTATCTATCACTATAGACCCCAAAAGTATCCATAAAACCTCAAGTGGATGAACTAAGGAAAGGGACCGATACCTTATCCATCAAGTTTTGTGTTGGGCTAAATGCACGATAACTAGAAAATTGAATGGGAATCTATTGTTTCAGAAGTTACAAATCACTTCGACAGCAATCTCTCACCTTGTCTTCTTGACACTTTGCTCTAAGGAACCATGCATCCTTTTCTCAAAACCAAGAAGGCAAGAACACAAGACTAGCTTTGTGCTATAGTGAAATCACCTATCTTACCTTCTCATGTTGTAGTTTGAAAGCTTGAAGGATTGAAGATAGTTCCATTAATATGCAAACAACACAATCTGATGCCGTCACTCCTTTGCATCCATTACCAAGCATACCAACATGTGGAGAAGCTAATAGAGAAGATACGAAAAGCAAGAAGATGACACAGAGCTTCACCATCCCTCAATCCCTCACTCAACACAACTCTCACTCTCTCTTAGTCACTCTCAATGATGGAGACATGATGATAAAATAGAACAAGATAATAGAAAGCTTCAATAGTTGCATTGATAGAGCTTCCATGGCATAGATGTGCCAAAAGGGTTTTGTTGATAGAGCTTGCATAGATCCGATAAAAGAGTAAATACAATTGAGACCTCCCACCCTTATATAGACCAAGGTTAGGATTAGGGTTCAGTCACTTATTTAGGATGACACCCCATTTGCATTTTAGGATTTGGGTCCCACTTTGCATTTTAGGGTTTACACTCTCTTTTGGGCATCCTACCCACTTTGTAGCTCTAGGACGGTCCTTCCTTGACGCATGCTTTGTTCTTAACCTAAATAGACCAAGTCTATGGTATTCTAGCCACAACTACATGTGTGAAATCCACACAATAGCTGTGGATATGACAAATACAACTCTGGGTAATGAATATAATGTGCATGTGAGTGAGCCTAAATCTCATAAAATAATACAACCATAATAATGATGTACCTTTGAAGTAGCAAAATAATACAAGTGCCTAAAAATAATACACTAAAGCTCCAAAAAAATAATATCCTTCCAAAATTATTTTTCAATACTTGCGCTTTGACTTTGTCTTCTCAAAATACTATTAACATTATCCCCCTTCAAGATGAGTCCTAGTCCCATGGCACTCACATTGCAGGTAGCATGAGAAAAATGCTACGAACAATCATAATGAAGTAGTGTTGATGGAGTAAAATGAATAGTATTGATGAAGATGGTGTTCTTACTAAGGGTATAGATGATCTTGTAGGTATGGTGTTATGGCAATAATGATAATATGCTTGGAGACTCAGCTTCAAAAGTTCTTGTAGGTATGGTGTTATGGCAATACTGAGGGTATAGATGATCTTGTAGGTATGGTGTTATGGCAATACTGAGGGTATAGATGATCTTGTAGGTATGGTGTTATGGCAATAATGATAATATGCTTGGAGACTCAGCTTCAAAAGTTGGTGTTGTTGCTTGAGAATACACTTGATTGGTGATACCTCATGTGGATAAAGCTTGAATAGCCAAGAAAAATAATTCTAGGTTGCAGAAGTTGGGAGAGTTGGTGTTGACATAGAAGTGAGGACATAGAATATGGTTGGGTTAGGAAGATAGTCGAACTCCATGAAATCCTAAAGTGTTATTCCACACTTGAGGACCCAAAACTGTGAATAGGTTATGATAGAAATAGACTATGAGTGCACGTGTTTACATAGGCTAATATATAGTAGAAGGCTAATCTATGGATTCATTTGTTGATGATGGCTAATGTAGCAAGGAATCTTACACTTGATGAAGATGGGAAAAAGTACACAGGGAGACCTGTCCAACCAAGGAAAGTTGAGACTTCATAGGTATGTCTTGACCTTGATGTTCCCTAAGGAAATGTGGAGGAAAATAGAAAAAGTGCAAGGTGCTTAGAGATAGAGCTAGTGATCAATGCCATTGGATGTACCTAACTTGAGGACATGTGGGATGCAATGCATATGATTATATAATTCTTTTTTTCTCTCTCTTCTTTCACTTTTTCACTTTTCTTTTTTTTCTTTTTTACTTCTTTGAAAAAAAAATCCCCCCTATTTTCTTGCATAAGAATAGACTTGGACAACACGACATGCCACCATACAAAACTGAAATATAAGTATAAGAGATTTAAATGGTTATGGCATATATAGTAAACCTGGCTAGAGAGGATGGGTGCACAGAGGTGCATACAATGAAGATTGAATACTAGCTCCAAACATTTGAGGCATAATACATCATTATTGTTAAAGTTATTATTGAAACAGAACTTATACTAGTGGATGAAGATTTGGGTGGTTGTGGATGAAGCGATTTCCAACTCCTTCTTAGGAAGTAGATGACCATTGTATGTTGTAGTGAAGGGATGTCTTCATGGAAGAAATTGAGGACCTCGTTGTGGATGGACGTTCGAAGTCTTTGTCTCTTGGTGGAGTCACTTAGGTGATCTTGTTATCTTGATGTTATCAATGCTTTGAATCTTCAGAGAAAGCTACTATTATTGATGGTGTTGGCTTTCAAACCTACAGTTTTCATTACATTATTGCTTTGTCACCCGATGCTTCCTCCATTCACTTAGTGAAACTTTGAGAGTATCGTGTAAGGGATTCAATGGAAAAAGATAGAAATAATTAATGATGACCTTTCTAGTTTCTATCATTTTACCCAAAATAGAACTTAGATGGTATACCTTGGATATTACCCTTAGATTGGATGTAACATTGGGTCAAAGTTTCAAGGATTTCAACTTTGCTAGTATAACATGGCGAGCTACATAAATAAGGATGTATAAAGTAAATATGGTTAGCAATATACAAGAATTGATGTTTTTTTGTAATTGGAATCCACCAATTATAGAAATTTATATTATACTCCAAATTAACAAAAGCATCTAAGTAAGTTGGTTTGGTAGCCAGTCCACAAAGATTAATAATCAAATCATCAAGGAAGGAAAGTCTTGCAAAGTGATTGGCTATATGTTATTTCTCTTCAATCAGAATCTTATCAGTCAATGGATGATATTGTAGCTATGGTAGTGCGTCCAAATTCTTGGCTAGGAGGATTGAGGATAATGAAGTGGTGTCATAGTAACTTGTGTCAAATTGAAGTATATTGATTATACGTTATTGCTTAGCCAATGTCACAAAACAATTTCCATAACAAGCGACCTAAACTCAATGAGAAAACCACTTCTACAAGAAGTGAACTCGAGGAATGGAAATTTTGCTTAAGCTCATAAAATACTGACTAATTGGTGGTTTTGTGTAACGTGTCCACTAGAATCATCCCGGACACATCTTAGCAGTCCATCGGGAAGGATGTCTAGAAAGCTCCGCCTGGCACTCCCATGGAATGTTACGGACTTGCGATCTAGGTCTTCCCGCGTCTGCCACGTAGCGGAAGTATCCTGGCCGTTCCCACTTAGGATCGACCTGAGTTTGGGTTTTCCTGTTTGGTCATTAACTAGCAACAACTAGTGTCAGACCCAAGCGAACTACTTTACGCAAAAGCGCCCGGTCCGAAGCGGATTCACGCTGCACTTGGTTCAAGGAGAATGGGAAACGAGAGGGATGCAAGGCTCGACCTCTCTGCCATAAGGCATAGTCCCATTCCGTTCCCCTAAAACAGCGTAAATCGGGTAGGATGTAACTCTAGGTCATCGTCTTCGTTATTCACTTTGATGCTGAAGATCAACCTGCTGTTCGTCGAAGACTTTGAGAAAAGTTCCCGGCTAACCGGGACCACCCATCCGTAGGACGGACCCATGGTCCATCCTCCGCACTTTCCTCGGTTTGTTTTAGTTATGTAATTACCTACCACATTAGTTTGACATATACAAACAGCTTCTTTGATTAACCCTGTTATGCACTGGTTCCTTCACGTAATCTTATCACAGGACATAAAGAAAACAATGCCAAACAACTTCTTTATTATCATTTTATCCTTTTATCTTTGAAATACAAGGAGTTCCCGCCCGTAGGTGTATTCATAATCCGCCCGAAGGCTATCCAGTAATCCACCAGGGATCACTAATCCAAGCTTCCGCCCGTAGACTAGTATGCGGGCCTCGAGATCCAATCCCGAGTCACGTTAGCCTCTTGTGCAGGGCCCGGAAGGCGAGGGATTTACGGCCAGAGCCCCCTCTGGCACCCAAGCGTCCTCCTACTCCAAGTAGAACTCAACGGAGAGACCTCTCACGGCGGGTTCGGTCCACGTTCCCGGTGCGGTTAACAACCCCCTTGGTTAGGGTCAGGCAGGCAGTCGGGGGTAACTGAAGCTGCCTCTCCCTTTAGGCTTCAACCTGAAGCTTTAGATATCTTTTCATCCTTTAGTTCCTTGAGCAAACAATGCAAACAGTGCTTTCTAAACTATTACAAGTACAATCAATTCCAGTGGTCGTTTTATTTGGCCAACTGTTAAAAAGTGAATCATTCTCTCCGAATGCATCCAGCATTCGACCTGGGATCAAATTGCGACTTGGCAAGATCCCCAAGGGTTTGTTTGTTCACCCTTTTATCCTTGGGTTAGGGCCATACCCTGTTAACCCAACTTAATCAATACCTTAGGTAATAGTAAATCTTGGCGACCATGTCGCTTCAATTTATTGATTGGTCCTTTTTCTTCCAGGCAAATACCTAACTTCCCTTTTTCTTGGCAAATTTTCCCAAGAAAGGTGTTGTAACAGGATGACTACTCTTCCTCTTGCAAGTTAAACTTGCATAAGAACTTGCCAACCTCATTCCAAGAAATGGCAAAACTCTCTTGTGAATAAACCACAAGTCTATGCGACATTGCAACTTATTGCACAAGTGTCGCATATATTCCATGGGATCATTTCACCCATTAAACAGCATTTTCAGGTCACGGAATTAACTTCAGGCGAGTGGTAGGGTTTAGGGTCTCTTCTTACCCAACCCATTCCTAATTATATTGGGTCACGGTCTTAGAAATTTGCAACTCCGTCGGAGTTTCATCATTAGAACGAATGATCCTTAGGATAAAACCTTAGATCATTTTATGCATGAACATCCAATTGACTCGACATTCCGTGAATGTGTGTAAGATCTTTGGGTTTGCGGGTTTTAACTTGGCAACAAGTGTAAAGCTAGGTCGAATTCTTATCGCACTAAACCCTAGTTAGCACTTGGGATACTTATCATATCGACTGAACCATGCCCATATGAATCCCGTGTGGTTTATGTGATTTAGACAACACAATATACTTGTCCTGCGACAAGGATGAACCTTTCCCAAAGGTAATAAACTAGATTTAATGGAGAACAATAGTTACAACTACACCAATACGTGGAAACATGCGATTCACTGCTTCTACGCATCACATGGTTCACAATAACCCTATCCTTCCCTGGTAAGGTAAAAATGCCTGATAATCCGGACACTAACTTCCCTAGGTCCTACTAGGACTTACATCAAATAATCATTCCACTTGCAAGTCCATAGATCATTTTCGTGCCCCTCTATTCCTTTTCGAATAACGTCTTATGGGTGTTAACTTTCCCTCATGAATCATTACAAGGAAGATCTATCTAAAAATGGGACATGCCATTAATCTTTCCATGCCTAGTAAAAAGGTGTACCTCAATAATTTCAACCTTGTAATGAGGCAACAGTTGTCCTAGGCTTGTCGCTTTTGAATACACAAAAGGAAAACTTGCTGATAAAAAAGAAGAAGAAGAAGAGGAAGAGGAAGAGGGGAGAAAGAGAAGGAGAAGAAGGGTAGAAGAATAAGAAGAAGAAGAAGAGGAAGGGAGAGAGAGAAGGAGGAGAGAGAGAGAGAGAGAGAGAGAGAGAGAAAAGGTTCTAGAACTTTTCCAACTTTCCCCCCCTAAACCCAATTCACGCACGGGCTCCGTTTTTGTGCCTTTGGGAGTATATCTTCATCATCAGGATATGCTCAGGTGGCATTGGAGTGCTAGAGTTCTGTAATCTTTGCACAAAAAGATGCATCCCATTAAAGCTCTCTACCGAAGTTCGTGTATGAGATACACGGCTCCCAAAAGGCGCTCCCTATTCGTACATTGTCTCTTGGAAAAGGTTCTTACGGACTTTCTCTCCATGACTCAAAGAGTCTCATAATTGAGGATGGCGCTGAAGTGGAGATCTTCCCAAGTGAATGGAATCCCACAACCATGGATGGAGATTCAGGTCAAGATGCCACCATCCATGCAAACACAATGCCAAGGGTAAACACTAAAGTTTCTCCCCACAATCAGGTACTGCTTCGATGTCTTGCTTATCTCCTGAGGATAGGGGATCATGATAAAATTCATACTGCATGGTTTGATAGGTAAAAGAACCTAGGCATGAATCTAGTTACGATAGTTGTAATAATCATAAGATATTTTATGTTTGTGGTCAATGAAATGATAGGTAAAATTGATTAAGGAAAACACATTATAAGATATCGAAATGCCTGACACAAACACTTGCATGAAGAACACTCTACTCATTAATAATAGAAGATATTTTTGTATTATACACTGAATGGATTACCTTAGTTTGCATTTAGAAAGAGGTAGAATCTTTCATTATTTTCATGAAAAGGATTGGAGCCTCGCATCGAAAGAGATAAAAATACTCCCTTATCAAAAAAATAGCATCATAAGATTGCAAACCAGTTTTTCATGTCCAGGGATGATAGAGTACATTAACGTTATAGTTAGATCATGCACATGTCGATATGTGTCAACTTGCACACACAATGGGATTGCACTATAAACATTGTTAGAACAATAGTTCTAAAAGAAATTTCGCTTAGAGATCCTTGTCCGAACTCTAGCCGATAGATGAAGATTGGATAACCTATGGCTAATCAGGTTGGAATCTTGTTAATGTACTCTTGGTGGGTTAGAACTTGGTGACCTGTGATATTAGATAGCTACTCTAGGAATTGGGTTGATATTCTACCCTAAATAGGTGGCCATGATTAATAAAGGTCAAGGTGAAATCACTTAGATCACTTAAAGGACCTAGAAGGAATTTGTTAAATTGACCTTGCGAAGCCCTAACCCAAGGGGGAAAGTGAACGTTAGGGTAATTGATTTATGCTAAGCATGTTGCTTGGAACTGTTGAAATGGTTTCTAAGGAAGGTTGATCTTGTTAAAGATGGATTGTTGACCCAAGTTATGCCTGGTTTTTTGAAAAGGTTGTAAAAGAGTTTGGATACATCCAAGTTAAATTCTAGTTGTGCATGCAATGGGACTTGAAGCAAGAGGTTGTGCATTCAACTGTTTGTTAATTTGGTTTTGGATGTTAACCCAAGTGGGGTGTGGTTGATGATTTCATGGCCGGGTCTGTGATGATTGATTGCCATGGGAACAAAAGGGATGTTTTCCCTAGTAAATGTTATTAAGCCAGTTGCTTCAACCGTGGTTGATTTCCTAAAGGGATAATTAAGGAAGGATGGCACTAGCTAGCCCCTGCGAACCGCCAAACCCTAACGAAGGGGGTTTTGAATCTGTGCCGGGAATGTGGACCGAACCCGCTGTGAGAGGTCTCTCCGTGGAAATTACTTGGTGTAGGAGGACGCTTGGGTGCCAATGGGGGCTCTGGCCATAAATTCCAATGCCTCCGGGCCCTACACAAGTGTTCTACGTGACTCGAGATGGGATCTCGAGGCCTTGATACTAGTTACAAGGTGGAATCTTGGTAGGATAAACCTTCGGGTTTTATTACTGGGAGACGAAAGGATTTTTCTGCGGAGGCAGAAAGGAACACTTAATTCTCCTGTATGGGCATGAGACAAACACTAATCTGAAGATAAGCTAAGGAAGTGTTCGATCTTTTTTTATCTTGTCTTCATGTTTGTGCCCTAAATTACGTAAAGGAACCTTTGGCTAACGGGTTAATTAAGGAAGCTACTTTTATGTGTCATACATAATGTGGTAGGTATTTAGATAACTAAAACAACCTCCGATGGAAGCATGGTGGATGTGACCGTCAGGTCCATCCTACGGCAGGGTGGTCTCCGTTAGCCGAGAGCTTTCCTCAATGGAATTTATTTGATGCGAACGTTAGTTAGTCAAGGACCTTAGAACTTGTAAGTTGAAACCCTGATTCATACTGTTTTAAGGGACTGAAATGGGACTATGCCCTACGGGCAAAGAGGTCGAGCAATGCCTTTCTCTCGTTTTTGTTGAGTGTTGAAATGACTTGTTTTTTGGCTGATTTTTGTTGTTTTTGAGAGCTGAATGGTTGATTTTATGAGATGATTGATTGATTTGGAAGTGGTTTGAGAATGTTTTGGATGATATTGATTGTGTTTTGGAAGATCATGATGCTTGTTGATGGTTCTGTGATGTTCTGATAGGTTCTGAATGGTTCTGTATACCTTCTGTTTTGTTCTGTTTTGGTCTGTTTTGTTCTGATTGTCTTCTGTAAGGAGGGATGAAGTATTGATTGATGAAGATTGAGATCTTGAGAAAGCTTATTGAATGGTTTGTGAGAGT
Source organism: Lygodium microphyllum (assembly GCF_053477565.2). NCBI lineage: Eukaryota > Viridiplantae > Streptophyta > Polypodiopsida > Schizaeales > Lygodiaceae > Lygodium > Lygodium microphyllum. Next base: position 180,372,051 of record NC_141135.1, read on the forward strand.
TTAAAATGGTTTGAGAATGAGTTATGTGGTTTTGATAACCTTCTGTAGGTCTTCTGTAGAGCTTCTATTTCTGTTCTGTTCTGTACTATAGCTGTTCTAGTACTGTTCTGTAGACTGTTCTGTATGCTTCTGTAAGTGTTCTGTGGAATGTATGTGTGACTTTTGGGAAAGTTTTCTAGCCTTGGAAAGAGGTGAATACAAGTGCAAAAGAGCTTAAGGAAGTGGAAGAAGTAGCTGCTGAAGACTCAAGTGAAGACTAGAGTGAAGTGACAGTAGTGAGCTATGAAAGGACACTGTAGTGGCTCTGGTGACTCTTCATATCAGACATACCTCTTGGGAGGGGTATCCACGACCTAAGAGTGATTATTGAGAGTAATTTTGGAGAGATTGTAGTGAGGATATGATGTATTATTGATAGAGAGAGAGAGAGAGAGTCAGAGATAGCCAATTCTACTCAAACAGAGTGATTGTATATGAGAGATTGAGAGAGAAGACTATGAAGATATTGAAGATGAATACTATGTGATGTATTTCCATTATAAGATGGTGTACTTCTTTGCTTTCTTTGTTCCATTGATGGATTTTGTGAAGATGTTGAAGAATATGGTTGATTCTATTAAAATCCGTGGGAGATCTACATGATGCTGCATGAAGATTTGTTGTGCCTGGTGTTCTTTTCTTCATTGTGGTCATATGAAACATGATAAACAAGCTTGTTGATGCTACAAGATAGATTTTCTTGCAAGAGAATTCCATTTTCCTTGGTGTTCCTCTCGGGGCTCCATGTTTTTGGTGCGCAGCCGGGGAAACTTGCCATCAACGAGCACCAAAAGAGGCTGAAAATGAAGGAAATGGCATTGCCAAGAAGAGAAAAATTCAATGGATGTTTGTAAAGTTCCTTCTTCCACTGAAGAGTTGGAATGCCTCATAATCAAAGCCACTTTTCACAAGAAGTTCATCCCACAATGGCGGAAACATATCACCATCATGATGCATGCTCTATGTGGTGGACAGTTTCCTCTTCCTATTGAAGCAGCAGAAACTTGCATCTTGGTGGCAAACTGTTTGGGAACAAACTGAAGAGCAGAAACAGAGAGAATGAACATCCATGGAAGATTTGGCATTCATTGAGAAGTTTCCAGACAACATCAAGTGGGAGATTGTGAAGAAGCTTCAGGAGTCTTGGTCTGTAGAGGTTCACAGGGACAAGAAGGAAAAGAGTTGGAATTTGTTCGTGGATGCTCAACAGCAAGATACATGGGATGCTTGGTGTACTGATAATCTTCTGTTTGTTCAATTAGCAACCCATTGGAAGTTGGTAGACAGAGTGTTTTTCACAACATACACTATTGAAACCATCAGAAGCTGGCATTACTATGATGATGGCACTACCACAATGCTCAGACGTATGCATTTTGACACCTTCAGAACCGAATACCTTCCTTTGTGTAGTGGCATGAAAGCAGAATTCAGGGACGTTGAAAAGAAAGAAGTAGAAGAAATGTTGGCAAGAGAGTCCTCCAGAGACTGAAGCCTTCTGTTAATCCTCTGTGGAGCACTAACAACATAGTGGAGCCAACCCCCTGATGAATGACACAATAAAAAGGCAAGCGTTAGAACGAGTCCAGAGGTACGTGAGAAGAGAGAAAGCAAAAATCAGAGCCGAGAGCGAGCTCGCAGCAGAAGCCGCCTTTGACGCCCTTGCGGAACTCTTTACAGAAGTCCCAATGGCACATCAAGCCCTTCCTCCTCCTGCTGGAGGTCCACTTCCAAGCCAGATCCGTCCTGGAAATATTGATGATAGACCAGCGAATGTAGTCCCATTGCGAGTTTTTAAGGGAGAGTACAATGAAGACCCCGATCTTCATGTAGCAGAGTTTATGGTAGCGTGTGTGGCCAACAATGCCAGAACCCCTGAGCATTGGTTAGCAATATTCCCCGCCACTTTCAAGGGCGCGGCGTTTCAGTGGTATGAGAGACAAGCAGCAGGAACTTTTGGCACATGGGACGACCTGAAGTTGGCCTTCCTCACTAAATTCAGGCGTGAAGGTTTTGAAGAGCGGATGAGAGAGGAATTTATGAACCTAAGTCAGTCCTCTGGAGAAAGAGTAGAAGCTTATGTCTCACGAATGGAATCCATCCTGAAGAGATGGACTAACCATAATCTAGATGATGGCATTCAGAAGGGGGTGTTTCTCAGAGGATTACAACCAGAAGTCCGTAAGTTTGTGGAGCTGCAAAGACCAGCCACCCTGCAAGCTGCAACAGAAGGTGCCAGACTGTACGATGAAGTGGAAGCTAGATTAGCAATGAATACAGGAAGAGGAGTCTTACCTCCTCTGATGCCAGGAATGATGTATCCACCAAATGCAGTCCCAGGGACTGTTCCCTATCCCTACCAACAGATGCCCCCGGTATCACAATACAGTGCACCAAATCCACAGTGGCCACAATCCATGCCTCAAATGATGGCTCAACCACAACAACAATGGTCCCAACCAATTTCCTCAATGACAAATCAGCAGCAACAGTGAAATCCTACCAACTGGAGCCAACAGCCAACAATTCAAACAGGAGCACTGAATCAGAACCAGAACAGAGACCCCTCTGTACCAACCCAGCCAGTTTATGCAGTGATTACGGAAACTCCTCAAAACCCTCCTGCCAGTACGTCAGGAGGAGAAAGCTTGAAGGATTATTTATCCAACTCAGTTGCAAATATTAAAAAGGAGTTGATGGATGTAATTACAGAACAACTACAGACGTTGAAAGTGAATACCGCAAGCATATCCAACGTTGCAAGAGCAGGAAGAGATGTGATGCGGTCAAATACTTGGTGTGGTAAGTGTCATCAAGCAGGCCATTTAGCCACTGAATGTATACGAAAACCAACCATCCCTGGAGCCTTCTGTTCCTACTGTTTGCGGAAGAATCATACAGAGGACATTTGCTCTCTGAAGGAGATGCATGATAGGAGAAGAAAGGAAGAAGACGCAAGATTTAACTTGTTGGAATCCAAAATGACAACACAGGATATTGGACCTAAGCCTAGAGAGTTTGGTCCTAATTTCGGACCCAGAAGATTTCCCTCTCAAAGTTACAGAGGAAGACAGTGTGGCGGTGGTCAGAGATCAGAAGTGGAATGTTACAGATGCGGGGAAAAGGGCCATATCTCACCAAATTGTCCAAATCCTCGAAGGTCGGTGGATTACAAGCCCTTATGCAGTCGATGCAAAGGAGAAGGCCACACTGCAAAAGACTGTCCAAGCCCAGCCCCAGTGAAAAACAGTGCTACTGATAGTCCATCCAAGGCCCAAGAGCCTACCTCCAATTTAGTGGAATTGGAAGTTGCTGCCATCACGCGTGCAAAGCAGAAGGAACCACCTATCCAGAAAGAAAATAACCCTCCTGCCAAAACAGTGAAGTTTAATCTTCCACCAGAAGAACAAAACAGAACAGAGCCTAACAGTGCCGTACAGAGCCCTACAGTGCCACAGAGAGTTACAGAGACAGTTACAGAGACAGGACCAGAGGTCCAGGATATAGAAGAGGAGGAAGTGCCACAAGTGGCAGAAGAAGTTCCTGTAATTCCTCTGATGGAAGAAAGAGGGAAAATGAAAATGGGTGTTGCCCCATTCCCTAATCGGTTAGAGAAGCCAGTGGATCCTATTAAGGAATACGATCTAGTTAGAGATCTAGATACCTTTAAACCAAACCTCACATTCCGACAATTATTGATGTTGTCCCCCAGTTGCCGGAAAAGGTTCAAAAGTATACTGACAAAAAGACGTGGTTTAAGGATTGCTCCCTCAACGGTGACAAAGTCCAACCAGGCTCCAAATCCTGTAAAAGAAGTGGATGTGGCTAATGCTTTCCTAGATCCGGGTACTCCAGAGATTGGTGTATGGATAGAAGGTTGCTTCATTTCAAACGCACTGATTGATGGTGGTTCATTAGTGAATATTATGACGGATGTGACAATGAAGGATCTAGGCCTACAAGGTGTGCAACCCACCCAATGGCTCATCAGACTGGCGGATCAGAGTAGAATCAAGCCTTTGGGCATTCTTCCATATGTGAAGACTACAGTGGCTGGAAAAGATTATTGGCTGACCTATTTGGTGGTGAAGCCAAACTCTTATGGTACATCCTATCCCCTATTATTGGGCAGACCATGGCTTTTTGAAGCCAGAGCAAGGACGGATTGGTTCAAAGGAACCTTGACCTTGGGCAGAGGACCCAATAAAGTGATGTTGAAACTGTATGGTTCTCAAAAAGGACATGGATCCACCTCCTTGGAATTATCTTCTGACTCCCCTAATGAGGCTACAGATGGAACATCAGCAAACGAAGATGCTGTCAAACAGATCCTTCCCAAGAAAACAGTGGCACATTCCTTAACAGTGGATACTGTAAGCCGACTTCCAAAAGATGCAAAGCCATTATCAATGGGTGAATACTTCCTGCCTGAATCAGGAATGACTTCTGAAATCACTTCTGACAGTGAGATAGAAGCATGGATGTACTGCTCTCCCTGTTACATGGCCACAGCAGAAGCAGAAGTAGAAGCAGAGACAGAGGCAGGAGAGGAACCAGAGAATCTGTTCTTCTATCACAGAGCTCCTACAGAGACAGAGACAGAAATAGAGACAGAAACAGAGACAGAAACAGAAGCAGAAGTAGAAGCAGAAGCAGAAACAGAAGCAGACACAGAGACAGAGACATAGATAGAAGAGGATGAATATGATATGGACGAAGAAGATTATGAAAGTGAGCCAGAAGAATCTATCCCACCTGAAGAGGATACATTTGAGGAAGAAGTTCCAGAAGCATCAGAAGCCGATGAGCTCATGCTATGGGACAGAATGGCAATGGTACCATTTGGTCTAGTAAATGGATCATCTTCTCATATGCAAAACCTTTATAAGAAATGGATTAAGAAGAACAAGCTGTCTTTCAAGTGTGGCTCCTGCCGTCCTAACCTATCCTTGCCAAAGAAAGATGATGATGATGCACTGTGCCCACAAGCACCAGTCCCACAAACCCAACAGGCATCAGAGGGTCCCTGTTATGTGACGTTCCTGGATGTGTCATCTTCAGAAGATGAGTCTTCAAGTCAAGAGGTAATTAATTTTGAAACCAAACCCGAAACAGCTTTAATCCCATTCCAATATCTTAAAGAGCAACCTAAGTCTCCACGAAAAGAAGAAATTGGTTCTAGTGGGACATCAGAAGAGGACATCACTCCCTTGAAGGAGTCGGATCTGTATCCAAAAGCAGTCCGTGGGACCTTCATTCGTGAAGTAGAAGGTGAAAGGCAATTAACCGTTGTGGATGCTGAAGGCACTGAACGCCACTTGAAGGTGGATAGCAGTCTCCCAGAAGAGGAGTTGTCAACTTTGTACAACTTGTTGAAAGAAAATTTGGACGTGTTTGCATGGTCTTACAAAGACCTAAAGGGGATTGATCCCACAATATGTCAACATCATATTGATTTGGAGCCTGATGCCAAGCCAGTACGGCAACGACAGAGGCGAATGAACCCGAATTATTCCACATTGGTGAAAGCGGAGCTGTTGAAGCTTCTGGAAGCCGAGTTTATCTATCCAGTGGCAAACAGTGAATGGGTTTCACCCATCGTGGTTGTACCCAAGAAAAATGGAAAATTGCGAATATGTGTGGATTTCCGAAAGCTTAATTCCAAGACGAAGAAGGATCATTTTCCTATCCCTTTCACAGACCAACTGTTGGACACAGTGGTAGGACATGAGCTTTATTCTCTTTTGGATGGATTCAGCGGATACAATCAAGTGCAGATTGCAGAAGAAGACCAATCCAAAACAACCTTCACCACAGAATGGGGGACCTACGCTTATCGAGTGATGCCATTTGGGCTCTGCAATGCCCCTGCTACTTTCCAACGAGTCATGATGGCTGCATTTCAGAATCATCTACATGACTTTATCGAGGTATATTTGGATGACTTCTGTGTCTACAGTTTGATCAGTGAACACTGGGGACATTTGGAGCAATGCTTTGATCGATGCCAGGAGTATGGGATTTCCCTCAACCCCGACAAATGCATCTTTGGGGTCTCTTCTGGAGTTCTGTTGGGCCACATTGTCTCTGCACAAGGGATATCAACAGACCCTGCAAAGATTGAAAAGATTGCAGCTCTGGCAGCACCCACCAACCTCAAACAGTTGAGGGGATTCCTAGGCCATGTGGGTTACTACAGAAGGTTTATAGCCCATTTTGCGACAAAGGCAACCTCCTTGCATAAGCTCCTGAGGAAAGATGAAGAGTTTACTTGGACGGAAGAATGTGACAAAGCCTTCCACATTTTGAAGCAATGTTTGATAGAAGCACCCATTCTGCAACCTCCTGATTGGACGAAAGAGTTCCATATACACACTGATGCATCAATTGAAGGTTTAGGTGCTGTCCTCTGCCAGAAGGGCTCCTCGAAGCTGGATCAACCGATCTATTATGCAAGCCGAAAAGTCACTGATAGGGAACGGAACTATACAGTGACTGAGCTGGAGTGCTTGGCAATGGTGTTTGCCCTGGAGAAGTTTCGCCATTACCTCCTATCTACCCACTTTAAATTTTATGTGGATCATGAGGCCCTGTCCTTCTTGATGAACAAAGCAGATGTGAAAGGACGATTGATGAGATGGCTCCTTTTATTCCAGGAGTTCGACTTTGAGGTGATTACTAAGCCTGGTCGTTCCCATGTTCTGGCTGATCATCTGTCGCGTATCCCACAAACTGTAGACGAGGAGCAAGATGATCCAGACCTCCCTGATGCTTCCCTATTCTTGGTAGAAACTGTAACTCCCTGGTATGCAGACATTTCCAATCTGCTGGCAACCCAATAGTATCCTCCTGCTATTTCTAGTCGGGAAAGGAAGAAGCTCATGCTAGAATCAGCCCCATACGCCCTGCTAGGCGGTGCACTGTACAAGAAAGGCAAAGATGAAGTACTCAGAAGATGTGTTGCAGGAGAAGAGATTGGGATTGTTCTGAAGGCTTGCCACGACGAGCCATGTGGGGGTCACTTTGCAGGAGAAGCTACAGCCAGGAAGGCTCTGCTAGCGGGATATTGGTGGCGTACCATCCACAAAGATTCCTATGATTATTGTAAAAGATGTGATGCTTGTCAAAGAATGGGGAAACCCACGAAGACAAGTGCCATGCCATTGCAACCTATCCTTCCGTTGAAGCCGTTTGAGAAGTGGGGCATTGATTTCGTAGGTCCAATTGATCCTCCTACCAGAAGAAAACAGAACAGATACATCCTCGTATGTACGGATTATGTTACAAAGTGGTGTGAAGCTAAAGCCCTTAAGCGGGACGATGGTAACAGCGTGGCCCTGTTCATGTACGAGAATATCATCACCCGTTTTGGCAGTCCCTTAGAGCTGGTAAGTGACAGAGGCACTCATTTCCTTAACAAAGTCATGGAAGAGTTGACAGAGTTATATAAGATCCGCCATCGCAAGTCCACTCCTTATTACCCTAGAGCCAACGGCCAAGTCGAAGTCACCAATCACATCCTCTGCTCGATTCTGACAAGAACGATTGCCGCACATCGTCGTGATTGGGATGATCGACTTACAGAGGCCCTCTGGGTGTATAGAACCTCCCAGAAAGCAGCAACAGGACGGACACCTTTCCAATTGGTGTATGGTACAGAAGCTGTTTTTCCTGTTGAACTGGAACTATCCTCTTTGAGAGTGGCCATCAAAGAACGTTTGGGGGATGACGATTCACTGCAACGCCGTCTCCTGCACTTGGAATGTTTGGACGAAATTCGTAGGATGGCTCCACAGTGCATGGAAGCCACGCAAGCTCGACGCAAGGCTTACCATGACAGTTTCATCAAGCACAAGGAGTTCAAAGAAGGTGATTTGGTCCTAGCCTATGATTCACGCTTTGGCAAGTTTCCTGGCAAGCTTCAGCAGCGGTGGATGGGCCCCTATAAGGTACTTGCAGTCAACCCTAATGGCTCTGTCCAAGTACAGACCGTGGATGCCTCTGATGATCCCTTTCTAATCAACGGATATCGCTTGAAGAAGTACTTCCCTCCTTGGGGATCTTGACAATTACGGTCACTTGATCCTTCCCCTCGTTGGCGCGGCACTGTACTTCTTATGATGTTACTTCTGATAGCCGTTCTTCAACCACTTCTGATGAAGTGGGCGCAACCCTCTGTCCCCTTAAACCCCCCTTCCAGCCTTGATCTCTTATCCTCTATTTTCCACCAGCGACAGTGGCGAGGTTGGTCTTGACACATGGTTTTTCTACCATTCCCTTGCTCAATTTGCAGAAAAAAAAAAAAACAAAACAAAACATATCGGTCATGGGAGAAAAGGACTTAGGTCCCTGTCATGCCGACCTCTTCTTCGAGAAAAGGTGGAAACACCCTCGGGAATAGGGGAAAATAAGAAAAAGAAAAAGAAAAAAACCCAAAGAAGAAAGAAAAAAAAAACAAATAAAAAAATCTGTTATGAGAGAAAAGGAAGCAATTCCCTGTCATAGCGGGCCTCGTTCCAAGAAAAGGTGGTAAACACCCTTGGGCGAGAAGCTGGCTGTGGAAAAGGTGGTAACACCCAGCAGTCCAGAAAGTGGATTCATTACTTGATATTCCCAGGATCCAATTCCGAAGCTGCCTCCCTTGGTACGCTGTGTCCTGGGTCTCTTTGCAAAGTGACTACCTGTCCTCCAGCCGACGACATATTCCTATCCAACACAATGTTCGATTTGATGGCTACCTCCCTGGGTACGCCTCTTCAACAACTGATGACGCGATCTTCATCGACAACCCCTTGAGTGATGTGAGCTTTCATCCTAACCGGATGGGGAAGTGCGTATGGGTTGCCCTCTGTATCTATCAATAGAGAGTGAGACAGAGGGTGGGCCGAGAGACCAGTCTTTTCCCTTCAAATCAAATGAGAGGTGAGAAGTGTGAATGAAGTGTTGCACGCACGGGATGGGCCTCTCAATGCACAAAGCACAATTTGTTTCTGTGCACTACACTATAAGGCTCCCTGGCCTTCATTCTTGCACTGTATGCCGGCACAGGGCGGGATGCACTGTTGCACCATCAAATGCGCACAAGGTATACAACCTTTGCACAAGTGACTGTGAGGATTACATCAATGGGTTTTAGGAAAAGGCTGCCCTTCTGTATCTATCCACAGAGCGTGAGACAGAGGGTGGGTAGAGTGTGACTGGAGTTTCTTCAATCATTTACCGAGAGGTGAGATTGAGGGACGTTACGACACTTGGAGTCAGGTATGTTTCCGTTTCCCTATGCACCCACGGGATGGGTTTTTTACCGTCAACACAAGACACATCGCCATGTTCTGTACACGGCACTGTAAGGCTCCCTTGCCTTCCTCCTTGCACCTATGCCAGACGGGTTGGACGCACTAATGCACCATCAACTGTGCACCCTGGTATACTCCTTCGCACCATTCCCCCCTTGTTGATTCCTCAACCAGTATCCCTCATCATCATCGACGAATTTCCTGCGATTCCTTCCATCAGCTACCTCCCTGGGTGCTGCCGCGTGGTCCCTGCCATGACGGACGTGTGCGTTGAAAAGATGCCTTGGTCCCTCCAGCGCCGACAACAACACTGGACGTGCCATCGATACTCAACCTTGATTCTTGACGAAACGGGCCAAGTTTTTCTAACCCTACAACTTCTGTTTCTTAGTGATGTTCATGTTTTAAGTGTGGGGAAGTTAGTGGATGGTCTGTGGCGTGGTCCTAGGTCCCTAATGCTCGGTTAACCCTATCCGTTAAGGTCTTAAGTGTGGGGACGCGTCCCTGCGCGTCTACATTGCATACCCTTCTGCATATGCCTTACCCTGCTCCTGCATGTATGCCATGACTTGCTTTTACCCTAATGGGATCCCTTCCCACCCACCCATTCATTTTCCACCCACCCTTGGGGTTGTTCCCTTCCAGTTTTTCTTAATTCCTTGATTTTGAGGTCCTTCCATGTGAATGCACCCTACGTTCACCAAAGTCCCCATCCAACCTAATAGCCTGTTCCTCTCTTTGACCTGATCATTTTTCCTTTTTACCTACCCCTGTTCCGATGTACGGTTTTTGAATTATTAATTTTTGAAGCATTTTACGCACTTTAGCCGATTTTCCATGTGAACGCGCTTTTCTTGCTTCGGAACCGTGATCTGACGTCATAGCCCTGACAAGCACTTTTCCCTTGACATTTTTCCTTTTTTACTCCGAGTCGTTCTGATACATGGTTTGTCCAATATTAATTTTTTGGGTTTTCACGACTTTTTCGTGTGTATTTTTGACATTTTTTCATGTGAACCTGCCCTATTGGCATCGAAATTCCAATTTGACTTGACATCCGTGTCCCCTGTGCCTTCCCCTACCTTTTTCCTTTTTCCTCCACCCTTTTTCGACGTCTAGATTTTTACTTATTAATTTTTAAATGAGTTTTCGGGAGTATTTTTGGAGTTTTTCACATGTGAACCCCTCCTATTCCCGCCGGAACTGCGGTTTAACGTGATAACCCTGTGCCACTCCTTTCTGTGGACATTTTTCCTTCTTACTGCATGTCATTCCGGTGAATGGTTTGTTCGAAATTAATTTCCGATCCCATTTTCGGGTTTATTTTTTGGGTTTTTCCCATGTGAACGCGTCTTCTCTCAGTCGGGATTATGTTTTGATGTGATAGGATTGTCGGGCACATCTTTCTCCACAGTTTTCCTTTTTTCTGCACCTCATTCCGATGCACGAATCTTTCGATATTAATTTTTAATTGCAGTTTTTGGTTCGTTTTTTGTGTTTTTTGCACGTGACCGCCCTTTCCCCCTCCCGGAACCTCCATCGCATATTTTCCTTGTTTTCCTCCTGTTGTCCTGCCCACTTTTTGTTTTTACGCTATTTCGTTTCGACGTCCGGATTGGGAGTTATTAATTTTTCTTTCTTTTTACGTTTTTTCTCGCGCCCGTTTTGCGCGTGAACGCGCCCTTTTTTTATTTTACGAATCTCCACGCTCCTCGGTCGTGTCCGCGTAACCCGTACCGTCTTCCTCGCGCCATTTCAATCCCGTCACGGCAAATTTTTTTACCCCGCCCCGCACACGAGCGCGGGACAGGGGTACGCGCCTTTGTCCCCATCCCATGGCCCCCCCCATGGGCCTCCCATCCCTTCCCCCCACCTGACCACCCCATGGCCCCCCCCATGGGCCCCCCCCACCTCTTCCCCCCCAACTGCCCACCCCTTCCCCCCAACCGCCCTCTTCTCTCTCTCTCTCTCTCTCTCTCTCTCTCTCTCTCTCTCTCTCTCTCTCTCTCTCTGTGTGCGTTCTTTCTCTCTCTCTCCTTGCTTCTTCCCCCAGCGCCCGCCTGTCGCTGCCTTCCCCCCAGCGCCTGCCTGTCGCTGCCTTCCCCCCAGCTCCGCCCGTTGCTGCCTTCCCCCAGCGCGCGCCTGCCACCGCCATTCCCCCAGCTCCGCCCGTCACTGCCTTCCCCCCAGCGGCCCCGTCCGCCTTCTTCTCCCTCCCCCCAGCGACCCCGCCCGCTTCTTCTCCCTCCCCCCACTCCATCCCCCCTTCGCCCCCCCGCCAGCGCTTGCCCTCCTCTCCTCCCGCGCTTCGCCGACCTCCCCTCCTCTCCTTCCTCCCCTCTTCTTCCCCTCCTTCCTCTTCCCCCGTGCAGGTCGCTGCCGGGCCGCCTGCGCCGCGCCACCCGTTCGGACGCCCCAGGACCGCCTCGTCGCCGCTGATTGCCGCAGCCGACTCCGCCGCCGCCACCGACGACTCCGCCACCGCCGCCGCCGCACCTCCCCTTCCTCCTCTTCTTCCTCTTCCACCTCCTCCCTCAGGCTAGTAACTCAACTAACCACCCTAGTTAATTAACTAATCTAGTTAGGTTAAAACTAACCCTAGTTAATTGACTAACCAAACTAACCCTAGTTAATTGACTAACTAAACTAACCCTAACCTAACTGTAGTTAGTCAACTAACCTACCTCAGGTTAGCCTCCCCCCCACTAACTAACCCTAGGTTAGTTAGTCTCACCTAGGTTAGTTAGAACTTACCTAGACTAACTTAACTAACCTAGACTGACCCCAGACTAACCTAATTGACTTAGTCCACCCTAGACTAACCCAAACTAACCTAATCAACCTTGACTAACCTGACTAGACTTAGGTAGACTAACATGACTTATCCCACTAACCAGACTTAATTGACTTATGTTAACTGACTTATTTGATTAATGTGATTTAGGTGACTTAATTAATCACTACATTAATTTTTCCATAAAAAAATTTCAGAAAAATTTCTAAAAATTCCTTTTGCCATTTGCCAATTTTTGGAAATTTGTCTACTGGAAATTGCCTACCCTATAATTTCTGAAAATTCCACATTTCCTACATTTACCCCTAAAATTGCCAATAAATATAGAAAATTCATTAAAAAAATTGTAAAAAAATCCTCAAAAATTCTAAAAAATTCTAAAAAATTCCCCTCACCTCCCTTGCTCATTTTCCATTTATTTAACCCTAAATAATCACAACTAAAAATAAAAAAATAATAAATAAAAATAACAAACCAACACAAACCAAATCAACACATCTGCTAAGGTGTTGTCATTGTTGTTTCATCAGTGCTCTTTACTTTTCCTTTACTGGAACTCTTCCGTGCGCATTTCTGCATTACATACACACCCCTTCCAGGTATTTATTTTATGTGCTTTATTTATTTTTCATTTCCCCCTTAATCACAAATTAATTGTTAAAATGAACCCTTTCATTCACCCACAGTTTCCACGCGCATTCGCGCTAAACACACATATTTTTTTAAATTAAAATCAACCAGCCATTCACTTAGCACGCGCTATGTGCGCTAAAGAGGCACTTTAAATTTTTTAATTAAAATAAACCAGCCGTCACATGAGCACGCGCTGGCAAAAAAGCGCTCCACATCACCTTAATTTGTAATCAATGAATTGCATTTAGAGACCCAGTCGGGAATCGAAGTCCGGGAATCGCATAACTGCACCGCTTAACCTAATAATTGGTAATTAAATTTATAATAAGGAACCGCCGTTTTCTTGTTAAGGTTTATTACCTAATAAAAATTCACCCATTTTTAATAATTGATTAAAATCAACCCTTCATTAAATTAATTGCCCCTCACTGCACTTAATTCCCCTTTTTAATGAAGCGTTTCGTGGGATGGGTATACGTAGTCCTTAGTGTTATTTTTCATGGTCCAGTCTTGGTTCTATCACAGATGTAGTTTTGATATGTGTCGGATATGGTATGGTTTTGGTTTCCTGTCTTTGTTACGGTTACGGGTACGGTATGCAGTTTTTTTCTTTTGTTGCCTGATACGGGGTTCTGGGTGTTTGTCTGATGCATCGCATGAAGCTTTCGGTCGCATTTGTCTCAAGGTCATGTCAAATTTTTTCTAGGATGTGGTTTGCTTGGGGTTAGTAGGTCGGGTCACGTTTGATTGGTAATTCTCTTATCCTTGGTTTTGTCTGTTGCTTTGCAGGCATTCTCCTTGATTGTCTGTGTTTGTGGTGTGTGTGTAACCATCTGAATGGAGCCTTCTCATGCTCCTCCCCCTATCCAGTACGTCCCACTAGTTAGTAGGGATTACTCGTCCCTACTTACTTTTGAGCCCCTCACGAAGGCGGGACTTGCTACTTTTGTGGCCACTCCTTTTCCATTGCTTCCAGAGGATCCGTCCGTATGTGATGAGTTCCTAGCCTCTTACAACAAGAAGACAGGCGTAGTCCAAGGCATGTCTATGACATTGACGTCTCAAGGCTTAGGGAAGGCTCTATCTTTACCCTCCAAAGGAGAACCTTTTGTGACCACTCGTCAGCTCTTCTCTAATGAAGAGATTCTCAAGCTATTGCAGAAGCAGACAAGGGAAGTCCTTGATGTTAAGAAGGTGATAAACTCTTCAGGAGTTTCGTTTTCTATGATTACTGATCCCGTATGGAAGACGATGTGTCAGTTCCTTCAGGACAGGTTCATGCCTGCCAAAACGCCATCCCATTATTTGTCCAAAGAGCTTTTCACAGCCTCCAGGATGGTGCTAAAAGGAGTTGCTATTGATTGGAGCACATACCTCCTTACTAAAATGGATCAGCATTTTGTTAAAGTCACGAGGGGTAATGTTACCAATGTTACCTATGGATCATATTTGTCTGCCTTCTTGACCTATTCGGGTTTACAGAAGACTGTACCTCCACCTCCTCCATCCGATCCAGTGCCTCCTCCTCCACCTTCAGAAGAGTCAGCACCTATTGACATTGAGGATGATGATTCTCCGCCTCCCCTGGTCATACAGCGCAAACGCTTGAAGAGGGTAGCGGACAAAGCCCCTGCTGTACTTCCCTCAGTGTCTATCCCTGCTACTTCTGGCAGTGAACTCCCTGGGTATCTCACTTGCAATAATCTGTTCCGAGCACATAGAGAAGGATCCTTGGAGATCTCAGTTCCTTCCCTGAACAGTCTCGTTTCAGGAGATGCCATTCCTTTCCTCTGCAAGGATATTCAAAGTTCCATTGAGTTGTCAGTGACAGCCTGTGTTCAACAGCTGTACACATCTTTCTATGAGAAGCTCATGCAGTCCAAAGACCAGTTGCATAAGGCAACATCTGAGTTAGCTTCTGCTAAGGATACCCTAGCAGATTTATTTAAGCAAATGGAATAGCAAACCCAACTGGTTGCCATCCAAAGTGATGAGATTTCTTCATTGAAGACCCAGTTACTAGAGGCTCAATCACAAGTTACTAGCCTTTCAGACGAGAATGAGCGGATGTCCAGGGAAGCGACGGAATTCCAAGCTATTTTAGATGACAAGCTTTCAGCTTTACAGATGGCTAATGACACAGTGGCCAACCAAGCCTCCCAAATCCATCAGTTGCAAGATCAGCTTGCAAAGTCCCGCTCTGTTCCTCCAAGCCCTCCTGTTCCATTAATTCCTTCTCTTTCACAGCAGGACTTGGCTGCCCTCCAGAGACAGGCTACTTTGTGCCCTCTATTCCAAGACAAAGTGGAAAGATTGCAGTCCAGAATGGACTTGTTATGGTCTACCTTTGAACAGTTTCAGGACTTTGTCCTACCAGACCATTCTTTCTTTGTCCACTACCACTTACAGAAGTTGGTCTTCTATATGAAGCTTTCCACGATGGATTTACCTTTTCCAGAGGATGGCTAGAGT
The DNA here is from genome assembly GCF_053477565.2 of Lygodium microphyllum. Taxonomy (NCBI): domain Eukaryota; kingdom Viridiplantae; phylum Streptophyta; class Polypodiopsida; order Schizaeales; family Lygodiaceae; genus Lygodium; species Lygodium microphyllum. Next base: position 180,387,285 of record NC_141135.1, read on the forward strand.
GGGGCTTGGTCTGCTGAGTTGTTGACAGAGGTAGTCAGAATGGTCTTTGAAGATTCTGTCACGCCAGACACCATGTTGATGTCGTACATGTATCTCCGAGGAGATTTGTTAATTCCAGATGAGGTAGATATGGCATGGTATGTGGGGGATGTGGTCTTACAGGCTGTTCTATATGTCAATCATTTGGAGTTGCGCATAGCTGACATGTTTCAAAGTTATTCCTCCAAAGTAGCTGATTGTCAGGATAATTCGTGGCATCCCATGATTGATTCGGTGGTCCTCAATCAAAGACAAAACACAGCTCCTACCTTTACCCAGAGTACTAACCAACTGAGGATGGATCTCTTAACCTATCTTTCCAAACATAATCCATTTGATGCTACCTTCTTTGATGCCTATCATAGACGATCTCTTTTAGGACCTTCTGTTCCTACCCTCCTCTATTACCAACAATTGGCTCACCGCTATGCTATATATTTTTCCCTTTGTCAAACTAATTCCACAGTAATTTTACAACTTCTTTTCCAACCTTCAAATTTCCCTCAAATTCCTATTTTCACTTACTATTCCTTTATTGAGGATAGGGTATTTTCCCCTTCTCCACCCTGTCCTTCACCCCTCATAAATGTACCCTCCACATTTCCTATTTATCAGTTAACACCGTTCCTTAGTGATTCCTTCCAAATTTCTGCCACTCCTTCTTTAACCTTTTCTTCCTTTTATGATTTTTCCTATCCTTCCCTACATCCACTTTCCCTTATTCCACTACCCTCTCCTAACACTTTCATATCTCAACCACCTCAGTTGGTTAGTGACTGTGACGGTTTTGATACTCAGATTTCCAGAAGAAGGGGATGGAGTTCGGATGATTGCCTTACAGGACCACATATTAATTGGCCAGTAATTCCAGGGGAATGGACAGTTTCCAGTCAAGCTTATCAAAACTATGTTCATTTTGCCCAACAATATTCACAGTCTGCAGATCCCTCAGTGAGATTAACTGCTCACTTTGCTTGGTACCTGGCGTATATGCATAGGCACTCTCATACTAATTCAAAGCCTATTCCAAAGTTGTGCATGAATGTCAATGTTAGCATTGATTCCCAACAGTTGGAGATACTGTATTTTCATGCCCTTTGTTTGCCTAGCAAATACTTGGTCCTATTGGAAAGGATGTGCTGTCTCCAATTTTTCCAAAATCCTCCTAAAAACTTTGTAGATGAATCCTTATCTATGGATCAATTCCGACAACATCAATCTTTTAAGAGGGATCATCTTCATTGATGCCTTTCCAATGTATAGTGGAAGCTTTTAATGAACAACTCTCTTTTTGAAGAAGTCATTCAGATGGTTGTGTTGTGTATTAGTGTTTGTGTTGTGAGTTCATGTATGTCAAACGAACGTGGTGGTTTCCTATTGGATTTTGTGTACGAGCTATGTTTTGGAGATTTATAGAGATGGGGTCGTGGTTGGAGAATTGAAGCAGATGCTGAAGAAGAAGAAGCAAACTCTTATATCCTTTATAAATTTGTGGTGATTTTTAGTTTGATAAGAGGTGTTAATTTCAAAAGAGTTTTCCTTTCTTTGTATTTTTATATCAGAAACAAGTTATAAGTTGGGGTCGTGATGGATGGATTCTTTGTGAAAAGATATTGAAGATCAAAGTGAAGCTTTTCAATGAACTTGTATTCCCTTTTTCCTGGGTCGCGAGGACGCTTCCTTATTAAGTGTGGGGATATGTTGAGTGTTGAAATGACTTGTTTTTTGGCTAATTTTTGTTGTTTTTGAGAGCTGAATGGTTGATTTTATGAGATGATTGATTGTTTTGGAAGTAGTTTGAGAATGTTTTGGATGATATTGATTGTGTTTTGGAATATCATGATGCTTGTTGATGGTTCTATGATGTTCTGATAGGTTCTGAATGGTTCTGTATACCTTCTGTTTTGTTCTGTTTTGGTCTGTTTTGTTCTGATTGTCTTCTGTAAGGAGGGATGAAGTATTGATTGATGAAGATTGAGATCTTGAGAAAGCTTATTGAATGGTTTGTGAGAGTTTGAAATGGTTTGAGAATGAGTTATGTGGTTTTGATAACCTTCTGTAGCCTTCTGTAGGTCTTCTGTAGAGCTTCTGTTTCTGTTCTGTTCTGTACTGTAGATGTTCTGGTACTGTTCTGTAGACTGTTCTGTATGCTTCTGTAAGTGTTCTGTGGAATGTATGTGTGACTTTGGGGAAAGTTTTCTAGCCTTGGAAAGAGGTGAATACAAGTGCAAAAGAGCTGAAGGAAGTGGAAGAAGTAGCTGCTGAAGACTCAAGTGAAGACTAGAGTGAAGTGACAGTAGTGAGCTATGAAAGGACACTGTAGTGGCTCTGGTGACTCTTCATATCAGACATACCTCTTGGGAGGGGTATCCACGACCTAAGAGTGATTATTGAGAGTAATTTTGGAGAGATTGTAGTGAGGATATGATGTATTATTGATAGAGAGAGAGAGAGAGAGTCAGAGATAGCCAATTCTACTCAAACAGAGTGATTGTATATGAGAGATTGAGAGAGAAGACTATGAAGATATTGAAGATGAATACTATGTGATGTATTTCCATTCTAATATGGTGTACTTCTTTGCTTTCTTTGTTCCATTGATGGATTTTGTGAAGATGTTGAAGAATATGGTTGATTCTATTAAAATCCGTGGGAGATCTACATGATGCTGCATGAAGATTTGTTGTGCTTGGTGTTCTTTTCTTCATTGTGGTCATATGAAACATGATAAACAAGCTTGTTGATGTTACAAGATAGATTTTCTTGCAAGAGAATTCCCTTTTCCTTGGTGTTCCTCTCGGGGCTCCAGTTTTCCATTCTCTTTGAACCATGTGCGGTATGAGTTTGCTTGGGTGCAGTTGTATCTAGGCAAAGTGGAGCAGCTGTCGACGACCGACACTAGAAGGCTATTAGGAAGACCCGATTATAATGAACCTGGACTTCAGGTCGATCCTAGTAGGAACGGTCAGATAAGTTTCCTTGCGGGGTAGAACTTGAGAGATCCTAGTTGGCAAACCCCGTGTCATTCCTTGGGAGTTCCGGGCGGCATCTTCTAGATATATCTCTCGATGGACTGCTAAGATGTGTCCCGTGATTTGAGGAGTGGGCATGTTACATCTAGAGTGCCTTTCTTTGCTCAATAATAATCATAAAAAGACTACTATATCTTGTAGCTAAACCTTGACTACAATACCATTTTCTTTCAACTTACTTCAAACTTTCACTTTTTGGATCAATGCCATGTAAATGGGAAGTATGACACTTTTATAAAAAAATTTGGGAAGTTTACGTGAGAGTTGCTCCTAGTTGGGATTGCTTTTGTGATTTGAGAGTTCTTACTCTTCCCAAGTGGGATGCCACTAGTGTTGGGGGGTTACTTCATCCACCATGGCTCACTCATTCAATGCTTTTGTTTGCTCATGTTCTCACTCAAGCTTCTCCCTTCAAGTGGTATAAGAGCTTAGATTGAGGATCTTCACGCACTATTGCTCAGCGTGGTTTGAATATTTATAGCCCATTCATTCATAGTAGCCATGGCTTTGGCTTGCAAGCTATACATTTCATGCTCTTTTTCTTCTCGGTTGATTAGAGCTTCTTCAGGGTATTCATTGAGCTCCCCTTGAGATTTCTTGCACCACATTTACTCTAGCTACAACAGCAACATCCTAACAATAGAAGTACCATGATTTGTGATTGCTACTACTGATGGACCCATTTTTGATGAAGTTGACCTCTTGTCGAGCTCTCCAACGCTCTTGGTTACCTTGGCATTCATATCGGACACTCCCAGTATTGGATCTTTGGCTTTAGGTATTGATTTGACTACCTACACCAATATATAGCATACATATTGTTTACTCTGTGCAGGATAGATCCGTTTGCTATTTACTTTGTTGTAAGACAACGTACTATTTACTCTATGTAGAAGAGACATGCTATTCCCTGTGTTGTAGGAAAGACCTATTATTCATTGCATTGAGGATAGACATGTTGTTTATTGTGTTCAAGATAGACCTGTGCTAACTACTGTATAGGATATACTTACTATATACCATCAAAGCAAGCTATTTGACTATGAAAGCCTATTCCTATTGCCATTTGATGATATTTGGGTACTTTAGTGGATGTATAACATTGATTCTATGCACTCAAATATGCTTATGGAATGCCTTGAGTTTCATATTTAAGCTTGGTTACATGCCTTGGATATTTAATTAGTTGCTATAGTGATCATTCACTTACAACCTTGAAGATTCTATGTGGATTTATGCTCTTGGCTCTACACATGATGTATTTGAGATCTCAGATGGCCATGTACTTGATGTTCTAAGCTTGCATTGCTTACTTGGCATTTGGTTTTGTTCCATGGGAGTCACTTGAGCTACTTAGCTATTTTGAATTTAAGTAGAGCTTTGGATATATGTAGTTGAGTTGACTTCAATGAGTCCATTGGGACTCAGTTGAGTTATGTCTATGCTCTTTAGATGCTCTTTGGATGCAGTTGTTGCCTCTAGTGGGTTGATTTGATTCATACTTTGAGCCGGTACATATCTCTATTAGGTTATTGTTAATGATATATTCATCTTGCTTGGCTATGTATTGAGCTTCTTTACACTTGCTCAATCAGTTGTTTATCTAGTAGTTCTCTTCCATTATCTTGAGACATGATATGCATGTTAATTATACCTATTGGATGTATCCCATTGTGATACATTGAGTTTGGTAGTTCTCAATACTGGTTGCATACTCACTGATTGATTGCTAGTAGTTTGTTCATACCCCACTTCTTATAACATATACCTAGCACTTAGGTATTGGATTCTATCAGTTGACTGCTCACACTTGGCTTTGGATTTACTACTATCATTATCTTTAGCTTGCTATAATTGTAGGTTTATGCATCATTTTTGAGTGTAGGTGCTTTGACTTGACCGTTATTCTTTGATAGTTAGGATAGCCCTAATCTTTGCAAAATTTCCTCTACTGCCAAACACTATTTTGGCCATGATTTTAGCTTGTTGTTTTGTTATCATTTACAACAACTTCTTTGTCTTGGACTATGCTTTTATTCATTGCATTATGGTTGGTGGGTTGAATGACAATGCTATCTTCAACATTAACAAGTTGGATCATACAAATTATACCTATTGCAAGACACAAATTTGGTAGGTTCTAGTGCACAAATTGTAGATCAAGCCATTGAGACATGAGGGTGTAAATATTTAACACTTTGATACAGAGGTTTGGGTTGAATTAGATGAGTTATGTAAATCTATGATCATTTTATCACTCTTTAAGTAGGTTTTCTATAATGTTATCTCTCAATGGTAGATTGCTTGATAGTTATGGGAGAAGATTCATGATATCTATGATAAGAAAAGTCTTGCTTCACATATGTATTGGCTAAACCAACTCATGGGACCTTTGTAGTATGAAGCCCAGTTACACTTTTTTTCAAGTAGTATGTTTACTTTACATGATGTATACCATGCTTTGGCTTTGACTAAAAGCTTACTTTCTACTAGACAATTGGATGATGCAAGTTATGTTGTCTCTTTTCGTGATTTCTCATGGAATTTTACATGTGGGAATCTTGTCCTAGCACAAGGTACCAAGTCTAGCATTCTTTATCCCTTAGTTCTATCTCAATCTATCAGCCGTGTTTTGACAATGGGGATGCATTACAACATGTAACCTATATGGTATTGTCACCTTAGGTACATGTCATTAAAGGAAATGAAAATCTTATCTGTTTGTAGTGTCTTATGCCCCTTGACTATAAAGATATTAATTCTTTTAATCATTGCTAAGTAGACATGTAGTTCACATAAGAAGTTTGGCATTACGGGCATAGGTGAGCATCTGGCTCTTGTTTATTCTAACATTTGTGGATCTATCTACAAGTCGTTAGGTGGAGTGAAGTATTTTGTTACTTTCATTGATGATTACTCACATAAGGTCTAGACATACCTCATAAAGTAAAAGTTAGAAGTCTTGGCTATATTTTAATATTGGCTTGTTTTTGTTGAGAACCAGTTTGGATATAGGTTGAAATGCCTATGATTTGACAATGGGGGTGAGTATGTATCTAAACTATTTGAGTAGTTTTGTCATGAGAGGGATATTAAGCATCAATTGACTACCTTGTAGATCCCACCCTAGGATGGTACAATTGAGTACATAAATAGGAAGATTCAGAAGAATGAATTTGTAGTATGCTTAGCTAGGAAGACTTATCACAATACTTTAAGGATGAGTTAGTTACCATTATTGTATATTTGATCAATCAATCACCATGCACTGCTCTTGACTATTAGGTTGCCAAGGAGGTACAATCTGCAAAGTCTCCATCATATGCTAATTTGTGGATATTTAGTTATGAGACTTTCTGTCGTGTTCTTAAGGACAAGCACAATGAGATAGATCCTAAGTCAGTGAAATGCATCTTTCTTGGTTATGGGGATACACGAGAGATATGCTATCATTTATGGGATTTGTAGGTTGTTCAAAAGGTCATTCGTAGCCATAATATTACTTTCCATGAGGAGAAGATGCATAAGCAACTTGAGCAGGTTGTTGCGGTACGTAGGGTAATATTTCACGAGGAGGCTCTTGTTACTATATAGCTAGCTAGACAGCATGTAGCAATTAATGCTCTAGTAGCCCAAGATCATGATGTTAGATATGAGATACAAGCCCCATAGCTTGTTTTGTGGTGATCTTCTAGAGATATATATCAATCTGATTAATTTGCATGCTCTATGGATTATGTAATGGTGACAAGTGTTGGTGAGCCTCTTATCCATGATAAGGCCATGCAGAGAGGTGATAGCCACTATTGGGAGAGGAACATATAGTTAGAGTATGACTCATTGTATAAAAATAATATGTGGGATTTGATTCCTATGTCTAGTGGAAAGAGTAATTTGCCATGCAAGTGGATATACAGGTAGAAGAGTATCCTTGGATGCCCCAAGCCAGTAGCCTATAAGGCCAAATTGATTGTTAAGGATTTTAAAAATGAGCATGGTATTAACTTTGATAAAATATTTTCTCCTATAGTCAAGATGACTACCCTATACTTGGTATTGACATTAGTTGCACAACTAAATTTGGATCTCTATCAGATGGATATCAAGATGGCCTTCTTACATAGGGACTTGCATGATGAGATTTATATACAATAGTCTAAGGGCTTTGAGAAAAAAGGCAAGAAATAACTAGTGTGTAAGTTGCAAAAGAGTCTTTATGGCCTTAAGTAGGTGCCTAGGGAATGGTACCACAAGTTCAATACTTTTATGCATTCACAAGGATATATCCCCCGTGATATATGGATCCATGTTTACACACAAACAATGCCCATGATGGTAGACTTATGATTTTGGTACTGTATGTGGATGATATATTGATTTCTAGGAGCACTCATAATGAGTTGAATGCTTTCAAATATTAGCTCAAGCAGATATTTGAGATGAATGACATGGGATAGAGGCCTCACATATACTTGGGATATGCATCATGTGAGATTGCTCTAAGGGGCTCCTTTATTTGTCGCAAAAGGAATATATATAGAGGGTTCTCGAGCTGTTTCATATGTAGGATGTTAAGCTTATTGGTTGTCCTTTACCTTCTCATCTGAAGATTAGTTAAGCCAATTGTGTGTAGTACCATAAGCATAGGGTTGAGATGGACAAGATTCTTTATGCATCTATAGTGGGTAGTTTGATGTATGCCATGATGGCCACTTATCCTACCATAACATTTGTAATGGTGGGAGTTGCGGCACGCTCTATGGCTATACATGGGATGCAACATTGGGATGTCATAAAGGATATCATGAGATACCTTAAGGGCATTATAGATATGTGCATGTGTTGTGATGGCTAGGATACATGAGTGGTGAGGTACTTTGACTTTGATTATGCAAGACATATAGATAGTAGGAAGTCTACCTCTAGCTGTCTTCACCTTTGTTGGAGGTGCTATTTCATGGATGTTTGGGGTACAAAAATGCATGGCCCTATCCACTACAAAGGTAGAGTCTATTGTAGCCATTGAAGCTTACAACAAGGAGGGTCTTTGGTAGCGCTTTCTAGTTGTATATCTTGGCATTACTGATGTGGTCCCTACACTACATTTGGATTTGAGTATTATTTAGTTGCCAATATTCCATGTGAGTGTCAAGATTGTGGGAGAGAAGGAAGGAGTCTCGCTTGAAGCTTTCTTGCTTGCACAATGGGGGAAGACACACAAGGGTGGAGGCTGAAAACAGTTTTCCTCTTCTTAGTTGTGTAAGCCAAAAGAACTCAAGTACAAAGAAATAGAAGAACCCTCTATATGGGTCTCAAACCAAACTCAACTAACTAAGGTGGCATACTAACTGAGCCACAAACTAGAATAGATAAGGATAGCTATCATGTAGCTATTATTCATGGGCGGTGTACCAACCGCATCTGCAACTGACAAGTCGGTGACATAAATATACAACGGTCACCCTGGCGTATCACGAGTGGAGCTCGATATCTCAACACTCCCCCTCGAGCTCAATCCCAATTCCTGCACACCAAGCAGGTCTCTGAACTTGCGCAGCTTCTCTGCGCCCAATGCCTTCGTGAATATGTCAGCTACCTGATCCTCTGTGCTGACATAAACTAGATCAATAAGACCTAGTAAAACCCTCTCTCGCACATAGTGATAATGCACCTCAATGTGCTTTGTTCTAGCATGATAGACTGGGTTATTTGCCAAGTGTATACTACTCATGTTGTCACAATAAATGACAACTGGCCCATCTGTAGACTGATGCATATCATAAAGTAGCTTATGCAACCAAGCTACCTCACATGCAGCCATTGCTGCACCCCTGTACTCAGCCTCTGTGCTCGACAAGGCAACTGTAGGCTGTTTCTTGCTGCTCCAAGTGACTGCAGCACTCCCAAAAGAGAATACATATCCACTGGTAGATCGTCTATCAGAAATACTACCAGCCCAATCAGCATCAGTGTATCCATGCAACTGTATCTGAACCCCAGTCTCATAAAATAGTCCATACTGCAATGTGGACTTCACATACCTAAGTATGCGTCTAGCCGCATCCAAATGTGGTTTCCTTGGAGCCTGCATAAACTGACTTACCAATCCAACAGCATAGCTCAAATCTGGCCTGGTAATAGTCATATAAATCAAACTTCCTACTATGCGTCTGTACATAGTAGGGTCTTCTAGAAGCTCACCTGCATCTGTGCTCAGCTTCACATTTTGCTCCAAAGGAACTGAAATAGGCTTACAGCCTGTCATCCCATATTTGGACAGCATGTCCAATCCATACTGCCTCTGCAAGAGCTGTATCCCACTTGGTGATCTAATCACCTCAATGCCCAAGAAATAACGCAGCTCTCCCAAATCCTTCATCTCAAACTTCTGCTTCAATAGCATTTTCACATGAAGGATATCTTCATCACTGTCACCTGTCATAATCAAATCATCAACATAAATGACAAGTAGCATAATACCTTTCTCTATTTTTCTCACATAAAGTGAGAAATCTGCCTTGGAAATCTGAAAGCCAATAGTGACAAGATACTGTCCTATCTTGTCAGACCATGCTCTAGGTGCTTGCTTCAAGCCATACAAGGCTTTCTTCAACCTGCAAACAAACTCAGGATGAACAGCATGCACATAACCTGGTGGCTGCTCCATATAGACCTCTTCTTGCAAATCACCATGCAAGAAGGCATTCTTTACATCCATCTGATGTAAAGACCATCCCTTTGATGCAGCCATAGCAATGACTGCTCTTACGGTTGCCATCCTTGCAACCGGACTAAATGTTTCTTCATAGTCAATGCCATATGTTTGTGCATACCCCTTGACTACTAATCTTGCCTTGTATCTGTTCACAGAACCATCTGCATTGTGCTTCACCTTATAAACCCACTTACAGCCAATTGCATTCTTACCTTTAGGCAAAGGTACTAACTCCCATGTAGCATTTGCTTCCAAGGCATCCATTTCTTCATCCATGGCTTTCTCCCATTTTTCTTTTCCCATGGCTTCCTCAAAAGAAGTGGGTTCTGGTTCCTGTATCATTTTAACCATATATGCATAGTGAATGGCTGTAAATCCATCATATTTCAGCCTATCCACAGGATACCTAGCTCTCATAGACCTGCGCAAAGTAGGTTCACTCCCAGGTGCTCTCAAAACATCCCTGATCTTCCTTACTCCAGGTGTAACAATAGAAGGAATACCCAACTCATCATCAATGCTCTGTTCTGAGCCACTGGATTCACCATCCACATAAGAGTGACCTGCATTCACATCAAACATGGGCTGATCAACCTTCTCTTTTCCTTTTCGTGATACCTGCATACCACTATCTGCATTGCTTTGAGAAGATTCTCCTGATCTCAATCTGCCTGTCCATGGCGAAGAATGTGAACCACTGCTAGAGGACGCTCCAGGTCCACTAATATTTTGTGACTGCTGCTGTGAATTCTGTGTAGCATTACCATTTTGTGCATCTTCATCATCAATCACATTTACTGGTCTATACCAGCTACTCATCTCATCAAAAACAACATCTCTGCTCACTGTAAACTTACGAGTAGAAGGGTTATAGCATCTATACCCTTTTTGCTGCAGAGAGTAACCAATAAAGATGCACTTCTCAGCTTTTGGATCCAACTTGGATCTCAGCTCATCTGGCACATGTACATAGGCAATGCAACCAAAAATTTTCAAATGAGAAATATCTGGTTTCCTACCAGTATACCTCTCCTCTGGAGTCATTCCATGTATTGCTGCAGTGGGAGTCCTGTTCATTATGTAGACTGCTGTAGCAACTGCTTCAGCCCAATAAAAATCTGGCAAGTCTTTTTCATTGAGCATGGCACGAGATACCTCTCCAATATGCCTGTTTTTCCTTTCTGCAATTCCATTTTGTTGTGGGGTATAACTGCATGAATATTGCTGCTTTATGCCATGCTCCTGCAAGAACTTTGCAAACTCATTTGAGAGGTACTCTCCCCCTCCATCTGACCTTAGGCATTTTATCTGCAAGCCTGTTTCTTTTTCAACCATAGCTTTAAGAGTTTTGAAATGCCCAAAAACTTCACTTTTCTTTTTCATAAAATACACCCAAACTTTTCTGCTATAGTCATCAATAAAACTGACAAAATAATGACAGCCTCCAAGAGATGCAGCTTTAGTTGTCCACACATCAGAGTGAATTAATTCCAATGGCTTCTCACTCTCTTGAACATGTCTAGGAAATGGTTTCCTTGCCTGTTTTCCAAACTGACAGGCTTCACATACCTTATACATTTCTGCAACCTTGAATTTGGGTAATCCTGCAACAATATTTTGGGCCTGCATTGATTTAAGTCGCTGTACATTAACATGACCAATGCGTTTATGCCAGATATCAATATCTGCAACTACACCGGTCCCATGTGCAAACATTGCTGCACTCAATTCAGACATGTCTGCATCCAATGTAAACATTCTGCCCTTCTTCTTTCCTTTTGCTATCAAGCGACCTTTATTTTTCATATCCTCAACAAAGCATCCATGAGGATTAAATCTGACCTGCAAGCCCTGTTCAACCATTTGACCAACTGAAACCAGATTCTTGGTGATATTCGGGACATGAAATACATCGGACAGGTATTTCTTTTTCCCACCCTGCATAGACAAGGGAATTTTTCCAATCTGCACAATAGGATGTGCAGTATCATCACCAGTCTCCACAAATCCTGGTTTTTCCATTTTCCTTGCATCCTCCATCCATTCTGCATGACCTGTCATGTGGTTTGATGCACCTGAGTCAACATACCATACATCATTGCTTTCTTCTACACTTGTCACAGAATTGTTCATGTGCTGCACCATGAACAAATGTTCATTTCTGTCATCACCCTGTCTGTTAGAAGATGCATAATTCCCTTGTTGCAGTTTTCCATTCATGATGTCATTCTGCTTTTTATAGCAGTCTTTAGCCATATGACCCATTTTACCACAATAGTAGCATTCAACATTACTGTTTGCATTTTGGCCTCTTTGCCATCCACCACGACCTCTTTGGCTCCCCCTGCCTCTAGAGTTACCACGTCCTCCTCCATAGGACTGGTTTTCTTGAGTTTGCTGCATATTCTGATTTCTACCACGGCCTCCAAATCGGCCTCCTCTACCTCTGCCTCTACCTCTTCCAGCATTTGAGTAGAAGACAGCTTCTTTTGAAGTTCCTCCTGAAGAAGATGCACCACCATTTCTCTATTCCTCAGAAATTAGAAGAGCAATCAACTCCTCAAAATCAGGAAATCTTTCACGAACTGAAATGGATGTCCGAAACTGTGCATAATCCTTTCCTAGACCATTCAAGGTCACGGAAACTAAATCATCATCTTCCACTGGCGACCCAATGGAAGCAAGTGCATCTGCAATCTTCTTCACCTTCATGTGGTAGTCGTTGATGCTCATATTTTCTCTTTGCACATTGTGCAACTCTTGCTTGAGCTGCATTTTCCTGGCTTGCGTATTTGTGCTATACATTTTTGACAAAGTATCCCATGCCTCCTTTGGCGTACTTGCATCTTGAATATGCACAATCATAGAGTCTGAAATGCTGATAGACAGCCAATACATAACTTTCCTGGCTCTCTCATGCCATGTTTTAAATGCCTGCATTTGTTGTTGATTGGGAACATCAGGAAGAACTGGTTCTTCTTCATTTCCTGCAACAAATTCCCAATATCCTTTTCCCATAAGGAAATTCGTCATTCTAAACTTCCATGCTTGGAAGTTGTTCTTGTCAAGCTTTTCAGTGACAATCTGTGAAAGAGAATCAGACGCCATTACAGAATACTGCAAGAAATTCTGTCACTGCAAAAAACACAGCTTCACCCTCACAAGGGCAAATCTGCAAAACTGGCGAAAGTGGTATTTGACCACACAGTCACTTCCTAGTGACGATTTTGCATCAACAGGCAACAGGGATGATTCTGTAACTCCCAATGTCTCTGCGCACAAGCATACAATGCAATTTTTACTGTAACTATTCACCGACCTGTAGAACAGTGGCTGCACAGCATAAAACCAAGCCTTTTCCTGAGTGCGTGCAGAAAACTTCCGTCTGCAAAACAGGCCCCGAAATGGCCTCAAATCAAAAAAACAAGGTCGCCGAGGGCTAAAGCCCTCACCCGCAGCATATACTGCCCTCTTGCTTCACTGCGAAGGGCGTCTCAACCTGAGACAATGCACTCTTGCAATTTCCAGCTGTGCTACCTGCAGAGATCTGCTCCCAAAACAGAAAATGAAAGCAACACTGCTCCTCTTACCAGACCACCGCGAGCTTGGGTTGCTTTCTTGAGCTCCTTACCACGAACAAGGCTCTGATACCATGTCAAGATTGTGGGAGAGAAGGAAGGAGTCTCGCTTGAAGCTTTCTTGCTTGCACAATGGGGGAAGACACACAAGGGTGGAGGCTGAAAACAGTTTTCCTCTTCTTAGTTGTGTAAGCCAAAAGAACTCAAGTACAAAGAAATAGAAGAACCCTCTATATGGGTCTCAAACCAAACTCAACTAACTAAGGTGGCATACTAACTGAGCCACAAACTAGAATAGATAAGGATAGCTATCATGTAGCTATTATTCATGGGCGGTGTACCAACCGCATCTGCAACTGACAAGTCGGTGACATAAATATACAACGGTCACCCTGGCGTATCACGAGTGGAGCTCGATATCTCAACAGTGAGGACAAAGTATATTGAGGTGGATTACCAATTTATTAGAAATATTATTGAGGATAAGTCCATTGAGCTTGTCAAGATCTTAGATTGACCAAAATCTTGTAGATTTTCACATTAAAAGTCTCTCAATAGAGTGTTTTGCCTTCCTTAGGAAGCTCATGGGCATTGGATGAGATGACATATTTCCTCATCGTGTTGTACTTTATGTACATTTGTACTTTCTCACTTTTTTTCTTATTCTCTTCTCACTAGGGGCACATTTGCCTTTAAGTGGGAGGTTGTTGGGGGCAAAGGAACATGTACCTATGCTATCTCTGTACTACTACACTAACAGTGCTCACATACCTATACATGACAAGTAGTGGGTGCCCATCACTATCACTTTATTCTTTATTCTTTTAGTGACACTTGAATAAGAGAAGATCGGTCACACATTGTGACTCTTAGAGTTTCCACATGTTGAGTCTCTCTCTCTCTCTCTCTCTCTCTCTCTCTCTCTCTCTCTCTCTCTCTCTCTCTCTCTATCCCTTGCTCTATTTGCCACATAGCCCACTCCTGCCACGTCAAAAATGAAAAGAAGATGGATGGTCTTCTCAATGAAACCATCCTTTGGTTGGATAGACATGGTTTTGTCATGTAGCTCCTTTTAAAAAATTAGAAAATGGTTGTAAAACATGGCCATCCTAGGATCAAGTCCTAAAAATTGGTTTAGCACCATTTTAGGAGGCGAGTGTGAGACTACGCTTTATGGACAAGGGGGTTGACACATATCTCCCCCTCCTTTCTCTCTCTCATTGAACCAAGTGCATTACTTGCCCACCTCAAGTCTTTGGTGGTTCACACAATAGTGACTATCTTAGATTGATGCTAGAATGCCACTAGAGTCCATAGTTGTGTCATTAGGAACCTACATGTTGATCCTCATAGGACAAGGCTAGAGACTTTACTTACGAGATAGACCTAGGGAATGTCTAGTATCCTAATTCCACACACTTGTGAGTAACACAAATGGTGACAACTACTAGGAGTGGATCCCTCAATGACTACCAAACTATCCTCCCTATGAGTTAGGGTTAGATATGTGTCAATAGGTTGAAGGTCCTAGAAGAAACAAGCTAATGAAGAAAATGGAGGGATTACAAAGGGACTCCAAAATAGGAAAAAAATGAGCTATTTGTGTCTCAAAAAATTGTGCACACTTTTGAAACAATGGACTTTTTCTTAAATCTAAGGCTATTGGCTACTTTTTAGCAGTTCTATATAAAAATGTTCTCTATTTCAAATAAGACTTTTACAAGGACTTGCTTCATTGCATTTCAAACCCACTTTTCATAAGAAGAAGCCATTTTTGGCAAGTGCATACCTCTTAGAAGATATCAATGACTAGCACATGAACAAATCTGTATGTCTAATGTCCACCTCACAAGATTTTGTGAATATTATATTGAATATTGCTAAAAATAAATTGTTACCTAGGCTCTCAATCCTTGCAAACCTTGCTTTTTTCAAATATAGGTATCCTGCGTTGAATTATTAAAGATAAGCTATTGCTAACTATGATGGTCAAATAAATCTAAAAACTATGATTTTGGTGAGTTTGATGGTCAATAATCTCTAGATTTGTGAGATTGATAGTCATGTTGTTGAGGGGGATATGTGTCAAGCCACAAACCATAGGGGTTCAAGAAAAGAAACAAGAGTACCAAGAGGAACTTATAAACTACTTGGTAATTCACTCTGCTCATTGTAAATACACTCTTGGATTACACATAAATTGTCCCTTTGATTACCAAAAGCATTCGACAATACAGGCAAGTAGAGGACTCAAAATATGATTGTTTGAGTGCTCAAATCGATTGAAGTAGGCCTAATCTACAAGATAAAATGGTTGATTTGCAGAAATCACCCTTTTCTATAAAAAATAAAACTTTTTATTTTACACCTTGCTTTTTTAATCTTTAGGTTTAGACGCCCTATAGCACTCAGATAAATCCTTACATGTATTTTTATACACCCAAATTTATCATTAAATAATAAACTTAATAGTGAAGACTTAGACTGTTTCTAAAGACCATAATTGAACCTTGAAAAACATGTTTGCATCTGGAGTAAGCATCACATAAGCATATATCTAATATACCTTTACATATGTTTTTTCCCTGATTTTTCTTCATTGAATATGTAAACATGCGATATGCACCCAAATGTCAAGGGAGATACATGTCAAGCCACAAACCACCACAAGGATTCAAGAGAATAGACAAGATGAAAAATATTCTATATATTACTATGCAAAAGACTTTGTACACTCTAGACACCCTCTTTGATTACAAATACTCTTTTGATAGCCTAAAGCATCCACCAATAGCAGACAAGTAGAAGCTTTAAGAACAAAAACTTGTAGCAAAACCCTGAGGTCAACAGTCTTGTCCTAAACTTAGTGCAACTTCTTTTCACTCTAACTTTTTTCTCCAAACTCAAAATATGGTCATCCCAATACTAAAATCACCGAAAACCCCTAATCTACTAGCCATCACAAGAAAATTTGCAAAAAATGTATTTTCCTAGTAAAACAAACTCCACTTTTTATAAAAAATGTTGCTTTTTTATATTTTAGATCTGGATGCCCTATATTACTCATGGTAGCTCCTTCCATGTATTTTTATCTACCCAAAATTTTCATCAAGTTAGACTCGCTTGCAATGGGTACCTAAGAAGCCTTGAGAACTGCCTAGAACTAGACGCGCATGTCCGCGGAACACTTACAAACCTAAACCTAGGAAACCAAGACGCCACCATCGCAAGTGCTGCGTGATTAAACAA
Organism: Lygodium microphyllum; assembly: GCF_053477565.2. Lineage (NCBI taxonomy): Eukaryota > Viridiplantae > Streptophyta > Polypodiopsida > Schizaeales > Lygodiaceae > Lygodium > Lygodium microphyllum. The sequence goes on from NC_141135.1 coordinate 180,403,898, forward strand.
ATATGGGTCCCTAAAGTCCTCCTGCGTGCGCAAGGCTACTATGAGGGGAATGCCTCGCTGTGGATCCCCAAAATCCCAACTGTCACAAGCCCTAGTTCTATGTCTACCTCAAGGCCTTGTCCCCCGACACCTCAAGACCACAAATCGCAGGGCCTACCCCAGTCATCCGACTCCTCAGCGAGTCAACCCACGGGCGTCACACACGCCCAACGACCCAAAAAATGGCCATCACCACAAGTGGCATTATCCAACCAACCCAACCCGCAGCTCAGCAACCCAGCTGACTGCAGTAGCATAGCCCCTAAGATCAAACCCGACCCATCCGTCCAACGCCCGGGTTGCCGACTCAAACGGGCCCCCAGCTGCAGCTTTGTACTGTCAGAAACTTCAGCTCCAGCAAACCCCAACCACCCGCTGGCCTTAAGCCCTCCTATGAATGGAAGTCATTCCTAACGCTGGCCGCTGACCTCGCAGAGGACACGGGGATGATGTGGTGGACTGTATCAAACAAATCGATGCCACCTTTGTTGCACTGGCCCTCAGTTATGACCGCCTGGACTTAGGACTATTAGCAGAACCCCTTGCAACTGACGTGCACAATATGCCTTGCTCTTGGGAGACTTTTGAATTCTCCTTTGCACAAGCTTCTCGCTCTGCCGTGTTGAGCTGCTCGCTCGCTCGGTCTCCAAAGAGCAAGCCATTAAGCAACGCCTCATCACATCATTTGACCCACACACGACGTCTGCCATCACTAGCCAAGAGAAAGCAAGGTTGTCCCACCTCGCGGATACGGAATCACCCTTATTGAAGCAGTGGTACGCTCTTAGATTGAAATGGGAAGTTGATGGATGCTGCATAATGACCAATGCCGAACAACGCCGAGCCATCAAAACGGCTGACTATGATCCCACCTACGTCGCGCCTACCTCGTATCGAGTGTTAACCACTCGATCATATCTTAGGGCACCCCTATCTTGACCACATCTCGACAGAAGAAGAGCTCCACATCGCAAGTCGGGTCAACTCCGATGATTTGCTCACAGATGTCCTCACGTACATCACCCATGTAGGCATCCGACCCTGTGACCTGGACTGCACTACACACCTGGAATATAACCCCAACTTCTATGATTGGCTCCTCCACAAATAAACATGAACGCCTTGGCCCCACAACCTCCAATCCTAGGATTGATTTTTCTTTTCCAAGAGGGGGATGGGGCAGTAAACGGGGTTAAAACTAAAAAGTAAACCAAGCATGAAAAGGCTCAAAATTGAAATGCCATACAAAAATAGGTAATAGAAGTTTGAAAGGAAAAGTTAGGGTTATGAACGATAAAATCTGCCATGATTGTGGTCATCCAGCAAATTGGTTGCCAAAAAATACTAAAAAGTTAATTGACTGAATGTGCAGGTGGCGACCATGGCAAGTCAAGACAAAGCTGGCAAACTCCCCTTTTCGAAGGAAGAACAAGTGCGGTACGGCCTCACGGTGGAAACAAGAGCATTCAATCAGCTGAAGTTCTGCCACATATTCAATCCGGAAGACGTGGTCATTGAGGAACCAGTGGTACGACGAATTATAGAGCAATGCCACTTACAAAGGTACCTGGACGCAGTGGGCCAGAGGATAAACTACACCCTGTGCGCCGAGTTCCTGCGCACCTTCAACAGAAACAGGGGCACCGTCATGGTGGGGGACAGGGAAGCCACTAGACAACTGCAGGTCGAACTGACCCCCGAACTAATAGAAAGGGCACTAGGGCTTCCAAACAAGGTAGAGAAGAAACCAAAAAGGACGTCTATGCCATGTTGGGAATGGATAAAGTGAAGGTCCACACCAACGACGGAGTCAGCCTGGCAGACATCCCCAATCAAGAGATTCAACTGCAGGTGAAGATGATGCATACCCTGTTTTCGAGTCAGCGGTACAATAGCATCATGTCCAGAATCAATGTACCTCTACTCGAAAGCATCGCTGCTCAATCACTGGACGAGGTGAACCTCAACGGGTTCGTAAGAAAGACAATTGAGGCTTCGGCAAAGGTCCTGGAAACAAGAGGAAGGGCCGTAGCAGGAGAATCCCCTTCACCTCGATCAACCTGCAAAGCCTCATCCTCCAAGGCCTCCATCATAGGTTTTGGAGGTGCCCTCACCGCGATCATCCATGAAGCGATAGGGCAGGGACGAGCGGGAGAAGACAAACACGGAGTTGATGAGAAAAGTGGCGAATCACCGTCGCAGTCCCAGCCTCATGCGGAAGAGCAGTCTGATGAAACAGAAATGGACACTGACGAGGAGGGAGAACCCCAGGCCACACCAAAAAGGAAGGCGGAGCAACGGACTAAAGCCCTGCACAGAAAAAGAGAGGAGGAGCGAAGGAGAAAAGAGAAGGAAGAGCTCGAATGGGCCCAAAGGGAGTCGGTAAGGGAAGAGGAGAAAAGAAGAAAGAGGGCTGAGGAGGAGCTGAGAAGGAGGGAAGAAGAAGATTTGGAGCTGGCGACCCGTCGCTCCATCGAGGAACAGCAAAGAAAAGACGTGGAAGGAGCAGGGAGTCCATACCAACCTGAAGCACCCGGTCCCAGCACTGGTGTGCCGGAAACTATGCACCTGCCTCCTGCAGAAGGGAAAGGAAAAGATCTAGTCAGGCCAGTCTCCCCTCTCCTCGTGCCACCCATGCAAGCCACTCCCCTCATGGTAACACCCCCTACCACTGCCACCCAGGGGCACACCCCAAAAATTGATGAAAGCAACGTGGTCACCTGGTTGCAGTTTTTGGTGAAAAGGGAGCTGGCAAGGGAAGCGGCCGGGGCCACCCCAGTTTCAGGTGCCAAAAGGGCAGCAATGGCCGAACTGGAGCCAGGGACGAAAGTGAAAAGACAAAAAGTGGAAGAGATTGCCACCACTACAACCATGTCCCACCCCCTACCTACAACAGGCCACTACGATGACTACGTGAAGAAGCTGCTCGCACAATTGCAAACGGCCAGGCAAGAAAGGAGGATAGCTGTGGAGGAGGTGGCAACGGAACGCGAATCACAAGCTGCCCTCCAGCTGGACAGAGTGAAGCAGATAACAGAATATCAAAAGGAAATCGCTGTGCTTAGGGAGGAGGCCAGTACTAAGGAGGCAGAAGAGCTAAGAGCCCTGAAGGAGCGGGACGCTACCTGGGAGGGAAGAAGGAAAATCCTAATGGAGCGTCTCAACAGGGAGAGGGAGACAACTGCCCACCTTCAGCGCAAGAATGACCAGTTATCTGCAGCCAACCTGGAAGCGCAAAGTCAGCTTGAGAAAATTAGATAGGAGGTTGCAGAGCTGGATCAGTTAAGGGCAGAACAGGTGCGCAGGATGCAGGTAAAGCTGGACCAACTCAATGCACAGATCGTAGAGGAACACCAAGAGCAGTCCCACCTGCACCATGAGCTCGAAGCCCGGCAACAACAACTCATGGCAATGACCCTCCATCAGGGGGAAAGCCTGGAAGACATGGAGAGAAGGGCAAAAGAATGGTCCAATCATAACGAGCAGAGAGTACGGGACTTAGCACGCCGGCTAGCCAAGGCCGAAGGAGACAGGGTGTTGGCTGAGAATCAGGCAGAGGCAGCCCAGCTCTCTATGATAGCTCAACAGCGCACTTTCTCAACACGCTGCTCCACGCCACCCAACCAAAAGGAGATGAAGCCAATGATCAGCTGCGCGCAGAGCTCTCACAGCGGGCCTGCATGTACCGTTGCAACTAGGAGGCCCGCCGCAGAGCCTAGAAGAATAGAGAAAATATCTGGCACAAGTAGGCCTGACGGCACAGGAAATGGACGACCTTGGTTTCATGGAGGAGAAAACACAGGAAGACGAGCAAGCAGAAGGGGGTGAACCGGAGCTTGACCTGGGGCCTCAGGAAGAGGAATATGTCCCACCACCCCCTCAACCACAACAAGTCGAAGTACCACCCCTTGACACATCTGCCGAGCGAAGAGCGGCCCAAACCAACCGAAGAAAGGAAATGGTGGAGAAGGCAAGAAGAAAGCTGAAGGCCAGACCTATCCAGAAACAGCCTGCCCCTCTTCCACTGCCCACCCAAGACTCCCCTGCTGAATACCACGCCAAAATGATTATCTGGGAATAGCAGGAGTATAACCGGGACCCCTTCGATCTGCGCTTCGAGTTTCCCAGTGCCTTGAATAGGGTGCTGCCCATTCAGTTGGTGGAGGATGTCATTGCCGTGGGGGCCAGGCTCAAGGCCAAATGGTTAGCAGAGCGTGAGGCCCACCCAACTACTTGGGGAGCCGAGGATCACGAGTTTTGGCAAGACAAAGTCCTCCAAGTACCTCGCATAGTGGAAGGCTATAATTGCCAACCCACCTGGAGGAGGCGCATTTTTGACGTCAACCTGGAAGCGTGGATGGCATTTTGCAACACCCTCCCTTTAGAGAGAAACGACCCCACCTTTATGCCGTATCCTCGAAGGGTAGGAGTGGACTTCAACCCGTCCATCCACGGCAGGTTCGACTTCCCCATCATTTATAATGCCAATACCACTTCCCATAGGAACACTCTCCTCTTCACCCTTCCAGACTTGTACAGCTCTATAGATAAATTCCTTAACGAATTTACCTCTTGCCCCAACCCAGCATTCATCACCACCTATAATTATCTTAGGTTAATTAGGATCCTAGTACACCAGGAACCCGCACCCCAAGAACGCCACCTCCCACCCCTCTATTTTGACCCCAATGCCATAGACAGCACCACCATGACTCTAATCTCTTCTCTTCCATCTACTCAACCCCTTTTTTTCAACCCCTTCTCGAAAAAAACTGGTTGCCCTAATCTTTGACTCTTATACCTTATATACCCCCGCGTAATAATATTGTAATATTACGTCGTAATATTGCAATTATTCATAATAGCCAGGTTTTCTTCCATCTCGAAAAAAACTGGTTGCCCTAATCTCTGACTCTTATACCTTATATACCCCGGTCAGTGTGAATGGGTGTCTAACCCCTAGTCGGTGTGTATCCCGCTTATTACAATCCATGCCCACCCTCTGAAGGTTTTTCCCTAAAAGCTAAGGGAGGTTGCAGGGTACTACTCTGAGCCCTTTTACAATGAAAAATGGCTAGGTAGACCTGCCCGAGGCCTGCTCCAGTATACGGGTCATAACTTTTGATAGGCTGCTCCAAATGGGGCATACCATATGTCGAAATGGAGCTTATAACGAGTACTTTCAGCCTATGTAGGATGCACATGCTTGAGATTTGGATAAGTACAAAACTGTTCTACAATAGTGTGCAGTTTGCAGAGGGTGGTGAAATGGGCTATGACTGGCTAATGTTTAGGCCAAGGGGCCTCTTGGAGGTAGGGGAATTCATTGACAATGGTTTTCGGAAACCAAGAGGCTTCTTCTAGGGGTAGGCCTTGTCATTTGATGAGTTATTCTTTGATGGATTGAGACCTCAAGTGCTTATCTTGCTGCCCAATAATTGCTTTAGGGATATACTGAGAGATGCCTTCTTCATCTATGGGGGAAAGTCCTTCCACATAGTCCATTGAGGAGCCCATGAAGGGTTTCAACTGGCTGATATGAAACACATTGTGGATTTTGGTGGTAGGGGGGAGTTCTAAGCGGTAGGCCAAGTCACCAACTCTCTTCAGAAATCGGTAAGGGCCATAGAAGTGATGGGCTAGCTTGTCAGTGATGCCCTCTTTGAGAGTTGAGTAGTGGGACTTAGGCACTTTCAAAAGGACCAATTCCCCTCTTTGGAATTCTAAATGCCTTCTTTTCTCATGAGCATAGATTTTCATGTGTGTTTGGATCTTTTGAAGGTTCACTTTACATTGCTAAAGTAAGGCTTGCATGTGATCCAACTCAACCCGACTTGGAGGGTTGATCTTATTGTTAAATAAGATTGTGGAGAGGGAAACCTTACACCCATATAAGGCCTCAAAAGGGGAAATTCCAATACTAGAGTGTGTGGAGTTATTATATGCAAACTCAGCCAAGTGGAGCCATGTATCCCAACTATGTTGTATATCATGGAAAAAGTGCCTCAAATATGTCTCAAGCCATTTGTTTACTCTTTCAGTCTAGCCATGAGTTTGAGGGTGGTATACAGTGGATGGAGCAAGCTTGGTCCCAATGGAGATGAAAACTGTCTACTAGAAGTTGCTCATAAACTTTTCATCTTGATCATGTACTATGACCTGTGGTAAGCCATGCAACTTGAAGACATTTTCCGTAAACTGAGTGGCCACCTATTGATAGGCAATATACTGGGTCTTAGTGGGGATAAAATGGGTAGCTTTGGTGAGGCAATCAACTACCACACATAGATATTGTTCCACCCTTCTTGGTCATAAAGTCCATTGTAATGTGAGTCCATTTCCCTTCAGGGATAGTGAAAGTCTACAAGAGGCTAGTGAGCCTGAGTGTACTATCCTTGTTCTATTGGCATGGAACACATTTGGTCAAAATGTCCTTGATATCCCTCCATAATCCTTTCCAATGAAAGCTCTTAGCAATCCTGTCATATGTTTTGAAAACACCCAAGTGACCAGCAATGGGGCAAGAACGCATCTCTTCTATAATCTTCTACATGAAGGGAGAAGTGTGTGAGATATCAATCTTGCCATGGGACCAAATAAGGCCATGCTTGAGCTGATATTGGGATTTTCCAGCCATGACCCCATTCTGTAATTTCTGGAAGATGTGGTTGAAGTGATCATCTAACAAGTAAGCCTCTTAGATCTCTTCAACCCAATCACTGTGCAATTCCCAGATAGAGGATACCCTGCATGCCCACATTTGAGAGAGTGAATCACCCTCAATATTATCCTTTCCCTGAGTGTGCAAAATATCAAGGTCATAGTTTTGTAAAGTTGCCACCCATCGCCTTTGCTTAGGAGTCAAAGTGGAATGAGTCAAGAAGTATTGGAGTACTCGATGGTCGCTTTTTACTTGGAAGCGGCTTCCATACAAATAGTAGTGCCATTTCTTGATGGCACGGAGGATGGCGAACATATCCTAGTCATATACATTTATTTGCATCTCCTTCTCATCAAGCTTGCAACTCTTGAATGCAATCACACTATGCTCTTGCAACAATAATGCACCAATAACCCCGCAACAAGCGTCATAATGAATGGTAAACAACATAGAGAAGTTAGGGCAGACAAGGATGGGGGCGAAAGTAAGCACGTCCTTTAACTATTTGAAGCTATGATCAATAGTGGCATCCCAAAAGAATGACTCCTTTTTTAAGCGATCAGTCAAAGGTGCTGCAATGGTGGCATATTGCTTAATGAAGTGTCTATATAATGAAGAGAGACCAAGGAAGCCGCACAAAGAAGTGGTGGTTGAAGGAGTGGGCCAGTCCCTAACACATTGCATCTTCTTTGGGTCAACTTGTATGCCATTTTTTCTTACAATGTGTCCCAAGTACTCCATAGATGTTGCATGAAGGTGCATTTTCTCTCCTTAGCAAAGAGTCAATGCTCTCTCAATATATCAAACACCCTTCTGACATGTGTCAAGTGCTCCTTGGACAACTTGTTGTAAACGAGGATGCCATCAAAGAAAACAAGCACAAACTTGAATAGAAAGGGTTGTAGGATTTTGTTCATGAGGCTTTGAAATGTGGTAGGGGTGTTAGTCAACCCAAAAGGCATCACTAGAAAATGATAAAGTCCACGATCAGTCCTGAAGGCTGTTTTGATCTCATCTACGTCCCTCATATGAATTTGATGGTAGCTAGAGCACAAGTCAATCTTAGTCAAAAAGTATGCCCCTTGTAACTTAGCCAGCAAATAGTCAATCTGTGGGATGGGATAGCGGTTTTTCACCACCATGATTTTTTTCAAGTCTTTGTAGTCGATGCACATGCAAAAGGAGCCATCTTTCTTCTTGACTAATACGACAAGGCATGCATAAGGGGAAGAACTTGGTTCAATAAAGCCCATCTCCAACAACTCATTGACTTGCACGTACGAGGGCGACGACCAAACATCATAAGACTGCAAACCAAGGCAAGTAATTTGAATCCCTGAACGCAATCCAGAAGTTAGGATAGCCCCTAACAAGTCACAAGGCATACCTGCATGAGGATCATCTCCTAATATTCATGTGGATATTTGTCCGAGCCCACAAGTCCAGGTTTTCTTCCTATTTTCGATTTGTTTGTGTGCTGGTGGCATTATGATTAATTGTTGTTTATCAGAAAACTTTGATTTTGCAATGATTTACATGCTTTATTTAATTCTGGTAAACTCGAAATGCAGTCTTTAAGCGGTAAAATGGTAGTTTTTTCATTTTGGGTGGGTAAAATGTGTTCCCATGGGGAGAATATGAAAGATAAATTGAATGATAGTATGCTAAAGTGATTGGGACAAGAAAAACCAAAAATAGTATATTTTATTGCCAAATAAATCAAGAAAATGAGAAAAAGAAGGGGAAAAAAATAGAAATATGTCTTACAAAAATAAGAAAAAATATAATGATTGTTGGTGGATGTATGGTAGTGGCAAAGCATGAGGTTTAGCCTCATGTTGCCCTATCTCTTTGTCAAAGTTTGTGATTTATTGCTTTTTATACATCAAAACATGACAAAATGAACCTCTACACCTATGCAACGAAAGCAATACTTAAACGTAGGGGATTGGGAGGTTTGAATGGTGTGATTTGCATGCTAATTGTTGCTGATTTTCTGATGCATAACATGACATAGAGTTCGTTGTATTTTAATTAAAAGGATAGTAGCATGAGTATGGTCTCGGTGCTATCCTTGCATCGCTGCAACGAGTTAGTGACTAAGCATTGAAAAGTGTGGTTGTGCACAACACGTGTCTCATTGAAAATTATGTTTGAGCACTTTAGGATCATTCACTTTTTCATGTGCAAGTAAACCATGGTATCAGAATAATAGGACTGGATGCATAGCACCTGTTTTCAATGACAATGACCCACGCCGGAGTGTGGAAAGGCATTCTAAGCCATAGGATAGACGTTCGTTTTTTGTGGGATTATTTGGTAAGGACACATGGTATCTCCTGGAGTAATTTTGAAATGAAAGAGTGGAGTTTGTTGTTTGTTTTATATGTTGAGCAGCGCATCAAGGGACCAATCCCTGCAATGTAGGAGAGCTGCAGTGGGGCCGCGATGATTCCACCGAGAGGTTGCCTTCCATGTATGTGATTATCGTGGTATTTATTGCCAATATATATGGGGTCTCCCTTTGAGGAGTTTATAAAAAGGAAAACATTGGACTACAAAGCTATAAAGGCATAGATTAGGCTTTAGGACAATTCGTCCTTTAGCAGCAGATTGACACTCCTGGCCCGCAAGGCCGTGAGGGTGTGTTTGTCTGTTATGAGCATGAGGTCCGGGCTAGTGCCATAGTCAGTGCCGGCCCATTTGAGATCCCATTAGTGGTGTGTCTGCCGGGAGCTTCCAACCAAGTGGTGGTTCTCGAATCTAGGGTTTTTAGAGACCAAAAAGTTGGTTTATGTCCTTTGACAAGGACCGTCAAGCCGAAATGCAAAAAGCAGAACGTGCTGAGAGGGCTAGACGGCAATTGGAGATTGTAAGTCGCTATTCTCCTCAAAGGAGTAGCTCGATATGCATAAGAGGCAGTGGTCTTAGTGACCCAACTGCTGCACATAGTCATTTAGGTGCAGGAGGAAGCATAAGTTCTTCCTCTTCCACTAAGTCAATCCACTTCAAGTGGGGGTGTGATCTCGTCAGTTCAAACTCCTATTGTCAATCTGATTGTCATCATGGCACAACCCATTGCAATTCCTGCAGGGACACAGGATCTACCAGCTTTAGGAGTTCCTTTGCCCATTTTTAATGGGCTAGCCGAAGAAGATGCGGAGTTTCACATTTGTGAATTTCAAAGATTAATGTTTAATTAGCGTATCCAAGATGAGGGACATCTCATGATATTCTTTAACATGACGTTAAAAGGAAGGACTACAGTATGGTATCATAGCATAGAGAGTGGAACCATAACCACAATCGACCAATTTTATGCAGCTTTCTGAGGAGAATTTGCCCCTGAAAGAGGTGGCCAATATTTGGTTGCATGTGTTGAATGTAACATGCCAAGACCCCCATGAAAATGTGAAAGGCTATGCCAAGAAGCTTAAGGAAGTGTTTCGTAAGTTACAAACTTACATTCCTATTTCGTCAGCTACCCAATTGCAATACTTCTTGCATGGATTGGATTTCAATATTCCGGTACAATTGAGCAGTGTGGCTTTGGCTTATATAGACACTGCCATCGCATGGGTAGAAGGAGTAGAGTCACGATTACAAATGGCCTACTCCTCTCAAATAAATCTTAATGCGGGCCTAGTACCTGGAAGAAATTCACCATTGATAAATGGAAGCCAAGGGATGCCTATGAATAACCCTAATGGGAGAGGAAGCATGGTTCAAAATATACCTTTGCTGCCAGCTCCTCCCAGTGTGACTATGCCTATGGCTAGTCAGTTGGCTCCACCAAATGTTGGAGGCCAAGCTTTGAACCCTAATGTTGTTCCTGTGAGTCAACAACCAATGCCCAATCAAATTGTTAGGCCAATGGAACAACGGATAGATGATCAAGGCTATGAGTCGAGTGCCTCTAATGTCCTTGTCGAAGTTAAGGATATGATGAAGCACTACACCGATATGATTTCTGAACAATATTGGCAAATAGCTGTTGATGTCAATTTCTTGAAGAAGTAGCAGAATCTGATAGGGAGTCGACGCCTCGAAGAGGGTGGTCCCTCAAGATTCAGCTATAAGTGGTGTGGCGGACAACATTTCCCTAGAAATTGTCCAAATGTTAAATGTGATATTTGTGGGAAGTCGGGCCACTTAGCTGCTACCTGTTGGAGTAAGATTAGTTCCCTCCAACAAGGGAGTAAACAGCCAGGTCCAGTTAATCATAGAGCGCAAGGTAATTACCTCCAGCAAAACGATGGATCAAGACAAATATTGCAAAGGGGAAAGACCACTATAGAAGAGTTGTCACAAGGCAATGGAGTTAGCCTTATCAAGGCTGTATGCGTCAATGGCGCTGAACCTCTAACCTACGAGTCCTGACAAGAAGCCAAAAGGCTAAAGAGGGTGATAAAGATAATGCAAAACCGGTCGAGGAAAACCCTAAGCAAGGGGATAAGGGGACGCAAGTCCTAAATCCTAGCGTGGAAGGGGGACCTCTAAGGCCTGTTGACAAAAAAATAGATCCTAAGAAGGATGAGGAAGTGCCAAGAAAGAAGGCAAGAGCTAAAAAAGAAGCACCAAAGCCGGTCCCGAGACCAGTCCCGAGACCAAAAGAAAGGATGGTTTGGTGAGAAAAGAGAGCTTTGGCTACCTATCATGATTTTGATTTAGCAAGTTCTCTTTGCGAAGTCAAACCAGATGTAAACCTCTTACAGTTGATTAAATTATCTCTAGGAGTACCCAAAGAATTCAAGAAGATCCTATGTATTGGGTATATTTTAGAACCTTTGGGCATAGTATGAATAGGGGAAGATTGGTTTGATCATGTTGAAAAGAATTTCCCTAGGGTTCCAGCATATGTGGATGGAATATGTGTGGAACATGCTATTGTAGACACTGGGTCCTCCGTCAATATCATGAGTTCAGAGTTGATGGAAAGGTTGGGTCTAGGCATTCAAAAAGACAGCTCCACCCTTCTTAGAATGGGTGATGATAGTCTAAGGCAACCAGAAGGTTGCGTTACTAAAGTCCATGTTACAGTTGCAAGTGCAGAATGCTTCTTGGACTTTAGGGTGATAAGATTTGCAGGACGTCCTAGCTATCGAGTCTTGCTAGGTAGGCCTTGGATCTTACGAACAGACTACCAAGTCGATATACCCGCCGGACGAGTGGTTCTAAGTAGAGGTGCTAATGGAGTAATAGTCGATGCTTACCTTGAGTCTCCTCAGAGTGAGAGAGCTCATTTATCCTCTACTGAATTAGAAACAACAGATGATCTATCTGGTAGTGAGACATCATCCAGTGATGAATCTAAAGAGGGGTCCACTACATAGGATATTTATCAGATAACTCTAAATGAGCCGATAGAGCCGCAAGATAGGATAAGAGACGCGGATGTGATTGAGTTAGACCTTGGCATGTCAAATGATTCGCGGGCAATTAAATTAAGTTCCATGCTCAGTTCAGCAGAAAGGGAGGACTATGTGTCCTTAATTCAAGAATTCTGCGACATCTTTGCTTAGAGTTATGATGAGTTGAGAGGCATTCCTCCCAGTCTGGCTATTCATACTATTCCTGTAAAAGAAGGCAGTCATCTTGTGCGTCAGAAAGTAAGGCGTATGCCTTTTGAATTGAGGGACGGACTGTTTGAGGAGTTACAGAAGTTACGGAAGGTTGGTTTAATCTTCCATGTAGTACATCACACAGAATGGTGTTCACTAGTTGTTATTAGGAAGAAGAAGAACAACCAGATCTGATAATGTGTAGATTTTAGAGAGCTGAATAAGTAGATGGTTAAGGATTACTACCCGTTGCCATTTATTGACCAGATTTTGGATCAATTAGTGGGTAGGGAAATATATTCGTTTATGGATTGCTTTGCAGGATACAACCAGATGGCAATTGCAGAAGAGGACAAGTTGAAAATAACTTTTATTACTGTCTTTGGTACTTTTGCATACCATGTGATGGCCTTTGGTTTGTGCAATGCACTTGGACCATGGCAACGAACAGTAGACAAGACCTTTGGTGACATCTCCCTAGATGAGTTGAAAATATTTATCGATGACCTGGGGGCAGCCACTGTGAGGGAAAGGATGTTGATTATTTTAAGAAAGTGCTTTGAGCACTGCAAAAATTTTTGTATCACTCTTAACCCACGGAAGTGTTTCTTTGGAGTGCCTTATGGGCTATTGCTAGGCCATGTGGTCAGTTCAGTAGGAATCACAACTGACCCTGAAAAGATAAAGGTTATAGTCGCTATGAGTCCACCATGCACCCCGAAAGAGGTACATAGATTTCTGTCATCGATAGGGTACTATCGGAGGTTTATAAATGCCTTGGCAGAAAGGATGTTGCCATTAACGAACTTATTATCCTTTAGTTGTCTATTTGTATGGAGCGACCCTTGTAAGGTAGCTTTCAAGGATGTGAAATAGGAGCTAGTAAAAGCACAGTTTTAAAAGCACCTAAAAGAGGCGAGGTATTCTACATATTTTTAGCAGCCACCATGCATAGTATCAGCTGGATGTTTAGCCCAAATCTGGGAGGAAAAGTGGTATCATCCGATAGCTTTTGCTAGTCGAAAATTGGGCATATAAAAAATTAACTACACCTACATGGAGAAGTTGTGCCTTGCGATGGGCTTTGGGACTAAAAAATTCAGGCACTACATCCTCTATGAGAAGGTAGTTTTCTATACGAAGGCGGAAGGGCTTAGATTGCTTATGAACAAGCTACAACCGCCTGATCATCTGGCAAAGTGGTTAAGCACTTTGCAAGACTTCGATTATGAGATTAAGAGCAAGCCACCGAGGTTGCAGGGTATTGTGGAATGCCTTGTGGATTTCGAGGAGCCGAAAGAGACTTTGGATGAAGGAAGTGATATTGAAGAAATGTTTAAAATTGATACAGCTTCTAACCCATCTTGGTATGTTGCTATCACGCATTATCTATAAACGGGAGAGATTGGAGCTGGTTTATCAAAATCAGAAAAGAGAAAAATCAAACAACAGGCTTTGAAGTTTTCCTTGATCGCAGGAACACTATATCGGCACGGTTTTGATGATATCTACCGCCGATGTGTGATGCCTGATGAGGTTCCTTTCATATTGGAAGAGTGCCATGACTCTGCATGTGGAGGGCACTTCACTGGACGGTTGACGGCACAGAAAGCTTTAAGAGCTGGATATTGGTGGCTATCCATCTTCCAAGATTCCTTTGGGTATGTTAAGAGATGTGATACCTGTCAAAGACATGACACTAGAGAGAATAGGAAACGCCCACTTATGCCTATTATGGCTATCCTTCCATTTGAGAAGTGGGGCATTGACTTTGTGGGTCCTATCACCCCATTGTCTACTACTCAGAAGAGGTACATTATAGTAGCAACTGATTATTTCACAAAATGGTCAGAAGCGCGAGCGACGAGGCATGACAATGCAAAAGAGACTATAAGTTTCCTTTTAGAGCAGATTATTTGTTGTTTTGGTCCACCGAAGGAACTAGTGTCGGACGGTAGAACCCACTTTTTGAATAAAGTGATCAAGATCCTGACTAAAGCTTGGCAAATCAACCACAATAAAACGACAATTCGCAAGCCAATGGGCAAGTCGAAAGTACTATTAATCAGATTGTGGGTATCTTGTCTAAAATGGTCTCTGAGAAGAAACAAGACTGGGACAGGAAGTTATATGTGGCAGTATGGGCGTATAATACAACGTTCAAGCGAGCTACCAGCCATACTCCATTTAAATTAGTTTATAGGGAAGAGTGTGTGTTACCCCTCGAAATCGAGTTGCCAACCATATGGTTTGCGATTAACCACTCTTTGGGAGATGAGGATGCACTCTTTGAACATTTCACGACCATAGCCCACCTGGATGAACTGAAATTGCAGAGCTTATTACACTAGGAGGTAGCTAAACATCAGCTAAACATCGAATGAAGCAGTTGCATGATCTTAAAGCAAAGAAGTATACCTTTACAAAAGGGAAATTAGTTCTGTAGTATTACGATGCACGTAGGGAGCTGTTTCCAGGGAAGTTGGAACCTAGATGGGATGGCCCCTACAAGATTGTTAGGATAGGAGAAAATAGGTCTACGGCTCTATAGCTGATTTGCAGGGAGTAGAATTTAAAAATAAGGTTAATCTTAATAAGATTAAACCTTATTATTTCTAAGTATGCTAATACAAAAAAGTGCTTGCAAGTCCATGCTGGGGCTAATTTGAGACCTGCAAAAGAGCTTAAAGCTGGTTGATGGAGCGGTTAATTCCTTATTTGGAGCACCCATATCTAGAGCAGAGATACCATCAGGGGAAACTTATCTAGTGGAGCAAAGGATACGAAGTGATTGATCAAGAAGACGGAACCTTTTTGTGGGAAGTGAAAGTCTTCTGCCATCACTGCTTACGAGTATTGACAAGTATCCTTGTTGAGTTTAATGAAGAAGGTAGAATGGAGCCGTCAGTTCATCCTCTAAACATGTTAAATTTTGATTATCATAATTACGAATAGAGGAGTTCGTGATGGCAGGTTGTGTAAACCCATTGTCGACGTATACATTGTATTTTGAAGGAGCATCCAGGGGCCCTAATAAAAAAGGGAGTGTTGGAGTAGTAATCCGAGATCCCCGACGTAGAGTTACGATGAAGTTAGCTACTTATCTCGGGGTAGGATTTACTAACAACATGGTAGAGTATAAAGCCTTGATTATGGGACTGCATATTGCCCAACAGGGTGGTATTTGGCGGTTGTTAGTAAAAGGGGATATCTTGAATCAGCTAGACGGGACATATACAGTGCGGAATCCCATCCTTTGTATGTATCATCGAACTGCGATGACCCTACTTGAGGAGTTTGATAGAGTATCTCTTCAACTAATTCCACGTTACTGGAATCAGTTTGTGGATCACTGGTAAATCTTGCTTATGAAGAAGACCTTTTCTTCAACTATGGTCCTAGTTTGGATATTGCTATCAATAATGAGACACGACCCGGTCACTTGTGGGGAATGTTATCAGAGCATGCAATATATGGTAGGCGATGGTTGATATGGGTGATGCAAAGAGTAGCTGAGACACATCTACCGTTGTTATCCTAGACCAATAGGTTGATTAGACAACATGTTATGCATACGCCTCTTGCTATATATGCAGGAGGGATGGGTCATAACCTTATGCATTTAGCTTAAGGCTACGAGCCCTATTTTTCCTCTTTGGAAAGGAGCATATTATTGTATATTTGTACTATTTCGGGGAGGGATTTGTAGGTGCTATTCTGTTTTATCTCTTTAGGCCAAGAGGGCCGACCAGTTTTTGTAGTGAAATGCTTTATTTCATTAGGCCAAGAGGGCCAATCGTCTCTTTAGTACAGGTGCGGTTAATGGTTTCTTGTTTTAGTCCTATGCTCGACGGGTTTGAAGAAGAGCTTGGAAGGAGCCTATGTCGCACGGAGACTTCTTGTGGCCCTATCTAGGTGATATCTCTCCTTTACGAGTACTGTGTTTCTTATTCTATATGTGTATGTGTACTTGTAGGGGATTTTCTTTTCTTGATTGGGGACCGGCGTCCAAGGCATGAAGTCCCAAGTTTAAGTTAAGTCTGTCTGCGGAAGGTCTGAGTAGTCGTTGCCTCCTATAAAGACATTGCCAGGCATCAAAAGACCTGTTTCAGAAGGCCATTCTAGTGACCCTGTTTTGCTAGCCTGCTAGGCAGCCGTTCTAGGAGTTCTTGTTAGTTGTGAGGCAATTAGAGAAGCTTGCCGAATGAAAAATGATGATGACAAAGAGAAAGAAAAACCATGAATATCTCAAAGACAATAAATATATACAAAGATGTGTAAAAAGGGGTTCTAACCCCTATAAAAATAGAAAAGAAAATAAAGAAAAATTTATAAGCAGTTGATCATCGCTTTGCGAAGGCCTGGTAGGTTCTTGGGGACGAGTCAGACCCGGTGTCGTAGAATTCGTGCAAGGGCTGCAGAACACGGGGTTCAAGATACAGCAAGAAATGAGGCTAACAAGAAGATATCAATATTTTTGATATCAAAGGTCAATATATAGCTTGTCAAAATGAGTTACAAGAAGCTCGTGTTCAGAAAATTCTGAACACATTTCAGTTTTGCATACAGATTCATGAATTCAGTTTTTCCTTTGGCACTTGATAAATTCAGCTGAATAATAATTCCTGTGAACAAATTTTCAGGATTCCATACAAAGTAGGAGTCTAGTAGGCATCAAAAGATGTATGCTCAGTCAAGCACAAATGAGGAACAATCTGATTGTATCTCCAAAACCAAAGCAGGGTATTAAATTGTCTTCATAAAAAGGTGAGAGTATTCATTTCTGAGAGAATATAGGCAGGCACTTCACTTAAGCCACAGACATGTTGCTACTCAGCTGGTCTTTCAAGCCTTGTGCTATGGCCATGCAGCCATCCACTCCCTGTTCCCATTGCTCATTATTTTGGCTATCTATGACTCAACTGCATATCTATCCAAACGATGCATATCACATGTACATATGCATCCATGTATGAATCTGCCCTGTAACCAGATGCTATGTGTTAAGTCCCTCAAAACTCCACCAATTGTAGATTTGTCCACTGTAACTTCACACATAGAAGTTGAAGAACAGTGAGAATGGGAATTGTAACTACTCATTAGGACATCATCTTAGCTTGCTGGGAAAGAGCCAAATACTCAAGGCACTGAGCAGGATACCCTTAAAAACAAACCAATGTCACAAGCCTCCAAATCCAAAACCATTAAGTGTTGACTAAGCCTTTCCACAAGGCTGAGTAACTGTCATACTTTCTGAATAAAACTCTGCAAGGCCTGTAGCTACATTTCCTATCTGAAAATGTTTTGGGAGGCCTTTTGAATCTTCAGCTTTATAATGTCTCTTTGGATCAATAACCTTGCGCAGCTTCAGAATCTGGAGCTCCTTCTTTAGCTCCGGAGTGATGGTGGGCGCAGAAAGATTGAACCATTTTGGACAAGCCATTGTGTCTTTCTGTTTTCTAGTCAACTTGTTGAGTTCACGAGGATCTACAGGAGGAACAACCAGAGGTGCTCCAAAATGGTTTGAGGAAAAAAAAATGCAGACCCTGGCGAAGCTACGGTTGACTTCGATGCATTGTCACACGACTGTGCTGCCATGTGTTTCGCCATAGCGAGAGCTTGAAGTGAAAGAGTATGATGTCCATGCTATATTCTCCACTCTACTTCCTCATGATTATCGAATTCAGTAACTCCTGCTGTCCCTGCTGAGCACAAGTATCACAATTGACATTATTCGCATCCCCAAATCGTAGTTATAGGCCTATGCAGATTGCTGAAGATGATGTGTGAAGAAGACGAGCCTTTCCCCTTTGACAGCGACTTGTCACCGCAAAAATGCAGTTTTGTCCACTGCTGTAAGCCAAGGGGCCTTGAAGCACAGACACCGGACTCCAGTCTCTCATCTTTGAACAATTTGGAGAATAAAAGCTTGGAGACTCTACCCAATTCTCAACAGCATGCCATTCCTCCTGTACCCCCCTCACAAAAGAATTTGAAACAGAAGCTAAATCTGGGGCTCACTTGTACATGGGCTGCAATGTCTGGTGTTTAAACCTGTTAACAATGCCGACAGTCCACCAACAACAGGTTTGGGAATTGCATGATGAGATGTAGGGATTCTACTGTTGTACTCTATCTCTGAAATCAAGCATGTAGTGTGAGAAGATCTTGGTGTTGCAGAATTCGAACAAAGAGCCATTGAGGTTGTGATCTCCATGAGTTGATGAGCCTGTAGCCTACAGCAATACGTCTCTGTTCCTGGCAACTAGGCCCTTATTGATGACGTCTTAACCCTACTATACCATGCATATGTATTGCAAACTGCTGGAAACTGGCTAATACTTATTGACTGAAATAAGAACTCTCAGAAATGTCTCTTCAGTGCTGAAAATGCCTTCGCATATACCCTCGCGTGCTTCCTAGAAGGCCTGATGCAAAAAAACAAACCCTGGAAAGACATGGGAAGAAGACGCCCGCCATAGCCCCTCTCTCTCTCTCTCTGTCTGTGTCTCTGTCCTGTTTGTTTGTGCCCTTCTCCCTCCGTCAATTCGAATTCTTCCTCCCTCCAATTAGCATTACTCCCCCTCCTTTCGCCACAGAAGCGAAAAAAAAAAGGAACCTTTCCTCCCATTCAAGCGCATGACAATCCGTCTTTTTCCCTCCCTTTTGCCATTCGAATACTCTTTTCCCCAATTAGTCTCCTTTTCTCCCTTTAGCATTTCTCCCTCTCCATTCGTGACCTCCCCATTCTTAGATGCTGATTTGCCTTAAAAGCGAACTTGATGTCCTTCCTAACAATACCACCTGTCCTATCACATTTATGGCCCCCATACATGTACCAATAGGCAAGAGTGCGTGGCGTCAACCACCTAATAATAAGCCTGGTAATTTCTCTCGGTGCTCCATTACAAGTTTCAGCTTTGTCTTTTGAACTTCTTGTCCCTTCTTTAAGACAGGTCACACATTCGCAGCTTTTGCCTTGTCAGACAAAGACTCCATTTCTTTTTAGCACTTCAATTGCTAATACATCTTCATGGCACTGTCAAATCATGGTTGGAGTGGTTTGAGGCCAGTCTTCTCAACTTCAGATAGTAACTCCAGAACATGATCAGTGTGCAATACATTTAAGGGAATATATACATTGGATGTAGTTTATTAAAATGCACCACACAAACAATGAATCACACGCAGAAATTAACACAAATGCACAACAAAAATGGAGGTGTTCACGGCTCAGATGCGCAGCATCACGACATCGTACAAGAGCTGCAGAACACAGGGTTCAAGGTACAGCAAGAAATAAAGACTACCAAGAAGATCTCGATCTTTGATGCCAAAGATCAATTAAATGAAAGACTGTTTGGATCTCTAAGTAGCTGAGATCACAAGGTACCAAGTCAAGGTCAGCATGCAAATTATTACCATCAATAAGATCCTTCTTGCTAACTTGCAGGAAGAATGTTGAGAAATGTTATAATATCTGGAGCTTTCAGCGAGAGCATTTATCAAAAAGCCTCAATGTCTCTTTACCACAGTCTTGCTAAACATAAGCTTCATTCATGATGTTCCATGTAGAGACATTATTCAGTCAGATGCACTTCAGAATATTGAACATAGAAACTGCATTGTTCACATTGTGAACTCCACAACAATGGTAGAATCAGATTCCAAATAGAACCAAGACAGAAAATTCAAATTGCCTACTCCCGAGTTACTGATGAGGACATAAGAGGCATGAATGGTGCATACGAGCTTTTTCTCTCTGTTTAAATTCTTCAACAGCAGGCGCACTAAGGAACAGCCTCTTAAGCAACTCTGTTGTCATCATTATTGCTCCTCCAAAGCTGGATTCATCAATGGTTCGAAAGAACCTCTTCCATCTGACATACACTCCTTCATTGTTGAGGGCAGTCAAGTCCTCAAGGAAGTCCAGCGTGCATACTGTAGCTTCTTAGGAAGTCCAGCGTGCATACTGTAGCTTCTTTTGTGAAGAGAGGATACCCATCCTTTTTAATCTTGAACTTTTGCTGCGACTGCATAGTTTCAAAGCAATCATAGTAGAAGATTGGGTTTACAAAAGGCGGACAGATTGCGAAGGCTTGAAGATCAAGGCAAACGATCAGGAGAAGTGAAGAGGGAATAAAAGGCGGAAGCAAACTACCAGCGATAAGTTTGAGGAGCATGAAAGCACCTAACATGTATAGATAGGCTTTCCTGTTCAAAGCCGTAACTCGAAAGCCAAGTTCAGTGCAGCCCTTGCAGCATCAATGAATTTCCTTGTTTCAAGTCAGCTTGTCTCCGATGTTTGGGACGATTTCAAAGAGCTTTCCAACTTGATCAAAATGTCAATAGAGAAGGACGCAGAGATTCGTTCCTTTTTCCTGCGAGCCTGTACAGTGATTAAGAAAATTAATTACACCCAGCAACCTCCTCAACTGCAACAGCAACCGTTTCAAGGACAAGCGTTTAAGCCATCGCTAACATGACAGACATGCCAAATATGGACGCTGTTCAGGATTACACCCGTAGATTAAAACGATGAAAATAAACGAGCCGCATGAGATTGACTTGATCAGAAGTCCAACTTGAGCTCTTGATCATAATCCTTTTTGGAGAGGAAGTGCAAGGCGTAGGGAGCCATGCGAATGACTGCGATCCAAGTCCCAAGAATGGTGAAATGCTTGCGGAGCTGCTTGTAGTCCTCTGCCTTGTCAGGCCCTGTGTCTCCGATTGTCGATGGAGGCGATGGCATTATGGTGGTGCCCAGAAATTGATCAATCTCCCCTTCACTCTTCTCTATTTCGTCTTCTCCTTCTGTCCAGGATCAACCCTCCTCGTGACGTCAACCTCATGCAGCCTCTGCTAGGCGATGGCCTCGTATTCGCTCACGTTCACCACCATCTCTCTGTCTTTGCTAGCCATCCTCTCTTCTTCATCAACGATAGCAATCTGCAAACCCACACTCTGCATCCCAAAAACGAATCTTCCGTGCTGCGCTAAGTTATTTCTCCCCTTCTGAACCTCTCCTCGTCGATCTTGTCTTGCCCGACGCTGAAGGTAGCCACCCATTTCGAGCTCGGGGAGGTCCTGGATTTGCTGAGCTTTTTTCCCTCCCTTTCGCCATTCGAATCCTCCTTTTCCCCCAATTAGTCTCCTTTTTTCCTTCCTCTTTTCCCTCTGATCCCTGCCTTTCGAAAATCCTCCCTCTATCTTTAGCTTCCTATCTTTCCATTTGTGAATTCCTCTTTTGACGCATAGTGACCAACCATACAAACAGCCTCGTTTGGACAGTATATCATAGTCTCAACAAAATCAGGGACCTTATCACTGGAGTCCTGATTACAATCTGGATCTGTGAAGGACTCATTGTAAGCTTGCCCCAAGTCTCGGGTGCTCCCACGAACAGGACGGTCTACAAAGGGTAGGATAAGTTTTCCTTCCTAGTACAAGCATCGTGTGTACAATACATTTAAGGGAATATATACATACATTGGATGTAGTTTATTAAAATGCACCACACAAACAATAAATCACACGCAGAAATTAACACAAATGCACAACAAAAATGGAGGTGTTCACGGCTCAGATGCGCAGCAACACGACACCGGGGCTGATGCCTTGTCTTCCTAGGGGTGGCGTCTTGCTGGAAAAGAAGAAAGTAAGGAAGGTTGGAGCGAAAATAAAAGTGAGCGTCAGAAAAGAATTAAGTTTCGCCTTGCGAGGGATTGATAGGTTCTTGGGTACCGAGACAGGACCTGAGGCCAATGCCATGTTCTCCTTGGGTCACTACGCTCAGCTCCCTCCTTTTTACATGCCCGAGTATAGAAAAATAAAAACCTAAAAGAAGAAATGTGTTAAAGGGAAATACTTCTTGATCAGGCTATAGGAGTCCTCGCTTAGTAGGAGCTCCTGGTTGTGTTGTCCTTAGTTAGGTAGGTAGTTTAGACCACCATGTAGGGCGACCTCTTTGATAGTTCTTTTTAGTTTGGTTGTGTTGGAGCAGTTAGTTAGTGAAGCTTTGGACCTTCTATCAGATTATGCTACGCCTACTCCTTGTGGATTTCATGCCTTGGTTTTGTCAGGGGTAGGGTGAGCATTGTGCTGTGTTTTAGTATGTATCTATTTTGCATCAGCTTAATGGTTCCTTTGGTTGTTTTGTGCAGATTTGTTGTGGGATTCGACGGGCTGAGTTGTCCTATTCTGTGGTTGCCAATAGGAGTTTTTGATAGATTGGTAATTCGAGATGCAATCTCATGGGCTACACTTATTTCAAGATATGTCGATTATGGGCTTTGTGAGGAAGTACTAAATTATTTCCAAGAGATGCAAATTGAAGTACATTGGCAGATATGTATGCCAAATGTGGGAGCTTGCTTGATGTTTAGTACACCTCAGAATGGTTCAATACAGCTGGTAGGAGCATCAAGACAGGCTGGATTGCAAGTGTCATTGTATCACAGTGGACTTGGGCAGCTACTATTTTGCAAAGCTCTAATGTTGCATGGGAGTATGGTGTCAGTGGCCCTTTCTGGTCTGCGAGCGGGGATATGGTGAAGGAGACCGAGTTCTATGATATCCTAGGTGTAAGCCCTGATGCGAGCCCTGTTGCCATCAAGAAGGCTTACTACGACAAGGCAAGGAGGGTGCATCCGGACAAAAATCCAAATGATCCTCAAGCTGCTTCGAATTTTTAGTTGTTAGGAGAGGCATATCAAGTATTGAGTGATCCTCAACAAAGAGAAACTTATGACAGATATGGAAAATCTTCTCTTTCCAAGGAAAGCATGTTGGACCCTACAGCTGTGTTGGAATGCTGTTTTGCAGCGAACTCTTTGAGGAGTACATTGGCCAGCTGGCAATGGCAACTATGGCATCTCTAGATTTAGGAACAGATGATCCAGTCACAGCTCAAGAGAAGATGAAGCAGGGAATCTCGGAATGGGAAGGATAATTAGTTGATTCAAGAGCTAATTAAGGCTAATTATGGGAGGAGGGAGATCGACTATGGAGAAAGGAGGAAGGCAATTTGGGGAAAAAGAGGATTGGAGGGAAGCCAATTTGGGGGAGAACCGAAAAAACAAACTCGCCTGGGGGATCATTATCGTAAAGCTTACAGGAGGCTTGCACTATCTGCATTGACGATATACACAGCTCTCCTTTTGTCGTGGTGATCATCGTGACCACCGTTACTGTCCCTGTCTTGATCTTCATAGGCACAATTGCTTCTTCTGCATAGACAAAATTGGTTTCTTTTGCGTTTTAGTATGTGAGGCAAATAACCAAAAGGATTCTCTGTTCTTATCACCTGCTGCCATTGAATCGAGATGAGAGGTATTGATAAGCAGAATTGTTCTTCTGCGTTTTAGTATGCGTGCAGAGATAGTCATTAAAAAAAAAGCCCTGTTTCCCTGCGGCCATGAATCGAGAAAAGGGGGCACCAAAGCTCTCGTGGAGGACGTCCCTGATGAACTGTGATGCAAGAGGTCTGATGGCAAGCAATGGAGGTGCCAGCAATTTATGATGCTATGCTAATTGATACTCTTGATAGTTTCAAACATACCGAATTCTGGTACACTGACCAAGCTCTAATCTGGGCACAGAAAGGTGGTTCATTGCTGAGAGAAGAAAAATGGTGCCTTTCTGTTCCGCAGATTCCTTCTAATGGTCTTTCTGGTAATGCCCGAAGACATCTAGAACAGCAGAGGGCATGCATGAACCAAATTTTGAAAGCTGCATTAGCAGTTAATGCTCAAGTTCTCTCTGAGATGGAGGTGCTCTGCCCGGGTTATGGATGGCAAGACCCTGTGCGAGAAACATTACTACCAGATCAAGAATAGATTACAAGGGTATTCTGCACAGAAGAAAGGTAAGAAGCAGCTTGCCACGGGAGGCAACTATGGAGCTGGACAAGAGGGTGGAGTCCCTTTGAATGCTCAAAAGAATACAGGGTCTCTTGCAGTCATTGCAGCCAACTCGCTTAGGACATCTCCAAATAGGCCTGATGCAAATGGAGATTACATATTATCAATTGTTCGATGCTCAGATGCAACAATCACATCAAGGAAGGAAAGTCCTATTTCAGTGAGGGCAAGTCTTATAGATGTTGGCAGCTCAGTTTAGTATGAAGCACAATAGAAAGGAAGGATAAATAGATGGTCCAACAAAGAAATTCAAAGTGATGTCTTTAATTCAGTCCTACCAAGTGCAGACGAGATTGCGCTTGGACAGTGTACAAGGAACTGAAACCATGAGAAACTATCTAGCAGAAATTGAAGCTGTAGCATCTGGTCTTCAGTCACATGTCAAGGAGCTAGAACTTTCAAATAGTGGATAGAGTGCTACTCTGCGGAAGCGTACAGAAATAGAAGATTTAGTCAGAATCATCAAGCCCTTCTTGATAACATCTCATCCATATGCCGCTTTTTCACCCCATCTCCTCCATCACCAAAGTACATTCATTATTCTGACAGTAGTGCAAATAAAGAGAGACATAGATGAATAGAGCATTTATACAGGATGAGCCTCTTCTGGGCCACTTATTTGACATACCTCCTCCAGTTGATGACGCTGAGATAAACCTGGTACCCGTATAAATATTGTAGCATCTTGTTGGATAGAAAAGACTGTATCAAAGTTGGAAACTGAGGGATTCAGCAGCTCTAATGATTTGGTGTATTAACTTCTCCATACTCATAACCACACTTGCTAAATTCATGGAAGAGAAACCTATTCAAACTGTTAAGAAGTACAGAGACATATCTGCCTATACAAACCCTGTGTTGCAACATGTAAAGAATGTTCACTTTGTTGGAGTGCAATCACTGATTAGAGAATAGCTTTGTCAGCTTGATAAAATCTAGAGAATCCTGAAGTGTCAAGTTTTGATCCTTAAGAACTGGCTGAAGTACTTCAAAGTTACTTGAAACAAAATTTCTGCATAGAATTCTGAATAGAAAGACAATGAATTTACAGTAAACACATGATATACACTATGCAAAAATCTTCTATGTTTTGAAGGTGGTTCATTCAATACAAAGAATTCTATAAGATCATGAATATTTTTTATCTTCTCAACTGATCAACATCACAGGAAGTATTTGCATTCATAACAGATTTGACTTCATTCTCTTGCTTGATCTTCTATCCTGAAATTTATCAAGGACTTCTGAAGTTGCGACATTGCTTTCAAAACCCTTCGACATCTTTGGTGAACCCGACGTGAAAGCGTCGCAGAAATTTCAGGATGGGTGATACTTCAGCCTCTATTTCAGCCTCTTCTACAATTCCAGCTGTGTCTACTTCAGCTCCATCAATGACTGCTGCGTCAAGTACTTCAACAGAGGATCTAAAGCAGATTTTGCAGAATATGTCCATGTATATGCAGCTCCAAAATCAGCAGACACAATTGTATATGCAGCAACAGCAACAATTGCATCAACAGCAATTGTCTCAGCAAAGGCAACTCTATTCGGAGCAGGAGAATGCAAACAGCACGACTAAGGCTATTGAAGCAGTTGAGAATGAGAAGAAGCTGTTTGACGACCGAAATGTTTCAGCATATTTGAAGACATATGAGATCAAGATGGGGTTTTTTGGAGTTCCAGCTGGACTTATGAGTAAGTACTTCCTTCGTCTTGTCACACCCGCTTTGAGGGCAAAAGTGACTGATCTTTTTATTCAAAATACACATTGGCAAGATTTTAAGAAGGCCTTGAAAGAAGAATATTTCCTTGAAGACTTTGGTATGGCTACTCAGCGGTCATTCCGAGAGTGAGTCTACATGCCAAACAAAGGTCTAGCTGCTTCAGAGTTGATTCGAGAATTTGAGGAGAGGTATAGTCAGCTTGATGCCATTGAACAAAGAGCATTGGATGTTGAAAAAGTTGAGCTTTTCTTGCAAGCTGCAGATCATGCTCTTCAAGAAGAATTGGGTGAGCTTCTTGAGGATCGCACGAAGCCTATGTGTCTTAAAACGGATTGGCACGATGCTCAGGATGCAGTCTCGACTTTGACCAAGAGGAGGATATGGAAGACTCGCCTACAGAATGGTTCCATGACACCTACACCATTATCAGCTCCTATGCCTGCTTCTATCCCTGTTATTTCTTCTCCTCCTCAGCCAGTTTCTTGGCCTATGCCAGTGCCTACTGTTTCCACTCCACCTATTCCTCCTATTCCACGACCGATGCCTACTCCTTCTGCTCCAAAACCATCCGCTCCATCGGTGCCTACCTCTCTTGATGACATAATCAAAGGCATAACAGATTTGACACTGGAGTCAGTCAAAGCGGAGCTGGTGGGAAAGTTGAAGGAGCAGTTTGCTTCGACTGTGCCTACTACTTCTTCTAGTGCTCCTACTACACCTAGGAGTGCTCCTAGTGCACCTAGGAGAGATCGGAGATGTATTTGGTGCGATAGTACGGACCATCAGCATTGCAGGGATTGTGAATCTTTTCAGGATGCAAGGAGGCAGAATTTGGTATATTGGGGACAAGATGGTAAGATTTGGTTGACTGAGACAGGAGCTCCACTTGCTACCAACTTTGGTAAAGGTGGAATGAAGAAGTTAGTGGATGATATGGCTGCGCCTACTTCTTATGTGACATCTAGAGGTGATGCTTCTGCATATGGAGTCCAGATTGAGAAGGGATCAGAGACTCAGTCAGCACTATGGACTTATGCTATGGAGACTGCAAACAAGGGAAAAATTCAGCAAACTATTTTGACTAGTGCAGGCTCTAGCATCAGATCAGAGATAGGTTGGGACTCACCTGTTGACAGGTACTCTATTTATGCTTATTTGGCTAAGTCTCAGGGAGCAGATGTACTTGTTGAGGAGAAGCGTAAGAGGGATGAAGAAAATCCAAGTGCAGCTAAGAAGACTAGAGGGGGTGAGTTTGTTACTCCACCTACTGCAGGACCATCTTCAAGACCAGGGCCAGATCGACAGATGGAAGATGCTCAAAAGAGAGAAAAGAGGCAAGAGCCTAGAGAGAGAAAGCAGCCAGGGTTTAGATTGATATCCGATATTGAGACATCTACGGACATGAAGAAAATCTTTAATGATAAGATACTTGGCAGTGAGGTGACTTTCACTATTTCTGAGATTTTGGGCATCTCAAAAAGAGAGATTCAGGATCAGTTTCAAGAGGTTTTGAAGAGGAAAAGACATGCATTGTCTACCACTGATACACAAGGAGTTTTGATTGGGGAGTTGGATGAGGATGAGGATGAGGTTATGGTTGAGAATGCTTCTGTTTTTCCACAGGTAGAGAAGAGGGTTCAGCCTATGCATTATGCTGAAATTGAAGAGCCTGTCTTGATTTCGCGTAGTCACTTTTCGCGGAGCCATTGGGCTAGGGCAACTACAGAGAAGATGGTAAAGATTGGAGAGAAACAGGTGCCTTATGTTGCATTGGTGGATCATGGTTCAGAGATTAATCTCATAGTTCGTGGAGTTTATGAGAGTAACAGATGGCCTATGGATGTAGAGCATGGGTGGCGTATGAGAGCTGCCAATAACACTGCAGGTGATTTGTATGCTGCCTGTCCTAGTGTTAGGGTTTATATTGGTGATGTAGAGGAGGATTTTCATTTCTTTGTACAGGATTCATGCTCTTATCCTATAATTCTTGGACAGCCATTCATCACAGAGATGCGCATGGAAACAAAGGTCATGAATGATGGATCTGCTTATGCACAGATTCGCAGTAAAGATGGTATGAGAGTAGTTCAGTTTATGACTGTGTGTGTGAACCATGTTAGAAACAGGGATACTCTTAGAGATGCACCTTTGCCTACTTTGAGGGATTCGGGTTTTCATTAGGTACCGCCGTTTCGCGAGACGACGGTGGTACAGAGCAGAGGAGATTGGAGTTCTCGCCTCCTGGCAGCAGTGTTTTCTCGTCCGGTTTTGTTGGGATTTCAGCAAACAGTTCGATGAGCTATCAGAAGACTTCTAGGTTGCCTAGAGCTGCCAGGAAATATATATGCCAGAATGAGAAAAATTTGAAAAATGCAGGAATTTTGGAGGATGATGAGCACATAGATGGGATGCATGACAGTGTGATTTGTGTAGATACGATGACAGAGATGGGAGATATGCTGAAAACTTATATGCAAAATTATCACAGTAATGTATTAGTGCAGTCCCTGGACATGTTTCATGAAATTGCAGATTTTGTGTCACAGATTGAGTCAGAGGCTGAGGTAACTCAGCAAAGAGTGTTGAGTGCTGAAGAAATTCAGCAAACAGAGTTTCCAGCTGGTTATGATCAGCTTTCAGAGACACAGAGGGCTGAAAACTTTCAGCCAATAGAGATTACTGCTGAAATATTTCAGCATCCAGAGTTTAGGGCTGTTTCTATACAGTCCATAGAGCAGAGGGCTGAGGATATTCAGCCATTGGAGTGCAGAATTGCTAATTTATAGCAAGATTTGTGTAATGCAGAAGAGCATAATGAAGCCAGGGTTGACACGAAATACAAAACTATGGATAAGAAGGTGAACCCGGTAGCTGTACCGCTTCCACCTGACAGTGATCAGCAAATAGAGAGGGCTGCTAAACAGCAAATTTTGAGGAATCCGGAGCATATTGGTCATAATTTTTCAGCAGAGACTCTTGTTGAATTGAAAATTGGAAATGATGATTTTTTGTTACCCATAGAGAAACAATGCTTTCAGGAAATGCTTGAGTGAAATGGAAGGGGATTTGCTTTTTTCCCGCATGAGATTGGATGTGTGAATCCTGATATTGTTGCTCCTATGGTCATTTTTACTATTCCTCATATTCCATGGAATCTCCGACCTATTCCAGTGCCTAAGGCACACCTGTCAAAGCTGATTGATTTATTGAATGAGAAAATCAGGATGGGAATTCTTGAGCCTTCATCTGCACCATACTCAAACAGGTGGTTTACAGTTCCAAAGAAGAATGGTACTCTCCGATTTATTCAGGATATGCAGCCAGTGAATAGAGTTACTATCAGGAATGTTGGTATAGGTCCAGTTGTGGATGAGTTTGCAGAAGCATTTGCTGGACGTGCCATCTATTCTTTAGGTGATTTGTATTCAGGATATGATCAGTTTTAGCTGGATTTGGAAAGCAGGGACATAACCACCATGAGAACTCCTATTGGGCTTGTCAGGATGTGTACCTTGCGTCAAGGTGCCACTAATTCTGTTGCGCATATGATGAATGCCATGCATAAGGTCCTTCGTGATTATATACCTCAGCTTACCATGCCTTTCTTGGATGTTGTGCCTATTAAAGGGTGTGCAGAAGAAGAGAAGAATGAGAGTCTAAATGAGCAGGGATGCAGATACTTTGTGGCTGATCATATTTCAGCATGTGAGAAGATTTTGGCTAGGTTAGAAGAAGTGAACTTGACACTTTCAAGGCAAAAATCTGTTTTTGGAGTGAATGAGGTTGTCATTGTTGGACATATGTGTGGATATTATGGCAGGAAACCTTCACCTGACAAGGTGAATGCTATAGGCAAGATTGCGGAGTATTGTTCTACCACTTCAGAGGTACAGAGATTCATTGGAGCTTGTGTGTTTTATATGATTTGGATACCTCATTTTGCACACATAGCAGATTGTTTGTATCAGCTGCTTCGAAAGGGGCAAAAATTCTATTGGGATGAGAGCCACACTAGAGCCATGTGGAAATTGAAGAAGTTATTGCAGAATGCTCCTACTCTCAGGAAAGCAGATTATAATTGTGGAAGGCCTATTGTATTGACAGTTGACACTAGTCCAATTGGCATAGGTTGGGTTGTGGGTCAAGATGATGCAGATGGAAATAGGTATGCTATTCGGTTTGGGGTGAAAGTCCTAAACGAGAGACAGAGGAGATATCTGAAAATCAAGAGGGAGCTTCTGGGGATTGTCACGGCTCTCAAATGTGACAAGGAGTACTTTATTGGAGCTTCAGTTGTGGTAGAGACAGATTGCTTGCCATTGATTGGTATGATCACGAGTTGCTCTACTCTGGATATAGCTATGTTGAGATGGAGTGCATACATTAAATCATTAAATCCGGAATTTAAACACATAGCAGGGAAGGATAATCCAGTGGCAGATATGTTGTCTAGAGCCAGATATGATGATGAGGAGACTCTACTTGCAGAAGAGGATGATGCAGAAATTTCAGCCACTATGGTTGATCATGTTTGTCATGTCTATGATATTGTGGCTTTCATAGAAGAACTCTATGTTAGAGATTGGTTGTAGATTGGCAGGTACCTTAGTACACTAAGCAAAAGAGATGAATGGACAGATGAAGAGTTCAAGAAGATCAGAAGGAAAGCCTATGGTTATTTTCTCAAGGACGGATTTCTTTGGAAGCATCCGAAGAAAAGAGGCGGATTACCTTTGCGGGTTGTCTGCGATAGAGAGACACAGTTACAGGTGATGAGGGAGTTTCATGAGAGTCCTTGGGCTGGTCATAGAGGAGTGTGGGCTACTTATGAGAAAATCAAGGAGAAATATTGGTGGAAAGGCATGTATAGAGATGTTTCTCACTTTGTTGAGACTTGCAGAGACTGTCAGATGTATTCAGTAGTGCGTCATCGATATGAGCTTCATCTGACCTATCCGTTATGCATTCATTATAAGTGGGTAGTTGATTTGGTTACCATGCCTATGGGTCTATGGCAGATGAGATACATTGTTTTGGCTAGAGAGGATCTTACCAATCATGTTGAGGGCAGATCTTTGAGAACGAAGACCATTAGTGCAGTGTGTAAGTTCTTATTGGAGGAAATTTTCTGCAGGTATGGTTGTGTGGATAAGATCACTAGGGATTGTGGTGAATTGGATGCAGATGAGGCTAGGGAGTTTTTCTCTCAGCTAGGAATCAAGTTGGCTCTAACTACAGCATATAATCCAGAGGGAAATGGGAAGAGTGAAAGAGGGCATCCGCCGATAGTGAAAGCATTAGCCAAAGCATGCAGAGGACGGATTGGAGAATGGCCGAGACTTCTACCATTTGCTTTATGGGCTGATCGTACGACTCATAGTGTTACCACAGGATATATGCTTGCAGAGTTGATGTATGGTCAGAAACCTGTTATGCCGATTGAGACTTGTGCTTTGACTTGGTCAGTTTTACCTTGGCAGGAGGATTTGACGAGAGAGGAGCTCTTAGCTCTTCGGATTCGACAGTTGGAGAGGAGACCAGAGGATATTCAGTTAGCCATTGACAGGTTGAAGGTTGCTAAACTAAGAAATAAGGACAGGTTTGACAGCAGGCATCGCTTGCGGCCTGGAGCAATAGAAGAGGGAGATTGGGTATTGGTCTTTGATAGCAGCCTTGAAAATCAGCATACTGCACTTTGGAAGATGGTGAAAAGATGGTTTGGGCCGTACATAGTCAGACATGTCTTTGATAATGCAACATATGAGCTGACAGAATTGGATGGGACAGTGCTTAGAGTGCCTATTGCTGGAAAAAGAATCAAGATTTTCAAGAAAAGAGATGATGAAGATTATGCATTGGAAGAATTTTCAAGAGAAGAGCAACGAGAAGAAACTCCAATGGAAGAGACAGATAATATGACAGATAATCTTGTTGATATACTGAAAATGCATAATGAAGAGATTGATCTGTTTGTGGATCTTGATGATAATGATCATGGGTAGTTGGCCCATCCGGAGGATGCGCAGGATTAGAGGGGGTGGATCTCGTATTGCTACGCATTCGAGGTGTGGAATCCACCAAAAAGTTGTGTGTGTGATTTGATACTTTGTACATACTTAGTCGTTATGTTTGCTCTTTCATTCTATGCGGAAAATATAGTGAAGAGGGTTTGGAGCAAGAGGAATTAATCAACAATGCTCTGGTTGACATGTATGCTAAATGTGATGTAGAAGAACAGGGAGTTTTTGATAGATTGGTAACTCGAGATGCAATCTCATGGGCTACACTTATTTCAAGATATGTCGATTATGGGCTTTGTGAGAAAGTACTAAATTATTTCCAAGAGATGCAAATTGAAGTACATTGGTGGATATGTATGCCAAATGTAGGAGCTTGCTTGATGTTTAGTACACCTCAGAATGGTTCAATACAGCTGGTAGGAGCATCAAGACAGGCTTGATTGCGAGTGTCATTGTATCACAGTGGACTTGGGCAGCTACTATTTTGCAAAGCTCTAATGTTGCATGGGAGTATGGTGTTAGTGGCCCTTTCTGGTTTGCGAGCGGGGATATGGTGAAGGAGACCGAGTTCTATGATATCCTAGGTATAAGCCCTGATGCGAGCCCTGCTGCCATCAAGAAGGCTTACTACGACAAGGCAAGGAGGGTGCATCCGGACAAAAATCCAAATGATCCTCAAGCTGCTTCGAATTTTTAGTTGTTAGGAGAGGCATATCAAGTATTGAGTGATCCTCAACAAAGAGAAACTTATGACAGATATGGAAAATCTTCTCTTTCCAAGGAAAGCATGTTGGACCCTACAGCTGTGTTGGAATGCTGTTTTGCAGCGAACTCTTTGAGGAGTACATTGGCCAGCTGGCAATGGCAACTATGGCATCTCTAGATTTAGGAACAGATGATCCAGTCACAGCTCAAGAGAAGATGAAGCAGGGAATCTCGGAATGGGAAGGATAATTAGTTGATTCAAGAGCTAATTAAGGCTAATTATGGGAGGAGGGAGATCGACTATGGAGAAAGGAGGAAGGCAATTTGGGGAAAAAGAGGATTGGAGGGAAGCCAATTTGGGGGAGAACCGAAAAAACAAACTCGCCTGGGGGATCATTATCGTAAAGCTTACAGGAGGCTTGCACTATCTGCATTGACGATATACACAGCTCTCCTTTTGTCGTGGTGATCATCGTGACCACCGTTACTGTCCCTGTCTTGATCTTCATAGGCACAATTGCTTCTTCTGCATAGACAAAATTGGTTTCTTTTGCGTTTTAGTATGTGAGGCAAATAACCAAAAGGATTCTCTGTTCTTATCACCTGCTGCCATTGAATCGAGATGAGAGGTATTGATAAGCAGAATTGTTCTTCTGCGTTTTAGTATGCGTGCAGAGATAGTCATTAAAAAAAAAGCCCTGTTTCCCTGCGGCCATGAATCGATAAAAGGGGGCACCAAAGCTCTCGTGGAGGACGTCCCTGATGAACTGTGATGCAAGAGGTCTGATGGCAAGCAATGGAGGTGCCAGCAATTTATGATGCTATGCTAATTGATGCTCTTGATAGTTTCAAACATACCGAATTCTGGTACACTGACCAAGCTTTAATCCGGGCACAGAAAGGTGGTTCATTGCTGAGAGAAGAAAAATGGTGGCTTTCTATTCCACAGATTCCTTCCAATGGTCTTTCTGGTAATTCCCGAAGACATCTAGAACAGTAGAGGGCATGCATGAACCAAATTTTGAAAGCTGCATTAGCAGTTAATGCTCAAGTTCTCTCTGAGATGGAGGTGCTCTGCCCGGGTTATGGATGGCAAGACCCTGTGCGAGAAACATTACTACCAGATCAAGAATAGATTACAAGGGTATTCTGCACAGAAGAAAGGCAAGAAGCAGCTTGCCACAGGAGGCAACTATGGAGCTGGACAAGAGGGTGGAGTCCCTTTGAATGCTCAAAAGAATACAGGGTCTCTTGCAGTCATTGCAGCCAACTCGCTTAGGACATCTCCAAATAGGCCTGATGCAAATGGAGATTACATATTATCAACTGTTCCATGCTCAGATGCAACAATCACATCAAGGAAGGAAAGTCCTATTTCAGTGAGGGCAAGTCTTATAGATGTTGGCAGCTCAGTTTAGTATGAAGCACAACAGAAAGGAAGGATAAATAGATGGTCCAACAAAGAAATTCAAAGTGATGTCTTTAATTCAGTCCTACCAAGTGCAGACGAGATTGCGCTTGGACAGTGTACAAGAAACTGAAACCATGAGAAACTATCTAGCAGAAATTGAAGCTGTAGCATCTGGTCTTCAGCCACATGTCAAGGAGCTAGAACTTTCAAATGGTGGATAGAGTGCTACTCTGCGCAAGCGTACAGAAATAGAAGATTTAGTCACAATCATCAAGCCCTTCTTGATAACATCTCATCCATATGCCGCTTTTTCACCCCATCTCCTCCATCACCAAAGTACATTCATTATTCTGACAGCAATGCAAATAAAGAGAGACATAGATGAATAGAGCATTTATACAGGATGAGCCTCTTCTGGGCCACTTATTTGACATACCTCCTCCAGTTGATGACGCTGAGATAAACCTGGTACCCGTATAAATATTGTAGCATCTTGTTGGACAGAAAAGACTGTATCAAAGTTGGAAACTGAGGGATTCAGCAGCTCTAATGACTTGGTGTATTAACTTCTCCATACTCATAACCACACTTGCTAAATTCATGGAAGAGAAACCTATTCAAACTGTCAAGAAGTACTGAGACATTTCTGCCTATACAAACCCTGTGTTGCAACATGTAAAGAATGTTCACTTTGTTGGAGTGCAATCACTGATCAGAGAATAGCTTTGTCAGCTTGATAAAATCTAGAGAATCCTGAAGTGTCAAGTTTTGATCCTTAAGAACTGGCTGAAGTACTTCAAAGTTACTTGAAACAAAATTTTTGCATAGAATTATGAATGGAAAGACAATGAATTTACAGTAAACACATGATATATACTATGCAGAACTCTTCTATGTTTTGAAGGTGGTTCATTCAATACAAAGAATTCTATAAGATCATGAACATTTTTGATCTTCTCAACTGATCAACATCACAAGAAGTATTTGCATTCATAACAGATTTGACTTCATTCTCTTGCTTGATCTTCTATCCTAAAATTTATCAAGGACTTCTGAAGTTGCGACATTGCTTTCGAAACCCTTCGACAGCAGCTGCAGCTAGGACGATTTTAAGCACCAAGTAAAAGATAGCTTTTAAAAGGCGCTCGAGAGACACTTGGGGATTTTTGATAATTTTTTCAACTACCATACGGTATGCTAGGAGCTGCGAGTCAGTACGGGCTGTTGAGACGGACGCGCAGGATTTTTCAGAGGTTGAAACGGAGCCCGGACGAGGAAGAGGCCAAAACTTGGCCAAGATTTGAAAAGGTGGACATTGAGAGGACCAAAACGGGGGGTGCCCTTTGGGACTATTACCCCCCCCCCCCCCCCCCCCCCCCCCCTCAATTTTTATGGAAAAAATGTGGAGATGGCATGGATGAAGATGGCATGAACAGGGCGGCGAAAAATGCGCCCTCCCCCTCATGGATCTTGATTCGGGGCTGCAAGTACCCCATGCAACAGAGATTGGGCCTCAACTTCTCCCTCTTTCCTGACTCTATCGCCGGTCTTCGCGCGAGATATAGCTGTCTGGATGAAGAGATTAGAATTTAGTCTTTCTCTCTCCTCCCTCTCTCTCTTCTCTATGGGCTGTTCATGTGTATCATCTTGAAGGAGGAACCGGGAAGGGAGAATGAAGGAAATAGTGGTGGAGATTGATGGAGATGCTAAAGATTGAAGTGCAGCATTGGATTGAGAGCAATGGAGGCTCTGTCTGCTGGTTATGTAGTCATTCAAGGCGTCTTGGGGTTCGTAAAAACACGATATGACCATTTTTATGAAGAAAATGAAGGATTTTTGATAGTTTATGATGATAATTATGTTCTTATTAGATGAAAATTTGTTTGTGTGCTGGTTGCATCATGATTAATTGTTGTTTATCAGAAAACTTTGATTTTGCAATGATTTATATGCTTTATTTAATTCTCGTAAACCCGAAATATGGTCTTTAAGCGGTAAAATGGTAGTTGTTCCGTTTCGAGTGGGTAAAATGTGTTCCCATGGGGGGAATATGGAAGATAAATTGAATGATAGTATGCTGAAGTGATTGGAACAAGAGAAACCAGAAAATAGTATATTTTATTACCAAATAGATCAAGAAAATGGGAAAAACAAGGAGAAAGATTGTTTGTGGATGTATGGTAGTGGCAAAGCATGAGGTTTAGCCTCATGTTGCCCTATCTCTTTGTCAAAGTTTGTGATTTATTGCTTTTTATACATCAAAACATGACAAAATGAACCTCTACACCTATGCAACGAAAGCAATACTTAAATTAGGGGGTTGGGAGGTTTGAATGGTGTGATTTGCCTGCTAATTGTTGGTGATTTTCTTATGCATATCATGACATAGAGTTCATAGTATTTTAATTAAGAGGATAGTAGCACGAGTGTGGTCTCAGTGCTATCCTTGCATCGCTGCAACGAGTTAGTGATTAAGCATTGAAAAGCCTGGTTTTGCACAACACGTGTCTCATTGAAAATTATGTTTGAGCACTTTAGGATCATTCATTTTTGCATGTGCATGTAAACCATGGTATCGGAATAAAAGGACTAGATGCATAGCACCTGTTTTCAATGACAATGACCCACGTTGGAGTGTGGAAAGGCATCCTAAGCTGTAGGATAGACGTTCGTTTTTTGTGGGATTATTTGGTAAGGACACATGGTATCTCCTGGAGTACTTTCGAAATGAAAGAGTGGAGTTTGTTGTTTATTCTATATGTTGAGTAGCGTATCAAGGGGCCAATCCCTGCGATGTAGGAGAGCTGTAGTGGGGCCGTGGTGATTCCACCGAGAGGTTTCCTCCCATGTATGTGATTATCGTGGTATTTATTGCCAATATGTATGGGTTCTCCCTCTGAGGAGTTTATAAAAAGGGAAACATTGGACTACAAAGCTATAAACGCATAGATTAGGCTTTAGGATAGTTCATCCTTTAGCAGCAGATTGACGCTCCTAGCCCGCAAGGCCGTGAGGGTGTGTTTGTCTGTTATGAGCATGAGGCCGGCTAGTGCCATAGCCAGTGCCAGCCCATTTGAGGTCCCATCAAATGGTGAGGGGGATTGTCCATTGTACTTCATTAGGGTGATCTTGTCATGTAGATCATTAGGGCCATGCTTTCCATGAAACACTTGCTGCCCATACATCCCATGGTGGCCAAACATGCCTTGTTTTCCATACATTCCATGTGGTGCATTAATCCCATGTTGTCCATTATAACCAGGCTGCCCATGATTGACATGCTGGCCATTGGTACCATATTGTCCAGCATTGGGATGTTGGCTACATGGTTGACAAATGAATTCAACAGGGACTCATCCTACATGTGAGAGGGTTCACAAATCTCGTAGGTAGAAGGGGAAATTCCCTTGGAACACCATATTGAGGAATATGGGAATTTCCCATAAGTTTGGAACATGTGGTCAAATATTTGGATTTGTCATAACTTGAACACTATAACTCCAAATTGAACGCTCTATAGCTCAATAGATTCCATTTTTCAAGCGCTCTATAGCACAATAGATTCCATTTTTCAAGCGCTTTCCAATTATAGGTCACATCATATGGTTTTGAGAAACTTATGTGCATGTTATCCAGGTGCCACCTTTTAAGTATTCAGAAAATGGGAATTGGGAGATTCCCAAACTCACTAATATTGTGTTTTAGCAACAAGTACACCATGTGGACCATGCAATGGGTCCTGATGTGGAGGACGTCTAGATTCATGCCTAGAGTCATTAGCCTTCTCTTGGATTGAAGCGGTAGCTAATTGAGCAACAAGAGTGGTTAGCTGCTCCAAGGTCTATTGATTCCTTGAGTTTGAGAGGGCCATGTGCTAGATGGGTTCATCAAACTTGGAAATCATTTAGCAATGGTTGGTGACCATGTCATTATGACGTTCCATGTGACGAAGCTCATGCTGACATAGGGTGTGATTGAGTAGGGCATACGCGTCCATTTCGGGAATTTTTTCATGTAAATCAACATGGTAATCTTGTGCCGAGAGCTTGGTTTCTCATTCATAGAGGTCCGGGAGTCTCTAATCTCCCTCTCGAGTTCCTTATGGGCTATGCTTTTGCCTTTCGAGCCAGCCATTTAGATGGAGTCCACAATATCTGCTGTCACTAAATGGGGCGTAACTTTTGTAGGAAACTTTGATTGATGAGAATTTTGGTTCAGGTCTAAGGGGACAAATTCCTCTTCGAGGTGAGCTATTAGTCTTTGTGACAGAAAACTATTAGAATTTTTTGCAATGGAATTATTGTGCTTGTCCTAGAGCGGTGTATACCCTATCTACAGTGGCCCTAGTGTACAAAAATGGGCATAACTTTCAAATCGTAGCTTCAATTGGGGAGGTTTTGTATTCAAACCGGAGGGGACAAAGCCCTCTTCAAGGTGAGCTATAGAGTTCACTCCAAGATTCAAAACAAAACTTTCTACAATAGGATCTTCATGGCGTGCTGTCCCTTATTGCAAAAGCCTTATACGGATGGAGCATAGTTAGAGAGGCTTGACCAGCAACATAAATAGCATCCTGAGCATATTGAACATTATCCCAAGCATTATTTCATACCCATATTTTCTACCATCAATGCATAAGTGAATTCATTGCCATACATCTCTTTTGACTGTATGCACTTCAAGTGTCACATATGGGTGCACTTAGCATTGAGGTGTCCAAAGGGAATCATTGACTACTAGAGACACCTTTTCTAGCAGGAGAGATAGCCTCAGATAGAGGGCATCAATGTAGACAACAAGTTTGGGATCACATCCCATCCCTCGTCACACAGAGGAGATGGGATGCTCCCTACTAGACCCCTCCACATAGAAGGAACTAGAGGAGGCTTTTCATGCACACGACAGGCAGAAATGCATGGGAGAGGATGGCCTTTCCAAGGCCTTCTTCACTACGTACTAGGATGTGGTGAAGGACCCCCTACTTCTCACCTTCCAGGATATTTTCAGCTCAGGACAGATGCCAAGGAGTGTATCGCAGGTCTTATCAATCTCCTCCCCAAAGGGGGAGACCGATTGGAGCTATCCTAGTGGAGACTGATCACCCTCTTGTCAGTGGCCTATAAGGCACTGGCCAAGATGATTGGTAGGTGACTCCGTCCTGTGCTTCCATACATCATTCATGATACATAGACATGCTTTATCTAGGGTAGGAGCATCCTAGACAATGTCTTCACCTTCTTTAAGGCGACAGAGTGGGCCCAGCACAGTGGTCCAGGATTGGCGATACTACTCCTAGATTTCGAGAAAGCCTACAACAGGGTTGACTGGGACTTATTAGAGGGCACCATGGCAAGGTTGGGCTTCCCCTAGGCATGGATCGTAGGGTCTCCGCACTTTACAAATCGATTACCAGTAGGGTTCTCATAGGTGGCAGGCGAGGGGAGGAGTTTCAGCTAGAGAGATCGGTCTAACAGGGCTGCCCTCTGGTCCCGCATGTGTTCCTACTCTTTGCAAAGGAAATGTCTTACTTCCTGAGGTCATGTGTGAGTGACTTACATAGCCCTCGACTTCCGATGAGAGAGGAGACGGAGCTGCTAGACTCAGAGTATGTAGATGATACATCGCTCTACATAGAGGACAATGATAGTGGTGCTTCAAAGTTTGAGTGGTTGGATGTAGAGGATTGGCAGAGACTTAGGGAGGAGGCCATAAGCTCTCTAAGATGATGACAAAAATAGTGGGAGGCGGTGAGGGTACGGTTGGAGGTAGGGGTCGTACGTCATCTTGGGAGTGGCGGACAGAGAGCATATTTGGAAGATTTTTAAAGTTTTCTTTTGGTTGTTCTCACTTTCTTTTTTGGAATACTACCTATACTAAAATCACCTTATTTTTAACAATGCTACTTTATTTTTGTTGCAGCACTCCATCACAAACCTCAATCCTATAGCTTTGGAGACTTGATATGCAGAGAGACATGTTCTTATCGCACTCATCAATAGATTGTATGTGTGTAGCAGCCCAATAAGTCATGTTTGTTTTCTATTTTTAGTCATTAGTTTTTTTGTGATGCATTATGTATTATAGATTAATATGTGGTTGTTTATATTGCAAAGTTCGTTCGATGCTCCATTGTGTAAGAAAACGAGCTCTCCAATGGTGAGGAGCTATAGAAATCACTTGGATTTGTGGAGCATATATCCTTTCTTTTTTTGACACTATGATCCATTAGAAGTCTTTCTATGTAGCTTTCCTTGGATATATTTCTCATCCTTTATATGGATTTACATTTTGTGATATTTATGGATACATTTTCCTATTTATTTTGGACTCTTCTCTCTATCGTTCCATATACTTCTATGAGTTGTCATAATCAATATTGTACTTATTTGAATATTGAATCAATGGCTCTTTTTTTCTAACATCTCATGTTGTAAGTGTTTCGATGAAAATTGTGTACTCAATTTATAATTACTTTACGAAACATTGTTTAGCATATGGAGTTGAAAGGGTGATATGGCAACATGTCCTACCACCTAATTTTTCTTTCTGTAATCCTCACTATTAGCATCGCTATGTAATAACACAAATAGGGACGTATCTATAGAGATGTATATATCGACGTTTATAGTAGTGATGGGGATAATTCTTTTGATGAATATTTTCATTGCTTTATATGTCAGTATATGGAATGTATTTTGTAGTGGGTATATCTCCTCCTTGATATCACCATTTAAGAATGATGATTTAACTTTCATTTGGTAAATTGGCCACTTCTTATGAGGTATCATTGTAGGTTTTATGCAAATAGTGGTCATTTTGGTATTTGGAGATAATGATTCTTAAAAATAAAACCCTTTAACTTATGAAAATGCTTGTGTGACTAATCTGGCATTGTATTGTTCTACGCTATCCCATCAACCTTGTACTTTACATTCCAGATCCACTCGATGCCAATAATCTTCTCTTCTAACCAATTCATTAGCTTTCCAATATGATTCTTCATTATGATGCCATACTTATAGCTTGCATAATCACTCTCCATGTAGGATTGACAAGTGCTTCCAAGTCTCATGGGTCATTTACTTCTCTCATAATCTCAGCCATCAAGACCATATTGACTTTGTGAGCACACGCCTCTCTTTGCTCCTCTAGTCTCTAAGACCTTCTTGTTCAATCTATATTTTCCTCAGTAGCTATAGGTATAGGGTTACTACTCAAGCTACTTCACCCATTGGGATAATGTCTTTTCTAATGGCGCGATAATAGGTTGGTGAACTTTCTCCTTATTGTTTGAAGATTATGCTTCCTCCTTCTTGATAATAAGGATAGCTCTTGTGTTAGGCTCATAGTGGACTACTTCTTTGCTTGATGATAAAGCGAAAAAGGTTACATTCTTCTTCTCCACTATATGTGACTACTCCTTGAATGACACATCATGGCTCACTATGATCTCTTTCCTCTTGATCATACAATTTGTATGCATTTCGCTCATCAATATAGCCAAAGAAGATACATTTGGTATTTTTTTAAAACATATTCGTATTATCCTTTCGAACATGTGTATAACATTCACATCCAAAAGTTGTAAAGTGTAAGTTAGATGATTTCTTAACAATATTGGCCTCATGATGAGTTTTAAAAAAAAGTATTTGTGTAACTCTAATTGAGAATGTAAAATGTAGTATTAATAGCCTTCACCCAAAACTTTCCAAAATCTTGAGCCTTATCTCGAAGGATATACACCCACATCTTCCCTATTATAGTCATCGATGATTAACATAAAATAAGAAGATATTCCAAAGGTTTTTGTAGGCATTTTACTATACAAGTCAATGTGCACTACCTTTGGAGGAGCCTTTTCTCTATTCTTGCTTTCTTATGAAAATACATTTCTCTATTGCTTGCTCATCATATAAGCTTCATGTGGTTCCTTAATTTTAGTTATATTGTAGGTATGTGAGCAACCATACCTTGCTTTTGCATATCCTTTAATACTATAA
The DNA here is from genome assembly GCF_053477565.2 of Lygodium microphyllum. Lineage (NCBI taxonomy): Eukaryota > Viridiplantae > Streptophyta > Polypodiopsida > Schizaeales > Lygodiaceae > Lygodium > Lygodium microphyllum. The sequence continues at coordinate 180,445,940 of NC_141135.1, forward strand.
ATTCAATGTAACCATATCTTTGATGCTAAAGTATAAGTGTCCCCACATCCTTGGTGTCTATAAGAGCATCTAGCTTATACAAGTTGTTTCTTCTTTCTCGTGTGTTGACAACATTGCTAGCACTATCGAGAATTTCTACACTTGTCTTGGTAAATCTTACTGCATAGCAAAGATTAGCTATGGAAGAAATTGAAAATATATTTCTCTTAATCTATGTAGCATACAACACATTTCATGAGTTCATCAGCTACACCAATAATGAAAATAGTATGTGTGCCCTTAATAGGGCATTTTATATCATTCCTAGCCATCATAGTGATGGATTCTTGCAGAGACTACATAGAAATGTAAGACCTTTCTTATTGGTCATGTGATGAAAGACACCACTCTCTTATATCCATGAGTCAATGGATAGATACCTATTGTGCTAATAAATACAGTTACTCAGTGGTCATTATGAATACTCCAACTCAACTTCAATTGTTTTGGTTGTCTCCTTCTCTTTAGATTCATGGTGTCATTCTTTTAATCTACCTTTTGACACGATAATCTACAATTTCATGTCATTTCTTCTTATATTGAAAGCAACTTGGAATATGTTTTTGTTAGCTATATATAGTCTGTCTATATATAGCGCCCCAGGTTCCCTCTATATATTCCTATCATGTGTGCTCAGTTGACACACTTCTGGGGTTTCACTTCTGGTGTCTCATATCTCTCTTCTCTCCTCTCTTCCTTTCGTCTCTCATCTTCCTCGCAGCTTCCAACATGGTATCAGAGCGAGGTTCTACAACATCACAAAGCTTTCCAGCATTAGTGTTTATGCTGGATACCGTAGGTTTAGCAGGTTTACTAAAGCGGTTGCCGGGTTCAGTCTCTCGAACATCAAACCTTCCTCTCTATCCTTTCGCGCCTCCTATCATCATCGCCATTGCCTTCAGCACTTAACCCTAGCTTGCTGTTTACTCGAACTTGCAGTAACGGTGTCCTCGCCATCACCATCGGCTTTTCGACCTCTAGCACTGGTACCGTCTTCCGGATTTGGTTTGGCCGCTTGAGTTCGTCACCGATAATTTTGCCTCACATTAATCTTTTCCGAGGGAAGCTCCTTTACGAAGTACTTTGGCAAAGGACATGTGTCATCGGGTTGGGCCTCCTTATGCAGGCTAAATTCTCAACTGTATTATTTCGCCCTCTGTGGGATGCATGAGAACGTACCATGCTAGCACCTTACAATGCTAGCAAGTTCCATCTTTGAGCGGATTGTCTTCTAGCAAATTAACTGTGTGGTAAAGCTGCGACAGAAGTCGAGCATTATTCCATCAAATTCTTTGGCCTCTCTATATATACTGTCCCTGGCACTTATTTCTCTCATTCTGACGCCATGAACTCGATGGCAAAAGAATCGCCAAGCAGCACTACTATTATCCTGAAGAAAAAGTACCGCTTATCTATACAGTGTGGAAACTGCACCTTTCTTTGATGTTAGTTGGTTGGGAGATATAAGAAAAAATTATTGGCCTTCTGTACTCGATCTTCAGGAACAAGGAGATATGGATCAGAAAGTATGGGCGGAGACGAGGTGAGAGCAATGTTGTCGTGTGAGGGGGGCGGCGAAAAAAGAAAGTCGCGGTCCTCATACAGAGGAACAAGGCACTGGGGCCAAGAACTCATCCTCCAACAACAGCGGCAGCAGGCCAGGGCTTCAGCTCAAGTGGAGCATGCTGCTTAGCACCGAAGCCCTAGAGGACGCGCAGATATCGCGAGCATGCAGTGTCACAGATGCTCATGTCTTGCGACGCAAAGGCCGCCTAAAAGAGTAACTTGCTTCTTCCCTACATTACTGCTACAAAAGCATGATAAATATAATTAATGCTCCACATAAAGCTAAGCTTTAGAAATAAAGCAACTAATAAAGGCATTGTCGTGCTCTCCAAGAAGCTTCCTCTCTCTCTCTCTCTCTCTCTCTCTCTACATTTCAACATCAACATTACTTTTGGATATTGATATTGCCATGCTTCATGATGATTGTCCTCGTTCGTTATTCCATTAATGAGTGTCTATATTCTAGCTGATGATACATTGTTTCGTTTATATTCTTACGAGCTGATGAGGGTCTATATTCCAGCTGATGACACATTATTTTGTTTATATTATTTCCAGTTGATGAGCGTCTATATTCCAGCTGATGACAAATTGTTTTATTTATATTCTGTTCATGGGGCCCCACATGTGTTATATTGTCTATAGAGCGGCATTGCGAATCGTCTCTATAGACCTTGTGTTGTTCTAATGTCACTGTAACGTTTTTCTTTAAGTTTTGATGTGACGGATATACTGCTTACATCCCAAGTTCAGTTGAAGGAATTTCTTGGAGATTTTATCTTTTGCAGTGGTGTCGCTTATCCTTATTTTACATGTTGTATATTTAGGAGTGATAAAGCTCTTTTGATGCCTCTGAATAGGCTGTTGTAATTCAGGAGTGATGTAGCTCCTTCTCCGTTCAGGAGTGATGTAGCTCCTGATTGATGTAGCTCCTTCTCCATTGATGTTGTAATTCACGAGTGATGTAGCTCCTTTGATGCCTATGAATAGGCTCTTGTAAGTTCAACTTTGTCATTTTATATTTTGAATATTAATATAACGGTAGGCCTATATAGAGCTGTGGGTTTTTCCCTTGAGCCCCCAAGGGTTTTTTGATCCATAGTAAGGGACCTTTATTTGAGCGGGCGTGTTAGCTATATATAGTCTGTCTATATATAGTGCCCCAGGTCTCCTCTATATATTCCTATCACGTGTGCTCAGTTGACACACTTCTGCGGTTTCACTTCTAGTGTCTCATATCTCTCTTCTCTCCTCTCTTCCTTTTGTCTCTCGTCTACATCGCAGTTTCCAACAGTTTTTACCACCCTTCTTCTATTTGTCTCATCATTGGTAGGAGGAACCACCTTTGGCTTTTGCATTGGTAAGAGAATGCATGATCTCCATTGCCACTACCTTGTTGAGCTTTAACTTGGAACTCCTCCATTATTAGTGCATAAAATTCCTCAAATTCAAAGCTTGGGGTCTCACTTTGTTTAGGGCAGTTTCAGTCTATCAAACTTTGGTGGAAAATTTCAAAGATACCTCTAAGCTAGCTCCTTCCTAATATTTTGTATCACTATGCCATCCATCTTCTACATATATTCTTGATCTAAGTGATAGATGCTTCCATTGTCTCTGCTTTAGTAAACTACTCCACTCCTAGTTTATTCTCTAGGTTTTGAGTCCTTGTTTGGCTTTCCATTTTGTATTAATTGCTCAATGTGTTCCAAGCCTCCAACGACTTCATTGTATGAGAAGAGCTTGTAACTAATCCACATAATACATTTGTATTTCTTCATTTTCAAGCTTCTAAAAGAATCTTCGTTTGGAGGATTTACAAAACTTGATTTTAATGGGTTGAGGGTGGATTGTGGTTCTAGGTTAGTCCCAAACAATGTCTCCAAAAGCTCTTGAGAATCAATACTAGTTGTAATTATAAACTTCCACAAAGTGCAGTTTGTACCATCTAACGTACCTTTATTAAACATTGGTGGACAAATCCTTAGTGTTTAAATTTTCAATATAAGAGTGTTGCTACGTGATGCACAAGATGATATTTCTCCTCTTTGATATTAAAGCCCTTGCCTTTTGTGTACTCTTCACTCCTTAGAGCCCCCATGGGCTTTGATACCATGTAACAATTATATGGTATAATGAAAAAAATCTAAGTAAGGAGAAGGAAAGAGTATACAACAAGTGTGAGAAGAACACGAATTCCAAAAAAAAAAGATACAAAGACTTGGGGGTGCACCTATAAAATATAATCTATATAATGTGCATTCAAAGAGTATTAAAAAATATCATTTCTTTACATACTATGAGGTCACAAAATGACCCCTTATACTTTAGTAAACTTATGGATGTTTTAATTATAATTAAAAAATAAATTTTTTGATATAATCTCGTAAATGTTACTAAATAAAATATTCTTTCTTTTAAACTTACGTGATATCTTACATATTCTATAAGGTGTACCCCAGGGTACAAAGATGGCGAATTTAGAGGGGTCTTTCTTTATATTCTACGAAGGTAGTCTAATCGAGCTGTCTTCAACTATATTATGAACCTTTCCTAGTCAAGTAGCAAATATTCTAAATAATATTTTCTTTAACATTAGCATTAGGGCAGATTTGGACTCACTTTTAGGCCTTGTAAGAATTGTCATATCATCATCCTATTGAGAAAAGAGGCCCAAGGATAGCTATACCCATTTTATTTCAAAACAATATTATATAATATATTGTTAGAAAGGTCTTGATGAGAGCATTATTATGTACCGATCTTCAATAAATTTAGAGCCTATATGCTCAAGTTATGGCCTCTAGACCAAAAAGTAACCTTAAGTTTTGTAACAATAGCCTCACCCTCATTTGTCATTATGGAATATTCTTTGGAAATCTAAATAGCTTAAAAGGCCCAAAAGTGAGTCCAAATCTCCCCTAATGACTAGGAATGTAATCTCTTAGACCTTGTTTGGGGGGCTATTGGCTAGACCCACATAGGTCAATTTTTTCTTATATGGTCATATCGATCTCATCTAACATACAAGTTAGGACCCAACCAATGTTTCGGCTCCCACATGGCTTCTTCTCATAATGTGGGCCTTATAACTTAGAGAATCATGGATCATTGGTGGTAACTTATAAGGGTGAAAAATTGAGCAAATCTAACGAGAGAGAGAGAGAGAGAGAGAGAGAGAGAGAGAGAGAGAGAGAGAGTGTGTGTGTGTGTGTGCCCCATTAGGGAAAAAAACTAGTGTGCATGTGTGTTACAAAAGGAGGGGAGGTAGTGTCATTGTGTATCAAGAGAGAGAGAGAGAAAGAGAGAGAGAGAGAGAGAGAGAGAGTATTTTCTACGATCTTCCTACTTAAGAAAATACACAAGTTTGGCGATTAATTAGCCTTTCAATGAGAGAGAAATAGTGTGTGTATGGATATAGTTTAATGAGAGATCAAAAGTGTTTTAAGAAGAGAGAGAGGGTAATCATAAAAGTGATGTGTTATAATTAGGGAGGAAGGGGGCTTTGACTAACAATATGTAAGAGTACCTTTGCACGGTGTATTTTAGATCATAACGTACCCTTGCGCATCCCTCTTTGGGCTCCCTAATGGGCTTCAAATATTCCATCAAAGATCATCAATGAGTATGTTGATAAGATGGAGGAGGGATTTTGGGAGAGTGTTTATAAGTGTGTTAAAAAAATTATTTTGCAATTTTGAAAATGACTATAATGGTCAAAGATGTTATTCTCCTACATTTTTGACACATATATGGAGTGGTTTCTAGCCTATTTTTATTAGAATGTCTATTATTATCTCCTTCACACATGGTAGTATATGCCCATTTTCCTTGTTAGGACTAAATTCTATGGGTTTCAATGGTCCAAAATGGTTACATTCCTTGTATCATGACAACAAGAGTTGATAGTCATTTTAAACATCATGTAACCACAACTAATAAGATTTTTATGTGCGTGTGTGCAAGTGTCTATGCACTCACCACATGTGTAGAGATTCCATGCAAGACAACATATGCCCTCAATACAAAAACAAAGGCTACACCATGAAAGGACAATAGTAATGCATGCTATAGGAAAAAATACAAGAAAGAAGGCACCTGGCACACTGTTCTCCTTGATCTTCTTTTTGTCTGTCCACACATTACAACATAATCTTTTGTAAACATCCTGTGTGAAACGAGAGAATTTCATCGCAGGGAAAATATCGCAAGCTACCAAAAGTGAGAATAAGCTAAGCCAAAATGTCGGTCACCCGTGTTAGTAATCAAGGACTTGGGAACTCACCCTTTGATCGCCACCCGAGGATCCTAGTTATGTATAAAAGAAGGGCATGTTGCGCTTGCGCTTTCGTTTTCGCTTGTTCGGAGTAACTAATCGAAGCGCACTCGTGAAAGGTGGTGCAGTTTCAGCTTCATTATAACACGAGGTTACCTGGCAGCGATGCCTCGTCGACCCGTGCAGTAGACAGCCAGAGGAAGAATTTTGGCGTCGCGCAAGGTACTTGCCCTGGTGGCGGCAGCCATGACGTGATGATCGTCATCCTTGGTGAAGCAGGGACTTCAACGGCAGGTAATATAAATAATCTGCTCCTCTGTGTGTGTGTGCGTGTGTCTCTCTCGTGTTCTGGTCTAGCGAACATCAACGACGACCATTCATTATGATCGAGTACGAGGCTTATATAATATACAATTATACATAATAATGTTAGTGTCAATAGCTGTGATGTACATTAAAATACTTAATCGCTACTGCTACTGCTCCGCCAGCTGGACGACAGGTGATGCAGGAGGAGCTGGAGGCCGAGCACGACGTGCAGCAGCAATTCAGTGTGTCGGACGTAGATATACAGCTGGGCATGCGGAAGGAAAACGATCAAGAGGTGGATGAGCCGTACCGTGTGACCAGGCCGTACGTGACAGTGTTGAACAAGTGCACCTCCTGCCGAGCCTACGACTTGGTGGCCGCCTGTCCCGGCTGGACGCAAGACATGGTCAAAGCCGACCGAATCGTCGTGGTGGGCGACGGCGCATGCCACATCAAGCGCGCTCTGTGCTCCCGGAAGGCAACGTCACTCCGTTGACCCGATTTCCGCCCAGCTGCGCCAGCGGCCTGCGAATGCTCAGCGCCTCCTTCGACTCATGCACTAGTATATTCCAAATATATGTTTATGGAATAATTACTCATGTACCAGACATTTTCTAAGTCTAGAACTGGTCTCCAAAATAGTCTGAATATTCATTATTGAGTTCTATTAACTTGATGACAATTTTGGGTAGATAAAAATACATGGAATGAGCTATCATGAGTAATATAGGGCATCCAGATCTAAAATATAAAAAACAACATTTTTTATAAAAAGTAGAGTTTTTTTTACTAGGAAAAGACAATTTTTGCAAATTGTCCTGTGATGGCTAGTAGATTAGGGTTTTTTGGTGATTTTAGTATTCGGATGACCATATTTTGAGTTTGGAGAAAAAATTTAGAGTGAAAAGAAGTTGCACTAAGTTTAGGACAGGATTGTTGACCTCAGGGTTTTACTACAAGATTTTGTCCTTAAAGCTTCTACCTATCTACTATTGATGGATGCTTTAGGTTGTCAAAAGAGCATTTGTAATCGAAGAGGGTGTCTAGAGTGTACAAATTCTTTTGCATAGTAATATATAGAATATTTTTTATTATTTGGATTCTTCCTTTAATCTTGTCTATTCTCTTGAATCCCTCTGGTTTGTGGCTTGACATGTATCCCCCTTGACATTTGGGTGGGTATCACATGTTTACATATTCAATGAAGAAAAACTAAGGAAAAAACATATGTATAAGTATATTAGATATATGCTTATGTGATGCTTACTCAAGATGCAAACATGTTTTTCAAGGTTCAATTATGGTCTATAGAAATAGTCTAAGTCTTCATTATTAAGTTTATTACTTAATGATAAATTTGGGTGTATAAAAATACATGCAAGGATTTATCTTGAGTGCTATAGGGCATCCAAACCTAAAGATATAAAAAAGTAACGTGCAAAATAGAGAGTTGTATTTTTTATAGAAAATGATGATTTCTGCAAATCTACCCATTTTATCTTGTAGATTAGGCCTACTTCAATCGATTTGAGCACTCAAACAATCATATTTTGACTCCTCTACTTGTCTGCTATTGTCGAATGCTTTTGGTAATCAAAGGGACAATTTATGTGTAATCCAAGAGTGTATTTATAACGAGGAGAGTGAATTACCAAGTAATTTTATAAGTTCCTCTTGGTACTCTTGATTCTATTTCTTTTCTTGTTTCTTTTCTTGAACCCTTATGGTTTGTGGCTTGACACATATCCCCCTCAATAACATGACTATCAATCTCACAAATCTAGAGATTTTTGACCATCAAACTCACCAAAATCATAGTTTTTAGATTTATTTGACCATCATAGTTAGCAATAGCTTATCTTTAATAATTCAAAGAAGAATACCTATATTTGAAAAAAGCAAGGTTTTCAAGGATTGAGAACCTAGGTAACAATTTATTTTTAGCAATATTCAATATAATTTTCACAAAATCTTGCAAGGTGGACATTAGACCTACAGATTTGTTCATGTGCCAGTCATTGATATCTTCTAAGAGGTATGCACTTGCCAAAAAGGACTTCTTCTTGTGAAAAGTGGGTTTGAAATGCAATGAAGCAAGTCCTTGTAAAAGTCTTATTTGAAATAGAGAACATTTTTATAAAAAATTTCTAAAAAGTAGCCATTAATAAAAAGTCCACTGTTTCAAAAGTGTGCACACTTTTTTAAGACAAAAATAGATCATGTTTTTCCTATTTTGGAGTCCCTTTGTAATCCCTCCCTTTTCTTCATTAGCTCATTTCTTATAGGAACTTCAACCTATTGAGACATATCTAACCCTAAGTCATAGGGTGGATAGTTTGAGGGATCTAGTCCTAGTAGTTGTCACCATTTGTGTTACTCACAAGTGTGTGGAAATAGGAAACTAGGCATTCCCTAGGTCTATCTAGTAAGTAAAGTCTCTAGCCTTGTCCTACGAGGATCAACATGTAGGTTTCTAATGACACAACTATGGACTGTAGTGGCATTCTAGCATCAAGCTAAGATGGTCACTATTGTGTGAACCACCAAAGACTTGAGGTGGGCAGGTAGTGCACTTGGTTCAATGAGAGAGAGAAAGGAGGGGGAGATATGCATCAACCCCTTTGTCCATAAGGCGTAGTCTCACACCCACCTCCTAAAATGGTGCTAAACCAATTTGGAGGACTTGATCCTAGGATGGCCATGTTTTACGACGATTTTCTAATTTTTCAAAAGGAGCTACATGACAAAACCATGTCTACCCAACCAAAGAATGGTTTCATCGAGAAGACCATCCATCCGCTTTTCATTTTTGACATGGCATATTTTAATTATTTGATTAACTATACTAATTTCATGATTAAATATATTAAAATATTTTCATTAATTAGCCTTTACAAAGATTCACTATCACATTCTTAAATATGAACATAAAAATATTCCTTTTAAAAATGTGATGTTTATATTATTATTATATTTATAACTGCTTTAAAGAGAAAAACCAACTCAAAGCCTAAGTTGCCATCTTGACCTATTCATCCTATATCTTTCAACACTAAACCATGTTGGGCTCATATATATTTTATTTCCTAATAAAGGACAACAGGATTGAGATTAATCTCTAGTCTGAGCCGTGTTAGTTCTGTCTAACAATAAGAGAGAACTTTCCTATATAGACAACCATATGTACCTAAGCAGTGGTTAGTAGCCTTAAGCACTTTATTATAACTTTGGGTGAAGAGTACTTTAGGCATGGCCTTATGGATGACACAACATGTCGATCATGTTTGACTATTGAAGGCATAGGTGTCGTTCAATCATTTTCAAGATTTATTATTGTCAAAATCGACCAAGAAAAATAATTGAACAAACACTCTTTCTAGACAAGGATTTTGATAACTTTTCAATGGAATTTCAATAATATTTATTCAAATAATAATTGACTCATAACTTAACCTTAGTCTATATGTCTATAAATGCATATTTTTAGTAATAAGATATCTTTTTAATGACTTATTTAATTTATTTAAATTTTTTTAAGTATTCAATTGATTAATTATACTTTTATACTAATTTTATAAGTTAAATTTAATTTTTAATTTTAAAATATCTAATTTTTAATACTTTTTAACATATCTTACAACTATAATTTAGCACTTTAATAAATCTAATGATAATAAAAATTTAATATAGAGAAGATAATAATAATTTATTTATAAGAAATTTTAAGATTAACTTTTTGAATAATATACATTATTTTAAAAAAATTAAAAATAAAATAGTAAACATGTGTTGTATCCACAACCATTTTTTTAGCTTTAAGGGTGGATAAAGGTCATGCTATATCGATGTGCTTATGTGGGCCATGATAGTTGAGAAATGAAGCTAGAATGATGATGCTCGCAAGTAGGGTCTCCACATATAAACAACCACCATCTCCTCATCATGTTATTTTACTCGTCTCTTTGTTTTACTCTTACACTCACGCTCTCACTCTCAAGAGTATCATCTTCTAAAAAATGAGATGAAATTGTGAAAGGGGGGCCGAGGGGGGGGGGGTATTGAAGGAAGAGAAGGTTGAATGGGAAGAAAAACGATCTTTTATTTTTTCCTTATTCAAAAAGAAAAGGGAAAATAAGGGGGGTTGGTCGAGTGGTAACATGTCATAAAGCATAGAAATGGCACACAGAAAGGGACACATAATGCATTGGTAAGGAATCCTTGTATTCATGAAATAGAAAGATACAACATGTAGACACATCTTAGGACTACACCCTCATGACACCCACCTATGAGGGTTCACCACTAAACATAGGGGATCTTATATAGAGTATATCCCAAGTAGAGGTTGAGTGACTATTACTATAGGTGCATTCGTAGGCAATGCCATGGTAATGCTATAAAATCTTAAAGGGGGGGGGGGGGGGGGGGGGGGGGGCGTGGGCAGGGAAGGGAAGAGGGACTCCCACACATCCCCCCTTTACCCTTACCCCTTAGGCTCTCTCTCTTAACACTAGTCTTATAGCATTAGTCACTTTTGTGGCAATTTGGACCCTTTATAAAAAATTCTAATTCTCATCGATGACAAAGATTAAGAAGAAATGGTTTCATGGAAATGTGATCAATACAAGATAGTAATTGAAAAAAAATAAAAAGGATCAAAATAAGCTAAAAAGTGTATATTTATATGGTAATCTTTAAGACCATTTTTATAGAAGATTAAAAACTTTTAGTTTGTTAGATCAAAACTACCTTATATTTTTTTAATTAGACTAAAACTTTCATGAAAAATTATTATTTGCATTAAGAGATGTGAAACTAGATAAAAACTACTAACTTTTTAAAGAGCTCCAAATAGCGTTGTTGAGAGTGATGTTTGATCAAATTTCATGCACTTTTGGAATCTATTTTATTGTAGAAAATGAATGTAATATCCCCCCCCCCCCTTGGCCCTGAAAAGAAAAGTTGAAAACTTTTTTATCCTCACCTCCCTGTCATCACCGAATAGGTGGCAAGGGGAGGAAGAACAAGTGGATGACCACACAGAGGAAGAAGGAGATGACACAAATGATGATGGGGAAAGAGTGGAAGATGGTGACGGTGACGATGTTGAGGGGGGGAGGCCATGTGGCCTATCACCCCCCTAGTTGGGCATATCGAGCCCATGCGGCCACTTGGAGGGGCTAAGAAACCCCACTGCCATGCACACAATGATAGGTGGTGGACATCACCACCTCCTCCCCACTCCACCAACACATATAAACTCTCCCGGGCTACTATTGATTACTTCTCTTCTTCCACACATCGCAAGGAAAGAGGGAGGCCTTGACAGCTTGGCACGGCACAGAGAGAGAGAGAGAGAGAAAGAGAGAGAGAGAGAGTGTGTGTGTGTGTGTGTGTGAGAGAGAGAGAGAGAGAGAGAGAGAGAGAGAGAGAACCTTCTAGAAGGTTCCTCCTTTTCTTCCCCTCCTTGGAGGGTGATTGCACGCTCCTTCTCTTCCCTACGAACTTAATCCCTATCCCGCGAGATTTTCCCCCCTTTTTTTTTCCATCCACTTGAACAAGAGGCTAGTGAAATTCCAACAGGGGTTGTGCCTAGAAGAAAGGAAGATCGAGAATGGCCCCCAAGCGAAGTATGTAGAGTGGAGGTGGAGATCCCACAATCCGCAACGAAGCCTCCGGCGAGGGTATCACTACCAATACAACTATAGTACCGGATGCAAATAATACATTTCTAAGTTGTTAGCCGGTTGTTAGTTGCTTGCTTCCATTTTCACAGGAGACACATCAGGCCGTACAAAGCCGCACAAGAATATGTAACTGACCACGATAAATTTCATCTCAAATATTCAAAGATGGAGTTTGTGAAGTGCATGTATCAAGAGAAGTAAGTTGGATATAGTTGCTATGCGATAAAATCTATACACAACTTAAGCAACATATAAGATTCCAAGGTATTGTTGACTCCCCTTTTCTTGTAAATAATAGATATGTTTTTCACCATACTCAAAGTATGTTGTAGCTTGCAAGCTTCACGGATTGCATGGTAAGTAATCTAGCCTAAAGGAAATTCATCCTAGAAACTCTAGATACAAGCTCTTGGTAAACCACGAATTGATAGCTCGTATTTCATAGATTGGGATCTTGATGATGTGCATAGTTAGTACAAGCATTGGTCATAAGGATTAAAACTAAGATGCCTTGAGATCCATCTGATAACTACTATTTCCTCAATCCAATTCGGTTTAGGCTAGATACAAACAATAACTCTAGTCCTCAAGGGAAAGTGGAGAGCTCAAGGATTAGGAAACCCTAAGACAAGGTAAAGACCACTACATTTATACTTGTTGGGAAGAAGGTTGAGTTATCGATCAATGAAAGTGATCTATAGAGCTTACATCTTGTAGAGTGTTTGAAACCTTGACATATGCCCTAGCCAAAGGAAGGGAATGTTAAGTAAAATTTTGCATAGTATAGCTCTTTGACCCCAAGGGGGAGAGCAAATATGTCATGGAAATGTTATCGCGTCTATTCGTGCATTTTTTGGAAAAATACAATTGGTTTTGTTGGTTGATCAAACAATGTCCTAAATGCTTTTACATTCAACTGATTTTTGGGTTGTCGTTTGAATGATTACTCGAAGTGGTTGCGATTGGTGGTAAATTCATGGCAGGGGTCTAGGATGACAAATTGCCATGGGAATAAATGAATGCTTTCTTGGAAGATGATATTAGGGTTGATTGCCTTGATTGTGCTTGATTCTTAAATGAGTTAATTAAGGAAATGTTCTTTGCACGGATGGATCACCTCCAAGATCACACTGTGGATTACCTCGAAAAGGGCATTGCTTGATTCACGGGCCGAAGGTCGAGCAGTGAAAAGGCTAATCACAAAATTTGTGTTTCACTCCTAGGCAGCTTGTGGGTCATGTGGAGCTCTGGACACCCCTTGCCACACCCGAAATGGAATTGAAGACCTCCATGGCCCCAAAGTCTATGGCATTGAAAGATACTATTCTAGATAAAGGATGGAAATTGTGGTGCCATGTGATTTGGACCAGTTACTTCTACAGGGCAGAAGGGATACATAATTTCTCCTGTATAGGTAGGAGACCAAGATTAACTTGAAGATAAGTTAATGAACTTTTTTGAACTTGTTTTTAAAAAGGATTGCTTGCTCTATATTCATTTCTATGCTATAAATTACACGAATGAACCCTGTTTCCTGAAAAATCTTAATTAAGGAAGCTGATTTTAAATGTCAGATATAATTATGGTAGGAACTAATTAGATAACTAAAGAATTCCTATTGAGGGAAGCAGGTGGGTGGAACCCTTGACGGGTTTCTCCTATGACAGGGTGGTCCCTAAGAACTGGGAGGCTTCTCACAAGGTTTTACAAATGTTCGGACCCTTAAAATTTGCTAGGTTAGAACCGAAATTCATGCCATTTTAAGGGATCGAAATGGGACTATGCCCTAGGGGTAGAGAGGTTCACTACAAGATATAGACCTTATAGCGATGTTTAAAGCGACGAAAATACAAACAACAAAATTTGCCCCCGTCGTCACAAAAAGCGTCATTATTGACGATGCCATAGAATCGTCGCTATATGCGTAGCGACGCATATAGCGACGGTTACAGAGAATTTGCGACGCTCATAGCGACGCGAGCAGTAAATTTGCGATGCAAATAGCGATGGTAACAGAGAAAAAAAAATTTGTGGCAGGGCAGCATATAGCACTGTGTGCTGTATGAGAGCCATACAAAATAGTTTCTGCACTGCTGCATACAAAGCGTTTGCAAACAAAAAAAATGTATACTGAAATCATAAAAGTGATACATGAAATAAATACATGATCGCATAAAATGTGATTGGTACAATCATGAAACGATATCACTAATACATAGAAAATGTCTACATAGATCAGGCGACTAAAAACTAAAGGTGTGTGAGCTCTAAGGATCCAAGGACAAGCTACAAATCCTCGTCCCCCGAAAGCTCGTCCCGCCGCAAAGGAGCATCAAACGGATTCTACAGAAAAAGAAACAACATATCAATCCACCATACAATAATGCATTCAAATATCTCATGGTAACTACAGACAAGAAAGATGAGTGACTTACAGGGCCGCTGCGTCTATACAATTGGTTGATCAATGCCCTGAGACCGTGCCTCTCTGCATATCAAGTCTCAAGGCCTTGCGGATCGCGATTTGTAATGGAGTGCTGCAAAGAAAACAAAATGCTAACTGTTAGAAACATGATTGTCAGTACAAAGAATATCTCAAAAAAACAAATAAGCAAAACAAAAGAGAAACTTACAAAGTCCTCCAAATATGTCCTGTGGCCGCCACTCCCAAGATGATGCACTGATTCGGCCTCGATTCGTGCCCTCGCCACCTCCTGCTCTACTGACTCCAACGTCCTGGCGAATCTGTAGCCTCCTCCCTCAGTCGGCGCCAGTCGTCTGCATCTAACCAATCGGGCTTTGGAGCCCCACTCTTGATTGCCTTGTGTGCATCGGATCGTCTATGTGACATGTATGCACGCATGGAATCCATCATCCAGCCCGTAGATAATCTATCTACTGCGGCTGGCACCGGGAACTCCTCGTGCAAGGATGCTACTATGTAGTCCTTGCTCCCCTCCGGTATGTTCCTCCAATGATCTAGGACGTTGTGCCGAAAAACTTGTTGGCACAACTCCCTCATGCGAGCCATCACCCTCCTCCCCTCATCATTCATGATGATGGCTCCTGACCTACTATCCACTAGGTATCCATAACCCCTAGGAGTCTGCCTAAGATGGGCCCTCTTCCATCTCCGTCCACGCTCCTGGGCATATCCAGGAGACCCCTGTACATCCGGTGTACCGACGGGGGTACCCTCTCCTGGAGTGCCACTCAAAGGGGTGCCACCAAAAGGCGTGCCATCTGCCGACGGCTGTGCAAAAGCCGGAGTAACTGGAGTGGACGTCCCCACAGGTATGACAAATCCTGGAGGTGACGCAGCTCCAGCTGAACGACGAGACGGAGACACCATGTCCGTGTCTCCATAGCAACACCCCGCTGATCCTCCTACAGTCGCAGTCCCTCCCTCTGGCCCAAGTCGCGAGCTGATCTGGAGACACCATGTCCGTGTCTCCATAGCAGCACCCCGCTGATCCTCCTGCAGTCGCAGTCCCTCCCTCTGGCCCAAGTCGCGAGCAGTCCCTCCCTCTGCTTGAAGCTGAAGCATCTGATCGCGCTAAAGCAGATCTAGCAGAGCGCCCTGACAAAGAACGAGACAGCTCCTGGTCTGCCATCTCTCTGAATCTCGCAAGCTGATCTGGAGACATGCGTGCCATCATGTCCTGAAACTCCTCATCGCTCATCCCTCGACTTATCCTGAAAATGTCGATATGTGCACAGATAAAAAATGATATTAGAATAAATTGCCACAAATAAGAAAGCATTATGAATAATGGCCACTTTTCAAATTTCAAAATGTCCACGCTAATTAAAATCCATTCTGTTCACAAACCTGACATATCTTATGCCAATCATGGGATTTTAGCCCAGACATTTGGTCATCTTTAGAAAATGCGGACCTAAGAGAATGCATCATACTTGTCGGAGTGCGGATAGACTTGATTACTTGCTTCACAATGCGCTCCTCTTTGGTAGACAAAACCTAGGGAGCGCGAGGAAGCTGCACTCCCCCTTCAGCACTCGACTGTGGCCAAAGCGCCTCCATCTTACCTACCTCCTTTAAATCCATTCGTGACCCTATAGTGTCTCTCTTTCCTGTGATGTGGTCCCATAGCAAGCTGCTCACATTTTTGAAAATATGCATGGGATCCAACAAGTGGTTGACCTATAAGTGGGTCCAATATGGCAACTCATAGAAAACTGAGAACCGTCGCATTCCATTTGGATGTGATTCCGGGTTTACCATTTTCAGCTCATACCAGCTTGCAGCGTTCATACGTGCTGGAGGTCGTCCAAGAAAACCTTCCCTGAGTTCATGATCCTCCGGCAAGAAAGCAGCGTGTTCTTGATATACCATCTTCTTCATGGTTCGTGACCTTCGGGAGTCT
This sequence comes from Lygodium microphyllum, assembly GCF_053477565.2. Lineage (NCBI taxonomy): Eukaryota > Viridiplantae > Streptophyta > Polypodiopsida > Schizaeales > Lygodiaceae > Lygodium > Lygodium microphyllum. The sequence goes on from NC_141135.1 coordinate 180,462,202, forward strand.
AACTGTGGCCCACACAATGGACATGCACGATAACCTGAGGTAGCCAGACCTGTAAGGCGATCCACGACCTAGTGAATACTTGATTGAATGAAATAAAATATAGATATTACCAGCGAGAACAAAGGTCTGCTCACCTGAGCACTCTTCCAATCCCGGAAAGTCATGCATCGTCCACATGAGAATGGCTCGAATGTTGGCTGACCGCCGACCATCACGCCTGCTCATATCTTGCACCGTGACCCCCTCCTCCCACAAAAACTTAAGCTCATCGACTAATGGACGAAGATACACGTCCATATTTTTTACTTTGTAGCGGCCCGGGACGAGCAAGCTAAGGATGAGATGTCCTTTCTTCGTAGAAAGCCATGGAGGGATGTTGTAGTTGACAAGCACTATAGGCCACACGCTGTAAGAAGTCGAGCGCAGACTGAATGGGTTCACACCATCCATGGCGAGACCGAGCCGAAGATTCCTTGGCTCTCACGCAAAGCCTGGGAAGGTAGAGTCAATGTGGCTCCATGCGCGCGAATCCGCTGATATTCGTTGAACTCCATCCGTAGACCTATTCTGCACATGCCACGTTGTCAAGCTTGCCATGGCAGACGTGTGAAACATGTGGTTTATGTGGGGGATGAGCGGAAAGTGTCTGAGAACTTTTTGAGGGATGGTTTGCCCTTGCAAGTCCTATCGATACCTGTGAGCACCACACTTTGGACATGTCTCCATAGTCTCGTATTCATCTCGAAACAATATGCAGTCATTGATACATGCATGGATGTTATTGTAGTCCATGCCAAGCTTCCGTAAAACATGTCGTGCATCATCACGAGACTCAGGCATGGTATTTGCAGGTGGCAATATATGATATTTCAATAACCTTAAAAAAATCATAAAACACCTTGAAAAAATACAAATGTTTGCAATAATACTGTTTAAAAAAAAATCAATGAAGCATGTGTGCAAGGTACCTGAATAACTCAGTCACACTCGTATCGCTCCAACCATATTTTGCTTGCACACTTAAGAGTGCAAGCAATGTCTTCAACCGAGATACTCGGCACCCATCATATAATGGTATGGATGCTTCCTCTCTAAGCGGGTCAGATGTCTCAACATCCATGGGAATCAATGCATCGATCATTGCCTCCATCTCAGGCTCCAAGATTGTAGGTAGGTCGGGAAGGTTGTCTGTCTCCTCTGGCATTGACAGTATAGTTGGGCCTTGTGAGTGGTCGATTGGCTCCTGCAATCCATCCATCGCGCGTCCACGAAGTCTTCTAATTGGCCGCAAAGGGTGCACTCCCCCTTGGGTCAAGACATCACCCCCCTGGATAGAAAATTTACCAACAAGACCCAATCTTATTGTGTATGGTTTTCAATTAGCTTGAGAGTACAATGCATGATTAATATTAACTTCAAATTACCGTTTGCTGAAAATCCGCAATCGCCTGATCAATGATCTCAGATTGAAACTCGCCAAATCGTCGTACGTGTTCTATAGACAATCGACGTTTTCGTCTAATTGCCAACTTGCATTGAGAGCAAGGACATGGGACACGCTGATTAAGATACGTATCGCGGTCTTGAACAATAAGACCTTCTTCGTTTTCCATCTTATCTACATTACAGCAAACGAGGCTTAAATGGATAGCTTTATGGAAATGTACGTCAAGTTGCAAGTTGACCATAAATCTTGCATTGTATATAGTAGTTGAGAGATTTTCCGATGTTATATCTCGGCCTTGTATCATGCCCAAGGATTTGTTTATCCCGGTAGATAATTATTTGTTATATCTTGGCTTTGAGTATAAGTAATCCATTTTAAAATTAATGCGCACCATCTATGAAATTTAATAACTATAGTAATAAAATTTATTTAAATCAATTATACTCATAGTCATAAGACCTGAGAGAAATTATCCTATACTCAATTTAAGGGTTTCTTCTTCTATAACAATACTTTTGGGTTCATTTTGATGAAGTACCTTAATGACCATTAGCTAGGGTATCATTTTCTTTTAGTCCTTCCGTTGACTAGTTGGCATGATTTCTAATTTGGCATGCCTATAAAGTTAATACAAAAACAATGAATTATGCATATCACAATTAGATCCCCTACTTGGACATTATGAAGGAATTGACCATTTTTAAGCCATCTTAAAGAGTTACCAATGTACGTGGCCCATGGCAAAGCACATTGCATACCATTATCAATAAGTCTATTATCTTAAATTTCCTTCCCCTCCCTCTCCCTCTCTTTCTCTCCCGCTCTCTCCCTCTCTCTCCCTCTCCCTCTCTTTCTCTCTTTCTCTCACCCTCTCCCTCTCCCTCTCTTTCTCTTTTTCTCCCTCTCCCTCTCTATCTCTCTTTCTCTCTCATTTCCTAAACAAGCAAAAAATAAAGTGATTTAAACATCCTCCAAGCAAAAGGGAGAGGGAGAGATACAATGCACTCTCCCTCTCTTTCTCTTTCTATCCCTCTCTCATTTCCTTCCCCTCCCTCTCCCTCTCGCTCTCTTTCTCTCTCATTTCCTCTCCTAAACAAGCAAAAAATAAAGTGATTTAAACATTAAACAAGCAAAAGGGAGAGGGAGAGAGAGAATGCACTCTCCCTCCTTCTCCCTCTCTTTCTCTTTCTCTCCCTCTCTCATTTCCTCCCCCTCCCCCTCCCTCTCTTTCTCTTTCTCTTTCTCTCCCTCTCCCTCTCCCTCTCCCTCTCTCTTGCTCTCTCATTTCCTTCCCCTCCCTCTCCCTCTCTCCTAAACAAGCAAAAAAGAAAGTGATTCAAACAACAAACAACCAAACCCGTCGTGAGAGAGAGAATGCACACACTCTCTCTCACCCTCACCCTCTCCCTCTCGTTCTCTTTCTCTCCCTCTCTCATTTCCTTCCCCTCCCTCTCTCTCTCCCTCTCTTTCTCTTTTTCTCCCTCTCCCTCTCTATCTCTCTTTCTCTCTCATTTCCTAAACAAGCAAAAAATAAAGTGATTTAAACATCCTCCAAGCAAAAGGGAGAGGGAGAGATACAATGCACTCTCCCTCTCTTTCTCTTTCTATCCCTCTCTCATTTCCTTCCCCTCCCTCTCCCTGTCGCTCTCTTTCTCTCTCATTTCCTCTCCTAAACAAGCAAAAAATAAAGTGATTTAAATATTAAACAAGCAAAAGGGAGAGGGAGAGAGAGAATGCACTCTCCCTCCTTCTCCCTCTCTTTCTCTTTCTCTCCCTCTCTCATTTCCTCCCCCTCCCTCTCCCTCTCCCTCTCTTTCTCTTTCTCTTTCTCTTTCTCTTTCTCTCCCTCTCCCTCTCCCTCTCCCTCTCCCTCTCCCTCTCCCTCTCTTTCTCTCTTACTCTCTCGTTTCCTCTCCTAAACAAGAAAAAAAGAAAGTGATTTAAACATTAAACAAGCAAAAGGGAGAGAGAGAGAGAGAGAACGCACTCTCCCTCTCTTTCTCTTTCTCTCCCTCTCCCTCTCTCTCTCCCTCTCTTTCTCTCCCTCTCTCTCCCTCTCCCTCTCCTTCTCTTTCATTTCCTCTCCTAAACAAGCAAAAGAGAACGATTTAAACCTTCAACAAGCAAAAGAAAGAGAGAGGGAGACTCACCAATGAGATATGGTGAGCATGGGGAAGCTTTTCTTTGCAATGAGGGCTCCTCTTCTCCTTCGCGAACAACGGCGGTGGCGGCGGCGGCGGCGGCAGCACGTCTTCTTCCTCTTCTTCTCTCACAAAGCCTTCGCTCTCTCCCTCGCTCTCGCTCTCAAAAGTCAAAGCAAAAGAAATGAAAATGGCGCTCGGGTTTCGGCCGCGTTTTTTTCCTGCGACGTCGCATTTGCGACGCAAATAGCGACGCCAATAGCGACGCCGATATCCGCCGTCGCTAATCGGCTTTGCTAATTACCCAATTCCTTGTAGTGGTTGAGTGGCGCATCCATCTCATTTCTCATTCTCTTTGAACCAAGTGCGGCATGGATCTGCTTCCGCTCGGGTACCTTTGTGTAAAGTAGGATGTCCAGGACTCGAAGCTAGAATTCTATCAGGAGACCTTGACCACTAGGAACCCAAATTTCAGGTCGATCCTAGTGGGTTTGGCCGTGAACGTTCTGTTGCAAAGTAGATTTGAGAAACCCCAAATGAAAAACCTCATAACATTCCGTGGGAGTGCTGAGAAACAACGCTCAGATTTGTGGACTGCTTAAAACGTGCCTGGACAACCGACAGGTAGCACGTTATAGTTGGTATAAGAGCAAAACTTCATAGTGATGCGTGATTGATTAATGTATGGTTCATAGACATACCCTAAGCAGAATAACCTAAGTGGTATGGCTTGATTGTCGGGCACCTTCTGTACCCACAAATTAAGGCCCCTGAGTTGGTGGAAGAGGAATAGACATCGCAACAGAGGTGGAGATATGGATTGAGTCAATGGATGATTATTTCTCTGCTTCACGAACTGCTTCTACCAATCAAGCAATGATAGTCAAACTTAAGTTAGTTGGTCAGACTCCAATATATCAAATACAATAAGTTTTTGTTCTAAAAGAGCTTGTGCTTATGAGTGATCAGAGTGTCTCAATGAATGCGTGATGGGTCCTACCACATAGGTTCCAGAATGAAATCCCCAAGTTCTTCCGAGATGAGGACATCTCGAGCTCTCTAAGGGAGAGAGGATTTAATATTCCCCCCTCCCCAAAAGATTATTAAAATAAGTTGAACTTTTTTTCCTTCTCCCCCCTTGTCGTCGTCGAACATGTGGCAAGGGAAAGAAGGAGTGGATGACGATGGGGAGAAAGAAGGAGATGACGCCAATGATGATGGAGAAGGTGTGAAAGATGGCAACGATGAAAATGATGTTGAGGGGGGGAGGCCACATGGCCTACCCCCCTTGGGCATATTAAGTCCCTTGCAGCCACCTAGAGGGCCTAAGAAGTTCCACCGCCATGCGAATGACGAGAGGTGGTGGACACCACCACGTCCTCCCCACTCCCCCAGCACATATAAACCTCCCCCACCCCCTGATTGATTACTTCTCTTCTTCCACCCATCACAAGGAAAGAGGGAGGCCTTGATGCCCTAGAGAGAGAGAGAGAGAACCTTCTAGAAGGTTCCTCCTTCTCTTCCCCTCCTTAGAGGATGACCACATGCTCCTTCCCTTCCCCATGAACTTAATACCTATCCCGCGAGCTTCCCCCCCCTTTTTCTCCATCCACGTGAACAAGAGGCTATTGAAATTCTAGCAAGGGTTGCGCCTAGAAGAAAGGAAGATTGAGAATGGCCCCCAAGCAAAGTATGTTTAGTGCGGGTGGAAATCACACAATCCACAACGAAGCCTTGGGCAAGGGTATCACAGGCAATACAACTATAGTACCGGATGCAAATAATGCATTCCTAAGTTGTTAGCCACTTGCTTCGATTTCCGCCTGAGACACATCAGGCCGTACGATGCTGTACAAGAATAGGTAATTGAAAAGTATAAATTTCATCTCAAATTTTTGAAGATAGAGTTTGCGAAGTGCATGTATCAAGAGAAGTAAGTTGCATCTAGTTGCTATGCGATAAACTCCATACACAACATAAGGAGCATATAAGATTCTAAGGTATTGTCGACTCCCCTTTTCTTGTAAATAATAGATATGGTTTTCACCATACTAACAGTATGTTGTAGCTTGCACGCTTGACGGATTGCATGGTAAGCAATCTAGCCTAAAGAAAATTCATCCTAGAAACTCTAGATCCAAGCTCTTACTAATAACATGAACTGATTGGCAACACAATATTAGTGAGTTTTCCATTTTTTGAATCCTAAAAAGGTGGCACCGAAATAACATGCCCATAAGTTTCTCAAAACCATATGATGTGACCTATCATTTGAAAGAGCTATAGAGCGCTCGATTTGGAGTTATAGTGTTCAAGTTATGACAAATACAAAGATTTGACCATGTGTCCCAAAATTATGGAAAATTCCCATATTCCCCAATATGGTGTTTAGCTCATATTTAATAGATTGGGATCTTGATGATGTGCATAGTTAGTAAAAGCATTGGTCATAAGGATTAAAACTAAGATGCCTTGAGATGATCCGCTGATAACTATTATTTTCATCAATCCAATTCGGTTCAGGCTAGATACAAACAACAAATTGAGGCTTCAAGGGAAAGTGGAGAGATCAAGGATTAGGAAACCATGAGACAAGATAAAGACCACTACTTTTATACTTGTTGGGAAGAAGGTTGGGTTATTGATAAATGAAAGTGATCTATAGAACTTGTATCTTGTAGAGTATTTGAAACCTTGATATATGCCCTAGCCAAAGGAAGGGAGTGTTAAGTAAAATTTCGCATAGTATTGCTCCTTGACCCAAGGGGGAGAGCGAATATGCAGTGGAAATGTTATCGTGCCTATTCTTGCATTGTTTGGAAAAATACAATTGGTTTTGTTGGTTGATCAAACAATGCCCTAAATGCTTTTACATTCAATTGATTGTTGGGTTGTCATTTGAATGAATACTCCAAGTAGTTGTGATTGGTGGTAAATTCATGGTAGGGGTCTGTGATGAGACAATTTGCCATGGGAATAAATGAATGTTTCCTTGGAAGATGATATTAGAACTAATTACCTTGATTGTGCTTGATTCTTAAATGAGTTAATTAAGGAAGGGTTATTTGCACGTGTGGATCACCTCCAAGATCACATTGCAAATTAACCCAAGGATGGAATTGCTCAATTCATGGGCCGAAGGTCGAGTGGTGAAAAGGCTATCCATAGAAATGGTGTTTCACTCCTAGGTAGCTTGTGGGTCACACCCCTTACTAAGTCTAGAACGAAGTTGAGGACCTTTGTGGTGCCAATGTTTGTGCATTGGAAGATTCTATTCTAGATGAAGAATGGAAATTGTGATGCCATGTGATTTATACTAGTTACTTTTGCAGGGCAAAAGGAATATATAATTTCTCCAGTATGGGCAGGAGACAAAGATTAACTTAAAGATAAGTTAAGGAACTTGTTTGTCAAAAGGACTGCTTGCTCTGTATTTGTGTCTGTGCTGTTGTAAATTATGTGAATGAACCCTATTCCCTAAAAGGCTTAATTAAGGAAGCTAATTTTAAATGTCACACATGATTGTGGTAGGACCTAATTAGATAACTAAAGAACACCTATTGAGAGAAGCGAGTGGGCGGAACCCCCGACGGGTCTATCCTACAGCAAGGTGGTCCTAGAGAACTGGGAGGCTTCTCGCAAGTTTTGACCCTTAGAAATTATTAGGTTAGAACCTCGATTCATGCTGTTTTAGGGGACCGTAATGGGACTATGCCCTAGGGATAGAGAGGTTGAGCGGTGCATCCCTCTCGTTTCCCATTCTCTTTGAACCAAGTGCGGCATGGATCTACTTTGGCTCAGGTACCTTTGCGTAAAGTAGGATGTCTAGGACTCGGCGATGCTAGAATGTTGTCAGGAGACCTTGATCACTAGGAACCCAAATTTCAAGTCAATCCTAGTGGGTTTGACCATGAACATTTCGTTGCTGTGGACTCAAGACACCCTAAGCAACAAACCTCGTAACATTCCATGGGAGTGCTGAGCAGTGATGCTTAGATTCGTCTCTATCTTGAATCTTGTTCTAAAGCTTTTGCTCCACTATCTTACAATGTTAAGAAAGTTTCATCCAATTTGGGTATTATATGCACATGTTATTTCAAATATAGTGAAATAGGACGCGAGTCGCTAAAGCGGCTTGTAAAACTAGTTGTGTGGTACAAGACTACTACTAAGGGTTAATTAACCACTACTCTTGTAGGTTAATTAACCCTTTCTTTTATAAATTAAAAAGCATTGTTCTTATATATACACACTTATTAAATTTAAAAAAAATTACAAGGTTAAAATTTAAATAAATATTATTTAAAGTAAACTAAAAATTAAATTTAAATTCAATATTATTAAATTGAGATAAGTAAAAAAAAGTAACACTAATTCAAAAGAAATCAAGAATCATACTTATGCAATTTATGTCAAAGAAATTCATGCTTCTTATAATCAACTAACTTTTTTTCCATGTTTTTGTTTTGTATAGATAAAAAGTGCACATAAAGTTTGTGATAAGTACTAACATGTTTTTTGATTAAAGACTTATTAATCAATTGATTTTCTTAATATGTTATTGCTAATAACTACACAAAGCATACTAAGTTAACTTTCTTTCACCCTGCATAAAAACTCATCTCTATATTTTGTTAATAAGTGATTCTCCAATCTGAGAACACCTTTTTCTACAATAAGGTTGAGATACATCTTAAAAAACCATTATAATCATCACCAATAAACCTCATCAATCAAGAGGTATTGTAGAAAAAAGATGTACTATTTTTATGGGATCTTCATGATGTGACTTTCCATCCAACCAAAGATTGAGTTTTTTCTTTCCTTCAAATCTCCACATATGCTTCATGGACTCTAAAATAGTGTTGAGTTTTGTACTTTTTATGATCGCTTCATACTCGCATTCTAGCTCAATATAAAGATGATAAAAAAAAAATTTACTAACATTATGAAGATCATTTGATAATTGATTTATAGCTAAGGATATGATTTGAAGATCAGTATTAGAAAACTATGTGAATTTGAAAAAGAAGAGGAACAAGGATAAAACTAGCAAGGAGGAGCAGAAAGAGAGAAGGAAATGAGGATGGAATAAAGCAATCAAAAGTGAAAAAATTTCAAATTGAGTATTTATTATGACTTTTATGATGAAAATGTATCTTTTATGATGAAAATGTATAATCGTTATTGGGCCAATCATTGTCACCTTTATGGAGGCCCACATTTCTAGGTTTGATGTAAGCCATAAGAATGTTATGACAATAATATTTTATAATTTTAAATATGACTATTTAGAAAAAAACTTTTGAAAACTCAAAAAATGATTTCTCTCCCCAAATATTTTCTCTCTCTAAGATATCTTATAAGACTTTTTTGATACCTCAAAACTCCCCTAATGGATTGTCGATGTGCACTTTTTTAACGATAAAGATTATTTCTGATCAAATGAGGAGAATGATAAAATTGGAAAGGTGAAAAAAGGCAACAAAAAGTAAAGATAAGTGAAAATCAAGCAAAAGGTGCAAGGTATGCAAATTTTTTTTAAATATTCGCAGATGTGTAATCATTTATAATAATATTTTGAGAGTTGGACTAAGTACTTGTGTAAGTTGGAATATTTCATATTGGGAAGGGAAACCTGTTGTCATGCCGCTACACGGTCACACTATGAAAAACTCTAGAGTGTATCATCATTCGAATTTTTTATTGATCTAGAGAGCCAATGCCATATTTCTCATTAGTGTTAGTGTTCATAGTGTGGATGGTTCAAAAATACTAGATTTTTGGACAAGTTTAGCCTATTTTTGATATCTTAGATATTATTTCTTGTAAATATCCAAAAGTTATAGACAAATTTTAGAATAGTGTGACATGTAAAAGAAAGAAAGTGGCTTTCAATCATTTTGGGGGGATTGTATGAAAAAATAAGGATTGGTGAAATCGTGCGACACGCGATCACAGTTTTTAGGCAATGAACAATACTCCGAACTGGGAGAAGGAGTGATCTGGGAGTATTTTGACTAGGTGTCTTGGTATTTTACAGCCCTTTCAAAGCCAACAGAAGCATCAGATTGGTGGTTTGAGTAGCAGAGAGGAAGCCATTGTTTTATGCATGTTTTTGGTCTACAAGAGAATTATATTCTCAAAATGCAGAAATAAATTGACAGGCTTTACCTCTGTGAGTATTCTTGTACATCTTCTATTTCTTTAAACCCCTTCTCTTCTGTTTACTCCTCTCCCAAAATCTCCCTTCACCCTACTGTCTCTTACCCCCGTGGTAGACTTTCGACCCCAAACGCTCTAACACCGTAGGCTAGCAAGGGTGTGGACACTAGCTTCCTTTGGCTTGAGTCAAAGCCTAACTTAAAGTTTATATATAAAAGTAAAAAAGTAAATGAATATGCTCATTCTTTTGATATACAAACTTGAGAGCCTTCTTCTCCTTCTTACCTCTAGTCTATCTACTTGTGCTTCATGTTGAGAGTGAGGGAGAGCAAGAGTGTGAGGGTAAGGGAGAGAGTGAGGAACTTGGGAAGTAAAGCTTCTCTCTTGCTTCATGGTTTTGTCTTCTTCCCTTTCTTCTTGGGTGAGAGGATATCTATTTATTGTTTTTCCTTCATTGAACATGCAAGCACACAATATCCACCCCCTCCAAACATGCACATCCTCAAAATGTGAGCCACAACTACCCATCCTTGTCTTCTCCAAGCTCTCACTCATATCTCGGGTAAGTTACTCATGAATATATGTGTGCATCACGTGGGTTCAAAATAAGGTATTTTTAAAATATCATTTTTATACAGTTTTTACATACAAAAGGATGTAATTTAAAGGGATTATTTACATATTGAATAGAAAAGGGTTATGTTTTATTAATCAAGAAAAATTCATAGATAAGGATATTTATAAATAGGCTTTGAACATACGTGATGTAGAGGATATACATATAGTAACTTCCCCGAGACTCATATCAACCTCTTCTTCCTCTCCATCAAGATCTTTTGCTTCATTTTCCATGTCACCAGGTCCTCTTCTTCATCCTCTTTATTATCATGTTCTTCACCCAAGTTCTCCAATGCATATGCTTCTTCATCCCTTCTCTTGGACACTTTGATTATTGTATCTACAATGGATATCCACAAGGCAGCCCCATCAAGCTCTATTAGTGAATAAGTAGCACTGTCATGGACATGCTTCACTACATACATCCCAAACCATCTCTTGGCTACCTTACGGATAGTGCTATGCTCATTTTCCAGGCTAGTGTCATAGACTAAGACCTAATAACCCTCTTCAATCACTTTAGGCATCAACTCATATTTGTTATCAAACCTATCCTTATTTCGTAGCCTTGCATCCTTAAGTTGTGGCACTGCTCTCTGCACATTATTTTGTCTTCCCTTAATGTGTTGTATGTAAAGATCCAAGAGCTCCTCTCTGGAAATATCATCTCACCCAAGGCAAAATGCTCCAAGTAAGTGCAAAAGTCCCTATGGGCATCACTATCTTTTACCCATACATCAACTTTGCAAGCATTAATTATGTGGTCACACTATGTGTGGTACGGTCCATCTATAAAGCAAAAGGAAACAACTAGGGCTACTCAATGATCCTTCCCCCACAAGCTTGGGCTAAGGACTTCAATATTGGTGGATGATGCCTTTCACTTTTTCCATTACCCTCAAAATTATATGCAAAAGATAAGCGTAGCTTAATACCGAGTCTAGAGAAGAGTTTTCTAGCCTCATCACCATTCAACTCACCTCGATCTACAGTGATCTTTCCAAGACACCCATACTTGCAAAAGATCTCCTCAATAGAAACTTGCATACAACAAAAGTGGCTTTAGTCCTCAATTATCTATCATCAACCTAGTTGATGCGGTCTTCTCAAGCTAGAATAATGTATCTCATCTTCCAAAGACCCAACCAACATAGTAACTAGATCAACCATTCATTACATCTACTACATGCTACATGTTTTCTTGGAGTAGATATGAGATTTGAAGCTCATGTCATAAAGCCTATGTATGGCACAAACTTATCCCACAGACTTATCCTACAGTAGCATTATCTCTAAGTTCTCACCTTAGAGATTTTGGGCAATCATCCCAACTTAAGGTATTGCACTTGTACATTGAGTGTATATATAACTAGACTTTCTTTGCTATGCATAATATGAATAAAAGGGCTTTGTAACAGCTTTAATCAAAGTTTGTTTGCTCTCAATTTGATTCAATTTTCTCCTTTCTTATTCTTTCCCAATTGTACTATTTGCATCCTTCTCTCTTAAACCCCGTGTTAATGCCTTTGACTTAATATCCCCTTGACAACGTGGGATTTATTATTGATAATTGTTCTAGATACAAACTACAACTAAAACCTATTTCTCATATACTTTGAAATTTTATATCAATATGTTTCTCTATGAGCATGTGTATGTTGACATAAATACTAATGAGAATATTTTTTGTGTTTGGAGGGGGTGGCAGGATATGCAATCTTACAACTAAATAATCTAGAGAGTTCTATTGTGGATATGTAAATTTTATATCAACATTTCTCCCTATGAGCTTGTGTTTAGGGTTGGCATAAATATTTTAGAAAATAAAATCTATAAATTAATGAAATGTATAGAAAACTTTACTTCTTATTGAAAGATCCACCTTTTCTACCAAAATAGTGTATATGTGAAGTTGAGTTTAAGTATGCATATGTGGTGTGTCTCATGTGTCAATGTTCTATTCCTTATTGGGGGATCTTGAATCATAGTTATTAACTACCATTTTGTGCTTGACATCAAAATGGTATCTAAGTAGCTCTCTCTATAAGCTTGTATGGATACTTTAGAGAAACTCTTAGTTGCAAAACACAGATATAATTGTGTAGGATAAGAGAAAGAGGGATGAAGATATTGCGTGGGACTTCAAAACAAGTGACATGTACAGATCCTAAGTAGCCTAAGGCTTCAATTCAACCTACTCCTGGGCATGTAATGGAGGATGTATCTTAAGAAAAAAAAACATATGTAAATAAAAAGAATAAATATCTAGCTTCCAACAAGTTGCAGTCCAACATTGAAACTATGAGATAGATGCTTAAAGAGCTATATTCTAAATAGTAGGGTGGAATTTACTCTCGGGGAGATGCTTGGTATTGGCAAACATGAGTCTTATTATGAAATTATTAATATTATAAGAAGTACTTGGTGATTCAGTAAACACTATGGTGTAGGTGGAAGAAGAGCCTAGCTTGTATAAAGGATGATTATGGAAAAGATATTGTGTCGTTTTGGAAAGGGATGATGTTATAAATGAGTTGGATGAGAGTAAAAGTGCTAATGTATTTGTTGAGAATTCTTTTATGGGATTTCTTCTTATCTAGTGATTTTGGGAGAGTGATACATCACATCTATTCATATGAAGATGAAAGTGCCATGGCCTATACTAGACTCAAGAGCAAATATGGAAAAAGGGCTATCTCATTTCTCACTATATATGTCAATTAAATGAGAAATAGAGACATATTAAGGGATTATCCATTGCCTCAAAATGCAAAGGAATTGAAGGAACTAGGTTTTTAGTAGACACTATTGTAATGCAAGGCTATAGTAGTGCTACCGGGAGGAAGATGTCACCTCCTAGTAGAGAAAAAGATGTATTTTCTACTCATCTTATTGAGCTTAAAACAAGCAGTTCTAGTATTTTAAGAGGATGGATTCCATATGTAGCACTGAAAGAGTGTACATTTGTAAAGATGAAAAAGAGCTAGAATGGTATGGTTTATTGGCTTTGCAAATGAGGGCATTTTACGCCTATATGAAAGGCTAGTTTTTGTAGACACTATGAACTGAAATTTTAATAGTGCTAAAATTAGATAATATGGTTGAAAATAGTATGCTACATGTTTGTTCTTTAGTTCCAAGCCAGATAAGAGTTTACTCATCCTCCAGAAGGTTATGCCTAAAAGAATGGGCTAATGCAATTGTGGAAACAAAATACCACACTATAGACAAAAAGTGTTGGTGCGGTGTCTTATGGTCAATGCATTTGTTGAAGCATTTACTAGTAGAGTGCTTTATTCTTTGGGGGATTTATACTTTGGGTATGACAAGTTCCAGTTGGTAGTAGAGATCAAGGATATCACTACCATAAAGACACCATTGGGATTGGTATGGGTATGTACTCATTCTGAGGGTGCAAAAATTCTATGCCGTATATAATGAATATGATGAACAAGATATCTTAAGGGATTACATATCACAATGAACTATGGCATTCTTAGATGACATACCAATAAAGGGTTGTGTAAAGGATGAAAAGATCAAAGAGATGAATGAGCATGGTTGCAATCTTTGTTGCCAAGACTATGAAAAGATTTGATTTACTTAGAGGAAGTGAATTTGACTCTTTCAAGCTAAAAGTCAATGTTTGGAGTTGAAGAGTTACTAATTGCGGGTCATATGTATGGCCCTATGGCAGGAGTCTTCATTAGTGCTTTGGATTCTTCCATGCCAAAATTCTATGTTTGGATTTGAAGAGCTACTAGTTATTGTGGATCATATGTATGGCCCTATGGTAGGAAGCCTTCATTAGTGAATGTAGATGAGTTTATAGAATGTAGGATACATGTTCTAACATTTCAAATATCTGAAGGTTTTTAGAGGCGTGTGTCTTTTGCCTCATGTATCACATTTTGTGTATGTGGCTAATAATTTGTATTAGCTATTATAGAAGGAAGAGAAACTCCAATGGAGCAAAAAGTACACAAAGCCATGAATAAAATAAAGAGATTCTTATTGGGGGTTGAAGACACATGTGCCTCCTAGCTCATTGTTGGGGTTACTCATGAATATATGTGTATATCACGTAGATTCAAAATAAGGGATTTTTAAAATATCATTTTTTTATATTTTTTACATACGGATGGGTGTCATATAAAGGGGTTATTTACATATTTAATAGAAAAGGGTTGTGTTTTATTTAAGAAAAATTTATAGACAATGGCATTTATAAATAGGCTTTGAATGCACATGATATAGATTATATACATATACATATATATATATATATATATATATATATATATACATATATATATATATATATATATATATATATATATAGTGAAACCCCACAGATGGTGGACTTGGACCTGGTTATGAGCTAGTTATATCTTAAAAATCCATCTAAGAAGCTATAAGTCTCCTTCCTTTTTCCACTCACTCAATCATATAATCTATATAGGAGAGGTAATAATGGTCTTGTGATGTTGCAACATCCACTTTCTTATAATTAATACATACTCTAATTTTACTATTTAGTACCATATGCATTGTACCCTCACCTTTGATGATAAGATGCATTGTATATAATTTTATGATGCCAGGAGGTAAATTCCACGGTGGATTTCGTGAGGTTTTGCGGTGGATTCCGTAAAATTTTATTACCGGGGCTCGTACACAAAGTGTATTCTTTGTGCGAGAAGTCGATGGGGACGCCTATCCTTTTCGAGCATTTTGTTAATTTTATGTGTACATGGGTGATTCCATAGCGTGTGATTCTGCAAAATACATATTTAAATTAATAAATGTTTATGAGTTTAGAGTGCGCACTCGTGATAAATTAAGGTTAGGATTGATTTCTAACCAATTTATTTATGTAGCTGAAGACTGTTAGATATTCACTTTTGTCGGTTTCATTGTATTATTTTATTAACGATTGTGAATGCTTCAGTTGATGTGTAGAGTTAGCAGCAATGGCAGTGGAAAGCATTGGAGGATAGCGTGTATTCAAATTATCGTCAATATTTTGATGGGCACGTATCTTAGGCATGGCGCCTATATTTTCTCGTGCGTATTTATCAAAGCGCTTGATATTTATTTATTATTTTTGTATGCGCATGGGCGCACGATTTAAATGTTTGTATTGGACATTGTATTTGGGTATTGCCTGACTTCTTGGGTGCCCATTAGCTTTAATTCTTTATTGGCACAAAAGAAAACTCAAAAGCTAAAGCATGCTATTTTGTAATTTGGGCTATTATTTGAGCTTAAAGATGAATAATATATGAAATACATGCTTTGTGGAGTGCTCACACAAGGTATGGGGGGAGATTGCACCCAATTGGTCTCTTGTTCATGTCGTGCAAGCTTTCTACATTGATTGGTGTGCAAAAAGTAGAGTTCTTTTGTTCTTGGGGACCTTCTGACACTCACTACGCGCGCATACGGCGACCGATCTGTGCACCAGTGGTATCAGAGCGAAGCTGAGATCAAGAGATTTCAATCGCTTACCATCTTATGCAAAGGCGGAGCTCCTGGAATGATCGAGCTCTACAGTCAGTTTCATCGCAAACGGTCGATACCAGTGTGTTCCTGGTAGTCAAGAATCCCCTTCTGCACTCTCTAATCGTGAAGGACCAGCCTGTGTAGGCGGAGGACCACGTGGATAACTCCTACATCAAGTCATCTATATATAGATAAGACTCCATAGCTTAAAACCTTCAAAGCTTTAAAAGCTTAGTAAGCTTAGTAATAAGCTTATTAAAAAGCTTAAGGCTCTCAATTTTTTGATTTGGTATCGCGGCATGCTGTTGCCACAGTCGATGGTGCAAAAAACGGCCCCCCTCCTTAAAAACGAAATCGTCGACAGTTAGTTTCATTAAAGCTTAGTCACTTAAGCTTTAAATCATAAGTTCTCTAAGTTTTGCAAGTTCCCAAAGTCAATTAAAGACTTACTCAACAACTATCAAAGGGGTAGTTCACACACAGAAGCACATAATCATTGTATTGCTCTCTGGTAGACCATGTTCACACTTGCAGACTTGCTGAACTAGTTTCAGCAAATGCAGAAGGTCATACGAAGATTATACGCCATTTCTACAAAGATGGTTGTGACAACGAATACCGCAATCGCAAATGACAAAGACCATAAAAGCCAAATAAAATTTACAAGCCTTCTATACCCGCCTTTGAGCTACGCTCATCCCGCTAATAAGATTTTGAGAGTGTGAGGTCTTTTGGATTTTACAGGATGACTAAAAAAAACATGGACGATTTTGGTTGAAGGTGATTTACCCGAACCAACGATGGAGCAAAAGTTGGATTTGATTATGATGCAGCTTGATGAAGAATGAAGAGCCCGACAAGCTTTGCAAGCTCAATTGGCCAATTTGCAACGATCTACCACTGACTAAGATGGACCGCAACCCGAAGATCTTATACGACATACCATCGATGTGACACTTGAAGCCCAATCCATTCGCAAAGAAACAAAGATAAGTAAAAGAAACTTCAAATTTCGTACTTTCAATGGAATACGAGATGGAAAGTCTGTACTTGCATTTATCAGTGAATTCGATGATTACTTCCATGAAGAAACATATGCTGAGAAAGACAAAATTAAATGTGTCACTAACCATTTAGTTGATCGAGCATCCTTATGGTGGACTATGGTCCGCAAGAGCATTGATTGTCCCACTACCTGGGAGACTTTTCAATTTTTTTTTTTTGCAGAATTTCCTTTCTCCTCAATTCCATGAAAAAGCCATCAAGCAATGGGATCTTCTATAGCAAAGAGATCGCGAACCTATTTCCCAATACACTGAACGTTTTTGGAATGCCCTACTGCAACTCCGAATGCTCGAAGATGTTCCTGAAGTGACTCACAAACACAAGTTTATGTCTAGCCTATGTTGAAGTCAATATGTTCAAGACAACAACCCTTGAAGATGCAATTTCCTAGCCTCATGACACCGAAGACAAGATTTGCGGATGAGACAAGCAACCACAACAATTTCAAACTAATGGTAGCTATGGTTCCAAAAAATTCAATTCAAATTTTTGAAGATTCAATCAAAGTCGTTTTCTTCCATCTTCATTCCGTAAGTCTTGGACATGACCACCTACCTTGCCATCAAACACCAATCCAAACCCTAAGCCATTCTCACAATCAAATCCTAACATTCCTAAACTTCTTGCCATTACCAATAATGTATCTAAAGCCAAACCCATAGTTTGTTACAAATGCCATCAACCTGGATATCTAGCAACCAATTGACAATCGAAAAAGCCACCTGTCCATATCCATTATCTTGGAGCAATTGAAGAAGAAGAACGTGAGGAAATGCTTGACTTTACGGAAGATGATGACGACATTTGTACTACTTCGGATACTTTGCCAGGTATGCCAACTCCCCATTGTTTGTTAACAATGAAATGTTTTGTGCATGGTAAAGAAAAGAATATTTTACATGATGATGGGAGCACACATGATTTTATTTCTGTAAATTTAGTGAAAGAATTGAATTTACAAATTGTTTCTACACATTATCCCATTAAAGCTACATTCTTAGGCACGAGATATAATGGAACACAATAGGTGCATAATTTAGAAATTAAAATTGCTGAATATACTGAACGAAGAAATTTCCCAGTTGTACCTTTGCAGTCTAGTGACATTATCTTAGGAATGCCTTGGCATCATCAATATAATCCTGACATAGATTATTCTACGCATTCAATTAAAATTTATTTTCAAGGAAAACAAATCACACTGCATGGTATGCACGCTTCCAATAATTTTCCACTGCTTACTCATACTCAGGCTAAACGTGCATTACGTAAAAGTAGCAAATCTTATTTAATATGGGTGAATGAACTTCAAGCTAAAGAAAAAAAAATGCATCCTAGGCATACACAATTTCTTGCCGAATTTCAAGATTGTTTTGCTGCTGATTTACCACCTGGACTACCACCTTCACGTCCTCAAGATCACAAAATAGATTTAATTCCTGGTACACAACCACCATGTAAAGCACCATATAGGCATAACCAAATTGAACAGAAAGAAATTCAAAATCAAATAGAGGAATTTCTTAACAGAGGATTAATTAGACCTAGTAGTTCTCCATTTGGCGCACCTGTCTTATTAGTGAAGAATAAGAATAATACTTATCGCATGTGCATTGATTATCGTGCCCTAAATCAAATTACTGTTAAGAATAGATATCCAATTCCTAGGGTAGATGATCTTATGGATAAGCTACAAGGTTATGCCATATTCAGTAAGATAGATCTTAAATCTGGTTATCATCAAGTAAGATTGGATAAATTTGATATATTCAAAATTGCATTTAGAACACAATTTGGACACTATGAATTTCTAGTTATGCCTTTTAGTCTAACTAATGCACCAGCTACATTTAGTCGTATGATGAATCACATATTCTTGAAACATCAGCATTGTGTCATAGTATTCTTTGATGATATATTAGTATTCAGTAAAAATGAGAATGAGCATTATGAACATTTGTCTTTAGTTTTCAAGTTGTTAAAAGACAATCAATTATATGCTAATCCAGAAAAGAGTGAATTCTTCCAGACAGAAATTGAATATCTAGGACATATTGTTTCATTAGAAGGTATTAAAGTTGATCCTAAAAAGATAGAAGCAATTTTAAATTGGCCCATACCCAAAAATGTGCATGAGTTACATTCTTTTCTAGGTCTTGCTAGCTTTTACAGAAAGTTTGTGCATAATTTTTCATTACTTGCATTACTAAAAAAAATGGTCTATTGTGTATAACTAGACTGACAATCAACAAAGATCCTTTGATTTATTGAAATATGCATTAACCCATTCTCCTGTATTACAACTACCTGATTTCAATAGATCATTTTTTTTAGTAGTTACTGACGCTAGTGGATCTGGAATAGGAGCCATCCTTATGCAAGATAATCATCCCATAGCCTACTCTAGCTGTAAACTTAAACCATCTGAACTTAAATATTCTACTTATGATAAAGAATTGCTAGCTGTAGTACAAGCCTTACATCAATGGAAACAATATTTAATGGGATTTGAATTTATGATCAAAACTGACCAACAAAGCATCAAACATCTCCTTAGTCAACCACAAATATCTAACTGACACATTAAATGGGCAGCTTTTATTCAAAGTTTTCATCCCCTTATACAATATCAACCAGGAAAAGAGAATGTTGTAGCTGACGCTTTTAAGTAGAAGACCGACAATTCATAATATTTCTGTGATATCATTTGATTCCCTTATCCCTATGAAAGATACTTATCATCAGGATCTTACTTTTCAAGCTGATTGGAATAAACTAGTTGCAAATAATTGGATTCCTATTGATTCACTGTCTTACAATAATGGATTCATGTTTTATGAAAAGAGATTATGTGTGACTGTTCCATTTAGATCATTTGTTTTGAATGAGATTCATTGTCCTCCATATCAAGGTCATAGAGAAATTATATCTACTTTGCATACATTGACTGAAGATTTTTATTGGCCACATATGGACACTAATGTATCTAACTTTGTATCTGAATGTTTAGTTTGTCAACGAGTCAAAAGACACCATGGTAAACAATATGGTTTACTAATGCCATTATCTATTCCATCATGACCATGGGAACAGATTTCAATGGATTTTATCACTGGTTTACCTAACACTAAAGCTAACTATGATATGATTTGGACTGTTATAGATAGGTTTAGCAAACAAGCATATTTTATTCCATGTAAGAAAACTTTAACTGCATCTCAAGTTGCTCAATTGTTTTTGAAAACTATTTTTACTAATCATGGTTTACCAAAAGTTATTATTTTTTATCGTGATTCTAGATTCTGTAATAAATTTTGGATTACTTTGTTTGCTAATTTAGGAACAAAAATTGATTTTTCATCTACATTTCATCCTAAAACAAACGGTTAAACAGAAGCTACTAACAGTACTATTTTAGATCTTTTGTATGCTTACACTATTTCAAAACCACACACATGGGATACACATCTACATTTACTTTAATTTGCATATAATAATACACCACACACAGCTACAAAGAAAGCACCATTTGAATTATTTATGGATATAGATTGCCTACAACTGTTGCATCACTATCAAATAAAATTCAAACTGTTGATGATATTGCTAACATGCATGCCACTATTTTTTATGAAGTTAAAGATATGATTGCCAAAGCCCAGCAATCATGTACAAAACAAGCAAATAAGAAAAGACAGGCTATGAATTTTAAAGTTGATGATTATGTTTGGTTACACATAGAAAAACATAGATTACAAAGTGTAGATAAACACCCAGTTGTGAAATTAGCACCTAGATTCTATGGACCATTCAAGATCATTCACAAAATCAATGACAATCCATTTAAACTAGAACTACCACAACATTGGAAAATCCATAACACCTTCCATATCAGTTTATTACGACCCTTTAGAGGCCAATTACCTATACACCCTGTCTATGAAAACCCTCCTTTACTAGATGATGAAACTGAAATCCTTGAGCCTGAAACTATTATAGATGCTGACTTTATGACCACTAGAATTGGCCGTAGATATTCTAGATATTTGGTCAAGTTTAAAAACATCCTCTTGAAGAGGCCCAATGGATGCATGCTAGAGACTTAAATGCTTTCCCCACTCGGTTAGCTCCACATTGAGCTAATAGCAATTGAGGACAATTGCTATCCCACCCTGGGGATATGATGCCAGGAGGCACATTCCACGGTGGATTCCATGCCAGGTGGATTCCGTGAGGTTTTGCGATGTATTCCATAAAATTTTAGTACCGGAGCTCATACACAAAGTGGAGTCTTTGTGCGAGAAGGCGATGGGAACGCCTATCTTTTTCGGGCATTTTGTTAATTTTATGTGTATATGGGTGATTCCATAGCGGGTGATTCTGCAAAATACATATTTAAATTAATAAACATTTATGAGTTTAAAGTGTGCACTCGTGATAAATTAAGGTTAGGATTGATTTCTAACCAATTTATTTATGTAGCTGAAGACAGCTAGGTATTCAATTTTGTTTGTTTAATTGTATTATTTTACTAACAATTGTGAATGCTTTAGTTGATGTGTAGAGTTAGCAGCAATGGCAGTGAAAAGCATTGGAGGATAGCGTCTATTCAAATTATCGTCAATATTTTGATGGGCGCATATCTTAGGCATGGCGCCTATATTTTGTTGCGCTTAATTATCAAAGCGCTTGATATTTATTTATTATTTTTGTATGCGCATGGGCGCACGATTTAAATATTTGTATTGGACATTATATTTGGGTACTGCCTGACTTCTTGGGCGCCCATTAGCTTTTATTCTTTATTGGCACAAAAGCAAAATCAAAAGCTAAAGCGTGCTATTTTGTAATTTGGGCTAGTATTTGAGCTTGAAGATGAATAATATATGAAATACATGCTTTGTGAAGCACTCACACAAGGCATGGGGGGAGATTGCACCCAATTGGTCTCTTATTCATGTTGTGCAAGCTTTCTACATTGATTAGTGTGCAAAAAGTAGAGCTCTTTTGTTCTTGGGGACCTTCTGATGCTCACTACGTATGCATACGACGACCAATCTGTGCACCATTTTAACCAAGGGTACATATTGTATCCATTCATTAGATTTGCTGCAATAGTAAGCTCTAAGTATTTCTTCAATGACTTGATTAAGTTGATTGGTTTGACTATTATTTTGGAAATGATAATTGATGCTAAAATAAATTTGAGTACCAATGGACTCGAACAAGCTCTTCCAAAAGTGAGATGTGAAGAGAGACTCACAATCACACTGATAATATTTCTAGGCAATACATGTAGCCTAAATATATCTTTCATAAAGAGCCTTATGATATCTAAAGACTTGTAGTTGATCTTGACTGGTAGAAGGTAAGCAATCTTAGTCAACATATCCACAATCACTAGGATCAAGTTATATCCACAAACAGAGCACCACACCTAGGGGTTTGCCTAATGGCTTTAATTAGCTAGCTTTGCCCCTAAACCCTTAGCCTTTCCACCTTATCTCCACACATAAAATCAAGGCATATCAAGGGTAGAATGCACCTAGGGGGTCTCAGCTCCCTTGTGGTTACACGTGTCTCTCTTAGTTTTACTAACATAAAATTTTCCATTCTCTCACTATTAAGGTGATGGTATTGGGAAAACATCTACCTAAAAGTAGGTCACAAATCATTATGCATTGTAGCCTCATAGGAAAATGTAGCACTACAAGATATAGGCCTTATACGAACGTTAAAAGCGACGAAAGTGTTCATAAAGAAATTTGCCCTCGTCGTCACAAAAAATGTCGTTATTGGTGACGCCATAGAACTGTCAATATTAGTGTCGTATTTAGCATCGCTATTTGCATCGATAAATGCGAGGATGATACCGACACAAATAGCGACATTGAAAATGACGTTTGCGATGCATTTTGTGACGCTAATAGCAATGGGTGCAGTAAATTTACGACGCTAATAGCGACGGTAACAGGGAAAAAAAAATTGTGGCAGGGCAGCAAGCACATATAGCACTATATGTGCCTTGCCACATATAGCACTATATGCTTTATTTGGGCCATACAAAATAGTTTCAGTAATGTGTACAATGGTCGTGTAAATACAAGTAAAGTGCACTTAAATCATAACACTGATACATGAAATAAATACATGATCCCATAATGAAAGGGACCCATACAATCATGGCAAGATACTACTACTACATAGAAAATGTCTACACATATCACGTGACCAAAAAAGAAGAGTATGTGAGCTCCAGGGATCCAAGGGTGAGCTATAGATCCTCGCCATCCAAAACCTTGTCCTCCCACAAAGGAGCATCGAACAGACTCTGCAAAAAAAGAAACAACTACACATCAGTCCACCATACAATAATGCATTTTAATTAAACTTAGTAACTATGGACAAGAAAGATGAGTGACTTACAAGGCCACCGCATCCATACAATCGGTCGATCAATGCAGTGAAACTATGCATCTCTATATATCGAGTCTCAAGGCTGGTTGGATCGCGGTTTGTAATGGAGTGCTACAAAGAAAACAAAATACAACTATTAGAAACACGATTGTTAGTAAAAAGGATATTGCAAAAAAATAAGTAAGCATAACAAAAGAAAAACTTACAAAGTCCTCCAGATATGTCTTATGGCCGCCACTCCCAAGATGATGGACCACTCCGGCCTCTAGTCATGCCCTCTCCGCCTCGCACTGCTGTCTCTAACGTCCTAGAGAATCTATAGCCTCCTCCCTAAGTCAACGCTAGTCGTCTATGTCTAGCCACTCGGGCTTTGAAGCTCCACTCTTGAGTGCCATGTGTGTGTTCGATCATCTATGTGACATGTATACACTCATGCACTCCATCATCTAGCCCGTAGAAAACCTATCTACTGGGCTAGTACTAGAAACTCCTTATGCAAGGGTGCTACTATGTAGTCCTTTCTCCCCTTTTGTATGTTCTTCGGATGATCCAAGATGTTGTGCCAAAAAACTTGTTGGTACCCCTCTCTCATACAACCCATCACCCTCCTCCCCTCATCATTCATGATGATGGCTCCTGCCTATCATCTACAAGGTAGGCATAACCCTCTGGGGTATGCCTAAGATGGGTCCTCTCCCACTTGCAACCACGCTCCTGCGCATATCTAGGAGACCTCTGTATATCTAGTGTACCTAGGGGGGTAGTATCTCTCAAAGTAGCACCCATAGGGGTGCCACCTACAGACGGTTGAGCAAAAGCCAGAGTGACTAGAGTAGAGGTGCCCACAGGTATGACAAATCCCAGAGGTGACGCAACTCCAGCAGAACGACGAGACAGAAACACTGCATTGGTACCTCCACATCAACCACATGAGCCATGCTCTTTGGAACCACCACGAGAGCAAGGAGTAGCACCTGCATCTCGAGTTGACCGCGAGCTTACTGCATCCAAATCTCCACAGCATCCCCCTGAACCACTCCCTCCGTCTTGCCCAAGTTTGGAGCGTCGACCTCATCTACTAGAAACTGAAGCATCAGAGCATGCCAAAGTAGATCTAATAGAACGGCCTGATGGTATCGAAGACAACTCTTGGTCTACCATATCTCTGAATCTCACCATTTGATCTGGAGACATATGCATGAAGATCTCCTATAGCTCCTCGTTCCTCATCCCTTGACTCATCATGATGATCTAAATATCCACAAAGATCACCTGCACATACAAAAATTGATGTTAGCATAATCAATATAAATCATACAAAGCACGGTAATATAAATCTTAAAAAAATAATCTTACTTAAAATGCATATCTTATGTACCCTTATAAGCGATTCGTCAACGAATTGAGTAGGTGGATGCTCCAAATATGAAGTACCCTATGGTTCCATATCAATCTCCTAACACAACTTTGCATACACTGAAAGGTCGATAGACATGTCTCCACAAAAGGATGAGTCCAGCTTGTTCTCAAAGAATTCTTGGACTCCTATATTTTCATCATTGTTACTGGATGCTGGCTCCTCTACATGCTCCAAGCTTTCAGTGGTCTCCACCCCTTGCAATATTGACCCCTCTATTTGCATACTGTCCTCATCTATGCTTGGAACATCGCTTTGATCATATACTCTCGTACTTCAGGGAGTTGAAGATATAACATACCACCATCGAGGTTGTCGGGGGTTTGCATAGAAAATTACATGTTCACAATCACATACAAGAGAGATTTACCTATTGTGACATGTACCATGTTGTAATACAATTAAAAAACACATGAGTTCATGCACCTATTCACAATGGCCAGTAACACAAATGTGTTGCGCAAACCCGTCCTTTTTTTAAAAATCTATTTCGAGAAATCCAGATGGACCTTGTCAAACTATTGCTCCAGATCCTTCAAGTACCACTTTGAACCATTGCACATCGATTAGGATCATGGAGAAGCTACGGTAATCCACCATGACAATAGTTTGCAAGTTTCTAAAATACTCCATCTCATCTATAACCGTATTTGGATCCGTTGCTCGTCGTCGGCTCTGTTGCTTGAACCTTGCCATGATACTGCAATCTGTTGTAGAGCGCATTTTGTCAATATGCTCCACGTGAAAATGTCGTCAGCATGACCACGCCACACTATATATTTTGTAGTGTACATTGAAACACTCAATTAGTTGTCGCATATAAAATATACATATGAGAAACCCTAAACACGTCATCACCTTTGGACTACATTCCCTCGAGAATTCCCACTCGATTGAGACCTCTGCCCCTTCACGAGACACTATGGTCAAAGCTCCATGAAACCATTGTGTTGACATAAACCACTGCATCTTCTCCATGCCCTCGGGATATCGAATCGGTGATTGATTGCATGTACTATGTCGAAATTCAGATCGCGCTTCCTCTCGATCTTTCCTATCTTGTTGGTATCAAACGAGCCACACCTCCATAGAGGCATGGTGCAATATACAAAAGCGATTCAATTTCTCCTCCATTGTAGCATCCATTCTTTTTTCTACCCCATTTCCAACCACATCTCTGGACAGTCTATCATCGTCCTTCAGCGACCGTTGGTAGCCACTGTGAAATATGCACTAATGCCTCAGACACCAACCAACCTTCAACCATGCTACCCTCTGGCTGAGCTCATTGTCGCACGAAGCCTTTTAGGGTTTTCATGAAGTGCTCCAAGAAGAATATCCATAGCGTATGGGCAAGTCCAACAATATCCACTTCATCTACAAGCTGCATAAGAAGGTGGATTTGTATCGTGAGTATGCTGGTGGACAAGTATTTTTCAAAGAGATAGACCGTCTCTAGTGCTCCCGAGCTTGCAAATTCAATAGAGGATGTCATAATCTCCTTCTGTAAGATCCATTGCACTAAAGTCGATAGCCTGTAAATTGCCCCGTGTATTGGTAGTAGAAACTGCCACAAATGAGGAAGCATTATGAATAACGACTACACTCCAAATAGCAAAATACGCAGGCTACTTACAATCCATTCATAGTACAAACATGACATATATTATGCCAATCATGGGATTTTATCCCTTATAATTGGTCGTATTTAGAAAACGCTGTCGTGCTGCTGTGCATCCGAGTCGTATACACCTCCATTTCTTTTGTTGTGCATTTGTGTTATTTTCTGCGTGTGATTCATTGTTTGTGTGATGCATTTCGATAATCCGCATCCAATGTATATATTCCCTTAGTGCATGTGTATGATTTTGTTTGGATGCATGATGTGTGTGTGTTAGAAAAATATGAAAAACTGATGCCAAAGGACATTATCAAGCAGATAATTTCAATGATGATCTCTAAGAAAAGTGCAGGGAATTATGGAATCAAAGAGAAGGTTTATCCCGAAGGAATCCATTCGATGATTCCTTGGTTCGACAGACCGATTATCTTTAATGTCAGAGCAAGGCCTCATGTTGTTCAGAGTATTTCTGGAAGTAAAGATCTGCAAATGGTTAAAATAGGACTTCGTCTCTTGACAAGACCTGTAGCTGATACATTGCCAATAATCTACAGGACCTTGGGTACTAATTACAATGAAAGAGTTTTACCATCCATAATTCATGAGACCTTGAAGGCAGTTGTAGCACAGTATAATGCAAGCCAGCTCATAACACAGCAGGAGGCTGTTAGCAGAGAGATAAGAAAAATTCTTACCCAACGGGCTGCAAATTTCAATATTGCACTTGATGATGTTTCAATTATTAACCTTACTTTTGGTAAAGAGTTTACAGCTGCTATTGAAGCAAAACAGGTGGCTGCTCAAAAAGCTGAAAGAGCTAAATTCAGAGTTGAGAAACCGGAACAAGATAAAAGAAGGGCCATTGTTCGAGCACAAGGGGAGGCGAAAAGTGCTCAACTTATTGGGGAAAGCTATATTCAACAATCCTGCTTTCATTAGATTGAGGCTAGTAGAGAAATTGCTGGCAAGATATCCAATTCAGAAAACAGAGTCTTGCTAAGTTCTGATGGCTTGATGCTGAACCTGCAAGATATGCATATCGAGGATTTGGGCCCTAAAGCTCTCGTGAAAAAGTGACTCCTTGGTTCAAATTCCTATGGGGAAACCTACCGAACTGTCCTCGAAATACTTCGAATCAATTCCAAACTGGAGGCTTTGTACGTGATGACTGCGGCCAAAGTCCACGTGGTCGAAATTCTGCAGGTTATGATCATTGTGCTAGAAGGAGTCAAAATCCTGTACGCAGGGATTCTTTACTGTCTGAGAGGACAGAAGAGATGTTCTGGAGCTACTTTCAAAAATATGGCGTGATTGTTGATGCTTTGATGCTTACATGCCAGCAGAGGGTCTATCATCTTGCGACACAGGACTGATTTCGCTTCTTTCCATCATCTTCTATTAAATCCTCATAAACGAATTCTTTTGTGATGGATCGGATGGCATTATTGATCGCTCCAAAAGGATTGAACAATGTGGCGCTCCAAAAAGTTCTCCACAGTCAAAGCAAGGACTTAATCTAGTTTGTTCTGGCTCTCGTCGAGGAGACCATATCGAATCATGCGGCGTAGCAGAGCCTCTCCTTCCGAGATACGCCGTGAGATCTTTTCATCAAGTGTCAGAATCATACGGGCATTATTCTGGATACGATTAAGGGCATACTACACTCTCACAAAGGTTTCTTAAAGGTCTTGCCATAGTTATGATAGAAGCTCATAGTAACTCTCCATACCGTTCAGACAGCATATACTGTCTAGACTCTGAGAAACGTAAATCAGATTCTTACTAAATTGGCATAAAAGATGTCACAAAGCAAATCAAACTAATCAAGAAGACCACCCAGCGAAGATGAAGGCCCAGAGATTTCATACCAACAGTTGAAGAATTGGATCTATAACCGAAAGACATGGACCTTGAAAGAAAAATAGTCAGGCTATTGGAACTTATACAGTTCAAAGTATCACCTCTGGAGTAGCATGTGAAGAACTCCAGCTGAAGAAGTGTAGGAGAAATATAATGAATGATCAACAGATGGCTGTAATGGAGACTGCATTCCAAACTAAACCAGAAATGCACAAATATTCAAACCTTTTTATGCAATGGATAGACAAGCTTAAAACTATGAGGACACCAGAATCCATTCACTATGATGAAGTTTGCATGCTTTGAGAAACGGTTGAGCTGTTGTATAAGAATGTTGTGCCTATTCCTAAAGAAGAATGCTCAAAACCTACACAGCTTGTAGTTAGCTTTGCTGGTGGCTACATTACAGGAGTTTTCTGTGCCATTGTCTCACATCCAGCTGACAATCTTGTGTCTTTCCTAAACAACTCTAAGGATGAACAGCCTGTTATTACTGCTTTTCATGTACGAAAGAGGTGATCAATGCAATATATGTTGAAATGAAGAAAAGGGTGTGTGGCTGAACTGGCATATCTGAATCTTCCACTTATACATGCTATATGTCATTCATGCATTGTTTCTGGAAGAATAAATTGTGCTGGCAAACAGAAAATGGCTATTCTTATGCTTTTACAATTTCAGATGTGGACACTTGATACTCTAGAACTTTGCAAATTCCTGTACATAGATTCTTTCAGCTCTCTTGATCTTCTGAAATTACTGTTGATCAGGCAATTGTCAAGTTACAAAATGTATATGCTGATGTGATCTATATTTAATAGAAACCTCTGAGAACATCAGAAATCAGAAGTGTTGTACAACAAATGATTCTCTGCTCTAAGGGACATGTTTGATTGGATTACTAGATAATGTTCATTCTTCTTATCAATGTAACTGTCACCAGAATTTTCTGATCAAGAATTTCTTGTAACACTCTTGACAAGAAATATAGTGAAATTTGGCATCAAATATTTGACTTCTTCTTGTTAGCCTCTTCCCTTGCTGTATCTTGAACCCCGTGTTCTGTAACCCTTGCATGAACTTTACGACATTTCTGGTGAACCCAACGTGAAAGTGCTGCGTCACTTTTCAGCAAGATGGGAGACTCGCAAGAAGAGATGACAGATGATAATGTCATGAAGAACCTGTTTCAGTCATTTACCATTTATATGCAGCAGCAAGCTCACGCAAAACGTTGTCGTATTGCTGCGCATTCGAGGTGTGTAAACCACCCAAAAGTCGTGTGTGTGATTTGATACTTTGTACATACTTAGTTGTTATGTTTGCTCTTTCATTCTATGCCGAAGACGGAGAAGAATAAGGAGTTTTGGTAGATTGGTGACTTGAGATGCAATTTCATGGACCACTTTGATTGTGACCAAGGGTTCGTTTGAAAGCCTGTGGCAGCATAGGAGCATTCCCAATGGGTCAAGAGATACATGCTGAGATCATCCTAAGGGGCCTAGAAAGAGACTCTGTTGTTGGTGACATGCTCGTGGACATGTATGGAAAATGTGGCTTTATCAAGGAAGGATGAGAAGCATTTGAGAAATTGACTGTCCATGATGTTATATCGTGGACAATAATGCTAGATGCCTATGTTCATAATCGTGAAGGTGATATGGCTATGCGATGCTATGAGGAGATGCAACATCAAGGGGTGCATGCTAATTCTATTACATATGTTATTTGCTTGAAGGCTTGTAGGAACACTTACTCTGAACAAACTTACAGTTGACAGAAACTTGATTGAGTATTCATCAAAGGAAACGACAAAGATATGGTTGTGCCAAAGAGGCCCACGAAAGGAACAAATTTAGATGGCTATTTTCAGGAGCCGCTTTACTGATGGGGATAGAAAAGCTAATTTGGGAGAAACGGACATTCTGGGAGCTACGAGAAAGAAAAAGAAAAGAGTTTTTTTTGAATCATAAAGGGGGGGGAAAAAGACGGTACTCTGTGGCTAAACAGAGGGTGAGCTCGAAAGGAGACTACGACTGGAACAGAAGGGAGATACGGGACTCTACGGCTCAACAGGGCAACTCGTTTGAGGAGTATGCTTCGACTTGAAGGAATGAGAAGGATTGATTAAAGGTAGCATGGAGGGGAGGATATTGGAAACGCAGAAGAACAAGGGACGACGGTGCTGAAGACCTATGGGGAGCAACAGAAGCGGCCCTGCATGCCAAGATTGATGCCATCCCTTCAGAAACTCTCCGGCAATAAAGTATGGTGTTCCTGCAAGCGTTGAACAACATCTCGACCCTATTTGTCCCACTGGATATCAATCTCCATGGTTAAGTATCTTTTGCAGTCTCTGGCATGTCAATTCCCTCAACTCCAGCAGGTGATTTCAGAGGCAAAATGGGTGCCAATTCAAGTCTTCCTCTTTGATTGGGCTCTCAATGCACATATTTGTGTACCTCAATAGAGCTTGCGCTTGCTGACTATGGCCCTGATTCCAACAGCTACAGCTGCGTTTTGATTCTCAGAAGGATGTCCTGTTGATCTTCTCCCTCTACAGCTCTCTCCACAAAATTTATTGCATTCCATAGTATCTTTTAGCAATCTGTCAAGCACCTCAAAAATATATCTATGTATTGGGGAAGTTCTGAGATCACGGGAAGTGAAGAGCTTAATGGGATGAGAGCTCGATCGTGGGGGCGATTCTGTCCTCAAAAGAGAGAATTGCAGTCAAAACGGAGAAGGTAGCTCTCCTTTTAGAGTGATAGGGGCAGCCCGGAAGGATTCAGAGGAAGAACAAGCTGGAACGGCCATTGTTCGTATCCCGGGGGCGACTACTGGAACGGCACAGCAGTTGCCTGTGTGGAGGCTTATGGCTCTTTGAACTAAAGACTAGGTGATGAAAAATATATTTTGGTTGCAGCCCAGAGACTGGAGAAATATTTAGCTTTTGCTTACAGTCATGATGGAGCATTGTTTTTGAAGCTTGAAGGATGGAGTCATGAGGGGCCACTCAGCGTAATGAACTCCCTTCTCCGGTGTTATTCCTGCTGATGTGGATTATAGTAGAGGTATAATTGAGAGGTGCTACTGGATATAGCAGTGGAGCTGTCCATGTTACCACAAGGCGCATCCAGACGGAAATAGAAGAAGACGAGGTGATGAGCCAAGACGAAGACAGTCAACACTTACACAGGTTCTTGAATCAAGAGCAAAGGCAGATAAGGCTCAATCGTTATTGGAAAAACAACGAAAGCAAATGTGTGAGGAAGGTGGGAGCCCTGCTACAACACTTCATGACAATACAACAGTTTTGGGCAGAAGGCTTGCACATCAAGAAGTAGAGTTCATCTCTGAACAGATTCAGTGTTTTGAGTTCCTGAGAGATGGTGTCATACATCTATAACTACTGAAAACAAATTCAGTGTTTTGAGTTCCTGAGAGATGGTGTCATACATCTATAACTACTGAAAACAAATTCAGTGTTTTGAGTTCCTGAGAGATGGTGTCATACATCTATAATTACTGAAAACACCACCTTCATCAACTTTTGGAGGAAGAGCAGAATATTTATAAATCAGATGCTAATACTAAACTGAAAACAAATAGTTACCCAGAGCACCTTGGATTACATGAATTCTTGAGGAGGGCAAAAGAGTTTGTAGAGCTTGTATTCTTCACTGCTGGCTTGAAAGGCTATACTAATCCTCTTATTGATTGAACCTCTCAAGGGCTGTGTGCACTTCCAGAAAGCGACAAATACAGTGAACAAGGAAATGTTTTCCTTATAATTGATCAATCAAATTCTGGGTAGACTGTAATGATCTTGTCTTGAATGAGCTCAGCTGGATACTTATAGAACTAAGATCTCCTATGTTGTACCTCCATCATAATAGTTTTTTTTACTTCCTCCACAAGAAGTTTTTTATGGTCTTACTAGACAGCCTGAATCTAAGAAGATCACGATAGTGTTGTATCTTTGAATTCAAGATTTCCGCACACAGTGTTTGAGATCAAGGATCTACAAATGCAGCAGAATTAAATTGGGAGGCCTAAAATCAGTGGACTGATCAGATTTGAAGTCATCTTGACTTTTGCCAACTTAATAACAGTAATATAATTATTACTTGGTATCATTTTCTCGTGATTGATCTTCTATCCTGAAATTTGTCAAGATCCTCTGTGGTTGCGACTTTGCTTTCGAAAACCCTTCGACATCTTTGGTGAACCCGACGTGAAAGCGTCGCAGAAAATTTAAGGATGGGAGATACTTCAGCCTCTATTTCAGCTTCTTCTACAACTCGAGCTGCGTCTACTTCAGCTCCATCAATGACTGCTGCATCAAGTACTTCAACAGAGGATCTAAAGCAGATTTTGCAGAATATGTCCATGTATATGCAGCTCCAAAATCAGCAAACACAATTGTATATGCAGCAGCAACAACAATTGCATCAACAGCAGTTGTCTCAGCAAAGGCAACTCTATTCGGAGCAGGAGAATGCAAACAGCGCGACTAAGGCTATTGAAGCAGTTGAAAATGAGAAGAAGCTATTTGATGGGCGTAATGTTTCAGCATATTTGAAGACATATGAAATCAAGATGGGGTTTTTTGGAGTTCTAGCTGGACTTATGAGTAAGTACTTCCTTTGTCTTGTCACACCCGCTTTGAGGACAAAAGTGACTGATCTTTTTATTTAAAATACACATTGGCAAGATTTTAAGAAGGCCTTGAAAGAAGAATACTTCCTTGAGGACTTTGGTATGGCTACTCGGCGGTCATTCCGAGAGTGGGTCTACATGCCAAACAAAGGTCTAGCTGCTTCAGAGTTGATTCGAGAATTCGAAGAGAGGTATAGTCAGCTTGATGCCATTGAACAAAGAGCATTGGATGTTGAAAAAGTTGAGCTTTTCTTGCAAGCTGTTGATCCTGCTCTTCAAGAAGAATTGGGTGAGCTTCTTGAAGATCGCACGAAGCCTATGGGTCTTAAAACTGATTGGCAGGATGCTCAGGATGCAGTCTCGACTTTGACCAAGAGCAGGATATGGAAGACTCGCCTACAGAATGGTTCCATGGCACCTACACCATCATCTGTTCCTATGCCTACTTCTATCCCTGTTATTTCTTCTCCTCCTCAGCCACTTTCTTGGCCTATGCCAGTGCCTACTGTTTCCACTCCACCTATTCCTCCTATTCCACGACCGATGCCTACACCTTCTGCTCCAAAACCATCCGCTCCATCGGTGCCTACCTCTCTTGATGACATAATCAAATGCATCACAGATTTGACACTAGAGTCAGTCAAAGCGGAGTTGGTGGGAAAGTTGAAGGAGCAGTTTGCTTCGACTGCGCCTACTACTTCTTCTAGTGCTCCTACTGCACCTAGGAGTGCTCCTAGTGCACCTAGGAGAGATCGGAGATGTATTTGGTGCGATAGTACGGACCATCAGCATTGCAGGGATTGTGAGTCTTTTCAGGATGCAAGGAGGAAGAATTTGGTATATTGGGGGCAAGATGGTAAGATTTGGTTGACTGAGACAGGAGCTCCACTTGCTACCAACTTTGGTAAAGGTGGAATGAAGAAGTTAGTGGATGACATGGCTGCGCGTACTTCTTATGTGACAGCTAGAGGTGATGCTTCTGCATATGGAGTACAGATTGAGAAGGGATCAGAGACTCAGTCCACGCTATGGACTTATGCTATGGAGACTGCAAACAAGGGGAAAATTCAGCAAACTGTTTTGACTAGTGCAGGCTCTAGCATCAGATCAGAGACAGGTTGGGACTCGCATGTTGACAGGTACTCTATTTATGCTTATTTGGCTAAATCTCATGGTGCATATGTATTTGTTGAGGAGAAGCGTAAGAGGGATGAAGAAAATCCAAGTGCAGCTAAGAAGACTAGAGGGGGTGAGTTTGTTACTCCACCTACTACAGGACCGTCTTCAAGACCAGGGCCAGATCGACAGATGGAGGATGCTCAAAAGAGAGAAAAGAGGCAAGAGCCTAGAGAGGGAAAGCAGCCAGGGTTCAGATTGATGTCTGATATTGAGACATCTACAGATATGAAGAAAATATTTAATGATAAGATACTTGGCAGTGAGGTGACTTTCACTATTTCTGAGATTTTGGGCATCTCGAAAAGAGAGTTTCAGGATCAGTTTCAGGAGGTCCTGAGGAGGAAAAGGCATGCTTTGTCTACCACTGATACACAGGGAGTTTTGATACACAGGGAGAGTTGGATGAGGATGAGGATGAGGTTATGGTTGATAATGCTTCTGTTTTTCCGCAGGTAGACCATGATAATGTAATCTATGTACTTTTTGACTATGCTTTTGGAACAAATTATAATTTGGTAATGTAATCTATGTACTTATGGACTACTCTTTTGGTACAAATTAATCAATGCACTGCAAATGGTACAAACTACAATCGACACATTGTGTTTGGTTAAAAATATTATTGGAGACACATTGAGGTGTAAATTGAGTTTCCCATTCATTTGGCGCATATTGAAGTAAAATTATTTTTGCAAATCGTATTTGGTGGGCCAAGTCAATTTGTCCAAGGGATGTGCAATGTGTAGGTGTATAGGTTTGGTTGGCTTGTGCAATGTGCAAAGTTAGAGTTTGTAGTGAGGTGATCTACATTTGCTTCTCATGTGTAGTTTGATATGAGTGTCTACATGTGCTCCCTCTATTGTGTGTTGATGTCATAAGGCTATGGGCTCAATGAAGGAAAACACATCCATACAAGTAATTTGGATATCTCCTTATGGGATACTTAAACATGATTTTTACAGAATTTTCAAGGAGTGGAACGGGTCCATCAAAATAGACTAAATATCCATTATTAATCTCTAGTAGCTTAATGGGATGTTTGGGTGAATTAAAATACATGCAAGGACTTATCTTAAGTGATATAAGTCGTCTAAACCCACAAATGTATAAAAGTGATAAATTTTACAAGAAGCAAAAATTTTAGCTATTTTGAGAAGATTTTTAACAAGTCTTAGCTAGATTCATGGCCTATAGAAAAATGAAAACAAAAAAATCATAAATCAAAGGCAAGAAAGGCAAAAGCAAGCTCTTGTGTTTGAAAAGCAAGAGTTTGAGTTTGTAAACAAGGGATAGATTTGTATAAATAGAAACATGGATGAATGAGAAGGTGAGGGTAATAAAAGCTCTGAAGATAACTTGTGTCTTGGCAAAAAGGAAGCATGCTTGAGTTCTAAATAGATGCCTTAGCCTAGAAGGCTATCTAGATTAGGAGATTGAGTAGAGATTCTATATGACTTTGGCCTAAAGGATGAAGGTCTCACAAAGAGTATTCATTCTTATATTGTCAAAGTTTTCTTGAGTTTCTCATCATTGTACAGTACTTGTATTCAATAACACATAATGTTTGGTGTCTAATCTTCATGTCTCGCATCTTCCATCTTGTTTTTTCAAGAACCCATATGGTTAATGGCTATTCACAAACCCCCTTGACGTTTGGTATGTTGAGAGAGAGAGAGAGAGAGTACGAGAGAGATACACAAGACATGCTCTCAAAGAATGATTCATATTGATGTAAAGTTAGTATATATAGGTGAGACCCAAGTCAAGTGAGAGATGATATATATAGTTGTAACATCCCCCCTCAAACAAATGTCTTTGGCTGCGAGTGAAAAAACCCGTGGGGAGAGCAAGGGAAAAACCCGAGCCCCTACACATACCTACGATACAAAAATGATTTACTATAAAGTTTTCTTGAATACAATTATACATGCCTCAATCAGTGAGACAAGAACTTGGAACAATACCAAGTGCATGTCTTAATGAGCTAAAGCGAGCTTCACTAAGAGCTTTTGTGAAGATTTCTGCAACCATTTGATCACTAGGACAATGCTCCACCATAATGGAACCTTTCTTGACTTCATGTCGAACATAATGATAATGAATAGCAATATGCTTTGATTTACTATGTTCTATATAGTCTTTGGTAAGACTAATAGCACTTTGGTTATCGCATCGAAGAGTGTACTAGATGATGAAGGATGTCCCAAATCTGCAAGTAGTTGTTGAAGCCAAAGTAGCTCGTGAGCTACTAATGATGCAGCAACATATTCGGCCTCAGTTGTAGAAACCGCAACACATCGTTGTTTCTTGTTGGACCAAGAAACCAAAAATCCATTTACAAAGAAACAATTCCCACTTGTAGATCGCATGGATAAGTGTGAACTTGCCCAATCAGCGTCTCTATATCCAATAAGGTCAAGAGAAGTTGAAGAAGATAAAGAAGAATCCTCTCGACAACGATAAATAAGACCAAATTCCTTAGTACCCTTGAGGTACTTAAGAATACATTTTGCAGCACTCCAATGAATAGTGAAAGGGGAAGAAAGATACTGTCCCAAAAAGTTAGTTGCAAATAAAATATCTGGTCTTCTGTTTAAACCAATAAATTGAAGACAACCAATAAGATTAGCAAAAGGTTGATGAATGGCTGATTCTTCATTGCGTGTTGTAGATGTACCCTTGGTAGAGCTTGAAAGAATGGGAGTGTTGGCAGAGTGTGCATTTGTCAACCCAAACTTCTTAACAATATCATTAATAAACTTTTTCTGGCAAAGAAGAAGAATGCCTTGTTGTCAGTGTCGTTGAACTTGAATACCCAAACAAGAATGTATCTCACCAAGATCCACCATTTCAAATGCAGTCAATAAAAGCTTCTTCATAGCATCCAAGAAAGCAATATTATTTGACACAAGAATAGTATCATCAACATATAGAGCAAGAATAATAAAATATTTGTCCTCCCTTTTGATGTAAAGATTTGGGTCAGCAAAACATGCAACAAAACCTTTAGATGTGAGGAACTGATCAATCTTAATATACCAAGCACGAGAGGCTTGCTTCAATCCATATAATGCATGATGAAGCTGGCATACAAGATGCTCCTTTCCTGCAATCATAAAACCTTCAAGTTGCTCCATATAGATTTCTTCTTCAAGATCTCCATTGAGAAAAGCCGTTTTAACATCCATTTGCTGAATTTCTAGATCAAATAGTGTTGCGAAAGCCAAAATCATACGAACAGTTGTGGAGCGCACAATGGGAGAAAATGTTTCTTGATAATCTACTCCTGCAATCTGTGAGTAACCTTTTGCAACAAGTCGTGCTTTGAACTTATCAAACGAGCCATCAGCTTTGGTCTTGGTTTTATAAATCCATTTACATTTGATAGGAACACGATTTGGGGGGAGTTCAGTAAGAATCCATGTACCTTTGGAGGTTAAAGAATCGTACTCAGCTTGCATAGCTTCTTGCCATTGATCCCTTTGAGACGAATTGATAGCTTCCATATGCGATATTGGATCCTCTTGGACAGACATAGCATCATCAAAGACATCATATTCAATAGAATAGAATCCATGCTCTATCTCAATAGGAAGATCGACATAGATCTCCAAATTTTCATCAATCTTCTTTGGAGGTGAAGGAGGTTTATGATCATCAGAATTAGTAGAATCACAAAGCAAGTAAGGAAATGCACTAAGCAAAGACTCTGTATCATTTGAAACATCTGACGACCATGTGCGACCCATAGTCTTCTCATCAAATATAGCATCACGACTAATGATAACCTTTTGAGAAGAAGGATCATAAAATTTGTAACCTTTGGAATGATCTGAATAACCAAGAAAAATAACCTTCAAACCTGGAGGATCCAACTTATGTCGAGTGTCCTTGGGCACATGAATATAAGCAATGCAGCCAAATGTGCGAAAGTGAGAGACTGAAGGTGTCTTCCCTATCCAAATTGTTATAGGAATTTTACCAGCAGGTGCAGTAGTTGAAAGATGATTTTGAATA
This sequence comes from Lygodium microphyllum, assembly GCF_053477565.2. NCBI lineage: Eukaryota > Viridiplantae > Streptophyta > Polypodiopsida > Schizaeales > Lygodiaceae > Lygodium > Lygodium microphyllum. Next base: position 180,500,316 of record NC_141135.1, read on the forward strand.
AAAACAGCTGTTAGAAGTGCTTCAGTCCAAAATTTTTGAGACAAACATGAGTGCATAACCCTACAGCGTACAGCATTAAGAATAGTGCAATTTTTGTGCTCAGCAATACCATTTTGCTGAGGAGAATAAGCAACTGTAAACTCATGATGAATACCTTGATCCTTACAGAAGTCATCAAATAGATTGGATACATATTCACCGCCATTGTCACTGCGAAGCATCTTTATAGAGAATCCAGTTTGAAGCTCCACACTTATCTTGTATTGTTTAAATATAGATAAAGCCTCAGACTTATGTCGAAGAAGATAGACATGTGTTGTCAAGATTGTGGGAGAGAAAGAAGGAGTCTCACTTGTAGCTTTCTTGCTTGCACAATGGGGGAATACACACAAAGGTGGAGGCTGAAAACAGTTTTCCTCTTCTTAGTTGTGTAAGCCAAAAAGAACTCAAGTACATAGAAATAGAAGAACCCTATATATGGGTCTCAAACCAAACTCAACTAACTAAGGTGGCATACTAACTGAGCCACGAACTAGACTAGATAAGGATAGCTGTCATCTAGCTATTATTCATGGGCGGTGTACCAACCGCATCTGCAACTGACAAGTCGGTGATATAAATGCACAACGGTCACCCTTGCATATCACGAATGGAGCTCGATATCTCAACACTCCCCCTCGAGCTCAATCCCAATTCCTGCACACCAAGCAGGTCTCTGAACTTGCGCATCTTCTCTGCACCCAATGCCTTCGTAAATATATCAACTACCTGATCCTCTGTGCTGACATAAACTATATCAATAAGACCTAGTAAAACCCTCTTCCGCAGATAGTGATAATGCACCTCAATGTGCTTTGTTCTAGCATGATAGATTGGGTTATTTGCCAAGTGTATACTACTCATGTTGTCACAATAAATGACAACTCGCCCATCTGTAAGCTGATGCATATCATAAAGTAGCTTATGCAACCAAGCTACCTCACATGCAGCCATTGTTGCACCCCTGTACTCAGCCTCTATGCTCGACAAGGCAACTGTAGGCTGTTTCTTGCTACTCCAAGTGACTGCAGCACTCCCAAAAGAGAATACATATCTGCTGGTAGATTGTCTATCAGAAATACTACCAGCCCAATCAGCATCAGTGTATCCATGCAACTGTATTTGAACCCCAGTCTCATAAAGTAGTCCATACTGCAATGTGGACTTCACATACCTAAGTATGCATCTAGCCGCATCCAAATGTAGTTTCCTTAGAGCTTGCATAAACTGACTTACCAATCCAAGAGCATAGCTCAAATCTGGCCTGGTAATAGTCATATAAATCAAACTTCCTACTATGTGTCTGTACATAGTAGGGTCTTCGAGAAGCTCACGTGCATCTGTGCTCAACTTCACATTCTACTCCAAAGGAATTGAAATAGGCTTACAGCCTGTCATCCCATATTTGGACAGCATGTCCAATCCATACTGCCTCTGCAAGAGCCATATCCCACTTGGTGATCTAATCACCTCAATGCCCAAGAAATAACGTAGCTCTCCCAAATCCTTCATCTCAAACTTGTGCTTCAATAGCATTTTCACATGAAGGATATCTTCATCACTGTCACCTGTCATAATCAAATCATCAACATAAATGAAAAGTAGCATAATACATTTCTTTGTTTTTCTCACATAAAGTGAGAAATCTGCCTTGGAAATCTGAAAGCCAATAGTGACAAGATACTGTCCTATCTTGTCAGACCATGCTCTAGGTGCTTGCTTCAAGCCATGCAAGGCTTTCTTCAACCTGCAAACAAACTCAGGATGAATAGCATGCACATAACCTGGTGGCTGCTCCATATATACCTCTTCTTGCAAATCACCATGCAAGAAGGCATTCTTTACATTTATCTAATGTAAAGACCATTCCTTTAATGCAGCCATAGTAATGACTGCTCTTACGATTGCCATCCTTGCAACCAGACTGAATGTTTCTTCATAATCAATGCCATATGTTTATGCATACCCCTTGACTACTAATCTTGCTTCACCTTATAAACCCACTTACAACCAATTGCATTCTTACCTTTAGGCAAAGGTACCAATTTCCATGTAGCATTTGCTTACAAGGCATCCATTTCTTCATCCATGGCTTTCTCCCATTTTTCTTTTCCCATGGCTTGCTCAAAAGAAGTGGGTTCTGGTTCCTGTATCACTTTGACCATATAGGCATAGTGAATGGCTGTAAATCCATCATATTTCAGCCTATCCACAGGAAACTTAGCTCTGGTAGACCTGCGCAAAGTAGGTTCACTCCCAGGTGCTCTCAAAACATCCCTGATCTTTCTTACTCCAGGTGTAACAATAGAAGGAATACCCAACTCATCATCAATGCTCTGTTCTGAGCCACTGGATTCACCATCCACATAAGAGTGACCTGCATTCACATCAAACATGGGCTGGTCTACCTTCTCTTTTCCTTTTCGTGATACTTGCATACTACTATCTACATTGCTTTGAGAAGATTCTCCTGATCTCAATCTACCTGTCCATGGCAAAGAATGTGAACCACTGCTAGAGAACGCTCGAGGTCCACTAATATCTTGTGACTGCTACTGTGAATTCTATGCAGCATTACCATTTTGTGCATCTACATTATCAATCACATTTACTGGTTTATACCAGCTACTCATCTCATCAAAAACAACATCTCTGCTCATTGTAAACTTATGAGTAGAAGGTTTATAGCATCTATACCCTTTTTGCTCTACAGAGAGTAACCAATAAAGATGCACTTCTCAGCTTTTGGATCGAACTTGGATCTCAACTCATCTGGCACATGAACGTAGGCAATGCAACCAAAAATTTTCAAATGAGAAATATCTGGTTTCCTACCAGTATACCTCTTCTCTAGAGTCATGCCATGTATTGCTGCAGTGGGAGTCCTGTTTATTATGTAGACTGTTGTAGCAACAGCTTCAGTCCAATAAAAATCTGGCAGGTCTTTTTCGTTGAGCGTGGCACGAGATACCTCTCCAATATGCCTGTTTTTCCTTTCTACAATTCCATTTTGTTGTGGGGTATGACTGCATGAATATTGCTGCTTTATGCCATGCTCCTGCAAGAACCTTGCAAACTCATTTGAGAGGTACTCTCCCCCTCCATCTGACCTTAGGCATTTTATTTGCAAGCCTTTTTCTTTTTCAACCATAGCTTTAAGAGTTTTGAAATGCCCAAAAAATTCACTTTTCTTTTTCATAAAATACACCCAAACTTTTCTGCTATAGTCATCAATAAAAGTGACAAAATAATGATAGCCTCCAAGAGATGCAGCTTTAGTAGTCCACACATCAGAGTGGATTAATTCCAATGGCTTCTTACTCTCTTTAACATGTCTAAGAAATGGTTTCCTTGCTTGTTTTCCAAATTGACAGGCTTCACATACCTTATGCATTTCTGCAACCGTGAATTTAGGCAATCCTGTAATAATATTTTGGGCCTGCATTGATTTAAGTCGTTGTCTACAACTACACCGGTCCCATGTGCAAACATTGATGCACTCAATTCAAGCATGTCTGCATCCAACGTAAACATTATGCCCTTCTTCTTTCCCTTTGCTATCAAGCGACCTTTATTTTTCATATCCTCAACAAAGCATCCATGAGAATTAAATCTGACCTTCAAGCCCTACTCAACCATTTGACCAACAGAAACTAGAATCTTGGTGATATTCGGGACATGAAATACATCGGACAGGTATTTCTTTTCCCATCTTGCATAGACAATGGAATTTTTTCGATCTGCACAATAGGATGTGTAGTATCATCACCAGTCTCCACAAATCCTGGTTTTCCCATTTTCCTTGCATCCTCCATCTATTCTGCATGACCTGTCATGTGGTTTGATGCACCTGAGTCAACATACCATACATCGTTGCTTTCTTCTACACTTGTAACAGAATTGTTCATGTGCTGCACCATAAACAAATGCTCATTTCTGTCATCATCTTGTCTACTAGAAGATGCATAATTCCCTTGTTGCAATTTTCCATTCATGATGTCATTTTGCTTTTTATAGTAGTCTTTAGCCATATGACCCATTTTACCATAGTAGTAGCATTCAACATTACTGTTTGCATTTTGGCCTGTTTGCCATCCACCATGACCTCTTTGGCTCCCCCTACCTCTAGAGTTACCACGTCCTACTCCATAGGACTGGTTTTCTTGAGTTTGCTGCATATTTTGATTTCTAACACGGCCTCCAGATCAGCCTCCTCTACCTCTGCCTCTATCTCTTCCAGCATTTGAGTAGAAGACAGCTTCTTTTGAAGTTCCTCCTGAAGAAGATGCACCACCTTTTCTCTGCTCCTCAGAAATTAGAAGAGCAATCAACTCTTCAAAATCAGGAAATCTTTCACGGACGGAAATGGATAATCGAAACTGTGCATAATCCTTTCCTAGACCATTCAAGGTCACAGAAACTAAATCATCATCTTCCACTGGCGACCCAATGGAAGCAAGTGCATCTGCAATCTTCTTCACCTGCATGTGATAGTCATTGATGCTCATATTTTCTCTTTGCACATTGTGCAACTCTTGCTTGAGCTGCATTTTCCTGGCTTGCGTCTTTGTGCTATATATTTTTTGACAAAGTATCCCATGCCTTCTTTGGCGTATTTGCATCTTGAATATGCACAATCATAGAGTCTGAAATGTTGATAGACAACCAGTACATAACTTTCCTGGCTCTCTCATGCCATGCTTTAAATGCCTGCATTTGCTGTTGATTGGGAACATCAGGAAGAACTGGTTCTTCTTCATTTCCTGTAACGAATTCCCAATATCCTTTTCCCATAAGGAAATTCGTCATTCTAAACTTCCATGCTTGGAAGTTATTCTTGTCAAGCTTTTCAGTGACAATCTGTGAAAGAGAATCAGACGCCATTACAGAACACTGCAAAAAATTCTGCCACTGCAAAGAACACAGCTTCAGCCTCACAAGGGCAAATCTGCAAAACTGAGGAAAGTGGTATTTGACCACACAGTCACTTTCTAGTAATGATTTTGCATCAACAGGCAACAAGGATGATTCTGTAACTCCCAATGTCTCTGCGCACAGGCATACGATGCAATTTCTACAGTAAATTTTCACCAACCTGTAGAACAGTGGTCGCACAATATAAAACTGGGCCTTTTCCTAAGTGTGTGCAAAAAACTTCCAACTCCAAAACATGCCCCAGAATGGCCTCAAATCAAAAAAATAGAGCATAGACTACCCTCTTGCTACACCGCGAAGGGCGTCTCAATCTGAGACAATGCACTCTTGCACTTCCTAGCTGTGCTACCTGCAGAAACTTGCTCCCAAAACAGAAAAATGAAAGCAACACTGGTCCTCTTACTAGAACACTGCGAACTTGGTTTTCTTTCTTGAGCTTCTTACCACGAACAAGGCTATGATACTATGTCAAGATTTTGGGAGAGAAGGAAGGAGTCTCACTTGTAGCTTTCTTGCTTGCACAATGGGGAAATACACACAAAGGTGGAGGCTAAAAACAGTTTTCCTCTTCTTAGTTATGTAAGCCAAAAAGAACTCAAGTACATAGAAATAGAAGAACCCTATATATTCATGGGCAAACTCAACTAACTAAGGTGGCATACCAACTGAGCCACGAACTAGAGTAGATAAGGATAGCTGTCATCTAGCTATTATTCATGGGCGGTGTACCAACTACATCTGCAATTGACAAGTCGGTGACATAAATGCACAACGGTCACCCTGGCATATCACGAGTGGAGCTCGATATCTCAACATGTGTGTACCGTGAGAAATCATCAATGAAAGTTATAAAATATTGATATTGAGACTATGAGGCAGGAAAAGAACCGCAAATATCGGTATGAACCAAATCCAAGAGAGCACATGAATGTGATGAAGTAGAAGTGTGGAAAGGCGAACGATGGTGTTTTCCAAGTGCACAGTACTCACATATTCCCATACATGGATGAGATTTAAGATCCATACCTTGCACAAGACGATGACGATGAAGATCAAGAATTTTGGCAAAATCAGAGTGTGCAAATCGTTGATGCCATAATTTGCAATCTGCATCTCCAGGGGCAGTAACAACATTTGCAACTGTATCGTTCAATGATAGCTCAAATAGATTACCATGTCAAGGAGCCACTGCTATAGTATGCCCTTCTTTCTCTATATGACATTGATTATGATCAAAGCCAACAAACAAACCAAGATCAACTAGACGAGCAACAGAAAGAAGATTTCTTTGCAAATCTGGAACATGAAGAACTCCTCTTAATATTCTAGTGGATGAAATAGTCCCTAGATATAAATCACCCACTCCTTTGACTTGACAAGTCGTATCATCTGCAAGGTAAACAAACTTCTTGACAGGAAGAGAATGATAATTGTGGAGAGAGAGAGAGAGTACGAGAGAGATACACAAGACATGCTCCCAAAGAATGATTCATATTGATGTAGAGTTAGTATATATAGGTGAGACCCAAGTCAAGTGAGAGATGATATATATAGTTGTAACATCTCCACTCAAACAAAGGTCTCTGGTTGCGAGTGAAAAAACCCTTGGGGAGAACAAGGGAAAAAACCCGAGCCCCTACACATACCTATGATACAAAAATGATTTACTATAAAGTTTTCTTGAATACAATGATACATGCCTCAATCACTGAGACAAGAACTTGGAACAATACCAAGTGCATGTCTTAATGAACTAAAGCGAGCTTCACTAAGAGCTTTTGTGAAGATTTCTGCAACCATTTGATCACTAGGACTATTCTCCACCATAATGGAACCTTTCTTGACTTCATGTCAAACATAATGATAATGAATAGCAATATGCTTTGATTTACTATGTTCTATATAGTCTTTGGTAAGACTAATAGCACTTTGGTTATCGCATCGAAGAGGTGTACTAGATGATGAAGGATGTCCCAAATCTGCAAGTAGTTGTTGAAGCCAAACTAGCTCGCGAGCTACTAATGATGCAGCAACATATTCGGCCTCAGTTGTAGAAACCGCAACACATCGTTGTTTCTTGCTGGACCAAGAAACCAAAAATCCATTTACAAAGAAACAATTCCCACTTGTAGATCTCATGGATAAGTGTGAACTTGCCCAATCAGTGTCTGTATATCCAATAAGGTCAAGAGAAGTTGAAGAAGATAAAGAAGAATCCTCTCGACGACGATAAATAAGACCAAATTCCTTAGTACCCTTGAGGTACTTAAGAATACGTTTTGTAGCACTCCAATGAATAGTGGAAGGGGAAGAAAGATACTGTCCCAAAAAGTTAGATGCAAATAAAATATCTGGTCTTGTGTTTAAACCAATAAATTGAAGACAACCAATAAGATTAGCAAAAGGTTGATGAATGGCTGATTCTTCATTGCGTGTTGTAGATGTACCCTTGGTAGAGCTTGAAAGAATGGGAGTGTTGGCAGAGTGTGCATTTGTCAACCCAAACTTCTTAACAATATCATTAATAAACTTTTTCTGGCAAAGAAGAAGAATGCCTTGTTGTCAGTGTCGTTGAACTTGAATACCCAAACAAGAATGTATCTCACCAAGATCCACCATTTCAAATGCAGTCAATAAAAGCTTCTTCATAGCATCCAAGAAAGCAATATTATTTGACACAAGAATAGTATCATCAACATATAGAGCAAGAATAATAAAATATTTGTCCTCCCTTTTGATGTAAAGATTTGGGTCAGCAAAACATGCAACAAAACCTTTAGATGTGAGGAACTGATCAATCTTAATATACCAAGCACGAGAGGCTTGCTTCAATCCATATAATGCATGATGAAGCTGGCATACAAGATGCTCCTTTCCTGCAATCATAAAACCTTCAGGTTGCTCCATATAGATTTCTTCTTCAAGATCTCCATTGAGAAAAGCCATTTTAACATCCATTTGGTGAATTTCTAGATCAAATAGTGTTGCGAAAGCCAAAATCATACGAACAGTTGTGGAGCGCACAACGGGAGAAAATGTTTCTTGATAATCTACTCCTGCAATCTGTGAGTAACCTTTTGCAACAAGTCGTGCTTTGAACTTATCAAACGAGCCATCAGCTTTGGTCTTGGTTTTATAAACCCATTTACATTTGATAGGAACACGATTTGGGGGGAGTTCAGTAAGAATCCATGTACCTTTGGAGATTAAAGAATCGTACTCAGCTTCCATAGCTTCTTGCCATTGATCCCTTTGAGACGAATTGATAGCTTCCATATGCGATATTGGATCCTCTTGGACAGACATAGCATCATCAAAGACATCATATTCAATAGAATAGAATCAATGCTCTATCTCAACAGGAAGATCGACATAGATCTCCAAATTTTCATCAATCTTCTTTGGAGGTGAAGGAGGTTTATGATCATCAGAATTAGTAGAATCACAAAGCAAGTAAGGAAATGCACTAAGCAAAGACTCTGTATCATCTAAAACATCTGACGACCATGTGCGACCCATAGTCTTCTCATCAAATATAGCATCACGACTAATGATAACCTTTTGAGAAGAAGGATCATAAAATTTGTAACCTTTGGAATGATCTGAATAACCAAGAAAAATAACCTTCAAACTTGGAGGATCCAACTTATGTCGAGTGTCCTTGGGCACATGAATATAAGCAATGCAGCCAAATGTGCGAAAGTGAGAGACTGAAGGTGTCTTTCCTATCCAAATTGTTATAGGAATTTTACCAGCAGGTGTAGTAGTTGAAAGATGATTTTGAATAAAAACAGCTGTTAGAAGTGCTTCAGTCCAAAATTTTCAAGACAAACATGAGTGCATAAGCATGCAGCGTACAGCATTAAGAATAGTGCAATTTTTGTGCTCAGCAATACCATTTTGTTGAGGAGAATAAGGAACTGTAAACTCATGATGAATACCTTGATCCTTACAAAAGTCATCAAATAGATTGGATACATATTCACCGCCATTATCACTGCGAAGCGTCTTTATAGAGAATCCAGTTTGAAGCTCCACACTTATCTTGTATTATTTAAATATAGATAAAGCCTCATGACGTGCCCAACAACAATCAGAAGCCACATGGCCTTTCTTATCACAATAAGAACAATGTTTGTTAGGATAAGCAAGACGAGAAGATTTACTATCTTGATTAGGGCATCCATCCTGCTGAAAACGTGAAGCGTGAGTGACCAAAACAGCATCAGATTTTTCCAAATGATGCTCATTACGTTGAGAATATTCAATAAGAGATATGCATGCTTTGTCAAATTGGATATCATCCTTGTTAGACAAAATAGTGATGATATTGTCATATAAAGGGTCTTTGATGGTATGAAGAAGTTGAGTAACAATCTGATTTTTAGCAATAGGAGCGCCGGCAGCACCAAGCTAATTGATAATATCTTTAAAAGCCTCGATATGAGAGTGCATAGAAGTACAAACCTTATATTGAAGATTCTTCAAAAAAGTTTGGAGATATAAAATTTCGGTGACCAATTTCTTTTCAAACGTTGAGATAAGATACTCCCAAACAGCATGAGAGGTTTCCAGATGAAAGACATCCAACATAAGTGAGTCAGGAAGTGCAGACAATATATAACAACGAGCCGCTTTGTCACGACGAATCCATTTAGTATGATCAATTTTCCATTGTTCAAATAATGGACCATCAGTAATCACAGAATTGTTATTCATCACATCAATAGGTTGAACTGGGCAAGACAAGTCGCCCAAAACAATATCAAATAATTCGTCACCTTCAAGAATTAGCATCATCTTTGCTTTCCACCCAGGAAATCCTTGTCCTTGGAAGAAGGGAACCGAACGTTGGCCAGACGGATATCCATTAACAATTACGCAATTGGCCATGCCTGTATGTCGAGAGAAAACAAATAAGATGAGATCGCAGAATCTGCAAACCATGATCAAGACGAGTGTAGTTGAGACTCATGACAATCAAAATAGAGAGATGCATGTAAGAACGACGAAAAGTATTGAGTTACTAAAAAGAAAGCGCGAAATAAAGAGGCGTAACGTGCAAGACGAGATGACATATATAAGAAAAGTGCTATTTCGGTCGAGCAAAGAACGTAAACGATAATAAAACATCGCTAAAAATAGCAAGATGTTTCCTTGTCGTAATCAACATCATTAACGAAGACGAGCGATTAACAAACTATAATTGGGGATTAATGAACTGTAATTAGAATTACAGTTTTAAATAAAGAATTGCATATTCGAGCAGAATTGTTGTCTTGAATCCTGAACTGTCATAACTTTTGATCCAGAACTCTGATTGACAAGCGGTTTTGACAAGATTCGAGAGCATGACGAGAGCTATGCATGACGAAAGACGAAATTAAATAATACTTCTAATTTGAACAAGTTCATGTATCAAAACATCACTTGTGCAAAGAATTCAATCAAATATAAACAATGAAACAACTTATCTTCCTTCTTGTTGCTACGCATCCATAGCTCTGATACCATGTTGAGAGAGAGAGAGTACGAGAGAGATACACAAGACATGCTCCCAAAGAATGATTCATATTGATGTAGAGTTAGTATATATAGGTGAGACCCAAGTCAAGTGAGAGATGATATATATAGTTGTAGCATGGTAAACTTGAAATGAAACACCACAGCTAGATTTCCAGAAGGGAGTCCACAACGACCATGAAGCATAGAATATTTTACATAGAGATGAAGACTAGCCGAATGTCTTCAAGAGATTTTATAGTGTAGGGATTTGAGGAAATCATGAGATCCAGGACTTTCATGCCGACATATGAGTTGATACAGCATGATGAGGTTGTGTGTAGGGCCTTATAGGATATTGTTTTCGAGATGAAGATGTTTGATGGCAGGAATATCTCTAGGTTTTTGCGAGAGTATAAAGAGAAATTGGAGTTTGCAAATGTCCTAGTGCAGAAGATGGCCAAATATTTCAATAAAGTAGTGTCTTATGAGCTACGAATGTGTATCCAAACTATATACATGAAACATGGTTTGATGTGGGTTCCTTTCAAGGACTTAAAAGATGAGTTTTTTTCTTGAGGATGCAAACTAAGTAAATATACATTATTTCCCAGAATGGGTCATGAAACTAAAGAGATAGAGATGACATGAGAAAATGATTGAATCATACACTGCCACAACTCCACCAGGATGACATGAGCCTTTGCCTAGGATGTAGCCTTTAGATTCTACTCTAGTATTAGGAAAGGAGGATTCACATCACCAAGAATAACTTCGTAACATATCTCCTATAGTGGACATTGTGGATGATAGAAAAAACGTTGTGGATGATCAAGACTCTCGATATTCATGAATGACTTCATCCCATGAAGAACAATCGAAGCACTTTGTCATGGTCTCTTATATTTTCATATAAAGTTTATGTTTGCAAACAAAAGTATTTTCCCAATATTTGAAAGAGTAGACTATAAAATATGATTAACATATTGAAAAGAAAACTTACGAGTTGAGCTCATTGACCATCTCATCTTATGAGAGTTCCTTTGCTATTATCCTAGATAAGGTTGATATAATCACCCTCTCATCTTTCACACCTTGAAGAGAGTTCCATATTAACAACCTCACATCATCAACAAACTCTTCAATGGACTTCCCCTTCAAATTTACATCCGCATCATACCAAACCTTCTTTAACTTTAAATCTTTTAATTGCTTATCTTCCCACATGCAAAAGATTTGATCCTATAAATCCTAAATGCGACGTGGTCTTTGATGCAAGTTAGAACATTTGATAATACTTGTGAAAATCCTATGTGTTTGAGTTTGCGCTCTGCTACTAGACATTTGATGTATTATAGCAAAGATTGAGAGAACATAATTAGACTAATTCATGGTAATTTTGTATACTATAATCAAGTTATGAAAATGGAAGACAACTTTCTAAAAAACTTGATGTGTTGCAATAAGCTAATTATAAACCTGATACATTTCATCTAATGGCAAAATAAAATGATCCAAAACTAAAGTGAACTTGATATATTACATCAAAACTTGATGGATTACATCTATCTAATTGAAAATGTAATAAGACTTCAAATAGACTTAATACATTGCATCAAGTAAGAAAAAATAATTATATTAACATGTAAGTAAACTTGATGTATGGCATCAATTCAACCAAAATATTAACTTAAATTTAAGGAGACTTTGAATAACTGCATCAATTCAATAAAAAAAAATTGTAAAGTTTATAAGGAACTTAATGCATTGTATCAACTTGGCCTAAAAATTAGCAAATTTTTTAAGAAACTTTATGCATTCCATCAACTCAACTAAAACATTAGCAAATTTTCCACCAAAAAAAAGTCTTTCCATTATCTTGCACTTCAACAACGTTATTTTTTGCATTATATTGCAAAGGCTTTAATAATAGAGAGAGAAGTCTTTCCATTATCTTGCAAATCCTAATATAGAGAGAGAACTTCTTGCCACATAGTATATAATGGAATATCCTAATATATTAAAGAATTTTCATTCTATATCAATATTTGCAAGATAATGGGAAGTCTTTCTAATATATAAGGGACGTCTTTCCACTATAATAAGGATACTGTAAAAGCCTTTGCAAGAAGTGTTATTGCAAGATAACTTTCTCTAAGTAGTTTAATATACAAGGGTTGTCTTCCCTAGTTTAATGCAACCTCCCTCCATATCCTTGGTCCTTCGACCTACATGTCCACAATGTCAAAATGGTATCTTAGTGCTTTTAGCAATCGCTACAAGGATACAAAGGCATAGTGACGGCGCTTTCCGACACAAAATATTTGCGTCCCTATTTGCGTCACAAATAGCGATGGTGCTTAGACGAAAAAATGCGGACCGAAACGCGAGCGCGTTATTTTGCACAAACAAATGAAAGAGAGAGCAAAAGGGAGAGCGAAAGGAAAAGCAAACTCCATCTTGCATTTGAAAGGGAGAGGGAGAGAAAGAGGGAGAAGGAAAGCTTCTCACTACCGCTGCCGCCGTTCGCGAAGAAGAGAGGAAGTGTAGGGAGGGTGAAGAGGAGCTGTTGAATCCATCCTTGAGCCTTTACGATGAGTGCACTATTCCTTCTTGCTTTGTTTTTGTTTTTCTCTTGTTTTTTAACTTGTTTTTGTTAAAAATCATGTGTATTGAGAGTGTAATATTTTTGTTAAAAATATTATAAAGGCCATGAGAAGTCTCGGGGAAGTGACAATGTTACATTGGGACGGGTTAATCTAATACACTCTCCACTGAGCCCAATCGAGACATAGCTTAGCAAAACCCCGTATTTCTCATGAGAACCTCCTCTTGGAAGGAGGATAAGGGATAAATATTGATTTAATGCAAATTTTTTTATTACCTTCCTCCAGTCGAAGCGTGGCTAAGGGAAGGGGATGGTGCTAAAATGGGAGAGTGAATGAGGTGGAGGGGAGAGTCTACATGCGGCCAAACACGTGGGGGAAAGGGAAGGCCTTATCCCTTCCTATAAATACCCCCTCTAAGGGGTGAGAAGGGAGAGAGTTGTGGTGAAAATCTGGTGGATCGATCATTCGTTGAAGGCATCCATGCAGGTAGGGACAAGAAGGGACACCGCGGGCCATGTCGTGAGTGGAAGGCGGAGAGGAGCACCGTACGTTGGCTGCCATCGCCCCGCTGATGCCCAGAGCCGCCGCTGGTATGAAGAGCCGCCACTTGCTCCGTCGAGATCACGGCCGCTTGGCCATGCTGGCCATCGTCATCCCATCTCCTCTCCCTGCCACGACTATAGCTGGAAGCTTTAGAAGCTTCTAGTAACTTCTAAGGGCCTCCTCCCAAGCCCCCTTTCCCGTGGTACATTAAACCTTTTCCGTGGTAGATTTAACCCCTTTCTCAGGGTACATTAAAGCCCTTTTCCAGGGTACATTGAAGCCCTTTTCTAGGTTACATTAAAGCCCTTTTCTGGGTTACATTAAAGCCCTTTTCCGGGGTACATTAAAGCCCTTTCCCAGGGTACATTAAAGCCAAGTCCCTTAAAGTTCACCTTACTCTAGGAAAAGAAAACCCTTAATCCCCGTGCCTAAATCCATAAGTCCCATCTTGTGTTTGAAACCCGTGTTTTACCCCTCATATTTCTTTTTTTAATACACCCCTAAGCCTTTCTAAACCCCGTGTTCCCTTTTACTTACACGCCTTTTTCCCCATACTACAAACCCTTGTGTTATCTTTCAAAATTTTCCCCTAGGTTTGAAAAACTCCTAAATCTTTTCACTCCAGTGCCCAAAAGATCTTCCAAGGGCTTTCATAGATGTTTGTGAAGCCACACTCACACATAACCTTTTTCACCGTGATTATATCCTATAGACCCTTTTTTTTTCTCTAAAGCTTTATAAACCCTTTCCCTCTCCGAAGAAGCTAAGATTTTAGAGGTCTTATTATCCCTCCTCGTGGTCAACCTTTTTAACGACTCCTTGCCTCGCAAGAGAGACGGTGGAAATCTGAAAGAAAGAGTAAAAGCTGCCTTCACATTCGAACTGTGATGCCGCCTAAGAAACGGTCCAAGGAGTAGTTGCAGGAGGGTCATCTCTCGGTATCCATGTGGATATCTCACCCCAAAACCAGGTTTTTTTTCTTCTTCTTGGTTTTATATCGGTTTTAAATCAATCATGCAAAGATGAATTGTTAAGGATAGGATATATTTTTCCGAGTTATTTTCAATGAAGGAGTTTAGTTTAATTGAACAAATGATAATGTATTGAACATAGTTTCCTTCGAATAAGCATCATGCATTAAAACGAATTACGAGGAAGATTATCTGCCTACTGTAGTAGTATATTTCGGCTAAATCTTGAAGGTATAAAAACCACATCTTGCTCCATTAATCCTATTCCTTTTTGCAACGAATCATTGTAGAAGATGAAATTCATGAAAGGTTTCTTACGTTGCTGAATTCTAGAAAGTTATCATTGCTAATTGCATATCTTAGCAAGGAAAAGATTGTTATTTGGCATGAGTTTCATTGCAAGGAAAAAGGAAGATTAATTGAATTTACCTAACCTCAAAGCATTAAAGTTAGGACTGAAAAAATCAACTGTCATAAGGTTTACAAATCGTGCCAAGGTGATCTCAATATTATATTCTAAAAGATAACCAAATTAATGTAAACTTAGAAATACCTATGCTGCGAAATATGCTTTAGGAAGGACTTAAAGACCAAGAAACGTTTATACCTTAAACACTTGACTATCTTCCCTCATTGTAGGGTCAATAAATTCGTAAATGTAAAAGAACTAGGGTTTGTCCCTGAAATCTTTAAAAAGAGACCCTAGGTCTGACAAACGTCAGCTTAAAGAAACTAAAACGGATTATTTCATCGTGGGACTTGCACATCAAGTACGAAATCATATAGTCTTGTGATTGATTCACAAGAAGAAAGGGTAAATACCCTCAACAAGGATGGCAGGTCCTTACGCAAGTTATCTTGCAAAAGGATATATTCTTGGATATCCTTCTAAATAAGGAAAGTTATAAACCGGAAACTAAAGTATCCAATGAACTTTAGGGTTGACCAAGTTGGGTTAATAAGGAACGCCCTAACCCGGAATATAAAGGATCTTTCCAAGTTGCAAGACACCTTGGAATGAGTGCTGATACATTCGAAAGGAAAGAATCATTCCTTAGTAGTTTGCCAAACAACAAGGTCAATTAATAGAAATGTTTGTGCTTGCTAGAGATTTTAGAGCACTGTTTGGTTTATGAATTACAAATTAAATGAATATCTATACTTCAGGCTGAACGCCTAAAGGAAGAGGCAGTTTCAGTTACCCCCGACTGCCTGCTTGACCCTAACCAAGGGGGTTGTTGACCGCGCCGGGAACGTGGACCGAACCCACCGTGAGAGGTCTCTCCGTTGAGCTCTACTTGGAGCAGGAGGACGCTTGGGTGCCAGGGGGGCTCTGGCTGTAAATCCCTCGCCTTCCGGGTCCTGCACAAGAGGCTAATGTGACTCGGGATTGGATCTCGAGGCTCGCATACTAGTTTACGGGTAGAAGCTTGGAATAGTAATCCCTGTGGATTACTAGATAGCCTTCGGGCAGATTATGGACAAGCCTACGGGCGGAACTCCTTGTATTTCAAAGATAAAATGATGAAATGTTAATAAAGAACTTGTTTGATATTGTTTTTCTATGTCACATGATAAGATTATGTGATGGAACCAATGCTTAACGGATTAATTAAAAAAGCTGATTGTTACATGTCAAATTAATGTGTTAGATAATTACATAACTAAAAGAAACCGAGGAAAGTGCGGAGGATGGGCCATAGGTCCGTCCTACGATTGGGTGGTCCTGGTTAGCCGGGAGCTTTTCTCTAAATCTCAAAGAACAGTTGAATTATCAACGAAAGCGATAACCTAGAGTTATGTCTTAACCGATTTACGTTGTTTTAGGGGAACGGAATGGGACTATGCCTTATGGCAGAGAGGTTGAGCTTTGCATCCCTCTCGTTTTCCATTCTCCTTGAACCAAGTGCAGCATAAATCCACTTCGGATCTGGCGTTTCTACGTAAAATAGTATGCTTGGATCCGACGCTAGTTGCTGTTAGATAATGACCAATCAGGATAACCCTAATTTTGTTCGATCCTAAGAGGGAACGGCCAGGATACTTCCACTATGTGGCAGACACGGAAAGACCTAGATCGCAAATCCTGTAACATTCCATGGGAGTGCCGGGCGGAGCTTTCTAGACATCCTTTCCGATGGACTGCTAAGACGTGTTCTGGATAATTCTAGTGGTGGACACGTTACAGTTGGTATCAGAGCCGACCAATAACGGAATTGCTTTTATAAAATCTTAATTAAATGAAGTAAAGAAATTATTGCTGTCCAAACATTTCCTTGCCTTCAATGCTGTCTTGCAGAGTTATGAAGCTTGGAACAAGTTTTTGGTATTTCGGGTCATGTTTATGATTGCAATGCATTCTCCGCTTTATAGACAAAGAATTGGGATGATGAACATCCTGGAGCAGATTTCTAATCCATCACCTTTATACATAGAACGAAGATGGACGGGATCTTCAGGAATCTACTATATAGCCGCCCACCGGTTTGCTTATCTACAGACCAACCTAAAGAGGATCAAGTGGTTGGAAGACTTGAAAGTCGTGAAGCTGTTCATTTTTATGGAAGCTCATGTAAATTCGACTTTACATATCCGAGGTCGGAGGGTTGAGATGAACTCATATGTATATGAGGAAGTAACCCGTGTAATCCCAGCCGACAGGATTAAAGTGTTGGGCCACCATGAGAAGTATGGATTCCAATGGAAAGGATATCCTGAACTTCCAATGACTTATCGATTCCTGAAGATCCATGACCCAAAACCCTACTATTACACAATTCCTGTAGACAAATTCAATACAACGTTGTTCTCCCCAAACTGAATGTAACGATTGGCTTATCATCACATGAAACATTGTATTCGAAAGGGCTATGCCCATGTAAATACAAATAAAGACTTCTTTTTATCAATGTCTGGCTATGTATAAGAGTTGATAAAAAGTTAAGTAGCTACATTGTTTACGAGATAGTCGAATTAAAGATGTCGTATAAGCTAACGTCGATTATCGTATAATAACATTAAGAAAACCTTTATTCAGGCACAACCCCAGGTACAGGTTCCTAATTCGGCTCCTACATCAAGTACTGTTGTGATCCAGGAGAAGAAGTTCCTCCTCAAGCAGATAAACCCACCCGAGTTTGACAGGAGAGGCAGATTCGTCCAAGCTGATGCTGAAATTTGGATTGAATCCATGGAGGATTACTTCGAAGCAGCCGGTACTACACCCACCAATCAGGCTATGCTCGCCAAGCTTAAGCTCACTGGCAAAGCCAGGCTTTGGTGGAAGAAATGGTGCAGGGATCAAGGGATCGCAGAGGGATCCGTTACCTGGGAGAAGCTGAAGAAAGCCGTGCAGGGAAGATACTTACCACCTGCATATCGCACGCAGAAAATGAACGAGTTCTATGTCCTAAAACAACTAGGATTCACTCTTGACGCATACTACTCTAAATTCGTTTCACTTTTAAAGTATGCACCACAAATGGGCATGACACAGTAGGTGTCCAAATTTTGTGCGGGCTTAAATCCACCAGTAAATACCCGTCTCGAATCTATGCATCCATTAGATCTTTAGGATGCACTCATTCGAGTGGCTCCTATATTTCAGGAGGTGCAAGCTAGACCAAGGAGTAACAAAACTTGGTCTTATAATGACCCGAACAGAGGAGCATTCAGACCTCAAATGAAGAGAGTTCAAGGTCATAATCAGGGACAAAGAAGGAAAGCAAGGACAAATAACGTCAACAACTTTGTTCCTACTCAAAGTAATGGCCGAAACCTTCGTTGTTTCCACTACAACGAACCCGGTCACTTCAAGAGGCAAGGTCCCAAGCTCAGGCGGAGGACATCGCCAAACGCCTTTCCAAGGAGCAGGTCGTGGTCAAGTAACCGCTACCCGTGGAAGAGGAAGAACCGCCTGCATTGCCAATAGGCAAAGATGCGAAGAAGAAGAAGAGGAAGATCCGACTATGGAAGCAGAATTCGAAAGAGCGACAGTCCATGCCGCTTTACACAAGAAATGGCGGAATCGCCAGTTCTCGGTGATTCAGACACCGTCAGACTATCACGATAAAGGTTTCAAAACCTTGATTGATTGTGGCAGTACACATTCCTTTATCTCACCAGCATGTGCAAAAAGATTAGGAATAGCCACAGTAGAAGCACCTACCTTGCTTGTGGAGTTGGCAAATGTCCATGAGGTAGCTTGTACCACGCAAACTACTAAGGTGGAATTCTTTCTAGGAGGAAAGAAGACTTCAGTCAAATTCAGAGTCATGAATTTAGGTATCCATGAGTGTCTACTCGGGATGGATTGGCTTAAGCCCAACGACACCCACATTCACTGTGGAAAGGGTCAAGTTTCCTTTTGAAACTCTGAAAGGGAATTTGTCACAACTCAAGGTGAGGCAGGAGTGCCAAGAATCCAATTGTCCAAAATATCTCGGATCATAAAAGGAGTCAGAAAAGGATTACCCGTTTACTTGATCAAACTCAACAAGTTGGATCAAAAGCAAGAGCCTCATGAAGGGCCTTCTTGGCTAAAGGAATACGCTAACGTATTCCCTGAAGAATTGACCGAACTTCCACCTCAAAGAGAAGTAGATCATGAGATTAGGTTAGTGCCTGGAGCTGCACCAATTGCAAAGAGACCTTATAGAATGTCCATACCAGAAGCAATTGAGCTGAAGGAACAACTCAAACAACTGTTAGATCAGGGCTACATCCGGCCTAGCAATTCACCGTGGGGAGCTCCAGTATTCTTTCAGAAAAAGAAAGATGGGACACTTCGACTATGTATTGATTACCGAGGGTTGAACCAATCAACAGTCAAGAACAAGTATCCCATTCCTAGAATAGATGAGCTTCTTGATCGTTTTCAGGGTGCAAAGATCTTCTCCAAGATTGATCTCAGGTCAAGTTACTATCAGATAAGGATTAAGGAATAAGATATCCCAAAGACGGCCTTCAATACAAGATATGGGCACTTTGAGTTCCTGGTCATGTCATTCCGGCTTATGAATGCACCTACCACCTTCAATTGATTCATGTAGGATATCTTTAGGCCATATCTTGATGATTTCGTGCTTGTCTTCTTCGATGACACTTTAGTCTATTCTAAATAGGAAGAAGATCATGAACCTCAACTTTAGGTTGTCCTTGAGACAATGAGGTCACATAAGCTGTATACAAAAATGAAGAAGTGTGCATTCTTCAAGCGTCAGATTGAATATCTAGGATTCATAGTATCATCAAAAGGAATATCAGTAGACCCAGCCAAGGTCAGAGATGTGCTTGAATGGCCAATACCAATATCCATCAAAGAGATACGTAGCTTTCTTGGATTGACAGGATGGTATAGGGTCTTCATCAAAAACTATGCTTTGATTGCAGCACCTCTTACAGACTTACTAAAGAAGCAGACTTCCATTACATGGTCAATTTCCGAACAAAATAGCTTCGAAAGATTGAAGCAAAGTTTGGTATCAGCACCTATTCTAAAACTTCCTGACCTCAATAAGGAGTTTGAGGTAGTAAACTGATGCTAGCATTCTTGCCTTGGGGTGTGTACTTATGGAGGAAGGTCATCCAGTAGCATACTCTTCAAGGAAATTGAAGAGCCATGAAAAGAATTATGCTACGCATGATCTGGAATTACTAGGTGTCATCCATGCTCTAAAACTTTGGAGACACTACCTGTTGGATAACAAGTTTACTCTAGTAACCAACCATAAGAGCCTCAAATGGATCTTTACCCAAAACGAGCTCAACATGAGGCAACGTCGGTGGATTGAAGTATTGGAGGAATATGACTTTGAAATCAAGTACCGACCAAGGAAAGAGAATTTAGTTGCCAATGCACTTAGTCGCAAGGCATTTCTAAATTCCCTAATCTTGCAGAATCCATCAACGGCCAGATCTCTGGCTACAAAAGTATCTATGCCAAACAATCCAATACTTGAATTAGCTAGAGAGGAAGCATGCCATGATTTGGCCTACCAAGCAATGCTAAATGAGATTTCTACCAAGGAGCAGAATCAAAAGTTGCAAGCTAAATATCTGGAATTTTCCATTGATAATGGACTTGTCTACTATAGAACAAGGCTATGTATACTAGCAATCCAGTCACTTAAGCAGAAGATAATGTGGGAAGCTCATGATTCTCCTTTTGCAGGATATTCTGGCTATGCTAAGACTCTTAATGCAGTTAGGAAGAGCTACCATTGGGAGAGGCTCAAGGGTGACGTTCTCAAATATGTCACTGAGTGTTTGTCTTGCCAACGTATCAAAGCCGAACATGTCATGATGCCAAGGAAACTACAACCGCTTGGCATCCCTCAAATGAAATGGGAATTCATCAGTATGGATTTTGTTGTAGGCTTACCCCAAGTCCAGGGAGGATACAACTCCATCATGGTTGTGTTTGACATGCTTACTAAGATTGCACACCTTATTCCAGTAAAGACAAACTATAAAGCCTCCGACATTGCAAGATTGTTTATCAAGGAGATATTCAAGCTACATGGTTTACCCAGAAGAATCATTAGTGATCGAGATTCTCTCTTCACATCACACTTCTGGAGAGCTATCTTTGAAGCTATTGGGACTCAACTCTGTTTTAGCACCGCCTACCATCCCCAAACGAATGGCCAAACAGAGCGAGTAAACCAAGTCATCGAGGACCCAAGAAGTGGATTCAATACTTGCCTTTGGTAGAATTTGCCTACAATGCTTCTTACCAGCAAAGCATTCAGATGACCCCTTTCCAAGCATTATATGGTCATGATTGTTGAAGTCCTCTAAACTTTTCTGATCCAACCCTAAGGGTTGAAGCGTCAAGGCAGATGTTGGAAGAGATGGATGATCAAATAAAGCCAATAAGACAAGACATACATGCAGCCAAGGATAGACAGAAGGCACACACGGATCTGAAACGTCAAGAAAGAGTCTTCGAAGAAGGAGACATGGTCTTCATTCGCGTACGCCCTAAAAAGAGTTCTCTATCCCTAGGAGATTGCAAGAAGCTAAGTCCAAGGTATTGTGGGCCATACAAAGTCCTCAAATACCTAGGACCCAATGCTTATAGATTGCAACTCCCTGAGAACCTAAAAGTTCACAATGTATTCCATATCAGCCTATTGAAAAAATATGTACCCAACCCTAACCATGTACTTGATGACCAACAAATTGTAATGCCTAGTCAAGGAGTCCTTGAACTAAGGCCGGATAGGATCTTAGATGTTAGGGAGAGACAGCTAAGATCCAAAACCTTGAGAGAATGCCTCGTCCAGTGGAAAGATTATCTCGAAGAGGATGCCACTTGGGTAGATGAAGGCACTCTCAACCATCAATATCCCCAGTTTATCTCAAGATGAGGTCATCTCGATTCCTCTAAGGGGGAGAGAATGTAATATTTTTGTTAAAAATATTATAAAGGCCATGAGAAGTCTCGGGGAAGTGACAATGTTACATTGGGACGGGTTAATCTAATACACTCTCCACTGAGCCCAATCGAGACATAGCTTAGCAAAACCCCGTATTTCTCATGAGAACCTCCTCTTGGAAGGAGGATAAGGGATAAATATTGATTTAATGCAAATTTTTTTATTACCTTCCTCCAGCCGAAGCGTGGCTGAGGGAAGGGGATGGTGCTAAAATGGAAGAGTGAATGAGGTGGAGGGGAGAGTCTACATGCGGCCAAACACGTGGAGGAAAGGGAAGGCCTTATCCCTTCCTATAAATACCCCCTCTAAGGGGTGAGAAGGGAGAGGGTCGTGGTGAAAATATGGTGGATCGATCACTAGTTGAAGGCATCCACGCAGGCAGGGACAAGAAGGGACACCGCGGGCTGTGTCGTGAGTGAAAGGCGGAGAGGAGCACCGTACGTTGGCTGCCGTCGCCCCGCTGATGCCCAGAGCCACCGCTGGTACGAAGAGCCGCCACTTGCTCTGTCGGGATCACGGCCGCTTGGCCATGCTGGCCATCGTCATCCCATCTCCTCTCCCTACCACGACTATAGCTGGAAGCTTTAGAAGCTTCTAGTAACTTCTAAGGGCCTCCTCCCAAGCCCCCTTTCCCGTGGTACATTAAACCTTTTCCGTGGTAGATTTAACCCCTTTTCCGGGGTACATTAAAGCCCTTTTCCAAGTTACATTAAAGCCCTTTTCCGATTACATTAAAGCCCTTTTCCGGGGTACATTAAAGCCCTTTCCCGGGGTACATTAAAGCCAAGTCCCTTAAAGTTCACCTTACTCTAGGAAAAGAAAACCCTTAATCCCCGTGCCTAAATCCATAAGTCCCATCTTGTGTTTGAAACCCGTGTTTTACCCCTCATATTTCTTTTTTTAATACACCCCTAATCCTTTCTAAACCCCGTGTTCCCTTTTACTTACACGCCTTTTTCCCCATACTACAAACCCTTGTGTTATCTTTCAAAATTTTCCCCTAGGTTTGAAAAACTCCTAAGTCTTTTCACTCCAGTGACCAAAAGATCTTCCAAGGGCTTTCATAGATGTTTGTGAAGCCACACTCACACATAACCTTTTTCACCGTGATTATATCCTATAGACCCTTTTTTTTTCTCTAAAGCTTTATAAACCCTTTCCCTCTCCGAAGAAGCTAAGATTTTAGAGGTCTTATTATCCCTCCTCGTGGTCAACCTTTTTAACGACTCCTTGCCTCGCAATAGAGACGGTGGAAATCCGAAAGAAAGAGTAAAAGTTGTATTCACATTCGAACTGTGATGCCGCCTAAGAAACAGTCCAAGGAGTAGCTGCGGGAGGGTCATCTCCCGGTATCCATGTGGATATCTCACCCCAAAACGAGGTTTTTTTTTTCTTCTTGGTTTTATATCGGTTTTAAGTCAATCATGCAAAGATGAATTGTTAAGGATAGGATAGATTTTTTCGAGTTATTTTCAATGAAGGAGTTTAGTTTAATTGAACAAATGATAATGTATAGAACATAGTTTCCTTCGAATAAGCATCATGCATTAAAACGACTTACGAGCAAGATTATCTACCTACTATAGTAGTATATTTCGGCTAAATCTTGAAGGTATAAAAACCACATCTTGCTCCATTAATCCTATTCCTTTTTGCAATGAATCATCGTAGAAGATGAAATTCATGAAAGGTTTCTTACGTTGCTGAATTCTAGAACATTATCATTGCTAATTGCATATCTTAGCAAGGAAAAGATTGTTATTTGGCATGAGTTTCATTGCAAGGAAAAAGGCAGATTAATTGAATTTACCTAACCTCAAAGCATTAAAGATAGGATTGAAAAAATCAACTGTCATAAGGATAACAAATCGTGCCAAGGTGATCTCAATATTATATTCTAAAAGATAACCAAATTAATGTAAACTTAGAAATACCTATGCTGCGAAATATGCTTTAGGAAGGACTTAAAGACCAAGAAACGTTTATACCTTAAACACTTGACTATCTTCCCTCATTGTAGGGTCAATAAATTCGTAAATGTAAAATAACTAGGGTTTGTCCCTGAAATCCTTAAAAAGAGACCCTAGGTCCGACAAACGTCAGCTTAAAGAAACTAAAACGGATTATTTCATCGCGGGACTTGCGCATCCAGTAGGAAGTCATATAGTCTTGTGATTGATTCACAAGAAGAAAGGGTAAATACCCTCAACAAGGATGGCAGATCCTTACGCAAGTTATCTTGCAAAAGGATGTATTCTTGGATATCCTTCTAAATAAGGAAAGTTATGAACCGCAAACTAAAGTATCCAATGAACTTGAGGGTTGACCAAGTCGGGTTAATAAGGAACGCCCTAACCCGGAATATAAAGGATCTTGCCAAGTTGCAAGACACCTTGGAATGAGTGTTGATACATTCGAAAGGAAAGAATCATTCCTTAGCAGTTTGCCAAACAACAAGGTCGATTAATAGAAATGTTTGTGCTTGCTAGAGATTTTAGAGCACTGTTTGGTTTATGAATTACAAATTAAATGAATATCTATACTTCAGGTTGAAGGCCTGAAGGAAGAGGCAGTTTCAGTTACCCCCGACTGCTTGCTTGACCCTAACCAAGGGGGTTGTTGATGACTGTGCCGGGAATGTGGACCGAACCCGTCGCGAGATGTCTGTCTGTTGAGCTCTACTTGGAGCAAGAGGACGCTTGGGTGCCAGGGGGGCTCTGGCCATAAATCCCTCGCCTTCTGGGTCCTGCACAAGAGGCTAACGTGACTCGGGATTGGATCTCGAGGCTCGCATACTAGTTTACGGGCGGAAGCTTGGAATAGTGATCCCTGTGGATTACTGGATAGCCTTCGGGCAGATTATGGACAAGCCTACGGGTGGAACTCCTTGTATTTCAAAGATAAAATGACGAAATGTTAATAAAGAACTTGTTTGATATTGTTTTTCTATGTCACGTGATAAGATTACGTGATGGAACCAGTGCTTAACGGATTAATTAAAGAAGTTGATTATTACATGTCAAATTAATGTGTTAGATAATTACATAACTAAAAGAAACCGAGAAAGTGCGAAGGATGGGCCATAGGTCCGTCCTACGATTGGGTGGTCTCGGTTAGCCAGGAACTTTTCTCTAAATCTTGAAGAACAGTTGAATGATCAACGAAAGCGATAACCTATAGTTATGTCTTAACCGATTTACGATGTTTTAGGGGAACGGAATGGGACTATGCCTTATGGCAGAGAGGTTGAGCTTTGCATCCCTCTCATTTCCCATTCTCCTTGAACCAAGTGCAGCATAAATCTGCTTCGGATGTGGCGTTTCTGTGTAAAGTAGTACGCTTGGGTCCGACGCTAGTTTCTGTTGGATAATGACCAATCAGGATAACCCTAATTCCGTTCAATCCTAAGAGGGAACGGCCAGGATACTTCTGCTACGTGGCAGACGCGGAAAGACCTAGATCGCAAATCCCGTAACATTCCATAGGAGTGCCGGGCGGAGCTTTCTAGACATCCTTTTCAATGGACTGCTAAGACATGTCCTAGATGATTCTAGTGGACACATTACAGAGAGAGGCAGAGGAAATGAGAAAGGGAGAGAAAGAGAGAAAAGGAAAGAATGAACGAGAGAGAGAGAGAGAGAGAGGGGGAGAAAACATTAAACATAATTGGGAAAGAGAGAAAGAGAGAGAGAGGGAGAGGGAGGGAGGAAGGAAGGAAGAGAGAAAGGGAGGAAGAGATTGTTGTTATTGTTGTTTTTTAATTTCTTCTTTCCTTTTTTTCTTGTTTGTTGTTGTTATGGTAGTCGTATTAATGGTAGTGGTAGTGGTAGTGGTAGTTGTTTAATTTCTTATTTTCTTGTTTGTTGTTATTGTGGTAGTCGTAGTAGCGGTAGCGGTAGCCATAGTGGTAGTTGTTGTTTAATTTCCTATTTTCTTGTTTGTTGTTGTGGTAGTCGTAATAGTAGTAGTGGTAGTGGTAGTGATAATAGTAGTTGTTTAATTTCTTCTCTTATTGTTTGTTGTTGTTGTGGTAGTCATAGTCATGATTATAGTAGTAGTACTAGTAGTAGTAATAGTAGTTTTCTTGTTTGTTGTAGTAGTAGTAGTAGTAGTTTTTTTTTCTTGTTTGTTATTGTTTAGTTTTCTTATTTTTTGTTGTTGTTGTTGTTGTTGTTGTTGTTGTTGTAGTTTTTTATTCTTTTCTTGTTTGTTATTATTATAGTAGTTGTTGTTGTTATTTTTCCTTCTTTTCTTGTTTATTGTAGTGGTAGTGGTAGTGGTAGTGATAGTGGTAGTGGTTTGTTATTGTAATAGTCCTAGTCGTGGTTGTAGTAGTAGTAGTGGTTTTCTTATTTGTTGTTATTGTAGTAATATTTTTTAAAATTTTCTTGTTTATTATTGTTTAGTTTTCTTGTTTGTTGTTTGTTGTTGTAGTAGTAGCAGTAGTAATAGTAGTTGTTGTTTTTCCTTCTTTTATTATTTATTGTTGTGGTAGTGGTAGTGGTAGTGGTAGTGGTAGTGATAGTGGTAGTGGTAGTGGTAGTGATAGTGGTAGCGATAGAGATGTTTTGTTAAATGAAATTAGTAGTAGAGAGAGATATATGTTTTGTTAAAGGAAATGAGAGAGGGAGAGGAAGAGAAAAAGGAAGAAGGAATGAGAAAGAGGGAATAAACATAAAACATAATAAAGAAAGAGAAAAAGAGAGAGATGAAAGAAGAGAAAAGAATAAATGGAAAAAAAATAAGGAGAGAGTGGTGGCGAGGTCCAATGAGGTCCGATGCAATACCACGAGACCTGACATACGTTAATTTGTGGGTGGGTGGAGACTTTACATACGTTAATTTCACTGAGTTACAAGAGAAGAAATCCCTTCTCAAATAATTTAAGAAAGAAAAATAAATGATAACAAAAACAAATTGTTTGCCGTAACGTAGATAAAATGGAAAAAGATGAAAATCGTGATGTTCAAGATGGCGATACGTATCTTAATCAGCGTGTCACATGTCATTGCTCTCAATGTAAGTTGGCATTTAGACGAAAACGTCGATTGTCTATAAAACACGTATGACGCTTCGGCAAGTTTCAATCTAAGATCATTGATCAAACGATCTCAGATTTTGAGCAAACGGTAAGAAAAATGTGTATCAATCATACATTGTATTCGCAAGCTAATTGAATACCATGTACAAAAACATTGGGTATGGCTAGAAAATTTTCTATCCAGGGAGGAGACGTATCGTCCCAAGGAGTGCATCCTTTGCGGCCAGTTAGAAGAGTTCATGGGCGTGCGATGGATGGAGTGCTTGAGCTAATCCACCACTTGCAAGGTACTACCCAATCTATATCGTCAATACTAGGGGAGACATGCAAGCTTCCAGACTTACCTACAATCTTGGAGCCTGAGATGGAGGCAATGAACGATGCATCGATACCCATGGATGTCGAGACTTCTGATCTGCTTAGAGAGGAAGTATCCATATCATTATATGATGGATGCCGAGAATCTTGTTTGAAGATACTACTTGCACTCCTAAGTGTGCAATCAAAATGCGGGTGGAGAGATGCGAGTGTGACCGAGTTATTCAGGTACCTTGTACGTACACTTCGTTGATTTCTTTTCAACACTATTATTTAAAACATTTGTGCTTTTTCAAGGTGTTTTATGTTTTTTTTTCAAGTTACTAAGGTATCATATATTACCACTTGCAAATACTATGCATGAGTCTCATGATGATGCACGATATGTTTTACGAAAGCTTGGCATGGACTACAACAGCATCCATGTATGTATCAACGATTGCATATTATTTGGAGGAGAATACGAGACTATGAAAATATGTCCAAAGTGTGGTGCTCACAAGTATCGGAAGGACTTGCAAGGGCAAACCATCCCTCAAAAAGTTCTTAGACACTTTTCGCTCATCCCCTACATATATCACATGTTTCGTACGTTCGGCATGACGAGCTTGACATGGCATGCACAGAATAGACACATAAATGAAGTTTAATGAATATCAATGGATTCACGTGCATGGAGTCACATTGACTCTACCTTCCCAAGCTTTACCCAAGACCCAAGGAATCTTCGACTGGGTCTTGCTATGGATGACATCGTGAACCCATTCGGTCTGTACTCAACTTCTTATAGTGTGTAGCCTATAGTCCTTGTCAACTACAATATCCCTCCATGGCTTTTTACGAAGAAAGAACATATCATCCTTAGCTTACTTGTTTCCAGCCACTACAAAGTCAAAAATATGGACGTTTATCTTCGTCCATTAGTCGATGAGCTTAAGATTTTGTGGGAGGAGAGGATCACCGTGCAAGATATGAGCAAGTGCAATGATCGATGGACCGACAATATTCGAGCTATTCTCATATGAATGATGCATGACTTTTCGAGATTCGGAGAGTGCTCATGTAAGTAGGCTTCCGTTCTCGTTGGTAATATCTATCATAGCTCGTTCACATTTGTATTTACTGGATAGAGGTATTGGGATCACATGTCTGGTTACCTCAAGTTATCATGCGTGTCCATTGTGCAGGCCACACTGTGGGAGCTTTTGCTCAACCGCCAAGACCCACGGACCGCTTATTGTTTCAAGCATTCCAAGTGAGCTCTAATGGCTATCTCTCACCTAGCCGACGTGCCGTCGATCCTACGAGTGTAGTGAGCTTACCTTAGTGCTGATACGAGTTGCCTCCTCTCTCCCACACACCGATAGCTCCACGATCCTAGATGTTAGCTCAAGCATCCTCAAGCCTCCTCCACCTCCAAGCTCCATCATCCATAGCTGCGCGTGCAAGAAGAGAGAAGGGAAGAGAAGAAGAGAAGAGGATATGGTGAAGAGCTTCACCCTCTTCATCCCTCACTCTCACACACACTCACTCCCTCATACTCTCACACTCCCCCTCTCAAGAGCACACACAAGCAAGAAGGTGAGAAGGAGAGAAGAAGAAGAAGACTCCTTTTTCCACACACCAAAGAATGATCTCTTATTCACTTTTTGAACTTTATATATACAAACTCTAAAATCCCATGGGCACCCATCCCTCTTTTACATGACCAGCCATTGTGGCAAGGTTCTTTTTCCATTTTTCTCTTTTTACCTTGTGCCTCTAGCCTACAACCATCCAATATTTTACAATTGGCACAAGAGGGAGCCTGGCAATCTTTTACAAGAATCTTTCGAGTTTTTTGAGACGCCTTTTCTTTTAAGGTTGCGCTTTTTGCCTCGGTTCATCTTTAGAGGCCGCCTGCGTGTCTTTGCTCTTTTTCCATCTTCCTTTTACTTTTTCCTCCATTTTTCACCATCTTGACTTGGGGTCGCCATCTTGACTTGGGGTTGACATTACCCCCCTATGTGGGAGCTTTCGCTCAACCGCCAAGACCCACGGACCACTTATTGTTTCAAGTGTTCCAAGGAGCTCTGATGGCTATCTCTCACCTAGCCAACGCACCGTCGATCATACGAGTGTAGTGAGCTTACCTTAGTGCTGATACGAGTTGCCTCCTCTCTCCCACACACCATTAGCTACACGATCCTAGATGCTAGCTCAAGCATCCTCAAGCCTCCTCCACCTCCAAGCTCCATCCTCCATAGCCGCACGCGCAAGAAGAGAGAAGGGAAGAGAAGAAGAGAAGAGGAGATGGTGAAGAGCTTCACCCTCTTAATCCCTCACTCTCACACACACTCACTCCCTCACACTCTCACACTCCCTCTCTCAAGAGCACACAAGCAAGAAGGTGAGAAGGAGAGAAGAAAAAGAAGACTCATTTTGCCTTATTCACTTTTTGAACTTTATATATACAAATCCTAAAATCCCATGGGCACCCATCCCTCTTTTACATGACGGGCCATTGTGGCAAGGTCCTTTTTCCATTTTCTTCTTTTTGCCTTCTACCTCTAACCTACACCCATCTAATATTTTACAATTTGCACAAGAGGGAGCCTGGCGCTCTTTTACAAGAATTTTCCAAGACTATATTTGGTCGTAGAAAAATCATAAACTTCTAGCTTGGTATATAAATATTCATTTTATGAAATGAAAGTTTATTTAGCTAGTCAAAGTGTTAAGCTAGTTGATTTTGGACAAAGCCAATATCCATCTTGTCTATATTGTCAAGATAGATTGAAATTTTGAAGAAAAGATATCTATATATCATGCATATATATACAAAAAATGTAAATGGGGTGAGTAATTATTTAACATACTTGTGTTTATCGGTTTACACAAAAAAAAAAGAACCATCACATCATAGGTTATTCAAACTTATTACTATATGGTATTAGATCAAGTTATTAAACCAAACCTAGTTAGCTGTGAATCTCTTAAGGTCCTAGTTCATGGAACTTATACATGTCACTTTAAATGATGTTATATCTAAAAGAAAAAACTCATATTATAATATCTTCAAATACATAACATTATAAATTTTAGCCATGATAATATGTTTTCATATAATGTTTAAGGCTCATGTATTCTAAATTCTCTCTATACTCCTTCAAACCTTTGTATTCTTACATTAAACTTGGAAATCTCCTAAGTATATACTAGCTAAGCCTCCTTGATGTTTCCACCATCGTAGGACATCATATTTGTTAGTATGTTAGAAAAGATAGAGGTGAAATCCATATCTCTTAATAGCCACATAGCTTACATTCATCACTTAAGCTCTCAAGATGTATGATCTCATATTTGTAACATACAAAGTGCCCTTTAAAGCTAAACATAAACATAGTGCTATCTTTCATTCAAAAAAGTAAGACATTCATTAAAAGTGGAACTTGAGAAATTTCCAAAATCTCTAATATGGTGTTATAATGTCCTAATTGAGCCAAGCATCAAGATCCACTAAAGGATCTTTGCTAAAATCCCTCAAGATTCTGATCTAAAGCAACCAAACAACTACCAACATAATGCCATCTACTATAATAAAAGCTAAGAATAAAATTGAGTAGTAAGCATGTATTTGCAAGTAATAGAGTCTTAATGTATCTTACAAGTTATCTTGCCTTCTATCTTGGTATTCCACCCCTCATTAACAAATTATAGGACATGATTATATGCTAGCATATTTGACTCATAGCATGGCCTTTGATCTTTGTATATTAGTATTGGAAAAGAAATTAATAGACACATTAATAGGAATAATCAAAGTAATCTTTCTTAGTCTACTTAAGATATTAGTTTTCAATGTTTTCTATATCTTAAAAAAGATTTTACATCTATCATAGTTCTCACTAGTGGCTAGGCTTGGTGAAGACTACTCAAGGCTTATTAAATCAAGCAAAGAAAGCAAAGATATTGCTCCGCATTGGCCATTATGTATAGGGATAATATAAAAATAGTCATTAAAAAATATTCTATTCTCTAGGAGTTGTGTTTTTCTCTTGTCTTTGAACATTTATTATCTAATCAAACCATGCAGAACATCAATAACGTTGATAATACACTCGATGGATTACCATTTCTCAGGATTAGAAGGATAAACATCTACAAATAAAAATAAAACTTATCATAATAAAATGTAATACCAAGTTTACTAAAAGAAAAAAATTGAGAATAAAATACTTATAATTGGGTTTATGCAACGGAAGACTTGATACTCCAAGTTCTAAATGCAACTGTGTATGCATAAATACATGTTGTACTAAAATCTCTTTTATGATTTTCTTGTTTTCTCCCTCTTTCACTACAAGGATATGAAGGCCTAGCGACGGGGCTTTCTGACACAAAATAGTGGCATCGCTCAGACGAAAAAAACGCGGGCCGAAATCCCAGCGTGTTATTTTGCGTGAGTACACGAAAGAGAGAGTGAAAGGGAGAGCAAACTCCATCTTGCATTTGAGAGGGAGAGGGAGATAAAGAGAGAAAGAGGAAGAATGAAAGCTTCTCACGGCTGCTGCCACCGTTCGCGAAGAAGAGGAGGAAGTGTACGGAGGGCGAAGAGGAGCCGCCGTCACGAAGAGGAGCCGCCGAATCCATCCTCGAGCCTTTACCGTGAGTGCACTGTTCCTTCTTACTTTGTTTTTGTATTTTCTCTTTTTCTTTTACTTGTTTTTGTTTAAAAATCATGTGTATTGAGAGAGGGAGAGAAAATAAGAGAGGGAGAGGAAGAGAGAAAAGGAAAGAAAGAACGAGAGAGAGAGAGAGGGAGAAAACATTAAACATAATAGGAAAAGAGAGAAAGAGAGGGAAAGGGAGAGGGAGGGAGAGGGAGAGGAAATGAGAGAGGGAGAGGAAGAGAAAAGGAAATGAGAGGGGGAGAGGAAGAGAGAAAAGGAAAGAAGAAACGAGAGAAAGAGGGAAAAAACATTAAACATAATAGGGAAAGAGAGAAAGAGAGGGTGAGGGTGAGGGAGGGTGAGGAAATGAGAGAGGAAGAGGAAGAGAGAAAAGGAAAGAAGAAACGAGAGAGAGAGAGAGGGAGAAAACATTAAACATAATAGGGAAAGAGAGAAAAAGAGGGAGAGGGAGAGGGAAGGAGAGAGAGGAGGGAGATGTTGTTGTTATTGTTGTTGTTGTTGTTTTATTTTTTCTTTTCTTTTTTTATTATTTGTTGTTGTTGTGGTAATGGTAGCGGTAGCGGTAGCAGTAGCGGTAGCGGTAGTGGTAGTAGTAGAGAGAGGGAGTTGTTGTGGTGGTCGTAGTCGTGATTGTAGTACTAGTACTAGTAGTAATAATAGTAGTTTTCTTGTTTGTTGTAGTGGTAGTAGTAGTAGTAGTTTTTTTTCTTTTTTTGTTTATTGTTGTTTAGTTTTCTTGTTTTTTTTTTAGTAGTAGTAGTAGTAGTTTTTTCTTCTTTTCTTGTTTATTGTTATTGTAGTAGTAGTTGTTGTTGTTGTGGTCGTTGTTGTTTTTTCTTGTTTTCTTGTTTATTATAATGGTAGTGTAGTGGTAGTGGTAGTGGTAGTGGTTTGTCGTAGTCATAGTGGTAGTCGTAGTCGTAGTCGTAGTCATCGTAGTCATGGTTGTAGTAGTAGTAGTGGTTTTCTTGTTTGTTGTTGTTATTGTTGTAGTGGTAATAGTACTAGTTTTTTCTTATTTTCTTGTTTATTGTAGTAGTAGTAGCAGCAGCAGCAGCAGCAGCAGTAGTAATAGTAGCAGTAGTAGTTATTATTGTTGTTATTTCTTCTTTTCTTGTTTATTGTATTAGTAGTGGTAGTGGTAGCGATAGAGAGAGAGAGATGTTTTGTTAAAGGATGATAGTAGAGAGAGATATATGTTTTGTTAAATGAAATGAAAAAGGGGGAAGAAGAGAGGGAAGAAACATACAACATAATAAAGAAAGAGAAAAAGAGAGAGAGAGATGGAAAAGATGGAAAACACTCTGACATACGTTAATTTGTGGGTGGGTGGAGTCTTTACATACCTTAATTTTTTTCTGAGTTACAAGAGAAGAAATCCCTTCTCAAACAATTTAAGAAAGAAAAAAAGAATGATAACAAAAACAAATTGTTTGTTATAATGTAAAAAAATGGAAAATGATGAAGGTTGTGATGTTCAAGATCGTGAAGCGTATCTTAATGAGCATGTTCCATGTCCTTACTCTCAATGTAAGGTGGCAATTAGACGAAAACATCGATTGTCTATAGAACACGTACGACGCTTTGGCGAGTTTCAATCTGAGATCATTGATCAAGCGATCTTAGATTTTGAGCAAACAGCAAGAAAAGTTTATATCAATCATGCATTGTATTCTCAAGCTAATTGAATAGCATATACAAAAAGATTGGGTGTGGCTGGCAAATTTTCATCCAGGGAGGTGACCTTTCATCCCAAGGCGGAGTGTACCCTCTGCGGCCAATTAGAAGAGTTCATGGGCGTGCATGCATTGTATTCTCAAGCTAATTGAATAGCATATACAAAAAGATTGGGTGTGGCTGGCAAATTTTCATCCAGGGAGGTGACCTTTCATCCCAAGGCGGAGTGTACCCTCTGCGGCCAATTAGAAGAGTTCATGGGCGTGCAATGGATGGAGTGCCTAAGCCAATCCACCACTTGGACCATACTACCTAATCTATAACGTCAATACCAGAGGAGACAGGCAACCTTCGAGACTTACTTACAATCTTGGAGCTTGAGATGGAGGCAATGATCGATGCATTGATTTCCATGGATGTCAAGACTTCTGATCCGCTTAGAGAGGAAGCATTCATACCATTATAAGATGGGTGTCGAGTATCTCGCTTGAAGACATTGCTTGTACTTTAAGTGTGCAAGCAAAATATGGGTGGAGCGATGCGAGTGTGACCGAGTTGATCAGGTACCTTGTAGGTATGATTCATTGATTTCTTTTCGGTACTATCATTAAAAAAATTTGTGCTTTTTCAAGGTGTTTTATGATTTTTTTTTCAGGTTACTGAAGTATCATATATTACCACTTATAAATACCATGCCTGAGTCTCATGATGATGCACGACATGTTTTATGAAAGCTTGGCATGGACTACAACAGTATCCATGCATGTATCAACGATTTCATACTGTTTCGAGGAGAATACGAGACTATGGAGACATGTCCAAAGTGTGGTTCTCACAGGTATCGATAGGACTTGCAAGGGCAAACCATCCCTCAAAAAGTTCTTAGACACTTTTCGCTTATCCCCTCATAAACCACATGTTTCGTACGTCCAGCATGGTGAGCTTGAAAACATGGCATGCATAGAATAGGTCCACAGATGGAGTTCAACAAATGTCAGCGGATTCACGTGCATTGGTGCACAAATCAGACGCTATATGTATGAGTAGTAAGCGCCGGAAGGTTCCCAAGAACAAAAGAACTCTACTTTTGCACAAAGAACAAGGAAGAAAGCTTGCACGACATGAAGCAAGAGACTAATTGGGTACAATTTTTTCCCATGCCTTGTGTGAGCGCTTCACAAAGCATGTATTTTATATATTATTGATCCCCAAGCTCAAAAAATAGCCCAATTTACAATTAGCATACTTTAGCTTTTGTGTTTTCTTTTGTCCCACTAAAGAATTAAAGATATTGGGTGTCCAAGGAGTCGAGCGGCACCCAAATACAATGTCCAACACAAATATTTAAATCGTGCATCCATGTGCATATAAAAATAATAAATAAATGTCAAGCGCTTCAATAAATAAGCGTATCAAAATATTGACGCCATGCCTAAGATGCGCGCCCATCAAAATGATAATGATTTGAATACACGCTATCCTCCAGTGCTTCCCAATGCCACGGCTGCTTACTCTACACATCAAATGAAGCATTCACAATTGTTAGAAAATAATAAAATTAAACCGAAAAAAGTAAATACCTAGCAATATTCAGCTACAAAATAAATAAATTGGTTAGAACTCAATCCTAACCTTAATGTATTACGAGTGCACACTCTAAACTCATAAACGTCTATTAATTTAAATATGTATTTTGCAAAATCACCCACTATGCAATCACTCACTTACACATTAAATTAACAAGACGCCCAAAAAGAATAGGCGTCCCCATCGACTTTTCGCACAAGGAATCCACCTTGTGTATGAGCCCCGGCAATAAAATTTTACGAAATCCACCACAAAACCTCACGAAATCCACCGTGGAATATGCCTCCTGGCATCACGCATGGAGCCACATTGACTGTACATTCCCAGGCTTTGCTCGAGAGACAAGGAATCTTCGGCTCGGTCTTGCAATGGATGGCATGAATCCATTTGATTTGCACTCAACTTCTTACAGTGTGTGGCCTATAGTCCTAGTCAACTACAATATCCCTGCATGGCTTTCTACAAAGAAAGGACATCTCATCCTTAGCTTACTCGTTCCTGGCCGCTATAAAGTCAAAAATATTGACGTGTATCTTCATCCATTAATCGATGAGCTTAAGATTTTGTGGGAGGAATGGGTCTTTGTGCAAGATATGAGCAAGCACAATGGTCGACGATCCACCAATATTCGAGTCATTCTCATGTGGACAATGTATGACTTTCCAGGATTTGGAGAGTGCTTAGGTAAGTAGGCTTCCATTCTCGTTGGTAATATCTATCATAGCTCATTCAAGTTTGTATTCACTCGATAGAGATGTTGGGACAAGTTTGGTTACCTTAGGTTATCATGCATGTCCATTGTACGGGCCACAGTTAGACTCTCAAAGGTCATGAACCATGAAGAAGATGGTATATCAAGGACATGCCGCTTTCTTGCCAGAGAGTCATGAACTCTGGGAAGATTTTCTTAGACGACCTCCAACATATATGAATGCCTAAATCTGGTACGAGCTGAAAGTGGTCCACACGGAGTCACATCCAAACAAAATGCGACGGTTCTCAGTTTTCTACGAGTTGCCATATTGGACCCACTTACAGATCAACCACTTGTTGGATCCCATCCATATTTTCAAGAACGTGGGCAGCTTGCTATGGGACCACATCACAGAAAAGAGATCACAAGAAAAAGAGACACTATAGGGGCATGAATAGATTTGAAGGAGGTAGGAAAGATGGAGGCGCTTTGGCCGTAGTCGAGTGTTGATGGTCACTTGTAGCTACCTCGTGCTCCTTGGGTTTTGTCCACTAAAGAAGAGCGCATTGTGAAGCAAATAGTCAAGTCTATCCACACTCCGACGGGTATGATGCGTTCTCTCAGGTCTGTATTTTCTAAATACGACCAATTATCAGGGCTAAAATCCCATGATTGGCATAAGATATGTCAGGTTTGTTCTACGAATGGATTGTAACTGGCTTGCGTATTTTGCTATTTAGAGTGTAGTCATTGTTTATAATGCTTTCTCATTTGTAGCAGTTTGTACTACTGATCACGATCGCAGGATGCCTTATTTCAGAAATACGCGGGGCAATATACAGGTTGTCGACTATAGTGCAATGGATCTCAGAGAAGAAGATTAAGACATTCACTATTGAATTCGCGAGGCGGGTAACAGTGGAGATGGTCTATCTCTTTGAGAAATACCTGCCTACCACTATGCTCACGTGTAATATTTCAGATATTAAAAAAGAGAATGTAATAATTCAGATATTTTTTTAAAAAATTTTCCCTTCCCAGCGGCGCATCGCACTGGAAGGAGGGAAGGGAATAGTGGAGCCAGCAAGCTCCTCGCTGGAGCTTGCTTGGCTTCCCGGCCATGCATTCACGCCGCGTGGGGGGAGGGGAGGTATCTCTCCCTCTCCCTATAAAACCAGGGCTATGGGGCACTGTAAAGGGAGGAGAAAGGCTGGGATTATCGGGTTTCGCCGTGAGGAGGTCGTGAGGCTGATGTGACAGCGACTGTGGGAGGTCCATTGTGTGGAAGAAGGAGGAGGGAGCTGCATCATGACATCTACCCTGAGCCCAAAATGCCGCCTGCTATCGTGAGCGTTGGCCGTTGTCGTCAAGCTCCAGTTCGCCACATGCTGCAGGCCCTAAGCCTTAGAAGCTTCTAAGGGGCTAATTAAGCCCCCTTTCACCCCCCTTTATGTCCCTTTTAACCTTTTCACCCCCCTCATACTCTTTTTTTTACACAAACCCCCTAAGCCTTTTTTTTAAATCCCCCATGTCCCCATTATTTCTTTCTTCTTTCCCCCTTCATTCCCCCTAGACCCCAAATTCAATCCATCATCATGGGCCCCGGGATGTTGTTCCGTGAGGAGTAGAGAGGAATAAGGTGGGAGAAGATAAAGAAGAGAAGAAGTGAAGTAAAGGAGGAGGAGTAGAGAGGAACAAGGTGGGAGTAGATAAAGAAAAGAAGAGGGGTGAAGGAGGAAGAGTAGAGAGGAATAGGGTGGAGAAAGAAGAGTAGAGTGAAATAGGGTAGGAGAAGATAAAGAAGAGAAAGAGAGGAGTGAAGGAGGAAGAGTAGAGTGAAAGAAGGAATAGGGTGGGAGAAGATAAAGGAGGTAAGAGAGAAGGAATAGAAGGAGGTAGAAGAGTGAAAAGAGAATAAAAGAAGAGGGGTGGAGGAGGAAGAGTAGGAAAGAAGAAGGAAAAAGGTAGAGGAAGTGCAAGAAAAGAGAATAATTCCCTTTCTATACCTTTTGCCCCAAGCCAAAGTTCTCCAAAGGTTCATGTGGCTGCAAAGCCACATTCACGCATAATCTCTTTTCCAAGTATATACCCTATAGGTTCTTCTTAGGTTTTATAAATCTTTTCTCTCTCCGAAGAAGCTAGGAACCTAAAAGTCTTGTTACTCCTTCTTGTGATCAAACATTTAAATAGCACCTTGCCTCGAAAGAGAGACGGTGGAAATCCAGAAGAAAGAATAAAAGCTACCTTCACGTTCGAACTACGATGCAGCCTAAGAAAGTCCAAGGAGTAGCTGCGTGAGGTTCATCTCCTGATATCCATGTGGATATCTCACCCCAAAACCAGGGTTTTCCTTCTTGGCTTTAAATGTTTTTAAGTCAATCATGCAAAGAGAAATTGTTAGGGATAGGATATATTTTTCTAAGTTATTTACAATAAAGAAGTTTAGTTTAATTGAACAAATGATAATGTATAGAACATAGTTTCCTTCGAATAGCATCATGCATTATAACGATTTACGAGCAAGATTATCTATTTACTATAGTAGTATATTTCAGTTAAATCCTGAAGGTATAAAAATTATATCTTGCAACATTAGTCCTATTCCTTTTTGCAAGGAATCATTGTAAATGATTAAGTTCATGAAAGGTTTCTTTCGTTGCTCAAATTACTAGGAAGTTATCATTGCTAATCGCACATCTTAGCAAGGAAAATGATTGTTATTTGGCATGAGTTCGTCTGCAAGGAAAAAGGAAGATTAAATTGAATTGTATCGACTGAAAAATCAATTGTCACAAGGATAGCAAACCATGACGAGGCGATCAATATTACCTTCCTAAAGATAACCAAACCAATCTAAACTTAGAAATACCACGTTAAAAAAAATATGCCTTGGAAATGATTTAAAGACCAAAGAAACGTTTATACCTTAAGCACTTGACTACTTTCCTTATTGTAGGGTCAATAAATTAGTAAAGATAAAGAACTAGGGTATGTCCCTGAGGTTCTTAAAAAGAGACATAGGTCCGACATACGTCAGCTTAAAGGATCTAAAACGGATTATTCCATCGCAGGACTTGCGCAGCAAGTACGAAGTCATTTAGTCTTGTGATTGATTCACAAGGAGAAAGGGTAAATACCCTCAACAAGGATGGCAGATCCCTACGGAAGTTATCTTGCAAAAGGACGTATTTTTGGATATCTCTCTAAATAAGAAAAGTTATAAACCGGAAACTAAAGTATCTAATGAACTTTAGGGTTGACCAAGTTGGGTTAATAAGGTACGCCCTACACCAGAATGTAAAGGATATTGCCAATTTACAAGACACCTTGGGAACGAGTGATGATACACTCAAAGGAAAAGAACACTTCCTTAGCAGTTTGCCAAACAACACGGTTGATTAATGGAAATGTTTGTGCTTGCTAGATATTTTAGAGCACTGTTTGAATTATGAATTACAAATTAAATGAATACCTATACTTCACGTTAAAGGCCTGAAGGGAGAGGCAATTTCAGTTACCCTCGACTGCCTGCCTAACCCTAACCAAGGGGGTTGTTGACCGCGCCGGGAACGCGGACCGAACCCGCCACGAGAGGTCTCTCCGTTGAGCTCTACTTGGAGCAGGAGGATGCTTGGGTGCCAAGGGGGGCTCTGGCCGTAAATCCCTCGCCTTCCGGGTCCTGCGCAAGAGGCTAACGTGACTCGGGATTGGATCTCGAGGCCCGCATACTAGTCTACGGGCAGAAGCTTGGGATAGTGATCACTGTGGATTACTGGATAGCCTTCGGGCAGATTATGGACAAGCCTACGGGCTGAACTCATTGTATTTCAAAGATAAAATGATGAAATGTTAATAAAGAACTTGCTTGATATTGTTTTTCTATGTCACATGATAAGATTACGTGAAGGAACCAGTGCTTAATGGATTAATTAAAGAAGATGATTGTTATATGTCAAATCAATGTGTTAGATAATTACATAACTAAAAACAAACCG
This sequence comes from Lygodium microphyllum, assembly GCF_053477565.2. Classification (NCBI taxonomy): domain Eukaryota; kingdom Viridiplantae; phylum Streptophyta; class Polypodiopsida; order Schizaeales; family Lygodiaceae; genus Lygodium; species Lygodium microphyllum. Next base: position 180,540,342 of record NC_141135.1, read on the forward strand.
AGGAAAGTGCGGAGGATGGGCCATGGATCCGTCCTACGGTTGGGTGGTCCCGGTTAGCCGGGAACTTTTCTCAAAAGTCTCAAAAAACAGCGAGATGATCACCAAAATTGAATAACGAAAGCGATGACCTAGAGTTATGTCTTACCCGATTTACGCTGTTTTAGGGGAATGGAATGGGACTATGGCTTATAGCAGAGAGGTTGATCTTTGCATCCCTCTCGTTTCCCATTCTCTTTGAACCAAGTGCAGCGTGAATCCACTTCGGACCTGGCGTTTCTGCGTAAAGTAGTTCGCTTGGGTCCGACGCTAGTTGCTGTTAGTTAATGACCAATCAAGAAAACCCTAATTCCAGTCGATCCTAACTGGGAATGGAGCTTTCTAGACATCCTTTCTGATGGATTGCTAAGACGTGTCCTGGATGATACTAAGAGGACACGTTACAGTTGGTATCAAAGCCGACTAATAATGGAATTGCTTTTATATATCTCAATAAAATGAAGTAAAGAAATTGTTGTTGTCCAAACATTTCCTTATCTTCAATGCTGTCTTGTAGAGTTACGAAGCGTGGAACAAGTTTTTAGTATTTCGGGTCATGTTTATGACTACAATGCATTCTCCGCTTTATAGACAAAGAATTGGGATGATGAACATCCTGGAGCAGATTTATAATCCATCACCTTTATACATAGAATGAAGATGGACGGGGTCTTCAGGAATCTACTATATAGCCGCCCACTGGTTTTCTTATCTACAGACCAACCTAAAGAGGATCAGGTGGTTGGAAGACTTGAAGGTCATGAAGGTGTTCGTTTTTGTGGAAGCTCACATAAATTCAACTCTACATATCCGAGGTCAGAGGGTTGACATGAACTCATATGTATATGAGGAAGTAACACGTGTAATCCCAGCCGACAGGATTAAAGTGTTGGGCCGCCATGAGAAGTATGGATTCCAACGGAAAGGGTATCCTGAACTTCCAATGAATTATCAATTCCTAAAGATCCATGACCCAAAACCCTACTATTACACAGTTCCAATAGACAAATGCAATTCAACGTTGTTCTCCCCAAACTGAATGTAACGATTGGCTTATCATTACATGAAACGTTGTATTCAAAAAGGCTATGCCCATGTAAATACAAATAAAGAATTCTTTTTATCAATATCTGGCTGTGCATAAGAGTTGTTAAAAAGTTAAGTAGCTACATTGTTTACGAGATAGCTGAACTAAAAATGAAAGATAAGCTAACGTCGATTATCATATAATAACGTTAAGAAAACCTTTATCCAGGCACAATCCCAGGTACAGGTTCCAAATTCGCCTCCTACATCAAGTACTGTTGTGATCCAGGAGAAGAAGCCACCCGAGTTTGACGGGAGAGGCAGGTTTGTCCAGGCTGATGCTGAAATTTGGATTGAATCCATGGAGGATTACTTCGAAGCAGCCGGTACTACACCCACCAATCAGGCTATGGTCGCCAAGCTAAAGCTCACCGGCGAAGCCAGACTTTGGTGGAAGAAATGGTGCAGGGATCAAGGGATCCCAGAGGGATCCGTTACTTGGGAGAAGCTGAAGAAAGCCGTGCAGGGAAGATACTTACCACCTGCATATCGCACGCAGAAAATGAACGAGTTCTATAAGCTAAAACAACTAGGATTCACTCTTGACGCATACTACTCTAAATTCGTTTCACTTTTAAAGTATGCGCCACAGATGGGCATGACACAGCAAGTGTCCAAATTTTGTGCGGGCTTAAATCCACCAATAAATACCCGTCTCGAATCTATGCATCCATCAGATCTTTAGGATGCACTCATTCGAGTGGCTCCTATATTTCAGGAGGTGCAAGCTAGACCAAGGAGTAACAAAACTTGGTCTTATAATGACCCGAACTGAGGAGCATTCAGACCTCAAATGAAGAGAGTTCAAGGTCATAATCAGGGACAAAGAAAGAAAGCAAGGACAAATAACGTCAACAACTTTGTTCCTACTCAAAGTAATGGCCAAAACCTCCGTTGTTTCCACTACAACGAACCCGATCACTTCAAGAGGCAATGTTCCAAGCTCAGCGGAGGACATCGCCAAACGCCTTTCCAAGGAGCAGGCCGCGGTCAAGGAGCCGCCACCCGTGGAAGAGGAAGAACCGCCTGCATTGCCAATAGGCAAAGATGCGAACAAGAAGAAGAGGAAAATCCGACTATGGAAGCAGAATTCGAAAGAGCGATAGTCCATGCCACTTTACACAAGAAAGGGCCGAATCGCCAGTTCTCGGTGATTCAAACACCGTCGGACTATCAAGGTAAAGGTTTCAAAACCTTGATTGATTGTGGCAGTACACATTCCTTTATCTCACCAGCATGTGGAAAAAGATTAGGAATAGCCACAGTAGAAACACCTACCCTGCTTGTGGAATTGGCAAATGGTCGTGAGGTAACTTGTACCAGGCAAATTGCTAAGGTGGAATTCTTTCTGGGAGGAAAGAAGACTTCAGTCAAATTCAGAGTCATGAATTTAGGTATCCATGAGTGTCTACTTGGAATGGATTGTCTTAAGCCCAACGACACCCACATTCACTGTAGAAAGGGTCAAGTTTCCTTTCGAAACTCTGAAAGGGAATTTGTCACAACTCAAGGTGAGGCAGGAGTGCCAAGAATCCAATTGGCCAAAGTATCTCGGATCATAAAAGGAGTTAGAAAAGGATTACCCGTTTACCTGATCAAACTCAACAAGTTAGATCAAAAGCAAGAGTCTCATGAAGGACCTTCTTGGCTAAAGGCATACGCTGACGTATTCCCTGAAGAATTGACTGAACTTCCACCTCAAAGAGAAGTAGATCATGAGATTGGGTTAGTACCTGGAGCTGCACCAATTGCAAAGAGACCTTATAGAATGTCCATACCAAAAGCAATTGAGCTGAAGGAACAACTCAAACAACTATTAGATCAGGGCTACATCCGGCCTAGCAATTCACGGTGGGGAGCTCTAGTACTATTCCAGAAAAAGAAAGATGGGACACTTCGACTATGTATTGATTACCGAGGGTTGAATCAATCAAAAGTCAAGAACAAGTATCCTATTCCTAGAATAGATGAGCTTCTTGATCGTCTTCAGGGTGCAAAGATCTTCTCCAAGATTGATCTCAGGTCAGGTTACTATCAGATAAGGATCAAGGAAGAAGATATCCCAAAGATGGCCTTCAATACAAGATATGGGCACTTTGAGTTCCTGGTTATGTCATTCGGGCTTACGAATGCACCTGCTACCTTCAATAGATTAATGCAGGACATTTTTAGGCCATATCTCGATGGTTTCGTGCTTGTCTTCTTCGATGACACTTTAGTCTATTCTAAACAGGAAGAAGATCATGAACCTCAACTCGGATTGTCCTTGAGACAATGAGGTCACATAAGTTGTATGCAAAAATAAAGAAGTACGCATTCTTCAAGCGTCAGATTGAATATCTGGGATTCATAGTATCATCATAAGGAATATCAGTAGACCCAGCCAAGGTCAGAGATGTGCTTGAATGGCCAACACCAGTATCTGTCAAAGAAATACGCAGCTTTCTTGGATTGACAGGATGGTATAGGGTCTTCATCAAAAACTATGCTTTGATTGCAGCACCTCTGACGGATTTACTAAAGAAGCAGACTTCCATTACATGGTCAACTTCCGAACAAAATAGCTTCGACAGATTGAAGCAAAGTTTGGTATCAGCACCTATTCTAAAACTTCATGACCTCAATAAGGAGTTTGAGGTAGTAACTTATGCTAGCATTCTTGCCTTGGGGTGTGTACTTATGCAGGAAGGTCATCCAGTAGCATACTCTTCAAGGAAATTGAAGAGCCATGAAAAGAATTATGCTACGCATGATCTGGAATTACTAGCTGCCATCCATGCTCTAAAACTTTGGAGACACTACCTGTTGGGTAACAAGTTTACTCTAGTAACCAACCATAAGAGCCTCAAATGGATCTTTACCCAAAACGAGCTCAACATGAGGCAACGTCGGTGGATTGAAGTGTTGGAGGAATATGATTTTGAAATCAAGTACCGACTGGGGAAAGAGAATGTAGTTGCCGATGCACTTAGTCCCAAGGCATTCCTAAATTCCCTAATCTTGCAGAATCCATCAACGGCCAGATCTCTGGCTACAAAAGTATCTATGCCAAACAATCCAATACTTGAATTAGCTAGAGAGGAAGCATGCGATGATTTGGCCTACCAAACAATGCTAAAGGAAATATCTACCAAGGATCAGAATCAAAAGTTGCTAGCTAAGTATCAAGAATTTTCCATTGATAATGGACTTGTCTACTACATAATAAGGCTGTGTATACCAGCAAGCCAGTCACTTAAGCAGAAGATAATATGGGAAGCTCATGATTCCCCTTTCGTAGGACATCCTGGCTATGCTAAGACTCTTAATGCAGTTAGGAAGAACTACCATTGGGAGAGGCTTAAAGGTGACGTTCTTAAATATGTCACTGAGTGTTTGTCTTGCCAATGTATCAAAGCCGAACATGTCTTGATGCCAGGGAAACTACAACTGCTTGACATTCCCCAAATGAAATGGGAATTCATCAATATGGATTTTGATGTCGGCTTACCCCGAGTCCAAGGAGGATACCATTCCATTATGGTTGTGGTTGACATGCTTACCAAGGTTGCACACTTGATTCCAGTAAAGACAAACTATAATGCCTCCGACATTGCAAGATTGTTTATCAAGGAGATATTCAAGCTACATGGGTTACCTAGAAGAATCATTAGTGATCGAGATTCTCTCTTCACATCACACTTCTGGAGAGCTATCTTTGAAGCTATTGGAACTCAACTCTGTTTTAGCACCGTCTACCATCCCCAAACGGATGGCCAAACAGAGCGAGTAAATCAAGTCATCGAGGATATGCTTAGGGCATACTGCTCTCGAGAACCCAAGAAGTGGATTCAATACTTGCCTTTGGTAGAGTTTTCCTACAATGCTTCTTACCAACAAAGCATTCAGATGACCCCTTTCCAGGCATTGTATGGTCATGATTGTCGAAGTCCCCTAAACTTTTCTGATCCAACCCTAAGGATTGAAGCGTCAAGACAAATGTTGGAAGACATGGATGATCAAATAAAGTCAATAAGACAAGACATACAAGCGGCCTAGGATAGAAAAAAGGCATACGCAGATTTGAAGCGTAAAGAAAGAGTCTTCGAAGAAGGAGACATGGTTTTCATTCGCGTACGCCCTAAAAAGAGTTCTCTATCCCTAGGAGATTGCAAGAAGCTAAGTCCAAGGTATTGTGGGCCGTACAAAATCCTCAAATGCCTAGGACCCAACACTTATAGATTGCAACTCCCTGAGAACCTAAAGGTTCACAATGTATTCCGTATCAACCTATTGAAAAAATATGTACCCAACCCTAACCATGTACTTGATGACCAACAAATTGTAATGCCTAGTCAAGGAGTCCTTGAACTAAGGCCGGATAGGATCTTAGATGTTAGGGAGAGACAGTTAAGATCCAGAACCTTGAGATAATGTCTCGTCCAGTGGAAAGATTATCCCGAAGAAGATGCCACTTGGATAAAAGAAGACACTCTCAACCACCAATATCCCCAGTTTATCTCGAGATGAGGACATCTCGATTCCTCTAAGGGGGAGAGAATGTAATATTTCAAATATTAAAAAAGAGAATGTAATAATTTAGATATTTTTTAAAAAAATTCCCTTCCCAGCGGCGCGTCACGCTGGAAGGAGGGAAGGGAATAGTGGAGCCAGCAAGCTCCTCAGTGGAGCTTGCTTGGCTTCCTGGCCATGCATTCACGCCGCGTGGGGGGAGGGGAGGTATCTCTCCCTCTCCCTATAAAACTAGGGCTATGGGGGACTGTAAAGGGAGGAGAAAGGCTGGGATTATCGGGTTTCGCCGTGAGGAGGTCGTGAGGCTGATGTGATGGCGACTGTGGGAGGTCCATTGTGTGGAAGAAGGAGGAGGGAGCTGCGTCGCGACATCTACCCTGAGCCCAAAATGCCGCCTGCTATCGTGAGGGTTGGCCGTTGTCGTCAAGCTCCAGTTCGCCACGTGTTGCAGGCCCTAAGCGAAGCTTCTAAGGGGCTAATAAAGCCCCCTTTCACCCCCCCTTATGTCCCTTTTAACCTTTTCACCCCCCTCATACTCTTTTTTTTACACAAACCCCCTAAGCCTTTTTTTTAAATCCCCCATGTCCCCATTATTTCTTTCTTTTTTCCCCCCTCATTCCCCCTGGACCCCAAATTCAATCCATCATCATGGGCCCCGGGATGTTGTTCCGTGAGGAGTAGAGAGGAATAAGGTGGGAGAAGATAAAGAAGAGAAGAAGTGAAGTAAAGGAGGAGGAGTAGAGAGGAACAAGGTGGGAGTAGATAAAGAAAAGAAGAGGGGTGAAGGAGGAAGAGTAGAGAGGAATAGGGTGGAGAAAGAAGAGTAGAGTGAAATAGGGTAGGAGAAGATAAAGAAGAGAAAGAGAGGAGTGAAGGAGGAAGAGTAGAGTGAAAGAAGGAATAGGGTGGGAGAAGATAAAGGAGGTAAGAGAGAAGGAATAGAAGGAGGTAGAAGAGTGAAAAGAGAATAAAAGAAGAGGGGTGGAGGAGGAAGAGTAGGAAAGAAGAAGGAAAAAGGTAGAGGAAGTGCAAGAAAAGAGAATAATTCCCTTTCTATACCTTTTTCCCCAAGCCAAAGTTCTCCAAAGGTTCATGTGGCTGCAAAGCCACATTCACCCATAATCTCTTTTCCAAGTATATACCCTATAGGTTCTTCTTAGGCTTTATAAATCTTTTCTCTCTCTGAAGAAGCTAGGAACCTAAAAGTCTTGTTATTCCTTCTCATGATCAAACATTTAAACGGCACCTTGCCTCGAAAGAGAGACGGTGGAAATCCAGAAGAAAGAGTAAAAGCTACCTTCACATTCGAACTACGATGCAGCCTAAGAAAGTCCAAGGAGTAGCTGCGTGAGGTTCATCTCCCGGTATGTCAAGATTGTGGGAGAGAAGGAAGGAGTCTCGCTTGAAGCTTTCTTGCTTGCACAATGGGGGAAGACACACAAGGGTGGAGGCTGAAAACAGTTTTCCTCTTCTTAGTTGTGTAAGCCAAAAGAACTCTAGTACAAAGAAATAGAAGAACCCTCTATATGGGTCTCAAACCAAACTCAACTAACTAAGGTGGCATACTAACTGAGCCACGAACTAGAGTAGATAAGGATAGCTATCATGTAGCTATTATTCAGGGGCGGTGTACCAACCGCATCTGCAACTGACAAGTCGGTGACATAAATACACAACGGTCACCCTAGCGTATCACGAGTGGAGCTCGATATCTCAACACTCCCCCTCGAGCTCAATCCCAATTCCTGCACACCAAGCAGGTCTTTGAACTTGCGCACCTTCTCTGCGCCTAATGCCTTCGTGAATATGTCAGCTACCTGATCCTCTGTGCTGACATAAACTAGATCAATAAGACCTAGTAAAACCCTCTCTCGCACATAGTGATAATGCACCTCAATGTGCTTTGTTCTAGCATGATAGACTGGGTTATTTGCCAAGTGTATACTACTCATGTTGTCACAATAAATGACAACTGGCCCATCTGTAGACTGATGCATATCATAAAGTAGCTTATGCAACCAAGCTACCTCACATGCAGCCATTGCTGCACCCCTGTACTCAGCCTCTGTGCTCGACAAGGCAACTGTAGGATGTTTCTTGCTGCTCCAAGTGACTACAGCACTCCCAAAAGAGAACACATATCCACTGGTAGATCGTATATCAGAAATACTACCATCCCAATCAGCATCAGTGTATCCATGCAACTGTATCTAAACCCCAATCTCATAAAATAGTCCATACTGCAATGTGGACTTCACATACCTGAGTATGCGTCTAGCCGCATCCAAATGTGGTTTCCTTGGAGCCTGCATAAACTGACTTACCAATCCAATAGCATAGCTCAAATCTAGCCTGGTAATAGTCATATAAATCAAACTTCCTACTATGCGTCTGTACATAGTAGGGTCTTCTAGAAGCTCACCTGCATCTGTGCTCAGCTTCACATTTTGCTCCAAAGGAACTGAAATAGGCTTACAGCCTGTCATCCCATATTTGGACAGCATGTCCAATCCATACTGCCTCTGCAAGAGCTGTATCCCACTTGGTGATCTAATCACCTCAATGCCCAAGAAATAACGCAGCTCTCCCAAATCCTTCATCTCAAACTTCTGCTTCAATAGCATTTTCACGTGAAGGATATCTTCATCACTGTCACCTGTCATAATCAAATCATCAACATAAATGACAAGTAGCATAATACCTTTCTCTGTTTTTCTCACATAAAGTGAGAAATCTGCCTTGGAAATCTGAAAGCCAATAGTGACAAGATACTGTGCTATCTTGTCAGACCATGCTCTAGGTGCTTGCTTCAAGCCATACAAGGCTTTCTTCAACCTGCAAACAAACTCAGGATGAACAGCATGCACATAACCTGGTGGCTGCTCCATATAGACCTCTTCTTGCAAATCACCATGCAAGAAGGCATTCTTTACATCCATCTGATGTAAAGACCATCCCTTTGATGCAGCCATAGCAATGACTGCTCTTACGGTTGCCATCCTTGCAACCGGACTGAATGTTTCTTCATAGTCAATGCCATATGTTTGTGCATACCCCTTGACCACTAATATTGCCTTGTATCTGTTCACAGAACCATCTGCATTGTGCTTCACCTTATAAACCCACTTACAGCCAATTGCATTCTTACCTTTAGGCAAAGGTACCAATTCCCATGTAGCATTTGCTTCCAAGGCATCCATTTCTTCATCCATGGCTTTCTCCCATTTTTCTTTTCCCATGGCTTGCTCAAAAGAAGTGGGTTCTGGTTCCTGTATCACTTTGACCATATATGCATAGTGAATGGCTGTAAATCCATCATATTTCAGCCTATCCACAGGATACCTAACTCTGGTAGACCTGCGCAAAGTGGGTTCACTCCCAGGTGCTCTCAAAACATCCCTGGTCTTCCTTACTCCAGGTGTAACAATAGAAGGAATACCCAACTCATCATCAATGCTCTGTTCTGAGCCACTGGATTCACCATCCACATAAGAGTGACCTGCATTCACATCAAACATGGGCTGATCTACCTTCTCTTTTCCTTTTCGTGATACCTGCATACCACTATTTGCGCTGCCTTCAAAAGATTCTCCTGATCTCAATCTGCCTGTCCATGGCGAAGAATGTGAACCGCTGCTAGAGGACGCTCCAGGTCCACTAATATTTTGTGACTGCTGCTGTGAATTCTGTGCATCATTACCATTTTGTGCATCTACATCATCAATCACATTTACTGGTTTATACCAGCTACTCATCTCATCAAAAACAACATCTCTGCTCACTGTAAACTTACGAGTAGAAGGGTTATAGCATCTATACCCTTTTTGCTGCAGAGAGTAACCAATAAAGATGCACTTCTCAGCTTTTGGATCCAACTTAGATCTCAACTCATCTGGCACATGTACATAGGCAATGCAACCAAAAATTTTCAAATGAGAAATATCTGGTTTCCTACCAGTATACCTCTCCTCTGGAGTCATTCCATGTATTGCTGCAGTGGGAGTCCTGTTCATTATGTAGATTGCTGTAGCAACTGCTTCAGCCCAATAAAAATCTGGCAGGTCTTTTTCATTAAGCATGGCACGAGATACCTCTCCAATATGCCTGTTTTTTCTTTCTGCAATTCCATTTTGCTGTGGGGTATGACTGCATGAATATTGCTGCTTTATGCCATGCTCCTGCAAGAACTTTGCAAACTCATTTGAGAGGTACTCTCCCCCTCCATCTGACCTCAGGCATTTTATTTGCAGACCTGTTTCTTTTTCAGCCATAGCTTTAAGGGTTTTGAAATGCCCAAAAACTTCACTTTTCTTTTTCATAAAATACACCCAAACTTTTCTGCTATAGTCATCAATAAAAGTGACAAAATAATAACAGCCTCCAAGAGATGCAGCTTTAGTAGTCCACACATCAGAGTGGTTTAATTCCAATGGCTTCTCACTCTCTTGAACATGTCTAGGAAATGGTTTCCTTGCCTGTTTTCCAAACTAACAGGCTTCACATACCTTATGCATTTCTGCAACGTTGAATTTGGGTAATCCTGCAACAATATTTTGGGCCTGCATTGATTTAAGTCGCTGTACATTAACATGACCAATGCGTTTATGCCAGATATCAATATCTGCAACTACACCGGTCCCATGTGCAAACATTGCTGCACTCAATTCAGACATGTCTACATCCAATGTAAACATTCTGCCCTTCTTCTTTCCTTTTGCTATCAAGCGACCTTTATTTTTCATATCCTCAACAAAGCATCCATGAGGATTAAATCTGACCTGCAAGCCCTGTTCAACCATTTGACCAACAAAAACCAGATTCTTGGTGATATTCGGGACATGAAATACATCGGACAGGTATTTCTTTTTCCCATCCTGCATAGACAAGGGAATTTTTCCAATCTGCACAATAGGATGTGCAGTATCATCACCAGTCTCCACAAATCCTGGTTTTTCCATTTTCCTTGCATCCTCCATCCATTCTGCATGACCTGTCATGTGGTTTGATGCACCTGAGTCAACATACCATACATCATTGCTTTCTTCTGCACTTGTCACAGAATTGTTCATGTGCTGCACCATGAATAAATGCTCATTTCTGTCATCACCCTGTCTGCTAAAAGATGCATAATTTCCTTGTTGCAGTTTTCCATTCATGATGTCATTCTGCTTTTTATAGCAGTCTTTAGCCATATGACCCATTTTACCACAGTAGTAGCATTCAACATTACTGTTTGCATTTTGACCTCTTTGCCATCCACCACGACCTCTTTGGCTCCCCCTGCCTCTAGAGTTACCACGTCCTCCTCCATAGGACTGGTTTTCTTGAGTTTGCTGCATATTCTGATTTCTGCCACGGCCTCCAAATCGGCCTCCTCTACCTCTGCCTCTACCTCTTCCAGCATTTGAGTAGAAGACAGCTTCTTTTGAAGTTCCTCCTGAAGAAGATGCACCACCATTTCTCTGCTCCTCAGAAATTAGAAGAGCAATCAACTCCTCAAAATCAGGAAATCTTTCACGAACTGAAATGGATGTCCCAAACTGTGCATAATCCTTTCCTAGACCATTCAAGGTTACAGAAACTAAATCATCATCTTCCACTGGCGACCCAATGGAAGCAAGTGCATCTGCAATCTTCTTCACCTTCATGTGGTAGTCATTGATGCTCATATTTTCTCTTTGTACATTGTGCAACTCTTGCTTGAGCTGCATTTTCCTGGCTTGCGTATTTGTGCTATACATCTTTGACAGAGTATCCCATGCCTCCTTTGGCGTACTTGCATCCTGAATATGCACAATCATAGAGTCTGAAATGCTGATAGACAGCCAGTACATAACTTTCCTGGCTCTCTCATGCCATGCTTTGAATGCCTGCATTTGCTGTTGACTGGGAACATCAGGAAGAACTGGTTCTTCTTCATTTCCTGCAACAAATTCCCAATATCCTTTTCCCATAAGGAAATTTGTCATTCTAAACTTCCATGCTTGGAAGTTGTTCTTGTCAAGCTTTTCAGTGACAATCTGTGAAAGAGAATCAGACGCCATTACAGAACACTGCAAAAAATTCTGTCACTGCAAAGAACACAGCTTCAGCCTCACAAGGGCAAATCTGCAAAACTGACGAAAGTGGTATTTGACCACACAGTCACTTCCTAGTGACGATTTTGCATCAACAGGCAAGAGGGATGATTCTGTAACTCCCAATGTCTCTGCGCACAAGCATACGATGCAATTTCTACAGTAACTTTTCACCGACCTGTAGAACAGTGGCTGCACAGCATAAAACTGAGCCTTTTCCTGAGTGCGTGCAGAAAACTTCCGCCTCCAAAACAGGCCCCGAAATGGCCTCAAATCAAAAAAACAAGGTCGCCAAGAGCTAAAGCTCTTGCCCGCAGCATATACTGCCCTCTTGCTTCACCGCGAAGGGCGTCTCAACCTGAGACAATGCACTCCTGCACTTTCCGGTTGTGCTACCTGCAGAGATCTGCTCCCAAAATAGAAAATGAAAGCAACACTGCTCCTCTTACCAGAACACTGCGAGCTTAGCTTGCTTTCTTGAGCTCCTTACCATGAACAAGGCTCTGATACCATGTCAAGATTGTGGGAGAGAAGGAAGGAGTCTCGCTTGAAGCTTTCTTGCTTGCACAATGGGGGAAGACACACAAGGGTGGAGGCTGAAAACAGTTTTCCTCTTCTTAGTTGTGTAAGCCAAAAGAACTCTAGTACAAAGAAATAGAAGAACCCTCTATATGGGTCTCAAACCAAACTCAACTAACTAAGGTGGCATACTAACTGAGCCACGAACTAGAGTAGATAAGGATAGCTATCATGTAGCTATTATTCAGGGGCGGTGTACCAACTGCATCTGCAACTGACAAGTCGGTGACATAAATACACAACGGTCACCCTGGCGTATCACGAGTGGAGCTCGATATCTCAACACGGTATCCATGTGGATATCTCACCCCAAAACCAGGGTTTTCCTTCTTGGCTTTAAATGTTTTTAAGTCAATCATGCAAAGAGAAATTGTTAGGGATAGGATATATTTTTCTAAGTTATTTACAATAAAGGAGTTTAGTTTAATTGAACAAATGTTAATGTATAGAACATAGTTTCCTTCGAATAGCATCATGCATTATAATGATTTACAAGCAAGATTATCTATTTACTATAGTAGTATATTTCAGTTAAATCCTGAAGGTATAAAAATTGTATCTTACACCATTAGTCCTATTCCTTTTTGCAACGAATCATTGTAAATGATTAAGTTCATGAAAGGTTTCTTTCGTTGCTCAAATTACTAGGAAGTTATCATTGCTAATTGCACATCTTAGCAAGGGAAATGATTGTTATTTGGCATGAGTTCGTCTGCAAGGAAAAAGGAAGATTAAATTGAATTGTATCGATTGAAAAATCAATTGTCACAAGGATAGCAAACCGTGACGAGGCGATCAATATTACCTTCCTAAAGATAACCAAACCAATCTAAACTTAGAAATACCACGTTAAAAAAAATATGCCTTGGAAATGATTTAAAGACCAAAGAAACGTTTATACCTTAAGCACTTGACTACTTTCCTTATTGTAGGGTCAATAAATTAGTAAAGATAAGGAACTAGGGCTGAGTCCCTGAGGTTCTTAAAAAGAGACCTAGGTCCGACATACATCAGCTTAAAGGATCTAAAATGGATTATTCCATCGCAGGACTTGCGCAGCAAGTACAAAGTCATTTAGTCTTGTGATTGATTCACAAGGAGAAAGGGTAAATACCCTCAACAAGGATGGCAGATCCCTACGCAAGTTATCTTGCAAAAGGACGTATTTTTGGATATCCTTCTAAATAAGGAAAGTTATAAACCGGAAACTAAAGTATCTAAGGAACTTTAGGGTTGACCAAGTTGGGTTAATAAGGTACGTCCTACACCGGAATGTAAAGGATCTTGCCAATTTACAAGACACCTTGGGAACGAGTGCTAATACACTCAAAAGGAAAGAACACTTCCTTAGCAGTTTGCCAAACAACACGGTTGATTAATGGAAATGTTTGTGCTTGCTAGAGATTTTAGAGCACTGTTTGAATTATGAATTACAAATTAAATGAATACCTATACTTCAGGTTAAAGGCCTAAAGGGAGAGGTAGTTTCAGTTACCCCCGACTGTCTACCTAACCCTAACCAAGGGGGTTGTTGACCGCACCGGGAACGTGGACCAAACCCGCCGCGATAGGTCTCTCCGTTGAGCTCTACTTGGAGCAGGAGGACGCTTGGGTGCCAGGGGGGCTCTGGCCGTAAATCCCTCACCTTCCGGGTCCTGCGCAAGAGGGTAACGTGACTCGAGATTGGATCTCGAGGCCCGTATACTAGTCTAGGGCAGAAGCTTGGGATAGTGATCACTGTGGATTACTGGATAGCCTTCGGGCAGATTATGGACAAGCCTACGGGCTGAACTCATTGTATTTCAAAGATAAAATGATGAAATGTTAATAAAGAACTTGCTTGATATTGTTTTTCTATGTCACATGATAAGATTACGTGAAGGAACCAGTGCTTAATGGATTAATTAATGAAGTTAATTGTTATATGTCAAATCAATGTGTTAGATAATTACATAACTAAAAACAAACCGAGGAAAGTGCGGAGGATGGGCCATGGGTCCGTCCTATGGTTGGGTGGTCCCGGTTAGCTGAGAACTTTTCTCAAAAATCTCGAAGAACAGCGGGATGATCATCAAAATTGAATAACGAAAGCGATGCCTTATGGCAGAGAGGTTGAGCTTTGCATCCCTCTCGTTTCCCATTCTCCTTGAACCAAGTGCAGTGTGAATCCGCTTCGGACCTGGCATTTCTGCGTAAAGTAGTTCGCTTGGGTCAAACGCTAGTTGCTGTTAGTTAATGACCAATCAGGAAAACCCTAATTCCGATCGATCCTAAGTGGGAATGTCCAGGATACTTTCGCTACACGGCAGACGTGGGAAGACCTAGATCGCAAATCCCATAACATTCCATGGGAGTGCCGGGCAGAGCTTTCTAGACATCCTTTTCGATGGACTGCTAAGACGTGTCCTGGATGATACTAAGAGGACACGTTACATCACGATACAAATCCACCTTCTTATGCATCTTGTAGATGAAGTGGAGATTTCTGGACCTGTCCATACGTGACGGATATTTTTCTTAGAGCGCTTCATGAAAACCTTGAAAGGATTTGTGAGACAATGAGCTCGTCCAGAAGGTAGCATGGCTGAAGGTTGGTTGGTGTCTGAGGCACTAGTGCATATTTCACAATGGCCATCGATGGTGGATTTAGACAACAGTATGCTATGGTCGCTGAAGGATGATGATAGACTGACCGGAGATGTGGTGGTTAGAAATGGGGTAGAAAAAAGAATGGATGCTGCAATGGAGGAGAAAGTGAATTACTTTTGTATGTTGCACCATGCCTCTATGGAGACGTGGCTTGCTAGGTACCAGTAATCTAGGCAAGATTGAGAGAAAGCACGATCTAGATTTTGACTAGTACGCGCCATCGACCAATTCGATATCCGAAGGGCATGGAAGATGGTTGCATGGAGCTTTGACCGCAGCTTCTCGTGAAGGGGCGGAGGTCTCAACAGAGGAGTGGAAATTCTCGAGGGGATGTAGTCCAAAGGTGATGACGTGTTTAGGGTTTTTCGTATCTATATTTTATATGCTACAACTAATTGAGTGTTTCAATGTATAATATAAAATATATAGTGTAGCATGGTCACACGGACGACATTTCTGTGTGGAGTGTATTGACAAAATGCACTCCACAACAGACTATGGTATCATGGCAAGGTTCGAGCAAGAGAGCCGATGACGAGCAACGGATCCAAACACGGTTATAGATGAGATGGAGTATTTTGGGAACTTGCAAAGTATTGTTATGGTGGATTACCGTAGCTTCTCCATGATACTATTCGATGTGCAGCGGTTCAAAGTGGTACTTAAAGGAGCTGGAGCAACAGTTCGACGAGGTCCATTTGGATTTCTCGAAATATATTTTTTAAAAAAATGGACGGATTTACGCGACACCTTTGTGTTGCCAACCCATTGTGAACAGGTGCATGAACTCATTTGTTTTTTAATTGTATTATGACATGGTACATGTTACAATAGTTAAATCTCTCTTGTACGTGATTGTGAATAGGTAATCTTCTATCCAAACCCCTGACAACCTCGATGGTGGTATGTTATACCTTCAGCTCCCCGAAGTGCGAGAATATATGATCAAAGCGATGTTCTGAGCATAGATGAGGACAATATGCAAATAGAGGGGTCGATATTGCGTCGGGTGGAGGCCATGGAAAGCTTGGAGCATGTAGAGGAGCCATCATTGGGTAACAATGATGGAAATATAGGAGTCCAAGAATTCTTTGAGAATGAGGTGGACTCATCCTTTTATGGTGACATGTTTATCGACCTTCCACAATGTATGTCGAGTTGTGTTAGGATATTGACATGGGACCATAGGATACTTCATACTTGGAACATCCACCTACTCAATGCGTTGATGAATCGCTTATAAGGGTACATAAGATACGCATTTTAAGTAAGATCATTTTTTAAAGATTTATATCACCATGCTTTTTATGATTTAAATTAATTATGCCAACATCATTTTTTGTATGCGTAGGTGACCTTTGTGGATACTTAGATCATCAAGATGAGTCGAAGGATGAGCGATGAGGAGTTGTAAGAGAATTTACGCGTATGTCTCCATATCAAATGACGAGATTCAGAGAGATGGCGGACCAAGAGCTGTCTCGGACACCATCAGGCCGCTCTATTAGATCTACTTTGGCGCGATCTGATGCTTCAGTTTCGAGTAGACGAGGTCGACACTCTAGACTTGGGCCAGACAGAGGGAGTGGTTCAAGGGGATGCTGCAGAGATCTGGATGAAGTGAGCCTGCGGTCGGCTCGAATTACAAGTGCTACTCCTCGCTCTGGTGGCGATTCCAAAGAGCGTGGCTCAGGTGGTTGCTATGGAGGCACGAATGCGGTCTCTCTATCTCATTGTTTTGCTGGAGTTGCGTCACCTCCAAGATTTGTCACACCTGTGGGAACGTCTACTCCACTCACTCCGGCTTTTGCTTAGCCATCCACAGGTGGCACCCCTATGGGTGCTACTCCGATAGATACTATCCCCATCGGTATACCTGATGTACAAGGGTCTCCTTGATATGCCCACAAGCGTGATCGTAGGTGGGAGAGGACCCATCTTAGGCATACCCTAGAGGGGTATGCCCACCTTGTAGATGATAGGTCAGGAGCCATCATCGTGAATGATGAGGGGAGGAGGGTGATGGCTCGCATGAGAGAGTTATGCCAACAAGTTTTTCGGCACAATGTCTTGGATCATTGGAAGAACATAACGAAGGGGAGCAAGGACTACATAGTAGCATCCTTGCATGAGGAGTTTTCGGTACCAACCACAGCAGATAGGTTTTCTACGAGCTAGATGATGGAGTGCATACGTGCATATATATCACACAGACGATCAGATGCACGTAAGGCACTCAAGGGTGGGGCTGTAAAGCCCAAGTGGCTAGATGCAGACGAGTGGCGTCGACTCAGGGAGGAGGCTACAGATTCTCCAAGACATTGGAGATAGCAGCACGAGGTGGCGAGGGCACGACTAGAGGCCGGAGTGGTCCATCATCTTGGGAGTGGCGGCTATAGGACAGATCTGGAGGACTTTGTAAATTTTTCTTTTGTTTTGCTTGCTCATTTTTTTGCAATATCCTTTGTACTGACAATCGTGTTTCTAACAGTTGTATTTTTTTTTCTTTGCAGCACTCCATTACAAATCGCAATCCGACCGTCCTTAAGACTCGATATGCAGAGAGGCACGGTCTCATTGCATTGATCGACTGATTTTATGGACGGGGTGGCCCTGTAAGTCACTCATCTTTCTTGTCCGTAGTTATTTTGTTTTCTTTGCAGCACTCCATTACAAATCGCAATCCGACTGGCCTTGAGACTCGATATGCAGAGAGGCACGGTCTCATTGCATTGATCGACTGATTTTATGGACGGGGTGGCCGTGTAAGTCACTCATCTTTCTTGTCCATAGTTACCATGTTTAATTAGAATGCATTATTCTATAGTAGACTGATGTGTAGTTGTTTCTTTTTTTTGCAAAGTCCGTTCGATGATCCTTTGTGGTGGGACGAGGTTTTGGATGGCGATGATCTATAGCTCACCCTTGGATCCTTGGAGCTCACACACCCTTTTTTTTTTTTGCCACATGATCTGTGTAGACATTTTCTACGTAGTAGTGATATCTTGCCATGATTGTATCAGTCACTTTCATTATGCGATAATGTATTTATTTCATGTATCAGTGTTATGATTTAAGTACACTTTGTCTTTATTTACACAACACACATTTATGAAACTATTTTGTATGGCCCAAATAAAGCACATAGTGCTATATGCTGCCTTGACACAAAATTTTTCTTTCCCTGTTATTGTTGCTATTAGCGTCACAAATTTACTGCACGTGTCGATATTAGCATCCTTATTAGCATCGCAAAGCGTCATTATCAGCGTCGTTATTTTCTTCGGTAAATGTGACGTTGATAGCGACACTGATATTGATTGTTCTATGGCATCACCAATAACGATGCTTTTTGCAACGACGGGGACAAATTTCTTTATTAACATTTTCGTCGCTTTTAACATCAATATAAGGCATATATCTTGTAGTGTTCGATGCTTTTTCTATTTGCTTCAAGTTTGAAATCTTTCACTCTCCCCTTTCAAGCAGAGATGAATGATCTCTTACATCTCTATCTTTTACCACATTTTGCTTATTGCATGGTAATCTAGCTATCTTTACTAACAATGGTAGGAATCCATCTTTTATCTTTTGGAATGAATAAAACATAGATATGGATGTGATTTAAAGCTTGGGTGTCTTATTGATGGTTGATTTTTTTTATCCATGGTAAAGAGAGAGAGAGAGAGAGAGAGAGAGAGAGAGAGAGAGAGAGAAACAAGCAACCACTCAAGAAGGAAAGAGACAAGAATAGTAAAACGAAGGAGGGAAAAAAGATGAACATTAAGCTTTTCAGTAAATTGACTTTAGTTTCAATTGTCATTATCATACAATGTCGGATATATTATCAATGCAAAGTAGTCGAGACCCTATGTCAATAATGTAAAGGATGTCATAATCACAATTATAAGATGATGAAAATATATATTCAATAAAAAATTGTGGTAATATTGTATCCATGTCTATTTATATAATTAGTTTTTACTTTTTCAAAAATAGAAATTTTGATGGAGGCTTTGCTCCCATGAACCTAGAGCAATCTCTCTCTACATCCTTAAAGGCATATTTGAGACCTTAAAACTCCCCTAATGCTCTTTTATTCTTTACTAGTTTGACCTTATTTATTTGGTTAATAATGGAATGGTTTATATAGTTTCTTATTTTTCTTCTATTCTTCTTTTTAGACTCCAGTTATTTGTGGAGATATTTTGAGGTCATGGTTGTGTCCAAGGATGTTGATGGCATAAAGCACAAAGACATGATGACTAGCTATTAGAGTCGTATATTTTGTTCTTTCTAATGTTAGAAGGATGCTCCCTAGGCTATGTGAGGATATATTATGTGCTAAATTGATTGATTGTTAGTATTTTTTGTTGTTTTTTATGAATTAAATGGATGATTTGATGCATGAATGGATAGATTTAATCAGTTTTGAGAGTTTTTTTAGAGAGTATTAAGCTAGTTGAGTATTTTTTAAAAGCTCATTGAAGTCTTAGTCTAGTTTGAACAATTTTGTTAGTTAGGTTTTTTTGAAGACTAGCTAGTTTTGACATTGTGCTTTTGAGTGTCTATAGAGCTATGTTTTGGTTTTTTTGGGAGATTATAGTTGTGAATAAGTGGTTTGAGGTGTTATTGAAGATACATGAGATGGTTTTTGATATGTTGGAATGGGTTGGGCTTGACTTATGAGGGTTCATTTCTTTTTATTTATGTTTCCATAGCTTTCAATGGGCTTTTAATGTCTTTTGTAAGTCTCTATATGCCTTCTATTCGATGGGCTTGGAAAATTCTTCTTGCCTTGGAATAAGGGGAATATAATCTCAAGTTAGCTAGTTTCAATGAAGAAGTAGCAATTGAACACTAAAGCTGAAGACTAGGAGTGATAATTTTACTGGTGTGCTATGAAGAGCCAATGTAGTGGCTTTGATGCTCTTTCGGATCATCCATACTTCTTGGGGGATGTCTCCATGACAAAATGAGGATTTTGGTGTGTTATTCTATTGTATTCCATTTTGTCATGAAATGAGAGGAGGAAAAATATAGATTCTTTGTGGAAACTTTACTATGAATACTATATGATTGATTCATTTCATAAAGTGGTGTATATGAGTTTTTCTTCTTTGTGGTTCGTTTCTATGAAGAATATGATGTGTTTCATTGAGTTTACTACTATGGGAGCTCCTTGTTTTTTATTGTCCTTGTGTGGCCCTAGTTGTTGGAAATAGGCCTCTCTAAACAGGCTCATGTGATTCCTCCTCTAGTTGGTAGAAAAAAAGACAAATGTATTGATGCTCTTTTGAGAGAAGTAGGTGGATCCATATTATCCTCACATCATTGATGATGTAAGCAAGACACTTGTTAAGCTATATATTAAGAGGTTCATTATCATTGTAACACATAACATTGGATCAATCATCATGAATACAATTCTACTTTGCATCTAGCTTGTCTTCTTGCTTTCCCCTTGCCTTCCACACACACATTCTCTCTCATACACAATAATGAGCACTCTATGGTACCATTCTCCATAGTGTTTTCTTTGAGCTTGTGATCATATGGAAATACTGAAATTCCAACATGGTATTAGAGCAGGCAACGTCTCTTTGTCTAGATCTTATACACTTAGTTTATCATTAGTTCACTATTAGGATGTTAGTAGGAAATATTGTTCCCATTTTATCTTCTGATTCTAATGGACCTCAAAGCTTTCAAATATCCTAGTCTCTCTTCTTTGTTCTCATTCTACTTGATTTTCTAATTTAACTCCATCTAATCTCTATCCTATTCTGAAATACTCTCCTCTTATCTTCCTCACCTATTTCTTTTTTATTTTGCATTTATCTCCTACCTCTCTTTTCTCCTTCAATCTGCCTTCCTAGAGAGAAGGAAGACAGGGAGGGAGAGATATTATTTACTTTATTAAGGTTTTCGCAGACCTTAGAAAGTAAAAAGCTTTTAGAATATCTGGTAGCAAATCCAACAGTCTGCTGGCTTTTGCTTGAGCTCCAACGTTATCAGCACACAGTATCTTGGTAATCTAACCACGTGTGACAGGCATCTCTGTCCGTGTCACCGTGCAGTACAACGCAGCAATCAGCTTTTGCTTCAGCTTAGCATTGAGCAGTGTAAAATTAATAGCCGCACAGTATTAGTCACTAGTCATCGACGCGGCATCATCTGGATCTCAATCCACGTCACGAGTCAATAATATCAATAACATCGGTAGCAAGGTGGCATTGACAACTGAGGCACAATCCTTAGTTGTCAATGCTTCCAGATCCAACTTAGCATCACAACGCCTAACAAGGTGATCATTCGGCAGTAATAAAAGTCAGCACCATGTCATCCAAATAAGCCTTTAAGCCTATCAAGGTTCTTTGAACCTTAATACTCTCTAATGCCCCCATTCACACCGAGAGCTCTAGCCCTTATCCACATTGAAATCCTCAAAGCCCATTTTTGTCAAAGGAAAAGAAGCATGAGGACACACCAAAGATTCCACAAGCACCTCTATGGAGCTTTGGGCTACCAAGAAGGAGCTATCTAAATAGTATTACACCAACAAGAAACAACTTCATGATTCAATGCTTTATGTGTCTTTTATGAGGACATCATTTTATTTTCATATTTTCAGCAAGGGAGGGCCACTAAAATCATCTTTGGACCAGCCATCAAGGGCAACAATGTATAAAAGGTTGTGTATCATTAGAGTTGTCAATCAACATGTCCAACAAATAAGTTCTTCATTGACAAACTACTTGGAAAATTTTAAGACTATCATTCTAAAGGTTAGATTTTGTTTTGGTATTTCCTCTTGTAATCGTACACTTATTGTTCAAGTTTGAGAAGTATTTTGTCTTTATTCCTGGACTTTCTATTTTGAAGTTCCATAAGTATTTTTCCTAATATTCCTAGATTTTTGTTCTAAGTCTAAGAAGTCTTTCTTAGTAATCCTAGTCTTCATGCATACTAGAAGAAAATTTGAAGTTGTAGGAGTTATCTTTCCTTGCCAGAGTGAGTACCATCTAGCTCATATCGATGTTATCATACATTTTCCATCTCTTGGCTATTATTTGAGCAAGGAAGGGTGTTGGAAATACGTCTCTCTAAACATGCTCATGTGAATTCTCCTCTAGTTTATGGAAAAAGGGAGAGATATTTTTAGACTCTTTTGAGGGAAGTATTCAAACTCTTTTTGAGAGATGTATTTACGCTCATGTTAATTCTCCTCTAGTTTATGAAAAAAAGGGATAGATGTATTTAGACTCTTTTGAGAGAAGTAGTTTGACCCATGTGATCTTGACATCAATGATGATGTAAGTAAGTCACTTGCCTTAGCCCTATATAAGAGGCTCATTCTCATTATAACACACAACATTGAATCAATCATCATGAATACAATGTCTTTGAGCTTGTGATCTTGTGGAAATACTAAAATTCTAACAAAAGCTTTGGTATATCTAGCTTTGTTGGATCGATAACCTTCAATCTCTATTTGAATGTTTCCAGATCAAGTGTAGAAGTGCTCAATGTCATTGTACTTTACATTTACAATGAAAAAAAAAACATTACAAGTTTGGTAAGTATATAAATGTTTTTATGGTGCTCAAACTCTTGAGATTACAATCATGGTGGGTAGTGCCCTTGGGTTTTAGGATCTTTTATGGTGTGTCTCAATGGACTTTCTTTTGCATGACTATACCTTCATGGGGTTTGTATGTATGTTCAGTGCATTGAAGAGCTTGTGGCTCCATGGCAAGTTTGGAGATGTTTAGAAATGGAAGATTACACGCACACATGTGTCAATGCAACTGAATGCCCACCATGACTATAGGTCCTCTGTGATAGTTTTTATTAATGCATTGATAGAGCGTGGATGGGTCCTTCATATGTTTCCTTACATGCATTATGTAGTTTTGTTTTGTTTTTAGCAACCTCCTAGTTTCTCTTGATTGCATTTAATAGTTACTCGACATATAATGGTTTTGTTTCATGTGCAAATGACACATAATAGCTCACACATGTAAGCTCAAGGAACAACTACACACATAGTGAAATAGGCTACTTGGTTTATTGCTTAGTTTCTTCTCTTATCATGGTCTCTTGTCGATGGTCACATGGTATCCTTGTGGTATATTGCTATTCCAGTACTTGTTCATGGTAGCATCTTTTTTTGGTCTCCTAGTAGACATACATGTTATATAGTCATGCTATATGGACATGTATGTATGTGAACTTAGATATGTAAGCTAGCTTTCTACGGGACACATAAATTAAAAATTGCATACTTTTTGGAAAATTTATATTAATGCACTTGTAGTCTCTTTTATAAATTGCATACTTTTTAACAAAAGTATGTAAATGCTCTCCACTTGGTAATATAAGCTACAAAGTTCTTTTGGTATGCTGAAACCTATCTAGTAATTGTCATTTCGGATTGTTTGTGTTTGAGAGTATACTTTATGGACCATGATAATGTAATCTATGTACTTTTTGACTATGCTTTTGGAACAAATTATAATTTGGTAATGTAATCTATGTACTCATGGACTACTCTTTTGGTACAAATTAATCAATGCACTGCAAATGGTACAAACTACAATCGACACATTGTGTTTGGTTAAAAATATTATTGGAGACACATTGAGGTGTAAATTGAGTTTCCCATTCATTTGGCGCATGTTGAAGTAAAATTATTTTTGCAAATCGTATTTGGTGGGCCAAGTCAATTTGTCCAAGGGATGTGCAATGTGTAGGTGTATAGGTTTGGTTGGCTTGTGCAATGCGCAAAGTTAGAGTTTGTAGTGAGGTGATCTACATTTTCTTCTCATGTGTAGTTTGATATGAGTGTTTACATGTGCTCCCTCTATTGTGTGTTGATGTCATAAGGCTATGAGCTCAATGAAGGAAAACACATCCATACAAGTAATTTGGATATCTCCTTATGGGATACTTAAACATGATTTTTACAGAATTTTCAAGGAGTGGAACGGGTCCATCAAAATAGACTAAATATCCATTATTAATCTCTAGTAGCTTAATGGGATGTTTGGGTGAATTAAAATACATGCAAGGACTTATCTTAAGTGATATAAGTCGTCTAAACCCACAAATGTATAAAAGTGATAAATTTTACAAGAAGCAAAAATTTTAGCTATTTTGAGAAGATTTTTAACAAGTCTTAGCTAAATTCATGGCCTATAGAAAAATGAAAACATGAAAATCATAAATCAAAGGCAAGAAAGGCAAAAGCAAGCTCTTGTGTTTGAAAAGCAAGAGTTTGAGTTTGTAAGCAAGGGATAGATTTGTATAAATAGAAGCATGGATGAATGAGAAGGTGAGGGTAATAAAAGCTCTAAAGATAACTTGTGCCTTGGCAAAAAGGAAGCATGCTTGAGTTCTAAACAGATGCCTTAGCCTAGAAGGCTATCTAGATTAGGAGATTGAGTAGAGATTCTACATGACTTTGGCCTAAACGATGAAGGTCTCACAAAGAGTATTCATTCTTATATTGTCAAAGTTTTCTTGAGTTTCTCATCATTGTACAGTACTTGTATTCAGTAACACATAATGTTTGGTGTCTAATCTTCATGTCTCCCATCTTCCATCTTATTTTTTCAGGAACCCATATGGTTAATGGCTATTCACAAACCCCCTTGACATTTGGTATGTTGAGAGAGAGAGAGAGAGTACGAGAGAGATACACAAGACATGCTCCCAAAGAATGGTTCATATTGATGTAGAGTTAGTATATATAGGTGAGACCCAAGTCAAGTGAGAGATGATATATATAGTTGTAACATCCCCACTCAAACAAAGGTCTCTGGCTGCGAATGAAAAAACCCTTAGGGAGAACAAGGGAAAAACCCGAGCCCCTACACATACCTATGATACAAAAATGATTTACTATAAAGTTTTCTTGAATACAATTATACATGCCTCAATCAGTGAGACAAGAACTTGAAACAATACCAAGTGCATGTCTTAATGAACTAAAGCGAGCTTCACTAAGAGCTTTTGTGAAGGTGTCTGCAACCATTTGATCACTGGGACAATGCTCCACCATAATGGAACCTTTCTTGACTTCATGTCGAACATAATGATAATGAATAGCAATATGCTTTGATTTACTATGTTGTATATAGTCTTTGGTAAGACTAATAGCACTTTGGTTATCGCATCCAAGAGGTGTACTAGATGATGAAGGATGTCCCAAATCTGCAAGTAGTTGTCGAAGCCAAACTAGCTCGCGAGCTGCTAATGATGCAGCAACATATTCGGCCTCAGTTGTAGAAACCGTAACACATCGTTGTTTCTTGCTGGACCAAGAAACCAAATATCCATTTACAAAGAAACAATTCCCACTTGTAGATTGCATGGATAAGTGTGAACTTGCCCAATCAACGTCTGTATATCCAATAAGGTCAAGAGAAGTTGAAGAAAATAAAGAAGAATCCTCTCGATGACGATAAATAAGACCAAATTTCTTAATACCCTTGAGGTACTTAAGAATACGTTTTGCAGCACTCCAATGAATAGTGGAAGGGAAAGAAAGATATTGTCCCAAAAAGTTAGCTGCAAATAAAATATATGTTCTTGTGTTTAAACCAATAAATTGAAGACAACCAACAAGATTAGCAAAAGGTTGATGAATGGCTGATTCTTCATTGCGTATTGTATATGTACCCGTGATAGAGTAGTAGTGGTAGTGGTAGTGGTAATGGTAGTTGTTTAATTTCTTATTTTCTTGTTTGTTGTTATTGTGGTAGTCGTAGTAGCGGTAGCCGTAGCCGTAGTGGTAGCGGTAGCGGTAGTTGTTGTTTAATTTCCTATTTTCTTGTTTGTTGTTGTGGTAGTCGTAATAGTAGTAGTGGTAGTGGTAGTGATAATATTAGTTATTTAATTTCTTCTCTTCTTGTTTGTTGTTGTTGTGGTAGTCGTAGTTGTGATTGTAGTAGTAGTACTGGTAGTAGTAATAGTAGTTTTCTTGTTTGTTGTTGTTGTAGTAGTAGTAGTTTTTTTTTCTTGTTTATTGTTGTTTAGTTTTCTTGTTTGTTGTTGTTATTGTTGTTTTTTTTTCTTCTTTTCTTGTTTGTTATTATTATAGTAGTAGTTGTTGTTATTTTTTCTTCTTTTTTTGTTTATTGTAGTGGTAGTGGTAGTGGTAGTGATAGTGGTAGTGGTTTGTTATTGTGATAGTCATAGTCGTGGTTGTAGTAGTAGTAGTGGTTTTCTTGTTTGTTGTTGTTGTAGTAATAGTTTTTTTAATTTTCTTGTTTATTGTTTTTTAGTTTTCTTGTTTGTTGTTGTTGTTGTTGTTGTAGTGATAGTAGTAGTAGTTTTTTCTTCTTTTCTTGTTTGTTGTTGTAGTAGTAGCAGTAGTAATAGTAGTTGTTGTTTTTTCTTTTTTTATTGTTTATTGTAGTGGTAGTGCTAGTGTTAGTGCTAGTGCTAGTGCTAGTGATAGTGGTAGTGGTAGAGAGAGAGAGATGTTTAGTTAAATGAAATTAGTAGTAGAGAGAGATATATGTTTGTTAAAGGAAATGAGAGAGGGAGAGGAAGAGAAAAAGGAAGAAGAAATGAGAAAGAGGGAATAAACATACAACATAATAAAGAAAGAAAAAAAGAGAGAGATGAAAGGAGAGAAAAGAATGAATGGAAAAAAAATGAGAGAGTGGTGGCGAGGTCGAATGAGGTCCGATGCAATACCACGAGACCTGACATACGTTAATTTGTGGGTGGGTGGAGACTTTACATACGTTAATTTCACTGAGTTACAAGAGAAGAAATCCCTTCTCAAACAATTTAAGAAAGAAAAAAAATGATAACAAAAACAAATTGTTTGTCGTAACGTAGATAAAATAGAAAAAGATGAAGGTCGTGATGTTCAAGATGGCGAGACGATCTTAATCAGCGTGTCACATGTCCTTGCTCTCAATGTAAGTTGGCATTTAGACGAAAACGTTGATTGTCTATAGAACACGTATGACGCTTCGGTAAGTTTCAATCTAAGATCATTGATCAAGTGATCTCAGATTTTGAGCAAACGGTATGAAAAGTGTGTATCAATCATACATTGTATTCACAAGCTAATTGAATACCATATACAAAAACATTGGGTATGGCTGGAAAATTTTCTATCCAGGGAGGTGACGTATCGTCCCAAGGAGTGCATCCTTTGCAGCCAGTTAGAAGAGTTAATGGGCGTGCGATGGATGGAGTGCTTGAGCTAATCCACCACTTGGAAGGTACTACCCAATCTATATCGTCAATACTAGGGGAGACATGCAAGCTTCCAAACTTACCTACAATCTTGGAGCCTGAGATGGAGGCAATGATGGATGCATTGATACCCATGGATGTCGAGACTTCTGATCTTCTTAGAGAGGAAGCATCCATACCATTATATGGTGGATGCCGAGAATCTCGTCTAAAGATACTGCTTGCACTCCTAAGTGTGCAATCAAAATGCGGGTGGAGAGATGCGAGTGTGACCGAGTCATTCAGATACCTTGTACGTACGCTTCATTGATTTATTTTCGACACTATTATTTAAAACATTTGTGTTTTTTCAAGGTTTTTTATGATTTTTTTTCAAGTTACTAAAGTATCATATATTACCACTTGCAAATACTATGCATGAGTCTCATGATGATGCACGATATGTTTTACGAAAGCTTGGCATGGACTACAACAGCATCCATGTATGTATCAATGATTGCATATTGTTTCGAGGAGAATACAAGACTATGGAGATATGTCCAAAGTGTGGTGCTCACAAGTATCAACAGGACTTGCAAGGGCAAACCATTCCTCAAAAAGTTCTTAGACACTTTTCGCTCATTCCGTGCATATATCACATGTTTCGTATGTTCGGCATGACGAGCTTGACATGGCATGCACAGAATAGATGCACAAATGAAGTTTAATGAATATCAATGGATTCACGTGCATGGAGTCACATTGACTCTACCTTCCCAAGCTTTACCCAAGAGCCAAGGAATCTTCGGCTGGGTCTTGCTATGGATGACATCGTGAATCCATTCGGTCTACACTCAACTACTTATAGTGTGTGGCCTATAGTCCTTGTCAATTACAATAACCCTCCATGGCTTTTTACGAAGAAAGAACATATCATCCTTAGCTTACTTGTTCCCCGCCACTACAAAGTCAAAAATATGGACGTGTATCTTCGTCCATTAGTCGATGAGCTTAAGATTTTGTGGGAGGAGAGGATCATCGTGCAAGATATAAGCAAGCGCAATGATCGACGGACTGATAATATTCGAGCCATTCTCATGTGAATGATGCATGCCTTTTCGGGATTCGGAGAGTGCTCATGTAAGTAGGCTTCCGTTCTCGTTGGTAACATCTATCATAGCTCGTTCACGTTTGTATTTACTGGATAGAGGTATTGGGACATGTCTGGTTACCTCAAGTTATCATGCATGTCCATTGTGTGGGCTACACTGTGGGAGCTTTCGCTCAACTGCCAAGACCCACGGACCGCTTATTGTTTCAAGTGTTCCAAGCGAGCTCTAATGGCTATCTCTCACCTAGCCGATGCGCCGTCGATCCTACGAGTGTAGTGAGCTTACCTTAGTGCTGATACGAGTTGCCTCCTCTCTCCCACACACCGATAGCTCCACGATCCTAGATGCTAGCTCAAGCATCGTCAAGCCTCCTCCACCTCCAAGCTCCATCCTCCATAGCCGCGCACGCAAGAAGAGAGAAGGGAAGAGAAGAAGAGAAGAGGAGATGGTGAAGAGCTTCACCCTCTTGATTCCTCACTCTCACACACACTCACTCCCTCATACTCTCACACTCCCTCTCTCAAGAGCACACACAAGCAAGAAGGTGAGAAGGAGAGAAGAAGAAGAAGACTCCTTTTGCCACACACCAAAGAATTATCTCTTATTCACTTTTTGAACTTTATATATACAAACCCTAAAATCCCATGGGCACCCATCCCTCTTTTACATGACCGGCCATTGTGGCAAGGTCCTTTTTCCATTTTCCTCTTTTTTCCTTGTGCCTCTAGCCTACAACCATCCAATATTTTACAATTGGCACAGGAGGGAGCCTGGCGTTCTTTTACAAGAATTTTCCGAGTTTTTTGAGACGTCTTTTCTTTTAAGGTTGCGCTTTTTTCCCCGGTCCATCTTTAGAGGCCACCTGCATGTCTTTGCTCTTTTTCCATCTTCATTTTGCTTTTTCCTCCATTTTTCACCATCTTGACTTGGGGTTAACATTACCCCCCTATGTGGGAGTTTTCACTCAACCGCCAAGACCCACGGACCACTTATTGTTTCAAGCGTTCCAAGCGAGCTCTAATGGCTATCTCTGACCTAGCCGACGTGCCGTCGATCATACGAGTGTAGTGAGCTTACCCTAGTGCCGATACGAGTTGCCTCCTCTCTCCCACACACCAGTAGCTCCACGATCCTAGATGCTAGCTCAAGCATCCTCAAGCCTCCTCCACCTCCAAGCTCCATCCTCCATAGCCGCACGCGCAAGAAGAGAGAAGGGAAGAGAAGAAGAGAAGAGGAGATGGTGAAGAGCTTCATCCTCTTGATCCCTCACTCTCACACACACTCACTCCCTCACACTCTCACACTCCCTCTCTCAAGAGCACACACAAGCAAGAAGGTGAGAAGGAGAGAAGAAGAAGAAGAAGACTCCTTTTGCCACACACCAAAGAATGATCTCTTATTCACTTTTTGAACTTTATATATACAAACCCTAAAATCCCATGGGCACCCATCCCTCTTTTACATGACCGTCCATTGTGGCAAGGTCCTTTTTTCATTTTCCTCTTTTTTCCTTGTGCCTCTAACCTACACCCATCTAATAATTTACAATTGGCATAGGAGGGAGCCTGGCACTCTTTTACAAGAATTTTCCAGGTTTTTTGACGTGTCTTTTCTTTTAAGGTTGCGCTTTTTGCCCCGGTTCATCTTTAGAGGCTGCATGCGTGTCTTTGCTCTTTTTCCATCTTCCTTTTGCTTTTTCCTCTATTTTTTGCCATCTTGACTTGGGGTTGCCATCTTGACTTGGGGTTAACATTACCCCCCTCCTAGATGGGTGCCAATTCCATGGCACTTTGGCATGGGTGTAAGGGTGAGGGCCACATGTAGACTCAGGTGCTTGTGGAAGCTCACGAATGATATTCGTCGGAGCAGCTCATTAGATTGCATGGGTGGACGAGGGCCTCCGAAGTTGGTGGTTGGGAGTTTTTGGTGTACTTGAAGAAGAAGGTACGGTGCTCTACCTAAGGGGAGTACTGTCCTCAGCATGTTGGTGCAGTGTGCTCGTGCTACTGGAATGGGGAGCTGGGTCTAACCGCCGCAAGCGAGACCGGGTGATGTCCCACACTTGAGGACCCCATTTGTGCCAAGGGGGTGTGGTGCCAGTGATGCCAAGAGGCATATTCCACGGTGGATTCCGTGAGGTTTTACGGTGGATTTCGTAAACTTAGATGATCGGGGCTCATACACAAAGAGGATTCTTTGTGCGAGAAGTTGATGGGGACGCCTGTCCTTTTCAGGCGTTTCATTAATTTAGTGTGTACATGGGTGATTCCATAGCGGGTGATTCCGCAAAATGCATATTAAATTAATAAACGTTTATGAGTTTAGAGTGCGCACTCGTAATAAATTAACCAGCTGATTTATTTATGTAGCTGAAGACTGCTAGGTATTCACTTTTGTCAGTTTAATTGTATTATTTTACTAACGATTGTGAATGCTTCAGTTGATGTGTAGAGATAGCAGCAGTGGCGGAGGAAAGCATTGGAGTCTAGCGGGTATTCGACATTTGGACTATATTTTGATAGGCGCTACGCTTATATTTTGTTATGTCTATTGAGACATCGATTATTGATTATTATTTTGTATGCGCTTATGCGCCCGGATATGTTATTTCTATTTGGACATTGAGATTGGGCGTGCCAGACTCTATGGGCACTGTCCATTAGCTTTATTTTCCTATTTTTTGTAGAAAGTAAACTCAAAAGCTAAAAAGCATGTCATATTTTTGTAATTGGGCTATTATTGAGCATGAAGATTGGAAATATACATTAAATACATGCTTTGTGAAGCGCTCACACAAGGCATGGGGGAGATTGAACCCAATTTGTCTCTTGCCTCTTGTCGTGCATGCTTTTTCATGGTTTTTTTGTGCAAAAAGGTAGAGTTCTTTGTTCTTGGGGACCTTCCGGGATTCACCACGTGAGCTATCTGCGACCGATCTGCGCACCAGCCAGTGGCTTAGGGTGATAGGTCTAACCATAGGTGAGTGTTACCTCCTTAGGTGTGTCCTGTCGTTGATGTGCCCTAAGCATGACGTGGGGGATCAAAAAGGGCTAGGAGGTTAGGAGCAAAGCTAGCCGACCGAAGCCACCAGACACGCCTAACTTAAGGACCCCTAGGTGCAGTGATCATGCGTTTCATTGCTTCGTTTTTTGTCTCCTTTTGTTTTTGATACATTTCGGGATAGTATTGCATCAGGAGCAGGATAGCCAAGTCTAATTCTCGTCATCGGAATGAGGGGGGAGGGCAGGCGGATGGATTTGCGTAAAAATTGGTGGCTTTGTATGTACCCTTTCAGGTTTATGCAGATGTGGAGAGAGGTGGTGGATAGGAAGGGGTGATTGTACCTAGTGAATTGGCTGTCGCTCATATCCTCTAGGAGAGCTAGGCAAAATGAAGGTAGTAGGCTAGCGCTCATCATTAAGCGGGTCATAGAGCAACTATCAATAGCATTAGGATCCAAAAAGAGGGGAGACAAGCCATTTTCTTGCGGTGCCGGATCTTGCTTAAGTAGGATCTTAAGGAGCCTAAGGTAATTATAGGTGGTTATGAATGCGGGATCTGGACAGGAGGAGAACTCAGCAAGGAAGTGCATCATGGAGGCGGATAGGCTTCCTAGATCAAAAAGTAGAGCGTCCTCAAAGGAAGTGGCGTTGGAATTATAGATGACGGGGAAGTCATGCCTCCCATGGAGGGTGGTGACAAAATCCACACCTACTCTATGGGGATACCCCATAAATGTGGGGTCGTTCCGCTCGTAGGGTAGGGTGTTACAAAATGCCATCCAGGTGAGCATGTTGGTATTACATTTTCACCTTCTCCAGAGGGGTTGGCAGTTGTAGCCCCTTACCGTGTGTGGCACTTCGTATACTTTATCTTGTCAAAATTCGGCCTCCTCCATGTCTCACAAAGTGGGGGTCCTTGCCCTGTCCTCCAGCCATCTTTGGCCTAGTCGGCTGCCAGTCAGGATCACCTCCTCCATCACTTTGATTGGCAGGACCCTTCTCAAGCTGTCAGGCATAAGGAAACTGAAAGAGAAAGGGTCCTTTTCCATTTCCTACCATTCCCAGACCACTAGTTCTGCGTGAAATTGCATTGGGAGGTCTTCGGGGCATGGTGGGAAGGGTGCGGATGGCTGCACGATTGGCTTGGCCTACAGCCTTTTTCTGGCTTCTTCCACCAGCTTTTTCTGTCACTCTTTGAGAGTGGCATGTCTGTCCAGGGGTGGGTCGGGTTGTTGCTGTGATCATGTTCATGCGGCGAGGGGGGCTACGGGATTACATCTTCTCTGAATCTATTCATGTCGACTTCAAGTTCGACTTCCTCCCCCTGCCGATTTTCTTGTGGTGCTCTTTCTTCAAAGCGGAGGGCATCTGCCTCCTGGGGGGTTAGGCCGGCCAGTAGTAGATACTTTCGATGCTTCTCTAAGCCCATCCTAACCTTCGCAGGTTGGGGTGGCATCTGCAGCCCCACATGCAGGGCTCTGCGTGCGATGCTTAATTTCTTCTTCACCACCTCCAACAGCTCCTTTCCCTCTTGTTGAGTTGTATTCAGTAGTGTATTGAGGAAGGCATGTTGTTGGGCAGTGAAGGCTGTCTGGGCCCGTCCGCTTTGCTTTCTGCCAAGATTTTTTCCTTCTCCACCAAGGCGAGGTGCCGCGCCAATGCCTTCACCCTTGCCTCATTCTGCATAGCCCATTCCTCAGCCCCTTTGCTCATTCCTTCCATGCTCTCCCCGTTCTTTTGAGCTAAGATTACGAGCTTCTGCTCCTGGGCCCTGAGCTCTTTGCTCATGCTGTCTTGCTCTTTCTTCCCGAGGCGTAGCTGATCGGTCATGGACTCGATCTCCTTTTGTTGTTGCTTGCTCTCTTGTCTTCTCTCCTCTTCTTTGGCGCTCAGCTCCTCCATCATCTACTCAATGGTGGCAGTCTTTGACTCCAGTTCCTTATATTGCATCAGGAGGAGCTTATACTCCCGCTACATCTGCACGAGTTCCTGATTCTCGTCCTCTAGCCGCTGCTTATAGATTTCTTCCCTGTCCTCTTTGGCTTTCAACTCTTGCTTGAGTTTGAATATTTGGCATTGCTGCATGGCGATGATGTGGGTTTTCTCCAGTTGGAAAGCCACCACTAACTCTTTTTCTCTCAACAACTTAGCCACCGCCATTCTTTTTTCATCCTTTGCTCTCTCTAGTTAGGAGAGAAGCTCAGCAATGTATTCATTGTAACTAGCTGGTGGTGTCATTGTTGTGTGGGTGGGGGTGGTTGAGGCCTCGATGCGCGGATGCTTTTGGTCCTGCCTCGATTTTGCATCTGCAGCTAGCCTTTTTGGTCCCGTGGTCATGGTTTCCGTGCTTTTTCCTTGGGCCATTTCCTTGCTGATGAAGTATTGCATCCAGACCACCAGGTTGGACACTTCCAAGCTGGTGGGGATGCTAGGGGTGAGCATACTGGGTTTAGCGGGGGGTGCCATGAGGGTGGGGATAGGATGCAAGGATGCTTTGCATTTTCCTTCTGGAACTGTGGGGGGCGCGGGTTCTGGTGCCTGCATGCTGGAGCTAGGCCTCTCTTCCCTTGGTTGATTCCAGGCTTCTGGGTCATCCGCCCTGCACTGTTGTTTGATGGACCGGCGTGTAGCTTCGGCCAAGTCCTCCTCCCCTTTTCTTCTTAACTCCTCTTCCTCCTCTGCGACTCTTCTTTTCCTTTCCTCTTCGACCTTTTTGTATTCTTCCTCTAGTTTTTCTTTTTCCTCCTGCTCTTCTCTTCTTCTCCTTTCAGCCTTTTGCTTGGACGCCTTTTTAGCCTGCCTGAATTGCTCCGTTGTTTCTTCTTATTCTTGCTTCCTCTTCCTTTCTCTCTCCTCTGCCTCCCTGAGGGATTGTCGTTTCGCTTTCTCTAAGTCTTTCCTCTCCTTTATATGGCCTTCATCCTGTTTCTTTTTCTTTTGGGCTGCTTTTTTCTTAGTCTCCTTGACCTGCTTTTTGCTCTTTTGTTCTTCCCCTTCTTCCTCGGTCTCCATCCTATCACTGGACCTCTCCTGGTGTTGATGGGGAGGTGATCTATAGGGTGTTTCTTCCTCCCCCTCTTCTGCTTCCTTCACGGCCTCCTGGATAAGCACTATTAAGATGCCCCCGTATGCGATGAACGAGGCTTTGGAGGAAGCCCTCTTTCTTTCTATGGCCTTCCACATCAGAGATTCTCCTCCTGCTGGCATGCTTCCTAAGGCTAGCACTCGAGCTGCCTGGTCGATCGTCTTGCACACGTAGCCGTTTCAGTCAACTTCGTGCAAGATATGGGCTGCTACATTTTCCAGTATTGGTACCTTGATTCGGTGCATCAACGCATTGTAGCACTGGTTGGAAAAGAGCACATGTATGAGCTTCGCCTGTACCCTGGTCTCTGCATTGGGGATGTCCTGGATACTGATGCCGTCGTTTGTCAGTACGTCCTCCTTTCTCATTCCCAGCATGGCATATACATCCCTCTTCTGCTTCTTTTCCACCTTTGGTTCCAGTCCCACTGCCTTCTCCACCAAGGCCGCAAACCAACACTTGCTTAGCATTCTATCCTCTTCCCACTGTGACAGTGCCGCATTCGCTGTCGGGGTTGTAGGACTTGAGAAATTCCACACAGCTCGTATGGTCGGGTTCTTGTGCAAAACATTCGAGGTACTTCTTGAGGTTGCAACTTTCCACGACGCTCTTGGCCGCCTCTTCCCTGGCCACTAATTCTTCCAAATTGTGAATAGTTTGGAATTTCAATTGATTATAGGTGCGGCTCTCCAGGTTGATGCTGTACCGCATTCTCTCCTCCTCCGTGAAGGGGTGTCGGTGAGCTTCATCCTGTTGCGACATTTTTTGTTCCTGTCATAAACCGTAATTTTCATTAGTACTTGCAACATAATAATTACTGAAAAAGAAAAAACTCTATGCTTTTGAATGAATTCATTAAGGTCTAATGTAGATTCCCTTTTTCAGACTTTGACTTTTTGCCCTTTAATTCAAGATTTTTATACCCTTTTTCTACCCCATCCGTTTTTCACAATGTATGTCTACGTGCTTCACTGACTTTGATTTGATTTATTGATTTTGATCTGATTCACCTTACCCCCTCCCCTTCTAGTTTGAGAAAAATCCTTCCTAGAATTGAGGGTTAGAAGGCAAAGGGCTTTCGGCATGGATGTATAGGGGCTACTTGTGAAGGATCCAAGTATAGAAATTGGGGTTGTATTCCAAATGGGCTTCGCGGTCCAGGTCAAAGGGTTTAATCCCCACTTGGGTGATGTATGTAAGAACGTTAGTTAGGAATTCGCCCGAGTTGACTAGGCTAGCAATGTGTAACTCCTCTTCGGTCAACAAGCGGTCAAGGTAGGGGTGTCCCTTGATGTGTTCTTCTATAGGACGGCCCCACAGCGTGGTTAACACTTGATATGATGTTGGCGCGACGTATGTGGGGTCGTACTCCGCTGTTTTGATAGCGCATCACTGCTCAGCATTGGTCATTACTGAGCATCCTTCAACTTTCCATTGCAGCCTAAGAGCATACCAATGCCTTAAGAACTGGGATTTTGTCTCAACAAGTTTTAACAGCTCTGCCACTTCTTGGTCAATGATGGGAGACGTGGTTCGCTGATCATATGACGTGATGAGGTGTTGTCTGATTGCTTGCTCTTTTGAGATCTCACTGCTGAGCAACTTAATAGCAAAGGTAGCGGCTTTTGCAAATGCGAATTCAAACATTTCCCAAAAACAAGGCATCGTTTGAACTTCGACTGTGAAGAATTCATCCAATAGGCCTAAGTTGAGGCAATCGTAGCTCAGAGCTAGCGACACAAAAGTGACGTCCAGTCGCTTAATGCAATCCACCACGTCATCCCCTGTTTCCTTAGCTAAATCAATTGCTAGTAAGAGAAAGGATTTTCTCTCATAAGAGGGCCTAAGGCCTGCGGGTGGTTGAGGTTTGGTAGGACTTGAGCCTTTGGCGACGGAAAGTTCCAGTGATAAGTGTTCTTGAGCTTGCGATTGGGTCGCTGGGATGAAGGCTGGTGTTAGCAGCAGCCTCGAGCTTTCAAGATGGATTTGGAAAGTCAAATCGTTTTCGGCGGGTGATGATTCTTGAGCTGGCAGTTGTTGCTTGGGTTGACAGGCTTGGGCGATTCGCGTAGGTTCATGCGTGGATGAACTTGATGGTTGCGGGTCGGGGAAGCTCTGCGGCTTGTGGTTTCGAGGTTCTATGATTTTTGGGATGATTAAGCTTGAGGTTGGCGTATGAGTGGTGCCTCTTGCCATGTGGGCCTTAGGTATCCATAGCCAAGCATTGCCCTCATAGTAGCCTTGTACGCGCAAGAGGGCCTTGGGGACCCATCTTTGACTGATTACACGTCTATTCTTGTAACTGTGTTTGGGCCTCCTAGGTTTAGAGTTTTTGGTCTTATGAGGGTAGGAGTGTCGACTCCTAGGCGGTTGTTGCAGTTGTTTAGGCATCCATTGAAGGCGAGGC
The DNA here is from genome assembly GCF_053477565.2 of Lygodium microphyllum. Lineage (NCBI taxonomy): Eukaryota > Viridiplantae > Streptophyta > Polypodiopsida > Schizaeales > Lygodiaceae > Lygodium > Lygodium microphyllum. The sequence goes on from NC_141135.1 coordinate 180,577,088, forward strand.
TGTGGGGCCTTAGCTTTGGCTGCTATGGGTTGCGGTCTATGAAGCTCAGGGAGTGGCAGCCACGCACTACCCCCCTCCTTAGACTTGCCTTCAGGTGTTTCTATCGATGGCTTGGTAGCCCGTGATGAGGTTGCACAGCCCTTGCTGAAAGCTGTAACAATGCAAACGTTGCCTATTGCGAGGTGGATGCGCTGCGACGCGTAGTCAACATTGCAGTGGGTTTGCTTCTTGAAGGTTCACCCTAGCAGTGACTCTGTGCCTGCGTTTTTAGCATTTGGCAACACATAAAAAATCATTGAAACAATCTCAGACTTGATAGAAACGGCTGCTCTGCACTTGCCGAGTAGTGCATAGGAATGGGCCCCATATGGGCTTAATTTTGCAATGGTGGGTTGAAGTTGTGGTTGGCCAAGTTGAGTCCGATGATCGTAGGTCAAGACGTTGAAGTCTTCTCCCTCGTCGATCAAGGCAGGGAAAGCACATGTTTGTTTTGCCGTGACCCTGATACGGAGGTATGCGGGTTCCACGGCTTCCTCGTCCTCGTTGTCAATTTCAGTGATTGTGGCTACTCATATCTTGACAAGCGGTTCTAACATTGATGGCTCATGCAAGGGATGCGTAGGAGGGTAGTACTTCTTGACACGACTACCATTGAAGAAACCTATTCCTTCACAATTTAGGGTCTCAAGTTTGACATTGCCTGTTTGACTGATTGCATGAACTTTGAAGGGTCCAAGACCTCTAAATTTCATCTTTTGCTTATGCCCTTTAACCGAGTAGAGGAGTACTAAGTCACCCTGTTCGAACTCGCGCTGCTTGACATACTGGTCAAACCAGCTCTTGCATCGGGCTTTCTCACAGATCAGTGCATGGGTGGCTAGAAGAGGAGTCTCTGAGAGGCATTCGAGCTCAACCAGGCGTTGCGTCCATTCCTCCTTCCCATCCCATCATTAATGAAGCGCTATTCTCAGGCTAAGAATGAAGAACTCTAATGGTAGAATCGCTTCTGTTCCATATGTCAGTCTGAAGGGGGTTTGACCGACAACCGTTTTATAAGCTATTCGGTAAGCCCATAGAGTTGCCATCAACTTGTTGTACTAGTCACTGCGTGAAGCAGAGACAACCTTGGTTAGGACATTGACCAGGATCTTATTCATTGATTTGGCGTGGCCGTTTGCCTGAAGGTAGTATGGCGAGAATTTGCGATGGATGATGAGGAAGGTGGACAGGAGATACGCGATCACTTCATTGATGAAGTGCGTGCCTTGGTCACTGACCAATTCGATGGGGCAACCGAATCGTGATATTACTTGCTCCCATAAGAACTTAGCCATCGTTCTAGCATCGTTTTTTCGTGTGGCTTGCACTTCTGCCCATTTTGTAAGGTAATCCGTGGCCACGATTATGTACTTAGCCTGCGAATACTGTGTCACAGGACTAATGGGCCCAATGAAATTAATTCTCCATTTTTTGAAGGGTTGTCGAGCAATAACTGGGGTTAATTCCATTTGATCTTTGCGAATTGGAACCTTTGTCCACTGGCACTCATCACAGTGCTTGATGAATCGTGCTGCGTCGCGAAAAAGTGTGGGCCACCACAGTTGAGACTGCAACACTTTTCGTGCCATTGTGTCTCCACTAAAGTGCTTTCCGGCGATGCCACCGTGTGCTTCTGAGAGCACATCATGCGTCTCATATTCGCACATGCATCTGCGCAACAATCTGTCTTGCTCCAGCCTGTAGAGTTGGCGTGCAATCAGCTGATAGGGCTAGATCTTAAGGATTAATCGCCTAAGTCGGGCTTTTTCTATTGGGCGGTCAGGTAGTCCGTGCTCAAGCACTTGGACTATGTCATCTGCCCAATACGGTGTTAGATCAGCCTTAAATAGGTCTCTCTCGCTGGAAAGGTTAAACAGATGGACGTCGGGCAGTTCATCAATAACACATTGTCCAGTGGCTTCTTCGGTGAGAATGCGCGACATGTGATCAGCCATGTAATGTTGTTTTCCCTTCCGTACCACGACGGAGAAGTCAAACTCTAAAAGCAGAAGGATCCATCGAGCTATGTGCCCTATAGCACAAGGTTTGTTTACTAGATAGAGAAAGGCTTGATGGTCCACAAAGAAGGTGAAGGGCGTGGCCAAAAGGTAATGTCGGAATTTCTTCACTGCGAATACCATGGCTAATCCCTCTCTTTCCATCATCGAGTAATTCATTTCTGTCTCAGTGAGTTGTCTGCTAGCAAAGCTCACTGGATAGTCTAAATTTTGTTCGCCACGCTAGCACAACACTGCCCCCACAGCAAACTTAGAAGCATCGATATGCACGTGGAAGGTGATGGTCCAATCTGGGGCTCGTAGGATTGGTGCTGTGGTTAGAGCCTTCTTCAACTCTTCGTATGCCCGTTGGCATGCTTCAGACCATTCGAAGACAATAAGAAGCTTGTACAATGGTCTGACAATCAACGCATAATTGAGTACAAACTGCCAATAGTACCCAGTATGGCCTAGGAAGCATTGAGCTCCCTTGTAGTTGGTTGGGGATGGAAGGTCAACAATGACCCTAACCTTTGAGAAGCCAGTGGCAATGCCGTTCTTCGACACCACGTGCCCTAGGATGCATCCATGCTTCACCCAAAACTGGCACTTTAAGGGGTTCAAGGAGAGACAGTATAAACAACACCACTTGACGACTGCTCGGAGTTTGTCTAAGTGTTCGATCCAGGTCGAATGGACACAGAGGTCATCGACAAAGACTTCTAACTCCTTGTGAAGCATGTCCTTAAAGATGGTGCACATGAGGCATTGGAAAGTGGCAGGGACATTAGTCAACCCAAAGGGAATGACTATGTAAGCAAAGACACCCCACTCAATGGCGAAGGCAGTCTTATGCCTGTCCGCAGGATGCACTTGCACTTGGTTGTACCTTGAGAAGCCGTCCAAAAAACTGTAGGCTTCCTTGCCTACCACTCTCTCAAGCATGTGCTCGGTGTACGGCAACGGATAGTTGTCCCTCTTGGTGGCAGTGTTTACCTTCTTGTAATTGACACACACTCGGATTTTTCCATTCTTCTTCATCACGATAACTATGGGCGATACCCAGTCTGTGTGCTCAATTTCATAAATGAATCCTACTCTCATCAGCTTATCAATCTCTTCCTTGACAGCATGAGCATGTTTTGGATTCATAGGGTACGGTCATTGCTTGACCGGTATTGCGTCTGGTGTCATGGGTATGTTGTGAGTCACGACACTCGGATCTACCCCCTTAAGCTCTCCTAAGGACCAGGCAAAAACATCTATGTACTCTCGTAAGAGAGCGACAAGACTCGTCTCTTCTTCATTAGTCAAGTCATCAGCAATGAAGACTGGTCGGGGTGGTTCCCCTTCTTGGGCTAGGTCCACCTCCTTGACCTTGGCTGGTCCCTCGATTGGTTTGCTTGTCTGTGCTTGACCTTTGGCCCCTAACAAAACTACCACCCTATCCCCCTTTTTGAATTTCGTAAATCATTTAGGGAGGTCCTATGGTTTTCGTTGTTCTTCCGTTCGAGTATCCCTAGGTTGTTTTGCCTTTTCCTGTCTCAATCGACTACGCCTCAGGTGGACAGGTAGGACCCCCTTGGTGCATCTGGTTGTGGGCGGCCTAGGGATCTATGGATCACTATCCAAACTAATCTCTGATTCAGAGTCAAATCCCCCGCCTTTATTAGAAGAGGTGGTCTCCCCTGGTGGGCGCAGTTCAAATGGTGATTCAGTTCTAAATACTGATGTCATTCCTAGCTAGGCTAGTTCTTCTTGCTCAAGGTGTATGGCTCCTACGTGTTCCAACCAGACGCGGTCATATTCCACATGCATGACTCCTCGCTCCATCCTGAAGATACTCTTTCTATGCGGCTTGGAGTCTGCTCGTATTTGCTCTATTTCTTGTCCTTCAGTGTCGTATTCCACGGTATCTACCTCACCCTCACTTTCATCACTAAAGGACTGGCAGTCTTCGTATTCGTCGTTAGAATTCCCTTCATCATACTACTCGTTGTCTCCTAGGACTCGGTCTATCTCTGGTCATTGGTTAGGCACCAGGGCCCAGTTATACATGAGGTTTAAGTCCTATGGGCATGGGATATCCAATCCCGCTCGTCCTATGGGCATGGGATATACTTGGTCAAGGGCCCATAGGACTTCTTGACCTGAGCATTGCCCTTGAGCATAGCAGAGATGGCATCTAAGTCGACTGGTGAGGTCTTCCAGGTGTCCATCTCTACTCTCACGGCGTCTGTCCGATTGCCAAGGAAGATTAAGCTATTACCCCAATCTTCGATGGCTCTAGCGTTGTGCATCCAAGGGCGGCCTAATAGGATGTTGTAGTCCACTCCCTTCATGACTATAAAGTTAGCGAAGAATTGGACACATGCAATCTTCACTAGCTAATTCTTAAGCACCCCGAATGGCTTGACTCTCATACCATTTGCTAGTATGACATTAAACCTAGCAGTCTCAACAAGTGGGTTTCCCCAAGTCTGAAGCACTGCGTGGCTAAGCATACTAACCCCAGCCCTCGTGTCTATGATTCCCTTCCTCGTCGTATCGCCTAAGGCTAAGACCGGTAAGACTGCATGCATCTCGGAGCCTTCCCAAAAGTCATTGACGTACAAGGATTTAGGCATAGAGTGCAGCTTCAAACTCGGTATTTGCGTTTCTGTCTCATGGTCATGAGGGTCTGTCGTGACCTGCTCTTGTGACCCTTCAACCCACTGCTTAAGATCTTGCCATAGGGTGGGGTGTTGTCTAAGCATATCTCCTAGGCTAAGTGTTACAAGGGTAGTCACCAATGTGGTTAGGAGATCGTTGGGTGTTTGTCTCTCTCCTAACCTGGATTGTCCTGGCTAGTGGCCGTGACTGAACCGCGGCCCTGTAGCAGCGCCGAGGCTTGGCCTTGGCGGCACCGCTTGTGGTGCAGTTGCTTCTCTTGACTTTGGTTGTGGGGGTGATATTGGCATACTTATGCTGGAGAGATCATCGATCCCATCCTCTATGATGGGCTCAGCGTCTTTTAGATGTTCTTGGGCTTCCTTCACCCATTCTTTCACCTTTTCTATAGCCTCTAATTGTCGCTTTGGATGCGGGTATTCTCCTACCTTAGTGCTTCCCTTTTCGGCCATCTTAGGGGCTCATGTCTCTGCTTCTGCATTAGAGACCTTCTTTCCATCGGGCAGAGTTGTAGCACTCTTCATTTTTAGTGCGATTTTAGCTTCCGACTTCCTCCTCCACCGTCTATGGCTCTTCTTCCCTATCGAGGCTGCATCGAGATTGCTAGGTCCTGACAGCCTGCTTTGTTTGGGCACGGGTCATGACTCGCAGTGGGATAGGCGTGGCCTCCCCATCATGGTTCTCGACACCGAACAACCCCAATGGGACAGATGGCTTATTGGCTGAGCTAGATGACGGCTTTCGCCTTGGGCAATTGACGAAGAGATGGATGATTCCGCACTCAGCACACCTTTGGTTAGCCTTGTCTCTGTTTTGCTACTCCCTTTCAGGGCAGTGTGATGAGACATGACCTGGGTGGCCACAGGTCCAATAGGTGATTGGATCCTGCGTCTGTCCTCCTAGGCCTTTACCTCGTCATCTTCCTAACGCCATCACCAGTATGGGGCGATAATCCATGAGGACAGCGTTGCCCTCGTCATCACGCGAAATGTAAGGGCATATGTAAGTTGGTTCTTCCACATAGTGGACAGGGGTATCACTTGATGAGTAGGTTACGTAAGGACCAGGTGGCCTAGGAATGCTTGTAGGATGTATTTCCATCCTAGGAACGGCCGACTTAATGTTGTTAGGCGCAAGGAGGGCCAATGGGGCTCCCCTTCTGAAAAATGGCTACAACCTGTTCACTAGGTAAGGCTGGCCATATGGTTGTGAGTATGGAAGTCTTCTTAGCAGTCTACAATGCACAACGTCATGACCGAACCTACCGTAGTTAGCGCAAGGTCTTGACTTAGGGTCTTGACACTTGGCCGACAAGTGGTTTCGGCCACAATACACGCATTGGATGTGTGGGCACATTGGCCGTCTCAACATATCTTGCAACTTGGCTAATTCCATTCTAATGTCAGCCAAGTCTTGGTTCATTTCGATGGTTTTCCCCTTATCCTGGGATGATGGGGCTAATCGCTCACTCGAAGCTGACGCTCTTTCTGAGCTTCACGAGTTGGTCTCTTCTAGGTTCGTGCTTCTGGAGCTCCGCTCCTTCAACTAATCGTCAACTCAGATGGCTTCCTCAAAGACCTTGGCTAGCACGTCTCGCTGCAAGCTCCAGTTGCCTGCCAAAGCCTTGTATAGTTCCTTGTTTTGAATCCCGCTGATGAATACAATTGATACTGCTATTTCAGTCGGTCACTCTCCAGTAGGGATTCTCTTGAAGAGACTCTGCACATGGGTCACGTAATCATGAATGTCCTCCTTCTCTTTCTGCTTGACGTTCATCAAGTGCACTAGTAGATTATCAGAGTACACGGGCTCGGCAAATCTCTTAATGAAAAGATCCTTGAGGCCATTGAAGTTGGCTCGCTCTGCATTATCTAAGCTCGTATACCACGTCCTACTCTTGTCGCCCAAGCAAAGCCCGAATGCTTGAGAGCGTTGAGTCAGGTCGTTGAGGCCGTTCGCCTTGCAGACTTGCTCGAACTACTCAAGAAAGCTATATGGATCGTTATGGGATTGATATTTATCAAGTTGCTTGGCAACAATAAGGATTTTAGCTTGGCTCTTTGAGCCCTGGTTTGCTCCTAATCCTGCGAGCAGCGATGTCGCTAGAGCCGTGGCACTTTGCTCTGTAGCCGTATTATCGAGCAACCGCTTCATGAGAAGCTCACTCAGCATTAAGTCTCCTTCTAGTGCCCTCTCATGGTCCGTTCGATTCCTGCCAGCCAAGTTTAGTACCCGCTACACCTCTCGCAACTCCATGCCTTGCCTTTGGCTCCTAGCCTCCTGATCCCTATTGTACTTAGCCATGCTTTGCAACGCTTTGCGGGCCAGCTTTCTCTCCTCTTCTAGATTTGCAATGATAGCGTCTGATGTCCTACTGCGGTACTCGTACCGAGCATGAGTGTCGTAACTACTAACCAACCTGAACAGCATCTGGAAAGGCTCCTAAGTCGAATTCGTCACAAGATCTGTGGTCCTTTCTTCTGCCATTGTCGAGTTGTTGTGCTCCACCAAGCTATCATTTAGGTTCAGTAGACTCGCCAGATCCACTTCGTCGGCGTCCCTTGCTTGGTCCTACTTCTACGCGTTGATGGTTTGTCTATGTATTGGGATCTCTCCTATTGGTGGGTTCCTTGAGTGGTTTATTTGGGTGAGTTCCTCCAGTTATTTAATACAATCCTCAATTTATGGCCACTCACTATGTCTTTCCTTGTGCACTTGTGCTCAATCAGGCTTTCAGTTTTCTTAAGTGTACTTCAAGTGCGAAAATTCAGGGTGAGTGCAACAACCAATTCCTAGTCGTCTTACGCACTCTCGCATTGTTTTGGGCCGAATAGGCTTGTTGGTCAATTTTCTGCCGTCGTGTCAGGCTTTAGGGTTTCTCTAAGATGTTACCTCGTTCGTTTTTTGTACAATCAGGCCTTACAACTCAGCGGTTCGCGTCTAAGCCTCCGGGTCTCGCAACTGCCCACTTCTAGCTACTAAGCAGTGGCGCCCTACGATTTTACCTATTCCGTGTGCCAGAATCAAGTTCTGAGCACCCTACAGGCTTGCAACAGTTTGAGATCCTGAGTTCTAGTCGAGTCCGGTCAAATTTTTAAAAATCTGAAAAAAGTCTACACTTGACCCAACTAGTCCGAATTGCAGGATCCGAGTGGGTTACTTGGACGGGCCGAGGCGCATGGGCCGAGGGCCGAATTGGGGACTTGGACAGGGTGGACTCGGACGGAGTCACTCGGACAGATTGGCTTGGACGGGCCGAGTGGTTGATTCGGACAAGGTTGCTCAGACGGACCGAGGCAAGTGGCCCGAGGGTCGAATTTGACACGTGGCAGAGGACCGAATTTGTCCACGGTCCGAATGATAGACTTGGACATGCCGATTAGGGTTTTGGTCAGATGGGCCGAATGGCGAGGGACCGAGGGCCGATTCTAGAACTCGGCCTAGAAGTGGCCGTTCGGACGGGCCGAGCGCGACGCATGTAAACAACGCAAACTCGATTTGGATCATTTCTCGTGATTCACTCAATCATACCAGGCATAACCCTTCAGATTCTACCTAAGGAAGTAAGAGAAGGGATTCATATACCTGGATGGAGTGGCGGACTCTTCGTTGGTGCGATCGAATCGAATTGGCCGGTAGCTCTCTCTCTCTCTCTCTCTCTCTCTCTCTCTCTCTCTCTCTCTCTCTCTCTCTCTCTCTCTCTCTCTCTCTCTCTCTCTTTCACACTGAAATGGTTGCAAATGAGTGCTTCCTTGGCCTCTTGGCTCTTATACCCCTTCCCGGGTATGATGTGGATGCCCCCAATCACTCACTTGCCGATCTTAAGCATTGCATGCGAGCTTTTTGCCATTTTTGCACAATTTTTTCCCCTATTTTGCAACAGTAAACCCTACCCTTCTCCGATGTGATTTCCTAATTCTATTCTACTCTAAATGCAACAAGAATCGAAAGAAAAATACTAAATTGATTTCTCCATGTTTCCTAATCATCAAACAAACAACATAACCCAAAATACTTACTTGTTTTACACCCAAACTTCCTACCTATCTCAAGCTCCGGTTCGGGGATGAATCCCTTACTTCGATGCTCGATATGAGGTGCGCAAGTGCTCAAGCTTGAATCCATTGGTCCCGGCAAGGGAACCAAAATGTGGGAGCTTTCGCTCAACGGCCAAGATCCACGGACCGCTTATTGTTTCAAGCGTTCCAAGCAAGCTCTAATGGCTATCTCTCACCTAGCCGATGCGCCGTCAATTCTACGAGTGTAGTGAGCTTACCATAGTGCCGATACGAGTTGCCTCCTCTCTCCCACACACCGGTAGCTCCACGATCCTAGATGCTAGCTCAAGCATCCTCAAGCCTCCTCCACCTCCAAGCTCCATCCTCCATAGCCACGCACGCAAGAAGAGAGAAGGGAAGAGAAGAAGAGAAGAGGAAATGGTGAAGAGCTTCACCCTCTTGATCCCTCACTCTCACACACACTCATTCCCTCACACTCTCACACTCCCTCTCTCAAGAGCACACACAAGCAAGAAGGTGAGAAGGAGAGAAGAAGAAGAAGACTCCTTTTGCCACACACCAAAGAATGATCTCTTATTCACTTTTTGAACTTTATATATACAAACCCTAAAATCCCATGGGCACCCATCCCTCTTTTACATGACCGACCATTGTGGCAAGGTCCTTTTTCCATTTTCCTCTTTTTGCCTTGTGCCTCTAGCCTACACCCATCTAATATTTTACAATTGGCACAGGAGGGAGCCTGGCACTCTTTTACAAGAATTTTTCGAGTTTTTTGAGGCGCCTTTTCTTTTAAGGTTGCGATTTTTATCTTGGTTCATCTTTAGAGACCGCTTGCATGTCTTTGCTCTTTTTCCATCTTCCTTTTGCTTTTTCCTCCATTTTTGGCCATCTTGACTTGGGGTTAACATACACTTAGACTCTTGAATATCACGAACCATGAAGAAGATGGTATATCAAGGATACGCCGCTTTCTTGCCAAAGGGTCACGAACTCAGGGAAGGTTTTCTTGGATGACCTCGAATACGTATGAATGTCCAAAGCTGGTACGAGCTGAATATGATCCACACGGAGTCACATCCAAACGGAATGTGAACACACTTCTCAGTTTTTTACGAGTTGCCATATTGGACCCACTTACAAATCAACCACTTATTAGATCCCATGCATATTTTCAAGAACGTTGTCGGAGGGGTTTTTGTCAAAAGCTTAAATCCACCGGGGATCAGAGGTAGAAGGAAGTAGAGATAGAAGATGGAAGAGAAGAAAGAGAATACATAAGTGATAAACACGACAAAAACGAATCACAATGAATTGAATCAATATGTATTGAAAGAATATGGAATCTTTGCACTACTCATAAGCAATTTCCAGGCATTAGTTCTCCTAGTGCTCCTTCGTAGACCAAAAATGTGGATCAGAAAAATCAACTCTTTCTCTGTTGCTCGGAATCCAAATCTGATGGCTCCATTGGCTTCAAAAGGAGAGTAATACACTAGGACACCTGGTCACGGATCTCCCAAATCACTCCTTTCAGTTCAATCTGCAGTTTTCAACCTGTTTACAGCAATTGCAACCCGCGCGATTTTGTCAATCTATCTTTTTTTATGAAAAATCTTTTAAGTCACTAAAAAATCCACTTGCTTTTTGCATGCCATCCTAATCTAGAAGCGTTTTTAACTTTTTCAAATTTTTTACAATAAATAATATCAAAAATATGCTAAAATTATCCAAAAATCTAGTATTTTCGAATAATCTATGCAACTCACACTAGTACTAATGGCTCATATCACATTGACTCTCTAGATCAATAAAGAAGTCAGATGATGATGCATTCCATATTTTTTCACACTGTATCCTCATAACATTAAGACATCCATCCCCTCTGAACCTGCACATCCTCCGGTATGTGCCAAAATCCTAGTTGTCACCGAATTCTGAGTCCTCCTCATCCTCTGCAACCATATCCTTTACTTCTTCATCTTCCACATCTTCCTAGCTAGCCCCTGTATCATGGCCACTATTTTCTTCCAATTCTAGCAACTCATAGGCAGTAGATTCCCGCCTTTTGAATAATTTGATTCTTTTCCCTGCTACCGGAATGCATAAGTAACATTATCAAACATATGTCTTACTACATAAGGTCCAAACCATCTTTTGGAAACTTTACACATGGCACTATGCTGGTTATCTAAACTGCTATCATAAACCAATACCCAATCGCCATCTTGTATGGTTCTTGGTCTCAATCTATGTCTTTTGTCAAACCATTTCTTGTTCTGTATCCTTGCTGCCCTTAACTTTGCAGTTGCTGCATCTATGTCTTCTAACTTTCTTTCCAACTATCTAATACGTAAGGCCAACAACTCCTCTCGATTCAACTCCTCCTCCCAAGGTGACACACTCCATATGACTATCATCTCTTCTATCGGCATGATAGGTTTTTGACCATACATCAATTCTGTAGGCATATATCTTGTAACAACACTATGAGTTGTTCTGATAGCCCACAAAGCATAAGGGAGCAATCCTGGCCACTCTTTTACCTTCTCTCCACACGCTTTTGCCAATGCCTTCACAATAGGTGGATGACCTCTTTCACTTTTACCATTTCCTTCAGGGTTATAAGCTAATGTTAAAGCAAGCTTTATCCCCAACCATGCAAAGAAATCATGAGCCTCATCTGCATCTAGCTCACCCCTATCTGCTGTAATTTTTCCCACATAGCCATATTGACAAAAGATCTCTTCTAAGAGAAAAGTACATACAGCATTTGTCGTCTTAGTGTGTAAAGCTCTCCCTTCCACTTGATTAGTCAAGTCTTCAGGAGCAAGCACAAGATACCTCATTTGCCAAAGACCTCCAGGCATTATGACCAAATCCACCACCCACTTAAAATGAAGAGACAATGGATATGTGGGTTGCAATCCATCCCGATGTCTCGCAGTTGAATACATTTGACATGTCATACATGTTTCCACAAAGTGAGCAACATCCTTATACATACCCTGCCACCAATATCTTTCTTTGATCTTTGTAAAAGTACCCCAAACACCTCTATGACCGGCCCATAAGCTTTCATGAAATTATTGCATAACAGTTACTTGTGAAGCTCTATCACCCAAAACTCGCAATGGCATACCATGTTTCTTTTTAGCATGTTTCCGTAAGTATCCATCTTTTAAGAAAAATCCAAAGGCTTTCCTCTTGATCTTCTTAAACTCCTTATCTGACCATTCATCTCTCTTTGTTAATGTATTGAGATATTGACCAATTCTCAGCCACTCTCCTACATATTTGTCTTCCAGAAACACTTCTACACAAGATGCAAAACATCTAAAGTGTCTTCTCTTTGTTGTCCAAGCTTCTGTTAATGTTGTAGCAACACCTTGCATTGCTAAATTCACTCTTGCAACATCATTTTCAGCCATAATAATGTCATCTTCTTCCTCATCATCCATTATCCCATCTTCATTCTCATAGCGTGCTCGAGATAACATGTCTGCCATTGGGTTCTCTCTTCCAGCAATATGCTGAAATTCAAGGTTCAAAGATTTGATGTATACAATTCACCAGAGGATAGCAATGTTTGGGGTAGCACAACTAGTAATCATACCCAATACCGGCAAACAATCGGTCTCAATGACTACATGAGCACCAATAAAATACTCATTATCACATTTAAGGGCTGTCACAATTCCCCATAATTCTCTTTTTACCTGTGGATATCTTCTCCGTCGTTCAATCAATACTTTTGCACCAAAGCGTATTGCATATCTTTGCCCTTCCTCATTATCTTGCCCAATTGCCCATCCAATCCCGATTGGGCTTGTATCAACGGTAATAATGATGGCCTTTCCATGTGAATAGTTAGCCTTTCTCAATGCAGGAGCAGATTTTAAGAGTTGCTTCAATTTCTTCATTACTTTCTGAGGCTTCCTTTCCCAATGAAATTTCTGACCTTTCCTTAAAAGTTGATAAAGAGCATCGGCTACATGTGCAAAGTGAGAAATCCATATGAAATAGAACACGCATGCACCCAAGAATCTACGCACCTCTGATACATTAGTCCATATATCTTGCATTCTATCAATCCCATCTATTTTTGCTAGCAATGGCCTTTGCCCATAAGGCCCACACATATGCCCAACAATCAAAACCTCTTCAACTCCAAAGACAAACTTTTGTCCAGAAAGAGTTAAATGCACCTCTTCTAGACATGTCAAAATCCTCTCACAATCCAAAATATGGTATGCATCAAACTGTCTTCATCCATGAGCATCCATCTCTTCATTCTTTGCATCCACTGCACACCCTTTGATTGGAACATCATCCAAGAAGGGCATAGTCAAATGTGGTATAAAATCCCTGAGTACCCTATTCATAGCATTTGTCATGTGTGCCACTGCGTTTGTTGCACCCTGTGGGAGAGTAAATATCCATACTAACCCCAAAGGAGTCTTCATGGTTGTGATATCTCTACTTTCAAATACAAGCGAAAAATGATCATAACCCGAGTAAAGATCACCCAAAGGATAGATCGCTATGTCTGCAAAAGCCTGTGCAAATTCATCAACCACAGGACCTGTACCCACATTTCTTATGGTCACTTTCTTAACCGGTTGTATGTCTTGAATAAATATCAAAGCCCCATTTTTTTTAGCACAGTAAACCAACGATTTGAGTACGGTGCTGAAAAAGGCTCCAAGATCTTCATGTGAATCTTTTCATTTAGCAAATCCATCAGCTTTGGCAAGTAAGCTTTAGGCACTGGAATAGGCCTCAAGTTTCATGGTACATGTGGCACAATAAATATGACCATAAGAGAGACAACATTTGGATCCACACAACCTATTTCACTTGGCTGAAATGCAAATGCCTTTCCATGTCTAGCCAACATCCGCATAAAACAATCTTTGCAAAAGAAACCCTTCTGCTCCAACTTTCAATTTCTGCAATGTTTCTGATGTAATCTTTAGGATCCCGTAAGCTTGGCTACCTTGACACTTTTTCATACATACCCTCACTCTTTGGTGAAAGTGGCAAAGCAATTGGTTTTCATATTTTTGTCAAATGTCTTATACTTTGTCTCCACAAGTGCTTTGGTCCATTGTAATCCTTCTTGCTGAGCAAACAATGCTATAACATCATATATATCCAAAGAACATACTGACAACACTCTATTTTCAACCTCATTTTTTGCATATATAGTTGCTAAAATTTCAACCATAGTGTCAATAATATTCAGTCCATAAAAGATGTCTGAAATGCCATCATTTTCAGCTAACAATCCCAATGCTCTCGGTTTCTTAGTATCCCGTTTCATAGATATGTGTTCAGCCCTACACATAGCTTCCATAGGCTTAAACTAACATGAACTGTTTGCTGTAAACTGAGAATTACCAATAGTAAATACAAGCTTCATTTTATCAAGAGGCAAGTACACCCTCTGAATAGTACTACTGTAGCTCCGCATTACAACAGTGCTTAATGAAAATCCAAGTCTTTGAATTCCCTTGCATTTGAAACCAAAGAAGACTCTCGAAGCGTATCACGCTTTCTAGGATGATTAACACAAACAGTAAGAAAATGGACTGCCTTTCTCCCATCCTTGCTTCTGACTCTTGCATAAGCAGAACCATCATCAAGCACATTTGTTTCCATATACACACCTCTAATATAGGACTGTCCCAAAATCACTGCATATGAGAAATTATCTTGCACAAAGAAGTGTTACTCTTCCTGTACATCACCAATCGTCACTTTTACATTAGGACATGCAGCATAGAGCTCTCCTGAAGAATTATTTACAGCACTCATACGCCAACCATGATCAGTGTCTATAGGCCATGCACCATTTTTATACAATCTCCACTCAATGACATTTATCTCAAACCCATGGTCAAGTAAAGCAACACAAGGAGTTTCACATTCCCCTATTTTCACTATTGTTTCAGTGGTAGCTCTCGCCAAATGATTTCTTGTGTAGTGACTTCGAGAAATAAATCCTAGTGTCTCTTCTCCATATTGTTGCATTTGCCTTACTCCACCATGCATATTGCTACAAGACAATGCATTTTCAGCCACTTTCTTCTCTTTTCCACATGATGTTCACTGATTAGTAGCATTCTGCATAGATAATCCATACTTACTTCATACTCACATTCAGCCCGAATACCCAACAAACCAGTTTTCTCTTCAAATTGCAACAATGTACTAGTGGTATCACCAATAAACTGACGCTTCCTTTTAATTATGTCAATGATCTCATCATGAAATTCTCACTTAGCAATGTCAAGCACCTCTTCCAAGGTAAATTCCACCCGACTCTTTAAGATCCGTTCTTCAAGAACCTTCTTAAGATTTGTGGCTGTCTCAATGTTAGATTGCAACTTATATCCTGGCTGCTTGCCCTTCTTTTTGCCCTCTTGTTTGTTATCATGTTTTTGCTCCTGACTAACCTCTTCCATAACATGCTCGAAAGGTGGCTGATTTGCAGCTTTAGACTGATCCACACTTCTTGTTATTCTTTTAAATATCACTGCAATATCTTCATCTCTTTTTCATTTTTCTTCCACAAGTACATCCGTGTTTTCTACCTTTGCTAAATATGCATACACTCAATATGCATCTACCGGTGATTTCCAATCAGTTATGCCACGAATGTCTTGCCCTACATGAGATATTTCACTATCACTGACCTTTCTCTTTTCAGCTGCATGTAAAGCACGTGTCCATATTTCAACCTTTGGACCAACTGTCACTTGGCCATGCATTCTATCCAGTTGTAAACCAAAAGTAGAAGCATGTACCACCGCATAAGCATTTCGAACAGCCAAGTCTTCCAACAACTTCTGCATACCTCCCTTTCTAAAATTCAAAGCAAGAGGAAATCTCGTTTCTTGTGTATGGATCTTGCTATCTTTCCAAAAGATAAGCTATCATGCCAAGGCCTCCTGATAGGCAGCACAATCCTTTCTCTCGTGCTACAAATTGTCACACCACATACATCTTTTTCCAGTCTTAGGGGCTGTTGCCTGTCCCCTTTCCTCTTGTCCTTTTTCGTCCAATTTTGAAATCTTCAATTGAAGATCACGCATGCCTTTGACCAATTTATCTAAGACATATTTCCTAACATAGGAAACAATAGAAGGTACAGCCATAGGGTTAGCCACAGAAGTAGGTGGCTTACTAGATACATCAACTATCTTGCTCGTAACAGTGGACAAGCTAGAGATATGTAATCTTTCTCTTCATCTATGCTTCTTCACAAGTGCAGTAATAGCTTTCTTGACATGTCTCCACTCTGTTTTCAAACTTGTCTCTATAGTCTGATCCTCTAGTAAATCATCAAGCTTCTCTTGAAGCTCAAGATCAGCTGCCTGTAGAAACATTTCAATTTTTTGACTTGCAAGAGCTTACTGTTCTGCGAGATCCAACTGCTCAAATAGACTTTCAAATTCTCTTAACAATTTTGTAGCCACAAGACCCTTATTGGGTTATATAACCCACTCCTGAAAAGTCTTACGCATAATCAAACTAGTGTCCTCAATGTAAAATTATTCCCTGAGTGTCTTCTTGAAGGCTACCCAGTCAGCATTCTGCAAGTATAATTCAGTAATCCGTGCTTCTAGTTCATGAACAGTAACACGTACAAAATACTAGCTCCATGCAAATTGAGTCACTCCAAAGAATCCCATCTTCTGAGCATAGGTATGTACATATGCAGATACATTCATGCCATTGAATAACTTCATCTCATGCTTAACTGCTTGCAAAGCATTCATTACAACACTTTCTGTTTGAGCTGAAGCTTGCATCACCTGTTGTACCTATATGAGCATATTCATATTTTGCACCATCTGTTGCAAAACATCACTCGAGAATATATTCGAAGATTCTCCAATCTTGTCTTTCCTTCTCCTGATGACCTTTCACGACGGGTTCACCAATGTCGAAGGGGTTTTTGTCGAAATGTCGAATCCACCGAGAATCAGAGGTAGAAGGAAGTAGAGATAAGAGATGGAAGAGAATAAAGATAATGCACAAGTGGTAATACGACAAAAACAAATCACAATGAATTGAATCAATATGTATTGAAAGAACCTGGAATCTTCGCACTACTCAGAAGCAATCTCCAGGCATTAGTTCTCCTTATGCTCCTTCGTAGACCAAAAATGTGGGTCAAAAAAGTCAACTCTTTCTCAATTGCTCCGAACCCAAATCTGATGGCTCCATTGGCTTCGAAAGGGAGATAAAACACCAGGACACCTAGTCACGGATCTCCCATATCACTCCTTTCAGTTCGATCTACAGTTTTCAACATGTTTACAACAATCGCGACCTGTGCGATTTCGTCAATCTGTCTTTTTTTATGAAAAATCTCCTAACTAGCTGAAAAAGCCAATTGCTTTTTGAATGACATCCTAATCTAAAAGCTTTTTTAACTTTTTTTAATTTTTTACAATAAATAATATAAAATTATGGTAAAATTATCCAAAAATTTAATATTTTCGGATAATTCATACAACTCACATTAGTACTAATGGCTCAGATCACATTGACTCTCTAGATCAATAAAGAAATCGGATGATGATGCATGCCATACTTTTTTACATTGTGTTCTCATAATATCACGACAACGTGGACAACTTACTATGAGACCACATCACATGAAAGAGACACCGTAGGGGAGCGAATGAATTTAAAGGAGATAGGCAAGATGGAAACGCTTTGGCCGCAGTCGAGTGCTGATAGTCACTTGCAGCTACCTCGCGCTCCTTAAGTTTTTTCCGCTAAAGAAGAGCGCATTGTGAAACAAATACTCAAGTCTATCTGTACTCCGACGAGTATGATGCGTTTTCTCAAGTCTGCGTTTTCTAAAGACGACCAATTATCAAGGCTAAAATCCCATGATTGACATAAAATATGTCAAGTCTTTACTACGAATGGATTGTAAGTGACCTGTGTATTTTACTATTTGGAGTGTAGTCATTCATAATACTTTCTCGTTTGTAACAGTTTGTACTACAGATCGCGATTTACAAGTTGTCGAATTTAGTACAATGGATCTCATAGAAGGAGATTAAGACGTCATCTATTAAATCCACGAGATGGAAAGTAGTGAAGACAGTCTGTCTCTTTAAGAAATACTTATCTACCAGCATGCTCACGATACAAATCCACCTTATGCATCTTATAGATAAAGTGAAGATTGTTGGACATATCCATACGCGATGGATATTCTTGAAGCGCTTCATGAAATCCCTGAAAGGCTTTGTGCAATAACGAGCTTGGCCAAAAGGTAGCATGGCCTAAGGTTGGTTAGTGTCTGCGACGCTAGTGCATATTTCACAATGGCTATCAACGGTGGATTGAGATAACAGTATGCTATGGTCGCGCTGAAGAACGATGATAGACTAACTGGAGATATGGTTGAAAATAGAGTAGAAGAAAGAATGGATGTTGCAATGAAGGAGAAAGTGAATCGCTTTTGTACGTTGCACCATTTTTCTATGGAGACGCAACTCGCTAGATACCAGCAAGCTATAAAGATCGAAAGCAAGCGCGATCTGAATTCTGACGTAGTACACATCATCAACCAATTCGATATCCCGAGGGCATAGAGGAGATGCCACGGTTTATGTCAACACGATGGTTGTATGGAATTTTGACCGCAGCATCTCGCGAAGGGACGAAGGTCTTAAATAACCGAGTGAAAATTCTCGAGAGAATGTAATCCAAAAGTGATGACGTGTTTAGGGTTTGTCGTATCTATATTTTATATGCAACAACTAATTGAGTGTTTCTATGTACAATATAAAATAATTAGTACGTGGTCATATGGACCACATTTTTGCATGGAGGAGTGTATTGACAAAATGCGCTCCACAACAGATTGTGGTATTATGGCAAGGTTTGAGTAAGAGCCAACAATGAGCAACGGATCCAAACACAATTATAAATGAGATCGAGTCTTTTGAGAACTTGAAAAGTATTGTCACGGTAGATTATCATAGCTCTCCATGATCCTATTCGATGTGCAGTGATTCAAAGTGGTACTTGAAAAAACCGGAGCAACAGTTCGACGAGATCCATTTGGATTTCTCGAAATAGATTTCAAAAAAAAATTAACAGATTTACGTGACCCGTTTGTGTTGCTGATCCTTTAGAAACATGTGCATGGACTCATGTGTTTTTTAATTGTATTACGATATAGTACATGTCACAATAGTTAAATCTCTTGTAGGTGATTGTTAATATGTAATTTTCTATCCAAACCCTCGACAACCTGGATGGTGGTATATTATATCTTCAACTCCTCGAAGTGTGAAAGTTTATGATCAAAGCAATTTTTCGAGCATAGATGAGAACAATATGCAAATAGAAAAGTCGATATTGCAAGGAGTAAAGGCTACCGAAAGCTTAGAGCATGTAAAAAAGCCAGCATCAGGTAATAATGATGAAAATATAAGAGTCCAAGATTTTTTTAAAGAACAAGGTAAACTCAACCTTTTTGTGGTGACATGTCTATCAACTTTCTAGTCTATGCGGAGTTGTGTCAGGAGATTGATATGAGACCATAGAATACTTCATACTTGGAGCATCCACATACTTAATTTGTTAACGAATCACTTATAAATGGATATAAAATATACATTTTAAATAAGATCATTTTTTTAAGATTTATATTACTATGCTTTGTAAGATTTATATTGATTATGCTAACATCATTTTTTGACTGTGTATGTGACATTTGTAAATATTTAGATGATCAGGATGAGTCGAATGATAAGCGACGAGGAGCTACAAGATATCTTCACGCATATCTCCAAATCAAGTAACGAGATTCAAAGATATGACAAACTAGGAGCTATCTTAAACACCATCAGGCCGCTCTATTAGATCTACTTCGGTCCGCTTTGATGCTTCAGTTTCTAATAGAAGAGATCGACACTCAAGACTTGGATTAGACGAAGAGAGTGATTCAAGGAAATACTACAAAAATTCGGATGCAGTAAGCCTGCGGTCGACTCGAGATACAAATGCTACTCCTCGCTCTCATGACGGTTCGAGAGATAGTAACTCAAGTAGTTATAAAGATACGAACACAGTATCTCTCTCCCTGACATTGATAACGATGCTCTCTCGAACCGCCACGAGAGCGAGGTATAACACATATATATCTCACGTCAACCGTGAGCTCACTGCATTCAAACCTTTGAAACATCTCCTTTTACCACTCCCTCCGTCTACCCTACGTCTGAAGTGTCAACCTCATCTACTAAAAATCGAAACATTAGAAGGCGCTAAAGTAGATCTAATAAGGCGGCCTGACGATATCCAAGATAGCTCTTGCTTCGTCATATCTCTGAATCTCGCTATCTAATCTAAAGTTATACATGTTAGGATCTCGTGCAACTGCTCATCGCTTATTCTCAACTCATCTTAATGATCTAAATATCCATAAAAGTCACTTGTGCAGACAGAAAATAATATTAACATAATCAATATAAATCATACAAAATACATTATAAAAATCTTTTAAAAATGATTCTACTTAAAATACATATCTTATATATTCTTATAAGTGATTCAACCAATTAAGTAGGTGAATGCTCCAAGTATAAATTACCTTATAATCTCATGTCAATCTCTTGACACAACTTTACATGCACTCAAAGGTTGATAGTTATGTCACCACAAACAATGAGTCCACCTCGTTCTCAAAGAATTCTTGGACTCATGTATTTTTATCATTATTATCCGATATTAACTCCACGTCTTATAATATCAACCTCTATTTGCATATTGTCCTCATCTATGCTCAATATATTGTTTTAATCATATACTCTCACATTTCGAGAAGCTGAAAATATAACATATTACTATCGAGATTATCAAAGATTTTGATAAAAATTTGCATATTTTCAATCACATATAAAAAAGATAACTATTATGACATGTACCATAACGTAATATAGTTTAAAAACAAAAGTTTATGCATATATTCACAATAAATCGGCTACACAAACGAATCTCGCATATCCGTTCATTTTTTTTTTTAAAATCTATTTTGAAAAATCAAAATACACTTCATTGAATTGTCACTCTAAACCATTACACATCGAATAAAATCATAAAAAAGCTATACCATAATCCACCACAATAATACTTTATAAGTTTTCGGAATACTCCATCTCATCTATAACCATATTTGAATACGTTACTCATCATCGACTCTTGCTCGAACCTTACCACAATACCACAACCTGTTGTAAAAACGTATTATTAATATACTTCACACGAAAACACTATTCACACGATCACATTACACTAATTATTTTGTAGTATACCAACTTTCAATTATAAGATTTATATCTTGTAGCAGATAATCTCATTTCTAAAATATCTTTCCATTTTCATCAATCATTGATATTTTTTTCAAATATTAATTAATAATTAATAATTTCTCTTATCAAAATAACAAAATAATGTCTTACAAGGAATTTAACAATGTCACAACACTAAAAGTTTCTTCCAATTACATATTGATTTTTAAATTTCTCTTTTTATATTTAAGCTTAATATAAGAAAAAGCTACAATAATTTATTTTTCCCCATCTTTTATGTTTTTTTCTCTATTTTCTATATTTTTTAATTTTTTATTATTTTCATTTTTCTTTTTACTCTTCTCTTATCATCTATTTTCAATTCTTTTTTTTTCCGCCTCTTATTTTTCCACCTGTCCTTTTTCTCATCTGTTTTTAATTTTTCTCTTATTTTTCCTTCTATTTTCTTTGCTTTCTCACCCTCTTTTTTTTCTATTCTCTTTGCTTTCTCGCCCTCTTTTTTTTCTTACAATAACTATTCAATCTTATATGTTATTTAATTATTTCTCTTGATAATTAGTAGTAATAATTAATATTTGATATATATTTATATTATTGAGAGAATGAGAAATTAATTTTAAAAATATGAGAAGGTTTTAATTAAAAAATGAGAATATTAGATAAGTTTTTTAAAATTTTAAATTAAAAAAATAAGTTTAAATTAAGAGATAAGTTTAAGAACCCTCTAAAGACTTAAGGCTTTTCAAACCTATAACAAAAATAATATAACAATAAAAAGTGAATAAAAATCCATATTAACTTTATGTTTACGTAAAAATCATAATTAACTTTACGTTTACAAAATTATACATTAAAAAATATCAATTCATATTATATTAATATACAACACAAATTATATGATTAAAAATTAACATATAAATTTTGCATAATTGACTAAACAAGCTTGATTTAAAAATCTCCTTGTCCATAAACTTCACATCAAAGCCTCAACGCTTGAGCCAAGGAATAACCAAAGTTTCTCTCCAACTAAGCACCTAGTCCGACTACAATGTACATCACATTTTTATAAAGGCATGAAGATTAATGGATCAATACAAGTGTTTTCAAAAGCACTATGCTCTTTTACCCCCGGGAGTGTACCGTGCGTAGGATTAACTTAATAACCTTCCTATCTTCACAAGGATGAACCGACTTTCATGATGAGATTTCAACCTTCCAGAGAGAAACGACCATTATTATGAGGCAGGATCCCCGGACACTCAATTGCACTTACCTCCACCCAGCCAGGCTACAAGTGCCGATAACTGGTCGCGCTGCTTTAGATACTACAGTATCCGTACTAATAGGTCGCACTGCCTTTGGATACTCCCGCATACTCACACGAATTAGGCAAAGTTATAGTTGTCTCACCATTTACTCTCAACACAGCACCTTCAGTCGACCCATGTTTTAAATCTCGCGTTTCATTTTAGAGGTCACATTTTAGTTGTACTCGTAACACCTCTCTCTCTCTCTCTCTCTCTGTTAAAATAGTATGCAACTACAGCCTTCAGAAACCAGGAAGATGACAACACTCGTCACTTCAATCTCGTGCATTTAACCATGGCGCAAAACCTTCGTTCAACCAAAAGCCATAGAGGCCGTTTCTCAGGAGAACGAAGCCTATACTATGGCCAACAGGCTAGATCAACAAGTATAGTTAGCACTGTAAACTGCCAAGCGAAGGACCCCGCAGTCTCCATCCTATCGACAAGCATTGGTTCCGAGTAAGCGAGGGGCTTTATGGTATCCTGCAGCATGACAAGAGATTCGATCAATATCACGTAATCAGATTTTTGCGATGAAGACGAACAGTCATTGAATACATGAGTTAATCCTAGGAAATCTATCGCTCTTAAGAGTTTATTTGAGAAACTTTGATCACTATATTAGAATAGTTCCCGTCCAACTAAAGAACTTACTGTATCAGAACAGCTTAATCCCAAGTTCGACGTCCACTTCTTCAGTGCGATAGAAATTTTTGTTATAATCAACGCAATTAAACACTACCCAGCTGAAGTTCTTACTGTATGACAACATTTACAAAGCCATAGAAGTCCAGCAGCAATTCAGAAGTGGTGGACTGATTCTGGAGTCAGGGCAAGCTTACTTGCTGCAATCCTGGTTGGGGTTTAAGGAGTACGGGAAGGGCACGCCGCAGACGCCGGGAAGAGCAGCAACGGCAGAAGGCTTGGGATTGAAGGACTTGGCTTCTTTCTCAAAGCATGAGCAGATCAGCTGCCGGGCCTGCTTGGTATTGGCCAGGTTGTTCAATTGCTGGACTCCAGTGCAGCACCCAGGCGCGGGCTGAGCCACTCCTTTGAGAAGAAAGCTCCCACAATTTTCCAACTTGCTAAGCACCTGCAGCAGCCGCAACAATCAGCATGCTACCTCGTCAGCTCGTTCAATAACGAACACGGATGTAGAGGCTTCAAGAATGGATCGGAAGTAACTCACCTCACCACAAGAGATAGTTTGCGCAGTGCTAGCATGCATCATAACGATGAGCACTGATATTACCAGGAGCAAGCAGAGAGATCGGCCTGCCATCGCTCTCTCTCTCTCACCAACAGCCTGTGTGATCGGCGTAAGTTCGCACTCGCAACTTTGTTCTTTCTTCCTGCGACTTGCTATATATTTCACCTCACCCAAATTACGTTACATTACATTACATGTAATGATAATAGTAATAGTGATAAACATAATCATAAACATCATATACTTATACTAAACTAATAAATAAGTATTAATAAAAGGCACGGCGGCACGCAACCGATCACCAGGGCTTCGCTCATAAATGCCATTGACCTTTGTCAGTCGATGAAAATGTAATATGTGAGAGAGGGACACACGTTGCTTTCCGCACAGATATGATGATGCGACTCCCATCAGATCTTTAATAAATGAATGCCACCAACCTCCTCCGCTCTTTTCCTTCTTCTGGGATCTGAATTCTCTTGCCGCTGCAGCTTGCTTATTAGATTTAAACTTTGCATCCAAACCTCTTACACTATAGTAATTACGACGTCAGGTTGGTACCGTCCATGCGCTCATCACCTTGGTGTGACCATTGTTCACCAAAAACCTAGGTTTAATGTAAAGTGAATTGCAAATTTTTTAAAATAACCTTCAAAATCTGACGATCTGCATACAGAGGGACCTCGGCATGGAAGCCACACACTTGAGAACTAAAATCACTGGCTTCTAGGTGAAGCCTCCCCTACTCGTTGTATTATTGTCCTCTCTTTTCTATTAATATAAATTCTCTGCCTTGATGGAAAAAAAAAATAACCTTCAAAATTGAAAGAAGAAGGCTTAAAATCTCGAACTTTGGAAAAAATTTAGTCATAAAAATGGCAAGTACATGTAATTTGATTCAAAAATCCCTATAAAAATTTGAGTTAAAGGTTTTTGTATATGCTACGAAAAATATTTTTCGTGAACTATATATATTATTATTATTACAAGTATACCGATTACCAATTGCTCTCTTTGCCCATAATGGTGCACCAGCATTCTGTGGGCACTAAGGTGGAACGCTAGGCCACTTCATGGCTATAAAGCGGCAAGCAATGTATCACATGACAATTTCACTTAGCAATCCATTTCTCCTCTTTTTCTCTTCTCTTTTCCCTTTTTGTTTCTAATTTTTTTCTCATATCTCTTTCCCCTCCCAATTCTCTGTCTAATTTTCTCTCTCTCTTTCTCTCTTTGCCTTTTATTTTAGTTTATTTTCTCTCATCTTTTGGTTCTCTCTCTCTCTCTCTCTCTCTAAAATTTTATCTTTTCTCTCTCTATGTTCATATTCTCTCTTCTTTTTTTCTCCCCTCAATCTCTTAAAGTATGTAAATATTATCTTTCCCCTATCTATAATTCTCTCTTTATGTTCATATTCTCTCTTCCCTTTTATTCTCTCTCTCTCTCTTCCCCCTCTCTTAAAAATGTTTAAATTTAAAAAAGACTTTTCTCTTTCCTCTTTTTTCCATCTCTCTTCCTTTTTTTCTCTTTCTTCTTTTTCTTCTCCTCCTCTTCTCTCTCTCTCCCCCCTTTTTTTCTCTCCCCCCCCTCTCTCTCTCTCTCCCTCCCCCCTCTCTCCCTGCTTTTCTTCTCTCTTTCCCCTCTCTCCTCTCTTTTCCTACTCTCTCTCTTCTTGTTTTTCCTTTTTTTTCTTCTCTCTCTTCATTCTCTCTTTAAACATTTTTTTAAATCTTTTCTCTCCCTGTTCAAATTTTCTATTATTATTATTCTTCTTCTTCTTCTTATTCTTCTCTCTCTCTCTCTCCCCCTTTTCTTCTCCCCCCTCTCCTCTCTTTTCCTTCTCTCCTCCTTTTTTTTCTCTTTATATCTTTCTCTTAGTATTTTGTTCTCTCTCTCACTCACACACACACACACACACTCTCTCTCTCTCTCTCTCTCTCTCTCTCTCTCTCTCTCCGCACAGAAACTTTTGATTTAAAAAGAAGTTTGATTTAATTAAAGGAGAGAGAGGAGAAAAGCCTAGGTCCTACATGTTGTCAAGTGTTTTTGTGAAAACTAAAAACCCCTAGAAAATCTATAGATAGGTTGGAATTTTGTTAGCTTAGTCGTTTACATAATTGATTGTTTTGTCGTTTCGTAGTTGGATTTTCTGTATTAGCTTATGATTTGTTTTTGTCATTTTTTTTGGATTTTTTAGTATGGAAACTTGATAGCCTTGGTCGAGATTGGAGTTTTTTTTAACACGTTGGAGCTAGAGTTTGTTAAATCTACTGAATATTGTGGAATAGGCATGTCCTCTTACCGAAAATTTTGCACATTACAGGGTTTATGGGTTCATGACCACTTCACATTGCACTTGTCTCTAATACACTACACTCGTTGGGGGTCGTCTCCCGATTTTTTCACATACTTCCATGTTAAGGATTGGGTTGATGCACGTTTTACACCATCATTGAGTACTTACACTGCATGAGGGGCCGTTGTAGCTATGTGCAATAAATTTTAGTTGCACATGCACTTGAGAGAGCACATTTCATTATACACGCACAAGAGTCTGAATTTTCATCACTAAGTTAAAAACCTCTAGTTGAGTGGGAAAGGTGGTTGGATGAGTTTGAGGGTCGTGAAGTATGTCACTAGTTGTAAGATGGGTTATTTTTATCTCGTTGATAACTTGAGGATCATTATTTTAAGTGATAGTAGTGAGGTTTTGGGTGGGTGGTGTGATGAAGGAGACAAGAGAGAGAGAAGGAGAGGAGAGAGAGAGGGTGCAAAAGAGAGAGAAATACTGTAGGAAGTGAGAGAAAGAGAGTGACGAGGAGAGAGAAAGACTAGAAAAAGAGAGAATGACAATGAGAGAGAGAGAAGCCATGAGAGCTTGGAGAAGGAGATGAAGATGAAAGGAGACTTGTATTAAAATCTGATGATAAAAAATCAAGTCCTTAACACCTTATATACCAACCAGTGTAGCTAGTATTTCCCCCTTATTAAATCCCCCTCTCTTACATTCCATCCCCACCGAAGGTTTTTGCCCTAAAAAACAATTTGGGCACTTATGCTAGCTGGGTAGGAGCAGATCAGAGTACTACTCTGTTGCATTATTACAAGGATATACAAATGAATGATGAGGTATTATTGCATATGTTGGGTCATTGGGGTATGTATGTTACATGGGTCTTATTGGGAAATTATAAAAAATGAAATTTGACCCAAGTATCTTGAGTAAATGTGAGTTGCAGACAATGGACATCAAGTTGTTTACTACAGGACCCTATTGTAGTAAATTTGTCATAACTTTCTGTAACCATATATCAAAACGGAGCTCTCGAGGAGTACTTTTAGCCCATGTATGGTGTCCGTTGCTATCCATAGTGCAAGGTAAAATCTGCTTTGAAACAGAGAGCTATCTGCAGCCAATCTAAGAGAAAATAGGGCCACAGTTAGCTAGATTTCAACTAAATCTTCTTCTAATAGGTATGGAAAATCTTCCAAAACTGAAGCTGGCCTCCAAGAAGCTTCCTCAAGTGGTAAACCTTGCCACTTAATCAAGTATTCCATGATGGAGCGAGAGCGATGCTTCTTTTCCCTTTGTTCTATGATTTGCCTAGGTATGTATTGAATGATACCTTCTTCATCTATCGATGGTAACTCCTCAACATAATCCACTGATGATCCAATGAAGGGCTTCAATTGGCTCACATGGAAGAAATTATGAATTTTCGTGGATGGCGGTAGTGCTAACCGATATGCCAAGTCTCCCACTCTTTTGATAATCCGATATGGCCCATAGAATCTGTGAGCCAACTTATTGCTAGACCCATCCTTAAGGGTGGCATATCTGGACTTGGGCACCTTCAAAAGCACCAAATCCCCTTCTTAGAATTCAACATCCCTTCTTTTTTCAACAGCATAAAGCTTCATTTGATCCTGAGCTTTCTTCAAGTTGACTTTGCATTGCTGAAGTAAGGCCTGCATTTTATCCAATTCCTCCTTGCTTTGTGGGTTTATTTTATCATTGAACATAACCGTGGGGGGGACCTTATAGCCATACAATGCCTCGAATGGTGAAACTCCAATGCTAAAGTGTATAGAGTTATTATAGGCAAACTCAGCCAGATCCAACCATGAGTCCCAAGTATTCTGCACATCATAACAAAAATGCCTCAAGTAAGTTTCCAGCCACTTGTTAACCTTCTCTGTTTGGCCATCAATCTATGGATGGTAAGCAGTGGAAGGGGCTAACTGAGTGCCCATAGAGCTAAAAACTGTCTGCCAAAAATTGCTCATGAATTTAGTATCCCGGTCATGCACAATTACCTATGGTAAGCCATGTAATTTGAAAACATGTTCCATGAATTGGCTAGCTACTTGAGAAGCATTATATTGAGTCTTTGTAGGAATGAAATGGGCTACCTTGCTGAGTCTGTCCACAACTACATAGATGTTGTTCCACCCCTTCTTGGTCATCGGTAGGCCGGTTATGAAGTCCATAGTGATGTGTGTCCATTTGCCTTCGGGCATAGGCAATGGATGTAGTAAACCAACTAGTTTTAAGGTACTGTCTTTGTTTTGTTGACATGACACGCAGCTCAAGACAAAATCCTTTACATCCTTCCATAGGCCCTTCTAATGAAAGCTTTTAGCAATTTTGTCATAAGTTTTTAAAATATGCCCAAGTGACCAGCTGTAGGGGAAGAATGCATATCTTGCATGATCTTTTGCTTGAATGGGGAAGTGTATGCGATGCAATCCTGCCCTGAAACCATAAGAGACCGTTCTTAAGCTGATATGGAGAGTTTTCTTCTACATGACCTTGTTGTAATTTCTGGAAAATATGGCTGAAATCAGTATCTAACAAATAGGCCTCCTGAAGCTCTTCTATCCAATCACTATGAAGTTCCATGATGGCTGAAACTTTACAAGCCCACATTCTTGATAATGAATCAGCAACTACATTGTCTTTTCCCCATGGATGTGTAATATCAAAGTCATAGTTCTGCAATGTAGCTACCCATCTGCGTTGTTTAGGGGTAAGATTAGACTGAGAGAGGAAGTATTTGAGGATCCTATGGTCGCTCTTGACCCTAAATCTGCTGCCATACAAATAGGGGTGCCATTTCTTAATGGCATGAAGGATGGCCAGCATTTCTTGGTCATATACGTTCATGGTCATCTCATTTTTAGCAAGTTTGCGGCTCTCAAATGCTATAACTCCATGCACTTGTAACAATATAGCCCCTATGTCTCTGCCACTAGCATCACACTGAATGGTGAATTCTTTTGAAAAATCTAGGCAGACCAAGATGGGCGCCGAGGTAAGCAATTCTTCGAGGTGATTAAACCTCTTATCAGCTATGGCATCCCAGAAAAAGGCCTCTTTCTTAAGCCTATCCATCAAGGGAGCTGCAATAGTGGCATAATGCCTAATGAATCTGCGATAGAATGATGAGAGACCAAGAAATCCTCTAAGTGAAGTGGTATTTGCAGGTGTGGGCCACTCTTTTATACACTGCACTTTCGTAGGATCAGCCCTAATTCCATCTTCACTAACAATGTGCCCCAAGTATTCCACCTCCATCTGCATGAAAGAACATTTTGTCTCCTTGGCAAAGAGCCTATGATGTCTCGATACATCAAACACTTGCCTCATGTGCCAAAGGTGATCCTTCAGTTATCTATTATTGATGAGGATGTCATCAAATAAGACCAACACAAATTTGAAAAGAAAGGGCTGAAGTATTTTGTTCATTAAGCTCTGAAAGGTGGCTGGTGCATTAGTTAACCCGAAAGGCATGATCAAGAAATGATAAAGCCCCCGATTAGTCTGAAATGATGTTTTGACCTCATCCTCTGCCCTCATGCGGATCTGGTGATAGCCTGACCTCAAATCTATCTTTGTAAAGTACTTAGCTCCCTTGAGTTCATCCAGCAAATCATCTATGGGTGGAATAGGGTACCTGTTCTTCACGGTGATCTTATTAAGATCCCTATAGTATATGCACATCCTGAAAGATCCATCCTTCTTTTTGACCAATAACATAGGGGAAGCATATGGTGAAGAACTGGGCTCAATGAATCCCATGTCTAGTAATTATTTGACTTGTCTGGTAACTTCTTCTCTTTCGCACCTAGACAATCTGTAAGGTGGCTTGTTCATAGGCTTTGACTGAGGCTCCAGATCTATGGGATGATCAACTGCCCTATTAGGGGGTAGTGCCGTAGGTACTTGGAAGAGGTCCTTGTACTCTTCTAAAAGAGTTTTCAATGCTGGATTCTTTACTGTTTTAGTGGATTGATCTGAATTTTCTTTATTTAACTGCAATACAAAGATTTGGGACCGTTTCTTGAACTCTTTCTTGAGTTGTCTCCTCTGGTAATGAGCTAAAATTCACTATCATTTTGAATTCCATGCAAGTGAATGAGCTCTCCTGCACTGACAAACTCCATATACAACAAGGAAAATTCCATGGTTATAGTGCCCAAAGTTTTTAGCCAATCACAACCCAAGACAACATCTATAGGCCCCATTTCTAATGCAATTAAATCCAATTGCTCTCCAAAATTTTCTGCAAGCTAAATGTGAACAACAGGGCATACTTGTGTGCTAATTTCTTCATCCCCATTGGTAACTTGCACCTTCAATGGCTAATGTAAATCAGTGGGAAAACACTTCAGCCTGTCTATGACTACTCTGTTAATGAAACTACGAGTGCTACCACTGTCCACGAGTATGAACACATCCTTCCCATAAATTTGGCCCTTAATATGCAATGTATTAGGACTTCTGGATCCTATCTAAGCATCCATTGATATGGTCTAAGCAGTGGCAGTATGTATTTCAGCATGTGGTTCGATCTTTCTACCCATATCCCATGATAAATGGCCACCAGGGTCAAAAGGAAAAGAGTCGATAGGGTCTAAGAACTCTTCTTGAGAAAACTCTTCATCAGTATCATATGTTTCAGCAATCATCATAAAAGCATGTGTATCCTCAGGGTCCTCCTCTGAGTCCTCAAATACCAACATGCTGTAAACCCGTGCATTAGCATTTCTAAAAAGCACATTTTGAGGCATGATAAGCTGTATACTTCTCGCCACACTTTAAAAAAAACCATTTTTTCTTTCTTTCTTTATACAAATCCATGGGAATGGACCTTCAACTACCAAAGGCTGAAGCATTTTTATTTTTGTTGTCCCCTTGCCTATTATCCATTCTTGGGTTGTTTGCTGTCCTTAAATTGCCTTGTGGTCTTGAGGGATTAGAAGTGGGGTATGTGGGGATTTTTGGAGTGCTGAATTGCATGTTACCACCACCATAACTAGCCCCAAATTGCCCCGGCCTTTTAGCATCTCTTTGCTGTCCAGAATATGACTGCATGTGTCCTCTTTGCTGCCCAAACACAGGATGAGATGCCCCTCTTTGTTGTCCATACTGAAATGAAGCATCCCGGTGATACTTGTGAGAGTACCTCTCAGCCAATTCAATAGCTTTGAACAAATCCGATGGGTTTTGAGCTGAAACATCATCTGAGAGTTGGGGATCCAGCCCATACACATACTTATGTAACTTGGCATCATCACTAATCGACTCAACATACATGATAAGGTTGAGGAACTGATTTGTGTATTCTCTAATAGCAAGACCACATTGTTCAAGGCCATACCATCGGCGGGCAAGCTTTTCTTTCTCTACTGGTGAGACAAATACTTGCACCATGAGTGCCTTGAATGCTTCCCATGAGTTCACTTGTTGATTTTCTCTTTTAATGTGCCTCCACCATGTATGTGCAAATCCTTCCAAGTGGATTGTTGCAAAATGGATCTTTTGGTCATCATTACGGGGCAAGATGTCAAAATAATCCTCAATCTTGGAGAGCCACTCTTTAAGTTCAACTGGGGATGATGACTGACCATTGAATTTTGAGAAGACAATCTTGTCTCTCAGCTCTCTTTCATGATTAGGTGGTTGTCCCACATATCCAAACTAAGGTTGATTCATGTGGCTACCCAAAAATGAACCATTGTTAGAGAAATTTCTGCCAAAAGATGGCTGAGCTCACATGGATGGCATGGGCCCTTGTGATGACTGAAAATTTCCCCTCATTGAATTGTTCATGGGCTCCACCTGTCTATGTGAAGGCTCTCCTTGTTCAAAAGTACTGTTAGGGATACCCATTCTCCCCAAAATGCCTTGAGAGCTCATATTTGCTGCATTCACTAGTGGGGTCATCACTCGTTCAGCATGCATACCCAATCTATCCTCATGTTCTTTTCCTTTCATTTGTAATTCCATCCACTTAGTGAGTTGGGCAGCAAGTGTGTCCATAGTGGTCTTCATTTGACCAATGCCTTCCATCAATTCTCTATGTCCATGCCATGAGAATAATCTTCATCTTCTACCTCAGGGTTAGTTTCAGCCCTCGGGGCACGTGCATCCCTTATTTGTTGCCAAAGGTCATCATTTGCCTTAGTTTTTCCCTTATTCCCTGCCATGGTTAGGTGCAATCCCGTTAGACCACCTGTCACTCTTTTGCTCGTAACTTGAGCTAGGAAGCTTTGATTGATCTACTTTTTTGTTCATACCAGAGCCAAGGATGCCCTCTTCAAATTGAGCATAAGCATGTGCTCCCAAAATTTATATGGAAAATTCTGTAATAGGAAAAGTAATGTTGTACTGTGCAGTCCAGCAGCCTGTCTACACCTGTAGGAGACCTGTTTTGACGTGTAAGTATCTTGTGGAGTCCAAATAGAGTTCTAAAATTGATCAAAGCCCTTAGTAGGACCTGTGCGCACTCTGTGAGACCAGCACCTCAGTTCCTAGGAGTAGGTTTAGCTCTATAAATGCAAGCAAATTGCTTACAACACCCTGTGAGGGTTAAGAAAGGGGTTGCAATGGATTATCCTGTCAATGCATAACTGAAGGGTCATCCCACGTGGCATAATGCATTGCCCAGTCATCTAATTTCACTGTTTGTAGCCTTATTCTAGAACTGAGCATGTCATAAGCATCTCTTAGCACAATTTGCCCATGCATAGGCATCTCTCATACATCCCAAGCATTGCATTCACTGCCATTGACTGCATATGTATTTTCATGTCTCCAAATACATCCTCAATAAAATTTCCATACATTTGCAGCTAGTAATACATCCATACATCAGTGCCAAGTCAATATCTCAATTCTTCAAGTGGATACCTGCACCTACAAGCAACTTTGGGCTGCGGATCACCGAGAGGTGGGTAAAGTTCCCCTCGGGCCGGTTGTGCACCCCTTCAAGGTCTTTGATGGCAAGGGGGGTCACCCCTCTTTTGTCTTGCCACCTCGCCTGAGAAGTAATTCTTTTCATGAGGTGCATGGAATTGAATTGGGAATAAGGAGAGGGCTTACCGAGCAGTGACTCACTGCTAACTCACCTCATTTACAATGTATTTTAGGGATTAATATTTGCTCAAGCAATCATGACAAGTCAAGAGGTTAGGGTGAGGCAATCAGTAAATAATAGTGAGAATTCTCAGCATGGAATGGATCATCCTGAATGCAAGGAAGCCTAAGAGAGAACTGAAATTAAATTGGCAGCATGTAAGCATTGAAATTTGGAAAAAAATGCATGATTAATTACTTGAATCTCTTCCAACAAGAGGCTTTTAAAGCTCAGCAAGAGGATGAAATTAGAAGATAGCTCAAGAGTCAATTACCGCTTAGATTGGTGAAGATGGCTATGAATCAATGGCCAATGTCCCCATGATCAGCCTCCAATGCTCCCATTAGCTCCATGATGACAACTTTAGCCAAGAATTGAGTCTTCAAGCTTGATTCTTCAATGGGGAAATGAAAGGTTGAACTCTAGTAGTTCTTAGCATGCCTTGAAGATCATAGAAGAAGAATGCCCCAAAATCTCACCCCATAATGCCTTCCCATGCTCCATAGCTCTTCCCATTGAATAAAAAAGATCCATTGATGGCAAGGAGTCCAATCTTGAAGCCCCGAGACCCAATCTTGAAGGGAACTTGAAGAAATTGAAGGTCGTGGTCTATGGCTATGGCTACCCTAAATGTCCAGCTTGCAATCTTGCCTCCATCTTCAAGTACGGGCCTCTTGATGCTTGCTTCATCAAGGATTCCTGTAGGTACAAGTCCCTAGGACCAAGGAAGGCAAAAGCCCTCAAGAATCAGTGAATGCTAAAGGAGAATCCATGGCTGTCGATGGCCTACACCTGTTAGGTATTCAGAGGCTGAAGGATGTTGAAGAGGATGAAAAGGAGGCTTCAATCTTGCTGGAATGAACTGTCAGATGATGGGGAAGAAGGCTAGGATGAAGAAGAGGCTTGGTCTGCTCTACTGGTTTTACCCACGATGCAGCCCAAAATTTTTGTCAAAAATTACGGGTTGCTTCCTGGAGAGAAAGGGAGGGTCAAACTAGTCCCTGGACAGCTTAAACTGATGGCTTTGATCCTTGTGCGGCTCAAGAAGAGTGATGAAGATCACTGGGGCTGAGGTTGAAAAGATCCATGGTGTTTCTCCTCCATGGGAGCTTGGCAAGAGCTTGAGAATGAGGAGAGAGAAGATTGCATATGAAAAGTAACCAAGAGTAACTCTTCCCTACTTCTTGTGACCATTGTTTCTAAAAT
The DNA here is from genome assembly GCF_053477565.2 of Lygodium microphyllum. Classification (NCBI taxonomy): domain Eukaryota; kingdom Viridiplantae; phylum Streptophyta; class Polypodiopsida; order Schizaeales; family Lygodiaceae; genus Lygodium; species Lygodium microphyllum. Next base: position 180,611,311 of record NC_141135.1, read on the forward strand.
TTTACCTTCAAATTTGGCCCAGAATGACCCATGACCTGCTAAATGTGGTGTTCCAACCTCCAATCTTGGTCCAAGGACTCCATTAATGCTCTTGACTGCTATCCTCTTCATCCTTGACTTGTGGCTCTTCAGTGTTCCTCTATTTTTGTGCCTGTCATTGTGTACCTGAAGCTTCCTGGATTTTTAAACTGAAAAGGATGGTAACTGAGCATGTAAAGTAACTAAATGGATCAGAACTAGAGCTCTGATACCACTTGTAATGAAGGAGAAGGAGAGAGAGAAGGAGAGGAGAGAGAGAGAGGGTGCAAAAGAGAGAGAAATACTGCAAAAAGTGAGAGAAAGAGGGTGATGAGGAGAGAGAAAAACTAGAAAAGAGAGAGAAAGATAGTGAGAGAGAGAGAGAGAAGCCATGAGAGCTTGGAGAAGGAGATGAAGATGAAAGGAGACTTGTATTAAAATCTGATGATCAAAAGACAAGTCCCTAACACCTTATATACTAGCCAGTGTAGCTAGTATTTCCCCCTTATTAAATCCCCCTCTCTTACAGGTGGAGAGGAGAAGAATACTTCATTGCTGTGTTGAGAGGTGAGGATAAGGATCGTAATTAAACCAAGGAATTGTCTTTGTATCTTACATGAAGCACAAGCACATGTAGATAGGTTAGGCACAATGTCTCCTGTGTATCCATATTTTTGTGTGAAGCATCGCTTGAATGATTGCATTGCATGGATGCGATATAACATTTTTTCTCAAATCATAAATGATTGAGTATGACATATATTTTCAACATCATAATTTTTATCAGGACACATTGCATTGTGATAAAGCTTTTAAATAACAGAAATGTCAAAGGGGATCGATAAAATAATGTTTTTTCTTGGAGAATTATGAAGGGGATTTCTGCCAACTAGTGGCATTAGAGGGTGTCATGGGTAGACATAAAAAATTTAGAAAGAGTTTAAGTGAGCTAAAGCAATGGATTGCTTAAAAAATTTGAAGATTGTGGTGTTGACATTTATCGTGGTTTTGCCGCATGTGAGGTTCTTATCGATAAAGATAACAAATTTATGGGAATATAATCAAATGTTATGAGCATTTCAAAGAGTGGTCAAAGAAATTTGTCAAGTGTGGAATTAAGAGGGCTTGATCTTGAGCCTCTTGTTGCTATATTCTACTAGCCCTAAGCTGAAGTGCCATGATATGGAAAAAGTAAAGTATTGCTAGTTAGAGATTGGTTAGTGGAACATGAGAGATAGAAAATGGTGAATGGAGGGGTAGTCATATACTCGGCATGTATCAATTTTTTTTCTCAAAGTGTCCAAGCTATTGCAGCTTATAAATTTTGTCATGAGCTAGCTACAATGTGTCAGAGTGTCATCTGACATGTGAATATCCAATCTCTCTTGGACATTCTATGGGTGTCGCAAGAGCTCGAATCATCATCAATTTCATCATATGTTTTGCATAAAAGACAAGAGGATTGGTGTTCCTGGGATATGCAATGGTGGGGCGGATGCTTCAACAAATTGTGATCTAATGAGATCAAATTTCAAGCTATAGGAACATCAATTTGACCACAAGCATAAAACTAAAGGCTCAAGAAGGCATGGCGGCCATGAAAAATAGTGTGAACACACTAAATGTTATCCTCCATGATAAGCTGAATGCACCATAGTCACTCAAGCTCTACTTGGGATATACTCTATATAAGATTCCCTTTGTTCAATGGTGAACCATCACAGGTGGGTGTCATGAGGGTGTAGTCCTAAGATGTGTCTACATGTTGTATCTTTCTATTTCATGAATACAAGGATTCCTTACTAATGCATTATGTGTCCCTTTCTGTGTACCATTTCTATACTTTATGACATGTTACCACTTGTTGAGAGATGCACCTTCATTGACCAAGAAAAAGAGGGGAAAACAATGAAAACAACAGCAGTTACAGGTGGTTGTGGACCCCAAGAACATTGAGACCAAGAGCGTTGGAGAGCTGAGGAATAAAGTATCGAGTCCATCCACCAATGAGCCCATTGATGTCTCTCCTAGTAGCGGTGGAATCTCAGATACATCCGTGTGCTCTAAAAAATCAAAGCTGCCATTGCCATCAACGGTTGCTTGCAACACCCAATCCACCAACAACAAAACTCACATTGACCAATCAAGAGTGGATACAACGCTGTCACAACAGGATGACAAATCTACACCGATCACATTCGAGGAGAACCATGACAAAATAGTAGCAAAACCTCAAGAAAAATGCACAAACCCCGAGAGCGTAAGAGATCCTGGTATTGACCAATCTTGCTCATCTAGACCTGAGCCCCCAGCTATGCTAAAGCCTAGGAAAACTCCTAGAACTTTACATGAGATAGCAACCGAGCAAGCCCTTGTTGAACATAGAAATGTCACAGAATGCTTAACTGAGTTGGATGCTAAGCTCAAAGTATTCGCGCGTGTCTATGTCCTGGTAGACATGGGCACATTCCCTAAGGAGCAGCTTGAAGAATACTTACCATTTTCCCTATCCTAGGAAGAGCAAGAACATCTTAACGAGCACTATGACAGGCTCCTGCATGAACGCATGTGACTCATCTCTGACGAGGAAGCTGACGAACTACGCTTGACTGTAACATTCAATGATGTGCTCTACCAACCAAATCTCTTAGAGATAGAGTAGCTAAAGCGACAATCAGAGGGTCGAAGTCAATTCGAGAAATGTTGGTTTGAAAACCATGTTGCAATGGCCAAACTAGGAGCCCAAATCATGATATCCTCAGAAGAGCAATTGGCCAAATGGCGGTCTCAAAGAGACCCAACCTATGTGGGGCCAACTTCCTTTCGAGTGCTGACTGCTATTCAGGGTGCAGACTTAGCTGGAACTAGCCAAGAGAACTCTTTGGTTGATAAGGTTCTCACGGAGGAGGAGTTACATGTTGCTAGTAGACTTGGACAAGGTTCCATGCTACTCGATTTTGCAAAATATCTATTGGTATTGAGTAAGCTGCCAGGAGTACTAGATGTCTGTGCCACACTTCAGTACAATCGAGAGTTCTACAATTGGCTTTTATCCTCGTGAAGTGACATGGATTCGTAAATATGTATATAAATAAACAATGATTTTTGTGTGGCCCTGTATAGACAATATCAACACACACAAGCAATGATAGTCAAGCGCAGGGAGAAGAGTTGGGTTTGACATGATAAGCTCCTCACGTCCTCCTCTCATCACACATTTAGAAGTCGTGTGACCATTCCCACCTCCAAGTGAAGGATGCAACCCTCATTACCGCCATAGGAATCCTTGACCAACATTTCTAAGGGTGTGGACTGGGTACCGTCCCTTCCTATATACCTTTCCCCTTTACGGTCCACGCAACCAGTCCACGCAACTTAACATAAGCTAAGATCTGCTAATGGCTGGGGACCAAATTGAAGACAACCAATAAGATTAGCAAAAGGTTGATGAATGGCCGATTCTTCATTGCGTGTTGTAGATGTACCCTTGGTAGAGCTTGAAAGAATGGGAGTGTTGGCAGAGTGTGCATTTGTCAACCCAAACTTCTTAACAATATCATTAATAAACTTTTTCTGCAAAGAAGAAGAATGCCTTGTTGTCAGTGTCGTTGAACTTGAATACCCAAACAAGAATGTATCTCACCAAGATCCACCATTTCAAATGCAGTCAATAAAAGCTTCTTCATAGCATCCAAGAAAGCAATATTATTTGACACAAGAATAGTATCATCAACATATAGAGCAAGAATAATAAAATATTTGTCCTCCCTTTTGATGTAAAGATTTGGGTCAGCAAAACATGCAACAAAACCTTTAGATGTGAGGAACTGATCAATCTTAATATACCAAGCACGAGAGGCTTGCTTCAATCCATATAATGCATGATGAAGCTGGCATACAAGATGCTCCTTTCCTGCAATCATAAAACCTTCAGGTTGCTCCATATAGATTTCTTCTTCAAGATATCCATTGAGAAAAGCCATTTTAACATCCATTTGGTGAATTTCTAGATCAAATAGTGTTGCGAAAGCCAAAATCATACGAACAGTTGTGGAGCGCACAACGGGAGAAAATGTTTCTTGATAATCTACTCCTGCAATCTGTGAGTAACCTTTTGCAACAAGTCATGCTTTGAACTTATCAAACGAGCCATCAGCTTTGGTCTTGGTTTTATAAATCCATTTACATTTGATAGGAACACGATTTGGGGGGAGTTCAGTAAGAATCCATGTACCTTTGGAGATTAAAGAATCGTACTCAGCTTCCATAGCTTCTTGCCATTGATCCCTTTGAGACGAATTGATAGCTTCCATATGCGATATTGGATCCTCTTGGACAGACATAGCATCATCAAAGACATCATATTCAATAGAATAGAATCCATGCTCTATCTCAATAGAAAGATCGACATAGATCTCCAAATTTTCATCAATCTTCTTTGGAGGTGAAGGAGGTTTATGATCATCAGAATTAGTAGAATCACAAAGCAAGTAAGGAAATGCACTAAGCAAAGACTCTGTATCATCTGAAACATCTGACGACCATGTGCGACCCATAGTCTTCTCATAATGATAACCTTTTGAGAAGAAGGATCATAAAATTTGTAACCTTTGGAATGATCTGAATAACCAAGAAAAATAACCTTCAAACCTGGAGGATCCAACTTATGTCGAGTGTCCTTGGGCACATGAATATAAGCAATGCAGCCAAATGTGCGAAAGTGAGAGACTGAAGGTGTCTTCCCTATCCAAATTGTTATAGGAATTTTACCAGCAGGTGCAGTAGTTGGAAGATGATTTTGAATAAAAACAGCTTTTAGAAGTGCTTCAGTCCAAAATTTTTGAGACAAACATGAGTGCATAACCATACAGCGTACAGCATTAAGAATAGTGCGATTTTTGTGCTCAGCAATACCATTTTGCTGAGGAGAATAAGCAACTGTAAACTCATGATGAATACCTTGATCCTTACAGAAGTCATCAAATAGATTGGATACATATTCACCGCCATTGTCACTGCGAAGCATCTTTATAGAGAATCCAGTTTGAAGCTCCACACTTATCTTGTATTGTTTAAATATAGATAAAGCCTCAGACTTATGTCGAAGAAGATAGACATGTGTTGTCAAGATTGTGGGAGAGAAAGAAGGAGTCTCACTTGTAGCTTTCTTGCTTGCACAATGGGGGAATACACACAAAGGTGGAGGCTAAAAACAGTTTTCCTCTTCTTAGTTGTGTAAGCCAAAAAGAACTCAAGTACATAGAAATAGAAGAACCCTATATATGGGTCTCAAACCAAACTCAACTAACTAAGGTGGCATACTAACTGAGCCACGAACTAGACTAGATAAGGATAGCTATCATCTAGCTATTATTCATGGGCGGTGTACCAACCGCATCTGCAACTGACAAGTCGGTGATATAAATGCACAACGGTCACCCTCGCATATCACGAATGGAGCTCGATATCTCAACACTCCCCCTCGAGCTCAATCCCAATTCCTGCACACCAAGCAGGTCTCTGAACTTGCGCATCTTCTCTGCACCCAATGCCTTCGTAAATATATCAGCTACCTGATCCTCTGTGTTGACATAAACTATATCAATAAGACCTAGTAAAACCCTCTTCCGCAGATAGTGATAATGCACCTCAATGTGCTTTGTTCTAGCATGATAGATTGGGTTATTTGCCAAGTGTATACTACTCATGTTGTCACAATAAATGACAACTCGCCCATCTGTAAGCTGATGCATATCATAAAGTAGCTTATGCAACCAAGCTACCTCATGTGCAGCCATTGTTGCACCCCTGTACTCAGCCTCTATGCTCGACAAGGCAACTGTAGGCTGTTTCTTGCTACTCCAAGTGACTGCAGCACTCCCAAAAGAGAACACATATCTGCTGGTAGATTGTCTATCAGAAATACTACCAGCCCAATCAGCATCAGTGTATCCATGCAACTGTATTTGAACCCCAGTCTCATAAAGTAGTCCATACTGCAATGTGGACTTCACATACCTAAGTATGCATCTAGCCGCATCCAAATGCAGTTTCCTTGGAGCTTGCATAAACTGACTTACCAATCCAAGAGCATAGCTCAAATCTGGCCTGGTAATAGTCATATAAATCAAACTTCCTACTATGTGTCTGTACATAGTAGGGTCTTCGAGAAGCTCACGTGCATCTGTGCTCAACTTCACATTCTACTCCAAAGGAATTGAAATAGGCTTACAGCCTGTCATCCCATATTTGGACAGCATGTCCAATCCATACTGCCTCTGCAAGAGCCATATCCCACTTGGTGATCTAATCACCTCAATGCCCAAGAAATAACGTAGCTCTCCCAAATCCTTCATCTCAAACTTGTGCTTCAATAGCATTTTCACATGAAGGATATCTTCATCACTGTCACCTGTCATAATCAAATCATCAACATAAATGAAAAGTAGCATAATACATTTCTTTGTTTTTCTCACATAAAGTGAGAAATCTGCCTTGGAAATCTGAAAGCCAATAGTGACAAGATACTGTCCTATCTTGTCAGACCATGCTCTAGGTGCTTGCTTCAAGCCATGCAAGGCTTTCTTCAACCTGCAAACAAACTCAGGATGAATAGCATGCACATAACCTCATGGCTGCTCCATATATACCTCTTCTTGCAAATCACCATGCAAGAAGGCATTCTTTACATTTATCTAATGTAAAGACCATTCTTTTAATGCAGCCATAGCAATGACTGCTCTTACGGTTGCCATCCTTGCAACCAGACTGAATGTTTCTTCATAATCAATGCCATATGTTTATGCATACCCCTTGACTACTAATCTTGCTTCACCTTATAAACCCACTTACAACCAATTGCATTCTTACCTTTAGGCAAAGGTACCAATTTCCATGTAGCATTTGCTTACAAGGCATCCATTTCTTCATCCATGGCTTTCTCCCATTTTTCTTTTCCCATGGCTTGCTCAAAAGAAGTGGGTTCTGGTTCTTGTATCACTTTGACCATATAGGCATAGTGAATGGCTGTAAATCCATCATATTTCAGCCTATCCACAGGAAACTTAGCTCTGGTAGACCTGCGCAAAGTAGGTTCACTCCCAGGTGCTCTCAAAACATCCCTGGTCTTTCTTACTCCAGGTGTAACAATAGAAGGAATACCCAACTCATCATCAATGCTCTGTTCTGAGCCACTGGATTCACCATCCACATAAGAGTGACCTGCATTCACATCAAACATGGGCTGGTCTACCTTCTCTTTTCCTTTTCGTGATACTTGCATACTATTATCTGCATTGCTTTGAGAAGATTCTCCTGATCTCAATCTGCCTGTCCATGGCAAAGAATGTGAACCACTGCTAGAGAACGCTCGAGGTCCACTAATATCTTGTGACTGCTACTGTGAATTCTATGCAGCATTACCATTTTGTGCATCTACATTATCAATCACATTTACTGGTTTATACCAGCTACTTATCTCATCAAAAACAACATCTCTGCTCATTGTAAACTTATGAGTAGAAGGTTTATAGCATCTATACCCTTTTTGCTCTACAGAGAGTAACCAATAAAGATGCACTTCTCAGCTTTTGGATCGAACTTGGATCTCAACTCATCTGGCACATGAACATAGGCAATGCAACCAAAAATTTTCAAATGAGAAATATCTGGTTTCCTACCAGTATACCTCTTCTCTAGAGTCATGACATGTATTGCTGCAGTGGGAGTCCTGTTTATTATGTAGACTGTTGTAGCAACTGCTTCAGTCCAATAAAAATCTGGCAGGTCTTTTTCGTTGAGCATGGCACGAGATACCTCTCCAATATGCATGTTTTTCCTTTCTGCAATTCCATTTTGTTGTGGGGTATGACTGCATGAATATTGCTGCTTTATGCCATGCTCCTGCAAGAACCTTGCAAACTCATTTGAGAGGTACTCTCCCCCTCCATCTGACCTTAGGCATTTTATTTGCAAGCCTTTTTCTTTTTCAACCATAGCTTTAAGAGTTTTGAAATGCCCAAAAAATTCACTTTTCTTTTTCATAAAATACACCCAAACTTTTCTGCTATAGTCATCAATAAAAGTGACAAAATAATGATAGCCTCCAAGAGATGCAGCTTTAGTAGTCCACACATCAGAGTGGATTAATTCCAATGGCTTCTTACTCTCTTTAACATGTCTAGGAAATGGTTTCCTTGCTTGTTTTCCAAATTGACAGGCTTCACATACCTTATGCATTTCTGCAACTGTGAATTTAGGCAATCCTGTAACAATATTTTGGGCCTACATTGATTTAAGTCGTTGTCTGCAACTACACCGGTCCCATGTGCAAACATTGATGCACTCAATTCAAGCATGTCTGCATCCAACGTAAACATTCTGCCCTTCTTATTTCCTTTTGCTATCAAGCGACCTTTATTTTTCATATCCTCAACAAAGGATCCATGAGAATTAAATCTGACCTTCAAGCCCTACTCAACCATTTGACCAACAGAAACTAGAATCTTGGTGATATTCGGGACATGAAATATATCGGACAGGTATTTCTTTTCCCATCTTGCATAGACAAAGGAATTTTTCCGATCTGCACAATAGGATGTGCAGTATCATCACCAGTCTCCATAAATCCTGGTTTTCCCATTTTCCTTGCATCCTCCATCCATTCTGCATGACCTGTCATGTGGTTTGATGCACCTGAGTCAACATACCATACATCGTTGCTTTCTTCTACACTTGTAATAGAATTTTTCATGTGCTGCACCATAAACAAATGCTCATTTTTGTCATCATCTTGTCTACTAGAAGATGCATAATTCCCTTGTTGCAATTTTCCATTCATGATGTCATTTTGCTTTTTATAGCAGTCTTTAGCCATATGACCCATTTTACCATAGTAGTAGCATTCAACATTACTGTTTGCATTTTGGCCTGTTTGCCATCCACCATGACCTCTTTGGCTCCCCCTACCTCTAGAGTTACCACGTCCTACTCCATAGGACTGGTTTTCTTGAGTTTGCTGCATATTTTGATTTCTAACACGGCCTCCAGATCAGCCTCCTCTACCTCTGCCTCTATCTCTTCCAGCATTTGAGTAGAAGACAGCTTCTTTTGAAGTTCCTCCTGAAGAAGATGCACCACCTTGTCTCTGCTCCTCAGAAATTAGAAGAGCAATCAACTCTTCAAAATCAGGAAATCTTTCACGGACGGAAATGGATAATCGAAACTGTGCATAATCCTTTCCTAGACCATTCAAGGTCACAGAAACTAAATCATCATCTTCCACTGGCGACCCAATGGAAGCAAGTGCATCTGCAATCTTCTTCACCTGCATGTGATAGTCATTGATGCTCAAATTTTCTCTTTGCACATTGTGCAACTCTTGCTTGAGCTGCATTTTCCTGGCTTGCGTCTTTGTGCTATATATTTTTTGACAAAGTATCCCATGCCTTCTTTGGCGTATTTGCATCTTGAATATGCACAATCATAGAGTCTGAAATGCTGATAGACAACCAGTACATAACTTTCCTGGCTCTCTCATGCCATGCTTTAAATGCCTGCATTTGCTGTTGATTGGGAACATAAGGAAGAACTGGTTCTTCTTCATTTCCTGTAACGAATTCCCAATATCCTTTTCCCATAAGGAAATTCGTCATTCTAAACTTCCATGCTTGGAAGTTATTCTTGTCAAGCTTTTCAGTGACAATCTGTGAAAGAGAATCAGACGCCATTACAGAACACTGCAAAAAATTCTGTCACTGCAAAGAACACAGCTTCAGCCTCACAAGGGCAAATCTGCAAAACTGAGGAAAGTGGTATTTGACCACACAGTCACTTCCTAGTAATGATTTTGCATCAACAGGCAACAAGGATGATTCTGTAACTCCCAATGTCTCTGCGCACAGGCATACGATGCAATTTCTATAGTAAATTTTCACCAACCTGTAGAACAGTGGTCGCACAACATAAAACTGGGCCTTTTCCTAAGTGTGTGCAGAAAACTTCCAACTCCAAAACATGCCCCAGAATGGCCTCAAATCAAAAAAACAGAGCATAGACTACCCTCTTGCTACACCGCGAAGGGCGTCTCAATCTGAGACAATGCACTCTTGCACTTCCTAGCTGTGCTACCTGCAGAGACTTGCTCCCAAAACAGAAAAATGAAAGCAACACTGGTCCTCTTACCTGAACACTGCGAACTTGGTTTTCTTTCTTGAGCTTTTTACCACGAACAAGGCTATGATACTATGTCAAGATTTTGGGAGAGAAGGAAGGAGTCTCACTTGTAGCTTTCTTGCTTGCACAATGGGGAAATACACACAAAGGTGGAGGCTAAAAACAGTTTTCCTCTTCTTAGTTATGTAAGCCAAAAAGAACTCAAGTACATAGAAATAGAAGAACCCTATATATGGGTCTCAAACCAAACTCAACTAACTAAGGTGGCATACTAACTGAGCCACGAACTAGAGTAGATAAGGATAGCTGTCATCTAGCTATTATTCATGGGCGGTGTACCAACTGCATCTGCAATTGACAAGTCGGTGACATAAATGCACAACGGTCACCCTGGCATATCACGAGTGGAGCTCGATATCTCAACATGTGTGTACCGTGAGAAATAATCAATGAAAGTTATAAAATATTGATATTGAGACTATGAGGCAGGAAAAGGACCGCAAATATCGGTATGAACCAAATCCAAGAGAGCACAGGAATGTGATGAAGTAGAAGTGTGGAAAGGCGAACGATGGTGTTTTCCAAGTGCACAGTACTCACATATTCCCATACATGGATGAGATTTAAGATCCATACCTTGCACAAGACCATGACGATGAAGATCAAGAATTTTGGTAAAATCAGAGTGTGCAAATCGTTGATGCCATAATTTGCAATCTGCATCTCCAGGGGCAGTAACAACATTTGCAACCGTATCGTTCAATGATAGCTCAAATAGATTACCATGTCAAGGAGCCACTGCTATAGTATGCCCTTCTTTCTCTATACGATATTGATTATGATCAAAGCCAACAAACAAACCAAGATCAACTAGACGAGCAACAGAAAGAAGATTTCTTTGCAAATCTGGAACATGAAGAACTCCTCTTAATATTCTAGTGGATGAAATAGTCCCTAGATATAAATCACCCACTCCTTTGACTTGACAAGTCGTATCATCTGCAAGGTAAAAAAACTTCTTGACAGGAAGAGAATGATAATTGTGGAGAGAGAGAGAGAGTACGAGAGAGATACACAAGACATGCTCCCAAAGAATGATTCATATTGATGTAGAGTTAGTATATATAGGTGAGACCCAAGTCAAGTGAGAGATGATATATATAGTTGTAACATCTCCACTCAAACAAAGGTCTCTGGTTGCGAGTGAAAAAACCCTTGGGGAGAACAAGGGAAAAAACCCGAGCCCCTACACATACCTATGATACAAAAATGATTTACTATAAAGTTTTCTTGAATAGAATGATACATGCCTCAATCAGTGAGACAAGAACTTGGAACAATACCAAGTGCATGTCTTAATGAACTAAAGCGAGCTTCACTAAGAGCTTTTGTGAAGATTTCTACAACCATTTGATCACTAGGACTATTCTCCACCATAATGGAACCTTTCTTGACTTCATGTCAAACATAATGATAATGAATAGCAATATGCTTTGATTTACTATGTTCTATATAGTCTTTGGTAAGACTAATAGCACTTTGGTTATCGCATCGAAGAGGTGTACTAGATGATGAAGGATGTCCCAAATCTGCAAGTAGTTGTTGAAGCCAAAGTAGCTCGCGAGCTACTAATGATACAGCAACATATTCGGCCTCAGTTGTAGAAACCGCAACACATCGTTGTTTCTTGCTGGACCAAGAAACCAAAAATCCATTTACAAAGAAACAATTCCCACTTGTAGATCGCATGGATAAGTGTGAACTTGCCCAATCAGCGTCTGTATATCCAATAAGGTCAAGAGAAGTTGAAGAAGATAAAGAAGAATCCTCTCGACGACGATAAATAAGACCAAATTCCTTAGTACCCTTGAGGTACTTAAGAATACGTTTTGCAGCACTCCAATGAATAGTGGAAGGGGAAGAAAGATACTGTCCCAAAAAGTTAGATGCAAATAAAATATCTGGTCTTGTGTTTAAACCAATAAATTGAAGACGACCAATAAGATTAGCAAAAGGTTGATGAATGGCTGATTCTTCATTGCGTGTTGTAGATGTACCCTTGGTAGAGCTTGAAAGAATGGGAGTGTTGGTAGAGTGTGCATTTGTCAACCCAAACTTCTTAACAATATCATTAATAAACTTTTTCTGGCAAAGAAGAAGAATGCCTTGTTGTCAGTGTCGTTGAACTTGAATACCCAAACAAGAATGTATCTCACCAAGATCCACCATTTCAAATGCAGTCAATAAAAGCTTCTTCATAGCATCCAAGAAAGCAATATTATTTGACACAAGAATAGTATCATCAACATATAGAGCAAGAATAATAAAATATTTGTCCTCCCTTTTGATGTAAAGATTTGGGTCAGCAAAACATGCAACAAAACCTTTAGATGTGAGGAACTGATCAATCTTAATATACCAAGCACGAGAGGCTTGCTTCAATCCATATAATGCATGATGAAGCTGGCATACAAGATGCTCCTTTCCTGCAATCATAAAACCTTTAGGTTGCTCCATATAGATTTCTTCTTCAAGATCTCCATTGAGAAAAGCCATTTTAACATCCATTTGGTGAATTTCTAGATCAAATAGTGTTGCGAAAGCCAAAATCATACGAACAGTTGTGGAGCGCACAACGGGAGAAAATGTTTCTTGATAATCTACTCCTGCAATCTGTGAGTAACCTTTTGCAACAAGTCGTGCTTTGAACTTATCAAACGAGCCATCAGCTTTGGTCTTGGTTTTATAAACCCATTTACATTTGACAGGAACACGATTTGGGGGGAGTTCAGTAAGAATCCATGTACCTTTGGAGATTAAAGAATCGTACTCAGCTTCCATAGCTTCTTGCCATTGATCCCTTTGAGACGAATTGATAGCTTCCATATGCGATATTGGATCCTCTTGGACAGACATAGCATCATCAAAGACATTATATTCAATAGAATAGAATCCATGCTCTATCTCAACAGGAAGATCGACATAGATCTCCAAATTTTCATCAATCTTCTTTGGAGGTGAAGGAGGTTTATGATCATCAGAATTAGTAGAATCACAAAGCAAGTAAGGAAATGCACTAAGCAAAGACTCTGTATCATCTGAAACATCTGACGACCATGTGCGACCCATAGTCTTCTCATAATGATAACCTTTTGAGAAGAAGGATCATAAAATTTGTAACCTTTGGAATGATCTGAATAACCAAGAAAAATAACCTTCAAACCTGGAGGATCCAACTTATGTCGAGTGTCCTTGGGCACATGAATATAAGCAATGCAGCCAAATGTGCGAAAGTGAGAGACTGAAGGTGTCTTCCCTATCCAAATTGTTATAGGAATTTTACCAGCAGGTGTAGTAGTTGAAAGATGATTTTGAATAAAAACAGCTGTTAGAAGTGCTTCAGTCCAAAATTTTTGAGACAAACATGAGTGCATAAGCATGCAGCGTACATCATTAAGAATAGTGTGATTTTTGTGCTCAGCAATACCATTTTGTTGAGGAGAATAAGGAACTGTAAACTCATGATGAATACCTTGATCCTTACAAAAGTCATCAAATAGATTGGATACATATTCACCGCCATTATCACTGCGAAGCGTCTTTATAGAGAATCCAGTTTGAAGCTCCACACTTATCTTGTATTATTTAAATATAGATAAAGCCTCATGACGTGCCCAACAACAATCAGAAGCCACATGGCCTTTCTTATCACAATAAGAACAATGTTTGTTAGGATAAGGAAGACGAGAAGATTTACTATCTTGATTAGGGCGTCCATCCTGCTGAAAACGTGAAGCGCGAGTGACCAAAACAGCATCAGATTTTTCCAAATGATGCTCATTACGTTGAGAATATTCAATAAGAGATATGCATGCTTTGTCAAAGTGAATATCATCCTTGTTAGACAAAATAGTGATGATATTGTCATATAAAGGGTCTTTGATGGTATGAAGAAGTTGAGTAACAATCTGATTTTTAGCAATAGGAGCGCCGGCAGCACCAAGCTGATTGATAATATCTTTAAAAGCCTCGATATGAGAGTGCATAGAAGTACAAACCTTATATTGAAGATTCTTCAAACAAGTTTGGAGATATAAAATTTCGGTGACTGATTTCTTTTCAAACGTTGAGATAAGATACTCCCAAACAGCATGAGAGGTTTCCAGATGAAAGACATCCAACATAAGTGAGTCAGGAAGTGCAGACAATATATAACAACGAGCCGCTTTGTCACGACGAATCCAATCAGTATGATCAATTTTCCATTGTTCAAATAATGGACCATCAGTAATCACAGAATTGTTATTCATCACATCAATAGGTTGAACTGGGCAAGACAAGTCGCCCAAAACAATATCAAATAATTCGTCACCTTCAAGAATTAGCATCATCTTTGCTTTCCACCCAGGAAATCCTTGTCCTTGGAAGAAGGGAACCGAACGTTGGCCAGACGGATATCCATTAACAATTACGCAATTGGCCATGCCTGTATGTCGAGAGAAAACAAATAAGATGAGATCGCAGAATCTGCAAACCATGATCAAGACGAGTGTAGTTGAGACTCATGACAATCAAAATAGAGAGATGCATGTAAGAACGACGAAAAGTATTGAGTGACTAAAAAGAAAGCGCGAAATAAAGAGGCGTAACGTGCAAGACGAGATGACGTATATAAGAAAAGTGCTATTTCGGTCGAGCAAAGAACGTAAACGATAATAAAACATCGCTAAAAATAGCAAGATGTTTCCTTGTCGTAATCAACATCATTAACGAAGACGAGCGATTAACAAACTATAATTGGGGATTAATGAACTGTAATTAGAATTACAGTTTTAAATAAAGAATTGCATATTCGAGCAGAATTGCTGTCTTGAATCCTGAACTGTCATAACTTTTGATCCAGAACTCCAATTGACAAGCGGTTTTGACAAGATTCGAGAGCATGACGAGAGCTATGCATGACGAAAGACGAAATTAAATAATGCTTCTAATTTGAACAAGTTCATGTATCAAAACATCACTTGTGCAAAGAATTCAATCAAGTATAAACAATGAAACAACTTATCTTCCTTCTTGTTGCTACGCATCCATAGCTCTGATACCATGTTGAGAGAGAGAGAGTACGAGAGAGATACACAAGAAATGCTCCCAAAGAATGATTCATATTGATGTAGAGTTAGTATATATAGGTGAGACCCAAGTCAAGTGAGAGATGATA
The DNA here is from genome assembly GCF_053477565.2 of Lygodium microphyllum. Classification (NCBI taxonomy): domain Eukaryota; kingdom Viridiplantae; phylum Streptophyta; class Polypodiopsida; order Schizaeales; family Lygodiaceae; genus Lygodium; species Lygodium microphyllum. The sequence goes on from NC_141135.1 coordinate 180,626,720, forward strand.
TATATAGTTGTAGCATGGTAAACTTGAAATGAAACACCACAGCTAGATTTCTAGAAGGGAGTCCACAACGACCATGAAGCATAGAATATTTTACATAGAGATGAAGACTAGCCGAATGTCTTCAAGAGATTTTATAGTGTAGGGATTTGAGGAAATCATGAGATCCAGGACTTTCATGCCGACATATGAGTTGATACAGCATGATGAGGTTGTGTGTAGGGCCTTATAGGATATTGTTTTCGAGATGAAGATGTTTGATGGCAGGAATATCTCTAGGTTTTTGCGAGAGTATAAAGAGAAATTGGAGTTTGCAAATGTCCTAGTGCAGAAGATGGCCAAATATTTCAATAAAGTAGTGTCTTATGAGCTACGAATGTGTATCCAGACTATATACATGAAACATGGTTTGATGTGGGTTCCTTTCAAGGACTTAAAAGATGAGTTTTTTTCTTGAGGATGCAAACTAAGTAAATATACATTATTTCCCAGAATGGGTCATGAAACTAAAGAGATAGAGATGACATGAGAAAATGATTGAATCATACACTGCCACAACTCCACCAGGATGACATGAGCCTTTGCCTAGGATGTAGCCTTTAGATTCTACTCTAGTATTAGGAAAGGAGGATTCACATCACCAGGAATAACTTCGTAACATATCTCCTATAGTGGACATTGTGGATGATAGAAAAAACGTTGTGGATGATCAAGACTCTGGATATTCATGAATGATTTCATCCCATGAAGAACAATCGAAGCACTTTGTCATGGTCTCTTATATTTTCATATAAAGTTTATGTTTGCAAACAAAAGTATTTTCCCAATATTTGAAAGAGTAGACTATAAAATATGATTAACATATTGAAAAGAAAACTTACGAGTTGAGCTCATTGACCATCTCATCTTATGAGAGTTCCTTTGCTATTATCCTAGATAAGGTTGATATAATCACCCTCTCATCTTTCACACCTTGAAGAGAGTTCCATATTAACAACCTCACATCATCAACAAACTCTTCAATGGACTTCCCCTTCAAATTTACATCCGCATCATACCAAACCTTCTTTAACTTTAAATCTTTTAATTGCTTATCTTCCCACATGCAAAAGATTTGATCCTATAAATCCTAAATGCGACGTGGTCTTTGATGCAAGTTAGAACATTTGATAATACTTGTGAAAATCCTATGTGTTTGAGTTTGCGCTCTGCTACTAGACATTTGATGTATTATAGCAAAGATTGAGAGAACATAATTAGACTAATTCATGGTAATTTTGTATACTATAATCAAGTTATGAAAATGGAAGACAACTTTCTAAAAAACTTGATGTGTTGCAATAAGCTAATTATAAACCTGATACATTTCATCTAATGGCAAAATAAAATGATCCAAAACTAAAGTGAACTTGATATATTACATCAAAACTTGATGGATTACATCTATCTAATTGAAAATGTAACAAGACTTCAAATAGACTTAATACATTGCATCAAGTAAGAAAAAATAATTATATTAACATGTAAGTAAACTTGATGTATGGCATCAATTCAACCAAAATATTAACTTAAATTTAAGGAGACTTTGAATAACTGCATCAATTCAATAAATTTTTTTTGTAAAGTTTATAAGGAACTTAATGCATTGTATCAACTTGGCCTAAAAATTAGCAAATTTTTTAAGAAACTTTATGCATTCCATCAACTCAACTAAAACATTAGCAAATTTTCCACAAAAAAAAAGTCTTTCCATTATCTTGCACTTCAACAACGTTATTTTTTGCATTATATTGCAAAGGCTTTAATAATAGAGAGAGAAGTCTTTCCATTATCTTGCAAATCCTAATATAGAGAGAGAACTTCTTGCCACATAGTATATAATGGAATATCCTAATATATTAAAGAATTTTCATTCTATATCAATATTTGCAAGATAATGGGAAGTCTTTCTAATATATAAGGGACGTCTTTCCACTATAATAAGGATACTGTAAAAGCCTTTGCAAGAAGTGTTATTGCAAGATAACTTTCTCTAAGTAGTTTAATATACAAGGGTTGTCTTCCCTAGTTTAATGCAACCTCCCTCCATATCCTTGGTCCTTCGACCTACATGTCCACAATGTCAAAATGGTATCTTAATGCTTTTAGCAATCGCTACAAGGATACAAAGGCATAGTGACGGCACTTTCCGACACAAAATATTTGCGTCCCTATTTGCGTCACAAATAGCGATGGTGCTTAGACGAAAAAATGCGGACCGAAACGCGAGCGCGTTATTTTGCACAAACAAATGAAAGAGAGAGCAAAAGGGAGAGCGAAAGGAAAAGCAAACTCCATCTTGCATTTGAAAGGGAGAGGGAGAGAAAGAGGGAGAAGGAAAGCTTCTCACTACCGCTGCCGCCGTTCGCGAAGAAGAGAGGAAGTGTAGGGAGGGTGAAGAGGAGCTGTTGAATCCATCCTCGAGCCTTTACGATGAGTGCACTATTCCTTCTTGCTTTGTTTTTGTTTTTCTCTTGTTTTTTAACTTGTTTTTGTTAAAAATCATGTGTATTGAGAGTGTAATATTTTTGTTAAAAATATTATAAAGGCCATGAGAAGTCTCGGGGAAGTGACAATTTTACATTGGGACGGGTTAATCTAATACACTCTCCACTGAGCCCAATCGAGACATAGCTTAGCAAAACCCCGTATTTCTCATGAGAACCTCCTCTTGGAAGGAGGATAAGGGATAAATATTGATTTAATGCAAATTTTTTTATTACCTTCCTCCAGCCGAAGCGTGGCTGAGGGAAGGGGATGGTGCTAAAATGGGAGAGTGAATGAGGTGGAGGGGAGAGTCTACATGCGGCCAAACACGTGGGGGAAAGGGAAGGCCTTATCCCTTCCTATAAATACCCCCTCTAAGGGGTGAGAAGGGAGAGGGTCGTGGTGAAAATCTGGTGGATCGATCATTCGTTGAAGGCATCCATGCAGGCAGGGACAAGAAGGGACACCGGGGGCCATGTCGTGAGTGGAAGGCGGAGAGGAGCACCGTACGTTGGCTGCCATCGCCCCGCTGATGCCCAGAGCCGCCGCTGGTACGAAGAGCCGCCACTTGCTCCGTCGAGATCACGGCCGCTTGGCCATGCTGGCCATCGTCATCCCATCTTCTCTCCCTGCCACGACTATAGCTGGAAGCTTTAGAAGCTTCTAGTAACTTCTAAGGGCCTCCTCCCAAGCCCCCTTTCCCGTGGTACATTAAACCTTTTCCGTGGTAGATTTAACCCCTTTCTCGGGGTACATTAAAGCCCTTTTCCAGGGTACATTGAAGCCCTTTTCTAGGTTACATTAAAGCCCTTTTCTGGGTTACATTAAAGCCCTTTTCCGGGGTACATTAAAGCCCTTTCCCAGGGTACATTAAAGCCAAGTCCCTTAAAGTTCACCTTACTCTAGGAAAAGAAAACCCTTAATCCCCGTGCCTAAATCCATAAGTCCCATCTTGTTTTTGAAACCCGTGTTTTACCCCTCATATTTCTTTTTTTAATACACCCCTAAGCCTTTCTAAACCCCGTGTTCCCTTTTACTTACACGCCTTTTTCCCCATACTACAAACCCTTGTGTTATCTTTCAAAATTTTCCCCTAGGTTTGAAAAACTCCTAAGTCTTTTCACTCCAGTGCCCAAAAGATCTTCCAAGGGCTTTCATAGATGTTTGTGAAGCCACACTCACACATAACCTTTTTCACCGTGATTATATCCTATAGACCCTTTTTTTTTCTCTAAAGCTTTATAAACCCTTTCCCTCTCCGAAGAAGCTAAGATTTTAGAGGTCTTATTATCCCTCCTCGTGGTCAACCTTTTTAAAAACTCCTTGCCTCGCAAGAGAGACGGTGGAAATCCGAAAGAAAGAGTAAAAGCTGTCTTCACATTCGAACTGTGATGCCGCCTAAGAAACGGTCCAAGGAGTAGCTGCAGGAGGGTCATCTCTCGGTATCCACGTGGATATCTCACCCCAAAACCAGGTTTTTTTTTTCTTCTTGGTTTTATATCGGTTTTAAATCAATCATGCAAAGATGAATTGTTAAGGATAGGATAGATTTTTCCGAGTTATTTTCAATGAAGGAGTTTAGTTTAATTGAACAAATGATAATGTATAGAACATAGTTTCCTTCGAATAAGCATCATGCATTAAAACGAATTACGAGGAAGATTATCTGCCTACTGTAGTAGTATATTTCGGCTAAATCTTGAAGGTATAAAAACCACATCTTGCTCCATTAGTCCTATTCCTTTTTGCAACGAATCATTGTAGAAGATGAAATTCATGAAAGGTTTCTTACGTTGCTGAATTCTAGAAAGTTATCATTGCTAATTGCATATCTTAGCAAGGAAAAGATTGTTATTTGGCATGAGTTTCATTGCAAGGAAAAAGGAAGATTAATTGAATTTACCTAACCTCAAAGCATTAAAGTTAGGACTGAAAAAATCAACTGTCATAAGGTTTACAAATCGTGCCAAGGTGATCTCAATATTATATTCTAAAAGATAACCAAATTAATGTAAACTTAGAAATACCTATGCTGCGAAATATGCTTTAGGAAGGACTTAAAGACCAAGAAACGTTTATACCTTAAACACTTGACTATCTTCCCTCATTGTAGGGTCAATAAATTCGTAAATGTAAAAGAACTAGGGTTTGTCCCTGAAATCCTTAAAAAGAGACCCTAGGTCTGACAAACGTCAGCTTAAAGAAACTAAAACGGATTATTTCATCGTGGGACTTGCGCATCAAGTACGAAATCATATAGTCTTGTGATTGATTCACAAGAAGAAAGGGTAAATACCCTCAACAAGGATAGCAGGTCCTTACGCAAGTTATCTTGCAAAAGGATGTATTCTTGGATATCCTTCTAAATAAGGAAAGTTATAAACCGGAAACTAAAGTATCCAATGAACTTTAGGGTTGACCAAGTTGGGTTAATAAGGAACGCCCTAACCCGGAATATAAAGGATCTTGCCAAGTTGCAAGACACCTTGGAATGAGTGCTAATACATTCGAAAGGAAAGAATCATTCCTTAGTAGTTTGCCAAACAACAAGGTCGATTAATAGAAATGTTTGTGCTTGCTAGAGATTTTAGAGCACTGTTTGGTTTATGAATTACAAATTAAATGAATATCTATACTTCAGGCTGAACGCCTAAAGGAAGAGGCAGTTTCAGTTACCCCCGACTGCCTGCTTGACCCTAACCAAGGGGGTTGTTGACCGCGCCGGGAACGTGGACCGAACCCGCCGTGAGAGGTCTCTCCGTTGAGCTCTACTTGGAGCAGGAGGACGCTTGGGTGCCAGGGGGGCTCTGGCTGTAAATCCCTCACCTTCTGGGTCCTGCACAAGAGGCTAATGTGACTCGGGATTGGATCTCGAGGCTCGCATACTAGTTTACGGGCAGAAGCTTGGAATAGTAATCCCTGTGGATTACTGGATAGCCTTCGGGCAGATTATGGACAAGCCTACGGGCGGAACTCCTTGTATTTCAAAGATAAAATGATGAAATGTTAATAAAGAACTTGTTTGATATTGTTTTTCTATGTCACATGATAAGATTACGTGATGGAACCAATGCTTAACGGATTAATTAAAAAAGCTGATTGTTACATGTCAAATTAATGTGTTAGATAATTACATAACTAAAAGAAACCGAGGAAAGTGCGGAGGATGGGCCATAGGTCCGTCCTACGATTGGGTGGTCCTGGTTAGCCGGGAGCTTTTCTCTAAATCTCAAAGAACAGTTGAATTATCAACGAAAGCGATAACCTAGAGTTATGTCTTAACCGATTTACGTTGTTTTAGGGGAACGGAATGGGACTATGCCTTATGGCAGAGAGGTTGAGCTTTGCATCCCTCTCGTTTCCCATTCTCCTTGAACCAAGTGCAGCATAAATCCACTTCGGATCTGGCGTTTCTACGTAAAATAGTATGCTTGGATCCGACGCTAGTTGCTGTTAGATAATGACCAATCAGGATAACCCTAATTTTGTTCGATCCTAAGAGGGAACGGCCAGGATACTTCCACTATGTGGCAGACACGGAAAGACCTAGATCGCAAATCCTGTAACATTCCATGGGAGTGCCCGGCGGAGCTTTCTAGACATCCTTTCCGATGGACTACTAAGACGTGTTCTGGATAATTCTAGTGGTGGACACGTTACAGTTGGTATCAGAGCCGACCAATAACGGAATTGCTTTTATAAAATCTCAATTAAATGAAGTAAAGAAATTATTGATGTCCAAACATTTCCTTGCCTTCAATGCTGTCTTGCAAAGTTATGAAGCTTGGAACAAGTTTTTGGTATTTCGGGTCATGTTTATGATTGCAATGCATTCTCCGCTTTATAGACAAAGAATTGGGATGATGAACATCCTGGAGCAGATTTCTAATCCATCACCTTTATACATAGAACGAAGATGGACGGGGTCTTCAGGAATCTACTATATAGCCGCCCACCGGTTTGCTTATCTACAGACGAACCTAAAGAGGATCAAGTGGTTGGAAGACTTGAAAGTCGTGAAGCTGTTCATTTTTGTGGAAGCTCATGTAAATTCGACTTTACATATCCGAGGTCGGAGGGTTGAGATGAACTCATATGTATATGAGGAAGTAACCCGTGTAATCCCAGCCGACAGGATTAAAGTGTTGGGCCATCATGAGAAGTATGGATTCCAATGGAAAGGATATCCTGAACTTCCAATGACTTATCGATTCCTGAAGATCCATGACCCAAAACCCTGCTATTACACAATTCCTGTAGACAAATTCAATACAACGTTGTTCTCCCCAAACTGAATGTAACGATTGGCTTATCATCACATGAAACATTGTATTCGAAAGGGCTATGCCCATGTAAATACAAATAAAGACTTCTTTTTATCAATGTCTGGCTGTGTATAAGATTTGATAAAAAGTTAAGTAGCTACATTGTTTACGAGATAGTCGAATTAAAGATGTCGTATAAGCTAACGTCGATTATCGTATAATAACATTAAGAAAACCTTTATTCAGGCACAACCCCAGGTACAGGTTCCTAATTCGGCTCCTACATCAAGTACTGTTGTGATCCAGGAGAAGAAGTTCCTCCTCAAGCAGATAAAGCCACCCGAGTTTGACAGGACAGGCAGATTCATCCAAGCTGATGCTGAAATTTGGATTGAATCCATGGAGGATTACTTTGAAGCAGCCGGTACTGCACCCACCAATCAGGCTATGCTCGCCAAGCTAAAGCTCACCGGCGAAGCCAGGCTTTGGTGGAAGAAATGGTGCAGGGATCAAGGGATCGCAGAGGGATCCGTTACCTGGGAGAAGCTGAAGAAAGCCGTGCAGGGAAGATACTTACCACCTGCATATCGCACGCAGAAAATGAACGAGTTCTATGAGCTAAAACAACTAGGATTCACTCTTGACGCATACTACTCTAAATTCGTTTCACTTTTAAAGTATGCGCCACAGATGGGCATGACACAGCAGGTGTCCAAATTTTGTGCGGGCTTAAATCCACCAGTAAATACCCGTCTCGAATCTATGCATCCATTAGATCTTTAGGATGCACTCATTCGAGTGGCTCCTATATTTCAGGAGGTGCAAGCTAGACCAAGGAGTAACAAAACTTGGTCTTATAATGACCCGAACAGAGGAGCATTCAGACCTCAAATGAAGAGAGTTCAAGGTCATAATCAGGGACAAAGAAAGAAAGCAAGGACAAATAACGTCAACAACTTTGTTCCTACTCAAAGTAATGGCCGAAACCTCCGTTGTTTCCACTACAACGAACCCGGTCACTTCAAGAGGCAATGTCCCAAGCTCAGGCGGAGGACATCCCCAAACGCCTTTCCAAGGAGCAGGCCGTGGTCAAGGAACCGCTACCCGTGGAAGAGGAAGAACCGCCTGCATTGCCAATAGGCAAAGATGTGAAGAAGAAGAAGAGGAAGATCCGACTATGGAAGCAGAATTCGAAAGAGCGACAGTCCATGCCGCTTTACACAAGAAAGGGCGGAATCGCCAGTTCTCGGTGATTCAGACACCGTCAGACTATCAAGATAAAGGTTTCAAAACCTTGATTGATTGTGGCAGTACACATTCCTTTATCTCACCGGCATGTGCAAAAAGATTAGGAATAGCCACAGTAGAAGCACCTACCTTGCTTGTGGAGTTGGCAAATGTTCATGAGGTAGCTTGTACCACGCAAACTACTAAGGTGGAATTCTTTCTAGGAGGAAAGAAGACTTCAGTCAAATTCAGAGTCATGAATTTAGGTATCCATGAGTGTCTACTCGGGATGGATTGGCTTAAGCCCAACGACACCCACATTCACTGTGGAAAGGGTCAAGTTTCCTTTTGAAACTCTGAAAGGGAATTTGTCACAACTCAAGGTGAGGCAGGAGTGCCAAGAATCCAATTGTCCAAAATATCTCGGATCATAAAAGGAGTCAGAAAAGGATTACCCGTTTACTTGATCAAACTCAACAAGTTGGATCAAAAGCAAGAGCCTCATGAAGGGCCTTCTTGGCTAAAGGAATACGCTAACGTATTCCTTGAAGAATTGACCGAACTTCCGCCTCAAAGAGAAGTAGATCATGAGATTAGGTTAGTGCCTGGAGCTGCACCAATTGCAAAGAGACCTTATAGAATGTCCATACCAGAAGCAATTGAGCTGAAGGAACAACTCAAACAACTGTTAGATCAGGGCTACATCCGGCCTAGCAATTCACTGTGGGGAGCTCCAGTATTCTTTCAGAAAAAGAAAGATGGGACACTTCGACTATGTATTGATTACCGAGGGTTGAACCAATCAACAGTCAAGAACAAGTATCCCATTCCTAGAATAGATGAGCTTCTTGATCGTTTTCAGGGTGCAAAGATCTTCTCCAAGATTGATCTCAGGTCAAGTTACTATCAGATAAGGATTAAGGAAGAAGATATCCCAAAGACGGCCTTCAATACAAGATATGGGCACTTTGAGTTCCTGGTCATGTCATTCCGGCTTATGAATGCACCTGCCACCTTCAATTGATTCATGTAGGATATCTTTAGGCCATATCTTGATGATTTCGTGCTTGTCTTCTTCGATGACACTTTAGTCTATTCTAAATAGGAAGAAGATCATGAACCTCAACTTTAGATTGTCCTTGAGACAATGAGGTCACATAAGTTGTATGCAAAAATGAAGAAGTGTGCATTCTTTAAGCGTCAGATTGAATATCTAGGATTCATAGTATCATCAAAAGGAATATCAGTAGACCCAGCCAAGGTCAGAGATGTGCTTGAATGGCCAATACCAGTATCCGTCAAAGAGATACGTAGCTTTCTTGGATTGACAGGATGGTATAGGGTCTTCATCAAAAACTATGCTTTGATTGCAGCACCTCTTACAGACTTACTAAAGAAGCAGACTTCCATTACATGGTCAATTTCCGAACAAAATAGCTTCGAAAGATTGAAGCAAAGTTTGGTATCAGCACCTATTCTAAAACTTCTTGACCTCAATAAGGAGTTTGAGGTAGTAAACTGATGCTAGCATTCTTGCCTTGGGGTGTGTACTTATGGAGGAAGGTCATCCAGTAGCATACTCTTCAAGGAAATTGAAGAGCCATGAAAAGAATTATGCTACGCATGATCTGGAATTACTAGGTGTCATCCATGCTCTAAAACTTTGGAGACACTACCTGTTGGGTAACAAGTTTACTCTAGTAACCAACCATAAGAGCCTCAAATGGATCTTTACCCAAAACGAGCTCAACATGAGGCAACGTCGGTGGATTGAAGTATTGGAGGAATATGACTTTGAAATCAAGTACCGACCAAGGAAAGAGAATTTAGTTGCCGATGCACTTAGTCGCAAGGCATTTCTAAATTCCCTAATCTTGCAGAATCCATCAACGGCGAGATCTCTAGCTACAAAAGTATCTATGCCAAACAATCCAATACTTGAATTAGCTAGAGAGGAAGCATGCCATGATTTGGCCTACCAAGCAATGCTAAATGAGATTTCTACCAAGGAGCAGAATCAAAAGTTGCAAGCTAAATATCTGGAATTTTCCATTGATAATGGACTTGTCTACTATAGAACAAGGCTATGTATACTAGCAATCCAGTCACTTAAGCAGAAGATAATGTGGGAAGCTCATGATTCTCCTTTCGCAGGATATTTTGGCTATGCTAAGACTCTTAATGCAGTTAGGAAGAGCTACCATTGGGAGAGGCTCAAGAGTGACGTTCTCAAATATGTCACTGAGTGTTTGTCTTTCCAACGTATCAAAGCCGAACATGTCATGATGCCAAGGAAACTGCAACCGCTTGGCATCCCTCAAATGAAATGGGAATTCATCAGTATGGATTTTGTTGTAGGCTTACCCCAAGTCCAGGGAGGATACAACTCCATCATGGTTGTGTTTGACATGCTTACTAAGATTGCACACCTTATTCCAGTAAAGACAAACTATAAAGCCTCCGACATTGCAAGATTGTTTATCAAGGAGATATTCAAGCTACATGGTTTACCCAGAAGAATCATTAGTGATCGAGATTCTCTCTTCACATCACACTTCTGGAGAGCTATCTTTGAAGCTATTGGGACTCAACTCTGTTTTAGCACCGCCTACCATCCCCAAACGAATGGCCAAACAGAGCGAGTAAACCAAGTCATCGAGGACCCAATAAGTGGATTCAATACTTGCCTTTGGTAGAATTTGCCTACAATGCTTCTTACCAGCAAAGCATTCAGATGACCCCTTTCCAAGCATTATATGGTCATGATTGTTGAAGTCCTCTAAACTTTTCTGATCCAACCCTAAGGGTTGAAGCGTCAAGGCAGATGTTGGAAGAGATGGATGATCAAATAAAGCCAATAAGACAAGACATACAGGCAGCCAAGGATAGACAGAAGGCACACACGGATCTGAAACGTCAAGAAAGAGTCTTCGAAGAAGGAGACATGGTCTTCATTCGCGTACGCCCTAAAAAGAGTTCTCTATCCCTAGGAGATTGCAAGAAGCTAAGTCCAAGGTATTGTGGGCCGTACAAAGTCCTCAAATGCCTAGGACCCAATGCTTATAGATTGCAACTCCCTGAGAACCTAAAAGTTCACAATGTATTCCATATCAGCCTATTGAAAAAATATGTACCCAACCCTAACCATGTACTTGATGACCAACAAATTGTAATGCCTAGTCAAGGAGTCCTTGAACTAAGACCGGATAGGATCTTAGATGTTAGGGAGAGACAGCTAAGATCCAAAACCTTGAGAGAATGCCTCGTCCAGTGGAAAGATTATCTCGAAGAGGATGCCACTTGGGTAGATGAAGGCACTCTCAACCATCAATATCCCCAGTTTATCTCGAGATGAGGTCATCTCGATTCCTCTAAGGGGGAGAGAATGTAATATTTTTGTTAAAAATATTATAAAGGCCATGAGAAGTCTCGGGGAAGTGACAATGTTACATTGGGACGGGTTAATCTAATACACTCTCCACTGAGCCCAATCGAGACATAGCTTAGCAAAACCCCGTATTTCTCATGAGAACCTCCTCTTGGAAGGAGGATAAGGGATAAATATTGATTTAATGCAAATTTTTTTATTACCTTCCTCCAGCCGAAGCGTGGCTGAGGGAAGGGGATGGTGCTAAAATGGAAGAGTGAATGAGGTGGAGGGGAGAGTCTACATGCGGCCAAACACGTGGAGGAAAGGGAAGGCCTTATCCCTTCCTATAAATACCCCCTCTAAGGGGTGAGAAGGGAGAGGGTCGTGGTGAAAATATGGTGGATCGATCACTAGTTGAAGGCATCCACGCAGGCAGGGACAAGAAGGGACACCGCGGGCTGTGTCGTGAGTGGAAGGCGGAGAGGAGCACCGTACGTTGGCTGCCATCGCCCCGCTGATGCCCAGAGCCACCGCTGGTACGAAGAGTCGCCACTTGCTCCGTCGGGATCACGGCCGCTTGGCCATGCTGGCCATCGTCATCCCATCTCCTCTCCCTACCACGACTATAGCTAGAAGCTTTAGAAGCTTCTAGTAACTTCTAAGGGCCTCCTCCCAAGCCCCCTTTCCCGTGGTACATTAAACCTTTTCCGTGGTAGATTTAACCCCTTTTCCGGGGTACATTAAAGCCCTTTTCCGGGGTACATTAAAGCCCTTTTCCAAGTTACATTAAAGCCCTTTTCCGATTACATTAAAGCCCTTTTCCGGGGTACATTAAAGCCCTTTCCCGGGGAACATTAAAGCCAAGTCCCTTAAAGTTCACCTTACTCTAGGAAAAGAAAACCCTTAATCCCTGTGCCTAAATCCATAAGTCCCATCTTGTGTTTGAAACCCGTGTTTTACCCCTCATATTTCTTTTTTTAATACACCCCTAATCCTTTCTAAACCCCGTGTTCCCTTTTACTTACACGCCTTTTTCCCCATACTACAAACCCTTGTGTTATCTTTCAAAATTTTCCCCTAGGTTTGAAAAACTCCTAAGTCTTTTCACTCCAGTGACCAAAAGATCTTCCAAGGGCTTTCATAGATGTTTGTGAAGCCACACTCACACATAACCTTTTTCACCGTGATTATATCCTATAGACCCTTTTTTTTTCTCTAAAGCTTTATAAACCCTTTCCCTCTCCGAAGAAGCTAAGATTTTAGAGGTCTTATTATCCCTCCTCGTGGTCAACCTTTTTAACGACTCCTTGCCTCGCAATAGAGACGGTGGAAATCCGAAAGAAAGAGTAAAAGTTGTATTCACATTCGAATTGTGATGCCGCCTAAGAAACGGTCCAAGGAGTAGCTGCAGGAGGGTCATCTCCCGGTATCCATGTGGATATCTCACCCGAAAACAAGGTTTTTTTTTTCTTCTTGGTTTTATATCGGTTTTAAGTCAATCATGCAAAGATGAATTGTTAAGGATAGGATAGATTTTTCCGAGTTATTTTCAATGAAGGAGTTTAGTTTAATTGAACAAATGATAATGTATAGAACATAGTTTCCTTCGAATAAGCATCATGCATTAAAACGAATTACGAGCAAGATTATCTGCCTACTATAGTAGTATATTTTGGCTAAATCTTGAAGGTATAAAAACCACATCTTGCTCCATTAGTCCTATTCCTTTTTGCAATGAATCATCGTAGAAGATGAAATTCATGAAAGGTTTCTTACATTGCTGAATTCTAGAACATTATCATTGCTAATTGCATATCTTAGCAAGGAAAAGATTGTTATTTGGCATGAGTTTCGTTGCAAGGAAAAAGGAAGATTAATTGAATTTACCTAACCTCAAAGCATTAAAGATAGGACTGAAAAAATCAACTGTCATAAGGATAACAAATCGTGCCAAGGTGATCTCAATATTATATTCTAAAAGATAACCAAATTAATGTAAAGTTAGAAATACCTATGCTGCAAAATATGCCTTAGGAAGGACTTAAAGACCAAGAAACGTTTATACCTTAAACACTTGACTATATTCCCTCATTGTAGGGTCAATAAATTCGTAAATGTAAAATAACTAGGGTTTGTCCCTGAAATCCTTAAAAAGAGACCCTAGGTCCGACAAACGTCAGCTTAAAGAAACTAAAACGGATTATTTCATCGCGGGACTTGCGCATCCAGTAGGAAGTCATATAGTCTTGTGATTGATTCACAAGAAGAAAGGGTAAATACCCTCAACAAGGATGGCAGATCCTTACGCAAGTTATCTTGCAAAAGGATGTATTCTTGGATATCCTTCTAAATAAGGAAAGTTATGAACCGCAAACTAAAGTATCCAATGAACTTGAGGGTTGACCAAGTTGGGTTAATAAGGAACGCCCTAACCCGGAATATAAAGGATCTTGCCAAGTTGCAAGACACCTTGGAATGAGTGTTGATACATTCGAAAGGAAAGAATCATTCCTTAGCAGTTTGCCAAACAATAAGGTCGATTAATAGAAATGTTTGTGCTTGCTAGAGATTTTAGAGCACTGTTTGGTTTATGAATTACAAATTAAATGAATATCCATATTTCAGGTTGAAGGCCTGAAGGAAGAGGCAGTTTCAGTTACCCCCGACTGCTTGCTTGACCCTAACCAAGGGGGTTGTTGATGACTGTGCCGGGAACGTGGACCGAACCCGTCGCGAGATGTCTCTCTGTTGAGCTCTACTTGGAGCAAGAGGACGCTTGGGTGCCAGGGGGGCTCTGGCCATAAATCCCTCGCCTTCTGGGTCCTGCACAAGAGGCTAACGTGACTCGGGATTGGATCTCGAGGCTCGCATACTAGTTTACGGGCGGAAGCTTGGAATAGTGATCCCTGTGGATTACTGGATAGCCTTCGGGCAGATTATGGACAAGCCTACGGGCGGAACTCCTTGTATTTCAAAGATAAAATGACAAAATGTTAATAAAGAACTTGTTTGATATTGTTTTTCTATGTTACGTGATAAGATTACGTGATGGAACTAGTGCTTAACGGATTAATTAAAGAAGTTGATTATTACATGTCAAATTAATGTGTTAGATAATTACATAACTAAAAGAAACCGAGGAAAGTGCGGAGGATGGGCCATAGGTCCGTCCTACGATTGGGTGGTCTCGGTTAGCCAGGAACTTTTCTCTAAATCTTGAAGAACAGTTGAATGATCAACGAAAGCGATAACCTATAGTTATGTCTTAACCGATTTACGATGTTTTAGGGGAACGGAATGGGACTATGCCTTATGGCGGAGAGGTTGAGCTTTGCATCCCTCTCATTTCCCATTCTCCTTGAACCAAGTGCAGCATAAATCTGCTTCGGATGTGGCGTTTCTGTGTAAAGTAGTACGCTTGGGTCCGACGCTAGTTTCTGTTGGATAATGACCAATCAGGATAACCCTAATTCCGTTCGATCCTAAGAGGGAACGTCCAGGATACTTCTGCTACGTGGCAGACGCGGAAAGACCTAGATCGTAAATCCCGTAACATTCCATAGGAGTGCCGGGCGGAGCTTTCTAGACATCCTTTTCAATGGACTGCTAAGACATGTCCTAGATGATTCTAGTGGACACATTACAGAGAGAGGCAGAGGAAATGAGAGAGGGAGAGAAAGAGAGAAAAGGAAAGAATGAACGAGAGAGAGAGAGAGAGAGAGGGGGAGAAAACATTAAACATAATTGGGAAAGAGAGAAAGAGAGAGAGAGGGAGAGGGAGGGAGGAAGGAAGGAAGAGAGAAAGGGAGGAAGAGATTGTTGTTATTGTTGTTTTTTAATTTCTTCTTTTCTTTTTTTCTTGTTTGTTGTTGTTATGGTAGTCGTATTAGTGGTAGTGGTAGTGGTAGTGGTAGTTGTTTAATTTCTTATTTTCTTGTTTGTTGTTATTGTGGTAGTCGTAGTAGCGGTAGCGGTAGCCATAGTGGTAGTTGTTGTTTAATTTCCTATTTTCTTGTTTGTTGTTGTGGTAGTCGTAATAGTAGTAGTGGTAGTGGTAGTGATAATAGTAGTTGTTTAATTTCTTCTCTTCTTGTTTGTTGTTGTTGTGGTAGTCATAGTCATGATTATAGTAGTAGTACTAGTAGTAGTAATAGTAGTTTTCTTGTTTGTTGTTGTAGTAGTAGTAGTAGTTTTTTTTTCTTGTTTGTTATTGTTTAGTTTTCTTATTTTTTGTTGTTGTTGTTGTTGTAGTTTTTTATTCTTTTCTCGTTTGTTATTATTATAGTAGTTGTTGTTGTTATTTTTCCTTCTTTTCTTGTTTATTGTAGTGGTAGTGGTAGTGGTAGTGGTAGTGATAGTGGTAGTGGTTTGTTATTGTAATAGTCCTAGTCGTGGTTGTAGTAGTAGTAGTGGTTTTCTTATTTGTTGTTATTGTAGTAATATTTTTTAAAATTTTCTTGTTTATTATTGTTTAGTTTTCTTGTTTGTTGTTGTTGTTGTTGTTGTTGTAGTGATAGTAGTAGTAGTTTTTTCTTCTTTTCTTGTTTGTTGTTGTAGTAGTAGCAATAGTAATAGTAGTTGTTGTTTTTTCTTCTTTTATTATTTATTGTAGTGGTAGTGGTAGTGGTAGTGGTAGTGGTAGTGGTAGTGATAGTGGTAGTGGTAGTGATAGTGGTAGCGTTAGTAGAAGTGGTAGAGAGAGAGAGATGTTTTGTTAAATGAAATTAGTAGTAGAGAGAGATATATGTTTTGTTAAAGGAAATGAGAGAGGGAGAGGAAGAGAAAAATGAAGAAGGAATGAGAAAGAGGGAATAAACATAAAACATAATAAAGAAAGAGAAAAAGAGAGAGATGAAAGAAGAGAAAAGAATAAATGGAAAAAAAATAAGGAGAGAGTGGTGGCGAGGTCCAATGAGGTCCGATGCAATACCACGAGACCTGACATACGTTAATTTGTGGGTGGGTGGAGACTTTACATACGTTAATTTCACTGAGTTACAAGAGAAGAAATCCCTTCTCAAATAATTTAAGAAAGAAAAATAAATGATAACAAAAACAAATTGTTTGCGGTAACGTAGATAAAATGGAAAAAGATGAAAATCGCGATGTTCAAGATGGCGATACGTATCTTAATCAGTGTGTCACATGTCATTGCTCTCAATGTAAGTTGGCATTTAGACAAAAACGTCGATTGTCTATAAAACACGTATGACGCTTAGAATCAATCTAAGATCATTGATCAAGCGATCTTAGATTTTGAGCAAACGGTAAGAAAAATGTGTATCAATCATACATTGTATTCGCAAGCTAATTGAATACCATGTACAAAAACATTGGGCATGGCTAGAAAATTTTCTATCCAGGGAGGTGACGTATCGTCCCAAGGAGTGCATCCTTTGCTGCCAGTTAGAAGAGTTCATGGGCGTGCGATGGATGGAGTGCTTGAGCTAATCCACCACTTGCAAGGCAATCTTTTACAAGAATTTTCCGAGTTTTTTGAGACGCCTTTTCTTTTAAGGTTGCGCTTTTTTCCCCGGTTCATCTTTAGAGGTCGCCTGCGTGTCTTTGCTCTTTTTCCATCTTCCTTTTGCTTTTTCCTCCATTTTTCACCATCTTGACTTGGGGTCGCCATCTTGACTTGGGGTTGACATTACCCCCCTATGTGGGAGCTTTCGCTCAACCGCCAAGACCCACGGACCACTTATTGTTTCAAGTGTTCCAAGGAGCTCTGATGGCTATCTCTCACCTAGCCAACGCACCATCGATCATACGAGTGTAGTGAGCTTACCTTAGTGCCGATACGAGTTGCCTCCTCTCTCCCACACACCATTAGCTACACGATCCTAGATGCTAGCTCAAGCATCCTCAAGCCTCCTCCACCTCCAAGCTCCATCCTCCATAGCCGCACGCGCAAGAAGAGAGAAGGGAAGAGAAGAAGAGAAGAGGAGATGGTGAAGAGCTTCACCCTCTCAATCCCTCACTCTCACACACACTCACTCCCTCACACTCTCACACTCCCTCTCTCAAGAGCACACAAGCAAGAAGGTGAGAAGGAGAGAAGAAAAAGAAGACTCATTTTGCCTTATTCACTTTTTGAACTTTATATATACAAATCCTAAAATCCCATGGGCACCCATCCCTATTTTACATGACCGGCCATTGTGGCAAGGTCCTTTTTCCATTTTCTTCTTTTTGCCTTCTACCTCTAACCTACACCCATCTAATATTTTACAATTGGCACAAGAGGGAGCCTAGCGCTCTTTTACAATAATTTTCCAAGACTATATTTGGTCTTAGAAAAATCATAAACTTCTAGCTTGGTATATAAATATTCATTTTATGAAATGAAAGTTCATTTAGCTAGTCAAAGTGTTAAGCTAGTTGATTTTGGACAAAGCCAATATCCATCTTGTCTATATTGTCAAGATAGATTGAAATTTTGAAGAAAAGATATCTATATATCATGCATATATATACAAAAAATGTAAATGGGGTGAGTAATTATTTAACATACTTGTGTTTATCGGTTTACAAAAAAAAAAAGAAACCATCACATCATAGGTTATTCAAACTTATTACTATATGGTATTAGATCAAGTTATTAAACCAAACCTAGTTAGCTGTGAATCTCTTAAGGTCCTAGTTCATGGAACTTATACATGTCACTTTAAATGATGTTATATCTAAAAGAAAAAACTCATATTATAATATCTTCAAATACATAACATTATAAATTTTAGCCATGATAATATGTTTTCATATAATGTTTAAGGCTCATGTATTCTAAATTCTCTCTATACTCCTTCAAACCTTTGTATTCTTACATTAAACTTGGAAATCTCCTAAGTATATACTAGCTAAGCCTCCTTGATGTTTCCACCATCGTAGGACATCATATTTGTTAGTATGTTAGAAAAGATAGAGGTGAAATCCATATCTCTTAATAGCCACATAGCTTACATTCATCACTTAAGCTCTCAAGATGTGTGATCTCATATTTGTAACATACAAAGTGCCCTTTAAAGCTAAACATAAACATAGTGCTATCTTTCATTCAAAAAAGTAAGACATTCATTAAAAGTGGAACTTGAGAAATTTCCAAAATCTCTAATATGGTGTTATAATGTCCTAATTGAGCCAAGCATCAAGATCCACTAAAGGATCTTTGCTAAAATCCCTCAAGATTCTAATCTAAAGCAACCAAACAACTACCAACATAATGCCATCTACTATAATAAAAGCTAAGAATAAAATTGAGTAGTAAGCATGTATTTGCAAGTAATAGAGTCTTAATGTATCTTACAAGTTATCTTGCCTTCTATCTTGGTATTCCACCCCTCATTAACAAATTATAGGACATGATTATATGCTAGCATATTTGACTCATAGCATGGCCTTTGATCTTTGTATATTAGTATTGGAAAAGAAATTAATAGACACATTAATAGGAATAATCAAAGTAATCTTTCTTAGTCTACTTAAGATATTAGTTTTCAATGTTTTCTATATCTTAAAAAAGATTTTACATCTATCATAGTTCTCACTAGTGGCTAGGCTTGGTGAAGACTACTCAAGGCTTATTAAATCAAGCAAAGAAAGCAAAGATATTGCTCCGCATTGGCCATTATGTATAGGGATAATATAAAAATAGTCATTAAAAATATTCTATTCTCTAGGAGTTGTGTTTTTCTCTTGTCTTTGAACATTTCTTATCTAATCAAACCATGCAGAACATCAATAACGTTGATAATACACTCGATGGATTACCATTTCTCAGGATTAGAAGGATAAACATCTACAAATAAAAATAAAACTTATCATAATAAAATGTAATACCAAGTTTACTAAAAGAAAAAAATTGAGAATAAAATACTTATAATTGGGTTTATGCAACGGAAGACTTGATACTCCAAGTTCTAAATGCAACTGTGTATGCATAAATACATGTTGTACTAAAATCTCTTTTATGATTTTCTTGTTTTCTCCCTCTTTCACTACAAGGATATGAAGGCCTAGCGACGGGGCTTTCTGACACAAAATAGTGGCATCGCTCAGACGAAAAAAACGCGGGCCGAAATCCCAGCGTGTTATTTTGCGTAAGTACACGAAAGAGAGAGTGAAAGGGAGAGCAAACTCCATCTTGCATTTGACAGGGAGAGGGAGAGAAAGAGGAAGAATGAAAGCTTCTCACGGCTGCCGCCACCGTTCGCGAAGAAGAGGAGGAAGTGTACGGAGGGCGAAGAGGAGCCGCCGTCACAAAGAGGAGCCGCCTAATCCATCCTCGAGCCTTTACGGTGAGTGCACTGTTCCTTCTTACTTTGTTTTTGTATTTTCTCTTTTTCTTTTACTTGTTTTTGTTTAAAAATCATGTGTATTGAGAGAGGGAGAGAAAATAAGAGAGGGAGAGGAAGAGAGAAAAGGAAAGAAAGAACGAGAGAGAGAGAGAGGGAGAAAACATTAAACATAATAGGAAAAGAGAGAAAGAGAGGGAGAGGGAGAGGGAGGGAGAGGGAGAGGAAATGAGAGAGGGAGAGGAAGAGAAAAGGAAATGAGAGGGGGAGAGGAAGAGAGAAAAGGAAAGAAGAAACGAGAGAAAGAGGGAAAAAATATTAAACATAATAGGGAAAGAGAGAAAGAGAGGGTGAGGCTGAGGGAGGGTGAGGAAATGAGAGAGGAAGAGGAAGAGAGAAAAGGAAAGAAGAAACGAGAGAGAGAGAGAGGGAGAAAACATTAAACATAATAGGGAAAGAGAGAAAAAGAGGGAGAGGGAGAGGGAAGGAGAGAGAGAAGGAGGGAGATGTTGTTATTGTTGTTGTTGTTGTTTTATTTTTTCTTTTCTTTTTTATTATTTGTTGTTGTTGTGGTAATGGTAGCGGTAGCGGTAGCGGTAGCAGTAGCGGTAGCGGTAGCGGTAGCGGTAGTGGTAGTAGTAGAGAGAGGGAGTTGTTGTGGTGGTCGTAGTCGTGATTGTAGTACTAGTACTAGTAGTAATAATAGTAGTTTTCTTGTTTGTTGTAGTGGTAGTAGTAGTAGTAGTTTTTTTTCTTTTTTTGTTTATTGTTATTTAGTTTTCTTGTTTTTTTTTATAGTAGTAGTAGTAGTAGTAGTAGTAGTAGTAGTAGTAGTAGTAGTAGTTTTTTCTTCTTTTCTTGTTTATTGTTATTGTAGTAGTAGTTGTTGTTGTTGTGGTCGTTGTTGTTTTTTCTTGTTTTCTTATTTATTATAATGGTAGTGTAGTGGTAGTGGTAGTGGTAGTGGTAGTGGTAGTGGTAGTGGTAGTGGTAGTGGTAGTGGTAGTGGTAGTGGTTTGTCGTAGTCATAGTGGTAGTCGTAGTCGTAGTCGTAGTCATCGTAGTCATGGTTGTAGTAGTAGTAGTGGTTTTCTTGTTTGTTGTTGTTATTGTTGTAGTGGTAATAGTACTAGTTTTTTCTTATTTTCTTGTTTATTGTAGTAGTAGTAGCAGCAGCAGCAGCAACAGCAGTAGTAATAGTAGTAGTAGTAGTTATTGTTGTTGTTATTTCTTCTTTTCTTGTTTATTGTATTAGTAGTGGTAGTGGTAGTGATAGAGAGAGAGAGATGTTTTGTTAAAGGATGATAGTAGAGAGAGATATATGTTTTGTTAAATGAAATGAAAAAGGGGGAGGAAGAGAGGGAAGAAACATACAACATAATAAAGAAAGAGAAAAAGAGAGAGAGAGATGGAAAAGATGGAAAACACTCTGACATACGTTAATTTGTGGGTGGGTGGAGTCTTTACATACCTTAATTTTTTTCTGAGTTACAAGAGAAGAAATCCCTTCTCAAACAATTTAAGAAAGAAAAAAAGAATGATAACAAAAACAAATTGTTTGTTATAATGTAAAAAAATGGAAAATGATGAAGGTTGTGATGTTCAAGATCGTGAAGTGTATCTTAATGAGCATGTTCCATGTCCTTACTCTCAATGTAAGGTGGCAATTAGACGAAAACATCGATTGTCTATAGAACACGTACGACGCTTTGGCGAGTTTCAATCTGAGATCATTGATCAAGCGATCTTAGATTTTGAGCAAACAGCAAGAAAAGTTTATATCAATCATGCATTGTATTCTCAAGCTAATTGAATAGCATATACAAAAAGATTGGGTGTGGCTGGCAAATTTTCATCCAGGGAGGTGACCTTTCATCCCAAGGCAGAGTGTACCCTCTGCGGCCAATTAGAAGAGTTCATGGGTGTGCATGCATTGTATTCTCAAGCTAATTGAATAGCATATACAAAAAGATTGGGTGTGGCTGGCAAATTTTCATCCAGGGAGGTGACCTTTCATCCCAAGGCGGAGTGTACCCTCTGCGGCCAATTAGAAGAGTTCATGGGCGTGCAATGGATGGAGTGCCTAAGCCAATCCACCACTTGGACCATACTACCTAATCTATACCGTCAATACTAGAGGAGACAGGCAACCTTCGAGACTTACTTACAATCTTGGAGCTTGAGATGGAGGCAATGATCGATGCATTGATTTCCATGGATGTCAAGACTTCTGATCCGCTTAGAGAGGAAGCATTCATACCATTATAAGATGGGTGCCGAGTATCTCGCTTGAAGACATTGCTTGTACTTTAAGTGTGCAAGCAAAATATGGGTGGAGCGATGCGAGTGTGACCGAGTTGATCAGGGTTGATCAGGTGCCTTGTAGGTATGATTCATTGATTTCTTTTCGGTACTATCATTAAAATAAATTGTGCTTTTTCAAGGTGTTTTATGATTTTTTTTTCAGGTTACTGAAGTATCATATATTACCACTTATAAATACCATGCCTGAGTCTCATGATGATGCACGACATGTTTTATGAAAGCTTGGTATGGACTACAACAGTATCCATGCATGTATCAACGATTTCATACTGTTTCGAGGAGAATTCGAGACTATGGAGACATGTCCAAAGTGTGATTCTCACAGGTATCGATAGGACTTGCAAGGGCAAACCATCCCTCAAAAAGTTCTTAGACACTTTTCGCTTATCCCCTCATAAACCACATGTTTCGTACGTCCAGCATGGTGAGCTTGAAAACGTGGCATGCATAGAATAGGTCCACAGATGGAGTTCAACAAATGTCAGCGGATTCACGTGCATTGGTGCACAAATCAGACGCTATATGTATGAGTAGTAAGCGCCGGAAGGTTCCCAAGAACAAAAGAACTCTACTTTTGCACAAAGAACAAGGAAGAAAGCTTGCACGACATGAAGCAAGAGACTAATTGGGTACAATTTTTTCCCATGCCTTGTGTGAGCGCTTCACAAAGCATGTATTTTATATATTATTGATCCCAAAGCTCAAAAAATAGCCCAATTTACAATTAGCATACTTTAGCTTTTGTGTTTTCTTTTGTCCCACTAAAGAATTAAAGATATTGGGTGTCCAAGGAGTCGAGCGGCACCCAAATACAATGTCCAACACAAATATTTAAATCGTGCATCCATGTGCATATAAAAATAATAAATAAATATCAAGCGCTTCAATAAATAAGCGTATCAAAATATTGACGCCATGCCTAAGATGCGCGCCCATGAAAATGATAATGATTTGAATACACGCTATCCTCCAGTGCTTCCCAATGCCACGGCTGCTTACTCTACACATCAAATGAAGCATTCACAATTGTTAGAAAATAATAAAATTAAACCGACAAAAGTAAATACCTAGCAATATTTAGCTACAAAATAAATAAATTGGTTAGAACTCAATCCTAACCTTAATGTATTACGAGTGCACACTCTAAACTCATAAACGTCTATTAATTTAAATATGTATTTTGCAAAATCACCCACTATGCAATCACTCACTTGCACATTCAATTAACAAGACGCCCAAAAAGAATAGGCGTCCCCATCGACTTTTCGCACAAGGAATCCACCTTGTGTATGAGCCCCGGCAATAAAATTTTACGAAATCCACCACAAAACCTTACGAAATCCACCGTGGAATATGCCTCCTGGCATCACGCATGGAGCCACATTGACTGTACATTCCCAGGCTTTGCTCGAGAGACAAGGAATGTTCAGCTCGGTCTTGCAATGGATGGCATGAATCCATTCGATTTGCACTCAACTTCTTACAGTGTGTGGCCTATAGTCCTAGTCAACTACAATATCCCTGCATGGCTTTCTACAAAGAAAGGACATCTCATCCTTAGCTTACTCGTTCCTGGCCGCTATAAAGTCAAAAATATTGACGTGTATCTTCATCCATTAATCGATGAGCTTAAGATTTTGTGGGAGGAATGGGTCTTTGTGCAAGATATGAGCAAGCGCAATGGTCGATGATCCACCAATATTCGAGTCATTCTCATGTGGACAATGTATGACTTTCCAGGATTTGGAGAGTGCTCAGGTAAGTAGGCTTCCATTCTCGTTGGTAATATCTATCATAGCTCATTCAAGTTTGTATTCACTCGATAGAGATGTTGGGACAAGTTTGGTTACCTTAGGTTATCATGCATGTCCATTGTACGGGCCACAGTTAGACTCTCAAAGGTCATGAACCATGAAGAAGATGGTATATCAAGGACATGCCGCTTTCTTGCCAGAGAGTCATGAACTCTAGGAAGATTTTCTTAGACGACCTCCAACATATATGAATGCCTAAATCTGGTACGAGCTGAAAGTGGTCCACACGGAGTCACATCCAAACAAAATGCGATGGTTCTCAGTTTTCTACGAGTTTCCATATTGGACCCACTTACAGATCAACCACTTGTTGGATCCCATCCATATTTTCAAGAACGTGGGCAGCTTGCTATGGGACCACATCACAGAAAAGAGATCACAAGAAAAAGAGACACTATAGGGGCATGAATAGATTTGAAGGAGGTAGGAAAGATGGAGGCGCTTTGGCCGTAGTCGAGTGTTGATGGTCACTTGCAGCTACCTCGTGCTCCTTGGGTTTTGTCCACTAAAGAAGAGCGCATTGTGAAGCAAATAGTCAAGTCTATCCACACTCCGACGGGTATGATGCGTTCTCTCAGGTCTGCATTTTCTAAATACGACCAATTATCAGGGCTAAAATCCCATGATTGGCATAAGATATGTCAGGTTTGTACTACGAATGGATTGTAACTGGCTTGCGTATTTTGCTATTTAGAGTGTAGTCATTGTTTATAATGCTTTCTCATTTGTAGCAGTTTGTACTACTGATCACGATCGCATGATGCCTTATTTCAGAAATACGCGGGGCAATATACAGGTTGTCGACTATAGTGCAATGGATCTCAGAGAAGAAGATTAAGAGATTCACTATTGAATTCGCGAGGCGGGTAACAGTGGAGATGGTCTGTCTCTTTGAGAAATACCTGCCTACCACTATGCTCACGTGTAATATTTCAGATATTAAAAAAGAGAATGTAATAATTCAGATATTTTTTAAAAAAAATTTCCCTTCCCAGCGGCGCATCGCACTGGAAGGAGGGAAGGGAATAGTGGAGCCAGCAAGCTCCTCGCTGGAGCTTGCTTGGCTTCCCGGCCATGCATTCACGCCGCGTGGGGGGAGGGGAGGTATCTCTCCCTCTCCCTATAAAACCAGGGCTATGGGGGACTGTAAAGGGAGGAGAAAGGCTGGGATTATCGAGTTTCACCGTGAGGAGGTCGTGAGGCTGATGTGACGGCGACTGTGGGAGGTCCATTGTGTGGAAGAAGGAGGAGGGAGCTGCGTCACGACATCTACCCTGAGCCCAAAATGCCGCCTGCTATCGTGAGCGTTGGCCGTTGTCGTCAAGCTCCAGTTTGCCACATGCTGTAGGCCCTAAGCCTTAGAAGCTTCTAAGGGGCTAATTAAGCCCCCTTTCACCCCCCCTTATGTCCCTTTTAACCTTTTCACCCCCCTCATACTCTTTTTTTTACACAAACCCCCTAAGCCTTTTTTTTAAATCCCCCATGTCCCCATTATTTCTTTCTTTTTTCCCCCTTCATTCCCCCTAGACCCCAAATTCAATCCATCATCATGGGCCCCGTGATGTTGTTCCATGAGGAGTAGAGAGGAATAAGGTGGGAGAAGATAAAGAAGAGAAGAAGTGAAGTAAAGGAGGAGGAGTAGAGAGGAACAAGGTGGGAGTAGATAAAGAAAAGAAGAGGGGTGAAGGAGGAAGAGTAGAGAGGAATAGGGTGGAGAAAGAAGAGTAGAGTGAAATAGGGTAGGAGAAGATAAAGAAGAGAAACAGAGGAGTGAAGGAGGAAGAGTAGAGTGAAAGAAGGAATAGGGTGGGAGAAGATAAAGGAGGTAAGAGAGAAGGAATAGAAGGAGGTAGAAGAGTGAAAAGAGAATAAAAGAAGAGGGGTGGAGGAGGAAGAGTAGGAAAGAAGAAGGAAAAAGGTAGAGGAAGTGCAAGAAAAGAGAATAATTCCCTTTCTATACCTTTTGCCCCAAGCCAAAGTTCTCCAAAGGTTCATGTGGCTGCAAAGCCACATTCACCCATAATCTATTTTCCAAGTATATACCCTATAGGTTCTTCTTAGGTTTTATAAATCTTTTCTCTCTCCGAAGAAGCTAGGAACCTAAAAGTCTTGTTATTCCTTCTTGTGATCAAACATTTAAACGGCACCTTGCCTCGAAAGAGAGACGGTGGAAATCCAGAAGAAAGAGTAAAAGCTACCTTCATGTTCGAACTACGATGCAGCCTAAGAAAGTCCAAGGAGTAGCTGCGTGAGGTTCATCTCCCGATATCCATGTGGATATCTCACCCCAAAACCAGGGTTTTCCTTCTTGGCTTTAAATGTTTTTAAGTCAATCATGCAAAGAGAAATTGTTAGGGATAGGATATATTTTTCTAAGTTATTTACAATAAAGGAGTTTAGTTTAATTGAACAAATGATAATGTATAGAACATAGTTTCCTTCGAATAGCATCATGCATTATAACGATTTACGAGCAAGATTATCTATTTACTATAGTAGTATATTTCAGTTAAATCCTGAAGGTATAAAAATTATATCTTGCAACATTAGTCCTATTCCTTTTTGCAAGGAATCATTGTAAATGATTAAGTTCATGAAAGGTTTCTTTCGTTGCTCAAATTACTAGGAAGTTATCATTGCTAATCGCACATCTTAGCAAGGGAAATGATTGTTATTTGGCATGAGTTCGTCTGCAAGGAAAAAGGAAGATTAAATTGAATTGTATCGACTGAAAAATCAATTGTCACAAGGATAGCAAACCGTGACGAGGCGATCAATATTACCTTCCTAAAGATAACCAAACCAATCTAAACTTAGAAATACCACGTTAAAAAAAATATGCCTTGGAAATGATTTAAAGACCAAAGAAACGTTTATACCTTAAGCACTTGACTACTTTCCTTATTGTAGGGTCAATAAATTAGTAAAGATAAAGAACTAGGGTATGTCCCTGAGGTTCTTAAAAAGAGACATAGGTCCGACATACGTCAGCTTAAAGGATCTAAAATGGATTATTCCATCGCAGGACTTGCACAGCAAGTACGAAGTCATTTAGTCTTGTGATTGATTCACAAGGAGAAAGGGTAAATACCCTCAACAAGGATGGCAAATCCCTACGGAAGTTATCTTGCAAAAGGACGTATTTTTGGATATCTCTCTAAATAAGAAAAGTTATAAACCGGAAACTAAAGTATCTAATGAACTTTAGGGTTGACCAAGTTGGGTTAATAAGGTACGCCCTACACCAGAATGTAAAGGATATTGCCAATTTACAAGACACCTTGGGAACAAGTGCTGATACACTCAAAGGGAAAGAACACTTCCTTAGCAGTTTGCCAAACAACACGGTTGATTAATGGAAATGTTTGTGCTTGCTAGATATTTTAGAGCACTGTTTGAATTATGAATTACAAATTAAATGAATACCTATACTTCACGTTAAAGGCCTGAAGGGAGAGGCAATTTCAGTTACCCTCGACTGCCTGCCTAACCCTAACCAAGGGGGTTGTTGACCGCGCCGGGAACGCGGACCGAACCCGCCACGAGAGGTCTCTCCGTTGAGCTCTACTTGGAGCAGGAGGACGCTTGGGTGCCAAGGGGGGCTCTGGCCGTAAATCCCTCGCCTTCCGGGTCCTGCGCAAGAGGCTAACGTGACTCGGGATTGGATCTCGAGGCCCGCATACTAGTCTACGGGCAGAAGCTTGGGATAGTGATCACTGTGGATTACTGGATAGCCTTCGGGTAGATTATGGACAAGCCTACGGGCTGAACTCATTGTATTTCAAAGATAAAATGATGAAATGTTAATAAAGAACTTGCTTGATATTGTTTTTCTATGTCACATGATAAGATTACGTGAAGGAACCAGTGCTTAATGGATTAATTAAAGAAGATGATTGTTATATGTCAAATCAATGTGTTAGATAATTACATAACTAAAAACAAACCGAGGAAAGTGCGGAGGATGGGCCATGGATCCGTCCTACGGTTGGGTGGTCCCGGTTAGCCGGGAACTTTTCTCAAAAGTCTCGAAGAACAGCGAGATGATCACCAAAATTGAATAACGAAAGCGATGACCTAGAGTTATGTCTTACCTGATTTACGCTGTTTTAGGGGAACGGAATGGGACTATGGCTTATAGCAGAGAGGTTGAGCTTTGCATCCCTCTCGTTTCCCATTCTCGTGAACCAAGTGCAGCGTGAATCCACTTCGGACCTGGCGTTTCTGCGTAAAGTAGTTCGCTTGGGTCCGACGCTAGTTGCTATTAGTTAATGACCAATCAAGAAAACCCTAATTCCAGTCGATCCTAACTGGGAATGGAGCTTTCTAGACATCCTTTCTGATGGATTGCTAAGACGTGTCCTGGATGATACTAAGAGGACACGTTACAGTTGGTATCAAAGCTGACTAATAATGGAATTGCTTTTATATATCTCAATAAAATGAAGTAAAGAAATTGCTGTTGTCTAAACATTTCCTTATCTTCAATGCTGTCTTGTAGAGTTACGAAGCGTGGAACAAGTTTTTGGTATTTCGGGTCATGTTTATGACTACAATGCATTCTCCGCTTTATAGACAAAGAATTGGGATGATGAACATCCTGGAGCAGATTTATAATCCATCACCTTTATACATAGAATGAAGATGGACGGGGTCTTCAGGAATCTGCTATATAGCCGCCCACTGGTTTGCTTATCTACAGACCAACCTAAAGAGGATCAGGTGGTTGGAAGACTTGAAGGTCGTGAAGGTGTTCGTTTTTGTGGAAGCTCACATAAATTCAACTCTACATATCCGAGGTCAGAGGGTTGAGATGAACTCATATGTATATGAGGAAGTAACCCGTGTAATCCCAGCCGACAGGATTAAAGTGTTGGGCCGCCATGAGAAGTATGGATTCCAATGGAAAGGGTATCCTGAACTTCCAATGAATTATCGATTCCTAAAGATCCATGACCCAAAACCCTACTATTACACAGTTCCAATAGACAAATGCAATTCAACGTTGTTCTCCCCAAACTGAATGTAACGATTGGCTTATCATTACATGAAACGTTGTATTCAAAAAGGCTATGCCCATGTAAATACAAATAAAGAATTCTTTTTATCAATATCTGGCTGTGCATAAGAGTTGTTAAAAAGTTAAGTAGCTACATTGTTTACGAGATAGCTGAACTAAAAATGAAAGATAAGCTAACGTGGATTATCATATAATAACGTTAAGAAAACCTTTATCCAGGCACAATCCCAGGTACAGGTTCCAAATTCGCCTCCTACATCAAGTACTGTTGTGATCCAGGAGAAGAAGCCACCTGAGTTTGACGGGAGAGGCAGGTTTGTCCAGGCTGATGCTGAAATTTGGATTGAATCCATGGAGGATTACTTCGAAGCAGCCGGTACTGCACCCACCAATCAGGCTATGCTCGCCAAGCTAAAGCTCACCGGCGAAGCCAGACTTTGGTGGAAGAAATGGTGCAGGGATCAAGGGATCGTAGAGGGATCCGTTACCTGGGAGAAGCTGAAGAAAGCCGTGCAGGGAAGATACTTACCACCTGCATATCGCACGCAGAAAATGAACGAGTTCTATGAGCTAAAACAACTAGGATTCACTCTTGACGCATACTACTCTAAATTCGTTTCACTTTTAAAGTATGCGCCACAGATGGGCATGACACAGCAAGTGTCCAAATTTTGTGCGGGCTTAAATCCACCAGTAAATACCCGTCTCGAATCTATGCATCCATCAGATCTTTAGGATGCACTCATTCGAGTGGCTCCTATATTTCAGGAGGTGCAAGCTAGACCAAGGAGTAACAAAACTTGGTCTTATAATGACCCGAACTGAGGAGCATTCAGACCTCAAATGAAGAGAGTTCAAGGTCATAATCAGGGACAAAGAAAGAAAGCAAGGACAAATAACGTCAACAACTTTGTTCCTACTCAAAGTAATGGCCGAAACCTCCGTTGTTTCCACTACAACGAACCCGGTCACTTCAAGAGGCAATGTTCCAAGCTCAGCGGAGGACATCGACAAACGCCTTTCCAAGGAGCAGGCCGCGGTCAAGGAGCCGCCACCCGTGGAAGAGGAAGAACCGCCTGCATTGCCAATAGGCAAAGATGCGAACAAGAAGAAGAGGAAAATCCGACTATGGAAGCAGAATTCGAAAGAGCGACAGTCCATGCCGCTTTACACAAGAAAGGGCCGAATCGCCAGTTCTCGGTGATTCAAACACCGTCGGACTATCAAGGTAAAGGTTTCAAAACCTTGATTGATTGTGGCAGTACACATTCCTTTATCTCACCAGCATGTGGAAAAAGATTAGGAATAGCCATAGTAGAAGCACCTACCCTGCTTGTGGAATTGGCAAATGGTCGTGAGGTAACTTGTACCAGGCAAACTGCTAAGGTGGAATTCTTTCTGGGAGGAAAGAAGACTTCAGTCAAATTCAGAGTCATGAATTTAGGTATCCATGAGTGTCTACTTGGAATGGATTGTCTTAAGCCCAACGACACCCACATTCACTGTAGAAAGGGTCAAGTTTCCTTTCGAAACTCTAAAAGGGAATTTGTCGCAACTCAAGGTGAGGCAGGAGTGCCAAGAATCCAATTGGCCAAAGTATCTCGGATCATAAAAGGAGTCAGAAAAGGATTACCCGTTTACCTGATCAAACTCAACAAGTTAGATCAAAAGCAAGAGTCTCATGAAGGACCTTCTTGGCTAAAGGCATACGCTGACGTATTCCCTGAAGAATTGACTGAACTTCCACCTCAAAGAGAAGTAGATCATGAGATTGGGTTAGTACCTGGAGCTGCACCAATTGCAAAGAGACCTTATAGAATGTCCATACCAAAAGCAATTGAGCTGAAGGAACAACTCAAACAACTGTTAGATCAGGGCTACATCCGGCCTAGCAATTCACGGTGGGGAGCTCTAGTACTATTCCAGAAAAAGAAAGATGGGACACTTCGAATTTGTATTGATTACCGGGGGTTGAATCAATCAAAAGTCAAGAACAAGTATCCTATTCCTAGAATAGATGAGCTTCTTGACCGTCTTCAGGGTGCAAAGATCTTCTCCAAGATTGATCTCAGGTCAGGTTACTATCAGATAA
Source organism: Lygodium microphyllum (assembly GCF_053477565.2). Classification (NCBI taxonomy): domain Eukaryota; kingdom Viridiplantae; phylum Streptophyta; class Polypodiopsida; order Schizaeales; family Lygodiaceae; genus Lygodium; species Lygodium microphyllum. The sequence continues at coordinate 180,657,647 of NC_141135.1, forward strand.
GGATCAAGGAAGAAGATATCCCAAAGACGGCCTTCAATACAAGATATGGGCACTTTGAGTTCCTGGTTATGTCATTCGGGCTTACGAATGCACCTGCTACCTTCAATAGATTAATGCAGGACATTTTTAGGCCATATCTCGATGGTTTCGTGCTTGTCTTCTTCGATGACACTTTAGTCTATTCTAAACAGGAAGAAGATCATGAACCTCAACTCGGATTGTCCTTGAGACAATGAGGTCACATAAGTTGTATGCAAAAATGAAGAAGTGTGCATTCTTCAAGCGTCAGATTGAATATCTTGGATTCATAGTATCATCATAAGGAATATCAGTAGACCCAGCCAAGGTTAGAGATGTGCTTGAATGGCCAACACCAGTATCTGTCAAAGAAATACGCAGCTTTCTTGGATTGACAGGATGGTATAGGGTCTTCATAAAAAACTATGCTTTGATTGCAGCACCTCTGACGGATTTACTAAAGAAGCAGACTTCCATTACATGGTCAACTTCCGAACAAAATAGCTTCGACAGATTGAAGCAAAGTTTGGTATCAGCACCTATTCTAAAACTTCATGACCTCAATAAGGAGTTTGAGGTAGTAATTTATGCTAGCATTCTTGCCTTGGGGTGTGTACTTATGTAGGAAGGTCATCCAGTAGCATACTCTTCAAGGAAATTGAAGAGCCATGAAAAGAATTATGCTACGCATGATCTGGAATTACTAGCTGCCATCCATGCTCTAAAACTTTGGAGACACTACCTGTTGGGTAACAAGTTTACTCTAGTAACCAACCATAAGAGCCTCAAATGGATCTTTACCCAAAACGAGCTCAACATGAGGCAACGTTGGTGGATTGAAGCGTTGGAGGAATATGATTTTGAAATCAAGTACCGACTGGGGAAAGAGAATGTAGTTGCCGATGCACTTAGTCCCAAGGCATTCCTAAATTCCCTAATCTTGCAGAATCCATCAATGGCCAGATCTCTGGCTACAAAAGTATCTATGCCAAACAATCCAATACTTGAATTAGCTAGAGAGGAAGCATGCCATGATTTGGCCTACCAAACAATGCTAAAGGAAATATCTACCAAGGATCAGAATCAAAAGTTGCTAGCTAAGTATCAAGAATTTTCCATTGATAATGGACTTGTCTACTACATAATAAGGCTGTGTATACCAGCAAGCCAGTCACTTAAGCAGAAGATAATATGGGAAGCTCATGATTCCCCTTTCGTAGGACATCCTGGCTATGCTAAGACTCTTAATGCAGTTAGGAAGAGCTACCATTGGGAGAGGCTTAAAGGTGATGTTCTTAAATATGTCACTGAGTGTTTGTCTTGCCAACGTATCAAAGCCGAACATGTCTTGATGCCAGGGAAACTACAACTGCTTGACATTCCCCAAATGAAATGGGAATTCATCAGTACGGATTTTTATGTCGGCTTACCCCGAGTCCAAGGAGGATACCATTCCATTATGGTTGTGGTTGACATGCTTACCAAGGTTGCACACTTGATTCCAGTAAAGACAAACTATAATGCCTCCGACATTGCAAGATTGTTTATCAAGGAGATATTCAAGCTACATGGGTTACCTAGAAGAATCATTAGTGATCGAGATTCTCTCTTCACATCACACTTCTGGAGAGCTATCTTTGAAGCTTTTGGAACTCAACTCTGTTTTAGCACCGTCTACCATCCCCAAACGGATGGCCAAACAGAGTGAGTAAATCAAGTCATCGAGGATATGCTTAGGGCATACTGCTCTCGAGAACCCAAGAAGTGGATTCAATACTTGCCTTTGGTAGAGTTTTCCTACAATGCTTCTTACCAACAAAGCATTCAGATGACCCCTTTCCAGGCATTGTATGGTCATGATTGTCGAAGTCCCCTAAACTTTTCTGATCCAACCCTAAGGGTTCAAGCGTCAAGACAGATGTTGGAAGACATGGATGATCAAATAAAGTCAATAAGACAAGACATACAAGCGGCCTAGGATAGAAAAAAGGCATACGCAGATTTGAAGCGTAAAGAAAGAGTCTTCGAAGAAGGAGACATGGTTTTCATTCGCGTACGCCCTAAAAAGAGTTCTCTATCCCTAGGAGATTGCAAGAAGCTAAGTCCAAGGTATTGTGGGCCGTACAAAATCCTCAAATGCCTAGGACCCAACGCTTATAGATTGCAACTCCCTGAGAACCTAAAGGTTCACAATGTATTCCGTATCAACCTATTGAAAAAATATGTACCCAACCCTAACCATGTACTTGATGACCAACAAATTGTAATGCCTAGTCAAGGAGTCATTGAACTAAGGCCGGATAGGATCTTAGATGTTAGGGAGAGACAGTTAAGATCCAGAACCTTGAGAGAATGTCTCGTCCAGTGGAAAGATTATCCCGAAGAAGATGCCACTTGGATAAAAGAAGACACTCTCAACCATCAATATCCCCAGTTTATCTCGAGATGAGGACATCTCGATTCCTCTAAGGGGGAGAGAATGTAATATTTCAAATATTAAAAAAGAGAATGTAATAATTGAGATATTTAAAAAAAAAATTCCCTTCCCAGCGGCGCGTCACGCTGGAAGGAGGGAAGGGAATAGTGGAGCCAGCAAGCTCCTCACTGGAGCTTGCTTGGCTTCCTGGCCATGCATTCACGCCGCGTGGGGGGAGGGGAGGTATCTCTCCCTCTCCCTATAAAACTAGGGCTATGGGGGACTGTAAAGGGAGGAGAAAGGCTGGGATTATCGGGTTTCGCCGTGAGGAGGTCGTGAGGCTGATGTGATGGCGACTGTGGGGGGTCCATTGTGTGGAAGAAGGAGGAGGGAGCTGCGTCGCGACATCTACCCTGAGCCCAAAATCCCGCCTGCTATCGTGAGGGTTGGCCGTTGTCATCAAGCTCCTGTTCGCCACGTGTTGCAGGCCCTAAGCGAAGCTTCTAAGGGGCTAATAAAGCCCCCTTTCACCCCCCCCTTATGTCCCTTTTAACCTTTTCACCCCCCTCATACTCTTTTTTTTACACAAACCCCCTAAGCCTTTTTTTTAAATCCCCCATGTCCCCATTATTTCTTTCTTTTTTCCCCCCTCATTCCCCCTGGACCCCAAATTCAATCCATCATCATGGGCCCCGGGATGTTGTTCTGTGAGGAGTAGAGAGGAATAAGGTGGGAGAAGATAAAGAAGAGAAGAAGTGAAGTAAAGGAGGAGGAGTAGAGAGGAACAAGGTGGGAGTAGATAAAGAAAAGAAGAGGGGTGAAGGAGGAAGAGTAGAGAGGAATAGGGTGGAGAAAGAAGAGTAGAGTGAAATAGGGTAGGAGAAGATAAAGAAGAGAAACAGAGGAGTGAAGGAGGAAGAGTAGAGTGAAAGAAGGAATAGGGTGGGAGAAGATAAAGGAGGTAAGAGATAAGGAATAGAAGGAGGTAGAAGAGTGAAAAGAGAATAAAAGAAGAGGGGTGGAGGAGGAAGAGTAGGAAAGAAGAAGGAAAAAGGTAGAGGAAGTGCAAGAAAAGAGAATAATTCCCTTTCTATACCTTTTGCCCCAAGCCAAAGTTCTCCAAAGGTTCATGTGGCTGCAAAGCCACATTCACCCATAATCTCTTTTCCAAGTATATACCCTATAGGTTCTTCTTAGGCTTTATAAATCTTTTCTCTCTCCGAAGAAGCTAGGAACCTAAAAGTCTTGTTATTCCTTCTCATGATCAAACATTTAAACGGCACCTTGCCTCGAAAGAGAGACGGTGGAAATCCAGAAGAAAGAGTAAAAGCTACCTTCACGTTCGAACTACGATGCAGCCTAAGAAAGTCCAAGGAGTAGCTGCGTGAGGTTCATCTCCCGGTATCCATGTGGATATCTCACCCCAAAACCAGGGTTTTCCTTCTTGGCTTTAAATGTTTTTAAGTCAATCATGCAAAGAGAAATTGTTAGGGATAGGATATATTTTTCTAAGTAATTTACAATAAAGGAGTTTAGTTTAATTGAACAAATGTTAATGTATAGAACATAGTTTCCTTCAAATAGCATCATGCATTGTAATGATTTACGAGCAAGATTATCTATTTACTATAGTAGTATATTTCAGTTAAATCCTGAAGGTATAAAAATTGTATCTTGCACCATTAGTCCTATTCCTTTTTGCAACGAATCATTGTAAATGATTAAGTTCATGAAAGGTTTCTTTCGTTGCTCAAATTACTAGGAAGTTATCATTGCTAATTGCACATCTTAGCAAGGGAAATGATTGTTATTTGGCATGAGTTCGTCTACAAGGAAAAAGGAAGATTAAATTGAATTGTATCGACTGAAAAATCAATTGTCACAAGGATAGCAAACCGTGACGAGGCGATCAATATTACCTTCCTAAAGATAACCAAACCAATCTAAACTTAGAAATACCATGTTAAAAAAAATATGCCTTGGAAATGATTTAAAGACCAAAGAAACGTTTATACCTTAAGCACTTGACTACTTTCCTTATTGTAGGGTCAATAAATTAGTAAAGATAAGGAACTAGGGCTGAGTCCCTGAGGTTCTTAAAAAGAGACCTAGGTCTGACATACGTCAGCTTAAAGGATCTAAAATGGATTATTCCATCGCAGGACTTGCGCAGCAAGTACAAAGTCATTTAGTCTTGTGATTGATTCACAAGGAGAAAGGGTAAATACCCTCAACAAGGACGGCAGATCCCTACGCAAGTTATCTTGCAAAATGACGTATTTTTGGATATCCTTCTAAATAAGGAAAGTTATAAACCGGAAACTAAAGTATCTAAGGAACTTTAGGGTTGACCAAGTTGGGTTAATAAGGTACGTCCTACACCGGAATGTAAAGGATCTTGCCAATTTACAAGACATCTTGGGAACGAGTGCTAATACACTCAAAAGGAAAGAACACTTCCTTAGCAGTTTGCCAAACAACACGGTTGATTAATGGAAATGTTTGTGCTTGCTAGAGATTTTAGAGCACTGTTTGAATTATGAATTACAAATTAAATGAATACCTATACTTCAGGTTAAAGGCCTAAAGGGAGAGGTAGTTTCAGTTACCCCCGACTGTCTACCTAACCCTAACCAAAGGGGTTGTTGACCGCACCGGGAACGTGGACCGAACCCGCCGCGAGAGGTCTCTCCGTTGAGCTCTACTTGGAGCAGGAGGACGCTTGGGTGCCAGGGGGGCTCTGGCCGTAAATCCCTCACCTTCCGGGTCCTGCGCAAGAGGCTAACGTGACTCGAGATTGGATCTCGAGGCCCGTATACTAGTCTAGGGCAGAAGCTTGGGATAGTGATCACTGTGGATTACTGGATAGCCTTCGGGCAGATTCTGGACAAGCCTACGGGCTGAACTCATTGTATTTCAAAGATAAAATGATGTAATGTTAATAAAGAACTTGCTTGATATTGTTTTTCTATGTCACATGATAAGATTACGTGAAGGAACCAGTGCTTAATGGATTAATTAATGAAGTTAATTGTTATATGTCAAATCAATGTGTTAGATAATTACATAACTAAAAACAAACCGAGGAAAGTGCGGAGGATGGGCCATGGGTTCGTCCTATGGTTGGGTGGTCCCGGTTAGCTGAGAACTTTTCTCAAAAATCTCGAAGAACAGCGGGATGATCATCAAAATTGAATAACGAAAGCGATGCCTTATGGCAGAGAGGTTGAGCTTTGCATCCCTCTCGTTTCCCATTCTCCTTGAACCAAGTGCAGTGTGAATCCGCTTCGCACCTGGCATTTCTGCGTAAAGTAGTTCGCTTGGGTCAGACGCTAGTTGCTGTTAGTTAATGACCAATCAGGAAAACCCTAATTCCGATCGATCCTAAGTGGGAATGTCCAGGATACTTCCGCTACACGGCAGACGCGGGAAGACCTAGATCGCAAATCCCATAACATTCCATGGGAGTGCCGGGCAGAGCTTTCTAGACATCCTTTCCGATGAACTGCTAAGACGTGTCCTGGATGATACTAAGAGGATACGTTACATCACGATACAAATCCACCTTCTTATGCATCTTGTAGATGAAGTGGAGATTTCTGGACCTGTCCATACGTGACGGATATTTTTCTTGGAGCGCTTCATGAAAACCCTGAAAGGATTTGTGAGACAATGAGCTCGTCCAGAAGGTAGCATGGCTGAAGGTTGGTTGGTGTCTGAGGCACTAGTGCATATTTCACAATGGCCATCGATGGTGGATTTAGACAACAGTATGCTATGGTCGCTGAAGGATGATGATAGACTGACCGGAGATATGGTGGTTAGAAATGGGGTAGAAAAAAGAATGGATGCTGCAATGGAGGAGAAAGTGAATTACTTTTGTATGTTGCACCATGCCTCTATGGAGACGTGGCTTGCTAGGTACCAGTAATCTAGGCAAGATTGAGAGAAAGCACGATCTGGATTTTGACTAGTACGCGCCATCGACCAATTCGATATCCGGAGGGCATGGAAGATGGTTGCATGGAGCTTTGACCGCAGCTTCTCGTGAAGGGGCGGAGGTCTCAACCGAGGAGTGGAAATTCTCGAGGGGATGTAGTCCAAAGGTGATGATGTGTTTAGGGTTTTTCGTATCTATATTTTATATGCTACAACTAATTGAGTGTTTCAATGTATAATATAAAATATATAGTGTAGCATGGTCACACGGACGACATTTCTGTGTGGAGTGTATTGACAAAATGCACTCCACAACAGACTGTGGTATCATGGCAAGGTTCGAGCAAGAGAGCCGATGACGAGCAACGGATCCAAACACGGTTATAGATGAGATGGAGTATTTTGGGAACTTGCAAAGTATTGTTATGGTGGATTACCGTAGCTTCTCCATGATACTATTCGATGTGCAGCGGTTCAAAGTGGTACTTAAAGGAGCTGGAGCAACAGTTCGACGAGGTCCATTTGGATTTCTCGAAATAGATTTCAAAAAAAAATGGATGGATTTACGCGACACCTTTGTGTTGCCAGCCCATTGTGAACAGGTGCATGAACTCATTTGTTTTTTAATTGTATTATGACATGGTACATGTTACAATAGTTAGATCTCTCTTGTACGTGATTGTGAACAGGTAATCTTCTATCCAAACCCTTGACAACCTCGATGGTGGTATGTTATACCTTCAGCTCCCCGAAGTGCGAGAATATATGATCAAAGCAATGTTCTGAGCATAGATGAGGACAATATGCAAATAGAGGGGTCGATATTGCGTCGGGTGGAGGCCATGGAAAGCTTGGAGCATGTAGAGGAGCCATCATTGGGTAACAATGATGGAAATATAGGAGTCCAAGAATTCTTTGAGAATGAGGTAGACTCATCCTTTTATGGTGACATGTCTATCGACCTTCCACAATGTATGTCGAGTTGTGTTAGGATATTGACATGGGACCATAGGATACTTCATACTTGGAGCATCCACCTACTCAATGCGTTGATGAATCGCTTATAAGGGTACATAAGATACGCATTTTAAGTAAGATCATTTTTTAAAGATTTATATCACCATGCTTTTTATGATTTAAATTAATTATGCCAACATCATTTTTTGTATGCGCAGGTGACCTTTGTGGATACTTAGATCATTAAGATGAGTCGAAGGATGAGCGATGAGGAGTTGTAAGAGAATTTACGCGTATGTCTCCATATCAAATGACGAGATTCAGAGAGATGGCGGACCAAGAGCTATCTCGGACACCATCAGGCCGCTCTATTAGATCTACTTTGGCGCGATCTGATGCTTCAGTTTCGAGTAGACGAGGTCGACACTCTAGACTTGGGCCAGACAGAGGGAGTGGTTCAAGGGGATGCTGCAGAGATCTGGATGAAGTGAGCCTACGGTCGGCTCGAATTACAAGTGCTACTCCTCGCTCTGGTGGCGATTCCAAAGAGGGTGGCTCAGGTGGTTGCTATGGAGGCACGGATGCGGTCTCTCTATCTCATTGTTTTGCTGGAGTTGCGTCACCTCCGAGATTTGTCACACCTGTGGGAACGTCTACTCCACTCACTCCGGCTTTTGCTTAGCCATCCACAGGTGGCACCCCTATGGGTGCTACTCCGATAGATACTATCCCCGTCGGTATACCTGATGTACAAGGGTCTCCTTGATATGCCCACAAGCGTGATCGCAGATGGGAGAGGACCCATCTTAGGCATACCCTAGAGGGGTATGCCCACCTTGTAGATGATAGGTCAGGAGCCATCATCGTGAATGATGAGGGGAGGAGGGTGATGGCTCGCATGAGAGAGTTGTGCCAACAAGTTTTTCGGCACAATGTCTTGGATCATTGGAAGAACATAACGAAGGGGAGCAAGGACTACATAGTAGCATCCTTGCATGAGGAGTTTTCGGTACCAACCACAGCAGATAGGTTTTCTACGAGCTAGATGATGGAGTGCATACGTGCATATATGTCACACAGACGATCAGATGCACGTAAGGCACTCAAGGGTGGGGCTGTAAAGCCCAAGTGGCTAGATGCAGACGAGTGGCGTCGACTCAGGGAGGAGGCTACAGATTCTCCAAGACATTGGAGATAGCAGCGCGAGGTGGCGAGGGCATGACTAGAGGCCGGAGTGGTCCATCATCTTGGGAGTGGCGGCTATAGGACAGATCTGGAGGACTTTGTAAATTTTTGTTTTGTTTTGCTTGCTCATTTTTTTGCAATATCCTTTGTACTGACAATCGTGTTTCTAACAATTGTATTTTTTTTTCTTTGCAGCACTCCATTACAAATCGCAATCCGACCGTCCTTGAGACTCGATATGCAGAGAGGCACGGTCTCATTGCATTGATCGACTGATTTTATGGACGGGGTGGCCCTGTAAGTCACTCATCTTTCTTGTCCGTAGTTATTTTGTTTTCTTTGCAGCACTCCATTACAAATCGCAATCCGACCGGCCTTGAGACTCGATATGCAGATATGGATGGGGTGGCCGTGTAAGTCACTCATCTTTCTTGTCCATAGTTACCATGTTTAATTAGAATGCATTATTCTATAGTAGATTGATGTGTAGTTGTTTCTTTTTTTTGCAAAGTCCGTTCGATGATCCTTTGTGGTGGGACGAGGTTTTGGATGGCGATGATCTATAGCTCACCCTTGGATCCTTGGAGCTCACACACCCTTTTTTTTTTTTGCCACGTGATCTGTGTAGACATTTTCTACGTAGTAGTGATATCTTGCCATGATTGTATCAGTCACTTTCATTATGCGATAATGTATTTATTTCATGTATCAGTGTTATGATTTAAGTACACTTTGTCTTTATTTACACAACACACATTTATGAAACTATTTTGTATGGCCCAAATAAAGCACATAGTGCTATATGCTGCCTTGACACAAAATTTTTCTTTCCCTGTTATTGTTGCTATTAGCGTCGCAAATTTACTGCACGTGTCGATATTAGCATCCTTATTAGCATCGCAAAGCGTCATTATCAGCGTCGTTATTTTCTTTGGTAAATGTGACGTTGATAGCGACACTGATATTGATTGTTCTATGGCATCACCAATAACGACGCTTTTTGCAACGACGGGGACAAATTTCTTTATTAACATTTTCGTCGCTTTTAACGTCGGTATAAGGCATATATCTTGTAGTGTTCGATGCTTTTTCTATTTGCTTCAAGTTTGAAATCTTTCACTCTCCCCTTTCAAGCAGAGATGAATGATCTCTTACATCTCTATCTTTTACCACATTTTGCTTATTGCATGGTAAACTAGCTATCTTTACTAACAATGGTAGGAATCCATCTTTTATCTTTTGGAATGAATAAAACATAGATATGGATGTGATTTAAAGCTTGGGTGTCTTATTGATGGTTGATTTTTTTCATCCATGGTAAAGAGAGAGAGAGAGAGAGAGAGAGAGAGAGAGAGAGAGAGAAAGAGAGAGAAAGAGAGAGAAACAAGCAACCACTCAAGAAGGAAAGAGACAAGAATAGTAAAACGAAGGAGGGAAAAAAGATGAACATTAAGCTTTTCAGTAAATTGACTTTAGTTTCAATTGTCATTATCATACAATGTCGGATATATTATCAATGCAAAGTAGTCGAGACCTTATGTCAATAACGTAAAGGATGTCATAATCACAATTATAAGATGATGAAAATATATATTCAATAAAAAATTGTGGTAATATTGTATCCATGTCTATTTATATAATTAGTTTTTACTTTTTCAAAAATAGAAATTTTGATGGAGGCTTTGCTCCCATGAACCTAGAGCAATCTCTCTCTACATCCTTAAAGGCATATTTGAGACCTTAAAACTCCCCTAATGCTCTTTTATTCTTTACTAGTTTGACCTTATTTATTTGGTTAATAATGGAATGGTTTATATAGTTTCTTATTTTTCTTCTATTCTTCTTTTTAGACTCCAGTTATTTGTGGAGATATTTTGAGGTCATGGTTGTGTCCAAGGATGTTGATGGCATAAAGCACAAAGACATGATGACTAGCTATTAGAGTCGTATATTTTGTTCTTTCTAATGTTAGAAGGATGCTCCCTAGGCTATGTGAGGATATATTATGTGCTAAATTGATTGATTGTTAGTATTTTTTGTTGTTTTTTATGAATTAAATGGATGATTTGATGCATGAATGGATAGATTTAATCAGTTTTGAGAGTTTTTTTAGAGAGTATTAAGCTAGTTGAGTATTTTTTAAAAGCTCATTGAAGTCTTAGTCTAGTTTGAACAATTTTGTTAGTTAGGTTTTTTTGAAGACTGGCTAGTTTTGACATTGTGCTTTTGAGTGTCTATAGAGCTATGTTTTGGTTTTTTTGGGAGATTATAGTTGTGAATAAGTGGTTTGAGGTGTTATTGAAGATACATGAGATGGTTTTTGATATGTTGGAATGGGTTGGGCTTGACTTATGAGGGTTCATTTCTTTTTATTTATGTTTCCATAGCTTTCAATGGGCTTTTAATGTCTTTTGTAAGTCTCTATATGCCTTCTATTCGATGGGCTTGGAAAATTCTTCTTGCCTTGGAATAAGGGGAATATAATCTCAAGTTAGCTAGTTTCAATGAAGAAGTAGCAATTGAACACTAAAGCTGAAGACTAGGAGTGATAATTTTACTGGTGTGCTATGAAGAGCCAATGTAGTGGCTTTGATGCTCTTTCGGATCATCCATACTTCTTGGGGGATGTCTCCATGACAAAATGAGGATTTTGGTGTGTTATTCTATTGTATTCCATTTTGTCATGAAATGAGAGGAGGAAAAATATAGATTCTTTGTGGAAACTTTACTATGAATACTATATGATTGATTCATTTCATAAAGTGGTGTATATGAGTTTTTCTTCTTTGTGGTTCGTTTCTATGAAGAATATGATGTGTTTCATTGAGTTTACTACTATGGGAGCTCCTTGTTTTTTATTGTCCTTGTGTGGCCCTAGTTGTTGGAAATAGGCCTCTCTAAACAGGCTCATGTGATTCCTCCTCTAGTTGGTAGAAAAAAAGACAAATGTATTGATGCTCTTTTGAGAGAAGTAGGTGGATCCATATTATCCTCACATCATTGATGGTGTAAGCAAGACACTTGTTAAGCTATATATTAAGAGGTTCATTATCATTGTAACACATAACATTGGATCAATCATCATGAATACAATTCTACTTTGCATCTAGCTTGTCTTCTTGCTTTCCCCTTGCCTTCCACACACACATTCTCTCTCATACACAATAATGAGCACTCTATGGTACCATTCTCCATAGTGTTTTCTTTGAGCTTGTGATCATATGGAAATACTGAAATTCCAACATGGTATTAGAGCAGGCAACGTCTCTTTGTCTAGATCTTATACACTTAGTTTATCATTAGTTCACTATTAGGATGTTAGTAGGAAATATTGTTCCCATTTTATCTTCTGATTCTAATGGACCTCAAAGCTTTCAAATATCCTAGTCTCTCTTCTTTGTTCTCATTCTACTTGATTTTCTAATTTAACTCCATCTAATCTCTATCCTATTCCGAAATACTCTCCTCTTATCTTCCTCACCTATTTCTTTTTTATTTTGCATTTATCTCCTACCTCTCTTTTCTCCTTCAATCTGCCTTCCTAGAGAGAAGGAAGACAGGGAGGGAGAGATATTATTTACTTTATTAAGGTTTTCGTAGACCTTAGAAAGTAAAAAGCTTTTAGAATATCTGGTAGCAAATCCAACAGTCTGCTGGCTTTTGCTTGAGCTCCAACGTTATCAGCACACAGTATCTTGGTAATCTAGCCACGTGTGACAGGCATCTATGTCCGTGTCACCGTGCAGTACAATGCAGCAATCAGCTTTTGCTTCAGCTTAGCATTGAGCAGTGTAAAATTAATAGCAGCACAGTATTAGTCACTAGTCATCGACGCGGCATCATCTGGATCTCAATCCACGTCACGAGTCAATAATATCAATAACATCGGTAGCAAGGTGGCATTGACAACTGAGGCACAATCCTTAGTTGTCAATGCTTCCAGATCCAACTTAGCATCACAACGCCTAACAAGGTGATCATTCGGCAGTAATAAAAGTCAGCACCATGTCATCCAAATAAGCCTTTAAGCCTATCAAGGTTCTTTGAACCTTAATACTCTCTAATGCCCCCATTCACACCGAGAGCTCTAGCCCTTATCCACATTGAAATCCTCAAAGCCCATTTTTGTCAAAGGAAAGAAGCATGAGGACACACCAAAGATTCCGCAAGCACCTCTATGGAGCTTTGGGCTACCAAGAAGGAGCTATCTAAATAGTATTACACCAACAAGAAACAACTTCATGATTCAATGCTTTATGTGTCTTTTATGAGGACATCATTTTATTTTCATATTTTCAGCAAGGGAGGGCCACTAAAATCATCTTTGGACCAGCCATCAAGGGCAACAATGTATAAAAGGTTGTGTATCATTAGAGTTGTCAATCAACATGTCCAACAAATAAGTTCTTCATTGACAAACTACTTGGAAAATTTGAAGACTATCATTCTAAAGGTTAGATTTTGTTTTGGTATTTCCTCTTGTAATCGTACACTTATTGTTCAAGTTTGAGAAGTATTTTGTCTTTATTCCTGGACTTTTTATTTTGAAGTTCCATAAGTATTTTTCCTAATATTCCTAGATTTTTGTTCTAAGTCTAAGAAGTCTTTCTTAGTAATCCTAGTCTTCATGCATACTAGAAGAAAATTTGAAGTTGTAGGAGTTATCTTTCCTTGCCAGAGTGAGTACCATCTAGCTCATATCGATGTTATCATACATTTTCCATCTCTTGGCTATTATTTGAGCAAGGAAGGGTGTTGGAAATACGTCTCTCTAAACATGCTCATGTGAATTCTCCTCTAGTTTATGGAAAAAGGGAGAGATATATTTAGACTCTTTTGAGGGAAGTATTCAAACTCTTTTTGAGAGATGTATTTACGCTCATGTTAATTCTCCTCTAGTTTATGAAAAAAAGGGATAGATGTATTTAGACTCTTTTGAGAGAAGTAGTTTGACCCATGTGATCTTGACATCAATGATGATGTAAGTAAGTCACTTGCCTTAGCCCTATATAAGAGGCTCATTCTCATTATAACACACAACATTGAATCAATCATCATGAATACAATGTCTTTGAGCTTGTGATCTTGTGGAAATACTAAAATTCTAACAAAAGCTTTGGTATATCTAGCTTTGTTGGATCGATAACCTTCAATCTCTATTTGAATGTTTCCAGATCAAGTGTAGAAGTGCTCAATGTCATTGTACTTTACATTTACAATGAAAAAAAAAAACATTACAAGTTTGGTAAGTATATAAATGTTTTTATTATGAAAGGGATTTTAAATGGTGCTCAAACTCTTGAGATTACAATCATGGTGGGTAGTGCCCTTGGGTTTTAGGATCTTTTATGGTGTGTCTCAATGGACTTTCTTTTGCATGACTATACCTTCATGGGGTTTGTATGTATGTTCAGTGCATTGAAGAGCTTGTGGCTCCATGGCAAGTTTGGAGATGTTTAGAAATGGAAGATTACACGCACACAGGTGTCAATGCAACTGAATGCCCACCATGACTATAGGTCCTCTGTGATAGTTTTTATTAATGCATTGATAGAGCGTGGATGGGTCCTTCATATGTTTCCTTACATGCATTATGTAGTTTTGTTTTGTTTTTAGCAACCTCCTAGTTTCTCTTTATTGCATTTAATAGTTACTCGACATATAATGGTTTTGTTTCATGTGCAAATGACACATAATAGCTCACACATGTAAGCTCAAGGAACAACTACACACATAGTGAAATAGGCTACTTGGTTTATTGCTTAGTTTTTTCTCTTATCATGGTCTCTTGTCGATGGTCACATGGTATCCTTGTGGTATATTGCTATTCCAGTACTTGTTCATGGTAGCATCTTTTTTTGGTCTCCTAGTAGACATACATGTTATATAGTCATGCTATATGGACATGTATGTATGTGAACTTAGATATGTAAGCTAGCTTTCTACGGGACACATAAATTAAAAGTTGCATACTTTTTGGAAAATTTATATTAATGCACTTGTAGTCTCTTTTATAAATTGCATACTTTTTAACAAAAGTATGTAAATGCTCTCCACTTGGTAATATAAGTTACAAAGTTCTTTTGGTATGCTGAAACCTATCTAGTAATTGTCATTTCGGATTGTTTGTGTTTGAGAGTATACTTTATGGACCATGATAATGTAATCTATGTACTTTTTGACTATGCTTTTGGAACAAATTATAATTTGGTAATGTAATCTATGCACTCATGGACTACTCTTTTGGTACAAATTAATCAATGCACTGCAAATGGTACAAACTACAATCGACACATTGTGTTTGGTTAAAAATATTATTGGAGACACATTGAGGTGTAAATTGAGTTTCCCATTCATTTGGCGCATGTTGAAGTAAAATTATTTTTGCAAATCGTATTTGGTGGGCCAAGTCAATTTGTCCAAGGGATGTGCAATGTGTAGGTGTATAGGTTTGGTTGGCTTGTGCAATGCGCAAAGTTAGAGTTTGTAGTGAGGTGATCTACATTTTCTTCTCATGTGTAGTTTGATATGAGTGTTTACATGTGCTCCCTCTATTGTGTGTTGATGTCATAAGGCTATGAGCTCAATGAAGGAAAACACATCCATACAAGTAATTTGGATATCTCCTTATGGGATACTTAAACATGATTTTTACAGAATTTTCAAGGAGTGGAACGGGTCCATCAAAATAGACTAAATATCCATTATCAATCTCTAGTAGCTTAATGGGATGTTTGGGTGAATTAAAATACATGCAAGGACTTATCTTAAGTGATATAAGTCGTCTAAACCCACAAATGTATAAAAGTGATAAATTTTACAAGAAGCAAAAATTTTAGCTATTTTGAGAAGATTTTTAACAAGTCTTAGCTAGATTCATGGCCTATAGAAAAATGAAAACATGAAAATCATAAATCAAAGGCAAGAAAGGCAAAAGCAAGCTCTTGTGTTTGAAAAGCAAGAGTTTGAGTTTGTAAGCAAGGGATAGATTTGTATAAATAGAAGCATGGATGAATGAGAAGGTGAGGGTAATAAAAGCTCTAAAGATAACTTGTGCCTTGGCAAAAAGGAAGCATGCTTGAGTTCTAAACAGATGCCTTAGCCTAGAAGGCTATCTAGATTAGGAGATTGAGTAGAGATTCTACATGACTTTGGCCTAAACGATGAAGGTCTCACAAAGAGTATTCATTCTTATATTGTCAAAGTTTTCTTGAGTTTCTCATCATTGTACAGTACTTGTATTCAGTAACACATAATGTTTGGTGTCTAATCTTCATGTCTCCCATCTTCCATCTTATTTTTTCAAGAACCCATATGGTTAATGGCTATTCACAAACCCCCTTGACATTTGGTATGTTGAGAGAGAGAGAGAGAGTACGAGAGAAATACACAAGACATGCTCCCAAAGAATGATTCATATTGATGTAGAGTTAGTATATATAGGTGAGACCCAAGTCAAGTGAGAGATGATATATATAGTTGTAGCATCCCCACTCAAACAAAGGTCTCTGGCTGCGAATGAAAAAACCCTTGGGGAGAACAAGGGAAAAACCCGAGCCCCTACACATACCTATGATACAAAAATGATTTACTATAAAGTTTTCTTGAATACAATTATACATGCCTCAATCAGTGAGACAAGAACTTGGAACAATACCAAGTGCATGTCTTAATGAACTAAAGCGAGCTTCACTAAGAGCTTTTGTGAAGATGTCTGCAACCATTTGATCACTGGGACAATGCTCCACCATAATGGAACCTTTCTTGACTTCATGTCGAACATAATGATAATGAATAGCAATATGCTTTGATTTACTATGTTGTATATAGTCTTTGGTAAGACTAATAGCACTTTGGTTATCGCATCCAAGAGGTGTACTAGATGATGAAGGATGTTCCAAATCTGCAAGTAGTTGTCGAAGCCAAACTAGCTCGCGAGCTGCTAATGATGCAGCAACATATTCAGCCTCAGTTGTAGAAACCGTAACACATCGTTGTTTCTTGCTGGACCAAGAAACCAAATATCCATTTACAAAGAAACAATTCCCACTTGTAGATCGCATGGATAAGTGTGAACTTGCCCAATCAACGTCTGTATATCCAATAAGGTCAAGAGAAGTTGAAGAAAATAAAGAAGAATCCTCTCGATGACGATAAATAAGACCAAATTTCTTAATACCCTTGAGGTACTTAAGAATACGTTTTGCAGCACTCCAATGAATAGTGGAAGGGAAAGAAAGATATTGTCCCAAAAAGTTAGCTGCAAATAAAATATCTGTTCTTGTGTTTAAACCAATAAATTGAAGACAACCAACAAGATTAGCAAAAGGTTGATGAATGGCTGATTCTTCATTGCGTGTTGTATATGTACCCGTGATAGAGTAGTAGTGGTAGTGGTAGTGGTAATGGTAGTTGTTTAATTTCTTATTTTCTTGTTTGTTGTTATTGTGGTAGTCGTAGTAGCGGTAGTTGTTGTTTAATTTCCTATTTTCTTGTTTGTTGTTGTGGTAGTCGTAATAGTAGTAGTGGTAGTGGTAGTGATAATATTAGTTATTTAATTTCTTCTCTTCTTGTTTGTTGTTGTTGTGGTAATCGTAGTTGTGATTGTAGTAGTAGTACTGGTAGTAGTAATAGTAGTTTTCTTGTTTGTTGTTGTTGTAGTAGTAGTAGTTTTTTTTTTCTTGTTTATTGTTGTTTAGTTTTCTTGTTTGTTGTTGTTATTGTTGTTTTTTTTCTTCTTTTCTTGTTTGTTATTATTATAGTAGTAGTTGTTGTTATTTTTTCTTCTTTTTTTGTTTATTGTAGTGGTAGTGGTAGTGGTAGTGATAGTGGTAGTGGTTTGTTATTGTGATAGTCATAGTCGTGGTTGTAGTAGTAGTAGTGGTTTTCTTGTTTGTTGTTGTTGTAGTAATAGTTTTTTTAATTTTCTTGTTTATTGTTTTTTAGTTTTCTTGTTTGTTGTTGTTGTTGTTGTTGTAGTGATAGTAGTAGTAGTTTTTTCTTCTTTTCTTGTTTGTTGTTGTAGTAGTAGCAGTAGTAATAGTAGTTGTTGTTTTTTCTTTTTTTATTGTTTATTGTAGTGGTAGTGGTAGTGGTAGTGCTAGTGCTAGTGCTAGTGCTAGTGCTAGTGCTAGTGCTAGTGCTAGTGCTAGTGCTAGTGCTAGTGATAGTGGTAGTGGTAGAGAGAGAGAGATGTTTAGTTAAATGAAATTAGTAGTAGAGAGAGATATATGTTTGTTAAAGGAAATGAGAGAGGGAGAGGAAGAGAAAAAGGAAGAAGGAATGAGAAAGAGGGAATAAACATACAACATAATAAAGAAAGAAAAAAGGAGAGAGATGAAAGGAGAGAAAAGAATGAATGGAAAAAAAATAAGGAGAGAGTGGTGGCGAGGTCGAATGAGGTCCGATGCAATACCACGAGACCTGACATACGTTAATTTGTGGGTGGGTGGAGACTTTACATACGTTAATTTCACTGAGTTACAAGAGAAGAAATCCCTTCTCAAACAATTTAAGAAAGAAAAAAAATGATAACAAAAACAAATTGTTTGTCGTAACGTAGATAAAATGGAAAAAGATGAAGGTCGTGATGTTCAAGATGGCGAGACGATCTTAATCAGCGTGTCACATGTCCTTGCTCTCAATGTAAGTTGGCATTTAGACGAAAACGTTGATTGTCTATAGAACACGTATGACGCTTCGGTAAGTTTCAATCTAAGATCATTGATCAAGTGATCTCAGATTTTGAGCAAACGGTATGAAAAGTGTGTATCAATCATACATTGTATTCACAAGCTAATTGAATACCATATACAAAAACATTGGGTATGGCTGGAAAATTTTCTATCCAGGGAGGTGACGTATCGTCCCAAGGAGTGCATCCTTTGCGGCCAGTTAGAAGAGTTAATGGGCATGCGATGGATGGAGTGCTTGAGCTAATCCACCACTTGGAAGGTACTACCCAATCTATATCGTCAATACTAGGGGAGACATGCAAGCTTCCAGACTTACCTACAATCTTGGAGCCTGAGATGGAGGCAATGATGGATGCATTGATACCCATGGATGTCGAGACTTCTGATCTTCTTAGAGAGGAAGCATCCATACCATTATATGGTGGATGCCGAGAATCTCGTCTGAAGATACTGCTTGCACTCCTAAGTGTGCAATCAAAATGCGGGTGGAGAGATGCGAGTGTGACCGAGTTATTCAGATACCTTGTACGTACGCTTCATTGATTTATTTTCGACACTATTATTTAAAACATTTGTGTTTTTTCAAGGTGTTTTATGATTTTTTTTCAAGTTACTAAAGTATCATATATTACCACTTGCAAATACTATGCATGAGTCTCATGATGATGCACGATATGTTTTACGAAAGCTTGGCATGGACTACAACAGCATCCATGTATGTATCAATGATTGCATATTGTTTCGAGGAGAATACAAGACTATGGAGATATGTCCAAAGTGTGGTGCTCACAAGTATCAACAGGACTTGCAAGGGCAAACCATCCCTCAAAAAGTTCTTAGACACTTTTCGCTCATCCCGTGCATATATCACATGTTTCGTATGTTCGGCATGACGAGCTTGACATGGCATGCACAGAATAGATGCACAAATGAAGTTTAATGAATATCAATGGATTCACGTGCATGGAGTCACATTGACTCTACCTTCCCAAGCTTTACCCAAGAGCCAAGGAATCTTCGGCTAGGTCTTGCTATGGATGACATCGTGAATCCATTCGGTCTACACTCAACTTCTTATAGTGTGTGGCCTATAGTCCTTGTCAATTACAATAACCCTCCATGGCTTTTTACGAAGAAAGAACATATCATCCTTAGCTTACTTGTTCCCCGCCACTACAAAGTCAAAAATATGGACGTGTATCTTCGTCCATTAGTCGATGAGCTTAAGATTTTGTGGGAGGAGAGGATCATCGTGCAAGATATAAGCAAGCGCAATGATCGACGGACTGATAATATTCGAGCCATTCTTATGTGAATGATGCATGCCTTTTCGGGATTCGGAGAGTGCTCATGTAAGTAGGCTTCCGTTCTCCTTGGTAATATCTATCATAGCTCTTTCACGTTTGTATTTACTGGATAGAGGTATTGGGACATGTCTGGTTACCTCAAGTTATCATGCATGTCCATTGTGTGGGCTACACTGTGGGAGCTTTCGCTCAACTGCCAAGACCCACGGACCGCTTATTGTTTCAAGTGTTCCAAGCGAGCTCTAATGGCTATCTCTCACCTAGCCGATGCGCCGTCGATCCTACGAGTGTAGTGAGCTTACCTTAGTGCTGATACGAGTTGCCTCCTCTCTCCCACACACCGATAGCTCCACGATCCTAGATGCTAGCTCAAGCATCCTCAAGCCTCCTCCACCTCCAAGCTCCATCCTCCATAGCCGCGCACGCAAGAAGAGAGAAGGGAAGAGAAGAAGAGAAGAGGAGATGGTGAAGAGCTTCACCCTCTTGATTCCTCACTCTCACACACACTCACTCCCTCATACTCTCACACTCCCTCTCTCAAGAGCACACACAAGCAAGAAGGTGAGAAGGAGAGAAGAAGAAGAAGACTCCTTTTGCCACACACCAAAGAATTATCTCTTATTCACTTTTTGAACTTTATATATACAAACCCTAAAATCCCATGGGCACCCATCCCTCTTTTACATGACCGGCCATTGTGGCAAGGTCCTTTTTCCATTTTCCTCTTTTTGCCTTGTGCCTCTAGCCTACAACCATCCAATATTTTACAATTGGCACAGGAGGGAGCCTGGAGTTCTTTTACAAGAATTTTCCGAGTTTTTTGAGACGTCTTTTCTTTTAAGGTTGCGCTTTTTTCCCGGGTCCATCTTTAGAGGCCACCTGCGTGTCTTTGCTCTTTTTCCATCTTCCTTTTGCTTTTTCCTCCATTTTTCACCATCTTGACTTGGGGTTAACATTACCCCCCTATTTCGCTCAACCGCCAAGACCCACGGACCACTTATTGTTTCAAGCGTTCCAAGCGAGCTCTAATGGCTATCTCTGACCTAGTCGACGTGCCGTCGATCATACGAGTGTAGTGAGCTTACCCTAGTGCCGATACGAGTTGCCTCCTCTCTCCCACACACCAGTAGCTCCACGATCCTAGATGCTAGCTCAAGCATCCTCAAGCCTCCTCCACCTCCAAGCTCCATCCTCCATAGCCGCACGCGCAAGAAGAGAGAAGGGAAGAGAAGAAGAGAAGAGGAGATTGTGAAGAGCTTCATCCTCTTGATCCCTCACTCTCACACACACTCACTCCCTCACACTCTCACACTCCCTCTCTCAAGAGCACACACAAGCAAGAAGGTGAGAAGGAGAGAAGAAGAAGAAGAAGACTCCTTTTGCCACACACCAAAGAATGATCTCTTATTCACTTTTTGAACTTTATATATACAAACCCTAAAATCCCATGGGCACCCATCCCTCTTTTACATGACCGGCCATTGTGGCAAGGTCCTTTTTTCATTTTCCTCTTTTTTCCTTGTGCCTCTAACCTACACCCATCTAATAATTTACAATTGGCATAGGAGGGAGCCTGGCACTCTTTTACAAGAATTTTCCAGGTTTTTTGACGTGTCTTTTCTTTTAAGGTTGCGCTTTTTGCCCCGGTTCATCTTTAGAGGCTGCATGCGTGTCTTTGCTCTTTTTCCATCTTCCTTTTGCTTTTTCCTCTATTTTTTGCCATCTTGACTTGGGGTTGCCATCTTGACTTGGGGTTAACATTACCCCCCTCCTAGATGGGTGCCAATTCCATGGCACTTTGGCATGGGTGTAAGGGTGAGGGCCACATGTAGACTCAGGTGCTTGTGGAAGCTCACGAATGATATTTGTCGGAGCAGCTCATTAGATTGCATGGGTGGACGAGGGCCTCCGAAGTTGGTGGTTGGGAGTTTTTGGTGTACTTGAAGAAGAAGGTACAGTGCTCTACCTAAGGGGAGTACTGTCCTCAGCATGTTGGTGCAGTGTGCTCGTGCTACTGGAATGGGGAGCTGGGTCTAATCGCCGCAAGCGAGACCGGGTGATGTCCCACACTTGAGGACCCCATTTGTGCTAAGGGGGTGTGGTGCCAGTGATGCCAGGAGGCATATTCCACGGTGGATTCCGTGAGGTTTTACGGTGGATTCCGTAAACTTAGATGACCGGGGCTCATACACAAAGAGGATTCTTTGTGCGAGAAGTTGATGGGGACACCTGTCCTTTTCGGGCGTTTCATTAATTTAGTGTGTACATGGATGATTCCATATTGGGTGATTCCACAAAATGCATATTAAATTAATAAACGTTTATGAGTTTAGAGTGCGCACTCGTAATAAATTAACCAGCTGATTTATTTATGTAGCTGAAGACTGCTAGGTATTCACTTTTGTCGGTTTAATTGTATTATTTTACTAACGATTGTGAATGCTTCAGTTGATGTGTAGAGATAGCAGCAGTGGCGGAGGAAAGCATTGGAGTCTAGCGGGTATTCGACATTTGGACTATATTTTGATAGGCGCTACGCTTATATTTTGTTATGTCTATTGAGACATCGATTATTGATTATTATTTTGTATGCGCTAATGCGCCCGGATATGTTATTTCTATTTGGACATTGAGATTGGGCGTGTCAGACTCTATGGGTACCGTCCATTAGCTTTATTTTCCTATTTTTTGTAGAAAGCAAACTCAAAAGCTAAAAAGCTTGTCATATTTTTGTAATTGGGCTATTATTGAGCATGAAGATTGGAAATATACATTAAATACATGCTTTGTGAAGCGCTCACACAAGGCATGGGGGAGATTGAACCCAATTTGTCTCTTGCCTCTTGTCGTGCATGCTTTTTCATGGTTTTTTGTGCAAAAAGGTAGAGTTCTTTGTTCTTGGGGACCTTACGGGATTCACCACGTGAGCTATCTGCGACCGATCTGCACACCAGCCAGTGGCTTAGGGTGATAGGTCTAACCATAGGTGAGTGTTACCTCCTTAGGTGTGTCCTGTCGTTGATGTGCCCTAAGCATGACGTGGGGGATCAAAAAGGGCTAGGAGGTTAGGAGCAAAGCTAGCCGACCGAAGCCACCAGACACGCCTAACTTAAGGACCCCTAGGTGCAGTGATCATGCGTTTCATTGCTTCGTTTTTTGTCTCCTTTTGTTTTTGATACATTTCGGGATAGTATTGCATAAGGAGCAGGATAGCCAAGTCTAATTCTCGTCATCGGAATGAGGGGGGAGGGCAGGCGGATGGATTTGCGTAAAAATTGGTGGCTAGGAAGGGGTGATTGTACCTAATGAATTGGCTATCGCTCATATCCTCTAGGAGAGCTAGGCAAAATGAAGGTAATAGGCTAGCGCTCATCATTAAGCGGGTCATAGAGCAACTATCAATAGCATTAGGATCCAAAAAGAGGGGAGACAAGCCATTTTCTTGCGGTGCCGGATCTTGCTTAAGTAGGATCTTAAGGAGCCTAAGGTAATTATAGGTGGTTATGAATGCGGGATCTGGACAGGAGGAGAACTCAGCAAGGAAGTGCATCATGGAGGCGGATAGGCTTCCTAGATCAAAAAGTAGAGCGTCCTCAAAGGAAGTGGCATTGGAATTGTAGATGACGGGGAAGTCATGCCTCCCATGGAGGGTGGTGACAAAATCCACACCTACTCTACGGGGATACACCATAACTGTGGGGTCGTTCCGCTCGTAGGGTAGGGTGTTACAAAATGCCATCCAGGTGAGCATGTTGGTATTACATTTTCACCTTCTCCAGAGGGGTTGGCAGTTGTAGCCCCTTACCGTGTGTGGCACTTTGTATACTTTATCTTGTCAAAATTCGCCCTCCTCCATGTCTCACAAAGTGGGGGTCCTTGCCCTGTCCTCCAACCATCTTTGGCCTAGTCGGCTGCCAGCCAAGATAACCTCCTCCATCACTTTGATTGGCAGGACCCTTCTCAAGCTATCAGGCATAAGGAAACTGAAAGAGAAAGGGTCCTTTTCCATTTCCTACCATTCCCAGACCACTAGTTCTGCGTGAAATTGCATTGGGAGGTCTTCGGGGCATGGTGGGAGGGGTGAGGATGGCTGCATGATTGGCTTGGCCTACAGCCTTTTTCTGGCTTCTTCCACCAGCTTTTTCTGTCACTCTTTGAGAGTGGCATGTCTGTCCAGGGGTGGGTTGGGTTGTTGCTGTGATCATGTTCATGCGGCGAGGGGGGCTACGGGATTACATCTTCTCTGAATCTATTCATGTCGACTTCAAGTTCGACTTCCTCCCCCTACCGATTTTCTTGTGGTGCTCTTTCTTCAAAGCGGAGGGCATCTGCCTCCTGGGGGGTTAGGCCGGCCAGTAGTAGATACTTTCGCTGCTTCTCTAAGCCCATCCTAACCTTCGCAGGTTGGGGTGGCATCTGCAGCCCCGCATGCAGGGCTCTGCATGCGATGCTTAATTTCTTCTTCACCACCTCCAACAGCTCCTTTCCCTCTTGTTGAGTTGTATTCAGTAGTGTATTGAGGAAGGCATGTTGTTGGGCAGTGAAGGCTGTCTGGGCCCGTCCGCTTTGCTTTCTGCCAAGATTTTTTCCTTCTCCACCAAGGCGAGGTGCCGCGCCAATGCCTTCACCCTTGCCTCATTCTGCATAGCCCATTCCTCAGCCCTTTTGCTCATTCCTTCCATGCTCTCCCCGTTCTTTTGAGCTAAGATTACGAGCTTCTGCTCCTGGGCCCTGAGCTCTTTGCTCATGCTGTCTTGCTCTTTCTTCCCGAGGCGTAGCTGATCGGCCATGGACTCGATCTCCTTTTGTTGTTGCTTGCTCTCTTGTCTTCTCTCCTCTTCTTTGGCGCTCAGCTCCTCCATCATCTACTCAATGGTGGCAGTCTTTGACTCCAGTTCCTTATATTGCATCAGGAGGAGCTTATAATCCCGCTGCATCTGCACGAGTTCCTGATTCTCGTCCTCTAGCCGCTGCTTATAGATTTCTTCCCTGTCCTCTTTGGCTTTCAACTCTTGCTTGAGTTTGAATATTTGGCATTGCTGCATGGCGATGATGTGGGTTTTCTCCAGTTGGAAAGCCGCCACTGACTCTTTTTCTCTCAACAACTTAGCCACCGCCATTCTTTTTTCATCCTTTGCTCTCTCCAGTTAGGAGAGAAGCTCAGCAATGTATTCATTTTAACTAGCTGGTGGTGTCATTGTTGTGTGGGTGGGGGTGGTTGAGGCCTCCATGCGCGGATGCTTTTGGTCCTGCCTCGATTTTGCATCTGCAGCTAGCCTTTTTGGTCCCATGGTCATGGTTTCCGTGCTTTTTCCTTGGGCCATTTCCTTGCTGATGAAGTATTGCATCCAGACCACCAGGTTGGACACTTCCAAGCTGGTGGGGATGCTAGGGGTGAGCATACTGGGTTTAGCGGGGGGTGCCATGAGGGTGGGGATAGGATGCAAGGATGCTTTGCCTTTTCCTTCTAGAACTGTGGGGGGCGCGGGTTCTGGTGCCTGCATGCTGGAGCTAGGCCTCTCTTCCCTTGGTTGATTCCAGGCTTCTGGGTCATCCGCCCTGCACTGTTGTTTGATGGACCGGCATGTAGCTTCGGCCAAGTCCTCCTCCCCTTTTCTTCTTAACTCCTCTTCCTCCTCTGCGACTCTTCTTTTCCTTTCCTCTTCAACCTTTTTGTATTCTTCCTCTAGTTTTTCTTTTTCCTCCTGCTCTTCTCTTCTTCTCCTTTCAGCCTTTTGCTTGGACGCCTTTTTAGCCTGCCTGACTTGCTCCGTTGTTTCTTCTTCTTCTTGCTTCCTCTTCCTTTCTCTCTCCTCTGCCTCCCTGAAGGATTGTCGTTTCGCTTTCTCTAAGTCTTTCCTCTCCTTTATATGGCCTTCATCCTGTTTCTTTTTCTTTTGCGCTGCTTTTTTCTTAGTCTCCTTGACCTGCTTTTTGCTCTTTTGTTCTTCCCCTTCTTCCTCGGTCTCCATCCTATCACTGGACCTCTCCTGGTGTTGATGGGGAGGTGATCTATAGGGTGTTTCTTCCTCCCCCTCTTCTGCTTCCTTCACGGCCTCCTGGATAAGCACTATTAAGATGCCCCCGTATGCGATGAACGAGGCTTTGGAGGAAGCCCTCTTTCTTTCTATGGCCTTCCACATCAGAGATTCTCCTCCTGCTGGCATGCTTCCTAAGGCTAGCGCTCGAGCTGCCTGGTCGATCGTCTTGCACATGTAGCCGTTTCAATCAACTTCGTGCAAGATATGGGCTGCTACATTTTCCAGTATTGGTACCTTGATTCGGTGCATCAACGCATTGTAGCACTGGTTGGAAAAGAGCACATGTATGAGCTTCGCCTGTACCCTGGTCTCTGCATTGGGGATGTCCTGGATACTGATGTCGTCGTTTGTCAGTACGTCCTCCTTTCTCATCCCCAGCATGGCATATACGTCCCTCTTCTGCTTCTTTTCCACCTTTGGTTCCAGTCCCACTGCCTTCTCCACCAAGGCCGCGAACCAACACTTGCTTAGCATTCTATCCTCTTCCCACTGTGACAGTGCCGCATTCGCTGTCGGGGTTGTAGGACTTGAGAAATTCCACACAGCTCGTATGGTCGGGTTCTTGTGCAAAACATTCGAGGTACTTCTTGAGGTTGCAACTTTCCACGACGCTCTTGGCCGCCTCTTCCCTGGCCACTAATTCTTCCAAATTGTGAATAGTTCAGAATTTCAATTGATTATAGGTGCGGCTCTCCAGGTTGATGCTGTACCGCATTCTCTCCTCCTCCGTGAAGGGGCGTCGGTGAGCTTGATCCTGCTGCGACATTTTTTGTTCCTATCATAAACCGTAATTTTCATTAGTACTTGCAACATAATAATTACTGAAAAAGAAAAAACTCTATGCTTTTGAATGAATTCATTAAGGTCTAATGTAGATTCCCTTTTTCAGACTTTGACTTTTTGCCCTTTAATTCAAGATTTTTATACCCTTTTTCTACCCCATCCGTTTTTCACAATGTATGTCTACGTGCTTCACTGACTTTGATTTGATTTATTGATTTTGATCTGATTCACCTTACCCCCTCCCCTTCTAGTTTGAGAAAAATCCTTCCTAGAATTGAGGGTTAGAAGGCAAAGGGCTTTCGGCATGGATGTATAGGGGCTACTTGTGAAGGAGCCAAGTATAGAAATTGGGGTTGTATTCCAAATGGGCTTCGCGGTCCAGGTCAAAGGGTTTAATCCCCACTTGGGTGATGTATGTAAGAACGTTAGTTAGGAATTCGCCCGAGTTGACTCGGCTAGCAATGTGTAACTCCTCTTCGGTCAACAAGCGGTCAAGGTAGGGGTGTCCCTTGATGTGTTCTTCTATAGGACGGCCCCACAGCGTGGTTAACACTTGATATGATGTTGGCGCGACGTATGTGGGGTCGTACTCCGCTGTTTTGATAGCGCATCACTGCTCAGCATTGGTCATTACTGAGCATCCTTCAACTTTCCATTGCAGCCTAAGAGCGTACCAATGCCTTAAGAACTGGGATTTTGTCTCAGCAAGTTTTAACAGCTCTGCCACTTCTTGGTCAATGATGGGAGACGTGGTTCGCTGATCATATGACGTGATGAGGCGTTGTCTGATTGCTTGCTATTTTGAGATCTCACTGCTGAGCAACTTAATAGCAAAGGTAGTGGCTTTTGCAAATGCGAATTCAAACGTTTCCCAAAAACAAGGCATCGTTTGAACTTCGGCTGCGAAGAATTCATCCAATAGGCCTAAGTTGAGGCAATCGTAGCTCAGAGCTAGCGACACAAAAGTGACGTCCAGTCGCTTAATGCAATCCATCACGTCATCCCCTGTTTCCTTAGCTAAATCAATTGCTAGTAAGAGAAAGGATTTTCTCTCATAAGAGGGCCTAAGGCCTGCGGGTGGTTGAGGTTTGGTAGGACTTGAGCCTTTGGCGACGGAAAGTTCCAGTGATAAGTGTTCTTGAGCCTGCGATTGGGTCGCTGGGATGAAGGCTGGTGTTAGCAGCAGCCTCGAGCTTTCAAGATGGATTTGGAAAGTCAAATCGTTTTCGGCGGGTGATGATTCTTGAGCTGGCAGTTGTTGCTTGGGTTGACAGGCTTGGGCGATTCGCGTAGGTTCGTGCGTGGATGAACTTGATGGTTGCGGGTCGGGGAAGCTCTGCGGCTTGTGGTTTCGAGGTTCTATGATTTTTGGGATGATCAAGCTTGAGGTTGGCGTATGAGTGGTGCCTCTTGCCATGTGGGCCTTAGGTATCCATAGCCAAGCATTGCCCTCATAGTAGCCTTGTACGCGCAAGAGGGCCTTGGGGACCCATCTTTGACTGATTACACGTCTATTCTTGTAACTACGTTTGGGCCTCCTAGGTTTAGAGTTTTTGGTCTTATGAGGGTAGGAGTGTCGACTCCTAGGCGGTTGTTGCAGTTGTTTAGGCATCCATTGAAGGCGAGGCTGTGGGGCCTTAGCTTTGGCTGCTATGGGTTGCGGTCTATGAAGCTCAGGGAGTGGCAGCCACGCACTATCCCCCTCCTTAGACTTGCCTTCAGGTGTTTCTATCGATGGCTTGGTAGCCCGTGATGAGGTTGCGCAGCCCTTGCTGAAAGCTGTAACAATGCAAACGTTGCCTATTGCGAGGTGGATGCGCTGCGACGCGTAGTCAACATTGCAGTGGGTTTGCTTCTTGAAGGTTCACCCTAGCAGTGACTCTGTGCCTGCATTTTTAGCATTTGGCAACACATAAAAAATCATTGAAACAATCTCAGACTTGATAGAAACGGCTGCTCTGCACTTGCCGAGTAGTGCATAGGAATGGGCCCCATATGGGCTTAATTTTGCAGTGGTGGGTTGAAGTTGTGGTTGGCCAAGTTGAGTCCGATGATCGTAGGTCAAGACGTTGAAGTCTGCTCCCTCGTCGATCAAGGCAGGGAAAGCACATGTTTGTTTTGCCATGACCCTGATACGGAGGTATGCGGGTTCCACAGCTTCCTCGTCCTCGTTGTCAATTTCAGTGATTGTGGCTACTCATACCTTGACAAACGGTTCTAACATTGATGGCTCATGCAAGGGATGCGTAGGAGGGTAGTACTTCTTGACACAACTACCATTGAAGAAACCTATTCCTTCACAGTTTAGGGTCTCAAGTTTGACATTGCCTGTTTGGCTGATTGCATGAACTTTGAAGGGTCCAAGACCTCTAAATTTCATCTTTTGCTTATGCCCTTTAACCGAGTAGAGGAGTACTAAGTCACCCTGTTCGAACTCGCGCTGCTTGACGTACTGGTCAAACCAGCTCTTGCATCGGGCTTTCTCACAGATCAGTGCATGGGTGGCTAGAAGAGGAGTCTCTGAGAGGCATTCGAGCTCAACCAGGCGTTGCGTCCATTCCTCCTTCCCATCCCATCATTAATGAAGCGCTATTCTCAGGCTAAGAACGAAGAACTCTAATGGTAGAATCGCTTCTGTTCCATATGTTAGTCTGAAGGGGGTTTGACCGACAACCGTTTTATAAGCTATTCGATAAGCCCATAGAGCTACCATCAACTTGTTGTACTAGTCACTGCGTGAAGCAGAGACAACCTTGGTTAGGACATTGACCAGGATCTTATTCATTGATTCGGCCTGGCCGTTTGCCTGAGGGTAGTATGGCGAGAATTTGCGATGGATGATGAGGAAGGTCGACAGGAGATACGCGATCACTTCATTGATGAAGTGCGTGCCTTGGTCACTGACCAATTCGATGGGGCAACCGAATCGTGATATTACTTGCTCCCATAAGAACTTAGCCATCGTTCTAGCATCGTTTTCTCGTGTGGCTTGCACTTCTGCCCATTTTGTAAGGTAATCCGTGGCCACGATTATGTACTTAGCCTGCGAATACTGTGTCACAGGACTAATGGGCCCAATGAAATTAATTCTCCATTTTTTGAAGGGTTGTCGAGCAATAACTGGGGTTAATTCCATTTGATCTTTGCGAATTGGAACCTTTGTCCGCTGGCACTCATCACAGTGCTTGACGAATCGTGCTGCGTTGCGAAAAAGTGTGGGCCACCACAGTTGAGTCTGCAACACTTTTCGTGCCATTGTGTCTCCACTAAAGTGCTTTCTGGCGATGCCACCATGTGCTTCTGAGAGCACATCATGCGTCTCATGTTCGCACATGCATCTGCGCAACAATCTGTCTTGCTCCAGCCTGTAGAGTTGGCGTGCAATCAGCTGATAGGGCTAGATCTTAAGGATTAATCGCCTAAGTCGGGCTTTTTCTATTGGGCGGTTAGGTAGTCCGTGCTCAAGCACTTGGACTATGTCATCTGCCCAATACGGTGTTAGATCAGCCTTAAATAGGTCTCTCTCGCTGGAAAGGTTAAACAGATGGACGTCGGGCAGTTCATCAATAACACATTGTCCAGTGGCTTCTCCGGTGAGAATGCGCGACATGTGATCAGCCATGTAATGTTGTTTTCCCTTCCGTACCACGACGGAGAAGTCAAACTCTAAAAGCAGAAGGATCCATCGAGCTATGTGCCCTGTAGCACAAGGTTTGTTTACTAGATAGAGAAAGGCTTGATGGTCCACAAAGAAGGTGAAGGGCGTGGCCGAAAGGTAATGTCGGAATTTCTTCACTGCGAATACCATGGCTAATCCCTCTCTTTCCATCATCGAGTAATTCATTTCTGTCTCAGTGAGTTGTCTGCTAGCAAAGCTCACTGGATAGTCTAAATTTTGTTCGCCAGGCTAGCACAACACTACCCCCACAGCAAACTTAGAAGCATCGATATGCACGTGGAAGGTGATGGTCCAATCTGGGGCTCGTAGGATTGGTGCTGTGGTTAGAGCCTTCTTCAACTCTTCGTATGCCCGTTGACATGCTTCAGACCATTCGAAGACAATAAGAAGCCTGTACAATGGTCTGACAATCAACACATAATTGAGTACAAACTGCCAATAGTACCCAGTATGGCCTAGGAAGCATTGAACTCCCTTGTAGTTGGTTGGGGATGGAAGGTCAACAATGACCCTAACCTTCGAGAAGCCAGTGGCAATGCCGTTCTTCGACACCACGTGCCCTAGGATGCATCCATGCTTCACCCAAAACTGGCACTTTAAGGGGTTCAAGGAGAGACAGTATAAACGACACCACTTGACGACTGCTCGGAGTTTGTCTAAGTGTTCGATCCAGGTCGAATGGACACAGAGGTCATCGACAAAGACTTCTAACTCCTTGTGAAGCATGTCCTTAAAGATGGTGCACATGAGGCATTGGAAAGTGGCAGGGACATTAGTCAACCCAAAGGGAATGACTATGTAAGCAAAGACACCCCACTCAATGGCGAAGGCAGTCTTATGCCTGTCCGCAGGATGCACTTGCACTTGGTTGTACCCTGAGAAGCCGTCCAAAAAACTGTAGGCTTCCTTGCCTACCACTCTCTCAAGCATGTGCTCGGTGTACGGCAACGGATAGTTGTCCCTCTTGGTGGCAGTGTTTACCTTCTTGTAATTGACGCACACTCGGATTTTTCCTTTCTTCTTCATCACGATAACTATGGGCGATACCCAGTCTGTGTGCTCAATTTCATAAATGAATCCTACTCTCATCAGCTTATCAATCTCTTCCTTGACAGCATGAGCATGTTTTGGATTCATAGGGTACGGTCGTTGCTTGACCGGTATTGCGTCTGGTGTCATGGGTATGTTGTGAGTCACGACACTCGAATCTACCCCCTTAAGCTCTCCTAAGGACCAGGCAAAAACATCTATGTACTCTCGTAAGAGAGCGACAAGACTCGTCTCTTCTTCATTAGTCAAGTCATCAGCAATGAAGACTGGTCGGGGTGGTTCCCCTTCTTGGGCTAGGTCCACCTCCTTGACCTTGGCTAGTCCCTCGATTGGTTTGCTTGTCTGTGCTTGACCTTTGGTCCCTAACAAAACTACCACCCTATCCCCCTTTTTGAATTTCGTAAATCATTTAGGGAGGTCCTATGGTTTTCGTTGTTCTTCCGTTCGAGTATCCCTAGGTTGTTTTGCCTTTTCCTGTCTCAATCAACTACGCCTCAAGTGGACAGGTAGGACCCCCTTGGTGCATCTGGTTGTGGGCGGCCTAGGGATCTATGGATCACTATCCAAACTAATCTCTGATTCAGAGTCGAATCCCCCGCCTTTATTAGAAGAGGTGGTCTCCCCTGGTGGGCGCAGTTCAAATGGTGATTCAGTTCTAAATACTGATGTCATTCCTAGCTAGGCTAGTTCTTCTTGCTCAAGGTGTATGGCTCCTACGTGTTCCAACCAGATGCGGTCATATTCCACATGCATGACTCCTCGCTCCATCCTGAAGATACTCTTTCTATGCGGCTTGGAGTCTGCTCGTATTTGCTCTATTTCTTGTCCTTCAGTGTCGTATTCCACGGTATCTACCTCACCCTCACTTTCATCACTAAAGGATTGGCAGTCTTCGTATTCGTCGTTAGAATTCCCTTCATCAGACTACTCGTTGTCTCCTAGGACTCGGTCTATCTCTGGTCATTGGTCAGGCACCAGGGCCCAGTTATACATGAGGTTTAAGTCCTATGGGCATGGGATATCCAATCCCGCTCGTCCTATGGGCATGGGATATACTTGGTCAAGGGCCCATAGGACTTCTTGACCTGAGCATTGCCCTTGAGCATAGCAGAGATGGCATCTAAGTCGACTGGTGAGGTCTTCCAGGTGTCCATCTCTACTCTCACGGCGTCTGTCCGATTGCCAAGGAAGATTAAGCTATTACCCCAATCTTCGATGGCTCTAGCGTTGTGCATCCAAGGGCGGCCTAATAGGATGTTGTAGTCCACTCCCTTCATGACTATAAAGTTAGTGGAGAATTGGACACATGCAATCTTCACTAGCTAATTCTTAAGCACCCCGAATGGCTTGACTCTCATACCATTTGCTAGTATGACATTAAACCTAGCAGTCTCAACAAGTGGGTTTCCCCAAGTCTGAAGCACTGCGTGGCTAAGCATACTAACCCCAGCCCCCGTGTCTATGATTCCCTTCCTCGTCGTATCGCCTAAGGCTAAGACCGGTAAGACTGCATGCATCTCGGAGCCTTCCCAAAAGTCATTGACGTACAAGGATTTAGACGTAGAGTGCAGCTTCAAACTCGGTATTTGTGTTTCTGTCTCATGGTCATGAGGGTCTGTCGTGACCTGCTCTTGTGACCCTTCAACCCACTGCTTAAGATCTTGCCATAGGGTGGGGTGTTGTCTAAGCATATCTCCTAGGCTAAGTGTTACAAGGGTAGTCACCAACGTGGTTAGGAGATCGTTGGGTGTTTGTCTCTCTCCTAACCTGGATTGTCCTGGCTAGTGGCCGTGACTGAACCACGGCCCTGTAGCAGCGCCGAGGCTTGGCCTTAGCGGCACCGCTTGTGGTGCAGTTGCTTCTCTTGACTTTGGTTGTGGGGGCGATATTGGCATACTTATGCTGGAGAGATCATCGATCCCATCCTCTATGATGGGCTCAGCGTCTTTTAGATGTTCTTGGGCTTCCTTCACCCATTCTTTCACCTTTTCTATAGCCTCTAATTGTCACTTTGGGTGCGGGTATTCTCCTACCTTAGCGCTTCCCTTTTCGGCCATCTTAGGGGCTCATGTCTCTGCTTCTGCATCAGAGACCTTCTTTCCATCGGGCAGAGTTGTAGCACTCTTCGTTTTTAGTGCGATTTTAGCTTCCGACTTCCTCCTACACCGTCTATGGCTCTTCTTCCCTATCGAGGCTGCATCGAGATTGCTAGGTCCTGACAGCCTGCTTTGTTTGGGCACGGGTCATGACTCGCAGTGGGATAGGCGTGGCCTCCCCATCATGGTTCTCGACACCGAACAACCCCAATGGGACAGATGGCTTATTGGCTGAGCTAGATGACGGCTTTCGCCTTGGGCAATTGACGAAGAGATGGATGATTCCGCACTCAGCACACCTTTGGTCAGCCTTGTCTCTGTTTTGCTACTCCCTTTCAGGGCAGTGTGATGAGACATGACCTGGGTGGCCACAGGTCCAATAGGTGATTGGATCCTGCGTCTGTCCTCCTAGGCCTTTACCTCGTCATCTTCCTAACGCCATCACCAATATGGGGCGATAATCCATGAGGACAGCGTTGCCCTCATCATCACGCGAAATGTAAGGGCATATGTAAGCTTCCTCCTCGTTTGGTTCTTCCACATAGTGGACAGGGGCATCACTTGATGAGGGGGTTACGTAAGGACCAGGTGGCCTAGGAATGCTTGTAGGATGTATTTCCATCCTAGGAACGGCCGACTTAATGTTGTTAGGCACAAGGAGGGCCAATGGGACTCCCCTTCTGAAAAATGGCTACAACCTGTTCACTAGGTAAGGCTGGCCATATGGTTGTGAGTATGGAAGTCTTCTTAGCAGTCTACAATGCACAACGTCATGACCGAACCTACCGTAGTTAGCGCAAGGTCTTGACTTAGGGTCTTGACACTTGGCCGGCAAGTGGTTTCGGCCACAATACACGCATTGGATGTGTGGGCACATTGGCCGTCTCAACATATCTTGCAACTTGGCTAATTCCATTCTAATGTCAGCCAAGTCTTGGTTCGTTTCGGTGGTTTTCCCCTTATCCTGGGATGATGGGGCTAATCGCTCACTCGAAGCTGACGCTCTTTCTGAGCTTCACGAGTTGGTCTCTTCTAGGTTCGTGCTTCTGGAGCTCCGCTCCTTCAGCTAATCGTCAACTCAGATGGCTTCCTCAAAGACCTTGGCTAGCACGTCTCGCTGCAAGCTCCAGTTGCCTGCCAAAGCCTTGTATAGTTCCTTGTTTTGAATCCCGCTGATGAATACAATTGATACTGCTATTTCAGTCGGTCACTCTCCAGTAGGGATTCTCTTGAAGAGACTCTGCACATGGGTCACGTAATCACGAATGTCCTCCTTCTCTTTCTGCTTGACGTTCATCAAGTACACTAGTAGATTATTAGAGTACACGGGCTCGGCAAATCTCTTAATGAAAAGATCCTTGAGGCCATTGAAGTTGGCTCGCTCTGCATTATCTAAGCTCGTATACCACGTCCTACTCTTGTCGCCCAAGCAAGCCCGAATGCTTGAGAGTGTTGAGTCAGGTCGTTGAGGCCGTTCGCCTTGCAGACTTGCTCGAAGTACTCAAGAAAGCTATATGGATCATTATGGGATTGATATTTATCAAGTTGCTTGGCAACAATAAGGATTTTAGCTTGGCTCTTTGAGCCCTGGTTTGCTCCTAATCCTGCGAGCAGCGATGTCGCTAGAGCCGTGGCACTTTGCTGTGTAGCCGTATTATCGAGCAACCGCTTCATGAGAAGCTCACTCAGCATTAAGTCTCCTTCTAGTGCCCTCTCATGGTCCGTTCGATTCCTGCCAGCCAAGTTTAGTACCCGCTACACCTCTCGCAACTCCATGCCTTGCCTTTGGCTCCTAGCCTCCTGATCCCTATTGTACTTAGCCATGCTTTGCAACGCTTTGCGGGCTAGCTTTCTCTCCTCTTCTAGATTTGCAATGATAGCGTCTGATGTCCTACTGCGGTGCTCGTACCGAGCATGAGTGTCGTAACTACTGACCAACCTGAACAGCATCTGGAAAGGCTCCTAAGTCGAATTCGTCACAAGATCTGTGGTCCTTTCTTCTGCCATTGTCGAGTTGTTGTGCTCCACCAAGCTATCATTCAGGTTCAGTAGACTCGCCAGATCCACTTCGTCGGCGTCCCTTGCTTGGTCCTACTTCTACGCGTTGATGGTTTGTCTATGTATTGGGATCTCTCCTATTGGTGGGTTCCTTGAGTGGTTTATCTGGGTGAGTTCCTCCAGTTATTTAATACAATCCTCAATTTATGGCCACTCACTATGTCTTTCCTTTTGCACTTGTGCTCAATCAGGCTTTCAGTTTCCTTAAGTGTACTTCAAGTGCGAAAATTCAGGGTGAGTGCAGCAACCAATTCCTAGTCGTCTTACGCACTCTCGCATTGTTTTGGGCCGAATAGGCTTGTTGGTCAATTTTCTGCCGTCTTGTCAGGCTTTAGGGTTTCTCTAAGATGTTACCTCGTTCGTTTTTTGTACAATCAGGCCTTACAACTCAGCGGTTCGCGTCTAAGCCTCCGAGTCTCGCCACTGCCCACTTCTAGCTACTAAGCAGTGGCGCCCTACGATTTTACCTATTCCGTGTGCCAGAATCAAGTTTTGAGCACCCTACAGGCTTGCAACAGTTTGAGCTCCTGAGTTCTAGTCGAGTCCGGTCAAATTTTTAAAAATCTGAAAAAAGTCTACACTTGACCCAACTAGTCCGAATTGCAGGATCCGAGTGGGTTACTTGGACGGGCCGAGGCGCATGGGCCGAGGGCCGAATTGGGGACTTGGACAGGGTGGACTCGGACGGAGTCACTCGAACAGATTGGCTTGGACGGGCCGAGTGGTTGATTCGAACAAGGTTGCTCAGACGGACCGAGGCAAGTGGGCCGAGGGTCGAATTTGACACGTAGCAGAGGACCGAATTTGTCCACGGTCCGAATGATAGACTTGGACATGCCGATTAGGGTTTTGGTCAGATGGGCCGAATGGCGAGGGACCGAGGGCTGATTCTAGAACTCGGCCCAGAAGTGGCCGTTCGGACAGGCCGAGCACGACGCATGTAAACAACGCAAACTCGATTTGGATCATTTCTCGTGATTCACTCAATCATACCAGGCATAACCCTCCAGATTCTACCTAAGGAAGTAAGAGAAGGGATTCATATACCTGGATGGAGTGGCGGACTCTTCGTTGGTGCGATCGAATCGAATTGGCCGGTAGCTCTCTCTCTCTCTCTCTCTCTCTCTCTCTCTCTCTCTCTCTCTCTCTCTCTCTCTCTCTCTCTCTCTCTCTCTCTCTCTCTCTCTCTCTCTCTCTCTCTCTCTCTCTCTCTCTCTCTCTCTCTCTCTCTTTCACACTGAAATGGTTGCAAATGAGTGCTTCCTTGGCCTCTTGGCTCTTATACCCCTTCCCGGGTATGATGTGGATGCCCCCAATCACTCACTTGCCGATCTTAAGCATTGCAAGCGAGCTTTTTGCCATTTTTGCACAATTTTTTCCCCTATTTTGCAACAATAAACCCTACCCTTCTCCGATGTGATTTCCTAATTCTATTCTACTCTAAATGCAACAAGAATCGAAAGAAAAATACTAAATTGATTTCTCCATGTTTCCTAATCATCAAACAAATAACATAACCCAAAATACTTACTTGTTTTACACCCAAACTTCCTACCTATCTCAAGCTCCGGTTCGGGGATGAATCCCTTACTTCGATGCTCGATATGAGGTGCGCAAGTGCTCAAG
This sequence comes from Lygodium microphyllum, assembly GCF_053477565.2. NCBI lineage: Eukaryota > Viridiplantae > Streptophyta > Polypodiopsida > Schizaeales > Lygodiaceae > Lygodium > Lygodium microphyllum. The sequence continues at coordinate 180,694,497 of NC_141135.1, forward strand.
CTTGAATCCATTGGTCCCGGCAAGGGAACCAAAATGTGGGAGCTTTCGCTCAACGGACAAGATCCACGGACCGCTTATTGTTTCAAGCGTTCCAAGCAAGCTCTAATGGCTATCTCTCACCTAGCCGATGCGCCGTCGATTCTACGAGTGTAGTGAGCTTACCATAGTGCCGATACGAGTTGCCTCCTCTCTCCCACACACCTGTAGCTCCACGATCCTAGATGCTAGCTCAAGCATCCTCAAGCCTCCTCCACCTCCAAGCTCCATCCTCCATAGCCGCGCACGCAAGAAGAGAGAAGGGAAGAGAAGAAGAGAAGAGGAAATGGTGAAGAGCTTCACCCTCTTGATCCCTCACTCTCACACACACTCATTCCCTCACACTCTCACACTCCCTCTCTCAAGAGCACACACAAGCAAGAAGGTGAGAAGGAGAGAAGAAGAAGAAGACTCCTTTTGCCACACACCAAAGAATGATCTCTTATTCACTTTTTGAACTTTATATATACAAACCCTAAAATCCCATGGGCACCCATCCCTCTTTTACATGACCGACCATTGTGGCAAGGTCCTTTTTCCATTTTCCTCTTTTTGCCTTGTGCCTCTAGCCTACACCCATCTAATATTTTACAATTGGCACAGGAGGGAGCCTGGCACTCTTTTACAAGAATTTTTCGAGTTTTTTGAGGCGCCTTTTCTTTTAAGGTTGCGATTTTTATCATGGTTCATCTTTAGAGACCGCTTGCATGTCTTTGCTCTTTTTCCATCTTCCTTTTGCTTTTTCCTCCATTTTTCGCCATCTTGACTTGGGGTTAACATACACTTAGACTCTTGAATATCACGAACCATGAAGAAGATGGTATATCAAGGATACGCCGCTTTCTTGCCAAAGGGTCACGAACTCAGGGAAGGTTTTCTTGGATGACCTCGAACAGGTATGAATGTCCAAAGCTGGTACGAGCTGAATATGATCCACACGGAGTCACATCCAAACGGAATGTGAACACACTTCTCAGTTTTTTACGAGTTTCCATATTGGACCCACTTACAAATCAACCACTTATTAGATCCCATGCATATTTTCAAGAACGTTGTCGGAGGGGTTTTTGTCAAAAGCTTAAATCCATCGGGGATCAGAGGTAGAAGGAAGTAGAGATAGAAGATGGAAGAGAAGAAAGAGAATACATAAGTGATAAACACGACAAAAACGAGTCACAATGAATTGAATCAATATGTATTGAAAGAATCTGGAATCTTTGCACTACTCATAAGCAATTTCCAGGCATTAGTTCTCCTAGTGCTCCTTCGTAGACAAAAAATGTGGATCAGAAAAATCAACTCTTTCTCTGTTGCTCGGAATCCAAATCTGATGGCTCCATTGGCTTCAAAAGGAGAGTAATACACCAGGACACCTGATCACGGATCTCCCAAATCACTCCTTTCAGTTCAATCTGCAGTTTTCAACGTGTTTACAGCAATTGCAACCCGCGCGATTTCGTCAATCTATCTTTTTTTATGAAAAATCTTTTAAGTCACTAAAAAATCCACTTGCTTTTTGCATGCCATCCTAATCTAGAAGCGTTTTTAACTTTTTCAAATTTTTTACAATAAATAATATCAAAAATATGCTAAAATTATCCAAAAATCTAGTATTTTCGAATAATCTATGCAACTCACACTAGTACTAATGGCTCATATCACATTGACTCTCTAGATCAATAAAGAAGTCAGATGATGATGCATTCCATATTTTTTCACACTGTATCCTCATAACATTAAGACATCCATCCCCTCTGAACCTGCACATCCTCCGGTATGTGCCAAAATCCTAGTTGTCACCGGATTCTGAGTCCTCCTCATCCTCTGCAACCATATCCTTTACTTCTTCATCTTCCACATCTTCCTGGCTAGCCCCTGTATCATGGCCACTATTTTCTTCCAATTCTGGCAACTCATAGGCAGTAGATTCCCGCCTTTTGAATAATTTGATTCTTTTCCCTGCTACCGGAATGCATAAGTAACATTATCAAACATATGTCTTACTACATAAGGTCCAAACCATCTTTTGGAAACTTTACACATGGCACTATGCTGGTTATCTAAACTGCTATCATAAACCAATACCCAATCGCCATCTTGTATGGTTCTTGGTCTCAATCTATGTCTTTTGTCAAACCATTTCTTGTTCTGTATCCTTGCTGCCCTTAACTTTGCAGTTGCTGCCTCTATGTCTTCTAACTTTCTTTCCAACTATCTAATAGGTAAGGCCAACAACTCCTCTCGATTCAACTCCTCCTCCCAAGGTGACACACTCCATGTGACTATCATCTCTTCTATCGGCATGATAGGTTTTTGACCATACATCAATTCTGCAGGCATATATCTTGTAACAACACTATGAGTTGTTCTCATAGCCCACAAAGCATAAGGGAGCAATCCTGGCCACTCTTTTACCTTCTCTCCACACGCTTTTGCCAATGCCTTCACAATAGGTGGATGACCTCTTTCACTTTTACCATTTCCTTCAGGGTTATAAGCTAATGTTAAAGCAAGCTTTATCCCCAACCATGCAAAGAAATCATGAGCCTCATCTGCATCTAGCTCACCCCTATCTGCTGTAATTTTTCCCACATAGCCATATTGACAAAAGATCTCTTCTAAGAGAAAAGTACATACAGCATTTGTCGTCTTAGTGCGTAAAGCTCTCCCTTCCACTTGATTAGTCAAGTCTTCAGGAGCAAGCACAAGATACCTCATTTGCCAAAGACCTCTAGGCATTATGACCAAATCCACCACCCACTTAAAATGAAGAGACAATGGATATGTGGGTTGCAATCCATCCCGATGTCTCGCAATTGAATACATTTGACATGTCATACATGTTTCCACAAAGTGAGCAACATCCTTATACATACCCTGCCACCAATATCTTTCTTTGATCTTTGTAAAAGTACCCCAAACACCTCCATGACCAGCCCATAAGCTTTCATGAAATTATTGCATAACAGTTACTTGTGAAGCTCTATCACCCAAAACTCGCAATGGCATACCATGTTTCTTTTTAGCATGTTTCCGTAAGTATCCATCTTTTAAGAAAAATCCAAAGGCTTTCCTCTTGATCTTCTTAAACTCCTTATCTGACCATTCATCTCTCTTTGTTAATGTATTGAGATATTGACCAATTCTCAGCCACTCTCCTGCATATTTGTCTTCCAGAAACACTTCTACACAAGATGCAAAACATCTAAAGTGTCTTCTCTTTGTTGTCCAAGCTTCTGTTAATGTTGTAGCAACACCTTGCATTACTAAATTCACTCTTGCAACATCATTTTCAGTCATAATAATGTCATCTTCTTCCTCCTCATCCATTATCCCATCTTCATTCTCATAGCATGCTCGAGATAACATGTCTGCCATTGGGTTCTCTCTTCCAGCAATATGCTGAAATTCAAGGTTCAAAGATTTGATGTATACAATTCACCAGAGGATAGCAATGTTTGGGGTAGCACAACTAGTAATCATACCCAATACCGGCAAACAATCGGTCTCAATGACTACATGAGCACCAATAAAATACTTCTTATCACATTTAAGGGCTGTCACAATTCCCCATAATTCTCTTTTTACCTGTGGATATCTTCTCCGTCGTTCAATCAACACTTTTGCACCAAAGCGTATTGCATATCTTTGCCCTTCCTCATTATCTTGCCCAATTGCCCATCCAATCCCGATTGGGCTTGTATCAACGGTAATAATGATGGCCTTTCCATGTGAATAGTTAGCCTTTCTCAATGCAAGAGCAGATTTTAAGAGTTGCTTCAATTTCTTCATTGCTTTCTGAGGCTTCCTTTCCCAATGAAATTTCTGACCTTTCCTTAAAAGTTGATAAAGAGCATCGGCTACATGTGCAAAGTGAGAAATCCATATGAAATAGAACACACATGCACCCAAGAATCTACGCACCTCTGATACATTAGTCCATATATCTTGCATTCTATCAATCCCATCTATTTTTGCTAGCAATGGCCTTTGCTCATAAGGCCCACACATATGCCCAACAATCAAACCCTCTTCAACTCCAAAGACAGACTTTTGTCCAGAAAGAGTTAAATGCACCTCTTCTAGACATGTCAAAATCCTCTCACAATCCAAAATATGGTCTGCATCAAACTGTCTTCATCCATGAGCATCCATCTCTTCATTATTTGCATCCACTGCACACCCTTTGATTGGAACATCATCCAAGAAGGGCGTAGTCAAATGTGGTATAAAATCCCTGAGTACCCTATTCATAGCATTTGTCATGTGTGCCACTGCGTTTGTTGCACCCTGTGGGAGAGTAAATATCCATACTAACCCCAAAGGAGTCTTCATGGTTGTGATATCTCTACTTTCAAATACAAGCGAAAAATGATCATAACCCGAGTAAAGATCACCCAAAGGATAGATCGCTATGTCTGCAAAAGCCTCTGCAAATTCATCAACCACAGGACCTGTACCCACATTTCTTATGGTCACTTTCTTAACCGGTTGTATGTCTTGAATAAATCTCAAAGCCCCATTTTTTTTAGCACAGTAAACCAACGATTTGAGTACGGTGCTGAAAAAGGCTCCAAGATCTTCATGTGAATCTTTTCATTTAGCAAATCCACTTTGGCAAGTAAGCTTTAGGCACTGGAATAGGCCTCAAGTTTCATGGTACATGTGGCACAATAAATATGACCATAAGAGAGACAACATTTGGATCCACACAACCTATTTCACTTGGCTGAAATGCAAATGCCTTCCCATGTCTAGCCAACATCCGCATAAAACAATCTTTGCAAAAGAAACCCTTCTGCTCCAACTTTCAATTTCTGCAATGTTTCAGATGTAATCTTTAGGATCCCGTAAGCTTGGCTACCTTGACACTTTTTCATACATACCCTCACTCTTTGGTGAAAGTGGCAAAGCAATTGGTTTTCATATTTTTGTCAAATGTCTTATACTTTGTCTCCACAAGTGCTTTGGTCCATTGTAATCCTTCTTGCTGAGCAAACAATGCTATAACATCATATATATCCAAAGAACATACTGACAACACTCTATTTTCAGCCTCATTTTTTGCATATATAGTTGCTAAAATTTCAACCATAGTGTCAATAATATTCAATCCATAAAAGATGTCTGAAATGCCATCATTTTCAGCTAACAATCCCAATGCTCTCGGTTTCTTAGTATCCCGTTTCATAGATATGTGTTCAGCCCTACACATAGCTTCCATAGGCTTAAACTAACATGAACTGTTTGCTGTAAACTGAGAATTACCAATAGTAAATACAAGCTTCATTTTATCAAGAGGCAAGTACACCCTCTGAATAGTACTACTGTAGCTCCGCATTACAACAGTGCTTAATGAAAATCCAAGTCTTTGAATTCCCTTGCATTTGAAACCAAAGAAGACTCTCGAAGCGTATCACGCTTTCTAGGATGATTAACACAAACAGTAAGAAAATGGACTGCCTTTCTCCCATCCTTGCTTCTGACTCTTGCATAAGCAGAACCATCATCAAGCACATTTGTTTCCATATACACACCTCTAATATAGGACTGTCCCAAAATCACTGCATATGAGAAATTATCTTGCACAAAGAAGTGTTACTCTTCCTGTACATCACCAATCGTCACTTTTACATTAGGACATGCAGCATAGAGCTCTCCTGAAGAATTATTTACAGCCCTCATACGCCAACCATGATCAGTGTCTATAGGCCATGCACCATTTTTATACAATCTCCACTCAATGACATTTATCTCAAACCCATGGTCAAGTAAAGCAACACAAGGAGTTTCACATTCCCCTATTTTCACTACTGTTTCAGTGGTAGCTCTCGCCAAATGATTTCTTGTGTAGTGACTTCGAGAAATAAATCCTAGTGTCTCTTCTCCATATTGTTGCATTTGCCTTACTCCACCATGCATATTGCTACAAGACAATGCATTTTCAGCCACTTTCTTCTCTTTTCCACATGATGTTCACTGATTAGTAGCATTCTGCATAGATAATCCAATACTTACTTCATACTCACATTCAGCCCGAATACCCAACAAACCAGTTTTCTCTTCAAATTGCAACAATGTACTAGTGGTATCACCAATAAACTGACGCTTCCTTTTAATTATGTCAATGATCTCATCATGAAATTCTCACTTAGCAATGTCAAGCACCTCTTCCAAGGTAAATTCCACCCGACTCTTTAAGATCCGTTCTTCAAGAACCTTCTTAAGATTTGTGGCTGTCTCAATGTTAGATTGCAACTTATATCCTGGCTGCTTGCCCTTCTTTTTGCCCTCTTGTTTGTTATCATGTTTTTGCTCCTGACTAACCTCTTCCATAGCATGCTCGAAAGGTGGCTGATTTGCAGCTTTAGACTGATCCACACTTCTTGTTATTCTTTTAAATATCACTGCAATATCTTCATCTCTTTTTCATTTTTCTTCCACAAGTACATCCGTGTTTTCTACCTTTGCTAAATATGCATACACTGAATATGCATCTACCGGTGATTTCCAATCAGTTATGCCACGAATGTCTTGCCCTACATGAGATATTTCACTATCACTGACCTTTCTCTTTTCAGCTACATGTAAAGCACGTGTCCATATTTCAACCTTTGGACCAAATGTCACTTGGCCATGCATTCTATCCAGGTGTAAACCAAAAGTAGAAGCATGTACCGCCGCATAAGCATTTCGGACAGCCAAGTCTTCCAACAACTTCTGCATACCTCCCTTTCTAAAATTCAAAGCAAGAGGCAATCTCGTTTCTTGTGTATGGATCTTGCTATCTTTCCAAAAGATAAGCTATCGTGCCAAGGCCTCCTGATAGGCAGCACAATCCTTTCTCTCGTGCTACAAATTGTCACACCACATACATCTTTTTCCAGTCTTAGGGGCTGTTGCCTGTCCCCTTTCCTCTTGTTCTTTTTCATCCAATTTTGAAATCTTCAATTGAAGATCACGCATGCCTTTGACCAATTTATCTAAGACATATTTCCTAACATAGGAAACAATAGAAGGTACAGCCATAGGGTTAGCCACAGAAGTAGGTGGCTTACTAGATACATCAACTATCTTGCTCGTAACAGTGGACAAGCTAGAGATATGTAATCTTTCTCTTCATCTATGCTTCTTCACAAGTGCAGTAACAGCTTTCTTGACATGTCTCCACTATGTTTTCAAACTTGTCTCTATAGTCTGATCCTCTAGCAAATTATCAAGCTTCTCTTGAAGCTCAAGATCAGCTGCCTGTAGAAACATTTCAATTTTCTGACTTGCAAGAGCTTACTGTTCTACGAGATCCAACTGCTCAAATAGACTTTCAAATTCTCTTAACAATTTTGTAGCCACAAGACCCTTATTGGGTTATATAACCCACTCCTGAAAAGTCTTACGCATAATCAAACTAGTGTCCTCAATGTAAAATTATTCCCTGAGTGTCTTCTTGAAGTCTACCCAGTCAGCATTCTGCAAGTATAATTCAGTAATCCGTGCTTCTAGTTCATGAACAGTAACACGTACAAAATACTAGCTCCATGCAAATTGAGTCACTCCAAAGAATCCCATCTTCTGAGCATAGGTATGTACATATGCAGATACATTCATGCCATTGAATAACTTCATCTCATGCTCAACTGCTTGCAAAGCATTCATTACAACACTTTCTGTTTGAGCTGAAGCTTGCATCACCTGTTGTACCTATATGAGCATATTCATATTTTGCACCATCTGTTGCAAAACATCACTCGAGAATATATTCGAAGATTCTTCAATCTTGTCTTTCCTTCTCCTGATGACCTTTCACGTCGGGTTCACCAATGTCGAAGGGGTTTTTGTCGAAATGTCGAATCCACCGAGAATCAGAGGTAGAAGGAAGTAGAGATAAGAGATGGAAGAGAATAAAGATAATGCACAAGTGGTAATACGACAAAAACAAATCACAATGAATTGAATCAATATGTATTGAAAGAACCTGGAATCTTCGCACTACTCAGAAGCAATCTCCAGGCATTAGTTCTCCTTATGCTCCTTCGTAGACCAAAAATGTGGATCAAAAAAGTCAACTCTTTCTCAATTGCTCCGAACCCAAATCTGATGGCTCCGTTGGCTTCGAAAGGGAGATAAAACACCAGGACACCTAGTCACGGATCTCCCATATCACTCCTTTCAGTTCGATCTACAGTTTTCAACATGTTTACAACAATCGCGACCTGTGCGATTTCGTCAATCTGTCTTTTTTTATGAAAAATCTCCTAACTAGCTGAAAAAGCCAATTGCTTTTTGAATGACATCCTAATCTAAAAGCTTTTTTAACTTTTTTTAAATTTTTTACAATAAATAATATAAAATTATGGTAAAATTATCCAAAAATTTAATATTTTCGGATAATTCATACAACTCACATTAGTACTAATGGCTCAGATCACATTGACTCTCTAGATCAATAAAGAAATCGGATGATGATGCATGCCATACTTTTTTACATTGTGTTCTCATAATATCACGACAACGTGGACAGCTTACTATGAGACCACATCACATGAAAGAGACACCGTAGGGGAGCGAATGAATTTAAAGGAGATAGGCAAGATGGAAACGCTTTGGCCGCAGTCGAGTGCTGATAGTCACTTGCAGCTACCTCACGCTCCTTAAGTTTTTTCCGCTAAAGAAGAGCGTATTGTGAAACAAATACTCAAGTCTATCTGTACTCCGACGAGTATGATGCGTTTTCTCAAGTCTGCGTTTTCTAAAGACGACCAATTATCAAGGCTAAAATCCCATGATTGACATAAAATATGTCAAGTCTTTACTACGAATGGATTGTAAGTGACCTGTGTATTTTACTATTTGGAGTGTAGTCATTCATAATACTTTCTCGTTTGTAACAGTTTGTACTACAGATCGCGATTTACAAGTTGTCGAATTTAGTACAATGGATCTCATAGAAGGAGATTAAGACGTCATCTATTAAATCCACGAGATGGAAAGTAGTGAAGACAGTCTGTCTCTTTAAGAAATACTTATCTACCAGCATGCTCACGATACAAATCCACCTTATGCATCTTGTAGATAAAGTGAAGATTGTTGGACATATCCATACGCGATGGATATTCTTGAAGCGCTTCATGAAATCCCTGAAAGGCTTTGTGCGATAACGAGCTTGGCCAAAAGGTAGCATGGCCTAAGGTTGGTTAGTGTCTGCGACGCTAGTGCATATTTCACAATGGCTATCAACGGTGGATTGAGATAACAGTATGCTATGGTCGCGCTGAAGAACGATGATAGACTAACTGGAGATATGGTTGAAAATAGAGTAGAAGAAAGAATGGATGTTGCAATGAAGGAGAAAGTGAATCGCTTTTGTACGTTGCATCATTCTTCTATGGAGACGCAACTCGCTAGATACCAGCAAGCTATAAAGATCGAAAGCAAGCGCGATCTGAATTCTGACGTAGTACACATCATCAACCGATTCGATATCCCGAGGGCATAGAGGAGATGCCACGGTTTATGTCAACACGATGGTTATATGGAATTTTGACCGCAGCATCTCGCGAAGGGACGGAGGTCTTAAATAACCGAGTGAAAATTCTCGAGAGAATGTAATCCAAAAGTGATGACGTGTTTAGAGTTTGTCGTATATATATTTTATATACAACAACTAATTGAGTGTTTCTATGTACAATATAAAATAATTAGTACGTGGTCATATGGACCACATTTTTGCATGGAGGAGTGTATTGACAAAATGCGCTCCACAACAGATTGTGGTATTATGGCAAGGTTTGAGTAAGAGCCGACAATGCGCAATGGATCCAAACACAATTATAAATGAGATCGAGTATTTTGAGAACTTGAAAAGTATTGTCACGATAGATTATCATAGCTCTCCATGATCCTATTCGATGTGCAGTGATTCAAAGTGATACTTGAAAAAACCGGAGCAACAGTTCGACGAGATCCATTTGGATTTCTCGAAATAGATTTCAAAAAAAAATTAACAGATTTACGTGACCCATTTGTGTTGCTGATCCTTTAGAAACATGTGCATGGACTCATGTGTTTTTTAATTGTATTACAATATAGTACATGTCACAATAGTTAAATCTCTTGTAGGTGATTGTTAATATGTAATTTTCTATCCAAACCCTCGACAATCTGGATGGTGGTATATTATATCTTCAACTCCTCGAAGTGTGAAAGTTTATGATCAAAGCAATTTTTCGAGCATAGATGAGAACAATATGCAAATAGAAAAGTCGATATTGCAAGGAGTAAAGGCTACCGAAAGCTTAGAGTATGTAAAAAAGCCAGCATCAGGTAATAATGATGAAAATATAAGAGTCCAAGATTTTTTTAAAGAACAAGGTAAACTCAACCTTTTTGTGGTGACATGTCTATCACCTTTCTAGTCTATACGGAGTTGTGTCAGGAGATTGATATGAGACCATAAAATACTTCATACTTGGAACATCCACATACTTAATTTATTAACGAATCACTTATAAATGGATATAAAATATACATTTTAAATAAGATCATTTTTTTAAGATTTATATTACTATGCTTTGTAAGATTTATATTGATTATGCTAACATCATTTTTTGACTGTGTATGTGACATTTGTAAATATTTAGATCATCAGGATGAGTCAAATGATAAGCGACGAGGAGCTACAAGATATCTTCACGCATATCTCCAAATCAAATAACGAGATTCAAAGATATGACAAACTATCTTAAATACCATCAGGCCGCTCTATTAGATCTACTTCGGTCCGCTTTGATGCTTCAGTTTCTAATAGACGAGATCGACACTCAAGACTTGGATTAGACGAAGAGAGTGATTCAAGGAAATACTACAAAAATTCGGATGCAGTAAGCCCGCGGTCGACTCGAGATACAAATGCTACTCCTCGCTCTCATGACGGTTCGAGAGATAGTAACTCAAGTAGTTATAAAGATACGAACACAGTATCTCTCTCCCTGACATTGATAACGATGCTCTCTCGAACCGCCACGAGAGCGAGGAATAACACATATATCTCACGTCAACCGTGAGCTCACTGCATTCAAACCTTTGAAACATCTCCTTTTACCACTCCCTCCATCTACCCTACGTCTGAAGCGTCAACCTCATCTACTAAAAATCGAAACCTGACGTAGATCTAATAAGGCGGCCTGACGATATCCAAGATAGCTCTTGCTTCGTCGTATCTCTGAATCTCGCTATCTAATCTAAAGTTATACATGTTAGGATCTCGTGCAGCTGCTCATCGCTTATTCTCAACTCATCTTAATGATCTAAATATCCATAAAAGTCACTTGTGCAAACAGAAAATAATATTAACATAAACAATATAAATCATACAATATACATTATAAAAATCTTTTAAAAATAATTCTACTTAAAATACATATCTTATATATCCTTATAAGCGATTCAACCAATTGAGTAGGTGAATGCTCCAAGTATAAATTACCCTATAATCTCATGTCAATCTATTGACACAACTTTACATGCACTCAAAGGTTGATAGTTATGTCACCACAAACAATGAGTCCACCTCGTTCTCAAAGAATTCTTGGACTCATGTATTTTTATCATTATTATCCGATATTAACTCCACGTCTTACAATATCAACCTCTATTTGCATATTGTCCTCATCTATGCTCAATATATTGCTTTAATCATAGACTCTCACATTTCGAGAAGCTGAAATATAACATATTACTATCGAGATTATCAAAGATTTTGATAAAAATTTGCATATTTTCAATCACATATAAAAAAGATAACTATTATGACATGTACCATAACGTAATATAGTTTAAAAACAAAAGTTTATACATATATTCACAATAAATCGGCTACACAAACGAATCTCGCATATCCGTTCATTTTTTTTTTCAAAATCTATTTTGAAAAATCAAAATACACTTCATTGAATTGTCACTCTAAACCATTACACATCGAATAAAATCATAAAAAAGCTACCATAATCCACCACAATAATACTTTATAAGTTTTCGAAATACTCCATCTCATCTATAACCATATTTGAATACGTTACTCATCAACTCTTGCTCGAACCTTACCACAATACCATAACCTGTTGTAAAAACGTATTATCAATAAACTTCACACAAAAACACTATTCACACGATCACATTACACTAATTATTTTGTAGTATACCAACCAACTTTCAATTATAAGATTTATATCTTGTAGCAGATAATCTCATTTCTTAAATATCTTTCCATTTTCATCAATCATTGATATTTTTTTCAAATATTAATTAATAATTAATAATTTCTCTTATCAAAATAACAAAATAATGTCTTACAAGGAATTTAACAATGTCACAACACTAGAAGTTTTTTCCAATTACATATTGATTTTTAAATTACTCTTTTTATATTTAAGCTTAATATAAGAAAAAGCTACAATAACTTATTTTTTCCCATCTTTTATGTTTTTTTCTCTATCTTCTATATTTTTTAATTTTTTATTATTTTCATTTTTCTTTTTACTCTTCTCTTTATCATCTATTTTCAATTCTCTTTTTTTTCTTACAATAACTATTCAATCTTCTATGTTATTTAATTATTTCTCTTTATAATTAGTAGTAATAATTAATATTTGATATATATTTATATTATTGAGAGAATGAGAATTTAATTTTAAAAATATGAGAAGGTTTTAATGAAAAAAATGAGAATATTAGATAAGTTTTTTAAAAAATTAAATTAAAAAAATAAGTTTAAATTAAGAGATAAGTTTAAGAACCCTCTAAAGACTTAAGGCTTTTCAAACCTATAACAAAAATAATATAACAATAAAAAGTGAATAAAAATTTATATTGACTTTATGTTTACGTAAAAATCATAATTAACTTTACGTTTACAAAATTATACATTAAAAAATATCAATTCATATTATATTAATATACAACACAAATTATATGATTAAAAATTAACATATAAATTTTGCATAGTTGACTAAACAAGCTTGATTTAAAAATCTCCTTGTCCATAAACTTCACATCAAAGCCTCAACGCTTAAGAGCCAAGGAATAACCAAAGTTTCTCTCCAACTAAGCACCTAGTCCCACTACAATGTACATCACATTTTTATAAAGGCATGAAGATTAATGGATCAATACAAGTTTTCAAAAGCACTATGCTCTTTTACCCCCGGGAGTGTACCGTGCGTAGGATTAACTTAATAACCTTCCTATCTTCACAAGGATGAACCGACTTTGATGATGAGATTTCAACCTTCCAGAGAGAAACGACCATTATTATGAGGCAGGATCCCCGGACACTCAATTGCACTTACCTCCACCCAGCCAGGCTACAAGTGCCGATAACTGGTCGCGCTGCTTTAGATACTACAGTATCCGTATTAATAGGTCGCACTGCCTTTAGATACTCCCGCATACTCACACGAATTAGGCAAAGTTATAGTTGTCTCACCATTTACTCTCAACACAGCACCTTCAGTCGACCCATGTTTTAGATCTCGCGTTTCATTTTAGAGGTCACATTTTAGTTGTACTCGTAACACCTCTCTCTCTCTCTCTCTCTCTGATAAAATAGTATGCAACTACAGCCTTCAGAAACCAGGAAGATGACAACACTCGTCACTTCAATCTCGTACATTTAACCATGGCGCAAAACCTTCGTTCAACCAAAAGCCATAGAGGCAGTTTCTCAGGAGAACGAAGCCTATACTATGGCCAACAGACTAGATCAACAAGTATAGTTAGCACTGTAAACTGCCAAGCGAAGGACCCCGCAGTCTCCATCCTATCGACAAGCATTGGTTCCGAGTAAGCGAGGGGCTTTATGATATCCTGCAGCATGACAAGAGATTCGATCAATATCACGTAATCAGAGTTTGCGATGAAGACGAACAGTCATTGAATACATGAGTTAATCCTAGGAAATCTATCGCTCTTAAGAGTTTATTTGAGAAACTTTGATCACTATATTAGAATAGTTCCCGTCCAACTAAAGAACTTACTGTATCAGAACAGCTTAATTCCAAGTTCGACGTCCACTTCTTCAGTGCGATAGAAATTTTTGTTATAATCAACGCAATTAAACACTACCCAGCTGAAGTTCTTACTGTATGACAACATTTACAAAGCCATAGAAGTCCAGCAGCAATTCAGAAGTGGTGGACTGATTCTGGAGTCAGGGCAAGCTTACTTGCTGCAATCCTGGTTGGGGTTTAAGGAGTACGGGAAGGGCACGCCGCAGACGCCGGGAAGAGCAGCAACGGCAGAAGGCTTGGGATTGAAGGACTTGGCTTCTTTCTCAAAGCATGAGCAGATCAGCTGCCGGGCCTGCTTGGTATTGGCCAGGTTGTTCAATTGCTGGACTCCAGTGCAGCACCCAGGCGCGGGCTGAGCCACTCCTTTGAGAAGAAAGCTCCCACAATTTTCCAACTTGCTAAGCACCTGCAGCAGCCGCAACAATCAGCATGCTACCTCGTCAGCTCGTTCAATAACGAACACGGATGTAGAGGCTTCAAGAATGGATCGGAAGTAACTCACCTCACCACAAGAGATAGTTTGCGCAGTGCTAGCATGCATCATAACGATGAGCACTGATATTACCAGGAGCAAGCAGAGAGATCGGCCTGCCATCGCTCTCTCTCTCTCACCAACAGCCTGTGTGATCGGCGTAAGTTCGCACTCGCAACTTTGTTCTTTCTTCCTGCGACTTGCTATATATTTCACCTCACCCAAATTACGTTACATTACATTACACGTAATGATAATAGTAATAGTGATAAACATAATCATAAACATCATATACTTATACTAAACTAATAAATAAGTATTAATAAAAGGCACGGCGGCACGCAACCGATCACCAGCGCTTCGCTCATAAATGCCATTGACCTTTGTCAGTCGATGAAAATGTAATATGTGAGAGAGGGACACACGTTGCTTTCCGCACAGATATGATGATGCGACTCCCATCAGATCTTTAATAAATGAATGCCACCAACCTCCTCCGCTCTTTTCCTTCTTCTGGGATCTGAATTCTCTTGCCGCTGCAGCTTGCTTATTAGATTTAAACTTTGCATCCAAACCTCTTACACTATAGTAATTACGACGTCAGGTTGGTACCGTCCATGCGCTCATCACCTTGGTGTGACCATTGTTCACCAAAAACCTAGGTTTAATGTAAAGTGAATTGCAAATTTTTTAAAATAACCTTCAAAATCTGACGATCTGCATACAGAGGGACCTCGGCATGGAAGCCACACACTTGAGAACTAAAATCACTGGCTTCTAGGTGAAGCCTCCCCTACTCGTTGTATTATTGTCCTCTCTTTTCTATTAATATAAATTCTCTGCCTTGATGGAAAAAAAAAATAACCTTCAAAATTGAAAGAAGAAGGCTTAAAATCTCGAACTTTGGAAAACATTTAGTCATAAAAATGGCAAGTACATGTAATTTGATTCAAAAATCCCTATAAAAATTTGAGTTAAAGGTTTTTGTATATGCTACGAAAAATATTTTTCGTGAACTATATATATTATTATTATTACAAGTATACCGATTACCAATTGCTCTCTTTGCCCATAATGGTGCACCAGCATTCTGTGTGCACTAAGGTGGAACGCTAGGCCACTTCATGGCTATAAAGCGGCAAGCAATGTATCGCATGACAATTTCACTTAGCAATCCATTTCTCCTCTTTTTCTCTTCTCTTTTCCCTTTTTGTTTCTAATTTTTTTCTCATATCTCTTTCCCCTCCCAATTCTCTGTCTAATTTTCTCTCTCTCTTTCTCTCTTTGCCTTTTATTTTAGTTTATTTTCTCTCATCTTTTGGTTCTCTCTCTCTCTCTCTCTCTCTCTAAAATTTTATCTTTTCTCTCTCTATGTTCATATTCTCTCTTCTTTTTTTCTCCCCTCAATCTCTTAAAGTATGTAAATATTATCTTTCCCCTATCTATAATTCTCTCTTTATGTTCATATTCTCTCTTCCCTTTTATTCTCTCTCTCTCTCTTCCCCCTCTCTTAAAAATGTTTAAATTTAAAAAAGACTTTTCTCTTTCCTCTTTTTTCCATCTCTCTTCCTTTTTTTCTCTTTCTTCTTTTTCTTCTCCTCCTCTTCTCTCTCTCTCCCCCCTTTTCTTCTCTCCCCCCCCTCTCTCTCTCTCTCCCTCCCCCCTCTCTCCCTGCTTTTCTTCTCTCTTTCCCCTCTCTCCTCTCTTTTCCGACTCTCTCTCTTCTTGTTTTTCCTTTTTTTTCTTCTCTCTCTTCATTCTCTCTTTAAACATTTTTTTAAATCTTTTCTCTCCCTGTTCAAATTTTCTATTATTATTATTATTATTCTTTTTCTTATTCTTCTCTCTCTCTCTCTCCCCCTTTTCTTCTCCCCCCTCTCCTCTCTTTTCCTTCTCTCCTCCTTTTTTTTCTCTTTATATCTTTCTCTTAGTATTTTGTTCTCTCTCTCACTCACACACACACACACGCACACACACTCTCTCTCTCTCTCTCTCTCTCTCTCTCTCTCTCTCTCTCTCTCTCTCTCTCTCTCTCTCTCTCTCTCAAAGTGTGAGAAAAATTGTCAAAAAATCTTTAAATTAAAAATTTTAACATTATTTAATTAAAATTTTTAATCTAGCTGAGAGAAAGAGAGAGAGAGAGAGAGAGAGAGAAACTTTTGATTTAAAAAGAAGTTTGATTTAATTAAAGGAGAGAGAGGAGAAAAGCCTAGGTCCTACATGTTGTCAAGTGTTTTTGTGAAAACTGAAAACCCCTAGAAAATCTATAGATAGGTTGGAATTTTGTTAGCTTAGTCGTTTACATAATTGATTGTTTTGTCGTTTCGTAGTTGGATTTTCTGTATTAGCTTATGATTTGTTTTTGTCATTTTTTTTGGATTTTTTAGTATGGAAACTTGATAGCCTTGGTCGAGATTGGAGTTTTTTTTAACACGTTGGAGCTAGAGTTTGTTAAATCTACTGAATATTGTGGAATAGGCATGTCCTCTTACCGAAAATTTTGCACATTACAGGGTTTATGGGTTCATGACCACTTCACATTGCACTTGTCTCTAATACACTACACTCGTTGGGGGTCGTCTCCCGATTTTTTCACATACTTCCATGTTAAGGATTGGGTTGATGCACGTTTTACACCATCATTGAGTACTTACACTGCATGAGGGGCCCGTTGTAGCTATGTGCAATAAATTTTAGTTGCACATGCACTTGAGAGAGCACATTTCATTATACACGCACAAGAGTCTGAATTTTCATCACTAAGTTAAAAACCTCTAGTTGAGTGGGAAAGGTGGTTGGATGAGTTTGAGGGTCGTGAAGTATGTCACTAGTTGTAAGATGGGTTATTTTTATCTCGTTGATAACTTGAGGATCATTATTTTAAGTGATAGTAGTGAGGTTTTGGGTGGGTGGTGTGATGAAGGAGACAAGAGAGAGAGAAGGAGAGGAGAGAGAGAGGGTGCAAAAGAGAGAGAAATACTGTAGGAAGTGAGAGAAAGAGAGTGACGAGGAGAGAGAATGACAATGAGAGAGAGAGAAGCCATGAGAGCTTGGAGAAGGAGATGAAGATGAAAGGAGACTTGTATTAAAATCTGATGATAAAAAATCAAGTCCTTAACACCTTATATACCAACCAGTGTAGCTAGTATTTCCCCCTTATTAAATCCCCCTCTCTTACATTCCATCCCCACCGAAGGTTTTTGCCCTAAAAAACAATTTGGGCACTTATGCTAGCTGGGTAGGAGCAGATCAGAGTACTACTCTGTTGCATTATTACAAGGATATACAAATGAATGATGAGGTATTATTGCATATGTTGGGTCATTGGGGTATGTATGTTACATGGGTCTTATTGGGGAATTATAAAAAATGAAATTTGACCCAAGTATCTTGAGTAAATGTGAGTTGCAGACAATGGACAGCAAGTTGTTTACTACAGGACCCTACTGTAGTAAATTTGTCATAACTTTCTGTAACCATATATCAAAACGGAGCTCTCGAGGAGTACTTTTAGCCCATGTATGGTGTCCGTTGCTATCCATAGTGCAAGGTAAAATCTGCTTTGAAACAGAGAGCTATCTACAGCCAATCTAAGAGAAAATAGGGCCACAGTTAGCTAGATTTCAACTAAATCTTCTTCTAATAGGTATGGAAAATCTTCCAAAACTGAAGCTGGCCTCCAAGAAGCTTCCTCAAGTGGTAAACCTTGCCACTTAATCAAGTATTCCATGATGGAGCGAGAGCGATGCTTCTTTTCCCTTTGTTCTATGATTTGCTCAGGTATGTATTGAATGATACCTTCTTCATCTATCGGTGGTAACTCCTCAACATAATCCACTGATGATCCAATGAAGGGCTTCAATTGGCTCACATGGAAGAAATTATGAATTTTCGTGGATGGCGGTAGTGCTAACCGATATGCCAAGTCTCCCACTCTTTTGATAATCCGATATGGCCCATAGAATCTGTGAGCCAAGTTATTGCTGGACCCATCCTTAAGGGTGGCATATCTGGACTTGGGCACCTTCAAAAGCACCAAATCCCCTTCTTAGAATTCAACATCCCTTCTTTTTTCAACAGCATAAAGCTTCATTTGATCCTGAGCTTTCTTCAAGTTGACTTTGCATTGCTGAAGTAAGGCCTGCATTTTATCCAATTCCTCCTTGCTTTGTGGGTTTATTTTATCATTGAACATAACCGTGGGGGGGACCTTATAGCCATACAATGCCTCGAATGGTGAAACTCCAATGCTAAAGTGTATAGAGTTATTATAGGCAAACTCAGCCAGATCCAACCATGAGTCCCAAGTATTCTGCACATCATAACAGAAATGCCTCAAGTAAGTTTCCAGCCACTTGTTAACCTTCTCTGTTTGGCCATCAATCTGTGGATGGTAAGCAGTGGAAGGGGCTAACTGAGTGCCCATAGAGCTAAAAACTGTCTGCCAAAAATTGCTCATGAATTTAGTATCCCGGTCATGCACAATGACCTATGGTAAGCCATGTAATTTGAAAATATGTTCCATGAATTGGCTAGCTACTTGAGAAGCATTATATTGAGTCTTTGTAGGAATGAAATGGGCTACCTTGCTGAGTCTGTCCACAACTACATAGATGTTGTTCCACCCCTTCTTGGTCATCGGTAGGCCGGTTATGAAGTCCATAGTGATGTGTGTCCATTTGCCTTCGGGCATAGGCAATGGCTGTAGTAAACCAACTAGTTTTAAGGTACTGTCTTTGTTTTGTTGACATGACACGCAGCTCAAGACAAAATCCTTTACATCCTTCCATAGGCCCTTCTAATGAAAGCTTTTAGCAATTTTGTCATAACTTTTTAAAATATGCCCAAGTGACCAGCTGTAGGGGAAGAATGCATATCTTGCATGATCTTTTGCTTGAATGGGGAAGTGTATGCGATGCAATCCTGCCCTGAAACCATAAGAGACCGTTCTTAAGCTGATATGGAGAGTTTTCTTCTACATGACCTTGTTGTAATTTCTGGAAAATATGGCTGAAATCAGTATCTAACAAATAGGCCTCCTGAAGCTCTTCTATCCAATCACTATGAAGTTCCATGATGGCTGAAACTTTACAAGCCCACATTCTTGATAATGAATCAGCAACTACATTGTCTTTTCCCCATGGATGTGTAATATCAAAGTCATAGTTCTGCAATGTAGCTACCCATCTGCGTTGTTTAGGGGTAAGATTAGACTGAGAGAGGAAGTATTTGAGGATCCTATGGTCGCTCTTGACCCTAAATCTGCTGCCATACAAATAGGGGTGCCATTTCTTAATGGCATGAAGGATGGCCAGCATTTCTTGGTCATATACGTTCATGGTCATCTCATTTTTAGCAAGTTTGCGGCTCTCAAATGCTATAACTCCATGCACTTGTAACAATATAGCCCCTATGTCTCTGCCACTAGCATCACACTGAATGGTGAATTCTTTTGAAAAATCTAGGCAAACCAAGATGGGCGCCGAGGTAAGCAATTCTTCGAGGTGATTAAACCTCTTATCAGCTATGGCATCCCAGAAAAAGGCCTCTTTCTTAAGCCTATCCATCAAGGGAGCTACAATAGTGGCATAATGCCTAATGAATCTGCGATAGAATGATGAGAGACCAAGAAATCCTCTAAGTGAAGTGGTATTTGCAGGTGTGGGCCAGTCTTTTATACACTGCACTTTCGTAGGATCAGCCCTAATTCCATCTTCACTAACAATGTGCCCCAAGTATTCCACCTCCATTGCATGAAAGAACATTTTGTCTCCTTGGCAAAGAGCCTATGATGTCTCGATACATCAAACACTTGCCTCATGTGCCAAAGGTGATCCTTCAGTGATCTATTATTGATGAGGATGTCATCAAAGAAGACCAACACAAATTTGAAAAGAAAGGGCTGAAGTATTTTGTTCATTAAGCTCTGAAAGGTGGCTGGTGCATTAGTTAACCCGAAAGGCATGATCAAGAAATGATAAAGCCCCCGATTAGTCTGAAATGATGTTTTGACCTCATCCCCTGCCCTCATGCGGATCTGGTGATAGCTTGACCTCAAATCTAACTTTGTAAAGTACTTAGCTCCCTTGAGTTCATCCAGCAAATCATCCATGGGTGGAATAGGGTACCTGTTCTTCACGGTGATCTTATTAAGATCCCTATAGTATATGCACATCCTGAAAGATCCATCCTTCTTTTTGACCAATAACATAGGGGAAGCATATGGTGAAGAACTGGGCTCAATGAATCCCATGTCTAGTAATTATTTGACTTGTCTGGTAACTTCTTCTCTTTCGCACCTAGACAATCTGTAAGGTGGCTTGTTCACAGGCTTTGACTGAGGCTCCAGATCTATGGGATGATCAACTGCCCTATTAGGGGGTAGTGTCGTAGGTACTTGGAAGAGGTCCTTGTACTCTTCTAAAAGAGTTTTCAATGCTGAATTCTTTACTGTTTTAGTGGATTGATCTGAATTTTCTTTATTTAACTGCAATACAAAGATTTGGGACCGTTTCTTGAACTCTTTCTTGAGTTGTCTGCTCTGGTAATGAGCTAAAATTCACTATCATTTTGAATTCCATGCAAGTGAATGAGCTCTCCTGCACTGACAAACTCCATATACAACAAGGAAAATTCCATGGTTATAGTGCCCAAAGTTTTCAGCCAATCACAACCCAAGACAACATCTATAGGCCCCATTTCTAATGCAATTAAATCCAATTGCTCTCCAAAATTTTTTGCAAGCTAAATGTGAACAATAGGGGATACTTGTGTGCTAATTTCTTCATCCCCATTGGTAACTTGCACCTTCAATGGCTAATGTAAATCAGTGGGAAAACACTTCAGCCTGTCTATGACTACTCTGTTAATGAAACTACGAGTGCTACCACTGTCCACGAGTATGAACACATCCTTCCCATAAATTTGGCCCTTAATATGCAATGTATTAGGACTTCTGGATCCTATCTAAGCATCCATTGATATGGTATAAGCAGTGGCAGTATGTATTTCAGCATGTGGTTCGATCTTTCTACCCATATCCCATGATAAATGGCCACCAGGGTCAAAAGGAAAAGAGTTGATAGGGTCTAAGAACTCTTCTTGAGCAAACTCTTCATCAGTATCATATGTTTCAGCAATCATCATAAAAGCATGTGTATCCTCAGGGTCCTCCTCTGAGTCCTCAAATACCAACATGCTGTAAACCCGTGCCTTAGCATTTCTAAAAAGCACATTTTGAGGCATGATAAGCTGTATACTTCTCGCCACACTTAAAAAAAAACCATTTTTTCTTTCTTTCTTTATACAAATCCATGGGAATGGACCTTCAACTACCAAAGGCTGAAGCATTTTTATTTTTGTTGTCCCCTTGCCTATTATCCATTCTTGGGTTGTTTGCTGTCCTTAAATTGCCTTGTGGTCTTGAGGGATTAGAAGTGGGGTATGTGGGGATTTTTGGAGTGCTGAATTGCATGTTACCACCACCATAACTGGCCCCAAATTGCCCCGGCCTTTTAGCATCTCTTTGCTGTCCAGAATATGACTGCATGTGTCCTCTTTGCTGCCCAAACACAGGATGAGATGCCCCTCTTTGTTGTCCATACTGAAATGAAGCATCCTGGTGATACTTGCGAGAGTACCTCTCAGCCAATTCAATAGCTTTGAACAAATCTGATGGGTTTTGAGCTGAAACATCATCTGAGAGTTGGGGATCCAGCCCATACACATACTTATGTAACTTGGCATAATCACTAATCGACTCAACATACATGATAAGGTTGAGGAACTGATTTGTGTATTCTCTAATAGCAAGACCACATTGTTCAAGGCCATACCATCGGCGGGCAAGCTTTTCTTTCTCCACCGATGAGACAAATACTTGCACCATGAGTGCCTTGAATGCTTCCCATGAGTTCACTTGTTGATTTTCTCTTTTAATGTGCCTCCACCATGTATGTGCAAATCCTTCCAAGTGGATTGTTGCAAAATGGATCTTTTGGTCATCATTACGGGGCAAGATGTCAAAATAATCCTCAATCTTGGAGAGCCACTCTTTAAGTTCAACTGGGGATGATGACTGACCATTGAATTTTGAGAAGACAATCTTGTCTCTCAGCTCTCTTTCATGATTAGGTGGCTGTCCCACATATCCAAACTAAGGTTGATTCATGTGGCTACCCAAAAATGAACCATTGTTAGAGAAATTTCTGCCAAAAGATGGCTGAGCTCACATGGATGGCATGGGCCCTTGTGATGACTGAAAATTTCCCCTCATTGAATTGTTCATGGGCTCCACCTGTCTATGTGAAGGCTCTCCTTGTTCAAAAGTACTGTTAGGGATGCCCATTCTCCCCAAAATGCCTTGAGAGCTCATATTTGCTGCATTCACTAGTGGGGTCATCATTCGTTCAGCATGCATACCCAATCTATCCTCATGTTCTTTTCCTTTCATTTGTAATTCCATCCACTTAGTGAGTTGGGCAGCAAGTGTGTCCATAGTGGTCTTCATTTGACCAATGCCTTCCATCAATTCTCTATGTCCATGCCATGAGAATAATCTTCATCTTCTACCTCAGGGTTAGTTTCAGCCCTCGGGGCACGTGCATCCCTTATTTGTTGCCAAAGGTCATCATTTGCCTTAGTTTTTCCCTTATTCCCTGCCATGGTTAGGTGCAATCCCGTTAGACCACCTGTCACTCTTTTGCTCGTAACTTGAGCTAGGAAGCTTTGATTGATCTACTTTTTTGTTCATACCAGAGCCAAGGATGCCCTCTTCAAATTGAGCATAAGCATGTGCTCCCAAAATTTATATGGAAAATTCTGTAATAGGAAAAGTAATGTTGTACTGTGCAGTCCAGCAGCCTGTCTACACCTGTAGGAGACCTGTTTTGACATGTAAGTATCTTGTGGAGTCCAAATAGAGTTCCAAAATTGATCAAAGCCCTTAGTAGGACCTGTGGGCACTCTATGAGACCAGCACCTCAGTTCCTAGGAGTAGGTTTAGCTCTATAAATGCAAGCAAATTGCTTACAACACCCTGTGAGGGTTAAGAAAGGGGTTGCAATGGATTATCCTGTCAATGCATAACTGAAGGGTCATCCCACGTGGCATAATGCATTGCCCAGTCATCTAATTTCACTGTTTGTAGCCTTATTCTAGAACTGAGCATGTCATAAGCATCTCTTAGCACAATTTGCCCATGCATAGGCATCTCTCATACATCCCAAGCATTGCATTCACTGCCATTGACTGCATATGTATTTTCATGTCTCCAAATACATCCTCAATAAAATTTCCATACATTTGCAGCTAGTAATACATCCATACATCCGTCAATATCTCAGTTCTTCAAGTGGATACCTGCACCTACAAGCAACTTTGGGCTGCGGATCACCGAGAGGTGGGTAAAGTTCCCCTCGGGCCGGTTGTGCACCCCTTCAAGGTCTTTGATGGCAAGGGGGGGTCACCCCTCTTTTGTCTTGCCACCTCGCCTGAGAAGTAATTCTTTTCATGAGGTGCATGGAATTGAATTGGGAATAAGGAGAGGGATTACCGAGCAGTGACTCACTGCTAACTCACCTCATTTACAATGTATTTTAGGGATTAATATTTGCTCAAGCAATCATGACAAGTCAAGAGGTTAGGGTGAGGCAATCAGTAAATAATAGTGAGAATTCTCAGCATGGAATGGATCATCCTGAATGCAAGGAAGCCTAAGAGAGAACTGAAATTAAATTGGCAGCATGTAAGCATTGAAATTTGGAAGAAAATGCATGATTAATTACTTGAATCTCTTCCAACAAGAGGCTTTTAAAGCTCAGCAAGAGGATGAAATTAGAAGATAGCTCAAGAGTCAATTACCGCTTAGATTGGTGAAGATGGCTATGAATCAATGGCCAATGTCCCCATGATCAGCCTCCAATGCTCCCATTAGCTCCATGATGACAACTTTAGCCAAGAATTGAGTCTTCAAGCTTGATTCTTCAATGGGGAAATGAAAGGTTGAACTCTAGTAGTTCTTAGCATGCCTTGAAGATCATAGAAGAAGAATGCCCCAAAATCTCACCCCATAATGCCTTCCCATGCTCCATAGCTCTTCCCATTGAATAAAAAAGATCCATTGATGGCAAGGAGTCCAATCTTGAAGCCCCGAGACCCAATCTTGAAGGGAACTTGAAGAAATTGAAGGTCGTGGTCTATGGCTATGGCTACCCTAAATGTCCAGCTTGCAATCTTGCCTCCATCTTCAAGTACGGGCCTCTTGATGCTTGCTTCATCAAGGATTCCTGTAGGTACAAGTCCCTAGGACCAAGGAAGGCAAAAGCCCTCAAGAATCAGTGAATGCTAAAGGAGAATCCATGGCTGTCGATGGCCTACACCTGTTAGGTATTCAGAGGCTGAAGGATGTTGAAGAGGATGAAAAGGAGGCTTCAATCTTGCTGGAAGGAACTGTCAGATGATGGGGAAGAAGGCTAGGATGAAGAAGAGGCTTGGTCTGCTCTACTGGTTTTACCCACGATGCAGCCCAAAATTTTTGTCAAAAATTACGGGTTGCTTCCTGGAGAGAAAGGGAGGGTCAAACTAGTCCCTGGACAGCTTAAACTGATGGCTTTGATCCTTGTGCGGCTCAAGAAGAGTGATGAAGATCACTGGGGCTGAGGTTGAAAAGATCCATGGTGTTTCTCCTCCATGGGAGCTTGGCAGGAGCTTGAGAATGAGGAGAGAGAAGATTGCATATGAAAAGTAACCAAGAGTAACTCTTCCCTACTTCTTGTGACCATTGTTTCTAAAATTTTACCTTCAAATTAGGCCCAGAATGACCCATGACCTGCTAAATGTGGTGTTTCAACCTCCAATCTTGGTCCAAGGACTCCATTAATGCTCTTGACTGCTATCCTCTTCATCCTTGACTTGTGGCTCTTCAGTGTTCCTCTATTTTTGTGCCTGTCATTGTGTACCTGAAGCTTCCTGGATTTTTAAACTGAAAAGGATGGTAACTGAGCATGTAAAGTAACTAAATGGATCAGAACTAGAGCTCTGATACCACTTGTAATGAAGGAGAAGGAGAGAGAGAAGGAGAGGAGAGAGAGAGAGGGTGCAAAAGAGAGAGAAATACTGCAAAAAGTGAGAGAAAGAGGGTGATGAGGAGAGAGAAAAACTAGAAAAGAGAGAGAAAGATAGTGAGAGAGAGAGAGAGAAGCCATGAGAGCTTGGAGAAGGAGATGAAGATGAAAGGAGACTTGTATTAAAATCTGATGATCAAAAGTCAAGTCCCTAACACCTTATATACTAGCCAGTGTAGCTAGTATTTCCCCCTTATTAAATCCCCCTCTCTTACAGGTGGAGAGGAGAAGAATACTTCATTGCTGTGTTGAGAGGTGAGGATAAGGATCGTAATTAAACCAAGGAATTGTCTTTGTATCTTACATGAAGCACAAGCACATGTAGATAGGTTAGGCACAATTTCTCCTGTGTATCCATATTTTTGTGTGAAGCATCGCTTGAATGATTGCATTGCATGGATGCGATATAACATTTTTTCTCAAATCATAAATGATTGAGTATGACATATATTTTCAACATCATAATTTTTATCAGGACACATTGCATTGTGATAAAGCTTTTAAATAACAGAAATGTCAAAGGGGATCGATAAAATAATGTTTTTTCTTGGAGAATTATGAAGGGGATTTCTGCCAACTAGTGGCATTAGAGGGTGTCATGGGTAGACATAAAAAATTTAGAAAGAGTTTAAGTGAGCTAAAGCAATGGATTGCTTAAAAAATTTGAAGATTGTGGTGTTGACATTTATCGTGGTTTTGCCGCATGTGAGGTTCTTATCGATAAAGATAACAAATTTATGGGAATATAATCAAATGTTATGAGCATTTCAAAGAGTGGTCAAAGAAATTTGTCAAGTGTGGAATTAAGAGGGCTTGATCTTGAGCCTCTTGTTGCTATATTCTACTAGCCCTAAGCTGAAGTGCCATGATATGGGAAAAGTAAAGTATTGCTAGTTAGAGATTGGTTAGTGGAACATGAGAGATAGAAAATGGTGAATGGAGGGGTAGTCATATACTCGGCATGTATCAATTTTTTTTCTCGAAGTGTCCAAGCTATTGCAGCTTATAAATTTTGTCATGAGCTAGCTACAATGTGTCAGAGTGTCATCTGACATGTGAATATCCAATCTCTCTTGGACATTCTATGGGTGTCGCAAGAGCTCGAATCATCATCAATTTCATCATATGTTTTGCATAAAAGACAAGAGGATTGGTGTTCCTGGGATATGCAATGGTGGGGCGGATGCTTCAACAAATTGTGATCTAATGAGATCAAATTTCAAGCTATAGGAACATCAATTTGACCACAAGCATAAAACTAAAGGCTCAAGAAGGCATGGCGGCCATGAAAAATAGTGTGAACACACTAAATGTTATCCTCCATGATAAGCTGAATGCACCATAGTCACTCAAGCTCTACTTGGGATATACTCTATATAAGATTCCCTTTTTTGTTCAATGGTGAACCATCACAGGTGGGTGTCATGAGGGTGTAGTCCTAAGATGTGTCTACATGTTGTATCTTTCTATTTCATGAATACAAGGATTCCTTACTAATGCATTATGTGTCCCTTTCTGTGTACCATTTCTATACTTTATGACATGTTACCACTTGTTGAGAGATGCACCTTCATTGACCAAGAAAAAGAGGGGAAAACAATGAAAACAACAGCAGTTACAGGTGGTTGTGGACCCCAAGAACATTGAGACCAAGAGCATTGGAGAGCTGAGGAATAAAGTATCGAGTCCATCCACCAATGAGCCCATTGATGTCTCTCCTAGTAGCGGTGGAATCTCAGATACATCCGTGTGCTCTAAAAAATCAAAGCTGCCATTGCCATCAACGGTTGCTTGCAACACCCAATCCACCAACAACAAAACTCACATTGACCAATCAAGAGTGGATACAACGCTGTCACAACAGGATGACAAATCTACACCGATCACATTCGAGGAGAACCATGACAAAATAGTAGCAAAACCTCAGGAAAAATGCACAAACCCCGAGAGCGTAAGAGATCCTGGTGTTGACCAATCTTGCTCATCTAGGCCTGAGCCCCCAGCTATGCTAAAGCCTAGGAAAACTCCTAGAACTTTACATGAGATAGCAACCGAGCAAGCCATTGTTGAACATAGAAATGTCACAGAATGCTTAACTGAGTTGGATGTTAAGCTCAAAGTATTCGCACGTGTCTATGTCCTGGCAGACATGGGCACATTCCCTAAGGAGCAGCTTGAAGAATACTTACCATTTTCCCTATCCTAGGAAGAGCAAGAACATCTTAACGAGCACTATGACAGGCTCCTGCATGAACGCATGTGACTCATCTCTGACGAGGAAGCTGACGAACTATGCTTGACTGTAACATTCAATGATGCGCTCTACCAACCAAATCTCTTAGAGATAGAGTAGCTAAAGCGACAATCAGAGGGTCGAAGTCAATTCGAGAAATGTTGGTTTGAAAATCGTGTTGCAATGGCCAAACTAGGAGCCCAAATCATGATATCCTCAGAAGAGCAATTGGCCAAATGGCGGTCTCAAAGAGACCCAACCTATGTGGGGCCAACTTCCTTTCGAGTGCTGACTGCCATTCAGGGTGCAGACTTAGCTGGAACTAGCCAAGAGAACTCTTTGGTTGATAAGGTTCTCACGGAGGAGGAGTTACATGTTGCTAGTAGACTTGGACAAGGTTCCATGCTACTCGATGTTGCAAAATATCTATTAGTATTGAGTAAGCTGCCAGGAGTACTAGATGTCTGTGCCACACTTCAGTACAATCGAGAGTTCTACAATTGGCTTTTATCCTCGTGAAGTGACATGGATTCGTAAATATGTATATAAATAAACAATGATTTTTGTGTGGCCCTGTATAGACAATATCAACACACACAAGCAATGATAGTCAAGTGCAGGGAGAAGAGTTGGGTTTGACATGATAAGCTCCTCACGTCCTCCTCTCATCACACATTTAGAAGTCGTGTGACCATTCCCACCTCCAAGTGAAGGATGCAACCCTCATTACCGCCATAGGAATCCTTGACCAACATTTCTAAGGGTGTGGACTGGGTACCGTCCCTTCCTATATACCTTTCCCCTTTACGGTCCACGCAACCAGTCCACGCAACTTAACATAAGCTAAGATCTGCTAATGGCTGGAGACCAAATGAACATCATCATAGGGGCCGTCCCTCTACTACAACCACTGCATGCCTCACCTCTCCCCTCCTCGTCATATGCGCTTGATAACCCACTGTATAATCCCTTCCATGCGAATGGTTTTATCCTGTCTCAAGGCCTAATCCTTGGTTTGCATTTTGCAGGTCCCCCTACGTAGCAGACATGGAGCACCCAGTGCAACTGGCTTGCAAAGACGCTCTCTGCCGGAGCATGCTGCACAAGCTCCTTCGCCGGAACGCTACGTGCCTAGCCTCAAAAGGTATGCAAAGAAACGAGGCCCCAAGTGACACCGCCCCGGACGTAGGCCAAAAAATCCCCAGGCCAGGGGAATAGAAGCTCATGGGAGCACACAAGGCGTGGCAACACCGGTTGTGCGGGCCCCCAATAGACGCTCGGGCACCAAGTGCTCGAAAGCGGAGAGGGCAGCTCGAGACAAGGAAGAATTTGATGCATTGTTCAAAAGCATTTTGGAAACGGTTGCGGCCAGGGACTAGACCATTCAGGTCCCTGCCGACATCATCCCTGCCCAACCTCACAAGAGCCCCTCATCAGCAGAGCCTCAGTCTCGCTGGACCACCCGGACTCACCCCGCCTCGTGCAAATTGAGTAGCCCCTATGATATATAAGAAACTTAACAAAGGCCATCCTGCCATAACTTTTTGTCTTTAAATGGTTAAAGGGGCAGGCTCCCCACTTGTACACACTTCCCTTACCTATCGCTAATATATGCCACATCTTTAACAAGCACCGGAATAGGCATCGCAATCAACATCATAGGATTTGGAAAAAGTAATATCTTGACATGATTGCATTTGTTCGTTGTGCTTGACGCATGCGACTTGCATATACTCTCATGAAGTGACAAGTGGATGCAAGATGACATAGGTCTTTGTGCGAATGTGTTCAATGCCCAAGTTACCACAAGACCACCAACCTCACAAAGAACCGCGACAAAGCCATGCTGCCGAACGCGAAAATTCACCCTTGTGAGTGCCCACATCGCATGACCCAAAGCACAGTCATGGCCTACGCTCTCTTTCTGGGTCAAGCTCTACAGTTGGCTCACGGGAGTTGTTATCTCAATTGTACGGACATCGCATGTCGCAAAGAGGTTTGCAATATCTCAAGTGTATCTCCCCATCTCAACAACTGCTTCTCCAACAATGAGGCTAGGGCACAATCATCACTGTAATATCCATTTCCTGAGCCTTCGAAGCTTGACATTTTCCACCCCTTGAAAGGCTGATAGCCTTAACATATTGCAATAGTTGTACTCAGGCAAGTAAAAAAAAACAAACAAACAAAAGAAGTAAAGAGAAGAGAAGAGAAAGAAAGAAAGACAAAAAAGCATAAGAAAAAGAAACAAAAAAAAGGCAACAAAAAAGGAAAAAAAAACGAAAAGATAAGAAGCACCCACGATCATAGCACAGCACCTAGGGGTCCTCAAATTAGGTGCGTCCAGTGAGCTTGGTCGGCTGGCTCCGTCCCTAGTCCCCTAGCCCCTTAGCATCACCCACAATTATTCAGGGCACATCAAGGGCAGGACATACCCAAGGAAGCTTGTCTCGCCTATGGTTAGACTTGTCACCCTGACCCATTCATACGATTCTCTCTTGCACTCTGCCTTAATACCATTGCAATCAATTGTGGTAAGCACTGCACGAATGGCCATGAAAAGTACACTGTCCTCATCACGCAGGTCTAATAGCTACCAGCTCTACCAATAGTGCAGTGTTCAATTATGTTACGTCGTGTAGTCACAATGCAAAGGATATCGCATACACCTTCACACGTACTTCTTCTCAACATGGAGAACTTTGCTTCATCCACACATTATTATGAGAAACCAGCTACGGTCTCCTAACTACGTAATTCAAGGAGCGCCAGGCTCTCACCCATGCAATTTGTAAATGTAGGCGGGCGGTGGAAAGGAAG
This sequence comes from Lygodium microphyllum, assembly GCF_053477565.2. Classification (NCBI taxonomy): domain Eukaryota; kingdom Viridiplantae; phylum Streptophyta; class Polypodiopsida; order Schizaeales; family Lygodiaceae; genus Lygodium; species Lygodium microphyllum. The sequence goes on from NC_141135.1 coordinate 180,725,244, forward strand.
ATAGGAAGATAAAAGGACAATGGGAAAAAGGGCCTAGGCCACGGCCCGCCATGTAAAAAAAGGGGATAAGAGGATGACCGCCCAAAAGGGATTTAGGGTTTTGTATATAAAGTTGAAAAGTGAATGAGAAGCTCATTTTTATGTGTGGCCAAAAGTGGGTCTCCTCTTCTTCTTCTTCTTCTTCTTCTTCTTGCTTGCTACAAGCTTGAGAGAGAGAGTGTGAGAATGTGAGGGAGTGAGCATGTGAGGGTGAGGGATCGGGGAGGAGAAGCTCTCCATCTTCTCCTCTCTTCTTCTCTTCTCTTCTCTTATCTTCTCTTGCTCGCAGCGATGGAGCTTGGAGTGTGGAGCTTGAGGATGGAGCTTGCTTGAAGCTTGCACTTGGATCGTGGAGCTACCGGAGTGCGCGAGAGAGGAGGTAACTGGATCGGCATGGAGGTAAGCTCACTACACCCATAGATATGGATGGCGCATCGGCTATGTGAGAGGTAGCCATTAGTGCTCAGCTTGGAACGCTTGAAACAATAAGCGGTCCATGGGTCTTGGCAGTTGAGCGAAAGCTCCCATATTGGCTCCCTTACTTCGCAAGATGGTGTTTAACAATGAAGATAAGCAAGAATTTATCAATGCTGTGTATAGCTTCTATGAAAACGTGGTGGAAGCATGGAGCAAAAGCTCTATCACACATTACACGGTGCATACTAAGTTAATATTTTAAAATTGTATGAATTGTATAAACTATTGAGCATAGTTTTAATCATGTGTGATATGTGTCTTTGTAGCATATTCTTGAGGCACATGGGCCATACTTTGCAAAAAAGGGAAGCATCGAAATTTGGTCCACACAAGGGATGGAAAATGCACATTGGATAGCACGTGGTGTATACCAAAGTGATGGGACCTAAAATGGGCTGGCACTGGCTCATGCACTAGCCGGAACTCTATCATACGCTCAACAACCCCACGGCCTCGCGACCAGGAGCGTGGATGACACATACATCATCTTCCTAAACATCTTGCATTTGTATCGCGTCTCGTAGTCCAACTCTAATCCAATTGACACTCCTCAGAGGGAGTCCCTAGCACATTGCCAAATAGCACGAAGTACAAACATAGGAGGTCCTCCTACGGCTAACTATCGCTACCTCACTGCGACTCTCCTACACCTTGGGGATTGGCCCCTCGATGCGTCGTTAAATATATAGAACACAATATCGCACATATTTCCACTCAAGGTACGAATTGATCGTATCCAGGAATGTACCATTCCTCACTTTACTTTCCCCTTAGACCCAACGCCTAGCCTACAGCTTGGGATATCCTTACTCACTCAATGCTGGTCATGTTCCTCTAAAAAGCAATTGCCATGCATCCAGGAGGTATTGTCTGATATCTTTAAGTTTCTTTATGATTTATGCAAATTGTGAATGTCCACGTGCTCAAACAATTAAGAAAATTAGCATTTGTGCACATGTGGAAAACATTTCTTTCAATGAATTTAACTATCGCTCGTATACGACGTTGCATGAACCTAGCACCGAGAAACCCTCGTGCTACTAGGTTCTTAATCTTTAATTATCAACCAACCTAAATGGTATGCATAAAAACCAGCAAGCTTTTCATCATTTCATTTAGTATTTAAACACCTTTTATACACTCTACCCCCTCACCCGTTTAGGTTGTGCATTATTGATCGGTTTAGGGTTCATTTCCATGTTTTTTGTTATATAAAAATAATAAGCACTCACTAAAACATAAATGTAGGGCTGAACTGAGGCTAAACCTCATACTTCAGACCCCCCATACATACACGAACATGGTTCTTATTTTTCCTTAATTTTCGGCACTCAAAATCCATTTTTTCTCTATTTTTACCCATTTTTCCTATTTTTCTTGTATTTTTCGTAATATTAAATAACTAAAAATACAAAATGAGTTGTGGGCTGTGGCCCTTAGGTTCATTTGTAGCAAAATCACAAATTTAGTTGGTGTGTCTTATTATATTTTCCACTTATATCTCAAAAACACCCAATTTTTCCATATTTCGCGTGTTTTACGGGTTTTAAACCATTAATTTCAGTCACAACACTTATGATTTTCTAATTTTTTGATTTCAAACAGTTGGAAGACATTGCAAATAACATTATAATGCATAATCATCCCATGGGAAGAACAAATATTCATGAAGCAAATTGCATAAAACATCAATTTCCTTTGTAAAAATAAAATTACCGTTCTTTGCGGGTTGCAGCTTTTTATTTGCCATGTCTCGGGACTGATTTCCAGCAGCCATTAATGTCCATGATAGTCCACAATCAGCAATCTTCATTCCTCTTGAACCACGGAGCAATCCGGTCTTCATTGGACAAGCATCCGTCATCCATTCTTCTTCTTATTCTTCACCATATGAATCTACCCTTAGAGGAGAGAGGGAGGAGAGAGAAAGATTGAAATCAGAGATTTCCATTGAGGCCACCATTTGACGGGCGAAGACAGGCGATAAGACCAGCTAAGGGAGGGAAGATCAGCCCCATGATCGATTGTATGGGTTGCTTTCAGCCTGCATACTCCATCTCCATCATGAGAGGGCGTAAAAAACGGCCGCCATGTTGCTCCACGTTTTTTCTTCATCCCTCATTCTCTCTCCACGTTTTTTGCTTCATAAGGTGCATAAAATTTTAGAGAGGGGGTCCAAACTCAAAAGGCATGCCCAATTTTGGCCTCCCAAGTGTCCACCTTTTCATATCTTGACCATTTTGTGGCCATTTCCCCGTCCGGACTCCGAGTTGAGCTCTGAAAAATCCTGGGCATTCGGCTTGACATCCTGCATTGGTAGGTAACTCCTGACAACCCGCACAACAGTTTGAAAAATTATGAAAAATCAACAAGTGTTGGTCGGGTGCCTTTAAAGCACTTTGCCGCTTAAAATCGTCCTAGATTGAGCCATCGCCTTCGACGTTGAATATTTTTTCCTTGATATCGTAATTTTTAGCTATTTTTAAGCACTTCTCGGCATCAAAATTCCGATCTCATTGGCGACCACGGGATAGGGCGACTCAGCCCGTCGAATCCCACAATAGATCTGCACAAAACAACCAAAGGAAGCATCAAGCTGATACAAAATAAATACATATTAAACACAGCACAATGCTCACCCTACCCCCTGACAGAACCAAGGCATGACATCCACAAGGAGTAGGCCTAGCATCATCTGATAAAAGGTCCGAAGATAGTCACTAACCAACTACTCCAACACGGCCAAACTGAAAAGAACTATCAAAGAGATTGCCTTAAGTGGTGGTCTGAACTACCTACCTAACTAAGGACAACACGACTAGGAGTTCCTACTAGGTGAGGACTCCTATAGCCTGATTCTAAAAATATTTTCTTTTTAGCACATTGCTTCTTTTAGGGTTTTTATTTTATTGACATACTCGGATATGTAAAAAGGAGGGAGCTGAGTGTAGTGAACCAAGGAGAACAGGGCATCAGCCTCAGGTCCTGTCTCGGCACCCAAGAACCTACCAAGCCCTCGCAAGGCGACACTTAATCCTTTTTTGACACTCACTTTTATTTTCGCTCCAACCTTCTTTATTTTCTTCTTTTTCCAACATGATGCCACCCCTAGGAAGACAAGGCATCGGCTCGGGTCTGACTCGTCCCCAAGAACCTACCAGGCCTTCGCAAGGCAATGATCAGCTGCTTATAAATTCTTCTTTCTTTTCTTTTCTTTTTTTATATGGGTTAGAACCCCTTTTTACACACCTTTGTATATATTTTTCCTTTAAGATATTCAAGGTTTTTCCTTCTTATTATCATTATCATTTTTTTGTTTGCTGGCAGGCTTCTCTAACTGCCTCACAACTAACAAGAGTTCCTAGAATGGATGCCTAGCAGGCTAGCAGAACAGGGCCACTAGGACTTCCGCCTAAAACAGGTCTTTTGATGCTTAGCAATGTCTTTACAAGAGGCAACGACTACTCAGACCTCCCTCAAACATACTTAACCTAAACTTAAGACTTCATGCCTTGGACGCCGGTCCCCAATAAGAAACGAAAAACCCCCCTTAACAAGTACATGAACACATATAGCATAAAAACCACAGTACGCATAAAGGATAGATATCACCTGGACAGGGCCACGAGAAGCTTCCACACAACAAAAGGCTCATTCCAAGCTCTTCTTCGAACCTGTCTAGCACAGAACTAAAACAAGAAACCATTAACCGCACCTGCACTAAACAGACAACTGGCCCTCTTGGCCTAACGAAATAAAGCACTTCACTACAAAAAATAAAAAATAAAAAAATCGGCCCTCTTGGCCTAACGATATCTGGACGTAATCTCCAAAGCAGCTAGCCTTTCGAGCTCAAAACTAGATAGGTCATTTTAGTCCACGTAATACTGATGTCCTTGGCATATACATCACACCCTATCAGACTACCCAAGGTGCCAAGGATAGCATATCATAGGTCGACTAACCCCATGCTACTCATGCAAGTTAGCTAAAAGCTTGATCTTTTATTATTTGATCTTAGGTTTTTTTTTTTTAAGAGATACAAGTCCAAGCCTTTCCACAAGTAACTCATCAATAAGGACGATCCCTTCTTGGGCACTATGAGCTAAATGAACGGTCTCAGTGGGCTCACATGTCCTACATTTATTGTAATCCGAATAAACTGGTCGTTCAAGCAGCTGAGTGGATCCTTTGGGAGAAATAATCATAGCTTTGTACTCATTTGAACCTCCTCTATTTGGATTTTCACATAAATTAGTGCTGCGACCCAAACTAGGTAGAGCTTCAAGCCTAGGCACATCACATGGGTGTACCCCAAGGCAGTGTATATTGTCAGACGTATATCCAATTTTATCCTCTTAGGGGTTCAACAGAATATATCCAGATGGGATCCTTGGCCTTGCATCCGACATTCCTGCCACACTTTTGGAGATTTTGGGTCTCCAAACCCATCTCACATTTCCCTTAATATTCTTGCACTCCCTCAATTTGCTGCACTGGTCTAACGAACTCAACGCAAACTTATCCCTATGGCCAAATGGCCTCACATCCTTATGACCTTTGTGAAGCATAGGTGGACTTTTAGCATTTTGCATCCTCTTTACAAAATATGTTTTTACTTGTTTACGTCCATACTGCAAATTTTTTTCCATAAGAACCATGCTTTCACTGAAGGGAACAACATCCACCCGGAAGCATGATTCCAACACCAAAGGTCTCTCAAGAGCCTTACTAGCAACAAAATTAGAACCACACATAGAATTCTTATCAACACTCATAGGCCCATTGGTGCGATCCATATTTCCATCACAACTATCTCTCGTGGAAGTGTTGCAAGCCCTAATGGGACTTACATGGCTTGGAACTTGTTCACTAAGAGGCATATCATTACTACTCATAGGATGGCCATTTTCTGCTTTGAAATTTTGGCCACCAAGGTTCTCCTCATAGACTGCCTTGGTATCAACAAGTGAGCTGTCTCATTGCAGAAATGATTGGAAGCTGGGATGCACCCGTACTGAGCGAAGAAAACTCCAAAAGTTTTCCCAACATTTCTGAATATGACCCTCATAATCGATGGCATGCATTTTTGCTTCCCTTAACGACTTAGGATTTCGAAGTCCCACTTGGATTTGTGTATTAATCTCTAAGCCATTTAGAAAGAGCTCACATAGCACATCATCTGCTAATGCAATGGCTCTTCTTGGCCAAAGCTTAAGAGTACTATCAAAGGCTCTAGCATACTCTTTAACAGAAAGATAAGACTCCTGTCTAAACTGCATAAGCTGCCCTAAGACCTGAATCATAGGGAGCTGTTTTCCATACTCATCTAGAAATCTATCACAAGACTCCTCAAATGATCTGATCGATTCTCTTGGGAGGCTCTAGTATCATCTCCTTGCCTCTCCCTTTAGGGTACTTGGGAATACAAGCATCCGATGTATATCTTCGAACCCACTTGCAATGCAAGTTAGGTCATATTCTCTTAAATGAATCATTGGATCCTCATCTGGCAACCCATAAAACACTGGGAGATCCCTATAAAGAGGAGGACATTTAATCCTCCCTTTTGCGATCAACACCGGGTCATTAAAATCTTCATATTCATCATGATCTGGGTCCAGCTTCTTAGGATCTTTAACCTCTTCCATCCCCACTCTTTTCGGTGTAGGGGGGTTAATATCCTCATTGACATCCCTTTCTGCCAACTCACTGAGTGGTCTAGGGAGTCCTATAAGTTTCAACATGTCATTTTGATCCCCTCTTAGAGGGTCTTCCATACCTTTCCCTTTAAAAGGAAAGTCCATAACGGTTTTATATAAGAGCTTTTGGTCCTTATCTAAAGCAGATTTATCATTACCACTTCTTAAAACTTCGGAACCGTGCCTTTTAAGCAACGGTTTTCCCTTGACAGCTAGGGCTTCTAACATCCTTGTGATGCCTACTATGTCATCATGGTGGCCTATTACATAGGATGTCTTAACCACAAGCATATTCCATCATATATCAGCACTTTCCCATGGCATCATGACTTTAGCATGATGACCTGCTGATGCCATAACTGCCCTAGTTTCCAAGATGCTTGTTTACACTTCATGCACTTTGTAGGATAATTAAAAAGCTTGTTCATATTTATATAGGAATTGCATGGAAGCTAAAGGTTTGGGACGAGCAAGCTAAGGATGAGATGTCCTTTCTTCGTAGAAAGCCATGGAGGGATGTTGTAGTTGACAAGCACTATAGGCCACACATTGTAAGAAGTTGAGCACAGACTGAATGGGTTCACACCATCCATTGCGAGACCGAGCCGAAGATTCCTTAGCTCTCACGCAAAGCCTTGGAAGGTAGAGTCAATGTGGCTCCATGTGCGTGAATCCGCTGATATTTGTTGAACTCCATCCCTTGACCTATTCTGCACATGCCACGTTGTCAAGCTTGCCATGTCGACGTACGAAACATGTGGTTTATGCGGGGGATGAGCGGAAAGTGTCTGAGAACTTTTTGAGGGATGGTTTGCCCTTTCAAATCCTGTCGATACCTATGAGCATAACACTTTGGACATGTCTCCATAGTCTCGTATTCATCTCGAAACAGTATGCAATCGTTGATATATGCATGGATGTTATTGTAGTCCATGCCAAGCTTCCGTAAAACATGTCATGCATCATTAGGAGACTCAGGCATGGTATTTGCAAGTGGTAATATATGATATTTTAATAACCTAAAAAAAATCATAAAACACCTTGAAAAAGCATAAATGTTTGTAATAATAGTGTCCAAAAAAAAAAATCAATGAAGCCTATGTGCAAGGTACCTGAATAACTCGGTCACACTCGTATCACTTCACCCGTATTTTGCTTGCACACTTAAGAGTGCAAGCAATGTCTTCAACCGAGATACTCGGCACCCATCATATAATGGTATGGATGCTTCCTCTCTAAGTGGATCAAATGTCTCGACATCCATGGGAATCAATGCATCGATCATTGCCTCCATCTCAGGCTCCAAGATTGTAGGTAGGTCTGGAAGGTTGTCTGTCTCGTCTGGCATTGACAGTATAGATTGGCCTTGCGAGTGGTGGATTGGCTCCTGCAATCCATCCATCGCACGTCCACGAACTCTTCTAATTGGCTGCAAAGGGTGCACTCCCCCTTGGGACGAGACATCACCCCCCTGGATTGAAAATTTGCCAACAAGACCCAATCTTATTGTGTATGGTTTTCAATTAGCTTGCGAGTACAATGCATGATTAATATTAACTTCAAATTACTGTTTGCTGAAAATCCGCAATCGCCTGATCAATGATCTCAGATTGAAACTCGCCAAATCTTCGTACGTGTTCTATAGACAATCGGCGTTTTCGTCTAATTGCCAACTTGCATTGAGAGCAAGGACATGAGACATGCTGATTAAGATACGCCTCGCGATCTTGAACAATCAGACCTTCTTTGTTTTCCATCTTATCTACATTATAGCAAACGAGGCTCAAATGGATAGCTTTATGGAGATGTATGTCAAGTTGCAAGTTGACCATAAGCTCTTGCTTGAGAGGTTTTAGCCTCTGCAAGAGCTTGAGAAGCAAATTTTGTAAAACATTGAGGTTGATATTGATGCATCCATGGTGTTGAAATCTAAACTTCAAAATATAAGAAATGCTTTACTGATTAATGTAAAGAATGCATTGTACATAGTAGTTGAGAGATTTATTGATGTTATATCTCGGCCATATACCATGCTCAAGGATTTGTTTGTCCCGGTAGATAATTATTCGTTATTGTAAAGAGTTGAAGGGGATGGAACACGATTCTTATTTGGGATTTAATGGTGATAAGTCAATTATTGAGGTGTCTTCTTGTACAAACATTATACTTTATCTACCTAGCTACAGTCTCTAGGTTATGTACTTTGAGTATCTTAGAGGGGCTCTACTAGGATTACTTATACAACTGCACTAGAGGGCTTTGAGTATAAGTAATCCATTTATGAGCATAATTGAGGATCTCTTAGTCTAATAATAAATCAGTCTCAACAAAAAGTATCTTAGAAATGTGGTTTTTTTGTCCTAGGATCACGTATTAAAATTAATGCCATCTATGAAATTTATCAACTATAGTAATAAAATTTGTTTCAATCAATTCTACTCATAGTCATAACATTTGAAGAAAATATCCTATGGTCAATTTAAGGGATTCTTCTTCTATAACAATACTTTTGGGTTCATTTTGATGAAGTACCATAATGACCATTAGCTAGGGTATCATTTTCTTTTAGTCCTTCCGTTGACTAGTTGGCATGATTTCTAATTTGTTATACCTATAAAGTTAATACAAAAACAATGAATTATGCATATCACAATTAGATCCCCTACTTAGACATTATGAAGGATATGACCAATTTTAAGCCATCTTAAAGAGTCACCAATGTACGTGGCCCATGGCAAAGCACATTGCATACCATTATCGATAAGTCTATTATCGTGCATCTTAAATCTCCTAATTAGACTTTATAAAGTGTATGACTAATTTTTAGCCCTCTTAAGGAGTCGATGTTATGGTACCCATAAAAAAAGCAAAGTGGATACCATTACCATAATCATGGATATGCTATTGTTCCAATATATGTTATCTTTCTCTTTCTCCCCCTCTCTCTCCCTCTCCCTCTCTTTCTCTCGCATTTCCTCTCCCTCTCACAATATATCTTAACACTCTCCAAAAGAAAAAGGGAGAGGGAGAGAGAGAATGCACTCTCCCTCCCTCTCCCTCTCCCTCTCTTTCTCTTTCTCTCCCTCTCATTTCCTCCCTCTCTCCCTCTCCCTCTCCCTCTCGTTCTCTCTTTCTCTCTCATTTCCTCTCCTAAACAAGCAAAAAAGAAAGTGATTTAAACCTTTAATAAGCAAAAGGGAGAGGGAGAGAGAGAATGCACTCTCCCTCCTTCTCCCTCTCAAGGTTGATGGATGGTTAAACATGATTTCTCTTGAGTAGAGACCTCATCAAGGCGAACCTCGGCCCATGCCATACAAAGTAAAAAATATGGACGTGTATCTTCGTCCATTAGTCGATGAGCTTAAGATTTTGTGGGAGGAGGGGGTCACTGTGCAAGATATGAGCAGGCACGATGGTCGGCGGTCAGCCAACATTCGAGCCATTCTCATGTGGACGATGCATGACTTTCCGGGATTGGGAGAGTGCTCAAGTGAGCAGACCTCCGTTATCGCTGATAATATCTATATTTTATCTCATTCAATCAAGTATTCACTAGGTCGTTGCTCGCCTGACAGGTCTGGTTACCTCAGGTTATCATGCATGTCCATTGTGTGGGCCACAGCTAGACTCCCGAAGGTCACGAACCATGAAGAAGATGGTATATCAAGGACATGCCGCTTTCTTGCCGGAGGATCATGAACTCAGGGAAGGTTTCCTTGGACGACCTCCAACACGTATGAACGCCGCAAGCTAGTACAAGCTGAAAATGGTAAACCCGGAATCACATCCAAATGGAATGCGATGGTTCTTAGTTTTCTACGAGTTGCCATATTGGACCCACTTACATGTCAACCACTTGTTGGATCCCATGCATATTTTCAAGAATGTGGGCAGCTTGCTATGGACCACATCACAGGAAAGAGAGACACTATAGGGGCACGAATGGATTTGAAGGAGGTAGGTAAGATGGAGGCGCTTTGGCCGCAGTCGAGTGCTGATGGTCACGTGCAGCTTCCTCGCGCTCCTTGGGTTTTGTCCACTAAAGAAGAGCGCATTGTGAAGCAAGTAATCAAGTCTATCCGCACTCTGACGGGTATGATGCGTTCTCTCAGGTCCGCATTTTCTAAAGATGACCAATTGCCGGGGCTGAAATCCCATGATTGGCATAAGATATGTCAGGTTTATGCTATGAATGGATTGTAATTAGCGTGGGCATTTTGCAATTTGAAAAGTGGCCATTATTCATAATGCTTTCTCATTTGTGGCAGTTTGTCCTACCGATCGCGATCGCAAGATGCCTTACTCCAGAATTTCGCGGGGCCATTTACAAGTTGTTGACTTTGGTGCAATGGATCTCACAGAAAGAGATTAAGATATCCTCTATTGAATCCGCGAGGCGGGGAGCAGTGGAGACGGTCTGTCTCTTTGAGAAATACCTGCCCACTAGCATGCTCACGATACAAATCCACCTTCTTATGCACCTTGTGGACGAATTGGAGATTGCTGGACATGTCCATATGCGATGGATGTTCTTCCTGGAGCGCTTCATGAAAACCCTGAAAGGCTTTGTGCGACAACGAGCTCAACCAGAAGGTAGCATGGCCAAAGGTTGGTTGGTGTCAGAGGCGTTAGTGCATATCTCACAATGGCTACCAACGGTGGAACCAGACAATGAAATGCTATGGACGTTGAAGGACGATGATAGACTGACTGGAGATGTGGTGGTTGGAAATGGGGTAGAAAAAAGAATGGATGCCTCAATGGAAGAGAAGGTGAATCGCTTTTGTATGTTGCACCATGCCTCCATGGAGACGTGGCTCGTGAAGTACCAGATTGCAAGGCAAGATCGAGAGGAAGCGCGAGCTGAATTCCGACGTAGTACACGTCATCGACCGATTTGATATCTCGAAGGCATGGAGGAGATGCCGCGGTTTATGTCAACACGATGGTTGCATGGATCCTTGACCGCAGCATCTAGCGAAGCGACAGAGGTCTCAATGGAGAAGTGGGAATTCTCGAAGGGATGTAGTCCAAAGGTGATGAGGGGTTTAGAATCTATTGTATCTAAATTTTATATGCGACATCTAATTTGAGTGTTTCAATGTACATTACAAAATATATAGTGCAACCTGGTCGCACGGACAGCATTTTCGCATGGAGCGTATTGACAAAATGCACTCCACAATGGACTCTGGTGTCATAGCAAGGTTCGAGCAAGAGAGCCGACGAGGAGCAATGGATCCGAACACGGTTGTGGATGAGATGGAGTATTTTGGGAACTTGCAAAGTATTATTACGGTGGATTACCGTAGCTTCTCCATGATACTATTCGATGTGCAATGGTTCAAAGTGGTACTTGGAGAAGCTGGAGCAACTGTTTGACAAGGTCCATCAGGATTTCCCGAAATAGATTCCGAAAAAAAATGGACGGATTTGCGCGACACCTTTGTGTTGCCGGCCCATTGTGAACAGGTGCATGGAGTCATTTGCTTGCTAATTGTAATATGACATGGTTTATGTCACAATGGTTTGAACTCGCTTTGTACGTGTTTGTGAACATGTAATCTTCTATCCAAACCCCCGACAACCTCGATGGTGGTATGTTATACCTTCAACTCCGCGAAGTGAGAGAGTATATGATCAAAGCGATGTTCCGAGCATAGATGAAGATAATATGCAAATAGAGGGGTCGATATTACAAGGGGTAGAGGCCGTTGAAAGCTTGGAGCCCGCATCGGCTAACAATGATGGAAATACAGGAGTCCAAGAATTTTTTGAGAACGAGGCGGACTCATTCTTTTGTGGTGACATGTCTATCGACCTTCCAGTGTATGCGGAGTTGTGTCAGGAGATTAATATGGGACCATAGGATACTTCATACTTGGAGCATCCACTTACTCAATTCGTTGTTTAGATCTCTTATAAAGGTACATAAGATATGCATTTTTAGAGGGATTTTTTAAAAATGATTTATATTAATGTGCTTTGTATAATTTAAATTGATTATTCTAACACCATTTTTTATCTGTGCAGGTGACATTTTCAGGATGAGTCGAGGGATGAGCGATGAGGAGTTGCAGGACGTCTTCGCATGCATGTCTCCAGACCAGCTCGCGAGATTCAGAGAGATGGCAGACCAAGAGCTGTCTCGTTCTTCATCAGGGCGCTCTACTAGATCTGCTTCAGCACGATCGGATGCTTCAGCTTCGAGTAGACGATCTCGACGCTCACGACTTGGACCAGAGGGAGGGACTGCATCGGGATCAGGGGGATGCTGCTGTGGAGACACGGATGTGGTGTCTCCATCTCGTCGTTCAGCTGGAGCTGCGTCACCTCTAGGATTTGTCACACCTGTGGGGATGTCTACTCCAGTTACTCCGACTTTTGCACAGCCGTCAGCAGGTGGCACCCCTTTTCATGCCACCCCTTTGGGTGCCACTCTGAGAGAGATTACCCCTGTCGGTATGCCGGATGTAGAGGGGTCTCCTAGATATGCCCAAGAGCGTGGACGGAGATGGGAGAGTACCCATCTTAGGCAGACTCCTAGGGGTTATGGATATCTGGTCGATAGTAGGTCAGGAGCCATAATCATGAATGATGAGGGGAGGAGGGTGATGGCTCGCATGAGAGAGTTGTGCCAACAAGTTTTTCGGCACAACGTCCTGGATCATTGGAAGAACATACCAGAGGGGAGCAAGGACTACATAGTAGCATCCTTGCACGAGGAGTTTCTAGTGCCAGCCGCAGTAGATAGATTCTCTACAGGCTGGATGCCACATGACATATTTGGAGGACTTTGTAAGTTTCTCTTTTGTTTTGCTTGTTTGTTTTTTTAAAAAATTCTTTGTACTAACAATCATGTTTCTTAATAGTTAGCATTTTGTTTTTTTTGCAGCACTCCATTACAAATCGCGATCCACAAGGCCTTGAGACTCGATATGCAGAGAGGCACGATCTCAATGTATTGATTGACCGATTGTATAGACGCGGCGGCCCTGTAAGTCACTCATCTTTCTTGTCCGTAGTTACCATGAGATATTTGAATGCACTATTGTATCGTGGATTGATGTGTTGTTTCTTTTTCTGCAGAATCTGTTTGATGCTCCTTTGCGACGGGACGAGCTTTCGGGGGACGAGGATTTGTAGCTCGCCCTTGGATCCTTGGAGCTCACACACCTTTATTTTTTAGTTGCCTGATCTATGTAGACATTTTCTATGTATTAGTGATATCCTGTCATGATTGTACCAATCGCTTCTTATGCGATCATGTATTTATTTCATGTATCAGTTTTATGATTTCAGTATACATTCTTTTTGTTTGCAAGCGCTTTGTATACAGTAGTGAAACTATTTTGTATGGCTCTTTATCCCTGTTACCGTCGCTATTGGCATCACAAATTTACTGCTCGCATCGCTATGCGTGTCGCAAATTTACTGGTTGCATCGCTATTGGCGTCGTTATATGCGTCGCTATTTGTGTCGCATTTGTGATGCTAATAGCGATGCATATAGCGACGCCCATAGCGACGCCAATAGTGACGTTTCTATGGCGTCGTCAATAACGATGCTTTTTGCGACGACGGGAAAAAATTTTGTTGTTTGTATTTTCGTCGCTTTAAACGTCGATATAAGGTCTATATCTTGTAGTGTGTTTTGCTCGTAATAGTGGGCAAACTAGAGACATGCAATCTTTCTCTTCTTCTATGCTTCTTCACAAGCACAGTAACAGCTTCCTTGACATGTCTCCACTTTGTTTTCAAACGTGTCTCTGTAGTCTAATCCTCCAACAAATTATCAAGCTTCTCTTGAAGCTCAGGATCAGCTGCCTGTAGAAACAATTCAATTTTCTGACTTGCAAGACCTTGCTGCTCTGCAGGATGCAACTGCTCAAATCAACTTTCAAATTCTCTTAAGAATTCTATAGCCACAAGACCCTTATTAGGTTGTATAACCCACTCCTGAAAAGACTTGCGCGTAATCAAACTAGTATCCTCAATATAAAATTCTTCCCTAAGTGTCTTCTTGAAGGCTACCCAGTCAGCATCCTGCAATTATAATTCAGTAATCCGTGTTTTCAGTTCATGAACAGTTATACGTACAAAATACCGGCTCCATGCAGATTGAGCCACTCTAAAGAATTTCATCTTCTGAGCATAGGTAGGTACATATGCAGATACATTCCTGCCATTGAATAACTTCACATCACGCTCAACTTCTTGCAAAGCATTCATCATGACACTTTCTGTTTGAGCTGAAGCTTACATCACCTGTTGTTGTTGCTGTACCTGCATAAGCATATTCATATTTTGCACCAACTGTTGCAAAACATTACTGGAGATTGTATTTGAAGGTTCTCCCATCTTATCTTTCCTTCTTCTGTGACGGCCTTTCACGTCGGGTTTACCAATGTTGGAGGGGTTTTTGTTGAAAGGTCAAATCCACCGGGGATCAAAAGTAGAAGGAAGTAGAGATAGGAGATGGAAGAGAAGATAGAGAATATCCAAGTGGTAAACACTACAAAAACAAATCACAATGAATTGAATCAATATGTATTGAAAGAACCTGGAATATTCGTACTACTCAAAAGCAATCTCCAAGCATTAGATCTCCTGGAGCTTTTTTGTAGAACAAAGCGTGCATAAAAATTACAACTCCTTCTCTACTGCTCGAAATCCAAATCTAATGGCTCCGTTGCCTCCAAAAGGGGGGTAAAACGCAGGATGCTTGCTCACGGATCTCCCAAATCACTCCTTCTTCTTCTTTCCGTTCAATCTACAATTTTTTGCCTATTTACAGCAATCGCGACGCGCGCGATTTTGTCTATCTGTCTTTTTTATGAAAAATCTCCTAACTGGCTGAAAAAGCAACTTGCTTTTTGCATGCCATCCTAATCTAGAAGCTTTTCTAAAATTTTTGGATTTTTACAATAAATAATATCAAATATAGGCTAAAATTATCCAAAACTCTAGTATTTTTGGATAATCCATGCAACTCACACTAATAATAATGACTCGGATCACATTAACTCTCTTGATTAATAAGAAGTCAGATGATGACGCATTCCATACTTTTTCACACTGTGTCCTCATAACATCACAACAACTGGATCCCCTGGTGCCTCTTGTAGGAATCTCTGTGTGGTACTAGGTCCCGTTGGAGTGCTCTCTCCTCCCCCCAGCTCTACTGCCTGGCTTGTAGGGCTGTCTCCTAGCAGATACTACTTGACTTGGCTAGGACCTCTGCAACCTCCTCTGTGATCTGGTCCCTCTTGCCCCACTCTCTAGTCCAAATCTGGTCAAATTGTCTTTTCACCTCCTCCCTCCTATAGATTGAGTCAGGGATCGTGTATCTAGAGCAGAGTCTAGGCATCAAGTGTTAGGAGAACTGGGTAGTGTGGTCAGACAAAGTGGTGCTTGCCAACTGCCCTACTTGGCCTCCATAAGACCATCCCCACTCTCCCACATAAAACCTATCCAGCCACTCCAACAAAACTCCACCTAGACACCTGTATCCCTAAGAGAAGTCCAACAACTTCTCCCTTCTATGGAAAGCAGGGTCTCTCCAAGCAGTGTGTGCTCCTATTGCCAGTAGAAAGACCTCCCATGCCTCATGCTCCTCCTTGGCCATGCCTTGGTAGTTTCTACCTCTGCCCTGCTGGTCCTCTAAGACCTCCAAGTTGTTGAAGTCTCCTCCAGCAATCCAGGAGTCGACCTCTGGGAGTCCTGCTGCGATCTCCACCCATAACTTGTTGCGTGCCCTAACCTTAGTAGGGGCATAGACATTGAGGACTCCAAGGCACGAGTCCCCAAATATCCAATTTGATCCATAGAACACTGCCTGCCACAATCGTCCCATGATCCTGTATACAAGCGGTGAGGCTCGGGCCAATAAAGGTCCATATACCTTCACTCCTGCCATGGGCACCGATGGCGTGCTCCTAGCAAGTGTGTGAACTGCCTACGAGTACCTTCCCAACCCGCTGGGGGACCTGGGTGGGAACAAGCTTGTTCTCCTGCAAAAGTAGGATGTCGATTCGTCCGACAAGGGTAGGCTGCAGCTCCTGTTCAACAATCAACTTTTTGGAACCTCCTGCCCCACTGTAGTGGAGGCTATTCATATTCCAAGATGCAAGATGTAAACTCATAGGGAAACTTGTGGCTGACCAAGGCTGTTCTGTATGGAAGCTATTGACAAAGAAGAAGAACTATGGGGCATGATGATATGCTTTGCTACAATTTTGGATAGTGAACTCCATTCTTCCATGGAGAGCCATGGGCTGGACCATGGGGGTGATAGATGCACCTGGTGGTACCACCAGGGCATCTATTAGCTAGGTTGAGAGGCATGCCTCTATACATTGGTAGAAATAGGCCGCTTGTGCTAGGGGCCACTTGATCACATCCATTGGATCTCTCCACACTGCAGAGGGGCTCGAAAGATAATGTTCAAATGTTGGACCTTGGCCTCGGGCCCACCAACTTATGTCCATCATGCAACTTGGCCACTACTGCTAGGAAAAGAGTGCTAGTCTTCCTTCTTCCATCCACTAGGAGATGTGATCTGCTATCTGACTCTTCACCTCCTCCTCTATATGTGTCATTGTCCAGTATCTTGTATGAGAGGTCTGAAGGAAGAAAGCATAGTTTGGTCCATCCGGCGGTGCTAGTAGACGGACCTTGCCGCTCCTTGACTTGCGTACCACGAAGATTCCCACCTCCACAGGTAGTGGGAATTCTGTGTGCTCCACAACTCTCAGGTAAGATCACGGACCACTGTGAAAAAACTCCTGTGGTAGTAGCTGTGCTTGTCTCAGGAAAGTGTGATGGGTGGCATGGATAGATCAACTAGTGGCTGTGTGGGGAGGGAGGGTAGGCTGTTGTGGTGAGCGGAGGATGTTGATGTATGGGGCTACTCACCTCTTGTGTGTGGGGCCGTCACCTATTTTGCTTGGGGATCAGGGGGACTGATTGATGGGGGGAAGGGTGGGGAGGATCGAAGGACGATAGATTGGGAGGGGGAGGATCGAGGGACGATAGGGTGGTCGGAGACACAAGGCAGGTGTGGGGGGGGATTGTGGCTCTGTAGGGGGGGCTCTACGGGTGGGAATCGTGGGGAGGATGGGGAGGGAGGGTGTGGGGGATCTGGGCCCTCAGGTGAGGTGGCATGTGATGCCTCGGTGGGAGATGGATATGGAGGCCTGTGGTCCTACTGGGTGGGACAAGAAGGGGGGTCCGTGTGGTGCTCTGCCAGGGGGGATGCTCTGCCCTCCTTCTCCTTACTGCCGTGGTTGTATCTACGGGTTTGCTAATTGTGGCCCCCATGCCATCTCCCCCTCTGTCATCTCTAGACCTGTGTAAAACCGTCCACCTCCACCTGTGGGCCTATCGGTGAAGCTATCTTGGCTCCAAACTATGTGTAATCTACTGCTTGATGCCCAAAGTCATGACAATGTAGGTACTGCCCCAGCTGCCCAACCACAATAACCTACTGCCTAAAAAAGTGTATGGCTGCCTCAATCTCCAAAAAGGTGGTATATTCTTTGTCTCTTTCATTGCCACCTCTACCTTTGGGACTCATACAGTTCTCACTGCATCCGCGAAGAAGGAGGCGAGAAGGACAGTGTTGAATAGGCATCCAAAGTCCTCCACTAACTGGCGATACTCTATCGCCAGTCTAGGGAAGAGTAGGGTGACGAGGTGTTTAAGGAACCTGTTGTGGAGCACAAATTCCTCCACTACGAAACCATTATACTAGGGAACCATTGTCAAAGAGTTTACTGTCCATGATATACATCATAGGATTCTTATGAACTCAGAAGAGTTTCACTGGGAATTATATGAGATATTTTCAGGCACTTTTATCCAATATCTACCTTAGTTATACAAGTTCTTTTCTATTTAGCAAATAATTTGCAGATATACCATGTACATTTATGAAAAATAAGTCTATGGGAACCTAAAACTTGGACATCTGGAAGTAATTGACAGTCTGCTAGATAAATCACATTAATTCAGGTACAAAAATATGGACAAAACCCAAAAATATTGCCAAAAATGGTCAAAAGTCCACTAGGTCCACATGAGACCAAAAGTAACTGACTTAGGTAACCAACAAGTGACCTAGGCTGGTCAAAAAGTGACCAGGGTTGGAGTAGAGAGCAGCCCGCGTTTTTCGGCGCAAAATGCGAGCTGCTCTGCCTGAGGGAAACTAGGAGAAAGCTAGAGCTGAGATGCATGGAATGGAGCATGCAAACTGAAGATTAACAGGCTAACAACTGAAGATGTTAACTTGGTGAGAGCTCCACTTCTCTGCCTCTTCGGTCTGACAAAAATGCATGCTGAAACTGTCTATAAAAGAGGGAAAATCTAAGAGAAGAGTATTCAGCCTGCTCTTATGCACAACTTCTCTCATCTTCTCTACCTTATTCTTGGTCCAATAAAGCCCGTCTTGTGCCCAAGTACTTGAGTGACTTTGGGGCAAGCAAAGGGTGAGGATATTGAAGACGTATAGACTGTTATGGGCTGGAATAACCAGTCATAAATAGGGCAGCCCACTATTTTGATCCATTTTTATGAGCAAACATGGGTTTTTATGGTTGTAATAGAGGAAAATGACCTCTTTTCTTCAGGACATTGTTCATAGATGATCAAGAGGGCTTCTTCTTGAGTTTATGTACTCATTTTGAATTTGTTTATGGGCTGGAATTTTTTGTTTTAAAATAGGGCTGAAGCTAACATTATTCTTTTTCAATCCATTTCATGCATCTTTGGCCCAAATCTTGGATGTATTTGATTCTAGCATCAATATACTTGACCCAAAGGATTGAAATCCATCTTTGTACATGTAATACATGCCATTAGAGCTTGAATTTGACATTCATAAATGAATTGGAAATCTGAAAATATCCTTTATGAAATGATGAATGTATCCTAAAGCATTTGATGTATTCAAGTTAGCCTTAATCCTTCTGTTCATGTATGCTAAGTACAAAGTGAGAAAGCTTGAATTCCCCCTCCGTACCTAAATCATTTCTAAACCCCAAATCTTAAAACCCAATCCATTTTTTTTCCTTTCTGAATCTTGAATCCTAAACTCTTCTTCTGCACTAAAAGCCCCGGTGGTAGACCTTCAACTCTTAGCGCGATGATAGTGGTGAACTCGACATGAAGGTCCGCTGCAGAAGAAGAAGTCCAATGGGAGAATCATCAAGCTCGGGAGGAGATGCTTTGCAACAGTTGGTTCATCTAATGCAAGAAAGCCAACAATAGCTGCAATTTCAACAGCAGTTGCAATTGCAACAACAACGGAGACAAGAAGAAGAACGGATTGATGCTGCTGCCATTAAGGCCTTAGAAGCAGTTGGGCATGAGCTCAAGCAATTTAATGGGCAAAATGTGTCCTCTTTTATCCGTCTCTACACTGACAAGATGGTCTTCTTTGGAGTTCCTCAATATGCCTGGAGCCGTTACTTTGCCCGCCTGGCTGTGCATGTCCTCCAGGACCGAACTCATGGTCTTTCCCAAAAAGACGCTGGATGGACTGTGTTCAAGAAGGCTCTTGGAGAAGAATTTTTCCTTGAAGATTCTAGCCTTATGACAAAGAAAATCTTCACCGAATGGGTCGAAAGGCCCAATAAGGGTCTAACTGCTAATGCTCTTCATCAAGAGTTTGAAAGCAAATTTGCCCAACTAGATCCCGATGACCAACAAGGTATGGAAAATCAAAAGATTGAGTTATTTTTAAAGCTGTCGATTCTTCTCTTTAGGAAAAATTGACTGACCGACTTGAAGACCCTGACTCTGAGTCGGGATTAAAAACTGCTTGGAGTGATGTCACTGAAGCAGTTAAGATGATTGCTCGAAGAGAGCGATTGCGCCTAAGATGGGGATCAACCCCTGTAACAACTGATTCTATGAAGGAGCCTATTCCAGCTTCTCGACCTCCTGTCTCTATGGCCGAGCAACCAAGAAATTCTGTTGTTCCTTCTCCAAAGAAGGATGTCATGGATGAATTAATTAAAAGCATGTGGGATCTCCATCTTAATTTAACAGAAATTAATTCTAAAGTAGAAAGGCTTGATGTTAAAGTAGAAGAAAGGGGTCGGTCATCCGCCCAAAGACCTGCACGAGAAGGCTTTAAAATTAGACGCTGCATTTGGTGTGATAGCCTTCAGCATGACAAGAGGGAGTGCGGAGCATTCCATAAAGCCGAAGCACAAAAATTAGTCTTTTGGAAAGATGGCAAAATTCATGCAACCGAAACCGGGCTTCCTCTTGAGCCAAACTTCGGTAACGGCGGCATGAAGAAAAGATTGCAGGATTTGGCAACAAGAATAGCCTATGCAGCTGTTGATGCTGCAACCTATGGATTGCAAATTGAGCCAACTAATGAAATTGTTAAAGCATGTAAAACTAATGCAAAATCTAAATTGTGGACGCAAGCCTTGGAACGCATGAAACAAGGCAAGGCAACTAAGGATGATTTAACTACTGTCAGCCAATGTATTCGGGGAGGAACCAGATGGTCCAAGCCTGTGGATTCATTTTCAACTTTTACCTGGTTAGCTGAAATTAATAATCAAGAAGCCATGATAGAGGAAAAGAGAAGAAGAGAAGAAGATGTTGCCGGTCCTTCTTCTTCAGGACCGACTAAACGCATAACAAGCAGCAAACCAGACCAACAGAAGGCTGCTGAAAATCAGCTACCACCAAAATTTGACATGGGAGATGCCCCTCAAACAAAGAAGACAGAAGGAAAAAGAAAAAGCAAACATCCCAGTTACAAGTTGCAGTCAGACATAGAGACCGCAACGGATCTTAAACGGATCCTAGAAGAAAGGATTCTTGGAAGTAGAATTGAATTTACATTAGGTGAAATTCTCGGTATTGCAAAACGAGGATTCCATGATGTAATAATTGATGCAATTAAAGGAAAAAGACAATATGTTGGTGAGGAAACTGAAGAATCTGTACATGCTTTTTTGCAAGCACTTCATGTGTATTTGCAGGATGAAGAAAAGCTGAAAACTCAAGGGATTTGATTGGAGGCAATCAAAGAATTGATTGCAGCCATAGAAGCCAAAGATGAAGACATTTATGAAGTAGAAGCCGAAGAAGCCATAATGGTGGAAACTTCTCAATCTAAAGTGCAGCCCATGCAAAAGAAAGAGACTTTTCTTCACAACATGCAGGAAGAAAGTGAAACTCACTTTATTCGAAGTAGTCACTATTCCCGTACCCATTGGGCAAGGGCGACTACTGAAACTGTTGTTAAAATTGGTGAAAAAGAAACTCCATGCATTGCCCTTATAGACCATGGTTAGAAATTAATGTTATGTCAAGAAGTCTCTATGAGAATGGTGGATGGCCCATTGACGTGGACCCAGGGTGGCGCATGAAGGCAGCCAATAACTCTTCTGGCGATCTTTATGCAGCATGTCCTTATGTACAAGTTACTATTGGTAATGTAAAAGATGAATTTCATTTCTTTGTTCGAGACTCTTGCAGTTATCCAATCATTCTTGGACAACCATTTATTTCCGAGTCTCGGTTAGAGACAAAGGCTCTTGATGATGGTTCATCATATGCTCAGATAAGAAGCAAGGATAATGATAAGGCTGTTCAATTCCTAACTGTATGTGTTAATCACCATCGGAATAGGGATCGATTGAGAGATCATCCCATTCCTCCTAATGTCTGAGAATTTAAGGGTTTTCGGGTAGCGCTGCTATAAGTGGAGGCTATGGCAGTGCATCATGTCATAAAAAATTGCCTCCACATATGAAGGAGGCAAGGTCTAAAGCTGATTTGCAGGTTTTTTCAGCCAATGGAGAGGGCTAGTATAAGCAATTTTCAGCCATGAACAGGGCTGAAAGAAAGTACTTGAGTCATATAGAGCAAGAACTGAAGCAAATTGATGTTTTACCTAAAGATGAAGAAAATTTCAGGTCTATTTTATGGGCTGAATTATAATGATACAATGGCTAAAATTTATACAGCCGTTCATGCAGAAAATCAAGTAGAAAATCAGTCCATACAGGTATGTACATTGGATATGTATGACATAATTCAAGAATTTGTAGATTATGAAGCCTTTGGACAGCCAAACAAAGATGAAGCAAGAGTAGAAACAAAATATAAAATAGTTGATAAGAAGGTCAAACCGGTAGCTACTCCTCTACCACCTGAAAGCGAAGGATTAGCAGAAAGGGTATCCAAACACCAAGCCTTCGTGATCCTAAAGATATTGGTCATC
Source organism: Lygodium microphyllum (assembly GCF_053477565.2). NCBI lineage: Eukaryota > Viridiplantae > Streptophyta > Polypodiopsida > Schizaeales > Lygodiaceae > Lygodium > Lygodium microphyllum. The sequence goes on from NC_141135.1 coordinate 180,747,716, forward strand.
AATTTACAGCTGAAAGTCTACAAAAGCTGAAAATTGGTGAAGACTCTTTTCTCTTGCCGGCTGAAAAACAAATTTTCATGCAGATGTTAAAGAACCATGGAAAATCCTTTTCATTTCAGCCGCATGAAATCGGCTGTGTGGATCCAAGCATTGTGGCTCCAATGGTAATTTTTACGGTCCCACATGTGCCTTGGAATCTTAAACTAATTCCGGTTCCAAGGGATCATTTGCCTAAGTTATTGGAACTTTTAAATGAAAAGATAAAAATGCGAATATTGGAGCCATCTTCAACTCCATATTCCAATCGATGGTTTATCGTACCTAAGAAGAATGGATCGTTACGATTCATTCAAGATTTGCAACCCATTAATGAAGTCACTATTAGAAATGTTGGATCAGGACCAACTGTGGATGAGTTTGCTGAAGCTTTTACAGGCAGGGCAATCTATTCCATGGGAGACTTATATTCAGGCTACGACCAATTTCAGCTTGCTTTGGAAAGCCGTGACATTACTACAATGAAGATGCCTCTTGGCCTAGTTCGCATGTGCACTCTACCTCAAGGGGCTACGAATTCAGTAGCTCACATGATGAATGCCATGCATAAAGTATTGAGGGATTATATTCCTCAATTGCCTCTTCCTTTCCTTGATGATGTTTCAATCAAAGGATGTGAAGTTCATGAGAAAAATGAAGAACTCAATGAACTTGGATGTCGAAAGTTTGTTTTTGATCATATTAATGATTGTGCTCAAATCCTGTCTAAATTAGAAGAAGTCCATCTCACTCTTTCAGGAGCTAAATCTGTTTTTGGAGTTGAAAAAGTCCTTGTGGTCGGTCATATGTGTGGACCATATGGCCGAAAGCCTTCTCCATCTAAAATAAATGCAATCAGTAAAATGCAAGAAGAATGTACTAATGTTTCAGAAGTGAGAAGATTTCTTAGTGCATGTGTCTTCTACCTTATTTGGATACCACATTTTGCTCATGTTGCTGAAAGTCTTTATCAGCTCCTAAGAAAGGGCCAAAGCTTTCTATGGACAAAAGAACATACTCAGGCTATTCAAAAACTCAAGAAAATGCTGACTTCGGCTCCCACTTTAAAGAGGGCTAACTACTCTAATGGACAACCCATTATACTCACAGTGGACACAAGTCCTATTGGAATAGGATGGGCACTTTGTCAAGATGACCTTGAAGGCAACAGATATGTGATTCGCTTTGGAGAAAAGGTTCTTAATGAACGACAAAGAAGGTATGCTCAAATTAAAAGAGAGCTTTAGGGAGTAGTAACTGCATTAAAATGTGAAAGGGAGTACTTCATGGGCACATATGTTATAGTTGAGACAGATTGCCTACCACTCTTGGGCATGATAGCCAACTGTTCCACTCCTGACATAGCCATGCTAAGATGGATAGCCTATATTAAATCCTTAAATCCTGATTTGAAACATATTGCAGGTAAAGATAATCCAGTTGCTGACATGCTTTCACGTGCCAGATATATGGATGAAGAAGAAATGAAGGATGAAGAAGAATCAGAGTTTATAAATAAAGCTGTTAATGCAGGTACAACAAAAATTATAGCAAGAACAATAGGTTCAGCTGATAATACAACTTTTACATCAGCAAGGATGGATGAATCAACTAAAGAAGGACAATGGACAGCTAGTAAACAGCATATTCCATGTTTTGTTATGGTTTGTTCACACTTTAAAGAAGAATATTATGCAGATGATTGGCTAAAAATTGGCCAATTTTTGAGCACTATGACAAAGAAGGAAGAATGGACTCATGAAGAGTTCAAGAGAATTAAGAGAAAAGCCTATGGTTTCTTTCTTAAAGATGGCTACCTTTGGAGGCATACAAAAAAGAAAGGAAGAGCGCATGTTCGTGTCTTAGGTGACAAAAAGACACAAAGACAGGTCATGCAAGAATTCCATGAAAGCCTATTGGTTGGTCATAGAGGCATATGGGGTACTTTTGCCAAAATAAAAGAAAACTTTTAGTGTCAAAACATGTATAAAGACATTGAGCATTTTGTTGAGTCTTGTCATGCTTGTCAAATGTATTCTATGGTAAAGCATAGACATGGGCTTCAGCCTACCTATCCTTTATCTATTCACTATAGATGGGTTATTGATTTAGTAACCATGCCTACAGGAATTTGGAACATGAGATATCTAGTACTTGCTAGAGAAGATCTCACAAACCAAGTGGAAGGAAAGGCCTTGACAACAAAGTCCACTCATGCTGTTTGTAAATTTTTACTTGAAGAAGTATTTTGCAGGTATGGATGTGTTGCTAAAGTAACTGCTGATAGAGGAGAATTGGATGCCGATGAAGCTCGCCATTTCTTTGCTCAATTGGGGATTAAGCTATCTCTTACTTCAGCCTACAACCCTGAAGGCAATGGTAAGAGTGAAAGAGGTCATCAACCAATTCTTAAAGCTTTAGCAAAATCATGCAAAGGAAAGTTGAGGGAATGGCCTAAAATGCTACCATTCGCATTATGGGCTGATAGAACAACCCATAGTGCAGTAATAGGATATATGCCAGCTGAACTCATGTATGGACAGCCACCTATTATGCCTATTGAGGAATCCATTGTCACTTGGAGTATCTTGCCTTGGGATGAAGGCATGAACAGGGAATAATTGTTGTTTTTACGCATAAGGCAACTTGAAAGAAGGCCAGAAGATGTCAAAATATCCATTGAAAGGCTAAAAACAACAAGATTAAAGAATAAGAAGAGGTTTGATAAGCACCATCGACTCCGACCAAGAGCTATTCAAGAGAATGACTAGGTTCTTGTTTATGATAGCAGCCTGGATAATCAATATAGTGCTCATAGGAAGTTAGCCAAGCGATGGTTTGGACCATATGTTGTAAAAGTAGTACATAATAATGATACTTACTCTTTGGCTGAAATGGATGGGACTATGATCAAGATTCCAATAGCTGGGAAACAAATCAAACTCTTTAAATGAAGAGAATCTTCAAGTTATGAACTTCATGACTTAGAAATAAGTCGTCTACTTGAAGACATACAGGAAGAAAAAGACTTAGAGAATGAAGATGAAGAAGAAGAAGACCCTCCTTGACCTGTAATCTTATGAAATGGCACATGCCGGAGTGCAAGTTAGGAGGGGGTGAATGTCAAAGAGTTTACTGTCCATGATATAAATCATAGGATTCTTATGAACTCAGAAGAGTTTCACTGGGAATTATATGAGATATTTTTAGGCATTGTTATCCAATATCTACCTTAGTTATACAAGTTCTTTGTATTTAGCAAATAATTTGCAGATATACCATGTACATTTATGAAAAATAAATCTATGGGAACCTAAAACTTGGACATCTGGAAGTAATTGACAGTCTGCTGGATAAATCACATTAATTCAAGTACAAAAATATGGACAAAACCCAAAAATGTTGCCAAAAACTGTCAAAAGTCCACTAGGTCCACATGAGACCAAAAGTAACTGACTTAGGTAACCAGTAAGTGACCTAGGCTGGTCAAAAAGTGACCAGGGTTGGAGCAGAGAGCAGCCCGCGTTTTTCGGTTCAAAATGCGGGCTGCTCTGCCTGAGGGAAACAGGGAGAAAGCTGGAGCTGAGATGCATGGAATGGAGCATGCAAACTGAAGTTTAACAGGCCAACAACTGAAGATGTTAACTTGGTGAGAGCTCCACTTCTCTGCCTCTTTGGTCTGACGAAAATGCATGCTGAAACTGTCTATAAAAGAGGGGAAATCTGAGAGAAGAGTATTCAGCCTGCTCTTATGCACGAATTTTTTTATTCTTCTTTGACTGTAACTAGATAGGCCTTTTGGGACCTCTTTCTGGTGTGGCAGAACTTCTCGGTGTGTCCGGTCCTTTTGTAGAAGTCACAAAAGAGCTGATCCTTCTTGCCTTTGTACTTATTGCCAACATATAATGCATGTTCATCTCTAGAGGTACTTGGTTCTTCCTTAGTTTTTAGCTTCTTTTCCTCCTCTAACAGTGATGCCTGGATATCAACAAGTTTAGGGTTTGGCATATTAATTAGGGTTGTTGATACATTATTGTATTCAGGAGGCAAACTCTTAAGTAGAACACCGATGCAAACATCTTCTTCCATTTTAATGCTAGTCAACTCGTATTTGTATCAACATGCATGTTTGCTATAGATGTCATCATGATTTGCATCATCTTAGTTCCATGATCTAGCCACATTTGCTCAAACCCCATCAATGGTTTTGAGATGACCATCCTCTTGTCATTGTTCTCCAATGTGTTGAATGTAGTTATTAAACTCTATTGTCAAAGCCATCCGAATCATAATTGCCCTTCATTATATGATCACCTTAAGATTTTTTTGTAATGGATTCTTTGTTCTAAAAGTAAGGTATGAGAAACCTTAGAAGGAACCAAAGTACTTAAAGAAACCAAATGGAATCAAGCAAACCTTAGTGACATGAAAATACCTCTTTCTACTATTAGCTTGCCCATCACATGTTCCATTTAGAGAAATCTCATGATAGAGTTTTCTTCTTTTGAAAACTACTATTTATGATTGAATCTATGTAATGCACATGATATAATGAATATACATATAGTAAACTGCCTAAACTTGAGTGATGTTTTTAGTTCCTTTCTATAGCACATCTTGTGGTTGTTTTCCTTTAAGATTTGTTTTGATAGTTAGAGTAGCAACACCAAGCTTCTATTGTTAAGTTTCCCTTTTCTATTTAAGTAAGGTTTTGGCCTAAACATAGTTGCAAACCTTTTGGATAAGTTATATGTTTCTCCTAAGAAGATTCCCCTGGATTCTCTCAAAAAGCTTTTAAAATTTACTCCTTTTGAAAACTTGGGTGAAAAATAGCATAATTTTCTAAAATTTTAATTTTATGTATTTTTGAATAAAAATAATATTGTAAAATATTTTTTTTAAAAATCAAATCATTTTTAAAGGACTTATTTAAAGGAAAGCTAGCATCTTAATATCATAAAGTTTACATAGCATAAATTTATTTTTTTCTAAAACTTAATGATTGATTAAACATAGTATATGATAATTATATTAAAACAATAAAATTTAATCAAAAAAACTTTGATGCTTAGTTGATAAGAAAGATCTTCTTATAATTATTACTTTTACCAAAGTGTAAAATCATTAACCAATTCATATATTTGAAAAAAGACCATTAATATGCTATCATTTCAAAAATATAATGTCAACTTGCTTTTGCATGAGTAAAGCTTTAGATTATCAAATAAAAATTAATACCTACACAATAATATTGTATGAAAAATATGAAAACTAAACTTTTCAAATCCTAGTATGAGTTAGTAAATCTATAAGTATTATTTAATATGCTACACAATTAAAGAGATGTTTATATTTTTTCTAACATTCTATATTCGTGCGCGCGCACACACACACACACACACACACGCACACGCACACGCACACGCACATGCACACGCACATGCACATGCACACGCACACGCACACGCACACGCACACGCACACGCACACGCACGCACGCACGCACGCACGCACACACACACACACACACACACACACACACACACACACACACACACATGAACTATTGAGTATATTAGTGTGAGCTAGTATATTTTGGTGAATGCTTAACTGCAATATACAAAATAGTAGGAGAGTTGAGAGATCTGACTTCAAGAAAAGAAAAAAGGAAAAATCTATAAAACCTATAGTGATCTAATATATAAATAGCTCGTCTTATACATCCACATCTTCGTCTTCAAGGTATTGCTCCTACTCTTTGGCCTTTTTTGCATCATCACTATTGTTATCATCATCTTTTTCTTCTTCATTCTCCTCAATTCCTTTAACAATTTCAATATTAGCAATCTCTATAAGTTCTCCTAGTTCATTAGATAGAGGAGGCATGGGCTCTGTAGATACAAGCATGACCTTCTTAATGTTTGCTATGACCTTTGTACCTACTTCTTGATCCTCATCTAGCAATTCAGGGACACCTTGAATTCACATCTTAATAAATGCCACTTGAAGGTCATCCTTTCCCACAATAATATAATGTCTTTCTTTCTGAATAGCGCATGTGATTGTTATTCCTATTGATGATATACATTTTAACATATTATTTAATTACCATGGATATATTAATTTATTATTTTATTAATTTATTATATCATTTAAATATTTCTTCTTAGTCAAATTAATATATACATACATATCCCTGAAAATAAATCAAGCACCCAATTATATTGTGCTGAAAATAAGTGTGACTTTCTATTGATCAACCTTTGTGGCTTTTGATATAAGTTCACCATAGACTTGCTACCATCCACGTACTTTAGTTTTCTTGTTATGGTTGGATACTTAAATATATTCTCTGTATTTGTTTCATTTGCATGTGCTTTGACTCTTTTCTTCTCTACTTCATCCTAGTATCCTAGGATTATCATCTCAAAGAAACTCTTGAGATCACAATTGGGGTGTGTGGTCAATGTTGGTCTTCTCCCCACATAAAAAGATACTTAGCTTTCGCTTATAAAAAAAATCTACCAATTTATCTATGTTATTCACATCACCATGAATAACATTGTAACATATCTCCTATAGTGAACGTTGTGGATGATAGAAAGAACATTGTGGATGATCAAGACTCTGGATATTCAGGAGTGAATTCATCCCATGAAGAACAATTAAGGTGCTTTGTCATTGTCTCTCATATTTTCATATAAAGTTTTTGTCTGCAAAAAAAAGTATTTTCTTAATATTTCAAAGAGTAGACTATAAAATATGATAAACATATTGAAAAGAAAACTTATGAGTTCAGCTCATTGACCATCTCACCTAACAAGAGTTCCTTTGCTATTACCCTAGATAAGGTGGATATAATCACCCTCACATCTTTCACACCTTGAAGAGAGTACCATGGTAACAACCTCATATCATCAACAAACTCTTCAGTGGACTTCCCCTTCAAAATTACTTTTGCATCATCCCAAGCCTTCTTTAGCTTTTAATCTTTTAATTGCTTATCTTCGCATATGCGAAAAATTTGATCCTATAAATCCTAAATTCAACGCGGTCTTTAATGCAAGTTAGAACATTGGATAATACATATGAAAATCCTCTGTCTTTGAGTTTGGGCTAATTCATAGTAATTTTGAGAGAACGCAATTAGACTAATTGATGGTAATTTTGTATACTATAATCAAGTTATTAAAATGGAAGAAAACTTTCTAAGAAACTTGATGTGTTGCATCAAGCTTATTATAAACCTTATACATTTCTAGTGTGGCAAAATAAAATGATCCAAAACTAAAGTGAACTTGATATATTATATCAAAACTTGATGGATTACAACAATCTAGTTGAAAATGTAATAAGACTTCAAAGAGACTTGATACATTGCATCAAGTAAGAAAAAATAATTATATTAACATTTAAGTAAACTTGATGTATGGCATCAATTCAACCAAAATATTAGCTAAAATTTAAGTAGACTTTGATGAACTGCATCAATTTGATAAACAATTTTTGTAAAGTTTATAAGGAACTTATTGCATTGTATCAACTTGGCCAGAAAAGTAGCAAAATTTTTAAGAAACTTTATGCATTGCATCAAGTCAACTATAAAATTAGCAATTAAAAAAGAAGAAGCAAACTCTCTAATAAACTCGATGCAATTTATTAAGCAAGATAAAAATGATATAAATATTAAGTGAACTTGATGTACTATATCAACTCATCTAAAATATTAGCTACAACTCCAAGAAAGTTGATACATTATATCAACTTAGTCAAAAATTTAACTAACTTTCTAAGTAACTTGATGCACTATATAACCTTGGAAACAATTTAATAATTTTTTTTTGAAACTTGATGTATAGTACTAATTGAGAGGTGGCTCGAGCTCGACCAAGAGGATAATTGTCGGGACGGACTGAATCGTTAAGGAAGTGATCCAAGACTCTCATCTTCTCTACCTTATTCTTGGTCCAACGAAGCCCGTCTTGTGCCCAAGTACTTGAGTGACTTTGGGGCAAGCAAAGGGTGAGGATATTGAAGACTTATGGACTGTTATGGGCTGGAATAACCAATCATAAATAGGGCAGCCCACTATTTTGATCCATTTTTATGAGCAAACATGGGTTTTTTATGGTTGTAATAGAGGAAAATGACATCTTTTCTTCAGGACATTGTTCATAGATGATCAAGAGTGCTTCTTCTTGAGTTTATGTACTCATTTTGAATTTGTTTATGGGCTGGAATTTTTTGTTTTAAAACAGGGCTGAAGCTAAAATTATTCTTTTTCAATCCATTTCATACATCTTTGGCCCAAATCTTGGATGTATTTGATTCTAGCATCAATATACTTGACCCAAAGGATTGAAATATTAACATAGTTCATCACGCTCTCTATAGTCTTAAGAAAATTTCTTTCTTAAGTGATCAAACATTTATTATATTCACTATAATTTAATACGTTACATCAAGTTAAGTTGACCTTCTTTTATCAATCTTCTTATTTTTCTTTTTAAAATTCCAACTTACCAAGTCCCTAACCCTAAGGTACCTTTACACTGAGCACTATGCCTATAACCCTAACCCTTACCTATACTTCAAGAATCTACCTATTGTAGACAAGTATATGTAACAAGTGTTGAACCCTAAGATCAAAGATTTGTGTTGAACACGGTAAAATTTAAGGGACCCCCATGATTTTTAGTTTGTACGTAGATAGAAAAATGTTTGGCTAATCAATGGTGGAAGAGTTTAGAAAATTGGTTGAATGTTATGAGAAAACCCTTTTTAAAGCTATTTTTGGGTTGAATTTAGACCAAAATATGTAAATTTTTGTATATATGGGCTATATTTTGAGTTGTGAAGCCTCAATTTTTAGCTTAATGACCAAGAAAACCTCGTAAAAATAGCCATTGAGCTAAAATTTGCCCCTAATTTTTACCTTGGTGTTGAAAATTTAGGACATTAATATTTAGCTTGAATACTTATTTTACCCTATTTCTTATAGCTCAGGAGAGCCACAAAATCACTTCTTTTCTACCCCAACAACACCCTAAAGGTTTCGGAGTGTTCAGCTCTATTTCTTCTTTTCTACCCCAATCAATACCTTCAAGGTCTAGGAGTGTTCAACCTTATTCCTTCTTTCCCAAAGCTATCCTTTGCATGAGTTTAGTCTTGCTTGCTTCCCCACATTTGATGTAGGCCTCCACAACATTTACATGTAATTTCCTCATGTTGAATGATGCCGTTTGCTCCTCACTTTTCTTCACTTTACCTGTGTGCAATAGTCCCATAAGTCCTCACTTATTCCCCTATACAAAGTCACATGCATAAAATCTCTTGGTCATTGACTTAACTTTCCTTCTTCTTTGAGTCGAACATCATTGCTTGTGACTAAACCAATGAATAGAACTCTGTAGTGTGTCCAAAATTCCTACAACTTGTCATGTCATGTCATATGTATAGATATATGAATGCATGAAGTTATGAGATCTCATCTATCTTCACAGTATGGGCATACAATTGCATGACAATGCTACTAACAAAAGGGTGGCACTTATCAAATCCATTAAATATACTCGAGTTTGGATGGCAAAGGGGATTTCAAAATTCCTATGATTTTGTTTTCCCACCATTTCCTAGCCTCACATATTATGATATGACTAAACTACTATAGCAAGGAGTCTATCATAACCAACCTTAGTGTTCAATTGTCTAATCTTGTGACTCCTATTGTTTAGTATTTCTTTTTGAACTTCCTAGCTTGTGTGCTTCTCTTCATGCAAGGGAAAATGGTAGCAATCAATCATGTGAAAAGGACCTCGTATGACATACAAAATGCTTCAAGCTCTGGTGTCAAACTTGCAAAATATTAATCTTCACAAGAGATTCTCTTCTCTCTAGCTAGTGTTACGCTATCTTCTCCTCATCTCTTCTTTGAAACATATACTTGACTATGCCACAACAATATTGTTTATGTTTTTCATGACAAATTATATTTTAATGAGGAATTTTCTAGATGGTCCTCTTACAATGTTTCAAACAAAATGCAACATTATGCAAAATAATAATAATCTTGGAAGAGGTAGGGTTGGAACTTGGACCCCTTTAGCGTTCAATTAGTTTCAATGGGAGTTGTGCTTTTGTGGTGAGGATGGTTTTTCCTTAGAAGATGTTTTATTATTTAGTTGGTTTCAATGGGATTTGTGCTCTTATGGCTAGCACATTTTCCCCTAAAATATATTCTATTATTCAAATACTTGATTTGAAAATTAGGGAAAATTTGAGGTCTTGAAAATGCCCACTAAGGAAGTTTGACCAAAATATTCCCTTAAAAAATAGGGGCACAATAATTTTTTTGCAAATGAACTCCAAACTTGTCCGAGATTGCATATTTAGAACCTACTCTTCACAACTTTAAGATGATATATAGCAAGATGGGGTTTCAACTTTGTATGAGGCTAGGTTCTATAAAGATTTATGTCTACTCTTAAAAGATTCCATTACCAATATATTCCCTATATAAAATGGAATCTTTGATGTAACTTCATTGTTTCACTTCCAAACCTTATCAACCCATATATCACTAGAAAGCTCTTGAATAATAAAATCTAAAAATGTAATCTTTGACAAGTTTGGAGTTCATTTCCAAAAATTTCATTGTGCTCCCATTTTTTGAGGGAATGTTTTGGTCAAACTCCCTTAAAGGGCATTTTTGAGACCTCAAATTTCCCCTAATGAGTCTCTTTCTCTAGATTATGTGCCATTCTTGAGATAGAAATTACTATCTTGGCAAATTATCTTACCTTTCTTCTCTCATTATTAAACCTAAAGGGAAGCACATGTAATGCATATTATGGGACTAGAAGATTGAACCCTTAAAGGTCGAACAATAGAATACCAATATGTTGAGTCTATTTGTGCACAATCTCTCTTGGTTTCTAGATGTGTGCTATGGTTGCACAAAGAGTTGCCACTTTACTCAAGATTACCTCAATAAGATAGAAAAGAAAGAGATCAAAAGGATGAGATACCTCAAGAAAAATGATCAATTTATAGAACTAGATGAGGCCTGGCACATGAGGACCTTTGAGATATTGTGTCGCACATAATACAAGGCTAATTTCTCTCTCTCTCTCTCTCTCTCTCTCTCTCTCTCTCCCCCTCTCTCTCTCTCTCTCTATTGATTGATTGATATCGAGTTGTGATGAGTACCAACAATAAAACAAGTGAGAAAAAGGGTTGCATTATTGGCTTCTTGCCCATCCTCTAACCTGTCCAGCCATCTACTTATTAACCTTCCTTTGAGTCCAACAAGAAAGGACTTCATGCATGCAACTTATTCCTAAAGGAGAAATACATTTTCTATCACTTTTATCTCTTAAAACACCAAACCCCCATAGTTAGTTAATAATAGGTCACATGCATGCCCCACCTAATGTGTGTATATATTTCATCAAGCTATCTGCAAGTTGCATTTGTTTGTACTTAGATGTTTGTCATTCCATAGACTCTACTTGGCATTCAAATAAATAGAGAGTCTCTCTTTAGTTTTTAGGAGAGTGAAAGTGCAAGGAGAAACCTTCTAGCCAAAAAATAGGAATACATAAGTACAGGAGGTGTGGATTGTCATTTATAGTTCAACTAGTGAAACATTTCTCACATCACATGACTATAAGAATAATCTAAGAAAGGAGAGTCACGCAAATGTAGGCTATGATTGAGCTAAGAAAGAGTTGAGAGTTGAGTCAACAGGTTGACAAATTGTGAAAGTTAATAGGTGAAGCTTGGCTTAAGCTAGCATAAGAAAGCATGGCCACCTTCCTCACTAAACAAAAAGTAATACCTACATCTGTGTGCACGTGTGTGTGTAAGGACTAAGACCATAACCATAATATCGATCACACATTTTCCAATTCATGGGAAATACTTGGCACCCTCTCCTTTTTCCTTCCATGAAAAGTATAAAATCATCAATCACATGGATGGCCTCCATAGTTATGAATGTTGATGTGAGTAATTGATCTTGAAGATCATCAACTTAAGTAATGCAGAGATATGGATTTCAACATCATAAAATTCTTAACTTAGAAGAGTGTATGACTTAGTTTTCAAATTTGGTATATGCACGTGTGTGAAATTGCATATTTACCTTTAGATATATTGTGTGTCTAAGTGTGTATATGATAATGTATACTTATCTAGAAGATACCTAGAGTGATGGAACTTGGATTGTCATTAAAAAAAATTACCAATATTCTTCATTGTGAATACTTAACCTTTGTTTGCTCAATAATTGCACAATATGATGTCTTTATTGCATAGTCAAGTCTAGACAAGATGTACTCATTATCCAACTTTTCCCTTTCCATATGTAGTTGAAACCATGCAATGAACCAAATGGTTTACCATCCATTAAATAGTAGACATAATGACATTGCTAATTAATTGTATCCATGTTGTAAGCACTATATTGGTTTATCTTAGCCATTTATTCGATTATTGTTGTGCTATGGGTAAACTTTGAGTTTAAATTGGCAAAGAGAAGGTAGAGTAACGACTCTCTCTCTCTCTCTCTCTGTCTCTCTCTCTCTCTCTCTCCATACATGTGTATGTGTGAGTGTGCACACACTTATATGCATACATGTATGTTATGTAGAAACACAAACATATATCTTCATTCATCTTTGTGAAGTGTGTGTGGGGAGTGTGTATGTGTGTGTGCATGGATGCGTGCATGTATGCATTCTAAGTGTAGATAGATGTATATGATTAATTAGCAATGTCACTATGTCTACTGCTTTATGGATGATATACCATTTTCTTCATTGCATGGTTGCAACTACATATGGAGAGGACAAAGTTGGATAATAAGTACGTCCTGTTTGGACTCAACTATGCAATAAAGGCATCAAGATTGTGCAATTATTGAGCATACAAAGGTTAAGTATTTATTATGAAAAATATTGGTAAATTCTATTGATGAGAATCCAAGTTCCATCACTGTGGGTATCTTTTGGATAAGAATAAAGTATCATACACACTTAGACACACAAATATTCATCAGATACGTGCACATAGATATATAGGAACATAAACCAAGTCATATATTGTTTTAAGTGGAGAATTTTATGATGTTGAGATCCATACCTCTACATTACTTAAGTTGATGGTTAAGATGCATTTATAGTTCTCATAGGAGAAAAAGTGAGATGATGCTAAGTAGTTTGAGTGAATTTGCGAATGTGCGATTGATATTATTTTATGGTATTCTCCCTCACACACACACACACACACACACACACACACACACACACACACACACACACACACACACACACACACACACACACACACACACACACACACACACACACACACACACACACACACACACACACACACACACACACACACACACACACACACACACACACACACACACACACACACACACACACACACACACACACACACACACACACACACACACACACACACACACACACACACACACACACACACACACACACACACACACACACACACACACACACACACACACACACACACACACACACACACACACACACACACACACACACACACACACACACACACACACACACACACACACATCATAAGACAATCTCAAGCATTGTTGCTCCAAGAAAGGAGAGTGTCTAGGGATAAAGGGGATATTCCATGTGCTTAAACATACTCCATCCTTTTAAAGTTAGAGATTGAAGAATTGGATTGATGATAGATATTTTACATTGTATGTATTGAATTCTGAATATAACATATTTTTTGAATGCACAAGAGTGATTTATGCCCATCACATGACACATTAACATTCTAGTTTCATGGAATTACTATAGAAGTAATCTATTTTACTATATAGATTGCATTTACTATATATCAAATAGTACTATTTGCTAGATATATTGAAATTGCAAAAAGAAAAAGTACCTATATAGCATGATTTCTTATTTTGCTAATTAATTCACAAATTAGAAAATGAGACTTGCTTATACAATAGATGGAAAAATGGTTTGCTAGATCTAACTAGTAATCACGTACATTTTACGACTTCATAACCATTTTGCTATATAGCAATTGATTTGGAGTTCATTGTGTATGTACCATTAGTTGCATTGATAATTAGATGGTAGCAAAAATACAATATATTGCAAAACAATGTGTGTTGCACAAAATATGTTGCATTGGCAAAACATATTGAGCTAATGAGTTAAAGATAAAAAATAGTAACAAAATACCGATTTTTTGCTAAAATTCCCATGTTTTTGACATAAAGTTAAATTGGACTACAACAAAATACCAAATCATTGCAACACATCTTGTGAAATGAGTTTAACGAGGATCTAGAAGGTTAAGAATTGTACCTTTCTTTCTCAATTTTATGATGTCCAAGAGAGCCTTCCTAGTTTTTAGGCTTGGAACTAGAGTCCTCATGAGCACTCCATTTTTATAAGACTTTAGATCTTTACCAAAGCCATGCTAGGTTGTTACGGATGCATGTCCACATAACACCATATCCTTATAGTCCAAGCATCTTTGTGTGTGTGTATGAGAGAGAGAGAGAGAGAGAGAGAGAGAGAGAGAGAGAGAGAGAGAGAGAGAGAGAGAGAGAGAGAGAGAGAGAGAGAGAGAGAGAGAGAGAGAGAGAGAGAGAGAGAGAGAGAGAGAGAGAGAGAGAGAGAGAGAGAGAGAGAGAGAGAGAGGACAAAAATCTATTGACATGCAAGAAAGAGGATTGGATGAATCTCTAAATGTGGGATATGTATTGCTCTAGCTGCTCGAAGGCATGTCAGTGCAAGTAGGTCCAACTGCTCAAGCAAGATAGTTGAGGTGAGAGACCGTGTATGTATATGTCTCTATGTGTGTGTGTGTGCAATGATTTCAATGTTGGTGAAGAGCACTATTTGTCATCCTTTGGGAAAGGGGATCTGGCAACCTTTCAAGCTGAGATGCAGATGGAGAACAAAGGGGAGAGAGAGAGAGAGAGAGAGAGAGAGAGAGAGAGAGAGAGAGAGAGAGAGAGAGAGAGAGAGAGAGAGAGAGAGAGAGAGAGAGAGAGAGAGAGAGAGAGAGAGAGAGAGAGAGAGAGAGAGAGAGAGAGAGAGAGAGAGAGAGAGAGAGAGAGAGGTATGTGATGTGCAGAGGTGACAAGTGGATGACAAACTATTTGGTGGATCAAGATATGAGAGAGAGAACTAGGCATGAAGATGTGAGAATTGATCTAAAGCGTGTGGCAAAATATTTGGTTTATATATATATATATATATATATATATATATATATATATATATATATATATATATATATATATATATATATATATATATATATATATATATATATATATATATAACAAGGAACAATGAACAAATTCTAACCAAAGAGCTTAGAATACACAACAAACATGAGAAGAAGAGAAACTTA
The DNA here is from genome assembly GCF_053477565.2 of Lygodium microphyllum. NCBI lineage: Eukaryota > Viridiplantae > Streptophyta > Polypodiopsida > Schizaeales > Lygodiaceae > Lygodium > Lygodium microphyllum. The sequence goes on from NC_141135.1 coordinate 180,763,211, forward strand.
TTTTATTCCAAATAAACTAATACAAAGATGGCTATATCCACCAATGTGCTTCCACTGTGAATCTTGGATGGTAGTCCAAATAGATTATAGTAGGCGACAAGATTAAGGCTAGCTAAAAGAACTTTGATTGGGTGAAAGATAGATTGATGATGGCTTTGGAGGGGTCTTTCTTTTATAGCTCCATAAGATAGTTTAGTCGACCCATCTGACCATGTTATAAACCTTCCTTAGGCATCCAAGGAATATTCCAAGAAATATTCCAAGGACTGTGTCTGATAACTCCCATATAATGCAACTCGATCCACATAGGTCACCTTTTTGTCATGTGGTTATATAGATCTCATCTTATATACAAGTCCAATGTCCAAGATCACACATGGCTTCTCCTCATAATGGGAGTATTACAACTTAGAATACCGTGGATCTTTGGTGGAAACTTACAAGGATGGGGCATTGAGTATATCTAACAACCCCCTTTAATATCCACCCACACATGAACTACATCCTTGGCTTGGATCTCTAAAGATGAACTCAAAGTAGATTCTTTGTAAGATCTCTAGTGAAGATATTTGCTCAATTCCCTGCCATTGGATAGCATATAAGTTCTACTACCCCATCCTTGATCAAATCATGCACATAGTGATACTTGATTTCAATATGTTTGGTGCATGTACAAAACCCTAGATTTTTTACAATGGCAATGCAACTTTTATTGTCACATCCTAGCACAATTGGATCTTCATCTTGCACTTCCATATGCCATAGAATTCCCCTTAACCATATTGCTTCACATGTGGCAAAACTAGCTACCTTTGTACTCGGTAGAAGACAATGCTACTATTAGTTGTTTCTTACTTATGAAAGATAAAATTCCTAAATACAAAGAGAAATAATATCTATGAACTAATTTTTTGAAATCACTATCACCTATCCTCTCATATTCCACAGGATCCCCCCTTAGTCATACTGCTTTACATGTAGCAAAACAAGCTATCATGTACTCTTCTTCAGTAGAAGACAATGACACTCTTGATTGTTTCTTACTGATCTAAGAGAAGATTCCTAAACCCAAATTAAAACAATATCTAGAAGATATTTTCCAAGAACTATTATCACTTGTCTAGCATGAGTCACAGTTCTCCATAAGAAAACTTCTAAAATTGTACGTGATACCATAGTTAAGAATTTCCTTCAAGTATCTAAACACTTGCATCCATACTTTATAAGGACTTTCTTGTGATTTTTTTGAGAACCTAGTCAAATACCAACAAAGAAAGTGATACTTGAAGACTAGTGTTGCATAAATACATGAGATTGTCCACCAACCTCTTGTATCTCCCAATGTCTACTAGTGATGATGTATCTATAATGGATAACTTCCCATTGACCTTTATAGATGTAGCTATCTCCTTGCACTCAATCATGCTAAATGCTTTCTAGATCTTCCATGTATACTTCTTTTGAGAGATGAAGATTTTGTTAGGCTCTTGCTAAACTTCAATCCCCAAAAAATAGTGTAGCAAGTCCAAGAATGTCATTTCAAACTTGGATTTCAAAGCCTTTCAAGTCTAATGGGTCATATATTCATAGTAACCTATAATAAGAAGGTCATCTACATATAGGACAATCACTATACACTTTTTACCACCCTTGTAAATATACAAGTTAGCACTTGAGGCACATCTATTAAAGCTTAATTCTAAAAAGAAGTTATCTATTTATTGTTTGTACTATGCTCCAAGGGTTTGTTTTAACCTATAAAAGACCTTTTTTACTAAGTTTTTACCTTACAAACTTTGTTCTCGAAATGGGGGGACCTCAAAACCTAGTAGGTAGAGCCTTGTGCACTTGAGATCACTACAAGGGAATGGGAAATTAGAGATGTCCATTTTTGATGAAAAATATCACTATCACTATTTAAGTTACTAATTTTTATTTGCAATGAAAAAAAAAACACAAATAATGATGTCACTTTGAGAAAAAAAGCGCTGAAAACATGAGCGAGAGTGCTTAAAGCTTTGAGAGGGATAGAGAGAGGAAGAGAGAGGGAGAGAAAGAGGGAGAGCTCATCATTGCCTCTACCACCTTCGTTATCATACGCAAAGAAGTAGAGGGGTGCAAAGGATAAGGGAGGGAAGCCAAGAAGGTGAGGAAGAAGAAGGGAGACGCAAAGGGTTTCATCTTTGATCCTTTGAGATAGGTACATTTGTTTTTGTATTTTGTTCTTTTTTTAATTTATTTTTATTTGTGGAGAGATGCATTGAGAGGGAGGGAGAGAGGGAGGGAGAGAGAGAGAGAAATAGAGAGAAGAAGGGATGGGGACGAAGGGAGGAAGAGGAAGAGAGAAAGATGAGAGAAAGAGGAGAAGGAAGAGAGAGAGAGAGAGAGAGAGAGAGAGAGAGAGAGAGAGAGAGAGAGAGAGAGAGAGAGAGAGAGAGAGAGAGAGAGAGAGAGAGAGAGAGAGAGAGAGAGAGAGAGAGAGAGAGAGAGAGAGAGAATGAAGAGAGGGAAGAGAAAGAAATAGAGAGAGAGGGGACACAAATAGAGAGATGGAGGAAAAAATAAAAATAGAGAGTGAGAGAGGGAGAGAGAAATAGAGAAACAAAAAGAGGATGAGAGAGAGGAGAGAGAGTAAAGTAGAGGGAGATAGGGGTTAAAAGCAATGAGGGAGAGAAACAAAGAGGAACATAAAAGCATATTGTCTTTCTCATAACATAGACAAAATGGACAATGATGATGCCCGCGACATTCAAGATCATGAGGCATATGTCAATCAGCATATTCTGCACCCTTACACTTAGTGCAAGCTGGCAATTTGACAAAAATATCACTTATCTATAGACCATGTGTGACACTTTTATAAGTTTCAATCGAAAATCATTGACCAAGAAATCTCGAACTTTGAGTTAATGGTAAGAAAAGTATTTACCAATCATGCTTTACATTCAAAATGTAATTGAATATCATATACAATAATATTAGATGTGCCTTGAAAATGTCTACAGAGAGGTACTATTTCATCCCAAGGAATAGACATATTTCAGCCTATAAGAAGATTTCGTGTGCGTGCAATGGATGGAATGGGTGACCCAATAAACCCATTGAAGGGAACACCACTAACTACACCCTCAATACTAAAAGAGATGGTCGGCCTTTCAAATGTTCCCTCAATCTTGGAGCTCGAGATGGAGGCAATGATCAATGCATTACTGTCCATGGATGTTGGGCCATCTGATCCATTGAGAAAGAAGACATTCATACCACTATATGATGGGTTCTGGGTATCTCACTTAAAGATGCTACTTGTGCTCCTAAGTGTATAGGCAATGTACATATAGAGTAATGCAAGTGTGACTGAGTTGTTCATATACATACTACACTCCTTTGTCTTTGAGTCCATTATAAGAATGGTTTTTACTCTCTTCAAATGTGCTTGGATTTTTTTAAGGTTGCTAAAATATCACATATTTCCACTTGGAAACACGATAGTTGAGTCTCATGATGATGCATGACTAGTGTTATGGAAACTTAGCTGGACTACAATAACATTCATGCATGTGTCAATGATTATATACTATTTTGAGGAGACTACAAGACTATGGACACATGCTTGAAGTGTGGTGCTCACACGTATTGATAGGACTTGTAAGGACAAACTATCTCTCAGAAGATTCTCAAATACTTTTCACTTATACCACGTATACATCACATATTTTTCATGTCAAACATGGCAAGCTTGGCAATGTGGCATGCGTAAAATGGATCCACAGATAGAGTCCAATGAATACAAGTAGATTTGCAAGCATGGAGTCACATTGACTCCATCTTTCCACGCTTTTTTCCATGCTTTACACGAGAGCCAAGGAGTCTTTAGCTTGGCCTTGCTATGAATGGCGTGAATCCATTCGATCTCACTCAATTTCTTACAATGTGTGGCCTTTAGTCATTGTAAACTACAATATTTCACCATGGCTTTCTACGGGACGCCTAATCCTTATCTTGCTCATTCCTGGGCACTATAAAGTTATAGACATGGACATTTATCTCCATCCATTAGTTGATGAGCTCAAGATTTTGTGGGAGAGTGGATTGCTATGGAAGACATGAGCAGGTATGTTGGTTGGTAATCCGTTAATATAGGAGCCATTCTTATATAAACCATGCATGACTTTTTGGGATTTAAGAAGTGCTTAGGTAAATGAGCTTTTGTTCTCATTTTTGATATCTAACATGGCTCATTTATATTTGTGTTGACTAGATAGGGATATCATGATATATCTGGTTACCTCAAGTTAACATGCATGTCCATTGTGTAGGCCATAGTTAGACTCTGAAAGGTTGGGGACCATGAAGAAGATGGTATATTAGGGGCATGCCGCTTTCTGGTCATGAATTGAGGGCAAGTTTCTTGGATGACCTCTAGCAGGAATGAATACCCAAAGCTAGTATGAGTGGAAAATGATCTACGAGGAGTCGCTTCCAAAACCAGAATGTGATGATTCTCAGTTTCCTATGGACACCATGTTAGAGAGTTTGGAAATTTTCCAAGTTCCAATTTTAAATAAGTGATAAATATTTGACAACGTGGCTAAATCTTGATCCATATTTGAAAGTGGAATTTGAAAATGTAGCTTATATAGTATTAAGGATAGACTCCACCTTTAAGAAAACAAGATTTGACCATGTGGTCAAATAATAAAGGTATTAGGGGTTCTCAAAGTGCATGGAAATTTCCAAATTCCCTAATATAGTGTTTATGAGTTGCCATATTGGACCCACTATAACAAATTAACCATTTGTGGATCCCATGCGCATTTTCAAACATGTGGGTAGCTTATTATGGGATTATATCATAGAAAAGAGAGACAATATAGGGGCACAGAGATGGATTTGAAGGAGGCACACAAATTGAAGGTGCTTTGGCTACAATCAAGCTTTGATAGTTGTATGCAACTACCTCCTAATTCTTGGTTCCTGTCCACTAAAGAAGAGCGCATGATAAAGCATATTATCAGGTCTATCTGCACCTTGATGGGTATGATGCAGTCTCTTAGGTTTTCTTTTTCTAAAGATGACCAACTAACAAGAATCGAATCCCATGATTGGCACAAGATATGCCAGGTTTGTCTTGGATTTGATAGTAAGTACAATTACTTTTTCACTATTTTGTGTCGATTCAATTTTTGTAATTCTTTGTATTCATGGTAGTTTGTATTATTGATCGAATTGAAGATTTCATGACCCATCCATACCTAATTGGATGTTCTTCTTGGAGCACTTCATGAAAACCCTGAAGGGCTTTGTGTGACAACGAGCTCATCCAGAGGGTAGCATGGCTAAAGGTTAGTTAGTATCAATATAGGCATTGATGCATATTTTAGAGTGGCTACTAATGGTGGATTCATATAAGAGTATGTTGTGTATGCTAAAGGATGATGATAGACTGATAGAAGATGTGGTGGTTGGAAATGGGATAGAAAAGAGGATTGATAGTACCATGGAGGAGAAAGTGAATAGTTTTTATAAGTGTCACCATGCATCCATAGAGAAGTGGCTCAATAGATATGAGTAGGCTGACAGAAGAAAACATGAGAGAGTGTGATCAAAATTTTGGCATAGCATAGGCCATTGACCAATTCGATTTCCAAAGGACATGGAGGAGATGCTACAATTTATGCCTATGAGGTGGTTGCATGATGCCTTGATTGTAGCTTTATGCAAAGGGATAGAAGTCTCCAAGAGGAGTGAAGATTCTCGAGGGGATGTGATCCAAATGTAACCTGATGGATGATTTTTTATGCTGACAAGTGCTTAAAAATAGCCAAAAATTTTGAATTTTAGGTAAAAAATAGACTTCATCGAAGGCGACGGTTGCAATCAATACGATTTTAAGCGGCAATGCCCGAAAGTGCTTAGAAGACCCACTAGACAATAGTTGGTGAATTTTCATAAATTTTTGGCATCTCAGACAAGACCTTGGGAGATGCCCAGCAGTGGGGGACTTCGAGACGGTCAAGCAGAAATTCCCAGATCGCGAATCGGACACCGAATGAGGAAACAGGAGTGTCCGAAAGGCCAAGGCCAAATGGCAAGTGGAAATAGGCTTTAGGGAGCCCAAAAGTCATGCCTTTTGGGGTCTTCCTTTGGGGGCCCCTAACAAACTCAAAATCGTAGGGGGGTGTCTGTTTTTTTTGCGCAGACTGAGAATGAGGGCTCCATGGCCACGATTGACGGAGAGGGGGATTGGAGAGCCTAAAAGCAACCCCCCAGCTGATTGGATGCCTAAGATGCACTCTATCTTTGCTCCTCACGGCTTGTCTCTAATCCTCAAATGGCTGCCCGATTGTGGAGATGCAGTTTTAGTCTTTCTCTCTCCTCTTTCTCTCTCTTGCATATGTCAAGATTGTGGGAGAGAAGGAAGGAGTCTCACTTGTAGCTTTCTTGCTTGCACAATAGGGGAATACACACAGAGGTGGAGGCTGAAAAACAATTTTCCTCTTCTTAGTTGTGTAAGCCAAAAGAACTCACATACAAAGAAATAGAAGAACCCTATATATGGGTCTCAAACCAAAGACAACTAACTAAGGTGGCATACTAACTGAGCCACGAACTAGAGTAGATAAGGATAGATGTCATCTAGCTATTATTCATGGGCAGTGTACCAACCGCATCTGCAACTGACAAGTTGGTGACATAAATACACAACGATCACCCTGGCGTATCACGAGTGGAGCTCGATATCTCAACACTCCCCCTCAAGCTCAATCCCAATTCCTGCACACTAAGCAAGTCTCTGAACTTGCGGAGCTTCTCTGCACCGAATGCCTTCGTAAATATGTCAGCTACCTGATCCTCTGTGCTGACATAAACTAGATCAATAAGACCTAGTAAAACCCTCTCCCGCACATAGTGATAATGCACCTCAATGTGCTTTGTTCTAGCATGATAGACTGGGTTATTTGCCAAGTGTATACTACTCATGTTGTCACAATAAATGACAACTGGCCCATCTGTAGACTGATGCATATCATAAAGTAGCTTATGCAACCAAGCTACCTCACATGCAGCCATTGCTGCACCCCTGTACTCAGCCTCTGTGCTCGACAAGGCAACTATAGGCTGTTTCTTGCATCTCCAAGTGACTGCAGCACTCTCAAAAGAGAACACATATCCACTGGTAGATCGTCTATCAGAAATACTACCAGCCCAATCAGCATCAGTGTATCCATGCAGCTGTATCTGAACCCCAGTCTCATAAAATAGTCCATACTGCAATGTGGACTTCACATACCTGAGTATGCGTCTAGCCGCATCCAAATGTGGTTTCCTTGGAGCTTGCATAAACTGACTTACCAGTCCAATAGCATAGCTCAAATCTGGCCTGGTAATAGTCATATAAATCAAGCTTCCTACTATGCATCTGTACATAGTAGGGTCTTCTAGAAGCTCACCTGCATCTGCGCTCAGCTTCACATTCTGCTCCAAAGGAACTGAAATAGGCTTACAGCCTGTCATCCCATATTTGGACAGCATGTCCAATCCATACTGCCTTTGCAAGAGCTATATCCCACTTGGTGATCTAATCACCTCAATGCCCAAGAAATAATGCAGCTCTCCCAAATCCTTCATCTCAAACTTCTGCTTCAATAGCATTTTCACATGAAGGATATCTTCATCACTGTCACCTGTCATAATCAAATCATCAACATAAATGACAAGTAGCATAATACATTTCTCTGTTTTTCTCACATAAAGTGAGAAATCTGCCTTGGAAATCTGAAAGCCAATAGTGACAAGATATTGTCCTATCTTGTCAGACCATGCTCTAGGTGCTTGCTTCAATCCATACAAGGCTTTCTTCAACCTGCAAACAAATTCAGGATGAACAGCATGCACATAACCTGGTGGCTGCTCCATATAGACTTATTCTTGGAAATCACCATGCAAGAAGGCATTCTTTACATCCATCTGATGTAAAGACCATCCCTTTGATGCAGCCATAGCAATGACTGCTCTTACGGTTGCCATCCTTGCAACTGGACTGAATGTTTCTTCATAGTCAATGCCATATGTTTGTGCATACCCCTTGACTACTAATCTTGCCTTGTATCTATTCACAGAACCATCTGCATTGTGCTTCACCTTATAAACCCACTTACAGCCAATTGCATTCTTACCTTTAGGCAAAGGTACCCATTCCCATGTAGCATTTGCTTCCAAGGCATGCATTTCTTCATCCATGACTTTCTCCCATTTTTCTTTTCCCATGGCTTGCTCAAAAGAAGTGGGTTCTGGTTCATGTATCACTTTGACCATATATGCATAATGAATGGCTGTAAATCCATCGTATTTCAGCCTATCCACAGGATACCTAACTCTGGTAGACCTGCGCAAAGTGGGTTCACTCCCAGGTGCTCTCAAAACATCCTTGGTCTTCCTTACTCTAGGTGTAACAATAGAAGGAATACCCAACTCATCATCAATGCTCTGTTCTGAGCCATTGGATTCACCATCCACATAAGAGTGACCTGCATTCACATCATACATGGGCTAATCTACCTTCTCTTTTCCTTTTCGTGATACCTGCATACCACTATTTGCACTGCCTTCAGAAGATTCTCTTGATCTCAATCTGCCTGTCCATGGCGAAGAATGTGAACCACTGCTAGAGGACGCTCCAGGTCCACTAATATCTTGTGACTGTTGCTGTGAATTCTATGCAACATTACCATTTTGTGCATCTACATTATCAATCACATTTATTGGTTTATACCAGCCACTCATCTCATAAAAAACAACATCTCTGCTCACTGTAAACTTACGAGTAGAAGGGTTATAGCATCTATACCCTTTTTGCTGCAGAGAATAACCAATAAAGATGCACTTCTCAGCTTTTGGATCCAACTTGGATCTCAACTCATCTGGCACATGTACATAGGCAATGCAACCAAAAATTTTCAAATGAGAAATATCTAGTTTCCTACTAGTATACCTCTCCTCTGGAGTCATCCCATGTATTGTTGCAGTGGGAGTCCTGTTCATTATGTAGACTGCTGTAGCAACTGCTTCAGCCCAATAAAAATCTGGCAAGTCTTTTTCGTTGAGCATGGTACGAGATACCTCTCTAATATGCTTGTTTTTCCTTTCTGCAATTCCATTTTGTTGTGGGGTATGACTACATGAATATTGCTGCTTTAGGCCATGCTCCTGCAAGAACCTTGCAAACTCATTTGAGAGGTACTCTCCCCCTCCATCTGACCTTAGGCATTTTATTTGCAGACCTGTTTCTTTTTCAACCATAGCTTTAAGAGTTTTGAAATGCCCAAACACTTCACTTTTTTTCTTCATAAAATACACTCAAACTTTTCTGCTATAGTCATTAATAAAAGTGACAAAATAATGACAGCCTCCAAGAGATGCAGCTTTAGTAGTCCACACATCAGAGTGGATTAATTCCAATGGCTTCTTACTCTCTTGAACATGTCTAGGAAATGGTTTCCTTGCCTGTTTTCCAAATTGACAGGCTTCACATATCTTATGCATTTCTGCAACCTTGAATTTGGGCAATCCTGCAACAATATTTTGGGCCTGCATTGATTTAAGTCGCTGTACATTAACATGACCAATGCGTTTATGCCAGATATCAATATCTGCAACTACACCGGTCCCATGTGCAAACATTGCTGCACTCAATTCAGGCATGTCTGCATCCAATGTAAAGATTCTGCCCTTCTTCTTTCCTTTTGCTATCAAGCGACCTTTATTTTTCATATCCTCAACAAAGCATCCATGAGGATTAAATCTGACCTGCAAGCCCTGCTCAACCATTTGACCAACAGAAACCAGATTCTTGGTGATATTCGGGACATGAAATACATCGGACATGTATTTCTTTTTCCCATCCTGCATAGACAAGGGAATTTTTCCAATCTGCACAATAGGATGTGTAGTATCATCACCAGTCTCCACAAATCCTGGTTTTTCCATTTTCCTTGCATCCTCCATCCATTCTGCCTGACCTGTCATGTGGTTTGATGCACCTGAGTCAACATACCATACATCGTTGCTTTCTTCTGCACTTGTCACAGAATTGTTCATGTGCTGCACCATAAACAAATGCTCATTTCTGTCATCACCCTGTCTACTAGAAGATGCATAATTCCCTTGTTGCAGTTTTCCATTCATGATGTCATTCTGCTTTTTATAGCAGTCTTTAGCCATATGACCCATTTTACCACAGTAGTAGCATTCAACATTACTGTTTGCATTTTGACCTCTTTGCCATCCACCACGACCTCTTTGGCTCCCCCTGCCTCTAGAGTTACCACGTCCTCCTCCATAGGACTGGTTTTCTTGAGTTTGCTGCATATTCTGATTTCTACCACGGCCTCCAAATCGGCATCCTCTACCTCTGCCTCTACCTCTTCCAGCATTTGAGTAGAAGACAGCTTCTTTTGAAGTTCCTCCTGAAGAAGATGCACTACCATTTCTCTGCTCCTCAAAAATTAGAAGAGCAATCAACTCCTCAAAATCAGGAAATCTTTCACGAACTGAAATGGATGTCCGAAACTGTGCATAATCCTTTCCTAGACCATTCAAGGTCACAGAAACTAAATCATCATCTTCCACTGGCGACCCAATGGAAGCAAGTGCATCTGCAATCTTCTTCACCTTCATGTGGTAGTCATTGATGCTCATATTTTCTCTTTGCACATTATGCAACTCTTGCTTGAGCTGCATTTTCCTGGCTTGCGTATTTGTGCTATACATTTTTGACAAAGTATCCCATGCCTCCTTTGGCGTACTTGCATCCTGAATATGCACAATCATAGAGTCTGAAATACTGATAGACAGCCAGTACATAACTTTCCTGGCTCTCTCATGCCATGCTTTGAATGCCTGCATTTGCTGTTGATTAGGAACATCAGGAAGAACTGGTTCTTCTTCATTTCCTGCAACAAATTCCCAATATCCTTTTCCCATAAGGAAATTCGTCATTCTAAACTTCCATGCTTGGAAGTTGTTCTTGTTAAGCTTTTCAGTGACAATCTGTGAAAGAGAGTCAGACGCCATTACAGAACACTGTAAAAAATTCTGTCACTGCAAAAAACAGAACTTCAGCCTCACAAGGGCTAATCTGCAAAACTGACGAAAGTGGTATATGACCACACAGTCACTTTCTAGTGACGATTTTGCATCAACAGGCAACAGGGATGATTCTGTAACTCCCAATGTCTCTGCGCATAGGTATACGATGCAATTTCTACAGTAACTTTTCACCGACCTGTAGAACAGTGGTCGCACAGCATAAAACTGGGCCTTTTCCTGAGTGCGTGCAGAAAACTTCCGCCTCCAAAACGGGCCCCGAAATGGCCTCAAATAAAAAAAACAGGGTCGCCTAGGGATAAAGCCCTTCCCCGCAGCATATACTGCCCTCTTGCTTCACTGTGAAGGGCGTCTCAACCTGAGACAATGCACTCTTGCAATTTCCGGCTGTGCTACCTGTAGAGATCTGCTCCCAAAACAGAAAATGAAAGCAACACTGCTCCTCTTACCAGAACACTGCGAGCTTGGCTTGCTTTCTTGAGCTCCTTACCATGAACAAGGCTCTGATACCATGTCAAGATTGTGGGAGAGAAGGAAGGAGTCTCACTTGTAGCTTTCTTGCTTGCACAATGGGGGAATACACACAGAGGTGGAGGCTGAAAAAAAGTTTTCCTCTTCTTAGTTGTGTAAGCCAAAAGAACTCACATACAAAGAAATAGAAGAACCCTATATATGGGTCTCAAACCAAAGACAACTAACTAAGGTGGCATACTAACTGAGCCACGAACTAGAGTAGATAAGGATAGCTGTCATCTAGCTATTATTCATGGGCGGTGTACCAACCGCATCTGCAACTGACAAGTTGGTGACATAAATACACAATGGTCACCATGGCGTATCACGAGTGGAGCTTGATATCTCAACAGCATAGAGGCATTTCATGTGGCAAGAATCAAGAAGAGAATCGGAAGATGGATGCTTGTCCCAGAGGCATCGGATTATTCCAAGAGGTTGAGAAGGCTGAAGGCTGAAGATCTATGCTAAAATCCATGACTGGTTGATTGATACACATTCCCAATTAAATATTCAAAAAACCCGAAACACAAAAAAAGGCAGTATGCTCTATTTTATGAAAAAATTTTGCTTGTTTTTGATCGTTTATGGTCTAAACGGTGTTCACATGAGCTAAAATTTTATTTGAATGTTCATTGCATTATGTTTGAGGGTTGTAATCACTGTTATGCAGAACCCGTATTGATTTACAACAATTATAAGTTTTCAAAACCCGAAAAAACACAAATTTTGATGGAAATTGATAGTTTCTTTGATTTTGAGTGGGAAAAATGAGTGGACATGGGGTAAAATAAGAGAAAATGATTTTCAATTCCAATTATCAGTCATAAGAAAAAAACTAGATAATACCTATTTTCTATTAAAAATAAATAGGAAAAATAGAGAAAAATGGGTTTCTTGCATTTAAAAAAAATGGAAAAATGAGATCTATGTATGTGAATGTCTGACGGGGCTGAAGCATGAGGTTAAGACTCAATTTTTCCCTTGTCCTTTGTGTTAAAGTGTGTATTTATTACTTTTACATACAAAAAAGGACATAAAAGAACCTCTATACCTATGCAACACAACAAAATTTAAACGGTGAGGGGAAGGATGATGTTATAAAATAGTTTAAGCACTTAAATAATACAAAGTCTGATTGTTCTCTTTATGAATAACATTTAGGATGCGGTTTATTTGAAAATAATGGATCTAGCAGTACGAGGTTTGCCTTGGTGCTAGGTTCCTGCAAACGAAGCATTGTGTATTAGCAGAAATTCATTAAATGGGCTGTTTTTGCACGACACATATGCTGATTTTAGACCATAACTATTTGTGCACAAAATAAGGCATCCATTATTGCATGAATCATACACATGGTATCTATTTCTGGCATGCATAGAAGTTGGTTGAAGTATAAATGACCACGTTGGAGAGAGTAAGGCATCCAAGCTATAGGTCTAGATGGTGGGTCCAAGGGGACAAGTAAGTGAGGACTGGTATATTCCTGGAACGATATAATGTTGGTACTAAGAGTGGAGTCTGTTTCGTATTTGTTATATGTGTTGGTGACTCATCGAGGGGCCAATCCCCAAGGTGTAGGAGGGTCGCAGTGGGGCCACGGTAATCAGCTGAGAGGTGTCTCCTATGTTGTTCTACATGGTGAAGTACACCAAAATTTGTAGGGTCTCCCTCTGAGGAGACTAAGAAGGTTAAGGGTTGGATTACAAACACGATACGAATGCAAAATGTATGTACGATGGCATGGCAATGTGTTCTGTGGACACTCTTGGTTGCGAGGGTATGGGATTATCTTGTGCATGTTAGAGGTCCGGCTAGTGCTATAGCTAGTGCCGGCCCATTTTAGGTCCCATCAATGGTGCATTTTTCAGGAGCTGCCAATAAGTGGTGGTTCTCGAATCTAGGGTTTTTAGGGACCAAATAGTCAGTTTATGTCCTCTGACAAGGACTGCCAAGTGGAAATACAAAAAGCAGAACGTGTTGAGAGGGCTAGACGACAGTTGGAGATTGTAAGGTGCTATTCTCCTCAAAGGAGCAATCCGTTATGAATAAGTGGCAGTGGTTCTAGTAACCTAAGTGTTAGGAGTATCTCTTCGAGTGCAAGTGGAAGTCTTGGTACTTCCCTTCTTCTAGTTAATCAACCCACTTCAAGTTGGGGTGTAGTTGTACCTACACAAACTCGTGTTTTCAATCCGGTTGTAGCCATGGCACAATCCATCGCAATTCCAGCAGGTACACCAGATTTATCGGCACAGGAGAACCTTTGCCCATTTTCCATGGGTTAGCAGAAGAAGATGGAGAGCTCCATATTAAGGATTTTCAAATGCTCATGTTCAACTATCGGATCCAAGACGAATGACACCTAATGATGTTCTTCAACATGACGTTAAAAGGAAGAGCGACAATGTGGTATCACAGTCTAGAAGTTGGAACCATAACTTGCAGTGCCCAATGCTTTACAGCTTTCTATAGAGAGTTTGCCCCTGAAAGGGATGGGAAGTATTGGTTGCGTGTCTTGAATGTAACATGCCAAGAGCCAAATGAGAATGTCCACGCCTATGCCAAGAAACTAAAGCAAGTTCTTTGCAAACTTAATGCTTATATTTCCATTCTAGCGGCTGCACAGTTGCAATATTTCCTACATGGATAGGATTTCAATATCCAGGTGCAGCTTAATAGTGTAGCTTTGCAAGCAGCTTATGCAGCAAGAATAAATTGGAATGGTAATAATTTGGCCTTGACCAATGGGAGTAAAGGGAACTCCATGTCAAATGCGAATGGGAGAGGGAGTGTCATGCCGAATTTGCCTATGTTACTAGCCTCTCCTAGTATGACTATGCCCATGGCTAGTCAGGCGGCCTCACTAAATAGTGGTGGAAGCCAAACAATGAATCCTAATGTTATTCCAATAGGTAAGTGGCCAATTCCTAATCAAGTGGTTAGGCCGATGGGATGACAAACAGATGTCCTTGGTGAAGTTAAGGACATGATGAAGCACTATACCGATATGATTTCTGAACAATACAGACAAATAGCTGTGGACATCAATTTTCTTAAGAAGCAGCAGAATTTGATAGGGAGTCAACGCCCTGAGGAGGGTGCCTCCTCAAGATCTAGTTGTAAGTGATGTGGTGGCCAACATTTCCCTAGGAATTGCCTGAATGCCAAATGCGATATTTGCAGAAAGTTTGGCCACTTAGCTACTACTTGTTGGAGTAAGATCAGTTCTCTCTAGCAAGGGAGTAAATAACCAGGTCTAGTTATCCATCACGCACAAGGGAATAATCTCTAGCAAGATGAGGGACCAAGACAAATACTACAATGAGGAAAGGCTATTGTAGAGGAGTTGCCTCATGGCAATGGAGTCAGCCTTATTAAGGCCGTATGTGTCAATGATGCTGAAACTTCTAATCTACGAGCCGTAACAAGAGGTCAAAAGTTTAAAGAGGGTGACAAAGGAATTGTAAAACCTGTTGAGGGAAGCCCTAAGCAAGATGCTAGGGAAAAGTGAGTCCTAAATCCTGATATGGAAGGTGGACCTTTAAGATCTGTTGGTAGTAAAGTTGATCCTGAGAAGGATAAAGGATTGCCAAGAAAGAATGTAAAGGCTAAACAAGAGGCACCAAAGCCGATTGAAAGACCAAAGGAGAGAATGGTTTGGCACAATAAGAGAGCTTTGGCTAACTACCATGACTTTGACCTAGCAAGTTCTCTTTGCGAAGTTAAACCAGACGTAAATTTCCTACAATTGATTAAACTTTCTCCGAGAGTACGCAAGGAATTGAAGAAAATCGTGTGTATAGGGTATATTGTAGAAACTTTGGGCATAGCTAGAGTGGGAGAAGATTGGTTCGATCATGCTGAAAAGCACTTCCCTAGGGTTCCAGCGTATGTGGATGGAATATTAGTGGAGCATGCTATCGTCGACACGGGATCCTCTGTCAATAGCATGAGTTCAGATTTGATGGATAGGTTACGTCTAGAGATCCAAAAAGATGGCTTCACACTTCTTAGGATGGCTGATGGTAGTCTAAGACAACCGGAAGGTTGCATTACTAAAGTTCACGTTACAGTTGCGAGCGTGGAATGCTATCTAGACTTTAGGGTGATAAGATTTGCATGACATCCTAGCTATCGAGTTTTGCTAGCCAGGCCATGGATTCTAGGGATAGACTGTCAAGTCGATATACCTGCTGGTTGAGTGATTGTAGGTCGAGGTGCCCATCGTGTAATAGTGGATGCTTACCCTGAGTCTCATCAGAGTGAGAGAGCTCCATTATCCTCCACTGAACTAGAAATAGTAGATGATCTATCTGGTAGTGAGACATCATGGAGCGATGGATTTAAAGAAGGGTCCACTACACATGATATTTATTAGATAACCTTGAATGAGTCGATAGAGCCTCAAGATCGAATAAGAGATGTGGACGTTATTGAGTTGGACCTTGGCACGCCTAATGATTTGCAGCCAATCAATTTATGTTCCATGCTCAGTTTGGAAGAGAGAGAGGACTATGTGTCCCTGACTCAGGAGTTCCGCGACATCTTTGCTTAGAGCTATGATGAACTTAGGGGTATTCCTCCCAGTCTGGTTGTGCATACCATTCTTGTAAAGGAAGGTACCCGCCCTGTACGTCAAAAAGTAAGGCGTATGCCTTTTGAACTAAGGGACGAGATTTTTGAAGAGCTTTAGAAGTTGTGGAAGGCAGCGGGTTTGATCTTCCCAGTTCAACATATTGAATGGTGTTTATCGGTTGTGATTAGAAAGAAGAAGAATAATCAAATCTGTCTTTGTGTAGACTTTAGAGAGCTAAATAAATAGACTGTTAAAGATTACTACCCGTTGCCATTTATTGACCAAATTTTGGATCAATTGGTGGGTAGGGAAATATATTCATTCATGGATTGCTTTGTAGGGTATAACCAAATGGCAATTGCTGAGCAAGACAAGCTGAAAACAACATTTATCACTGTCTTCGGTACCTTTTCGTATCATGTGATAGCATGTGTGTTATGTAATGCACCCAGTTCGTGGCAAAGAACAACTGAGAAGACCTTTGGTGATATCTACCCAGAGGAGTTGAAAGTATTCATTGATAACTTGGGGATAGCCACCGTAAGAGAAAGGCAGTTGATTATTTTGCGGAAGTATTTGGAGTGTTGCGGACAATTTTGCATAGCTCTCAGCCCACGAAAGTGCATCTTTGGAGTGCCGTATGGGCTATTGTTAGGCATGTGGTCAGTTCCGTAGGGATTGCAACTGACCCTGAAAAAATCAAGGTCATAGTCACCATGAATCCGCCACGTACTCAAAGGAAGTGCATAGCTTTCTGTCATCAGTAGGGTATTATCGAAGGTTTATCAATGCCTTGGCAGAAAGAACGTTGCCATTGACAAACCTATTGTCATTTAACTGTCAGTTTGCATGGAATGATGCTTGCAAAGTATCTTTTGATGATGTGAAGCAGGAGCTTGCCAAAGCACCTGTTTTAAAAGTACCTAAAAGGGGCAAAATATTCTATATATTTTCAGCAGCAACCATGTATAGTATTAGCTACTGCTTATCCCAAATTTGGGAGGAGAAGTGGTACCATCTGATAGCTTTTGCTATTTTAGTTCCTTTCTATAGCACATCATGTGGTTGTTTTCCTTTAAGATTTGTTTTGATAGTTAGAGTAGCAACGCTAAGCTTCTATTGTTATGTTTCCATTTTCTATTTAAGTAACAAAGGTTTTGGCCTAAACATAGTTGCAAACCTTTTGGATAAGTTACATGTTTCTCCTAAGAAGATTTCCTTGGATTCTCTCAAAAAGCTTTTAAAATTTACTCCTTTTGAAAAATTGGGTGAAAAATAGCATAACTTTCTAAAAATTTTAATTTTATGTATTTTTAAATAAAAATAATATGGTATTTTTTTAAAAAAATCAAATAATTTTTAAATGACTTATTTAAAGGGAAGCTAGCATCTTAATATCATAAAGTTTACATAGCATAAATTTATTTTTTTTCTAAAACTTAATGATTGATTAAACATAGTATATGATAATTATCTTAAAACAAGAAAAATTTAATCACAAAAATTTTGATGCTTAATTGATAAGAAAGATCTTCTTATAATTATTACTTTTACCAAAGTGTAAAATCATTAACCAATTCATATATTTGATCAACAAAAAAGACCATTAATATGCTATCGTTTCAAAAATATAATATCAACTTGCTTTTGCATGAGTAAAGCTTTAGATTATCAAATAAAAATTAATATCTGCACAATAATCTTGTATGACAAATATGAAAACTAAACTTTTCAAATCCTAGTATGAGTTAGTAAATCTATAAGTATTATTTAATATGCTACACAATTAAAGAGATATTTATATTTTTTCTAACATTCTATATTAACACACACACACACACACACGCGCCCGCGCGCGCGAATACACACGCACACGCACATGCACACTCGCACGCACATATATCCAAACATGAATGCGCGCGCACGCGAATACACACGCACACGCACATGCACACTCGCACACACATATATCCAAACATGAACTATTGAGTATATTAGTATGAGCTAGTATATTTTGGTGAATGCTTAACTGCAATATACAAAATAGTACGAGAGATTGAAAGATCTCACTTCAAGAAAAGAAAAAATGAAAAACCTATAAAATCTATAGTGATCTAATATATAAATAGCTCATCTTATATATCCACATCTTCGTCTTTAACGTATTGCTCCTACTCTTTGACATTTTTTGCATCATCACTACTTTTATCATCATCATTTTCTTCTTTATTCTCCTCAATTCCTTCAACAATTTCAATATTAGCAAGCTCTATAAGTTCTCGTAGTTCATTAGATTTTAACGTGTCCACTTGTATCTTCAGGACACGTCTTAGCAGTCCATCAGAAAGGATGTCTAGAAAGCTCCACCCGGCACTCCCATGGAATGGTACGGGGTTTGCGATCTAGGGCTATCTGCATCTGCCACGTAAGGGAAGTATTCTGGCCGTTCCCACTTAGGATCGACCTCAATTAGGGTTTTCCTTATTGGTCATTTCCTAACAGCAATTAGCGTTGGACCCAACTGAACTATTTTATGTAGAAACGCCAACTCCGAAGCGGATTCATGCTGCACTTGGTTCAAGGAGAATGGAAAACGAGAGGGATGCAAAGCTCAACCTCTCTGCCATAAGGCATAGTCCCATTCCGTTCCCCTAAAACAGCATAAATCGGGATCAATTATAACTCTAGGTCAACGCTTATGTTGTTCGTGTTCTTTGACGATCTTCCTATTGTCCATCGTGATTTAAGAAAAGTTCCTGGCCAACTGGGACTACCCATCCATAGGACGGACCTATGGCCACATCCACTGCACTTTCCTTGGGTTGTTTTAATTATCTAATTACCTAACACGTTTAGTTGGACATGTAACAATCAACTTCTTTAATTAGCCCATTAGGCACTGGTTCTTTCACGTAATCATATTACTTGACATAGAAAAACAATGTCAAACAAGTTCCTTATTAATAGGTTATCATATTTATCTTTGAAATACAAAAAGTCCAGCCGGTAGGCTTATCGACAATCCAGTCGAAGGCTATCCAGCAATCCACAGGGATTACCAATCCAAGTTTCCACCCGTAGACTAGTATGCAGGTCTCGAGATCCAATCGTGAGTCACGTTAGCCTCTTGTACAGGGCCTGGAAGGCGAGGGATTTATGGCCAGAGCCCCCCTGGCACCCAAGCATCCTCTTGCTCCAAGTAGCGCTCAATGGAGAGACCTCTCGCGGTGGGTTCGGTCCACTTTTCCGATGCGGTTAACAACCCCCTTGATTAGGTTAGGCAGGCAGTCGGGGGTAGCCGAAGCTGCCTCTCCCTTCAGGCCTTCAACCTGAAGTATTAGATATCCATTTATCTTTTAATTCATTGATCAAATAAAGCCAAACAGTGCTATTAAATCTGTAACAAGCACAAACATTTCCATTGGTCGTTTTT
The DNA here is from genome assembly GCF_053477565.2 of Lygodium microphyllum. Classification (NCBI taxonomy): domain Eukaryota; kingdom Viridiplantae; phylum Streptophyta; class Polypodiopsida; order Schizaeales; family Lygodiaceae; genus Lygodium; species Lygodium microphyllum. The sequence goes on from NC_141135.1 coordinate 180,782,839, forward strand.
GTTGGCAAACTGCTGAGGAATGAATCCTTGCTTTTGAATACATCTAGCACTCGATCCGGGATGACTTGCAACTTGGAAAGATCCCCTATATCCTGGGTTAGGGCATACCCCATTAACTCGACTTGGTCAAACCTTAGGTTCATAGATTTTTCCAATTTATCGGCTGGTCTTTTGCTTCCAAGCAATCTTCTTTACTCAAGAAAGATACTAAATTAGGATGATTATGCATTCTCTTGCAAGATAACTTGCGTAAGGACCTGCCAACCTCATTGCGAGAATTGGCCATTCCCTTGTGATTCAATCACAAGATCATACGACTCTGCACTTGTTGCACAAGTGTCGCATCGAACTATGAGACTATTCCACTCATTGAATGGAGTCATGAAACAATCTATTCCTGATTACATTAGGCTGACGTCATCAGTCCTAGGGTTCCAAGTTCCATCTTTTTTTAGCGTAAGATTCTTAGGGACAAACCCTAGATCACTTTTCAAGTATGTTCCGCTGTCCCTACATTCGGTGAATGTGGGCAAGTATTTAGGGTATAGGTGTTTCAATTTTAGCAATACGTGCGATTAGATCACGTATTGATTCCTAGTGAATTTCTTGGAATTTAACTCTTTCTAAACGAGTATTCCATGGTTTAGGTGTTTTAGGTTTATGCCAAATTGTTTAACTCTTAAAGATAGTTAAGTTATCATTTCATAAACACATGACTCGTTGTCTACGCGTAAATTGATCTTTCAACCCTAAGTTATCGATTTAAGGTTAGGCATAGGTTAGGTTAATTCCAACTAATCTTCCTATAACTTGAGAACGAAATTCATGCTAAACAAGCAACCTTTTATTAATAATTATGCAGTTAACAAACGATAATTGCCTAGAGTTATGCATCGTAAGAATCATTTCATGCCTTGCACTTTCCTAAGGATTCATAGCACTTCCCATGATGATTCATTGCGAAGAGGATATGGCTTAATAATGTGATATGCAGTTTATACTTCCATGTTTAAACGAAGTATACTATTTTAATTCTGTTTTATAACAATGGACATTAATCTAATTTTAATTCATTGCAATGCATAAAGCTATTTGCTAGAAATGCATTTATGCTCCCTTTATTTTGCTTGTTTTATTGAAAATATTAATGAGTAAATTCCTCCATCGTGAGCTAATTTTTCTAATGCATTTAAGACGAAAAGTGTATCCTATTTCCAACAATTATCCTTGCATGATTGAATTATAACAATACCAAATAAAAATTAGGAAGGAAAACTTGGACTTGGGGTGAGATGTCCACGTGGATGCTAGGAGACGACCCTCCTGCGGTTGTGCCTTGGGCTTTCTTAGGAGGTATTGCGAGTGCAGCCTTTCCATCGTAGATGGGGCTTTGAGAACTTCCTTCTTAAATTCCACCGTCCTTTACGAGTTTCTTTTTCTTCCCTTCGTAGAAACTCTTTGAAGGGATGGGTGTGTGGAGGAGGGAGAAACCACGGAAAGGGTTTAAAATCCGGAAAGGGGGTATTTTGAAAACCCTCCATGAGTAAGGCTCATTTTTACATGGGAAAAAGGGGCCTAATGGGGGCCATTAGGGGGGATTTACGATATGAGAAAAAAAGAAAGGGCTATAAGATAAAAGCTTTTTAGGGGTGAGAAAGGGCCTAAGGGGTCCAAGGGGGGAATTTGAGGGGGGGAAAGAAAAAGGGCTAAGGGGGGCCCTTAGGGGGATTTTCCAAGGGGGAAAAAAAAGGGTAGCCTTAACGGCTATGGGAAAGGGGCCGAAGGGGGCCAAGGGGGGGTTTAAGAAAAAACACGGGGATAACAGGGACCTTTAAGGTCAATTTTTTTTGGAGGGGGAAAAGGGGGCTTATGTGTTGAGATGACAAGCTCAACACATGCGGACATTGATGATGGACCGCCTGGTTAGATGGGTCCACATATCTACACTTAGCACGTCGGTGGTCATTATGACTCTCACATGGCCACTGACTCATTACTTATTATATTCAGGTTGTTACACCTATTTACAGCTGGCATAGTTATAGCGCCAGTCGACTAGTGTAGTTGGTTATGCATTGTTTGACTTAGTAGGCCACTTTCCTTTTATGTTGTATCTTATCTATACTTTGTGTACATTGTAAAGAGTGTGGAGGGAGAAGAAGAAATCAGCAAGAAAACGTTTTGGCCTCCATCTCTCTTCTTGTCTCTTGAGTGAGCTTCTCCTTGTGCATTCTGTGTGTGTTCGGCGCAGCATCTTGAGCAACCCCCTCCACCACGCGATTCTTGACATTATGAAGCCCCTTAGAAGCTTCTAGAAGCTTCAGTGCTTCTACATGTGGGGTGGGAGCAGACCGTCGTCAGTGGGCCGTCTGGGGATGGCGCTAGCGTAGGTTTTAGGCGCAGTGATCAGCACCTCCACTCCACCTCTCCCTTTTACGGCTTTAGAGCGTTTCTTCTCTTCTCTCCCTCATGCATTCAGAATGGCGTCCAGCTTCATGGCGGCCCTCTTTTTTTATCTCTGCTTGCACTCCCCCCCATTTATACAGGTAAGGGGAGGGGGATCCTCCCTTTCTTGCGTATCGTCGGGCATGGAAACTAGCCCAGGAAAGCTCCACTAGCTTGCCCACCATACTATTCCCCTCTTCCTCTAGCTCGAGAGTCGGCTAGAGGAGAGGGGAAATAATTTAAAAATTTTACTTTTATCTACAGAGTTATCCAATTCCATTATCTTCTATTGGGATAGTTCACGCGTGCCTACGCCTTCGGAGTATTACATTCTCTCCCCCTTGGAGGAATCGAGATGTCCTCATCTCAAGATAAACTGGGGATATTGATGGTTGAGAGTGCCTTCATCTATCCAAGTGGCATCCTCTTCGGGATAATCTTTCCACTAGACCAGGCATTCTCTCAAGGTTCTGGATCTCAATTCTCTTTCCCTAACATCTAAGATCCTGTCAGGCCTTAGTTCAAGGACTCCTGGACTAGGCATTACAACTTTTTGGTCATCAAATACATGGTTAGGATTAGGTACATACTTTTTCAATAGGCTGATATGGAATACATTATGAACCTTTAGGTTTTCAGCGAGTTGCAGTTTATAAGCATTAGGTCTTAGGCACTTGAGGATCTTGGACGGTCCACAATACCTTGGACTTAGCTTCTTGCAATCTCCTAAGGATAGGGAACTCTTCTTAGGGTATACGCAAATGAAGACCATGTCTCCTACTTCGAAGACTCTATTTTGACACTTCAAATCCGTGTAGGCCTTCTATCTATCCTTGGTAGCTTGGATGTCCTATCTTATTGACTTTATTTGGTCATCCATCTCTTCCAACATTTGCCTTGAAGCTTCAACCCTTAAGGTTGGATCTGAGAAGTTTAGGGACTTCGACAGTCATGACCATATAATGCTTGGAAAGGGGTCATCTGAATGCTTTGTTGGTAAGAAGTATTGTAGGGAAATTCAACCAAAGGCAAGTATTCAACCAAAGGCAAATTCAACCAAAGGCAAATTCAACCAAAGGCAAATTCAACCTAAGCATATCCTCGATGATTTTATTTGCTCGCTTTGTTTGGCTATCCCTTTGCGGATGGTAAGCTGTGCTAAAATAGAGTTGAGTCCCAATGGCTTCAAAGATAGCTCTCCAGAAGTGTGATGTGAAGAGAGAATCATGATCACTAATGATTCTTTTGGGTAGCCCATGTATCTTGAATATCTCCTTGATAAACAATCTTGCAATGTCTGAGGCTTTATAGTTTGTCTTTACTGGAATAAGGTGTGCAACCTTAGTTAGTATGTCAACCACAACCATGATGGAGTTGTATCCTCCCTGAACTTGAGGTAGGCCAATAACAAAGTCCATGCTGATGAATTTCCATTTCATTTGGGGAATTTCAAGTGGTTGCAGCTTCCCTGGCATCTTGACATGTTCGGCTTTGATACGTTGACAAGACAAACACTCGGTGATATATTTGAGAACGTCACCTTTAAGCCTCTCCCAATAGTAGCTCTTCCTAACTGCATTGAGAGTCTTGGCATAGCCAGGATGTCTTGAGAAAGGGGAATCATGAGCTTCCCACAATATCTTCTGCTTAAGTGAGTGACTTGCTGGTATACACAGCCTCGTTCTATAGTAGACAAGTCCATTATTGATAGAGAATTCATGATACTTAGCCCGCAACTTTTGGTTCTGATCCCTGATAGAAATCTCCCTTAGCATCGTTTGGTAGGCTATATCATGGCATGCTTCCTCTCTAGCTAACTCAAGTATTGGGTTGTTTGGCATAGATACTTTTGTAGCTAGGGATCTAGCTGTTGATGGGTTCTGCAAGATTAGGGAATTAAGGAATGACTTGCGACTGAGTGCATCAACAACTACATTCTCTTTCCCTGGTCGGTACTTGATTTCAAATTCATATTCCTCCAGTACTTCAATCCATCGACGTTGCCTCATGTTGAGCTCATTCTGGGTAAAGATCCATTTGAGACTCTTATGGTCAGTTACTAGAGTAAACTTGTTACCCAACATGTAGTGTCTCCAAAGCTTTAGAGCATGGATGATAGCTAGCAATTCCAGATCATGCATAGCATAATTCTTCTCATGACTCTTCAATTTCCTTGAAGAGTATGCTATAGGATGACCTTCCTACATGAGCACACATCCCAAGGAAAGTGTGCTAGCATCAGTTACTACCTCGAACTCCTTATTGAGGTCGAGAAGTTTCAGGATAGGTGTTGATACCAAACTTTGCTTCAATCTGTCGAAGCTATTTTGTTCAAGAGTTGACCATGCAATGGCTGTTTGCTTCTTTAGTAAGTCCGTCAGAGGTGCTGGAATCAAAGCATAATTTTTTATGAAGACCCTATACCAACCTGTCAATCCCAAAAAGCTGCGTATTTCTTTGACAGATGTTGGTATTGGCCATTCTAGCACATCTCTAGGTCTACTGAGATTCCTTCCACTGATACGATGAATCCTATATATTCAATCTAACACTTGAAGAATGCACACTTATTCATTTTAGCATACAGCTTATGTGACCTCATTGTCTTAAGGACAATCCGAAGTTGGGGTTCATGATCTTCTTCCTATTTAGAATAGACTAAAGTGTTGTCAAAGAAGACAAGCACAAAATCATGAAGATATGGCCTAAAGATATCCTCCATTAACCTCTTGAAGGTGGCAGGGGCATTCGTAAGCTCGAATGACATAACTAGAAATTCAAAGTGCCCATATCTTGTATTGAAGGCCGTCTTGGGGATATCTTCTTCCTTGATCCCTATTTGATAATAACCTGACCTGAGATCAATCTTGGAGAAGATCTTTGCATCTTGAAGACGATCAAGAAGCTCATCTATTCTAGGAATAGGGTACTTGTTCTTGACTGTTGATTGATTCAATCCTCGGTAATCAATACATAGTAGAAGTGTCCCATCTTTATTTTTCTGGAATAGTACTAGAGCTCCCCATGGTGAACTGCTAGGATGGATGTAGCCCTAATCTAACAGTTGCTTGAGTTGTTCCTTCAGCTCAATTGCTTCTGGTATGGACATTCTATAAGGTCTCTTTGCAATTGGCGCAGCTCCTGGTACTAGCTTAATCTCATGATCCACTTCTCTTTGAGATGGGAGTTTTGTCAACTCTTCAGGGAATACGTCCACGTATTCCTTTAGCCAAGAAGGTCCTTCACTAGAGTCTTGCTTCTGATCTAACTTGTTGAGCTTAATCAAGTAGACAGGTAATCCTTTCCTGACTCCTTTCATGATCCGAGATGCTTTGGCCAATTGGATTTTTGGAACTCCAGCCTCACCTTGAGTTGTGACTAATTTCCTTTCAGAGTTTTGAAAGAAAATTTGGCCCTTTCCACAATGAATGTGGGTGTCATTAGGCTTAAGCCAATCCATTCCGAGTAGGCACTCATGGATATCTAAATTCATGACTCTGAATTTGACCGAAGTCATCTTTCCTCCCAGAAAAAATTCCACCTTAGGAGTTTTCCTGGTACAAGTAACCTCACGACCATTTGTCAATTCCACAAGCAAGGTAGGTGCTTCTATTGTGGCTATTCCTAATATTTTGCAGAAGCTGGTGAGATAAAGGAATGTGTACTGCCACAATCAATCAAGGTCTTGAAACTTTTACCTTGATAGTTCGACGGTGTTTGAATCATCGAGAACTGGCGATTCGGGCCTTTCTTGTGTAGAGCGACATGGACTGTCACCCTTTCAAACTCTGCTTCCATGGTAGGATCTTCTTCTTCTTCACACATTTGCCTGTTGGCAATGCAAGAGTTTCTTCCTCTGCCTCGCATAGCGGCTCCTTGACTACGGCCCGTTCCTTGGAAAGGTGCTTGGCGATGTCCTCCACCAAGCTTGGGACTTTGCCTCTTGAAATGACTGGGCTCGTTGCAGTGGAAACAACGAAGGTTTTGGCCATTGCTTTGAGTAGGAACAAAGTTGTTGACGTTATTAGTCCTTGCTTTCTTTCTTTGTCCCTGATTATGACCTTGAACTCTCTTCATTTGAGGTCTGAATGCTCCTCTGTTTGGGTCATTATAAGACCAAGTTTTGTTACCCCTTGGTCTAGCCTGCACCTCCTAAATTATAGGCGCAACTCGAATGAGTGCATCTTGAAGATCTCATGGACGTATAGATTCGAGATGGGTATTTACTGGGGAATTTAAACCAGCACAAAATTTGGACACCTGTTGTGTCATGTCCATCTGCGGCGCATACTTTAAAAGTGAGACGAATTTAGAGTAGTATGCGTCAAGAGTGAGCCCTAGCTGTTTTAGCTCGTAGAACTCATTCATTTTCTACGTGCAATATACAGGTGGTAAGTATCTTCCCTGCATGGCTTTCTTCAGCTTTTCCCAGGTAACGGATCCTTCTGCGATCCCTTGATCCTTGCACCATTGCTTCCACCAAAGCCTAGCTTTGTCGGTGAGCTTTAGCTTGGTGAGCATAGCCTGATTGGCGGGTGCAGTACCGACTGCTTCGAAGTAATCTTCCATGGATTCAATCCAAATTTCAGCATCTGCTTGAACGGACCTGCCTCTCCCGTCAAATTCGGGCGGCTTAATTTGCTTGAGAAGAAACTTCTTCTCTTGGATTACAACAGTACTTGATGTAGGAGGCGAACTAGGAACCTGTACCTGGGGTTGTGCCTGGATAAAGGTTTCTTAACGTTATTACACGATAATCATTATTGATTTATATTACATCTCCATTTTTGCTATCATGCAAGCAATGTAATTACTTAACTTTTTATCAATTCTCATGCACAATTAGACATTGATAAAAAAGAAGTCTTATTTGTATTTATATGGGCATAGCCCTTTCGGAATACACATTTCTTGCGAGGATAAGCCAATTGTTACATTTAGTTTGGGAAGAATAACGTTGTATTACATTTATCTACAGGAACTGTATAATAGTATGGTTTCGGGTCATGGATCTTCATGAATTGGTAAGTCATTGGAAGTTCAGGGTATCCTTTCCTTTGGAACCCATTCTTCTCATGGTGCCCCAACACTTTAATCCTGTCGGTAGGGATCATATGGGTTACTTCCTCATATACATATGAGTTCGTCTCAACCCTTCGACCTCGAATATGTAAAATTGAGTTTACATGAGCTTCCACAAAAATGAACAGCTTCACGACTTTCAGGTCTTCCAACCACTTGATCCTCTTTAGGTTGGTTTGTAGATAAGCAAGTCGGTGGGTAGCTATATAGTAGATTCCTGAGGCACCCGTCCATCTTCGTTCCATGTACAAAGGAGACGGATTATAGATTCGCTCTAAAATGTTCATCATCTCAACCCTTTGTCGATAATGCGGAGAATGCATTGCAGTCATAAACATGACGCGGAACACCAAGAACTTGTTCCATGCTTTGTAATTCTGCAAGACAGCATTGAAAGTAAGGAAATGTTTGGACATCAACATTTGCTTTACTTTATCTTATTAAGATTTCATAAAAACAAATCCTTCGCTGGTTCGCTTTGATACCAACTTATAACGTGTCCACTTGTATCTTCAGGACACATCTTAGTAGTCCATCGGAAAGGATGTCTAGAAAGCTCCGCCTAGCACTCCCATGGAATGTTATGGGGTTTGCAATCTAGGGCTATCCACGTTTGCCACGTAGCGGAAGTATTCCGGCCGTTCCCACTTAGGATCGACCTGAATTAGGGTTTTCCTTATTGGTCATTTCCTAATGGCAACTTGCATCGGACCCAAGCGAACTACCTTATGCAGAAATGCCAGGTCTAAAGTGGATTCAAACTGCACTTGATTCAAGAAGAATGGAAAACGAGAGGGATGCAAAGATCAACCTCTCTGCCATAAGGCATAGTCCCATTCCGTTCCCCTAAAACAGCGTAAATCGGGATCAATTATAACTCTAGGTCAACGCTTATGTTGTTCGTGTTCTTTGACGATCTTCCTATTGTCCATTGTGATTTGAGAAAAGTATCCGGCCAACCGGGACCACCCATCCGTAGGACGGACCTATGGCCACATCCACCGCACTTTTCTCGGGTTGTTTTAATTATCTAATTACCTAACACGTTTAGTTGGACATGTAATAATCAGCTTATTTAATTAGCCCATTAGGCACTAGTTCTTTCACGTAATCATATCACTTCACATAGAAAAACAATGTCAAACAAGTTCCTTATTAACAAGTTATCATATTTATCTTTGAAATACAAAAAGTCCATCTCGTAAGCTTATCCACAATCCGCCCGAAGGCTATCCAGCAATCCACAGGGATTACCAATCCAAGTTTCTGCCCTCTTGCGGCGGGTTTGGTCCACTTTCCCGGTGCGGTTAACAACCTCCTTGGTTACGGTCAGGCAGGCAGTTGGGGGTAACTGAAGCTGCCTCTCTCTTCAGGCCTTCAACCTAAAGTATTAGATATCCATTTATCTTTTAATTCATTGATCAAATAAAGCCAAACAGTGCTCTTAAATCTGTAACAAGCACAAACATTTCGATTGGTCGTTTTTGTTGGCAAACTGTTGAGGAATGAATCCTTCCTTTCGAATGCGTCTAGCACTCGATTCGGGATGACTTGCAACTTGGCAAGATCCCCTATATCCTAGGTTAGGGCATACCCCATTAACCCGACTTGGTTCAACCTTAGGTTCATAGATTATTCAAATTTATCGGCTAGTCTTTTGCTTCCAAGAAATCTTCTTTCAATTATCCTTGCACGATTGAATTATAACAATACCACATAAAAATTAGGAAGGAAAACCTGGTTTGGGGTGAGATGTCCACGTGGATGCTAGGAGACGACCCTCCTACGGCTGCGCCTTGGGCTTTCTTAGGAGGCATTGCGAGTGCAGCCTTTTCGTAGATGCGGCTTTGCGAACTTCCTTCTTAAATTCCACCGTCCTTTACGAGCTTCTTTTGCTTCCCTTCGTAGAAACTCTTTGAAGGGATGGGTGTGTGGAGGCGGGAGAAACCACGGAAAGGGTTTAAAATCCAGAAAGGGATATTTTGAAAACCCTCCGCGAGTAAGGCTCATTTTTACACGGGAAAAAGGGGCGTAATGGGGGCCCTTAGGGGGGATTTATGATACGGGAAAAAAAGAAAGGGCTATAAGGTAAAAGCTTTTGAGGGGTGAGAAAGGGCCTAAGGGGTCCAAGGGGGAAATTTGAGGGGGGGAAAGAAAAAGGGCTAAGGGGGGGCCCTTAGGGGGATTTTCTAGGGGGGAAAAAAGGGTAGCCTTAAAGGCTATGGGAAAGGGGCCTAAGGGGGCCAAGGGGGGGTTTTAAAAAAAACACGGGGATAACAGGGACCTTTAAGGTCAAATTTTTTTGGAGGGGGAAAAGGGGGCTTATGAAACCCCTTAGAAGCTTCTAGAAGCTTCAATGCTTCTACTTGTGGGGTGGGAGCAGACCGTGTCTGTTGGCCGTCTTGGGATGGCGCTGGCGCTGGCTTCAGGTGGCGGTGATCAGCACCTCCACTCCACCTCTCCCTTTCACGGCTTTAGAGCGTTTCTTCTCTTATCTCCCTCACGCATTCAGAACAGTGTACAGCTTCATGGTGGCCCCCTTTTTTTATCTCTACTTGCATCCCACCCCCCGCCCCCTATTTATATAGGTAAGGGGAGGGGGATCCTCCCTTCCTTGCGTGTCGTCGGGCATGGAAACTAGCCCAGGCAAGCTCAAGTAAGGAGCTTGCCCACCATACTATTCCCCTCTTCCTCCAGCTTGACAATCGGCTGGAGGAGAGGGGAAATAATTAAAAAATTTTGCTTTTACCTAAAGAATTATCCAATTCCATTATCTTCTATTGGGGTAGTTCACGCCTGCCTGCGCATTCGGGGTATTACATAGATAGAGGAGGCATGGGCTCCGTAGATACATGCATGACCTTCTTAATGTTTGCTATGACCTTTGTACCTACTTCTTGATCCTCATCTGGCAATTTAGGGACACCTTGAATTCACATCTTAATAAATGCCACTTGAAGGTTATCATTTCCCACAATAATATAATTCCTTTCTTTCTAAATAGCGCATGTGATTGTTATTCCTATTCATGATATACATTTAAACAACTTATTTAATTACGGGATATATTAATTAATTTATTCATTATATCATTTAAATATTTCTTATTAGTCAAATTAATATATACATACATATCCCTGAAAATAAATCAAGCACCGAATTATCTTGTGCTAAAAATAAATGTGACTTTCTATTAATCAACCTTTGTGGCTTTTGATATAAGTTCAGCATAGACTTGCTACCATCCACATACTTTAGTTTTCTTGTTATGGTTAGATACTTAAATATATTCTCTGTATTTGTTTCATTTGCACGTGCTTTGACTCTTTTCTTCTCTACTTCATCCTAGTATCCTAGGATTAACATCTCAAAGAAACTCTTGAGATCACAATTGGGGTGTGCGGTCAATATTGGTCTTCTCCCCACATAAAAAGATACTTAGCTTTCGCTTATAAAAAACTCAACATGCGCAAGACTATAAATTATTTTGGGCAGAGAGGAAAGAAGTTATACCAAATGAAAGATTGTGATTTATGTAATTTATTTTTAAAAGCAAGTGCCACACAACCAGGTTTGTGTGTACTGTGAAAGACAACAAATCTAAACAATGAAAATTTTGTTATTTTCTTGAAGTTTTTTATCATCTGTGTGACTTCTTTGAGTATGAAAGCCTTAGCACCATTAGTAGACCTTGGCATGTTAAATATATATGATATATCTACAATTGTAAGGGTAAAGTAATGTGGATCTACCAATTTATCTAAGTTATTCACATCACCATGAATAACATTGTAACAGATCTCCTATAGTGAATGTTGTAGATGATAGAAAGATAGTTGTGGATGATCAAGACTCCGGATATTCAGGAGGGACTTCATCCCATGAAGAACAATTGAGGTGCTTTGTCATTGTCTCTTATATTTTTCATATAAAGTTTATGTCTGCGAAAAAAGGTATTTTCTTAATATTTGAAAGAGTAGACTATAAAATATGATAAACATGTTGAAAAGAAAACTTATGAGTTCAGCTCATTGACCATCTCACCTAACAAGAGTTCCTTTCCTATTACCCTAGATAAGGTGGATATAATCACCCTCTCATCTTTCACGCCTTGAAGAGAGTACCATGGTAACAACCTCATATCATCAACAAACTCTTTAGTGGACTTTCCCTTCAAAATTACTTTTGCATCATCCCGAGCCTTCTTTAGCTTTTCCCAAATGCGAAAGATTTGATCCTATAAATCCTAAATTCAGTCTGGTCTTTTATGCAAGTTAGAACATTGGATAATACATATGAAAATCCTCTGTCTTTGAGTTTGGGGCTAATTCATAGTAATTTTGAGAGAATGTAATTAGACAAATTGATGGTAATTTTGTATACTATAATCAAGTTATTAAAATGGAAGAAAACTTTCTAAGAAACTTGATGTGTTGTATCAAGCTTATTATAAACCTGATACATTTCTAGTGTGGCAAAATAAAATGATCCAAAACTAAAGTGAACTTGATATATTATATCAAAACTTGATGGATTACATCAATCTAGCTGAAAATGTAATAAGACTTCAAAGAGACTTGATGCATTGCATCAAGTAAGAAAAAATAATTATATTAACATTTAAGTAAACTTGATGTATGGCATCAATTCAACCAAAATATTAGCTAAAATTTAAGTAGACTTTGATGAAGTGCATCAATTCGATAAATAGATTTTGTAAAGCTTATAAGGAACTTAATGCATTGCATCAACTTGGCTAGAAAATTAGCAAATTTTTTAAGAAACTTTATGCATTGCATCAACTCAACTATAAAATTAGCAAATTTTCAAAAAAGAAGAAGAAGAAAACTCTCTAATAAACTCGATGCAATTTATTAAGCAAGATAAAAATGATATAAATATCAAGTGGACTTGATGCACTATATCAACTCATCTAAAACATTAGCTACAACTCCAAGAAAGTTGATACACTATATCAACTTAGTCAAAAATTTAACTAACTTTCTAAGTAACTTGATGCACTATATAACCTTAGAAACAATTTAATATTTTTTTTCTAAAACTTGATGTACATTACTAATTAAGGCCTAAAACTAATTCAAAGAGTGGGTAAAATTGATGCACGACATTAAATCAAATGAAAATTTAGAAAAAAATCTAAACAACTCAATGCATTGCATCAAGTTAGCTACAACATTTATATCAAAATTCCAAGGAAACTTGATGTAATGCATCAAATAGGAACAAAACTTCATACAATATTTGTGAGATTGATGCATTATATAAAGTACACCAATCTGTTAACATAGTTTTTAGGAACCTTGTTGCACTAAATCAAGTGAAGATAAATATTATAACACATCTCTACTCAAACTTGATCCATTACATCAAATTGCAAGAGATATTAACAAAAATTCAATGTAATCCAACAAGTTGTCTTTAAGAAGTTAAAAGTTTCTTAGAATATTAACATAGTTCATCAAGCCCTCTATAGTCTTAAGAAAATTTCTTTCTTAAGTGATAAAAAATTTATTATATTCTCTATAATTTAATACATTACATCAAGTTAAGTTGACTTTATTTTATTAATCTTCTTATTTTTCTTTTTAAAATTCCAACTTAGCAAGTCCCTAACCCTAAGGTACCTTTACACTGAGCACTATGCCTATAACCCTAACCTGTAATGAAGGAGGCAGGAGAGAGAGAAGGAGAGGAGAGAGAGAGAGTGCAAAAGAGAGAGAAAGAGAGTGATGAGGAGAGAGAAATACTAGAAAAAGAGAGAGAAAGACAGAAAGAGAGAGAAAGAAGCCATGAGAGCTTGGAGAAGGAGATGAAGATGAAAGGAGACTTGTATTATAATCTGCTGGTGAAAAATCAAGTCCCTAACACCTTATATACCAGCCAGTGGAGCTAGTATTTCCCCATTATTAAATATCCCTCTCTTACATTCCATCCCCACCCGAAGGTTTTTGCCCTCAAAAACAATTTGGGCACTTATGATAACTGGGCAAGAGCAGATCAGAGTACTACTCTAATGCATTATTACAGGGATATACAAATGAATGAAGAGGTATTATTTCGTATGTTGGGTCATTGGGGTATGCCCATTACATGGGCCTTATTGGGAAATTATAAAAATTAAATTTGACCCAAGTATCTTGAGTAAATGTGAGTTGCAGACAGTGGACAACAAGCTATTTACTACAGGACCCTGCTATAGTAAATTTGTCATAACTTTCTGTAGGAGACTCCGACCGGGATGGGCCATATATCAAAACGGAGCTCTCGAGTTCAACCCATATATTGTGTCCATTGCTGGCCATAGTACAGAGTAAAATTTTCTTTGAAACAGAGAGCTATCTTCAGTCAATTTGAGAGAAACTAGGGCCATAAGTAGCTAGATTTCAACCAAATCTGCTTCTAATAGGTATGGGAACTCTTCCAAAACTGAAGCTGGCTTCCAAGAAGCTTCCTCAAGTTGTAAACCTTGCCACTTAATTGAGTATTCCATGATGGAGAGCGAAGCTTCTTTTCCCTTTGTCCTATGATTTGCTCGGGTATGTATTAAATGATGCCTTCTTCATCTATCAGTGGTAACTCCTCAACATAATCCACTGATGATCCAATGAAGGGCTTCAATCAGCTCACATAGAAGACATTATGAATTTCGTGGATGGGGGTAGTGCTAACTGATATGCCAAGTCTCCCACTCTTTTGACAATCTGGTATGGCCCATAGAACTTGTAAGCCAACTTATTGCTGGACCCATCCTTAAGGGTGGCATATCTGGACTTGGGCACCTTCAAAAGCACCAAATCCCCTTCTTGGAATTGAACATCCCTTCTTTTGTCATCAGCATAAAGCTTCATTTGATCCTAAGCTTTCTTCAAGTTGACTTTGCATTGTTGAAGTAAGGCCTGCATTTTATCCAATTCCTCCTTGCTTTGTGGGTTTATTTTATCATTGAAGATAACCGTGGGGAGGGGCACCTTATAGCCGTACAATGCCTCGAATGGTGAAACTCGAATATTAGAGTGTATAGAGTTGTTATAGGCAAACTCAACCAGATGTAACCATGAGTCCCATGTATTCTGCACATCATAACATAAATGCCTTAAGTAAGTTTCCAGCCACTTGTTAACCCTCTTTGTTTAGCCATTAGTCTGTGGATGGTAAGCAGTGGAAGGGGCTAACTGAGTGCCCACAGAGCTAGAGACTGCCTACCAAAAGTTGCTCATGAATTTGGCATCCTGGTCATGCACAATTACTTGTGGTAAGCCATGTGTTTTAAAAACATGTTCCATGAATTGGCTAGCTACTTGAGAAGCATTATATTGTGTCTTTGTAGGAATGAAATGGGCTGCCTTGTTGAGTCTATCCACAACTACATAGATGCTGTTCCACCCCTTCTTGGTCACCGATAGGCCAGTTATGAAGTCCATAGTGATGTGTCCCCATTTTCCTTCGGTCATAGGCAATGGCTGCAGTAAACCCGCTGGTTTTAAGATGCTGTCCTTGTTTTGTTGACATGGCATGCAACTCAAGAAAAAATCTTTTACATCCTTCCATAGGACCTTCCAATGAAAGCTTTTAGCAATTTTGTCATAAGTTTTAAATATGCCCAAGTGACCAGCTGTAGGTGAAGAATGCATCTCTTGCGTGATCTTTTGCTTGAATGGGGAAGTGTATGGGATGGCAATCCTGCCCTGAAACCATAAGAGACCGTTCTTAAGCTGATATGGAGAGTTTTCTTCTACATGCCCTTGCTGTAATTTTTGGAAATGTGGGTGAAATCAGCATCTAACAAATAGGCCTCCTGGAGCTCTTCTATCCAATAACTATGAAGTTCCATGATGGCTGAAACTTTAAAAGGCCACATTCTTGATAATGAATCAACAACTACATTATCTTTTCCCCGTGTATGTGTAATATCAATGTCATAGTTCTGCAATGTAGCTACCCATCTGTGTTGTTTGGGGGTAAGATTAGACTGAGAGAGGAAGTATTTGAGGACCCTATGGTCGCTCTTGACCCTAAATCTACTGCCATACAAGTAGTGGTGCCATTTCCTAATGGCATGAAGGATAGCCAGCATTTCTTGGTTATATACATTCATGATCATCTCATTTTCAGCAAGTTTGTGGCTCTTAAATGCTATAACCCCATGCTCTTGTAACAATACAACCCCTATGCCTCTGCCACACTAGCATCACACTGAATGGTGAATTCTTTTAAAAAATCTGGGCAAACCAATATGGGTGCCGAGGTAAGAAATTCTTTGAGTTGATTAAAGCCCTTATCAACTATGGGATCCCAGAAAAAGGCCTCTTTCTTAAGCCTATCCGTCAAGGGAGTTGCAATAGTGGCATAATGCCTAATGAATCTGCGATAGAATGATGAGAGACGAAGAAATCCTCTAAGTGAAGTGGTATTTGTAGGTATGGGCCAGTCTTTTATACACTGCACTTTCTTAGGATGAGCCCTAATTCCATCTTCACTAACACGATGTGCCCCAAGTATTCCACCTTCTTTTGCATGAAAGAACATTTTGTCTCCTTAGCAAAGAGCCTATGCTGCCTCAATATATCAAACACTTGCCTCATGTGCCAAAGGTGATCCTTCAGTGATCTACTATAGATGAGGATGTCATAAAAAAAGATCAACACAAATCTGAAAAGAAAAGGCTAAAGTATTTTGTTCATTAAACTCTGAAAGGTGGCCGGTGCATTAGCTAACCCGAAAGGCATGACCAAGAAATGATAAAGCCCTTGATCAGTTGGAAATGCTATTTTGACCTATCCCCTACCCTCATGCAGATCTACCTCAAATATATCTTTGTAAAGTACTTAGCCCCCTTGAGCTCATCCAGCGAGTAATCTATGCATGGAATAGGGTACCTGTTCTTCACGGTGATCTTATTAAGATCCCTGTAGTCTATGCACATCCTGAAAGATCCATCCTTCTTTTTTACCAATAACATAGGGGAAGCATACAGTGAAGAACTGGGCTCAATGAATCCCATGTCCAGTAATTCTTTGACTTGTTTGGAAACTTCTTCTCTTTCGCACCTAGACAATATGTAAGGTGGCTTGTTCACAGGCTTTGATTGAGGCTCTAGATCTATGGGATGATCAACCGCCCTATTAGGGGGTAGTGCTATAGGTACTTGGAGGAGGTCCTTGTACTCTTCTTAAAGAGTTTTCAATGCTGAATTGTTTATTGTTTTAGCGGGCTGATTTGAATTTTCTTTATTTAACCGCAATACAAAAATTTGGAACTATTTCTTGAACTCTTTCTTGAGTTGTTTGCTGGTAATGAGCTGAAATTCACTATCATTTTGAATTCCTTGCAAGTGAATAAGCTTTCCCGCATTGACAAACTCCATATACAGCAAGGAAAATTCCATGATTATAGTGTCCAAAGTTTTCAGCCAATCACAACCCAGGAAAACATCTATAGGCCCCATTTCCAATGCAATTGAATCACATTGCTGTCCAAAATTTTCAGCAAGCTGAATATGAATAGCAGGGTATACTTGTGTGCTAATTTCTTCATCCCCATTGGCAACTTGCACCTTCAATGGCTGCTATACCATTGTCCATGAGTATAAACACATCCTTCCCATGAATTTGGCCCTTAATACGCAATGTATTAGGGCTTCTCGATCCTGTCCAAGCATCCATTGATATAGTATAAGCAGTGGCAGCATGTATTCCAGCCTGTGGTTCGATCTTTCTACCCATACCTCGTGATAAATGGCCACCGGGGTCAAAAAGAAAAGAGTGAGCAAGGTCAAAGAAATCTTCTTGACCAAACTCTTCATCAGCATCATATGTTTTAGTAGTCACCATAAAAGCATGTGTATCCTCAGGGTCCTCCTCTGAGTCCTCAAATACCAACATGCTGTGAACCCGTGCCTTAGCATTTCTAAAAGCACATTTTGAGGCATGATTAGTTGTATACTTCTCGCCACACTTGAAACAAAGACCGTTTTTCTTTCTTTCTTTATTAAAATCCATGGGAATGGATCTTGGACTATCAAAGGCTGAAGCATTTTTATTTATGTTGTCCCCTTGCCTATTATCCATTCTTGGGCTGTTTGTTGTCCTTAACTTGCCTTGTGGTCTTGAGGTATTAAAAGTGGGGTATGTGGGAATTTTTGGAGTGCTGAGTGGCATGTTACCACCACCATAATTGGCCCCAAACTGCCCCGGCCTTACAGCACCTCTTTGCTGTCTAGAATATGACTACATGTATCCTCTTTGCTATCCAAACACTGGTTGAGATGCCCCTCTTTGCTGTCCATACTAAAATGAAGCATCCCGGCAATACTTGTGAGAGTACCTCTCAACTAATTCAATAGCTTTGAACAAATCTGATGGGTTTTGAGCTGAAACATCATCCAAGAGTTGGGGATCTAGCCCATACACATACTTGTGTGACTTGACATCATCACTAATCGACTCAACATACATGGTAAGGTTAAGGAACTGATTTGTGTATTCTCCAATAGCAAGACCACGCTGTTCAAGGCTATACCATCGGCAGGCAAGCTTTTCTTTCTCCACCGATGAGACAAATACTTGCACCATGAGTGCCTTGAATGCTTCCCATGAGTTCACTTGTTGATTTTCTCTTTTAATGTACCTCCACCATGTATGTGCAAATCCTTCCAAGTGGATTGTTGCAAAATGGATCTTTTGGTCATCATTACGGGGCAAGATGTCAAAATAATCCTCAATCTTGGAGAGCCACTCTTTAAGTTCAATTGGGGATGACGACTGAACATTGAATTTTGAGAAGATAATCTTGTCTCTCAGCTCTCTTTCATGATTAGGTGGCTCTCCCACATATCAAACTGAGGCTCATCCATGTGGCTACCCAAAAATGAACCATTGTTAGAGAAATTTCTACCAAAAGATGGCTGAGCTCGCATAGATAGCATGAGCCCTTGTGATGACTGAAAATTGCCCCTCATTGCATTGTTCATGGGCTCCTCTTGTCTATGTGAAGCCTCTCCCTGTTCAAAAGTGCTGTTAGGGATAACCATTCTCCCCAAAATGTCTTGAGAGTTCATATTTGCTGCATTCACTGGTGGGGCCGCATGCATACCCGATCTATCCTCATACTCCTTCCCTTTCATTTGGAATTACATCCACTTAGTGAGCTGGGCCGCAAGGGTGTCCATAGTAGTCTTCATTTGACCAATGCCTTCCATCAATTCTCTATGCCTCTCAGCATGCCTTGTCTCATGCGAATTGAGGATGTTAGTGAGTGCACTCAGGCTTTCCATGCCATCAAAATAATCTTCATCTTCCACCTCACGGTTAGTTTCATCCCTCGGGTCGTGTGCATCCCTTATTTGTTGTTGAAGGTCATCATTTCCCTTAGTTTTTTCCTTATTCCCTCCCATGGTTAGGTGCACTCTCGTTAGACCACCTGCCACTGTTTTGCCCGTAACTTTGTCAAGATTGTGGGAGAGAAGGAAGGAGTCTCACTTGTAGCTTTCTTGCTTGCACAATGGGGGGATACACACAAAGGTGGAGGCTGAAAACAATTTTCCTCTTCTTAGTTGTGTAAGCCAAAAGAACTCTAGTACAAAGAAATAGAATAACCTTATATATGGGTCTCAAACCAAACTCAACTAACTAAGGTGGCATACTAACTGAGCCACGAACTAGGGTAGATAAGGATAGCTGTCATCTAGCTATTATTCATGGGCGGTGTATCAACCGCATCTACAACTGACAAGTCGGTGACATAAATGCACAACGGTCACCCTGGCATATCACGAGTGGAGCTTGATATCTCAACACTCCCCCTCGAGCTCAATCCCAATTCCTGCACACCAAGCAGGTCTCTAAACTTGCGCAGTTTCTCTGCGCCCAATGCCTTCGTAAATATGTCAGCTACCTGATCCTCTGTGTTGACATAAACTAGATCAATAAGACCTAATAAAACCCTCTCCCGCGCATAGTGATAATGCACCTCAATGTTCTTTGTTCTAGCATGATAGACTGGGTTATTTGCTAAGTGTATACTACTCATGTTGTCACAATAAATGACAACTGGCCCATCTGTAGGTTGATGCATATCATAAAGTAGCTTATGCAACCAAGCTACCTCACATGCAGCCATTGCTGTGCCCCTCTACTCAGCCTCTATGCTCGACAAGGAAACTGTAGGCTATTTCTTGCTGCTCCAAGTGACTGCAGCACTCCCAAAAGAGAACACATATCCACTAGTAGATCGTCTATCAAAAATACTACTAGCCCAATCAGCATCAGTGTATCCATACAACTGTATCTGAACCCCACTCTCATAAAGTAGTCCATACTGCAATGTGGACTTCGCATACCTGAGTATGCATCTAGCCACATCCAAATGCGGTTTCCTTGGAGCCTGCATAAACTGACTTACCAATCCAACAGCATAGCTCAAATCTGGCCTGGTAATAGTCATATAAATCAAACTTCCTACTATGCGTTTGTACATAGTAGGGTCTTCGAGAAGCTCAGCTACATCTATGCTCAGCTTCACATTCTGCTCCAAAGGAACTCAAATAGGCTTATAGCCTATCATCCCATATTTGGATAGCATGTCCAATCCATACTGCCTCTGCAAGAGCCGTATCCCACTTGGTGATCTAATCACCTCAATGCCCAGGAAATAACGCAGCTCTCCCAAATCCTTCATCTCAAAATTTTGCTTCAATAGCATTTTCACATGAAGGATATCTTCATCACTGTCACTTGTCATAATCAAATCATCAACATAAATCACAAGTAGCATAATACCTTTCTCTGTTTTTCTCACATAAAGTGAAAAATCTACCTTGGAAATTTGAAAGCCGATAGTGACAAGATACTGTCCTATCTTGTTAGACCATGCTCTAGGTGCTTGCTTCAAGCCATACAAGGCTTTCTTCAACCTACAAACAAACTCAGGATGAACAACATGCACATAACCTAGTGGCTGCTCCATATAGACCTCTTCTTGCAAATCACCATGCAAGAAGGCATTCTTTACATCCATCAGATGTAAAGACCATCCCTTTGATGCAGCCATAGCAATGACTGCTCTTATGGTTGCCATCCTTGCAACGGGACTGAATGTTTCTTCGTAATCAATACTATATGTTTGTGCATACCCCTTGACTACTAATCTTGCCTTGTATCTATTCACAGAACCATCTGCATTGTGTTTCACCTTATAAACCCACTTACAACCAATTGCATTCTTATCTTTAGGCAAAGGTACCAATTCCCATGTAGCATTTGCTTCCAAGGCATCCATTTCTTCATCCATGGCTTTCTCCCATTTTTCTTTTCCCATGGCTTGCTCAAAAGAAGTGGGTTCTGATTCCTGTATCACTTTGACCATATATGCATAGTGAATGGCTGTAAACCCATCATATTTTAGCCTACCCACAGGATACCTAGCTCTGGTAGACCTGCGCAAAGTAGGTTCACTCCCAGGTGCTCTCAAAACATCCCTAGTCTTCCTTACTCCAGGTGTAACAATAGAAGGAATACCCAACTCATCATCAATGCTCTGTTCTGAGCCACTGGATTTACCATCCACATAAGAGTGACCTGCATTCACATCAAACATGGGCTGATCTACCTTCTCTTTTCCTTTTCGTGATACCTGCATACCACTATCTGCATTGCTTTGAGAAGATTGTCCTGATCTCAATCTGCCTGTCCATGGCGAAGAATGTGAACCGCTGCTAGAGGACGCTCCAGGTCCACTAATATCTTGTGACTGCTGCTGTGAATTTTGTGCAGCATTACCATTTTGTGCATCTACATTATCAATCACATTTATTGCTTTATACTAGCTACTCATCTCATCAAAAACAACATCTCTGCTCACTGTAAACTTACGAGTAGAAGGATTATAGCATCTATACCCTTTTTGGTGTAGATAATAACCAATAAATATGCACTTCTCAGCTTTTGGATCCAACTTGGATCTCAACTCATCTGGCACATGAACATAGGCAATGCAACCAAAAATTTTCAAATGAGAAATATCTGGTTTCCTACTAGTATACCTCTTCTCTGGAGTCATGTCGTGTATTGCTGCAGTGGGAGTCCTATTCATTATGTAGACTGCTGTAGCAACTGCCTCAGCCCAGTAAAAATCTGGTAGGTCTTTTTCATTGAGCATGGCACGAGACACCTCTTCAATATGCCTGTTTTTCCTTTCTGCAATTCCATTTTGTTGTGGGATATGACTGCATGAATATTGCTGCTTTATGCCATGCTCCTGCAGGAACCTTGCAAACTCATTTGAGAGGTACTCCCCTCCTCCATCTGACCTTAGGCATTTTATTTGCAGGCCTGTTTCTTTTTCAACCATAGCTTTAAGAGTTTTGAAATGCCCAAAAACTTCACTTTTCTTTTTCATAAAATACACCCAAACTTTTCTGCTATAGTCATCAATAAAAGTGACAAAATAATGACAGCCTCCAAGAGATGCAGCTTTAGTAGTCCACACATCAGAGTGGATTAATTCCAATGGCTTCTTACTCTCTTGAACATGTCTAGGAAATGGTTTCCTTGCCTATTTTCCAAACTGACAGGCTTCACATACCTTATGCATTTCTGCAACCTTGAATTTTGGCAATCCTGCAACAATATTTTGGGCCTGCATTGATTTAAGTCGCTGTACATTAACATGACCAATGTGTTTATACCAGATATCAATATCTGCAACTACACCGATCCCATGTGCAAATATTACTGGACTCAATTCAGGCATGTCTGCATCCAATGTAAACATTCTGCCCTTCTTCTTTCCTTTTGCTATCAAGCGACCTTTATTTTTCATATCCTCAACAAAGCATCCATGGGAATTAAATCTGACCTACAAGCCCTGCTCAACCATTTGACCAACAGAAACCAGGTTCTTGGTGATATTCAGGATATGAAATACATCCGACAGGTATTTCTTTTTTCCATCCTGCATAGACAAACGAATATTTTCAATCTGCACAATAGGATGTGCAGTATCATCACCAGTCTCCACAAATCCTGGTTTTTCCATTTTCCTTGCATCCTCCATCCATTCTACCTGACCTGTCATGTGGTTTGATGCACCTGAGTCAACATACCATACATCGTTGCTTTCTTCTGCACTTGTCACAGAATTGTTCATGTGCTGCACCATAAACAAATGCTCATTTCTGTCATCACCCTGTCTACTAGAAGATGCATAATTCCCTTGTTGCAGTTTTCCATTCATGATGTCATTCTGCTTTTTATAGCAGTCTTTAGCCATATGACCCATTTTACCACAGTAGTAGCATTCAACATTACTGTTTGCATTTTGACCTCTTTGCCATCCACCACGACCTCTTTGGCTCCCCCTGCCTCTAGAGTTACCACGTCCTCCTCCATAGGACTGGTTTTCTTGAGTTTGCTGCATATTTTGATTCCTACCATGGCCTCGTGATCGGCCTCCTCTACCTCTGCCTCTACCTCTTCCAACATTTGAGTAGAAGACAGCTTCTTTTGAAGTTCCTCCTGAAGAAGATGCACCACCATTTCTCTGCTCCTCAGAAATTAGAAGAGCAATCAACTCCTCAAAATCAGGAAATCTTTCACGGACGGAAATGGATGTTCGGAACTGTGCATAATCCTTTCTTAGACCATTCAAGGTCATAGAAACTAAATCATCATCTTCCACTGGCGACCCAATGGAAGCAAGTGCATCTGCAATCTTCTTCACCTTCATGTGGTAGTCATTGATGCTCATACTTTCTCTTTGCACATTGTGCAACCCTTGCTTGAGCTGCATTTTCCTGGCTTGCGTATTTGTGCTATACATTTTTGACAAAGTATCCCATGCCTCCTTTGGCGTACTTGCATCTTGAATATGCACAATCATAGATTCTGAAATGCTGATAGACAGCCAGTACATAACTTTTCTAGCTCTCTCATGCCATGCTTTAAATTCCTGCATTTGCTGTTGATTGGGAACATCAGGAAGAACTGGTTCTTTTTCATTTCCTGCAACGAATTCCTAATATCCTTTTCCCATAAGGAAATTCGTCATTCTGAACTTCCATCCTTGGAAGTTGTTCTTGTCAAGCTTTTCAGTGACAATCTGTGAAAGAGAATCCGACACCATTATAGAACACTCCAAAAAAATTATGTCACTGCAAAGAACACAGCTTCAGCCTCACAAGGGCAAATCTGCAAAACTGACAAAAGTGGTATTTGACTACACAGTCACTTCCTAGTGACGATTTTGCATCAACAGGCAATAAGGATGATTCTGTAACTCCCAATGTCTCTGCGCACAAGCATACGATGCAATTTCTACAGTAACTTTTCACCGACCTGTAGAACAGTGGTCGCACAGCATAAAATAGGGCCTTTCTCTGAGTGCGTGCAGAAAACTTCCGCCTCCAAAACAGGCCCTGAAATGGCCTCAAATCAAAAAAACAGAGCAACCCAGGGCTAAAGCCCTTAACCCGCAGCATATACTGCCCTCTTGCTACACCGCAAAGGGTGTCTCAATCTGAGACAATGCACTCTTGCACTTTTCGGCTGTGCTACCTGCAGAGACTTGCTCCCAAAACAGAAAAATGAAAGCAACACTGGTCCTCTTACCACAACATCGCAAACTTGGCTTGCTTTCTTGAGCTCCTTACCACGAACAAGGCTCTGATACCATGTCAAGATTGTGGGAGAGAAGGAAGGAGTCTCACTTGTAGCTTTCTTGCTTGCACAATGGGGGAATACACACAAAGGTGGAGGCTGAAAATAGTTTTCCTCTTCTTAGTTGTGTAAGCCAAAAGAACTCTAGTACAAAGAAATAGAAGAACCCTATATATGGGTCTCAAACCAAACTCAACTAACTAAGGTGGCATACTAACTAAGCCACGAACTAGAGTAGATAAGGATAGTTGTCATCTAGCTATTATTCATGAGCAGTGTATCAACCGCATCTGCAACTAACAAGTTGGTGACATAAATGCACAACGGTCACCCTGGCATATCACGAGTGGAGCTCGATATCTCAACAAACTTGAGCTAGGAAGCTCTGATTGACCTAATTTTTTGTTCAAACTGGAGCCAAGGATGCCCTCTTTGAACTCAGCATAAGCATGCGCTCCCAGATTTTAGATAGAAAATTTTGTTATAAGAAAAGTACTATTGTATTGTGCAGTCTAGCAGCTTGTCCACACATGTAGGAGAATTGTTTTGACCTATAGGTATCTTGTGGAGTCCAAATAGAGTTCCAAAACTGATCAAAGCCCTTAGTAGGACCTGTGGGTACTCTGCAAGACGTGCACCTTAGTTCTTGGGAGTAGGTTTACCTCTGTAAATGCAAGCAAATTGCTTATAGCACCCTATGAGGGTTAAGAAATGGGTTGCAATGGATCATCTTATCAATATATGACTAAAGGGTCATCCAACGTGGAATAATGCATTGCCCAATCATCCAAATTCACTGTTTGTAGCCTTATTCTAGAACTGAGCATGTCATAAGCATCTCTTAGCACAATTTTTCCATGCATAGGCATCTCTCATACATCCCAAGCATTGCATTCACTGCCATTGACTGCATATGTATTCTCATGTCTCCAAATACATCCTCAATAAAATTTCCATATATTTGCAGCCAGCAATACATCCATACATCAGTGCCAAGTCAATATCCCAATTCTTCAATTAGGTACCTTCACCTGCAAGCAACTTTGGGCTCTGGATCACGAGGAGGTAGGCAAAGTCCCCCCCGGGTCAGGTTGTGAACCCCTTCAGGGTCTTTGATGGCAAAGGGGGTCACCCCTCTTTTGTCTTGCCACCTTGCCTGGCATCGGGCTTTTTCCTCACTTGGAGTATACATGGTAGGCATTTATTCATTAAGCAATGAGCATGCTATGCAGGGTGGCTTGGAAGTAATTCTTTTCACGAAGTGCATGGAATTGAGTTGGGAATAAGGAGAGGGCTTACCGAGCAGTGACTCATTGCTAACTCACCTCATTTACAATGGATTTCAGAGATTAATATTTGCTCAAGCAATCATCACAAGTCAAGAGGTCAGGGTGAGACAATCAGTAAATACTAGTGAGAATTTTCAGCATAGAATGGATCATTCTGAATGCAAGGAAGCCTAAGAGAGGACTAAAATTAAATTGGCAGCATGTAAGCATTGAAATCTTGAAGAAAATGTATGATTGACTACTTAAATCTCTTCCAACAATAGGCTTTTTAGGCTTAGCAAGAGGATGAAATTACCTCTTTGTTTGGTGAAGATGGGCTAAGAATCAATGGCCAATGTCCCCATGATTGGTCTCCAATGCTCCCATTAGCTCCATGATGACAACTTCAGCCAAGAATTGAGTCTTCAAGCTTGATTCTTCAATGGGGGAATGAAAGGTTGAACTTCAGTAGTTCTCAGCATGCCTTGAAGATCATAGAAGAAGAATGCCCCAAAATCTCACCCCATAATGCCTTCCCGTGCTCCAAAGCTCTTCCCATTGAGTAAACAAGCTCCATTGATGACAATGAGTCCAAACTTGAAGCCTCGGGATCCAATCTTGAAGAGAACTTGAAGAAATTGAAGGTTGTGGTCTATGGCTATGGCTGCCCCAAATGTCCAGCTTGCAATCTTGCCTCCATCTTCAAGTACGGGCCTCTTGATGCTTGCTTCTTCAAGGATTCCTATAGGTACAAGTTCTTGGGACCAAGGAAGGAAAAAGCCCTCATGAATTGGTGATTGCTGAAGGAGAATCCATGGCTGTCCATGGCCTACACCTATTAGGGTTTCAGAGGCTGAAGGATGTTCAAGAGGATGAAAAGGGAACTTCAATCTTGCAAGAATCAACTGCCAGATGATGAGAAAGAAAGCCAGGATGAAGGAGAGGCTTGGTATGCTGCTAGTTTTGCTCAAGATGCTGCTCGAAATTTGCACCAAAATTGATGACCTGCTTCCTAGAGAGAAAGGGAGGATGAAACCAATCCCTCGACAGCTTGAATTGATGGCTGTGATCCTTGTGAGGCTTTGGAAGAGTGATGAAGATCACTGGGGCTGAGGTTGAGAAGATTCAGGTGTTTCTCCTCCATGGGAGCTTGGCAGGAGCTTGAGAATGAGGAGAGAGAAGTCTGTATATGAAAAGTAACCAATACTAACTCTTCCCTACTTCTTGTGACCATTGTTTCTAAAATTTTACCTTCAAATTTGGCCCAGAATTACCCACGACCTGCTAAATGTGATGTTGGCCTAGAATTGCTAAATGTGATGTTGTGCAAAAGAGAGAGAAAGACTGCAGGAAGAGAGAGAAAGAGAGCGACGAGGAGAGAGAAATGCTAGAAAAAGAGAGAGAAAGACAGAAAGAGAGAGAAAGAAGCCATGAGAGTTGGAGAAGGAGATGAAGATGAAAGGAGACTTGTATTATAATCTGTTGGTGAAAAATCAAGTCCCTAACACCTTATATACCAGCCAGTGTAGCTACTATTTCCCCATTATTAAATCCCCCTCTCTTACATAACCCTTACCTATACTTCAAGAATCTACCTATTGTAGACAAGTATATGTAACAACTGTTGAACCTTTAGATCAAAGATTTGTGTTGAACATGGTAAAAAATAAGGGACCCCCATGATTTTCAGTTTGTAGGTAGATGGAAAAACGTTTGCCTAATCAATGGTGGAAGAGTTTAGAAAATTGGGCGAATGTTATGAGAAAATCCTATTTTTAGCTAATTTTGGGTTGAATTTAGACCAAAATATGTACATTTTTGTATATATGGGCTATATTTTGAGTTGTGAAGCCTCAATTTTTAGCTTGATGACCAAGAAAACCTCATAAAAATAGCATTTGAGCTAAAATTTTCCCTTAATTTTTACATTGGTATTGAAAATTTGTGACACTAATATTTAGCTTGGAAAATTATTTTACCCTATTTCTTATCGCTCACGAGAGCCAAAAAATCACTTCTTTTCTAGTCCAATCAACACCCTAAAGGTTTAGGAGTGTTCAGATCTATTTCTTCTTTTCTACCCCAATCAATACCTTCAAGGTCTAGGAGTGTTCAACCCTATTCCTTCTTTCCCAAAGCTATCCTTTGCATAAGTTTAGTCTTGCTTGCTTCCCCACATTTGATGTAGGCCTCCACAACATTTACATGTAATTTCCTCATGTTGAATGATGCCCTTTGCTCCTCACTTTCCTCCACTTTACCTGTCCGCAATAGTCCCACAAGTCCTCACTTATTCCCCTATACAAAGTCACATGCACAAAATCTCTTGGTCATTGACTTAACTTTCCTTCTTCTCTTGAGTCCAACATCATTGCTTGTGACTAAACTAATGAATAGGACTCTGTAGTGTGTCCAAAATTCCTACAACTTGTCATGTCATGTCATATGTATAGATACATGAATGCATGAAGTTATGAGATCTCATCTATCTTCATAGTATGGGCATACAATTGCATGACAATGCTACTAAAAAAGTTATGATAGGGAGGGTGGCACTTATCAATTCCATTAAAGATACTTGAGCTTGGATGGCAAAGGGGATTTCAAAATTCCTATGATTTTGTTTTCCCACCATTTTGTAGCCTCACATATTATGATATGACTAAAATACTATAGCAAGGAGTCTATCATAACCAACCTTAGTGTTCAATTGTCTAATCTTGTGACTCCTATTGTTTGGTATTTCTTTTTGAACCTCCTAGCTTGTGTGCTTCTCTTCATGTAAGGGAAGACGGTAGCAATCAATCATGTGAAAAGGACCTCGTATGACAGACAAAATGCATCAAGCTATGGTGTCAAACTTGCAAAATCTTAATCTTCACAATAGATTCTCTTCTCTCTAGCTAGTGTTACGCTATCTTCTCCTCATCTCTTCTTTGAAACATATACTTGATTATACCACAACAATATTGTTTATGTTTTTCATGGCAAATTATATTTTAATGAGGAATTTACTAGATGGTCCTCTTACAATGTTTCAAACAAAATGCAACATTATGCAAAAAAATAATAATCTTGGAATAGGCAGGGTTGGAACTGGGACCCCTTTAGCATTCAATTAGTTTCAATGGGAGTTGTGCTTTTGTGGTGAGGATGGTTTTTCCTTAGAAGATCTTTTATTATTCAGTTGGTTTCAATGGGATTTTTGCTCTTATGGCTAATGTATTTTCCCCTAGAAGATATTCTATTATTCAAATACTTGATTTGAAAATTAGGGTAAATTTGAGGTCTCGAAAATGCCCTCTAAGGGAGTTTGACCAAAATATTCCCTTAAAAAATAGGGGCACGATAATTTTTTTGCAAATGAACTCCAAACTTGTTGGAGATTGCATATTTAGAACCTACTCTTCACAACTTTCAGATGATATATAGCAATATGGGGTTTCAACTTTGTATGAGGCATAGCCAATACACAAAGATTAGCAATCAAATTGTCAAGGAAGGAAAGTCCTACAAAGTGATTGGCTATATGTTATTTCTCTTCAATCAGAATCTTATCACTCAATGGATGATATTGTAGTTATGGTAGCACGTCCAAATTCTGAGCTAGAAGGATTGAGGATAATGAAATGGTCTCATAGTAACTTGGGCAAATTGAAGTATATTGATTACACATCATTGCTTAGCCAATGTCATAAAACAATTGCCATAACAAGCAACCTAAAGTCAATGAGAAAACCACTTCTACAAGAATGAACTCGAGGAATGGCAATTTTGCTTAAGCTCATCAAATACTGACTAATTGGTGGTTTTGATAATAGAAGCATAAGAAGGAATAAGTCAACATAACTACAATTGTTTCTCAGGGAGAGTCTTAGCATATTCATCTTCAACCAAGAGACTTTTTTAGTAGAGGTGTTCACTCTATTCCCAAATGGGATGCCATTTGGATGCAACTTGGATCATCTCATTATTAAGTAATTCCGAAATGAATCATGGCAAAAAGCTTAGCATAAGTGGTGAATATGTCATCAAATCGGAATAGACATTCTACTTGAGAGAGGAATTGTATTTTTTTACTAAATGAGTAACCATACTACTTAGTGGTTGACATAACATCAAAGGTTGGAGGCTAGAAGGAGGATCAGATTTAGTAGGGATACTTTGGAGATGAGTCTATAAATTTATCTCTGAAGGGTTCGAGGATTTAGTTGACTCAACTGGGTCTAACTGGTGGGTTGAGATAGTGGGGACATTAGTAGCTTCAATTGTAGGGTCTAGAGTCTCAACTCTAATACTTTCTACTACTATATCCTTGTTAATTGAAGGTTTATGTGCATCACTATACTTCACATCATATAATAAATATTCATTCAATGGGATATTAAAAAAAGAGGAAAGATGAGGTCCTATGTTTCTCATCCTTGGAATAAACCATTCTTAAAAATCAAGATTGAAAAGCAATGAAGCATGGCCATCAAGAAGTTATGGATCATAGGTAAGGTAGAAGACATATCTAGTGACATCAATCATCATATTACTTTGTCCCAATTGACTTGTAATGTGTAATGAAGCATGGACATCAAGAAGTTATTTATCATAGGTAAGGTATAAGACGTATCTAGTGACATCAATCATTTTATTACTTTGTCCCAATCGACTTGTAATGTGTAGGTCTTCCATCAAAACTAGTTTGTCACACAAGGGATTAAGTTTGGAATGTTTAAAAATGTTGACACTATAGACAGTTGCAAGCACTCGTAGAGATATAGGGGCTACATATGTCAAATCATGTAGAGAAGTCTAGAGTGCCTTTCTTTGCTCAGTAATAGTCATAAAAAAGACTACTATATCTTGTGGCTAAACCTTGACTAGAAAACCATTTTCTTTCAACTTACTTCAAACTTTCACTTTTTGGATCAATGCCATGTAAATGGGAAGTACAACACTTAATTTTTTTTTTGGGAAGTTTACATGAGAGTTGCTCCTAGATGGGATTGCTTTTGTGATTATTTGAGAGTTCTTGTTCTTCCCAAGTGGGATGCCACTAGTGTTGGGGGGTTACTTCATCCACCATGGCTCACTCATTCATCGCTTCTGTTTGCTTATGCTCTCACTCAAGCTTCTTCTTTCAAGTGGTATCAGAGCTCAGATTGAGGAGCTTCACACACTATTGCTCAGCCTGGTTTGAATATCATAGTAGCCATGGCTTTGGCTTTCAAGATATGCATTTCATGCTCTTTTTCTTCTCGTTTGATCAGACCTTCTTCACGCTCCCCTTGAGATTTCTTGCACCACATTTACTCTAGCTACAACAGCAATATCCTAGCAATAGGAGCAACATGATTTGTGCTTGTTGCTACTAATGGCTCCATTTTTTATCAAATTGACCTCTTCTTGACCTCTCCAACACCCTTGGCTACCTTGACACTCATATCGGACACTCCCAGTATTGGATCTTTGGCTTTAGGTATTGATTTGACTACCTACACCTCTGTCATTTGCTATAATATACAGTATACATATTCTTTACTCTGTGCAGGATAGAGCTGTTTGCTATTTACTCTGTTGTAAGACAAAGCACTATTTACTCTATGCAAAATAGACATGCTATTCGCTCTGTTGTAGGAAAGACCTATTATTCATTGCATTGAGGACATACATGTTCTTTTTGTGTTCAAGATAGACCTGTGCTAATTATTGTATAGAATATACTTAGTATATACTGTCAAAGCAAGCTATTTGATTATGAAAGTCTATGCCTATTGCCATTTGATAATATTTGGGTACTTTAGTGGATGTATGACATTGATGTTATGCACTCAAATATGCTTATGGAATGCCTTGAGTTTCATATTTAAGCTTGGCTACATGTCTTGGAGATTTAATTAGTTTCTATAGTGATCATTCACTTACAAGCTTGAAGATTCTATTTGGCTTTATGCTCTTGGCTCTACACTTGATGTATTTGAGATATCGGATGGCCATGTACTTGATGTTCTAAGCTTGCATTGTGTATTTGGAATTTAGTTTTGTTCCATGGGAGTCACTTGAGCTACTTAGCTATTTTGCATTTAAGTAGAGCTTTGGATTTATGTAGTTGAGCTTACTTCAATGAGTCCATTGTTATGTCTATGCTCTTTGGATGCTCTTTGGATGTAGTTGTTGCCTAGTGGGTCGATTTGATTCGTACTTTGAGCCGGTACATATCTTTGTTAGGTTATTGTCAATGATGTATTCATCTTGCTTGGCTATGTATTGAGCTTCTTTACACTTGCTCAATCAGTTGTATATCTAGTAGTTCTCTTTCATTATCTTGAGACCTAATATGCATGTTAATTATACCTATTATTGAGCTTCTATACACTTGCTCAATCAATTGTATATCTAGTAGTTCTCTTTCATTATCTTGAGACCTAATATGCATGTTAATTATACCTATTGGATGTATCCCACTGTGACACATTGAGTTTGTTAGTTTTCGATACTAGTTGTATACTCAGTGATTGCTAGTAGTTTGTTCATAACCCACTTCTTATAAGATATACCTGGCACTTACGTCTTGGATAACTATCAGTTGACTTCTCACACTTGGCTTTGGATTTACTACTGCCATTATTTTTAGCTTGCTATAAATGTAGGTTTATGCATCATTTTTTAGTGTAGATGCTTTGACTTGACCGTTATTCTTTGATAGTTAGTGGATAGCCCTACTCTTTGCAAATTTTCCTTTACTATCAAACACTATTTTGGCCATGATTTTAGCTTGTTGTTTTGTTATCATTTACAACAACTTGTTTGTCTTGGACTATGCTTTTATTCATTGCATTATGGCTGGTGGGTCGAATAACAATGCTATCTTCAACATTAACAAGTTGGATAGTGCAAATTATAGCTATTGCATGACACAAATTTGGTAGATTCTAGTGCAAAAATTGTAGATCAAGCCATTGAGACATGAGGGTGTTAAGCTTTAACACTTTGATACAGAGGATTGGGTTGAATTAGACGAGTTATGTAAATCTATAATTATTTTATCACTCTCTAAGTAGGTTTTCTATAATCTTATATCTCAATGGTAGATTGCATGATAGTTATCTGAGAAGATTCATGATATCTATGATAAGAAAAGTCTTGCTTCACAAATGTATTGGCACTACAAGGAAACTCAAGTATAGTAATGGTGGGTAGCAGCGCAGGAATAGCGGTGTTACGAGAGAGAGAGTGGCCGTTTTGCATAGAGGGTGAGAGAGGGAGAGGAAGAAGGCTTGCCGACGCCATCACCGCCATTCGCGAAGGAGAGGAGGAGCCGCCGTTGCGAAGAGGAGCCGCCAAACCCTCGCCAAATCTTTACGGTGAGTCCATTCTCTCTCTCTTTTGCTTGTTTAGGGTTTAATTTGTGTATATTGAGAGAGGGAGAGAAAATAAGAGAGAAAGAGAGGGAGAGGGAGGGGAGGAAATGAGAGAGGGAGAGGGAGGGAGAGAAAGAGAAAGAGAAAGAGAAAGAGAAAGAGAAAGAGAGGGAGAGGGAGGGGGAGGAAATGAGAGAGGGAGAGGGAGGGAGAGAAAGAGAACGAGAAAGAGAGGGAGAGGGAGAGGAAGGGAGAGAAAGAGAGGGAGAGGGAGAGGGAGAGGGAGAGGGAGAGGGAGAGGGATGGGAAGGAAATGAGAGAGGGAGAGGGAGGGAGAGTGCATTCTCTCTCTCTTTTACTTTTGCTTATATGATTTGTGTATATATATTGAGAGAGGGAGAGGAAATGAGAGAGAAAGAGAGGGAGAGGGAGAGGGAGGAAATGGGAGAGGGAGAAGGAGAAGGAGGGAGGGAGAGAGAGAGAAAGAGAGGGAGGAAATGGAAGAGGGAGGGGGATGAAATGAGAGAATGAGAGGGAGGGATAGTGTATTCTCTCTCTTTTTTACTTGTTTTTTGTATAATTTGTGTATAATGAGAGAGGGAGAAGAAATTATGGAGAGAGAGAGGGAGAGGGAGAGATAGAAAGAGAGGGAAATTAAAGAGAGGGAGAGGGAGGAAATGGGAGAGCCAGTGGGAGGAACTGAGAGAGGGAGAGGGAGGAAGAGAGAGAGAAAGAGAGGGAGAGGGAGAGGGGGAGGAAATGGGAAAGGAAGAGGGAGGGAGAGAGAGAGAAAGAGAGGGGGAGTAAATGAGAGAGGGAGAGGGAGGCATTAAACATAATAGGGAAATGAGAGAGGGAGAGGGAGAGAGAGAGGGAGGGAGACATTAAACATAATAGGAAAATGAGAGAGGGAGAGGGAGAGGGAGAGGGAGACGAAAACATAATAGGGAAATGAGAGAGGGAGAGAGAGGGAGAAGAAATGAGAGAAGGAGAGGAAGAGAGAAAAAGGAAATGAGAGAGGGAGAGGAGAGAGAAAAAAGAGAGAAAGAGAGGAGAGAGAAAAAGAGATAAGATGTTAAACATAATAGGAAAAGAGAGAAAGAGAGGGTGTGGGTGAGGGTGGGGGCGAGGGCGAGGGAGAGGAAATGAGAGAGGGAGAGGAAGAGAAAAAAGAAAATGAGAGAGGGAGAGGAGAGAGAAAAATAAATGAGAGAGAGGAGAGAGAAAAAGAGAGAAAGATCATTAAACCTAATGGGAAAAGAGAGAAAGAGAGGGTCAGGGTGAGGGAGGGAGAGGAAATGAGAGAGGGAGAGAAAGAAAGAAAGGAAAATGAGAGAGGGAGAGGAGAGAGAAAAAAATCAGAGAGGGAGAAGAGAGAGAAAAAGAGAAAAAATCATTAAATCTAATAGAGAAAGAGAGAAAGAGAGGGTCAAGGTGGGGGAGGGACAGGAAATGAGAGAGGGAGAGAAAGAGAGAAAGGTAAATGAGAGAGGAAGAGGAGAGAGAAAAATGAGAGAGAGGGGAGAGAGAAAAAGAGAGAAAAATCATTAAACCTAATAGGAAAATAGAGAAAGAGAGGGTCAGGGCAAGGGAGGGAGAGGAAATGAGAGAGGGAGAGGAAGAGAGAAAAGGAAATGAGAGAGGGAGAGGAGAGAGAAAAAGAAATGAGAGAGAGAGGAGAGAGAAAAAGAGAGAAAGATCATTAAACTTAATGGGAAAAGAGAGAAAGAGAGGGTAAGGGTGAGGGAGGGAGAGGAAATGAGAGAGGGAGAGAAAGAAAGAAAGGGAAATGAGAGAGGGAGAGGAAAGATAAAAAATGAGAGAGGGAGAGGAGAGAGAAAAAGAGAAAAAATCATTAAATCTATAGAAAGAGAGAAAGAGAGGGTCAGGGTGAGGGAGGGACAAGAAATGAGAGAGGGAGAGAAAGAGAGAAAGGGAAATGAGAGAGGGAGAAGAGAGCAAAAAAGGAATGAGAGAGAGGAGAGAGAAAAAGAAAAAAATCATTAAACCTAATAGGGAAAGAGAGAAAGAGAGGGTTAGGGTGAGGGAGGGAGAGGAAATGAGAGAGGGAGAGATAGAGAGAAAGGGAAATGAGAGAGGGAGAGGAGAGATTATACTATATAGCTAGGTACTAGGTACTAGGTACTAGGTACTATATGCTAGGTACTACATAGCCGTGGTCGTAGTCGTAGTCGTGGTCATAGTCATGGTTGTAGTCGTGGTCGTGGACGTGGTCATGGTCGTGGTCGTAGTTGTAGTTGTGGTCATAGAAAAAGAGAGAGATGGAAGGAGAGGATAACAATCTAAGAAAAAAAAGAATGATAACAAAAACAAATTGTTTGTTGTAACGTAGACAAAATGGAAAACGAATAAGGTCCTGTTGTTTAAGATCGCGAGGCGTATCTTAATCAACGTGTCCCATGTCCTTGCTCTCAATGCAAGCTCGCAATTAGACGAAAATGCTGATTGTCTATAGAACATGTACGACGATTTGGCGAGTTTCAATCTGAGATCATTGATCAGGCGATTGCAGATTTTCAGCAAACGATAAGAAAAGTTAATATCAGTCATGCATTGTACTCGCAAGCTAATTGAATACCATATACAATAAGATTGGGTCTCGCTGGAAAATTTTCTATCGAGGGAGGTGATGTCTCATCCCAAGGAGGAGAACACCCTTTGCGGCCAATTAGAAGAGTACGTAGGCGTGCGATGGATGGAGTGCAGAAGCCAATTCACCACTTGCAAGGCCAATCTATACCGTCAATGCCAGAGGAGACAGGCAACCTTCGAGACCTACCTACAATCTTGGAGCCTGAGATGGAGGCAATGATCGATGCATTGATTCCCATGTATGTCAAGACTTCTGATCCACTTAGAGAGGAAGCATCCATACCATTATATGATGGGTGCCGAGTATCTCGCCTGAAGACACTGCTTGCACTCTTAAGTGTGCAAGAAAAATAAAGGTGGAACGATACGAGTGTGACCGAGTTATTCAGGTACCTTGTACATACGCTTCGTTGATTTTCTTTTTTGGCACTATTATTATAAACATTTGTGCTTTTTCAAGGTGTTTATGATTATTTTCAAGTTATTAAAATATCACATATTACCACTTACAAATACCATGCCTGAGTCTCGTGATGATGCACGACATGTTTTACGAAAGCTTGACATGGACTACAATAACATCCATGCATGTATCAACGATTGCATACTGTTTCGAGGAGAATATGAGACTATGGAGACATGTCCAAAGTGTGGTGCTCACAGGTATCGACAAGACTTGCAAGGGCAAACCATCCCTCAAAAAGTTCTCAAACACTTTCCACTTATCCCCCGCATAAGACACATGTTTCGTACGTCCGGCATGGCCAGCTTGACAAGGTGTCATGCGCAGAATAGGTCCACGGATGGAGTTCAACGAATATCAGCCGATTCACGTGCATGGAGCCACATTGACTCTATCTTCCCAGGCTTTTTCCGAGAGCCAAGGAATCTTCGGCTCGGTCTTGCAATGGATGGCATGAACCCATTTGGTCTGCACTCAAATTCTTACAGTGTGTGACCTATATTCCTTGTCAACTACAATATCCCTCCATGGCTTTCTACGAAGAAAGGACATCTCATCCTTAGCTTACTCGTCCCCGGCCGCTACAAAGTCAAAAATATGGACGTGTATCTTCTTCCATTAGTCGATGAGCTTAAGATTTTGTGGGAGGAGGGGGTCACCATGCAAGATATGGCGCGATGGTCGGAGGTCAGCCAATATTCGAGCCATACTCATGTGGACGATGCATGACTTTCTGGGATTCGGAGAGTGCTCAGGTGAATAAGCCTCCGTTCTCGTTGGTAATATCTATATTTTATCTCATTCAAGCAAGTATTCACTGGGTCGTGGTGTTGGAACATGTCTGGTTACCTCAGGTTATCATGCATGTCCATTGTGCAGGCCACAGTTAGACTCCCAAAGGTCACGAACCATGAAGAAGATGGTATATCAAGGACAAGCTGCTTTCTTGCTAGAGGATCATGAACTCAGGGAAGGTTTCCTTGGACTACCTCCAACACATATGAGCACCGCAAGTTGATATGAGCTAAAAATGGTCCACACGGAATCACATCCAAACGGAATGTGGCGGTTCTCAGTTTTCTACGAGTTGCCATATTGGACCCACTTACAGGTCAACCGCTTGTTGGATCCCATGCATATTTTCAAGAATGTGGGTAGCTTGCTATGGGACCACATCACAAGAAAGAGAGACACTATAGGGGCACGAATGGATTTGAAGTATGTAGGTAAGATGGAGGCGCTTTGGCCGCAGTCGAGTGCTAATGGTTGCGTGCAGCTTCCTCGCACTCCTTGGGTTTTGTCTACTAAAGAAGAGCACATTGTGAAGCAAGTAGTCAAGTCTATCTGCACTCTGACGAGTATGATGCATTCTCTCAGGTCCATATTTTCTAAAGATGACCAATTATCAAGGCTAAAATCCCATGATTGGCATAAGATATGTCAGGTTTGTACTATGAATGGATTGTAATTGGCGTGCACATTTTGCTATTTGGAGTGTAGCCATTATTCATAATGCTTTCTCATTTGTGGCAATTTGTACTACCGATCACAATCGCAGGATGTCTTACTCCAGAAATACGTGGGGCCATTTACAGGTTGTCGACTTTGGTGCAATGGATCTCAGAGAAGGAGATTAAGACATCCTCTATTGAATCCGCGAGGTGGGGAGCAGTAGAGACGGTCTGTCTCTTTGAGAAATACCTGCCCACCAGCATGCTCACGATACAAATCCACCTTCTTATGCATCTTGTAGATGAAGTGGAGATTGCTGGATCTCTCCATACGCGATGGATGTTCTTCTTGAAGTGCTTCATGAAAACCCTGAAAGGCTTTGTGTGACAATGAGCTCGGCTAGAAGGTAGCATGGCTGAAGGTTGATTGGTGTTTGAGGCGCTAGTGCATATTTCACAATGGCTACCAACGGTGGATCCAGACCACGAAATGCTATGGTCGCTGAAGGATGATGATAGACTGACTGGAGATGTGGTGGTTGAAAATAGGGTAGAAAAAAGAATGGATGCCTCAATGGAGGAGAAGGTGAATCGCTTTTGAATGTTGCACCATGCCTCTATGGAGACATGGCTGGCCAAGTACCAGATCGCTAGGTAAGATTGAGAGGAAGCGTGAGTTGAATTTCAATGTAGTACGCGTCATTGACCGATTTGATATCCCGAAGGCATGGAGGAGATGCTGCGGTTCATGTCAAAGTGATGGTTGCATGGAGCTTTGACCGCAGCGTTTCGCGAAGGGACAGAGGTCTCAATGGAGGAGTGGGAATTCTTGAGGAGATGTAGTCCAAAGGTGATGAGGGGTTTAGAATTTGTCATATCTAAATTTTATAATGCGATATCTAATTCAAGTGTTTCAATGTACAGTACAAAATATATAGTGCAGCGTGGTCGCGCGGAGGTCATTTTCACGTGGAGTGTATTGACAAAATGTGCTCCACAATGGACTGTGGCATCATGGCAAGGTTCGAGCAAGAGAGCCAACGACGAGCAATGGATCCAAACACGGTTATGGATGAGATGGAGTATTTTGGGAACTTGCAAAGTATTGTTACGGTGGATTACTGTAGCTTCTCCACGATACTATTCTATGTGCAGTGGTTCAAAGTGGTACTTAGAGGAGCTGGAGCAACAGTTCGATGAGGTCCATCTAGATTTCTCAAAATAGATTCTGAAAAAAAATGGACGGATTTGCGCGACATCTTTGTGTTTCCAACCCATTGTGAACAGGTGCATGGACTCATTTGTTTGCTAATTGTATTACGACATGGTTTATGTCACAATGGTTTGAACTCTCTTGTACGTATTTGTGAACAGGTAATCTTCTATCCAAACCCCTGACAACCTCGATGGTGGTATGTTATACCTTCAACTCCCCAAAGTGCGAGAGTATATGATCAAAGTGATGTTCCGAGCATAGATGAAGATAATATGAAAATAGAGGGGTCGATATTGCAAGGGGGTGGAGGCTGTCGAAAGCTTGGAGCCAGCATCAGCTAATAATGATGGAAATACAGGAGTCCAAGAATTCTTTGAGAACGAGGTGGACTCATCCTTTTCTGGTGACATGTCTATCGACCTTCCAGTGTATGCGAAGTTGTGTCAAGAGATTGACATGGGACCATAGGATACTTCATACTTGGAGCATCCACTTACTCAATTCATTGGCCAATCGCTTATAAGGGTACATAAGATATGCATTTTAAGTGAGATTTTTTAAAAAAGGATTTATATTATGTGCTTTGTATGATTTAAATTGATTATTTTAACATCATTTTTTGTCTATGCAGGTGACATTTTGAGGATGAGTCGAGGGATGAGTGATGAGGAGTTATAGGATATCTTCACATGCATGTCTCCAGACCAAATCACGAGATTCAGAGATATGGCAGACTAGGAGTTATCTCGGTCTTTGTCAGGGCGCTCTACTAGATCTATTTCAGCGCGATCGGATGCTTCGGCTTCGAGCAAACGAGTTCGATGCTCTAGACTTGGGCCAGAGGGAGGGAGTGCTTCGGGGTTAGGGGGATGCTACAGAGATACAGATGCAATGAGCCCGCGGTTGACACACGATACAGGTGCGACTCGTCGCTCTCGTGGCCCTTCTAGGGAGCACGGCTCAAGCTCAGGTGGATGCTGTGGAGGCACGAACGCGGTGTCTCCATCTCATCATTCAACTGGAGTTGCGTCACCTCAAGAATTTGTCACACTTGTGGGGATGTCTACTCCAATTACTCCGACTTTGGCTCAGCCGTCAGCAGGTGGCATCCCTATGGGTGCCACACCGAGAGATATTACCCCGTTGGTACATCGGATGCACAAGGGTCTCTTGGATATGCCTAGGAGCGTGGATGCAGATGGGAGAGGACGCATCTTAGGCAGACTCCAGGGGGATATGGATATCTAGTAGATGGTAGGTCAGGAGCCATCATCATGAATGATCAGGGGAGGAGGGTGATGGCTCGCATGAGAGAGTTGTGCCAACAAGTTTTTTGGCACGTCTTAGATCATTGGAAGAACATATCGGGAGGGAGAAAGGACTACATAGTATCATCCTTGCATGAGGAGTTTCTGCTTCCAGCCTCAGTAGATAGATTCTCTATGGGCTGGATGATGGATTGCATGTGTGTATATATGTCACACAAAGGATCTGACGCACGCAAGGCAATCAAGAGTGGGGCTGCAAAGCCCGAGTGGTTAGATGCAGACAACTGGCGCCGACTGAGGGAGGAGGCTACATATTCTCCAGGATGTTGGAGTCAGCTGCACGAGGCGACGAGGGCAGAACTCGAGGCCGGAGTGGTCCATCATCTTGGAAGTGGCGGCCACAGGACATTTTTGGAGGACTTTGTAAGTTTTTCTTTTGTTTTGCTTGTTTATTTTTTAACAATATCCTTTGTACTGACAATCATGTTTCTAACAGTTAGCATTTTGTTTTCTTTGCAGCACTCCATTACAAATCGTGATTTGACTGGCCTTGAGACTCGATATGCAAAGAGGTATGGTATCACTTTATTGATCGACCGCTTATATAGATGCGACGGCCCTATAAGTCACTCATCTTTCTTATCCGTAGTTACCATGTTTAATTAGAATGCATTATTGCATGGTGGACTGATGTGTTGTTTCTT
The DNA here is from genome assembly GCF_053477565.2 of Lygodium microphyllum. Classification (NCBI taxonomy): domain Eukaryota; kingdom Viridiplantae; phylum Streptophyta; class Polypodiopsida; order Schizaeales; family Lygodiaceae; genus Lygodium; species Lygodium microphyllum. The sequence continues at coordinate 180,823,374 of NC_141135.1, forward strand.
TTTTTGCAGAGTCTGTTCGATGCTCCTTTGCAGTGGGACGAGCTTTCGGAGGGCGAGGATATGTAGCTCACCCTTGGATCCCTAGAGCTCACACACCTTTATTTTTGGGTCGCTTGATCTATGTAGACATTTTCTATGTATTAGTGATATCTTGTCATGATTGTACCAATTGCTTATTATGCGATCATGTATTTATTTCATGTAACAGTGTTATGATTTCAGTATACATTGTTTTTCTTTGCAAGCGCATTGTACACAGTGCAGAAACTATTTTGTATGGCTCTAATAAAGCACACAGTGCTTCACAAATTTTACTGCTTGCGTCGTTATTGGCGTCGTTATTTACATCACAAACCGTCGCTATCAGCGTTGGTATTGGCCTCGATATCAATGTCGCAAATGCGACGCTCATACCGATGCCAATACCGACACTGATAGTGACGGTGATATCCACTGTTCTATGGCATCGCCAATAATGGTGCTTTTTTCGACGAGGGGGGTAAATTTTGTTATTTGCATTTTCGTTGCTTTTAACGTCGGTATAAGGCCTATATCTTGTAGTGTGGCTGAAGCAACTTATGGGACCTTTGTAGTATGAAGTAGGAGACTTCCATGTCTATCCACTTAAATGAGTTTTATTCTATTTATAGCCACTTATCTTCAGAAGGGATTGACTTTAAGGAGAATCTTCCTCCCTTGTTCCTGTTGGGTTACATTGCTTGAGTTATGGGACACATTCCATACTACTAAGTGTATAAATATGCTTATTGACGGACTGAAATTGTGGGATGTAGAGGGTCACGATTGAATGAAGAGGTTAACAGAAAGAATGTTGATGCTTCATGTAGTTCTCATACTTTGACAATTAGAGGAAATAATGGTAAGAGCGGTAATGACTGCCATGGGAGAGAATCTCGGTAGTCTCATTCATAGTCATATGGATAGGCTCATAGTGCCATAAAATGCATGATGACAAGCGTAACAAAAAGAGAAAGGGAAAGCTGGAAGAAAATACTAATGATCCTAGTATTATCCCTAGCAAGTACAATGTTAAGACTGAAGAGATTAATATTATGTATATTGATTTTGATGAGGATTATATACTTGTAGCTTCTTCTCTTGATGTTTTCCAGTTGATTGATGCCTCATCTACCTATGCATAGTATTGTTGGATTGATTGAGATGCTTCATTTCATATTACCCCCCATCGAGAGTAGTTTTATTCCTATCAAAGCATGACCAGATGTATTAGATTGAATAAGCACTTTTGGCATTGGATATTTTTGGTATTGGTGATGCCCAGCTGCACTTTTTTTCAAGTAGAATGTTTACTTTACATGATGTATGCCATGCTTTGGCTTTGACTAAAAGCTTACTTTCTGCTAGACAATTGGATGATGCAGGTTATGTTGTCTCTTTTGGTGATTTCTCATGCAATTTTACATGTGGGAATCTTGTCCTAGTAGAAGGTACCAAGTCTAGCATTCTTTATCCCTTACTTCTATCTCAATCTATCAACCATGTTTTGATAGTCGGGATGCAGTACCACATGTATCCTATATGGTATTGTCACCTTAGGTACATGTCATTAAAGGAAATGAAAATGCTTGTCTTTTTTCAGTATCTTAGCCCATTGACGATAAAGATATTTATTCTTTTAATCATTGCTAGGTAGACATGTAGTTCACATAAAAAGTCTAGCATTACGGGCATGAGTGAGCATCTGGCTCTTGTTTATTCTAACATTTGTGGATGTATCTGCAATTCGTTAGGTGGAGTGAAGTATTTTGTTACTTTCATTGATGATTACTCACATAAGGTCTAGACATACATAAGGTCTAGATATACCTCATAAAGTAAAAGTTAGAAGCCTTGGCTACATTTTAATATTGACTTGTTTTTGTTGAGAACTAGTTTGGGTATAGGTTGAAATGCCTATGATTTGACAATGGGGGTGAGTATATATCTAAAGTGTTTGAGTAGTTTTGTCATGAGAGGGATATTAAGCATCAATTGAATACCTTATACATCCCATCCTAGAATGGTACGATAGAGCACGTAAATAGGACGATTTAGAAGAGTGAATTTGTAGTATGCTTAGCCAAAAAGACTTATCGCAATACTTTTAGGTTGAGGTAGTTACCATTACTATATATTTGATTAATCAATCACCATGCACTGCTCTTGACTATTAGGTTGCCAAGGAGATACAATCTGCAAAATCTCCATCATATGCTCATTTGTGGATCTTTAGTTGTGAGACTTTTTGTCGTGTTCCTAAGGACAAGCACAATGAGCTAGATCCTAAGTCAATGAAATGCATCTTTCTTGGTTATGGGGATGCATGGGAGATATGCTATCATTTATGGGACTTGTAGGTTCAAAAGGTCATTCGTAGCCATAATATTACTTTCCATGAGGAGAAGATGCATAAGCAACTTGAGTAGGTTGTTGCGGTACGTAGGGAGATATTTCAGGAGGAGCCTCTTGTTACCATATAGCTAGCTAGACAGCATGTAGCAATTAATTCTCTAGTATCCCAAGATCATGATGTCGGATAGGAGATACAAGACCCATAGCTTATTTTGTGGTGATCTGCTAGAGATAGATATCAATCTGATTAATTTGCATGCTCTATGGATTATGTAATGGTGACAAGTGTTGGTGAACCTCTTATCCATGATAAGGCCATGCACAAAGGTGATAGCCACTATTGCGAGAGGAACATGTAGTTAGAGTATGACTCATTGTAAAAAAATAATATGTGGGATTTGGTTCCTATGCCTAGTGGAAAGAGTACTTTTCCATGCAAGTGGATATACAAGTAGAAGAGTACCCTTAGATGCCCCAAGCTAGTAGCCTATAAGGCCAAATTGATTGCTAAGGATTTTAAGAATGAGCATGGTATTAAATTTGATGAAATATTTTCTCCTATAGTCAAGATGACTACCTATACTTGGTATTGGCATTAGTTGCACAACTAGATTTGGATCTCTATCAGATGGATACCAAGATGGCTTTCTTACATAGAGACTTGCATGATGAGATTTATACACAATAGCCTAAGGGATTTGAGAAAAAAGGTAGGAAATAACTGGTGTGTAAGTTTAAAAAGAGTCTTTATGGCATTAAGTAGGCACCTAGGGAATGGCACCACAAGTTCAATACTTTTATGCATTCACAGGGATATACACCCCGTGATATATGGATCTATGTTTACACACAAATAAGGCCCATGATGGTAGCCTTATGATTTTGGTACTGTATGTGGATGATATATTTGTAACGTGTCCACTAACATCCTCTAGGACACGTCTTAGCAGTCCATCGGAAAGGTTGTCTAGAAGACTCCACCCGGCACTCCCATGGAATGTTGCGGGTTTTGTAATCTAGGACTTTCCGCGTCTGCCCCGTAACGGAAGTGTCCTGGGCGCTTTCCACTTAGGATCGAACGGAATTGTTTGGTCGTTTGCTAACAGCGACTAACGTCAGACCTGATCGAGCTACTTTACGCAGAACGCCCGGTCTGAAGCGGATTCATGCTGCACTTGGTTCAAGGAGAATGGGGAAACGAGAGGGATGCAAGCTCGACCTCTCTGCCAAAAGGCATAGTCCCATTCCGTTTCCCTAAAACAGCCTGAATCGGGTAGTTTGTATTCCTAAGTCATCGTTCTCCCTTCTTGCTTTGGTGATGATGATCATCCTCTGTCCGTTGAAGTCCTTGAGAAAAGTTCCCAGCTAACCGGGACCACCCATCCATAGGATAGACCCATGGTCCATCCTCCGCACTTTCCTCAGCTTGTTTTAGTTATGTAATTACCTACCACATTAGTTTGACATATACAAACAGCTTCTTTGATTAACCCTGTTAAGCACTGGTTCCTTCTCGTAATCTTATCACAGGACATAAAGAAAACAATGTCAAACAACTCCTTTATTATCGTTATATCCTTTTATCTTTGAAATACAAGGAGTTCCCGCCCGTAGGCGTATTCATAAACCGCCCGAAGGCTATCCAGTAATCCTTCCTGTGATTACTATCCCAAGTTTCCGCCCGTAGACTAGTATGCGGGCCTCGAGATCCAATCCCGAGTCACGTTAGTCTCTTGTGCAGGACCCGGAAGGCGAGGGATTTACAGCCAGAGCCCCCCATGGCACCCAAGCGTCCTCCTGCTCCAAGCAGAACTCAACGGAGAGACCTCTCACGGCGGGTTCGGTCCACGTTCCCGGCGCGGTTCACAACCCCCTTGGTTAGGGTCAGGCAGGCAGTCGGGGGTAACTGAGCTGCCTCTCAGGCACCAACCTGAAGTATTTAAATATATTTTCATCCTTTAGTTCATTGAGCAAACAATGCAAACAGTCCTTTCTAAACTGTTACAAGCACAATCAATTTCAGTGGTCTTTTAGCTGGCAAACTGTTAAGAAGTGGCTCCTTTTCTCCGAATGCAACCCGCATTCGATCCGGAATCAATTGCAACTTGGCAAGATTCCTATCATTCTTGGGTTAGGGTCATACCCTACCCATACTTTAGTGTTTAGCTGTGGTAGGTTCCAGCGACCATGTCGCTTTAGTTTATTGTCTGGTCATTTACTTCAAGGCAAACACCTAACCTTTCCCAAGGGTGATAAACTAGATCAATAGTTACAACTATACCAATAAACATGTGATTCACTGTTTCAACGCATCACATGGTTCACAATAACCCCATCCTTTCTTGGTAACGTAAAAATGCCTAATAATCTGGACACTAACTTTCCTAGGTCCTACTAGGATTTACATCAAATAAACATGCCACTTGCAAGTCCATAGTTCATGTTTGTGCCCTTCTATTCCTTTTCGAATAACATCTTATGGGTGATAACTTTTCCTTATGAATCATTACAAGGAAGATTTATCTAAAAAGGTGACATGCCATTAATCTTTCCATACCTAGTAAAAAGGTGTACCTCAATAACTTCAACCTTGTAATGAGGCAACAGTTGTCCTCGGCTCGTCACTTTAGAATGCACAAAAGGAAACTTGCTAATAAGGTCCTACAAATGCATAGACACCTTATGCTCTTTTCATTCATTCCTTTGAACGTACCAATGATCACTTTCCATATCTTAAGCTATTTCTAATAATGTTCAAATAGCCAATTCATGTCCTAATTGCATTTAACTTGACTAGTTGCATTTGACATGTATGAGTGCCTCTGATCCGTGAAGTTATCGTGAATAATTCAATACTTTTGTGTGGAATCCAGATAGATAAAACCTGGACTTGCGGACTCCGGAAAATATCCACGTATGCTCGGGGTGAACCTTCCGCATCGCACCTTGTGACCTTTCTAGAAACCATCGCGAATTCGATCTCCAGCTAGCCTTTGTGGACTTCAACTTTTTGCCTTGGCTTGCAATCTTATGAGCTTGGCTCGCCTCCTTTGTATGCGCAACTCCCTTTGTTATATGCCTTCCTTGACCGAAGTTCTGATTTGCAGAATTTGCCTTGGCGGCCCTTAGGGTTCTTATGAGATCCCTTTGACAATGGCGATTTGAGAGCTTTAGTCCTCCTTGAAATTCCGGATTAAGGAAGGATTGATGATGTCCGCGGAAAAAGGCTCTTGCGAATGGGCCTTTGGAGTTCTTCTTCTTCCACAAAAAATCCAAGGACCGGCTTTGGGGGAATTGGTGGGGAAGGACCCTTATAGTCTTCCTCTTTTATTCTTCTAGAATCCCGAGGATTAAGGATACTGTGGCAAGGTGTTTACGGATCCCCTCTTCTTCTCTACAAGATCTGGCCAAGAGGCTTATGGGAAATCGTTGAGAAGGTTCGTCGTCTCCTCTTTCCTCAAGTTCCGAGATGTGTGCGGATAGACCGATGGACAACGTAGTGGGAAGGACTTTTGTCACCTCCTATTCTTCAAATCCGGGAAAATAATGGCCTTAACGAGGCCTCCCCGTGTCACCTCCTTCTCCTCCGAATTCCCGGGGGATGTGGATAGACTAACGGAGAAGAGTGAGTGGGAAGGGGGCTTAAGAAGCCCCTTAGAAGCTTCTTTAGAGAAGCTTCTAAGAAGCTTCTCTCAGACACGTGGGGGGGGGGAAAATGGTCGTGACCAGGGCGGCGGACAGCGTCAGCAAGGCGGCGCTTCTTCATCATCGTTGTCCTCTCCATGGCTCCCCCACGGCGGCAGCAGCGGCGATCTCCACGGCCGGCCCTTCACACGGCGGCTTCCTACATGGTCCGCCTCCTCCTCCACACGGCGGCCTCATCCAGCATCACTTCACGGCCCCAACGGCCAGCGGCTTCCCAGCAGCCTCTCCTCCATGGCATTCCCCCCTTTACGTCGACATGGCGACTCCCCCCTGCAGCACGGCCAACTCCCGAATGCAGCACGGTCCTATCACACACGCCCAACAGCACCCACCTTCAGCCCACGGCCGTCTCCTCACTCACAGTCCTTCCTCTTCATGGCATACGACAGCCCTCTCACAATCCTTCTTTCCCCTCCTTCTCCCCAAGAGGGGGTTCTTATAGCTTCTTAGGGAGAGAGGGGTCTGCCCACGTGGTCGGATGCATGGCCTCTCTCCCATCCTTCCTTCCCATGCTAAGCCATCCCCTTTCCCCAAGCCACACATCGGCAAGGGAAATTAAAAAAAATTGCAATAATCTTACCTTTATCCTCTTGACCTCTTCCCAAGAGGCTGTTTTCACGCGGTTATGCGGTTTGAATCCCCCGGCCCTATTCTCGTACGATGGAGTGTCTCTATTCCCCGCGTGTAGCTATAGATCAACTGCTGGCACCAGTGATAATCCTTGCACGAGATTCGTATGACGTGCGGCAAGTTAATATTTACCGTACATGGTACGCGGAAATATTACATTCTCTCCCCCTTAGAAGAATCGAGATGTCCTCATCTCGAGGTAAACTGGGGATATCGAAGATTGAGAGAGCTTTCATCCATCCAGGTAGCATCCTCCTCAGGATGATCTTTCCACTGGACGAGGCATTCTCTCAAGGTTCTGGATCTCAGTTGTCTCACCCTAGCATCTAAAATCTTGTCCGGCCTTAGTTCAAAGACTCCTTGACTAGGCATTACAATTTGTTGATCATCAAGTACATGATTAGGGTTAGGTACATACTTCATTCTTCAATAGACTGTTATGGAATACATTATGAACCTTCAGGTTTTCAGGGAATTGCAGTCTATAAACATTAGGTCTTAAGCACTTGAGGATCTTGTATCGTCCACAATACTTTGGACTTAGCTTCATGCAATCTCCTAAGGATAGAGAACTCTTCCTTGGGCATACGTAAATGAAGACCATGTCTCCTTCCTCAATATTCTATCTTGACACTTCAAATCCGTGTATGCCTTCTGTCTATCCTTCGCAGCTTTGATGTCCCGAGAAAGTGAAATCATGAGCTTGCACAATATCTTCCATTTAAATAACTGGCTTGCTCGTATACATACTCTCATTCTATAGTAGACAAGTCCACTACTGATAGAAAATTCACGATACTTAGCCTCTAGCTTTTGTTTCTGGTCCTTGATAAAGACTTCCCTTAGCATCCTTTGATAGGCTAGATCTACTGATATTCCTTTTGATGATACTATGAATCCTAGATATTCAATCTGCCGTTTGAAGAATGCACACTTCTTCATTTTTGCATACAGCTTATGAGACCTCATTGTCTCCAACACAATTCGTAGTTGGGCCTCATGATCTTCTTCCTGTTTAGAATAGACTAAAATGTCATCGAAGAAGACAAGCACGAAATCATCAAGATATGGCCTAAAAATATCCTCATCCTTGATCCTGATTTGATAGTAACCTGACCTGAGATCAATTTTGGAGAAGATCTTTGTACCTTGAAGGCAATCAAGAAGCTCATCAATTCTAGGAATAGGGTACTTGTTCTTGGCTGTTGATTGATTCAACCCACTGTGATCAATACATAGTCGAAGTGTCCCATCTTTCTTTTTCTGGAATAGGACTGGAGCTCTCCATGGGGAACTACTAGGACTGCTATAGCCTTGGCTTAACAGCTGCTTGAGTTGTTTCTTCAACTCAATTGCTTCCGATATAGACATTCTATAGGTTCTCTTCACAATTGGCACAGCTCCTATTACTGGCTTGATCTCATGATCTACTTCTCTTTGAAGTGGGAGTTCTGTTAACTCTTCAGAACTACGTCCCCATATTCCTTCAGCCAAGTGACCAATTCACTTTACTTCTTTATCAATATTCATAGTCAAGACAATCGGGAAAAAGTTTTATTCCATTCATATCAGCATAGCCCTTTCGGGGCACAATTATTTCTTGGGCCGATGGTACAAGTTAATACATTAATTCAAGGAGAATAAGATATTATTGCATTCAGCTACAGGAACTGAGTAGTAGTACGGATTAGGATCATTGATTTTCAGGAATCGATAGTTCATTGGAAGATTAGGGTATCTCTTCCTTCGATATCCATTCTTCTCACGACGCCCCAAAACCTTGATTCGGTCGGCAGGGATTCTTTGAATCACTTCCCCGTACACATACTTATTCTGGTTAACCCTTCAACCTCCGACCTGTAGGGTTGCGTTTGCATGAGCCTCAATAAAGACGAACAACTTTACGATCTTCAAATCCTCCATCCACTTGATTCTCTTCAGGTTAATTTGAAGGTACGCAGGTTGATAGGCAGTTATGTAATAGACCCCTATAACACCCATCCATCTCCATTCCACGTACACAGGTGATGGATTGTAAATGCGGTCTAGGATGTTCATCATTTCAATTCTCTGCCTATAATGCGGAGAGTGCATTGCAGTCATAAACATGATCCGGAACACCAAAAACTTGTTCCACGCCTCGTAATTCTGCAAGACAGCATTCAAAGTAAGGAAATGTTTGGAATACAACATTTGCTTTACTTCTTCTTATTTAAATTTCCTAAAAACAAGTCCTTTGTTGGTTCGCTCTGATACCAACTGTAACGTGTCCACTAACATCCTCTAGGACACGTCTTAGCAGTCCATCGGAAAGGTTGTCTAGAAGACTCCACCCGGCACTCCCATGGAATGTTGCGGGTTTTGTAATCTAGGACTTTCCGCGTCTGCCCCGTAACGGAAGTGTCCTGGGCGCTTTCCACTTAGGATCGAACGGAATTGTTTGGTCGTTTGCTAACAGCGACTAACGTCAGACCTGATCGAGCTACTTTACGCAGAACGCCCGGTCTGAAGCGGATTCATGCTGCACTTGGTTCAAGGAGAATGGGGAAACGAGAGGGATGCAAGCTCGACCTCTCTGCCAAAAGGCATAGTCCCATTCCGTTTCCCTAAAACAGCCTGAATCGGGTAGTTTGTATTCCTAAGTCATCGTTCTCCCTTCTTGCTTTGGTGATGATGATCATCCTCTGTCCGTTGAAGTCCTTGAGAAAAGTTCCCGGCTAACCGGGACCACCCATCCATAGGACAGACCCATGGTCCATCCTCCGCACTTTCCTCGGCTTGTTTTAGTTATGTAATTACCTACCACATTAGTTTGACATATACAAACAGCTTCTTTGATTAACCCTGTTAAGCACTGGTTCCTTCTCGCAATCTTATCACAGGACATAAAGAAAACAATGTCAAACAACTCCTTTATTATCGTTATATCCTTTTATCTTTGAAATACAAGGAGTTCCCGCCCGTAGGCGTATTCATAAACCGCCCGAAGGCTATCCAGTAATCCTTCCTGTGATTACTATCCCAAGTTTCCGCCCGTAGACTAGTATGCGGGCCTCGAGATCCAATCCCGAGTCACGTTAGTCTCTTGTGCAGGACCCGGAAGGCGAGGGATTTACAGCCAGAGCCCCCCATGGCACCCAAGCGTCCTCCTGCTCCAAGCAGAACTCAACGGAGAGACCTCTCACGGCGGGTTCGGTCCACGTTCCCGGCGCGGTTCACAACCCCCTTGGTTAGGGTCAGGCAGGCAGTCGGGGGTAACTGAGCTGCCTCTCAGGCACCAACCTGAAGTATTTAAATATATTTTCATCCTTTAGTTCATTGAGCAAACAATGCAAACAGTCCTTTCTAAACTGTTACAAGCACAATCAATTTCAGTGGTCTTTTAGCTGGCAAACTGTTAAGAAGTGGCTCCTTTTCTCCGAATGCAACCCGCATTCGATCCGGAATCAATTGCAACTTGGCAAGATTCCTATCATTCTTGGGTTAGGGTCATACCCTACCCATACTTTAGTGTTTAGCTGTGGTAGGTTCCAGCGACCATGTCGCTTTAGTTTATTGTCTGGTCATTTACTTCAAGGCAAACACCTAACCTTTCCCAAGGGTGATAAACTAGATCAATAGTTACAACTATACCAATAAACATGTGATTCACTGTTTCAACGCATCACATGGTTCACAATAACCCCATCCTTTCTTGGTAACGTAAAAATGCCTAATAATCTGGACACTAACTTTCCTAGGTCCTACTAGGATTTACATCAAATAAACATGCCACTTGCAAGTCCATAGTTCATGTTTGTGCCCTTCTATTCCTTTTCGAATAACATCTTATGGGTGATAACTTTTCCTTATGAATCATTACAAGGAAGATTTATCTAAAAAGGTGACATGCCATTAATCTTTCCATACCTAGTAAAAAGGTGTACCTCAATAACTTCAACCTTGTAATGAGGCAACAGTTGTCCTCGGCTCGTCACTTTAGAATGCACAAAAGGAAACTTGCTAATAAGGTCCTACAAATGCATAGACACCTTATGCTCTTTTCATTCATTCCTTTGAACGTACCAATGATCACTTTCCATATCTTAAGCTATTTCTAATAATGTTCAAATAGCCAATTCATGTCCTAATTGCATTTAACTTGACTAGTTGCATTTGACATGTATGAGTGCCTCTGATCCGTGAAGTTATCGTGAATAATTCAATACTTTTGTGTGGAATCCAGATAGATAAAACCTGGACTTGCGGACTCCGGAAAATATCCACGTATGCTCGGGGTGAACCTTCCGCATCGCACCTTGTGACCTTTCTAGAAACCATCGCGAATTCGATCTCCAGCTAGCCTTTGTGGACTTCAACTTTTTGCCTTGGCTTGCAATCTTATGAGCTTGGCTCGCCTCCTTTGTATGCGCAACTCCCTTTGTTATATGCCTTCCTTGACCGAAGTTCTGATTTGCAGAATTTGCCTTGGCGGCCCTTAGGGTTCTTATGAGATCCCTTTGACAATGGCGATTTGAGAGCTTTAGTCCTCCTTGAAATTCCGGATTAAGGAAGGATTGATGATGTCCGCGGAAAAAGGCTCTTGCGAATGGGCCTTTGGAGTTCTTCTTCTTCCACAAAAAATCCAAGGACCGGCTTTGGGGGAATTGGTGGGGAAGGACCCTTATAGTCTTCCTCTTTTATTCTTCTAGAATCCCGAGGATTAAGGATACTGTGGCAAGGTGTTTACGGATCCCCTCTTCTTCTCTACAAGATCTGGCCAAGAGGCTTATGGGAAATCGTTGAGAAGGTTCGTCGTCTCCTCTTTCCTCAAGTTCCGAGATGTGTGCGGATAGACCGATGGACAACGTAGTGGGAAGGACTTTTGTCACCTCCTATTCTTCAAATCCGGGAAAATAATGGCCTTAACGAGGCCTCCCCGTGTCACCTCCTTCTCCTCCGAATTCCCGGGGGATGTGGATAGACTAACGGAGAAGAGTGAGTGGGAAGGGGGCTTAAGAAGCCCCTTAGAAGCTTCTTTAGAGAAGCTTCTAAGAAGCTTCTCTCAGACACGTGGGGGGGGGGAAAATGGTCGTGACCAGGGCGGCGGACAGCGTCAGCAAGGCGGCGCTTCTTCATCATCGTTGTCCTCTCCATGGCTCCCCCACGGCGGCAGCAGCGGCGATCTCCACGGCCGGCCCTTCACACGGCGGCTTCCTACATGGTCCGCCTCCTCCTCCACACGGCGGCCTCATCCAGCATCACTTCACGGCCCCAACGGCCAGCGGCTTCCCAGCAGCCTCTCCTCCATGGCATTCCCCCCTTTACGTCGACATGGCGACTCCCCCCTGCAGCACGGCCAACTCCCGAATGCAGCACGGTCCTCCCACACACGCCCGACAGCACCCACCTTCAGCCCACGGCCGTCTCCTCACTCACAGTCCTTCCTCTTCACGGCATACGACAGCCCTCTCACAATCCTTCTTCCCCCTCCTTCTCCCCAAGAGGGGGTTCTTATAGCTTCTTAGGGAGAGAGGGGTCTGCCCACGTGGTCGGATGCATGGCCTCTCTCCCATCCTTCCTTCCCATGCTAAGCCATCCCCTTTCCCCAAGCCACACATCGGCTGGGGAAATTAAAAAAAATTGCAATAATCTTACCTTTATCCTCTTGACCTCTTCCCAAGAGGCTGTTTTCATGCGGTTATGCGGTTTGAATCCCCCGGCCCTATTCTCGTACGATGGAGTGTCTCTATTCCCCGCGTGTAGCTATAGATCAACTGCTGGCACCAGTGATAATCCTTGCACGAGATTCGTATGACGTGCGGCAAGTTAATATTTACCGTACATGGTACGCGGAAATATTACAATATTGATTTCTAGGAGCACTCATAGTGAGTCGAATGCTTTCAAATATTAGCTAAGCAGATATTTGAGATGAAGGACATGGGATAGAGGCCTCACATATTCTTGGGATACGCATCACATGAGATTGCTCTAAGGGACTCCTTTAGTTGTGGCAAAAGGACTACATCTAGAGGGTTCTCGAGTTGTTTCATGTGTAGGATGTTAAGCCTATTGGTTGTCCTTTACCTTCTCATGTGAAGTTTAGTTAAGCCAATTATGTGTAGTACGATAAGCATAAGGTCGAGATGGCCAAGATTCTTTTTGCATCTATAGTGGGTAGTTTGATGTAGGCCATGATAGACACTTATCCTAACATGGCATTTGTAGTGGTGGGAGTTGCGGCACGCTCTATGGCTACACATGGTAAGAAAAATTGGGATGTCATAAAGGATATCATGAGGTACCTTAAGGGCATTATAGATATGTGCATATGTTGTGATAGCTAGGATACATGAGTCATGAGGTACATTGACTCTAATTATGAAAGACATATAGATAGTAGAAAATCTACCTCTAGCTATGTCTTCACCTTTACTAGAGGTGCTATTTCTTGGATATCTGGGGTACAAAAATGCATGGCCATATCCACTACAAAGGTAGAGTCTATTATAGCCATTGCGGCTTGCAACAAGGAGAGTCTTTGGTAGTGCTTTCTAGTTGTATATCTTAGAATTATTGATGTGGTCCCTACATTGCATTTGGATTTGAGTATAATTGAGTTGCCAATATTCCATGTGAGGACAAAGTATATTGAGGTGGGTTACCAATTTATTACGGAGGTCATTGAGGATAAGTCCATTGAGCTTGTCAAGATCTTAGATTGACCAAAATCTTGTAGATTTTCTCATTAAAAGTCTCGCAATAGAGTGTTTTGCCTTCCTTAGGAAGCTCATGCGCATTGGATGAGATGACATATTTCCTCATCTTGTTGTGCTTTATGTGCATTTGTACTTTCTCACTTACATTTTCACTTTCTCACTTTTTTTCTTATTCTCTTCTCACGAGGGGCACATTTTCCTTTAAGTGGGAGGTTGTTGGGGGCAAAGGCATGTATACCTATGCTATCTCTGTACTACTACACTAAGAGTGCCCACATACCTAAACATGACAAGTAGCAGGTACCCATCACTATCACTTTATTCTTTATTCTTTTAGTGACATTTGAATAAGTGAAGGTTGGTCACACTTTGTGATTCTTAGAGTTTCCACATGTTGAGTCTCTCTCTCTCTCACTCCCTTGCTCTATCTGCCACATAGCTCACTCCTCCATTGCTTCTGCTTGCTAGTGCTCTCGCTCGAGCTTCTCCTTTCAACTAGGAAGGAAGTGTAACCATATCATAATATGCTTGGCCTAAATCAATAATTATAAATAGCCTAGCAAAAGTACAAAAGGTTAAGTTTAGTGGTTGTAACTACTTGTGGCAATTGAAGAAATTAGTTTATTTATCAAGTGTATTTCCACCTTGCTTCTATTGTTGTTATGATGGTACTGAAGTAAATGCGAAGTAGAGAGAGAAAAGGGCGAGTGACTCAAGGAGATAGATCATGAATTGTGCTCATAGGTATGTCTTGCCCTTGATGTGCCCTGAGGGAGTGTTGGTGGGGAACTGGAAGAAGGGCTAGGGGGTTAGAGACATAGCTAGTTAACTAATGTCACTAGGATATCTAACTTGAAGACCTGTAGGTGAAGTGCCATGATTGTGCGTGCATAATCATTCATTTTTTAAAAATAACTATTTGAGTGTCGTAAGCAAGCTTTCAACATTATAAGGATGTCAAAAATTATTGAGGGTTAAAATATTAGATTATTAAGGGTTAAAAGATTGATCATGATAGATATTTTGGATCTTCATATAGAATTGATATTTTTAAATAAATAAATAAAGTGTGGCTATTTATATTGCTTCAGAAAAAACCTTGAATACAAAGAAGTGCTCATGCTCAATAGACTAGTTGGAGCTAATGCTGAGTCATAGATATATCAAGTGTACAAGCCTCTCAAGGTGGCGGTCTAGGGGGGATGGCAACAAGAAGCGATGGAGGGGGGTGTATCGCCATTTGGGGTTGCATGCATCATGAAGAACAGGTCGTGGTCACCCCAAGTGCACATGAAGTGAAAATAGAGCTCCTGACGAGCTCGAGACTCACATGGTCCCATCAGTCGTGGAGGGAGTGGATGATGGAGATCCATAACTTTGCCAAAGTTTCATGTACTAAAAGTCTCTCCCCACCCAAAACCTCCTGACACCGCGCCTCCTAGGTGTGCCATCCAGTAACACTCTCTTTACGATCTCCCATACCTCAGAGCAGTCTGCTATGGGCTCAAGTACATGGCGGATGGGTAGAGCCTCCAAGCCGACCACTGCGCACCACGACCTAGCCTCAATGATGAAGATCATGTGTCCTGCATCCCAGCCTCATACAAAAGGTGATTGCCCTGGTTGAACGCTTGCCAATAGAAATCTCCCCATGAGATACATCCAAGGCTCGGTGCTATACAACGGAGAATGCAACATGCTCCTCTCTACATGAGCTGTGCCACCTCACCCAACCAAAGGCGGTGCTTTGGAGTTTCTAGAGATTCTTGTCAGTAGTGTTTACAATCTCCATCCTTCTACATCTAGGCTAACCAACTCCCCACAGCTAGGCCTCCATGTGCCCACATCCATAAGAAATACGACACCCTCCTCAGCCTCCAGCTGTCCCATAGGTGGCATTAGAAAATCCACTGAAAAGCATCCGTGATGCTGTGCTCCGCCTAGTACATGCTACGGCGCCCCCAGTCCATGTTCTCCTGCATCAATACATGTCTACCAATCCTGGCTATGTACTCCAAGAACCTTAGTGCCTTCTTGGTGACCAAAGTGGCCAGCCGTAGCCACTCTCCAAGGTCCCACTCTAGCTCATTGAGTGGCCTGCTCTCCCATATCCAAAGGTGCCACTGCCAGAACTCCTCCTAGAACACATAAGGGTCAAGACGCCATGTCTTCCCTTGAAGGCAAACCACTAGAATCCTCCTCCACAGAAGGACAATTATCCCCTCATCCTGCTCCCCTCTATCAAGGACCTAATGCCCCCCTGCACGGTGAAGAAAGTCCCACATGGGGCACCCACTCTACCTGCAACCTGTAGAGGGATACATGTTGGTGAAAACCTAGCGTCCCATACCTCACTAAGCTCTATCGGCTCTGTATCAGGGGGTCAAGCCACTCCTGAGGTATTGCAGCATCAATCTCCCTTCTCCTCAACTCAACTCCTCTCGGTCAACCTAATGCTTGCTGCAACACCTCCTGGTCCACCATCCTGTACACCTCCTGCCATGTCCTAATGGTATGAGTCGGGCCACCCTCCCAACCAGCCCACTAGATGTGGGGGCACTTGTCAATTTGTACCCCATCCCAATCTCTGACTTGGGGGTTCTAAATCATCGACTGGTCATCTATCTCCTGCTAGCAACTTGGGGGGCTTTGAATTAGGGCTTTACAGAGGCTTTGCCATGCACAAAGTAGGCTACGGGAGAAGGAGGATCTGGGGGTGTGATCTGGGCTATCATAAAGATCCATCTCAAGGACGGCTTCCAATCACCGCTAGGCCTCGGTCTACACTCTTGAAAACCCTCCTGCAATAGGACTTTCCATGTCTACCCTCCTTGTGTGAGCCCACGGATTACTAGCTTGCCCAAAAGGGCCACGCTTTGATACTCTAGGTCTATGATCCCAAGCCCTCCCTCTAACTAATGTTGGATGATGGTCACCCATGCTACCTTCGCCCGGGAGTCCATGGAACCATCCGATATAGCCCAAAGAAAATTTTCCACTAGGCGGTGAAGCTAAACTACACATGACGAAGAAAAGCACCAACATGAGGTAATGTACCATGCTGTCACTAGGAGGACCTGATTAACCACCAAGGCTCGGCCTGTTAGGAAACGTCAAGCAGTACTCTAGTAGGTCAGCTTTCCCCAAATAGAGTCCAGGACTAGAAGAAACTACTGGGTAGGCGTGATGTCCAGTCCCACCTAGAACCCTAGGTAACAAATGGCCTCCCCTCTTCACACACATCTAAATCTGAAGTGGACGCCCCACTCCCTGCTAGAGTCTGCGTCTATAAGAAAACAAATCGACTTTCACCATTTGATTTTTCACTCTTGTTGTAGTGCAAAACACCTCAAGAGCTAGTCTCACTCTCTCGAGCATCAACTCATCATCCTCTATGTAGAGTGTTGTATCATCTACATATTTGGAGTCTAGCAGCTCTGTTTTCTCTCTCATCGGAAGTCGAAGGCTACGTAACTCACCCACACATGACCTGAGGAAGTAAGACATCGCCTTTGCAAAGAGTAGGATCACAGACAAGACCAGAGGGCAGCCTTTCCCGAACCGATCTCTCCAGTCTAAACTCTTCCTCTCGCCTGCCACCTATGAGAACCCTATTGGTAGTCGATCTATAAAGTGCGGAGACACCACGGATCCATGCATGGGGGAATCCCAACCTTACCATGGTGCCCTCTAAGAAGTCCCAATCAACCCCTATCATAGGCTTTCTTGAAATCCAGGAGTAGTACCACCAATCTGTGACCACTGTGCTGGGCCCACTCTGTCACCTCAAAGAAGGTTAAGACATTGTCTAGGATGCTCCTACCCTAGACAAAGCATATCTATGTATCATGAATGATGTATGGAAGCACAAGGCGGAGTCACCTACCAATCATCCTGGTCAGTGCCTTATAAGCCACTAACAATAGGGTGATTGGTCTCCACTAGGATACCTCCAACTAGTCTTCCCCTTTGGGAAGGAGACTGATAAGACCTGTCGATAGACTCCCTAGCATCTGTCCTGGGCAGAAAATATCTTGAAAGGCTAGAAGTAGGGGGTCCTTCACCACCTCCTAGTATGTAGTGAAGAAGGCCTTCGAAAGGCCATCCGGCATTTCTGCCTATCGTGTGCATGGAAAGACTCCTCTAGTTCCTTCCCTGTGGAGGGGTCTAGTAGGGAGCGTCCCATCTCCTCCATGATGAGGGATGGGATGTGATCCTAGACCTATTGTCTACATTGTTGCCCTCTGCTTGAGGCTATCTCTCATGCTAGAAAAAACGTCTGTAGTAGTCAATGGCAATCTCCATCACCTCATCTGGGCTAGAACGAATGCTCCCACACTAATCTCAAAGGCTGAGTATCTACTCTCCTAAGGTGCCGAGCTGATGCACTTGGAAAAATTCTATGCACATCGTGTCCCCCTTCCACGCCCAAAAGGTTGTTGAGGTGCGGAATGAAAACTTAAAGTGCTTGTCCTCTAGGCCAACAAGGGTTGCTCGTGCACGTACCTCATGTGTGTGGAGGATGGGATCCCCTAGTTCCTCCTGTAGGAATTTCTGCATGCCTATTAGGTCCCGCCGGTGTGCTCTCTCCTCCTCCTAGCTCTACTGTCTGGCTTGTAGGACTACCTCCTAGCAGTACTGCCTGACTCGGCTAGGAGCTCTGCAACCTCCTCTATGATCTGGTCCCTCCTACCCCACTCCCTAGTCTAAATCTACTCAATCTGTCTCTTCACCTCCTCCCTCCTATAGATCAAGTCAGGGATCATGTGTTTAGGGTAGAGGCTGGGCATCAAGTGTTAGGAGAACCGGGCAACAGTCAGACAAAGTGGTGCCTACTGCCCTACGTGGCCTCCACCAGAGCATCCCCACTCTCCCACATAAAACCTGTCAAGCCGCTCCAACAAAACTATGCCTAGCTGCCTGTATCCCTAAGAGAAGTTGAGCAACTTCTCCCTCCTATGGAAAGCAAGGTCTCTCCAAGCATCACATGCTTCTATTGCTAGTAGGAAGACCTCCCATGCCTCTTGCTTCTCCCTAGCCATGCCTTGGTAGTTTTTGCCTCTGCCCTCTACTGGTCCTCTAAGGCCTCCAGGTTGTTGAAGTCTCCTCGAACAATCCATGAGTCCACCTCTAGAAGTCCTGCTACAATCTCCACCTAGAACCTGCTGCATGCCCTAAGCTCAGTAGGGGCATAGACATTAAGGACTCCAAGGCACGAGTCCCCAATATTCATTCTAATCTAGAGAACCCTCCTTCCCACAATCATCCCATGATCCTGTATACAAGCACTGAGGCTCAGGACAATAGAGGTGCATATGCCTCCACTCTTGCCATGGACACTGATGGCGTGCTCCCAGCAAGTGTGTGAACTGCTTGTGAGTACCTTCCTAACCCGCTAGGGGACCTAGGCATGGGAACGAGCTTGTGCTCTTGCAAAAGTAGGATGTCGATCCATCCAGAAAGGGTAGGCTGCAACTCTTGCTCAACAATCAACATTCTAGAACCACATGCCCCATTGTAGTGGAGGCTGTTCATATTCTAGGATGCAAGATGTAAACTCATAGGGAAACCTATGGCTGATCGAACATGCATCTGTTTTTTGTGGAAGCTGCAAATGAAGAAGAAGAGCTATGGGCATGCTGATATGCTTTGCTACAGACCTGGACAGTGAACTTGATTCCCCCTTGGAGAGCCATGGGCTGGACCATGGGGGTGATAGATGCACCTAGTGGTACCACCAGGGTATCTATTAGCCAAGCTAAGAGGCATGACTTTGTACACTAGTAGAAACGGGCTGCATATGCTAGGGGCCACTTGATCACATCCATCTGAGCTCTCCACACTATAAAGAGGCTCGAAAGATAATGCTCAGATGTAGGACCTTGGGCATGGCCCACCAACTTATGTCCATTATGCAACTTGGCCATTGTTGCTGGGAGAAGAGTGCTAGTCCTCCTTCTCCCAATCCACTAGCAGTTGTGATCTGCCATCTGACTCTTCACCTCCTCCTCTATCTGTGTCATTGTCTAGTCTCATGTATGAGAGGTCTGAAGGAAGAAAACATAGGTTGGTCCATCCGTTGGTGCTAGTAGATGGACCTTGTGGCTCCTTGACTTGCATACCATGAAGATTCCCACCTCTAGAGCTAGTGGGAACTCTCCATGATCTACAACTCTTAGGTAAGATTACCGACCCTGTGAAAAAGCTCTTGTGGTAGCAGCTGTGCTTATGCTTGTCTCAGGAAAGTGTGACGAGCAGCATGGACATATGAGCTGGTGGCTGTGTGGGGAGGGGGTAGGCTGCTCTGGTGAGTGGAGGATGGCGGTGTATGAGGCTACTTACCTCTTTTGGGTGGGGGGTTCACCTCTACTGCATGGGGATTAGAGGGACTGATTGAGGGGGGGGATGGTGGGGAGGGGGAGGATCGAGGGACGATAGGGTGGTTGGAGGCACAATGTGGGTTTGGGGGGCACCGTGGCTCTGGAGGGGGGGCTGTGGGCTAGGGTCACGTGGGAAGTGTGGGGAGGATGGGGAGGGAGCGTGTGGGGGATCTGGGCCCTCAAGTGAGGTGGCATGTGATGTCTCAGTGGGAGATGGATGTGGATGCATGTGGTCCTACCGAGTGGAACAAGGAGGGGGGTTTGCATGGTGCTTTGCCAGGGGGGACGCTCGTCCTCCTTCTCCCTACTGCCCTGGTTGTGTCTAAGGGTTTGTTGATTGCGGCCCCCTGTCGTCTTCCCCTCTGTCATCTCTGGACCTGTGTAAAGCTGTCCCCGTCCACCTGTGGGCCTATTGGTGAAGCTACCTTGGCTCCAAAGCGTGTGCAATCTACTACATGATGCCCAAAGTCATGGCAATGTAGGCGCTGCCTTGGCTGCCCAGCCACAATAACCTCCTGCTTAAAAGAGTGTTTGCCTGCCTCAATCTCTAGAAACTGTGGTATATTCTTTGTCTCTTTGACTGTCACCTGTACCTTTGGGACTCTTGCAGCTATCACTGTGTCTACGAAGGAGGTGGGAAGGACAGTGCTGAAGAGCTGTCCAGAGTACTCCACTAACTAGCGATACTCTACCACCAATCTAGGGAAGAGTAGGGTGAATTGATGTTTAAGAAACTTATTGTGGAGCGCAAATGCCTCCACTATGAAACCATTGTACCAGGAAACCATGTGGATGACCCCCTTCATGGGAGCATAATGTGAGCTAGCCACTAGCTCACGGGCTGTGTCTGCCGATGTGAGTCATACCATGAAGATCCCTTGACCCATGAGAACCATCTCCACGATCTGCACTGTGCCAATGTGCAGTGTGGAGTGAAGCCAATCCCGAAGCTAGGGAGTGTCATACTACCTGACCAAAGATTGCTATTTCTTTTAGCTCCAGCTCTGTGGCACGGACAACTAAGAGTTGTTCCTTAGAGAGGACGATGCATAAGGTGTTTGACTAGGGAGGCACTCGTAGAATGCATCGGCATCTAACCAGAGGTTTCCAGTGTGTGTCCCTACTAAGAACTTATCAATTACATTGCTGTATTGCTAAGGGGGGGGAGTGTTGTTGCAAATGGAGGGAGCAACGGGGGGGTGGGGCAATGGCAAAGAAAGGGGGTATGCAATTTTCTGACGGCAGTGGTGGCGCTCGATGCCACGGGGATGACAATGTCTGACTGGAGCTGCACGGATGGGGGGATCTCCAGGCCAGTGATGACCGCAGGGTGAAGGAGACGGGGGATAGTGCATGGGAAAGGTACTAGGGCAGGGGGTAGCGTGACGTAGACTGTTATAGCGGGGGGAGCAACAGGGGGGTAGCCAGGCATGGGGCTGGGCAGGGGGAGACAACGTGATGGAGAGTATGTCAAGGGCGGGACAGAGGCGTAGCGCACCCTGGGGAGGGACAGCCGGGAGGAACAGGGGGGTGGCAAGGCGTGATGGCAGATTAGTGGTGTGACGGGCAGGAGCAAAAGTCACTATAGAATGGATATTGAGTTGAGATAATTGAGATATACACCTCAATACTTGAGTAATTTTTATTGATAAAGAACCATAATTGGTGGCAAGGATTAAAATTTTGGAGGAGTCATTGCACATCCTTTTGGGATCCATAACTTGAGATTGTGGTCAATATAGGTTTTTCTTAATAAAGTTAAATGGTTAATGTTGATTTTGTTCTTGCATGCTCTTGAGGTTAATTAAGGCCCATATGTGCCCTTGTGTTCTCAATATTTTGGTTCTGGTGAGTTCTTCTTAGGAATAGTTTACTTTTCTTCTTCATAGATGTCTTCTTTGGGCTCTAGGATACGGCTTATCATATTTTTTGTTCTGAATTCACTTAATAAAAATTGAGAGAACTTGCCATTGAGTTCAAGAGTTAAAAATTTTGATTTAAAATATTTACTACTTTATAAGTTGCAAACTTATTTTGGTAGCTCAACTTTTTGGTTACGTCCCCCCTCCCCTACCTCATGTACAATGGATCTTGAGAAAAAATGATAGAGGAATACACCTCAATGTTGGAGTACTTGCTAACAAAGAACTAGAATTAGTTGATGAGGATTGAAACTTTGAAGGAGCCATTGTACATCCTTTTGGGGTCCATAACTTGAGGCAGCAGTTAAGGTAGCCTTCAACATTTTTTCATTCATGAGCTCTTCTTGGTAATAGTTTACTTTGTTGATTCATACATGTCTTTTTTTTGCTCAAGCATGCCATTGGTCACATCACCATTTTTTTCCTACATTCACTTGATAAATCTTGAGAGAACATATAGTCGAGTGCTGAATTTATAAGTTTGATTTAAACTTTGACCACTATACTACTTCCAAACTTGTTAGTGGCCCAACTTATTGGTGGTTAGTTTTCCCTACTCTGAGTTGATTAAGGCACATAACCTGATGCTGGAGTAGTTGTTAATCAAGAACCATGATATGTGATGAGGATTGAAAGTTTGGAGGAGCCTACTTCTAGTTGATGAAGGTAGATCCTTAACGTTGATTGTCTTCTTCTATAGTTTTGAGATTAATTAAGGCTCATATGCATCCTTATATTTTCAATATTTTTGCATTCTTGAGCTCTTCTCAAGAATACACTTTGCTACTTCATAGATGTCTTGTTTGGGCTTGAGCTTACTACTTGTCACTTTGTCCTACATTCACTTGATAAAACTTGAGAGAACATGCATTTGAGTTCAATAATTTAAAATTTTGAAAGTTTTATTAAAAAAATTTACCACTTTACTAGTTTCGATCTCATTTAGCAACTCAAGTTATCGGTTGCTTTCCCCCTCCCCCCTCCTTGCCTCCCTCCCCCTCGCAAAACAAAGTTGCAATGCTTCGAAGTGTTGTAAGGTTAGCTTTCTTGTTGTGTGCCAATTTTTCGTTTAAAAAGTAAATTGTTTACAAAAAATTAGTTAGTGTTAGATATGCACAAGAGCTAATGTTTTAAGTGTGAAGAATCCAATAGTTATAGAAATTTGGATTGTACTCAAATCCTTCAAAAGCATCCAAATCATTTGGGTTATTTGTTAGATCACATAGATAAGTAGTCAAATTGCAAAGCAAGGGAGGGACTTGCAACGTGACTTGTGCTATATGATTCATCTTCGGTCAACATTTTGTTGACAAATGGATGATGCAACATTTGTAGTGGAGAAACCAAATTCCGAGCTAGAATGATAGAACATAGTGAAGTGGTCTCATAGTAAGTTGGATCACACTGAAGAGTATCAACCACTCATCATTTCTTGGCCATTTCCATAAGACAATCGCCAACAGAGGTAAGTTCAACTGAATACAAAAATTGATTTTTCAAGAATGGACTTGAGGGATTTCATTCCAACTTAAGTTCATATATTAGGGGAGTTTTGAGGTCTCAAAATTACCTTTTAGGATGGATGGAGAGAGAGAGAGAGAGAGAGAGAGAGAGAGAGAGAGAGAGAGAGAGAGAGAGAGAGAGAGAGGAGTAAAGCCTTTGTAACGAAACTTCTATCTTTGAATTTTTAAATCTAAAAAGGATATAAATTTTACCATGTGTAATTGTCATTATGAGAGCCTTTACATTAATGGGATAAGGTCTCACATCTAGTTCACATTAATGACATGATCATGATTGCATGATTATTATGATTGATACTATATTCAAATCACAAAAGATATTGGTGCTTCAAACTCCCTTCTCATTTTTTTTCCTCTCCTTCTTTGGCTTATTCCTCTCTCTCTCTCTCTCTCTCTCTCTCTCTCTCTCTCTCTCTCTCTCTCTCTCTCTCTCTCTCTCATAGCCATGGATATAGAAATCTGATGTTCAACAAGGTTCCCAAGCTCTTAGATCACATCCCTTATACTAGTGTATAATTCATTCCAAATTGATAGATTAAAATGGATCCATATTTGATTCAACTTTTTTAATGACAACCATTGTGTTAAATTTTTTTATAGATATTAAACATGAGAGAAAGAATATACAATGCAAAGACATGTTTTAAGTCTTGATATTGAAGCAAATCTACTTGCTTTAATCATAATTACATATAGAAGAGTATTTAGAAGTCAATATAGAAAAGCTATTTCTTTTTGCTACGACTTTTCCTAGAAGGAGACATCCTTTCTAGGAGTCCTTTAGGTTTTCTTTGATAATTTATTTTGTCATAATTACTGTGGATTTTGAGTAAATTTTTATCTTAAAGCTTAATTTCTTTTATTTTTTGTTAATAAGTTTATCATCATTAAGAAAAATAAAATAAATCTATATTCTTATATTTGTAATTACTCTCCTACCATATGAATAGCTATCTTCTTGATGATGACTCTAAAATCAATAATAAAGAGTGATTATTTCAAGTTATGATAGTTTGTATCATAAACTAAGAGTGATTATTTCAAGTTATTTATGGTAGTTCGTATCATAAACAATATTAGCCGCATGAATAGCAATCTTTTTTTAACATCTTTTGATTCAGAACTCTACTTCATCTTTGCAAGAAGATTAGAAGGCATTGGAGAGCTCTTTAATCAATCTTTTTACACTTCTATGTTAAAAAAAGTTAATATTTTATAAAGATAAAAAATTTAAATGATGAGGGAGGTCTTCAACCATTGTACTTACATCTTGATATTTCTATGGGATCCCTTTAAAGAACTAATGAAATAATATTGCTTTGCCCAAGAAGTTTGACTAGCTGACTTTAAGACGATGAATCTTTTAAGATATTTATATGGGATTATACTTTGTCTTCCTAGCAATTTTTTTAATCCTTGCTATGCTAAAAATGATTTATGAAATAAATAATAAAATAATTTACAAGGTTTTATAAGATCCATTTTCATTGTTTTCTTTGTAAAAAATCAATTGCTAATGATAGTAAAAGTAACTTAGATTCAATGATATCCCATGACTAGTTTAAAAAATTAAATCCATATAAAAAATACTTAAGACTATAAAATTAGGTGATTTTGACCCCAATATTGAGCTTAGAAGGCCTAAAAACCTTAAAAATGATTGCAAACATTATCTATTTTAGCTTTGGATAAAGTTTCAAGGATGCAGTCTTGCAATGTGCCTTATGAAAAGTAAAATATCAAGAAGGAAAGGTAGTACAAGCAATCATATTTTTGTTTTTTAAGACAATGTTGAAGAAGAATAGAAAACTAGATGTTGTCGGCCCTTCTCTTTAGAAACACGATATTTTTAGCACTCACAATTTTGTCAATAAATCAGTAATTGATCGGTTGAAATGCACCCCTATGGCACTACAATGCCTCTTGAAGGTCCAAGTAGCAAATGGAGAAGAGGAAATTAGCACACATATATGTCGCGTAGTCCTCTCAAGCTTGGCTGAAAATTATGTGGTAGTGGTTGATCTAATTTCCCTAGATATGGGCCCCATTGATGTTGTCTTGGGCTATGATTGGCTGAAACAATTAGGGAAATTTGCTATGGACTTCTCTCAGCTCTACATGGAGTTTATGATGCATGGACAGCCCATCCACCTAGAGGGGGTTCAAGATCATGCTGATTTCCAGCTCATTATAGCAAAGCAACTCAAAAGGGAGTTTAAGAAATGCTCAAAAATCTTTGTTTTGCAATTGAATAAGGACAATTCCGATCAATCCTCTGCAATATCTAATGATTCAGCCTTGCAGGCCTTACTTGAGGAATACAATGACCTATTTCAGATGCCTACAACCCTTCCTCCTAAGAGGCAAGTCGACCACCCGCTTGATTTAGAGCCCCATTCCAAGCTAGTAAACAAGCCCCCTTATAGACTCTCCAAGAGCAAGTCAAGGAGCTGTTGGAGATGGGCTTTATTGAACCAAGTTCTTCCCCCTATGCATCCCTTGTCGTGTTAGTCAAGAAAAAATATGGCTCCTTTTCCATGTGCATCGACTATAAAAACTTGAACAAAATCATGGTGGTGAAGAACCGCTAGCCCATCCCACAGATTGATGATTTGTTGGATGAGTTACAAGGGGCATACTTTTTTACTAAGATTGACTTGTGCTCTGGCTACCATTAGATTTGTACGAGGGACGGAGATGAGATCAAAATGGCCTTCAGGACGAATTGTGGACTTTATCATTTTCTAGTGATGCCTTTTAGGTTGACTAACGCCCCCGCCACATTTCAAAGCCTCATGAACAAAATCCTACAACCCTTTTTGTTCAAGTTTATGCTTGTTTTCTTTGATGACATCCTCGTTTACAGCAAGTTGTCCAAGGAGCACTTGACACATGTCAAAAGGGTATTTAACATATTGAGAGAGCATCGACTCTTTGGTAAGGAGGGCAAATGAACCTTCATGCAGACATCTATGGAGTACTTGGGACAAGTTGTGAGCAGAAATGGCATACAGGCTAACCCAAAGAAGGTACAATGTGTTAGGGACTGGCCCACTCCTTCCACCACCACTTCTTTGCGTGGCTTCCTTGGTCTCTCTTCATTCTATAGACACTTCATTAAGCAATATGCCACCATTGTAGCACCTTTGAATGATCACTTAAAGAAGGAGTCATTCTTTTGGAATGCCACTATTGATAATAGCTTCAAACAATTGAAGGACATGCTTACTTCCGCCCCCATCTTTTTTTTCCCTTCTCTAAGTTGTTTACAATTCATTGTGATGCCAATGGTGGGGCTATTGGTGCAGCATTTTTGCAAGAGCATAGTGTGATTGCATTCGAGAGCCACAAGATGAGAAGGAGATGCAAATGAATGTGTATGACCAAGAGATGTTGGCCATCCTCCATGCCATCAAGAAATGGCACTACTATTTGTATGGTAGCCGCTTCCAAGTAAAAAGCGACCACCAAGTCCTCCAGTACTTCTTGATTCAGCCCAGTTTGACTCCTAAGGAAAGGCAATGGGTGGCAACTTTACAAAACTATGACTAACATTTCTCACACTCGGGGCAAGGATAATATTGTGGCTAATTCACTCTCTCGAATGTGGGCATGCAGAGTATCCTCTACCTCGGAATTGCACATTGATTGGGTTGAAGAGCTTCAAGAGGTTTACTTGTTAGATGATCACTTCAGCCACATCTTCTAAAAATTACAGCATGGGGTTAGGGTTGAAAAATCCCAATATCAGCTCGATCATGGCCTTATTTGGTCCCATGGAAAGATTGTTATCCCACACAGTTCTCCCTTCACGTAGAAGATTATAGAAGAGATGCATTTGCCCCACTATTGTGGTCACTTAGGTGTTTTCAAAACATATGAAAAGATTGCCGAGAGCTTTCATTGGAAAGGCTTATGGAGAGATGTTAAGGAATTTGTGACCAAATGTGTTCCATGCCAATAGAACAAGGATTGTACACTCAGGCCCACTAGCCTCTTGCAGCCTCTCCCTATCCCTGAAGAGAAATAGACTCACATCACAATGGACTTTATCAATGGACTTCTCATACCAAGAAGGGTTGAACAATATCTATGTGTGTTAGTTGATCACCTCACCAAAGCTGCCCATTTTATTCTCACTAAGACCCAATATACTACCTCTCAACAGATGGCCACTCAGTTTATGGAAAATCTCTTCAAGTTGCATAGCTTATCACAAGTCATAGTACATGATCGGGATGCAAAGTTTATGAGCAACTTCTGGCAGACAAATTTCACCTCCATGGGGACCAAGATTGCTCCATCCATTGTATACCACCCTCAGATTGATGGCTAGACTAAAATAGTAAACAAATGGCTTGAGACATATTCGAGGCACTTTTTCCATGATGTACAACACAGTTGGGATACGTGGCTCCACTTGGCTGAGTTTGCATATAATAACTCCACACACTCTAATATTGGAGTTTCCCCTTTTGAGTCCTTATATGGGTATAATATTCCCCTCTCCATAATCTTATTTACCAATAAGATCAACCCTCAGAGTCACGTTGAGTTGGTTCACATGCAAGCCTTACTTCAGCAATGTAAAGTGAACCTTCAAAAGACCCAAACACACATGAAACTCTATGCTAATGAGAAAATAAGGCATTTAGAATTCCAGAGAGGGGAATTGGTCCTTTTGAAAGAGCCTAAGTGGTGCACAGAGATTGGACGCTGTATCCACACGTAGTGACTGTTGGAAGGTCGCCAAGAACAAAATAACTCTACTTTTGCACAAAGAATAAGGAAGAAAACGTGCACAACATAAAGCAAGAGACTAATTGGGTACAATTTCCCCCCATGCCTTGTGTGAGCGCTCCACAAAGCATGTATTTGATATATTATTGATCTCCAAGCTAAAAAAATAGCCCAATTTATAATTAGCACACTTTAGCTTTTGTGTTTGCTTTTGTCCCACTAAAGAATTAAAGCTATTGGGTGCCCAAGGAATCGGGTGGTACCCAAATACAATGTCCAATACAAATATTTAAATCGTGCGCCCATGCACATACAAAAAATAATAAATAAATATCAAAAGATTTCGAAGGGTTTTCGAAAGCAAAGTCGCGACCACAGAGGTCCTTGAGAAATTCCAAGACGGAAGATCAAGCGAAGCAAATAATCAAGACGAATATGATGCCATGGTTTAAGTGTATTACAATTTTTGGTTCAAGTATAAGCGGCAAGACATATCAATCAAGAGAATCAATCCTCTCAAGAAAACCACATCAAGTTATAAATCAGAATACAAGAGCATCAAATATGTCATCCAGTCTTAAAGAGAATGTCTTCAAAATAGACTCTTCTTCAGCTGATGGGTCAGCTAGTATGTGTCTTGAGTGCAACTCTAAAGTTAGTGCCACAGGAACTCGCCCAAGTTTCAATATTTTGCCTTTTATACTATTCAGTCAACTGGTTTTCATCTGATCTACCATTCTAAAATTTTCTTGATGTCCTACTAGCTGGGAGTACCTTGCCATCATCAGTCATCACAGAAACATCTGGTATTTTCAAATGTGTAAGAGTTGCAACTGATGTAAACAAAGCAGCATTGAACACCGATCCATCAAAATCAAGACAATACACATCCAAATAGGCCATCCACGATGCCTTGCCTAGTGCAATACATAACTCTTATAAATCTACCATTGAGGAACTTGAAAGTGCATTTGTAATTTGCTTTGTGATCACTAGAGCTTCTTCAAATGGCCTACCAGGACGGTCTGAGGGAGAGCACATTGGTGGCATTTGGAAATCCATGACTATGCGGCCCTCATTTGGAGAATCTGCTGGAGAGGGCATGACTTCCAACCACTACAACAAAAAAGCCTCATACATGCACATTTAGATGCGATTTTTGAATACAGAGGAAAACTTACACGCGCATCTATCCGCCCGTCTATTTGAGCGTCTATTATTCCGCATCTATAATCGCATGTATCGACGAATTTACATGCACAAATAGACGCACAATAGACACACATATACACGCGCATATAGGCACGCTTTTAGACGCGCTTTTACAAGCACTGATAGACGCGAATGGAAAACAAAAAATGTCATTAAAAAAAAAGATATTTAATTTCCTTTTTTAATTTGAATAATGCAGCGCGTGTATAAGCGCGTGTAGTCTGCATTATAGACGCGCGAATAGACGCGAATTAACTGCAATTTAGATGCACTGATAGACGTGCAAAACAGAACTGGGTTTGCAACCACATGCTCTCTGGTTTTTTTTTTTCCCCCTCCCATACATCCGATTGTGTATTTGGAAAAAAGACAATGTATCTTACGGGCACGAGAATTGAAAGTGGAAGTCCATGTATTCATTATATATCAAAGCATTTACAAGGGAAGTTTTGAGTGCTTGTGACCTAAAGCGTGGCTGCAAGCAGTAGGCTCAAAGAGATATCATACATATACAAGAAAAGAAGGCCTCATGAGGAGGTATGGTGCTTCTCTACGAATCTGAAGAGGAAACATCCTCGCTAGTACCACCATGGCTACTAGCGTCACTATTCCCCTCCTCGCTGTGCTCCACATCCGGGTTCGCCTACACACACAAAAGATTAGGGTTGCTTACATAGAAAAGGTGGAGAAAAAGTTATAATTAGTTATACTTTTAATAGAAAAGTAAGAAAAACATACCTCCTCTGGCTGTCGAATCCTCATGGCCCGGTTGTATTGGTCCTCAGTGATGAGACTCTCCTCATAAAAGTGAAGCCATGTCGCTGCGCGGTTATGGCTTCGATGGTAACCTACCTCTCTAGGGATAGGTATCCTACCAACGATGGTAGTTTGTAAAACATTTAGAGATATATAAACAATTAGATGTCACAATATATTAGACTAAAATATATAAAGAATTTAAAGAAATATACATTTAAAAAAGCTAGAAATCAAAATATACTTACAAACTCTGCCTCCCACGCCTCTCTGCCACCCGATCCGTAATGCAACGATCCCATTGTTTCCATTTGGATCTGTCGTGCCTCTGCGTGCTGGCGACTCTTCACTTTCTCAGCTGCTTTCTTCTTGGCTTTCTTCCACTCTACGCGGTGGCACATAGGTGGTTGGCTATAGGCTCCACGCCCCTTCTCCAGCCTCCGCAGTGAGTCCCTGGCCCGTGTCATGAGGTGGGATCTTTTGTTGTGAAGCATATCCCTCACTTTTATACGTCCCCAATCATCCGAGAATTGCTGACCCTCAGGATTTGGGTACCTCCTATGGACTGCCCTCAACACCTCCTGCCACAAGCCGCTTTTCTGATTTTTGAAGGCAATGAAACAATCTTTATACATCACATGCACGACGCTCCTCATGTACGCCATTACATCCCTTCCCTCATCATCATGAAAGATGCCACTGGCATTTGTAACTCTATAGTAATGGCGTACAACCTCCTCTACATGATCTGCTGGTAAGGGTGATCGCTCACCATCTCTTAGGCAACCCCCACACAACCCTCGTCCTCCCCCTTGACTCTCCCTCCTCCCTCTCTATCGACTATCCTCTGCCTCGCTGGACGCACGAGCTTCTGCAGATGCACATGCTTCTACAGATGCTTGTGCTTCAGCCAATGCACATGGAGCACGTGGAGTACCTGCAAATGGAGTACCTACATATGGAGTACCTGCATGTGGAGTACCTGCATGTGGAGTCTGGGAAGTAGTGCCAGGCAAAGATGCTAGAGGCGTCCCAGACATGACACTGAACACCTCCTCCACTCTGGGAGAGCGGCCAAGATGTTTGGTCATCTCTCCCATGAAGTCTTCCCTACTAGGAAAACCTCCAAAAAATGCATTGACCCCCCTGCCAAAGGAGCCCAATGTATCATTCATGCGATCCACATCTCGGTCATTGCTAGATGAACCAGGATACGACATCTGCAAAAAAAACAAAGGAAAAAGACAAATTTATTTGCATACAAAAAACATAGGAGGATATTGTGCAGTACAAGCAACTCATGGATGAGGGGTGGAGGTGACTATCCATAGACTAGAGGGCACATTGAGGCCTATATGCCTAGGTGAGGGCTCTAATTCACGAGATCCACATGTAGAACACACAAGTTTCAATCTCACTTTATGTAAAGAATGTAATGTTTGTATAAATGTGTATAAAAGTATACCATTTCCTAATTTGTCACTTTTAGATCTAACTAGACTTCTATTTAGGAGTTAATCAATACCATGCAACAAGATTCTGCTCTAGGTGATGTCACACAATAGGACCTTGCAGTTTTTAATGTGTATAAAAGTATAACATTGCAATTTTTTAGCCTTTGACATAACATTGATGTTCATCTTCTGTCCAGCGCGTCTATTTGCGCATCTAATGTGCAGCACAGACGCGCTGCCAGACGCATATCCCAGGTCAATGTGCATCTATTTGCGTATCTAACCTGTAGCACAGACACGCTGGCAGACGCGCATCCCAGGTCAATGTGCGTCTAAAATCGCGTATAGGTTGCAGGTCAAACTTTTGTGCAGCGTGTGCATCATCGCGTGTGCATTGCAGAGCACACGCGCCAGCACACGCGCTGTAAGACGTCCTCTCAAAAGCACTGAGAGGAGACAATATTTGCACGTCTATGTCCACGTCTACGCTGAGATGTAGATGCACTAGCAAACGTGCTGGGTCAGCCAATTTTGGACCGACGACAGCCATTGACGATTTACATAATGCAATACATTATAATGGAATCATAAATGAGCAATACACAGACAGAGCAGAGAGAGGAAGAGAGAAACAAAGAGAGAGAGAGAGAGAGAGAGAGAGAGAGAGAGAGAGAGAGAGAGAGACTCACCTTGCGTGTTTGGTGTGGCAGGTGGTGGCGCTTCTCCTTCTCCTTCTTCCTCTCCTTGGTAAGTTACCCTCCCTTGATGCTTGTTTGCTTGCTTGCTGCTTCTTCTTGTTCTCCTCTTTCCTGTTCTCTCTTTCTTCCTCTCCTTGGCTTTCCTTTTTCCCTTCTTGTGTGTTTGAAATGAAAGAAGAGGCGAGTCATGAGGAGATGAGGCATGAAGAGACTAGGTGAGGCATGAAGAGACTGCATGTCGGCTAAACTCAAGCTTCATAACCGTAAAAAACACAGGAAAGGAAAGGCACAGTTTGAAAAGAAATGATTTAAATATGGTTTGAATTTTGACGTGTGCGTCTATTTTCGCGTGTATATGTGCGTCTATTGTTCAGATAGACGCGAGTATAGACGCGAGAATAGACGCGTAGGTAGACGCGAAAATAGACGCGTAGGCAGACGCGTATTTAGACGCGCATTTGGGATTTATCATGACTTTTTGTTTGTAAGATAAGTTTTGATAGTGACTTCTTCTTAAGTTTTGATAAGTTAAGATAAGTTAAGATAAGTTTTAAGATGATGATTTTTGTGTATTTAAAATTAAGATCTTATGTAAACATATGAATGAAAAAAAATTTGATGTTGTCATGAATTAGGTTTAATCATGTCGACGTCGTCATCACCTAGTGCAGTGCAAGTTGGTGAGCCAATGAGCACATCCTCAAGTGAGGATGAAACATTGCGTCTTCATAATCGAGATTCATGGCTACGACAAAAAATTAGATGCATGTGTGATCGTTGTCGAGGGTGTATTTTTCGAGCACGTCGAATTGCAATGTCACACCTCAGCTTATATGGAGAATGGGACCAAGAAAAATCACCGGTATTCATTGTTTTTTTTTACCACTAAGATTGCTAGTCTATGTTATGGGAATTATATATCAACGTACATGAAACTCCCTTTTGTGGTTGAGCAGGATGCGGTGCCACATCCTTAGATGCTCCCTCCTGGGCGTCGAGAGGCTGCAAAACGTCAACACGAGGAGGCACAGTCTTCAAGAAGAGTAGAGTTTGACGACCATGATAGTAGCCCTCATGAAATGCCCCATCAAGTCGTAGAGGATGAGATTTTGGACAACATGGTACACCATCTATTTTCACAACCGGTTCAGGGAGAAGGTCACTCTACGAAGCCAGATGATCCACTATATGTAGCATCATCTACTCCGTTGTATGAAGGTTGTACGTACTCCGTTCTTCATTCGTCCCTCGAGATACTTAACTTGGAAACAATTTATGGATGGAGTAATGTTAGTTTGGATGCGTTATTGAAGTCGATATCAATTCAGTTTGGCTTATATATGAATCATAATATTAATTGTTAACCTCTCTATTTTGAAATCGGACAGAAATATATGTTGGTGGTTTTTTTAACTCACTTTTAAAATATATGTAGGTTATTATCACAAATGCTTCCAAAAGGAAACAAATTGCCAGCTAAGAGAGAGCAAGCAAGACATTACTTGACATCTTTGGGAGGCCTCGATTATGTCAAGATCCATGCATGTGTCAATGATTGTGTCTTATTTCGTGGGATTCATGAGTTTGCACGAGAGTGTCCTATTTGTGGCGAATCAAGATACATAGTGGAGATGAAGTCAATGGATGTGCCTCGTAAGGTTTTGCGACATTTTTCGATTGTTCCACGTATAAAACTTATGTTCAAGTGTAAGTCTATTGGAAAGCTCATGTCATTGCATGCTAGTCATCGTTCAAGTGATGGAAAATGGAGGATCCCTGCAGACACACCCGCATGGCAACATATAGATAATTTGTGGCCCGTTTTCAAAGAAGAGCCAAGAAATTTGAGATTTGGTTTAGGTATGGATGGAATCAATCCATTTGGCATCAAAAGCACATCATACAGTGTATGGCGAGTAGTATTGGTGAACTATAATATTCCTCCATCCATGGCAACTAAAAAGGGACATGTGATGTTGTCCCTTCTGATTCTTGGAAAGTACAAGGTAAAAAACATGGACATTTACTTAGAGCCTTTGATTGAAGAGTTAGAAATGTTATGGGAAGGTATTGAGGTGCAAGATACAAGTGCATCTACATCCTCTAGATATTTCACATCCAAGGCCATGTTGTTGTGGACCATGCACCACTTTCCAGGATACGGAGAGTGTTCAAGTACATGTATATAACTCTATATTTGAAATTCAAGACTTGAATCAATTGCATTTTATTAATTCACTTGTTTTTCCAGGTTTAACCACGTCAGGATATCATGCATGTCCTATTTGCGGTCCCTCTCTAGTTTCCTCTAGGCCGGCACGTTTAAAGAAGGTTATCTACGATAATCATCATCGATTTCTTCCTATTGACCATCCCAAATATGTTCTCCCTACTAATGGAATGACTCCACAATCTCTAACCATTCGAGATTGGAAGGAGAGATGGATTAATGCCGACAGCCACCCTCCACATGGCATGAGTCGGTAAGAAGTGCATTTCTCTCGATTGACTTTAAAGTATTTAGCATGATGAAATGTTTACATAATATATTGTTTGTTTGTTAGGTTCTCTATATTCTTTTGTCTTCCGTACTGGACTGAACTCAAGATCAATCACCTGTTGGACCCCATGCACATATTAAAAAATGTTGTATCTATATTATGGGATCACTTGATAGGGGCTCGCGATTCAGTTAATGTAAGGGAGGATTTACGTAACATTGGTTGCATGAGACGAGCCTGGCCACGAATTGGACCCAGAGGAAAGATTGAGCTACCCCATGCACCTTGGATATTGTCAAAGAATGAGGAAAAAATAGTGAAGGAACAAATATATAGCTTTCGAACACCCACAGGATGTATGAGATGTCTCAAGGGAGCCTTCATAAAGAAAAAGAAAAGAGGTGTGGAGCAACTATCTGGTTTGAAGTCCCACGATTGGCACAAAATGATTCAAGTAAGGGTATCTCTAACCATGAATATACTAATTAGTGGCGTAACTATGTGTAAACTTTGGGGTATGATGACTTTTTCCTCTACTGACAATTTACATCTATGAATATTGTTTACATTCAGTTCGTACTTCCTACTAGCATATCCCATTGTGCCTCCAAAGATGTACGTGATATCATTTACAAGATGGGAGAGCTTGTGAGGTGTGTATACATTGTATTTTTTCATTATATATCTTTGAATTTCTACACAAAAATAAACAATTCTCAAATACATCTTGACAGATACGTGAGCTCGAAGGAAATTGATCCAAACACATTGCAAGATGCTCGAGTATTATCTATCGAGGTGGTTTGTTTGGTGGAGGAAAATTTTCCTCGATCCATTTTGACTACTCAATTACATTTACTTGTACATTTGATTGATGAGATTGCACTTTGTGGGGCAGTTCATGTAAGGTGGATTTTTTTCTCGTGCGCGTCATGAAAACCTTGAAAGATTTTGTGAGGCAAAAAGCACGGCCTGAGGGAAGCATGGCTGAGGGTTGGTTAGTGCAATCATCCCTAGTTTATATATCTGAATATCTTGCTAAAGTGGATCCCTCTCAACCACGACTATGGAAAGATGATGAAGACTTGAGGATGACCTTTATAGTACCTCAAGGAAAAGGAATGAGTAAAGTGCTAATAAAAGAAGAACTTCGTAAGTTAAATAGTTTTTGTGTGCTCAATAGTGATGTTATGAGCAAATGGGTGACACTATATAATGAAGCAAGGGCAAGAAGAAAAAGTGAAAGACAAGAATTTTGCACTAGATATGGACGTAATGTCTCATTTCCAGATCATCTAAATGCGCTCCCACGTCATATTGACATAGATTGGTTACATGAGGAAATGGAGAGAATGGAAAAAGAGGAGGAAATTAATATATCTCAAGAAAAGTGGGAATACGTACGAGGTTGCTTATCAAAGGTGAGACATACTATCAATTAATTTGTTTCTATAAGTTTTATTTTATATAAATAATTGACATGTTTGATCTTTTATCTTTTACTACTAGTGCACATTATTCAATGCACTTTGGTGTGAGGGTAAACATCTTCGAACTCAACGTATAGATGAAAAGAGAAATACCCAAGATTGTGGTGTTCTTGCTTACTTCGAGGCTGCCAATGGTACCATGGAAGGTTATTGTGGCTTGATCCAAGATATTCTGAAGCTTGACTCCAGAGGATTCTTTATATATGTAGTGGATGTGAAGTGGTTTAAAGAAGTGGTAACAAATGGTGAGCATTGCACAATCAGACGTCATCCAAGTGGTTTTGTAATCATTGACTCTACAAAATTTCACCAAAATAAGAATGACACATTAGTACTACCTCAACAATGCGAGCAGGTATATATGCAAAGGCTATTTTTTTTATATGTATACATGTGATACATATACACAATATAATAAGTACTTAAGTTTTTTTCTTTTGTTTTTCAAATACAGGTTGTGTATCATCCAATGGTAAACAATAACCGATGGTGGTATGTCATCCCTATATCTAATCGTTCAAAACCAATATATGGTAATATTACCGACATGAAGATAGCACATGACAATCCAACAATTAATGTAGGATACAAGCGACTAAAAGCCTCCTTAATTTGATCACAAAAACATCTCCTCCTTGATCACTCCCATCAACCGGGTACAAAGCAGGTCGTAAGCCTCCTCTCTACTACTTGTTTGCATTGCTTTTTCTCCCCAGGCAGAGTTTTTATAAAGAATGTGATACTGTGGATGGGCTTAACATGATCGCATCCACATGGGAGTCAAAAGCAGCCCTTGAACAATGGGTTGAGGAAGTAACAACATCAAATTTCAACCAGGGTTGTGAAAGTCTCAATTGTGGCATCAGAACAGGCTCCTTGCCTTCAATTTTATGCTGTAGAAGTGGGTAGCATGGAATCCTGCCTTCAATTTTATGGTGTAGAAGTGCTTCGCATGGAATTCTGACATAGCTGGATACTACAAGAAACCTGTAACCTACTGAGTAATGTGGAACCTGCAGCCTCCATAGCCCTTCACAGAGAGCATTCCACCTGTTCTCTGTAGCAGTTATTAGTTTTGGTAATGTGAATGAGTTTGAAGTTTGATGCTCGCCATCGCACCCCCCAAATCCACTTTATGCACATAGGTGGTAATATTAGAGGGACACTCTAAATTTATCACAGTGGCAACACCCATGATATCCAAACCCTTTGCAGCATTGGCAATCTGGTTTTTTTTCCTTCGTGGTTTAAAACCAAGTCCTTTTAGGCCTTGCGTAAATCTCAGATTCATATTCCATAAAATTTTGAGCCTTGTTTGCTTCCATTTCAGCTTTCCTCATTGCCCTTTCAATTCTTTCCTCTTAAAGAATTTCACGAACAGAGTTCTCCATCTCTTGGATCTTTTCATGGCATTCAATTATTTTCTTTGATGGCAATATTCTGTTACTCAACTTTGATCCAGCCCTCTTAGCAATCAATTTCAACAAAGAACGATCCTTTTTAGAAGTAAATGTAATGGCACAACCCTCCAAGCTTGCCCTTGCTATTCATACCTTGAAAAGACGATGGAGATAATCTTGTGTAACATATGTAAGAGTCTCATTGTCAATCCATTCCATATACTCGGTGACTCCATGTAAAGGCTTTCCCACAAACTCACCAGTCTTTGTATCCATAGTATAGACCGTGTAAATCTCATCACCTTTTGTATCTTCAGCATAAGCAAACAGCTTGAGAAGCTCGGGAAAACCATACTCATTGCAGATCTAGAGCCCATTCTCCTTCTAAATTGTTTGTAACAAATATCAGATTCACTCCCAAACAGTACTTGTCTCTTCTCGGATACGCAGCAGTACGACAACGCTTCAATAAATAAGAGCGTCAAAATATTGGTGCCATGCCTAAGATACGCACCCATAAAACATGATAATAATTTGAATACACACTATCCTCCACTGGTTCCCAATGCCACCGGTGCCTGCTCTACACATCAACTGAGGCATTCACAATTGTTAGAAAATAATAAAATTAAACCAACAAAAGTGAATACCTAGGAGTCTTCAACTACAAAATAAATAAATTGGTTAGAACTCAATCCTAACCTTAATTTATTAGGAGTGTGCACTCTAAACTCATAAACCTCTATTAATTTAAATATGTATTTTGCGGAATCACCCGCTATGGAATCACCCACTTGCACATGAAATTAACAAGATGCCCGAAAAGGACAGGCATCCCCATTGGCTTTTTGCACAAGGAATCCACCTTGTGTATGAGCCCTGGCAATAACATTTTATGGAATCCACCGCAAAACCTTACGGAATCCACTATGGAATATGCCTTCTGGCATGATACCCCCGGGATGGGATAGCAATTGTCCTCAATTGCTATTAGCTCAATGTTGACCCAATAGTGTGAGGAAAGCACTTTGGTCTCGAGCGTGCATCCATTGGGCCTCTTCAACAGGATGATTTTTAAACTTAACCAAATATCTAGAATATCTATGGCCAATTCTAGTGGTCATAAAGTCAGTATCTAGAATAGTTTCAAGCTCAAGGATTTCAATTTCTTTTTCTAGAAAAGGAGGGTTTTCATATACAGGGTGTACAGGTAGTTGTCCTCTAAAAGGTCGTAATAAATTGATATGAAAAGTGTTGTGGATTTCCCAGTGTTGTGGTAATTCTAGTTTAGATGCATTGTCATTGATTTTGTGAATGATCTTGAAAGGTCCATAAAATCTAGGGGCTAATCTTACAACAGGGTGTTTGTCAACACTTTGTAATCTTTGCTTTTCAATTCGTAACCAAACATAATCATCAACTTTGAAACTCATAGCTTTTCTTTTCTTGCTAGCTTGTTTTGTGTATGATTGCTGGGCTTTGGCAATCATATCTTTAACTTTATCAAAAATAGTAGCATGCATGCTAGCAATATCATTAGCAGCTTGAACTTTTTTTGATAATGATGTAACATGTGTGGGCAATCTATATCCATAAATAATTTCAACTGGTGCTTTTTGTGTAGCTGTATGTGGTGTGTTATTATATGCAAACTAAAGTAAATGTAAATATGTATCCCATGTTTTCGGTTTTGAAATTGTGTATGCACGTTGTTACGCGAGCGGTGATCAAGAACAAGCCTCACTCACAACCCAATAACGAGATGTTAAGGAGTGCTGGTTGGGGTAATTGACTTTGTCGAATGCACAACACAACTTGAAAAATTAAAATACTTGACAAAACACCATGAACCACACAAGATAACTCACAATGAAAGTATTAAAATTTCGACAACAAACCAAGTGAACTATATTATCATACCTTAATAACCTTGAGCTGAGGCTTGACACCACAAAGTTTAACTTCTTCCACTTCGACAATAGCACATCCACAAGTATCCTCTCGCATGCGACCCTCCTCTCACATCTATCACAAGATGACAATATGATTCTAAGGGAAACGTCCCTGACACTCTACTCTCCTCTCCTTTTATAGGTTTTTGACATTCTTACTCATGTTGGATTTGCTTTTGCTTTCACAAAAAACCTTAGGAGTTTTATGCCTTTCAAACTTAAGGCAATTTTAATGCCTTAAACTTCATAACTTTAACGTTCAGGAGATCAAAAGCTCAGAAAACTTTATAGCCTTTAAGGCTTTTTACTTCTTGCGTTACATTAACGCCGCCCCCTGCAGAACGGACTACTTTGTCATCCTCGCTATTCATCTTCTTTGTCTTCATCGTCAGAGTTTGATGTTGCTTTCAACTTTGTCTTCCTCTTTCTTAACTTCAGCTCTGCCTTTCTTTGTCTCTGCCATCGTTGACTTCAGCTCATTGAAGCCTTCTGGTCTCCCTCCATTGTTGTTGCTTCCTTCGACTTCGTCTTCTCAGCTTTATCCCTTCTCGTTTTTCAACTGTGTCTTCTCTCCTT
The DNA here is from genome assembly GCF_053477565.2 of Lygodium microphyllum. Lineage (NCBI taxonomy): Eukaryota > Viridiplantae > Streptophyta > Polypodiopsida > Schizaeales > Lygodiaceae > Lygodium > Lygodium microphyllum. The sequence continues at coordinate 180,863,387 of NC_141135.1, forward strand.
TCTGTTCCACATCACTTGCCGTCTTGTTCTGGAGCGTCAATGAACTCCTTCCTTTGTTTCATCTTCAACTCCATCATTTCTCTTCTTCATTCTAGTAGGCCGGTTTCTCCTTTAGCTTCGTCCTTTAGCTTTATCACTTATTCGATCCGCGAGAGAAAGGGGAGAAGCGATGAGTCATCCCTCTTAGCACCTTGTCCTTCATTGTCTGCAGAACTCTTCTTTCCCTGTTCTGACTTCTATGTCACTTCCTCCTCCCCTTCATAATAAGCTCTTCTCTATAGCTGGGATCCATCACCTGAAAAATCCACAAAGGTTCCATCTCCAAGGAACGCAAATGTCATAACGAATGGCAAGTAGTGATTAGTCAGACGAAGAGGCTCCCGCATCTCAGGAGGATGGATAACAATTTCCTATGCATCTACACCTCCCAGACTATAATCAGGCACACGAAAAGAAAGCAAAGCAGCCAATGTAGCCATGTTGGCCGGATCTATCAAAATTTTGCCATTATCGAGTATACAAATATCGATTTGTAAAGACCAAACTACTTTTCCTGCAAGCACACATAGTGACTCCGTATCAACTGCCCGGTTTTCCCTCAAGACACGATCAATAATTTTTCCAAGCTCCACAACACTTTCTCTAGGTCGTCCACTTTCAAAAACAGGATCAACCATGAGTGAAAACTTTGTGTACACACTAAGAATGCCCTCCCGTCGGAGCAAAAATACTCCTTGTCGAGCTCCTTGAACTGAGTTGGCTTCTTTCGTCCAAATTTTCAACTGCTCCTCAGCCTTCTTGTCTTCGATCATCTTTTTCTTCATGTCCATTTGCTTCATCTTCGTCTTCCACTCGTTGCAGCCTTGTCCATGTCCTCTGCTTATGGTCTTCAGCTTCATCTTCCATTTCGTCTACTTAAGAGCCGCCACTTCATCATCTTCATCATGGCTCTGTCCTCTCCTTCACCTTCTACTTGTCGTCATCACTTCCTCTGGCTTGTCCTACAAAAGTTCGACGAAGTCTCCACCCTTCATCCTTCGTTCAGGGTCCTCTTTTGTTTCTTCTTTCTACTTTTGCTAAAGAAGCAACATGTTCTTGACCTTAAGCATGTGTGTATAGCTCTTGACCATCTTTGCATGATAGTCGAGAGGCTACAAATAGGAAATACACTACAAGATATAGACCTTATAGCGACGTTTAAAGCGACGAAAATACAAACAAAAAAATTTGCCCCCGTCGTCGCAAAAAGCGTCGTTATTGATGACGCCATAGAATCGTCGCTATAGCGACGCATATAGCAACGGTTGCAGAGAATTTGCGACGCTCATAGCGACGCCAATAGCGGCACGTGCAGTAAATTTGCAATGCAAATAGCGACGGTAACAGAGAATTTTTTTTTTGTTGGCAGGGCAGCTGTGTGCTGTATGAGAGCCATACAAAATAGTTTCTACACTGCTGCATACAAAGCGTTTGCAAATAAAAAGAATGTATATTGAAATCATAAAACTGATACATGAAATAAATACATGATATTGCATAAAATGCAATTGGTACAATCATGAAACGATATCACTAATACATAGAAAATGTCTACATAGATCAGGCGACTAAAAACTAAAGGTGTGTGAGCTCTAAGGATCCAAGGGCGAGCTACAAATCCTCGTCCCCCGAAAGCTCTTCCCACTGCAAAGGAGCATCAAACGGATTCTGCTGAAAAAGAAACAACATATCAATCCACCATACAATAATGTATTCAAATATCTCATGGTAACTACGGACAAGAAAGATGAGTGACTTACAGGGTTTCCGCGTCTATACAATCGGTCGATCAATGCCTTGACACCGTGCCTCTCTGCATATCGAGTCTCAAGGCCTTGCGGATCGCGATTTGTAACGGAGTGATGCAAAGAAAACAAAATGCTAACTGTTAGAAACATGATTATCAGTACAAAGAATATCTCAAAAAAACAAATAAGCAAAACAAAAGAGAAACTTACAAAGTCCTCCAAATATGTCCTGTGGCCGCCACTCCCAAGATGATGTACCGATCCGGCCTCGATTCGTGCCCTCGCCGCCTCCCGCTGCTGACTCCAACATCCTGACGAATTTGTAGCCTCCTCCCTCAGTCGGCGCCAATCGTCTGCATCTAACCACTCGGGCTTTGGAGCCCCACTCTTGATTGCCTTGCGTGCGTCGGATCGTCTATGTGACATGTATGCACGCATGCAATCCATCATCCATCCCGTAGAGAATCTATCCACTGCGGCTGGCACCGGGAACTCCTCGTGCAAGGATGCTACTATGTAGTCCTTGCTCCCCTCCGGTATGTTCCTCCAATGATCCAGGACGTTGTGCCGAAAAACTTGTTGGCACAACTCCCTTATGCGAGCCATCACCCTCCTCCCCTCATCATTCATGATGATAGCTCCTGACCTGCCATCCACTAGATATCCATAACCCCTAGGAGATGCCTAAGATGGGCCCTCTCCCATCTCCGTCCACGCTCCTGGGCATATCCAGGAGACCCCTGTACATTCGGTGTACCGACGGGGGTACCCTCTCCCGGAGTGCCACTCAAAGGGGTGCCACCAAAAGGAGTGCCACCAAAAGGCATGCCATCTGCCGACGGCCGCGCAAAAGCCGGAGTAACTGGAGTGGACGTCCCCAGAGGTGTGACAAATCCTAGAGGTGACACAGCTCCAGCTGAACGACGAGACGGAGACACCACGTCCGGGTCTCCACAGCAGCACCCCCCTGATCCTCCTGCAGTCGCAGTCCCTCCCTCTGGCCCAAGTCGCGAGCGTCGAGATCGTCTGCTCGAAGCTGAAGCATCTGATCGCGCTGAAGCTGATCTAGCTGAAGCTGATCTAGCAGAGCGCCCTGATGAAGAACGAGACAGCTCCTGATCTGCCATCTCTCTGAATCTCGCGAGCTGATTTGGAGACATGTGTGTCATCATGTCCTGAAACTCCTCATTGCTCATCCCTCGACTCATCCTAAAAATGTTGATACCTGCACAGATAAAAAATGATGTTAGAATAATCAATTTAAACTATACAAAGCACATTAATATAAATCATTTTTGAAAAATCCCTCTTAAAATGCATATCTTATCTACCTTTATGGAAGATCTAAACAACGAATTGAGTAATACAATTCTCCAAGAATGAAGTATTCTATGGTCCCATGTTAATCTCCTGACACAACTCTGCATACACTGGAAGGTCGATAGACATGTCACCACAAAAGAACGAGTCTACCTCGTTCTCAAAAAATTCTACGACTTCTGTATTTCCATCATTGTTAGCCGATGCCGGCTCCAAGCTTGCGGTGGCCTCCACCCCTTGTAATTTCGATCTCTCTATTTGCATATTTTCTTCATCTATGCCTCGAACATCGCTTTGATCATATACTCTCGCACCTCGAGGAGTTGAAGGTATAACATACCACCATCGAGGTTGTCGGGGGTTTGGATAGAAGATTACCTGTTCACAAATACTTACAAAGCGACTTCAAACCATTGTGACATAAACCATGTCGTATTACAATTAGCAAGCAAATGACTATTTGTACCTGTTCACAATGGGCCGGCAACACAAAGATGTCGCGCAAATCCGTCCATTTTTTTTCAGAATCTATTTCGAGAAATCCAGATGGACCTCGTCGAACTGTTGCTCCAACTCCTCCAAGTACCACTTTGAACCACTGCACATAGAATAATATCATGGAGAAGCTACGGTAATCCACCGTAATAATACTTTGCAAGTTCCCAAAATACTCCATCTCATCCATAACCGTGTTCAGATCCGTTGCTCGTCGCCGGCTGTCTTGCTCAAACCTTGCCATGACACCACAGTCCATTGTGGAGCGCATTTGGTCAATACGCTCCACCCGAAAATGTCATCCGCGCGACCACGCTGCACTATATATTTTATACTGCACATTGAAACACTCAAATTAGATGTAGCAAGCAAATTTAGATACGACACATTCTAAACCCCTCATTACCTTTGGACTACATCCCCTCGAGAACTCCCACTCCTCCATTGAGACCTCTGTCCCTTCGCTGGATGCTGCGGTCAAGGCTCCATGCAACCATCGTGTTGACATGAATCGTGGCATCTCCTCCATGCCTTCGGGATATCGAATCGGTCGGTGACGCGTACTGCGTCAGAATTCAGCTCGCGCTTCCTCTCGATCTTGCCTTGCAATCTGGTACTTGGCGAGCCACGTCTCCATGGAGGCATGGTGCAACATACAAAAGCGATTCACCTTCTCTTCCATTGAGGCATCCATTCTTTTTTCTACCCCATTTCCAACCACCACATCTCCAGTCAGCCTATCATCGTCCTTCAGCGTCCATAGCATTTCATTGTCTGGTTCCACCGTTGGTAGCCATTGTGAGATATGCACTAACGCATGTGACACCAACCAACCTTCTGCCATGCTACCTTTCGGACGAGCTCGTTGTCGCACAAAGCCTTTCAGGGTTTTCATGAAGCGCTCCAAGAAGAACATCCATCGCGTATGGACACCTATTCTGCACATGCCACTTTGTCAAGCTTGCCATGGCAGACGTGCGAAACATGTGGTTTATGCGGGGGATGAGCGGAAAGTGTCTGAGAACTTTTTGAGGGATGGTCTGCCCTTGCAAGTCCTGTCAATACCTGTGAGCACCACACTTTGGACATGTCTCCATAGTCTCATATTCATCTCGAAACAATATACAGTCGTTGATACATGCATGGATGTTATTGTAGTCCATGCCAAGCTTCCATAAAACATGTCGTGCATCATCACGAGACTCAGGCATGGTGTTTGCAGGTGGCAATATATGATATTTCAATAACCTGAAAATAATCATAAAACACCTTGAAAAAACACAAATGTTTGCAATAATACTGTTTTTTAAAAAAACAATGAAGTCTGTGTGCAAGGTACCTGAATAACTCAGTTACACTCGTATCGCTCCAACCGTATTTTGCTTGCACACTTAAGAGTGCAAGCAATACACTTAAGAGTGCAAGCAATGTCTTCAACCGAGATACTCGGCACCCATCGTATAATGGTATGGATGCTTCCTCTCTAAGCGGGTCAGATGTCTCAACATCCATGGGAATCAATGCATCGATCATTGCCTCCATCTCAGGCTCCAAGATTGTAGGCAAGTCGGGAAGGTTGTCTGTCTCCTCTGGCATTGACGGTATAGATCGGCCTTGCGAGTGGTCGATTGGCTCCTGCAATCCATCCATCGCACGTCCACAAACTCTTCTAATTGGCCGCAAAGGGTGCACTCCCCCTTGGGTCGAGACATCACCCCCCTGGATACAAAATTTGCCAACAAGACCTAATCTTATTGTGTATGGTTTTCAATTAGCTTGAGAGTACAATGCATGAAAAATGCTAACTTCAAATTACCGTTTGCTGAAAATCCGCAATCGCCTGATCAATGATCTTAGATTGAAACTAGCCAAATCGTGGTACGTGTTCTATAGAAAATCGACGTTTTCGTCTAATTGCCAACTTGCATTGAGAGCAAGGACATGGGACACGTTGATTAAGATACGTCTCACGGTCTTGAACAATAAGACCTTCTTCGTTTGCCATCTTATCTACATTACAGCAAACGAGGCTTAAATGGATAGCTTTATGGAGATGTACGTCAAGTTGCAAGTTGACCATAAACCTTGCATTGTATATAGTAGTCGAGAGATTTTCCGATGTTATATCTCGGCCTTGTATCATGCTCAACGATTTGTTTGTCCCGGTAGATAATTATTTGTTATATCTCGGCTTTGAGTATAAGTAATCCATTTTAAAATTAATGCGCGCCATCTATGAAATTTTATAACTATAGTAATAAAATTTATTTCAATCAATTCTACTCATAGTCATAAGACCTGAGAGAAATTATCCTATACTCAATTTAAGGGTTTCTTCTTCTATAACAATAATTTTGGGTTCATTTTGATGAAGTACCTGGCCCATGGCAAAGCACATTGCATACCATTATCAATAAGTCTATTATCTTAAATTTCCTTCCCCACCCTCTCCCTCTCTTTCTCTCCCTCTCCCTCTCTTTCTCTCTTTCTCTCACCCTCTCCCTCTCCCTCTCGTTCTCTTTCTCTCCCTCTCTCATTTCCTTCCCCTCCCTCTCCCTCTCCCTCTCCCTCTCCCTCTCTTTCTCTTTTTCTCCCTCTCCCTCTCTATCTCTCTTTCTCTCTCATTTCCTAAACAAGAAAAAAATAAAGTGATTTAAACATCCTCCAAGCAAAAGGGAGAGGGAGAGATACAATGCACTCTCCCTCTCTTTCTCTTTCTATCCCTCTCTCATTTCCTTCCCCTTCCTCTCCCTCTCGCTCTCTTTCTCTCTCATTTCCTCTCCTAAACAAGCAAAAAATAAAGTGATTCAAATATTAAACAAGCAAAAGGGAGAGGGAGAGAGAGAATGCACTCTCCCTCCTTCTCCCTCTCTTTCTCTTTCTCTCCCTCTCTTATTTCCTCCCCCTCCCTCTCCCTCTATTTCTCTTTCTCTTTCTTTCCCTCTCCCTCTCCCTCTCCCTCTCTTTCTCTCTTACTCTCTCGTTTCCTCTCCTAAACAAGCAAAAAAGAAAGTAATTTAAACATTAAACAAGCAAAAGGGAGAGAGAGAGAGAGAATGCACTCTCCCTCTCTTTCTCTCCCTCTCCCTCTCCCTCTCCCTCTCCCTCTCCCTCTCCCTCTCTTTCTCTCCCTGTCTCTCCCTCTCCCTCTCCTTCTCTTTCATTTCCTCTCCTAAACAAGCAAAAGAGAACGATTTAAACCTTCAACAAGCAAAAGAAAGAGAGAGGGAGACTCACCAATGAGATATGGCGAGCGTGGGCGGCTTCTCTTTGCAACGAGGGCTCCTCCTCTCCTTTGCGAACAATGGCGGTGGCGGCAGCGGCGGCGGCAAGTCTCTTCCTCTTCTTCTCTCACAAAGCCTTCGCTCTCTCCCTCGCTCTCGCTCTCAAAAGGCGAAGAAAAGAAAATGAAAACGGCGCTCTGGTTTCAGCCACACTTTTTTTCCCTGCGGCGTCGCTATTGGCTTAGCTATTTGCGTCGATATTTGCAAATGCGACGCAAATAGTGACGCCAGTTGCGATGCCGATATCCGCCGTCGCTAATCAGCGTCGCTAATTGCCCAATTCCTTGTAGTGATCCCAGAGTTCTGCAGTTTCATGTAAGCCTTACGAGTGCTTTCTATTTAACTTCAGCGATCATCCTTTCCATATCTTTCAATTGGACCCCCTTTATCCTTAAGGTTGCAGGATCTTTTTCTTTATCATCCTTTGTTTCAGACTTTGCTTCAGAATCATCATCTATGCTACTAGATTGCTTTGCTTTCTTGGATTATGCTTCTGCTCCATTGGACTTTTGAGTCCTCACTTCAAGAATCTTGGATAGAACAAGAAGTAGATTGGGCATATATCAAGCTCAACTGCAAGATCCTTAACACCTTCCAACTTCATATTTCTTGTATATTTTTCCAGCACCCCTTGAGCATGTACCTATTTCTTCTCAATGTAATGTTTCCTAACATCAAAATATGCTCTTTGAAATGAACTTTGTGCCCAATCATTCATGATTTGAAAAATATGCAAAGTCAGATTGTGGTATGCAACCAATCAATCCATGCTACACACAAAATAATGTATGCATTGAAGAATTGTGCCTAGCCTATCTAGATGTGATCGTACGTCATGCAAGATGCAAAAAAAATTCCTTAATTAATTAAAAATTCCTTATCCTTACCTCTCAACTCTCATAAAAAAGATATGACATACTGCGCTTCACCCATCCAAAATCTCACAATCACTCTAGAAAATGATGGTCCTCAAGATGTTGACCAAATATGAACAACCCTTCTCACAATTAATGGCGTCCTTTATGACCCTCGAACTCTCCTAGCCACCTTACACTCTCAACGAGAGGTTCCTAGATTTGTGATGAATATCCCAAATGATGTGTGCAAGAATTGTGCGTGCTCAATGTTAGGTGCTCTCTCATGTGCGAGTGTATCTAAGATTTACTGCATATAGTTGTAGCGGACCTCATGCTGTGCTAGTGCTCAATGATGGTGCAAATCGTGCATAATCCCAACCCATGGCATGGAAGTTTTTGATAAGAACAAGAGAGGATCCTTGAGTATAGTGCATCAACAAGTGCAACGTGAAGTGCTCGTGAATCCATAATCCCTGTGATGTGCAAGAGTCTCGACAAGAAAACATACCTTGTTCCTCAATGTTCAGTAGCTATTGACAAACACAAGCTTCATCTTATTCAAAAAAATACCAAACTCGACCAAGGCTATCAAGTTTCACACTCATCAAATTAAACAAAATGATAGAAACAAATTCTAAGCTAAACAAACACAAGAAATCCATCTACGAAATAACAAAACAAACTGTCACGCAAATAACTAAGCTAGCAAAAATCAATCCTAACTATAGTTAGACTAGGGGATTTTAGTTTCAAAAAAATGCTTGACATATTTAGCCCTCCCCCTAGTTTGCAAACATTCATGTGCAACAGTTGTTTTCATAAAACAATGCAACATCTAGCATCCATTCAGTTTCCTCATTCTTTTGTTGAAATTGTTGTTTTGACCACTTCTCTATTTGTATTGTCATTAACCTTGATATGTACTTCTTTAATCTATATCCATTTATCCTTTGCTTATGTGCCTTTCCATCCAAATTTTCTAACGTATAAGTTTCATTTTTTAAAACTTCAGAAACCATGAATGGTCCTTCCCACTTTGTTTGGAATTTTTTTTGAAAAGTATGATCCAATTTACTATTGTATCTCAAAACTAAATCCCCTTTTTTTATATTTTTGCTTTTTATTTTTTATTAATCTCTTGTAAAAAAATTTCTTGGCTTTTCTCATATTGATCACACACTTCCTGTCTCTTTAATTGTGCTTCTTGTAATTGTATCAACCTTTTTGTGAAATAATTTTTTTCCTCTCCTTCAGTCAACTTTTCAAACATCCTTAAAGTTGGTATTTCTACCTCTATAGATAGTAAGGCTTCCTTTCCATAAACCAGTTTAAAGGGAGAATAGCCTGTACTTTCTTTTCTTGCTAATTGATAAGCCCACAAAGCACTTGGCAATTCAATATCCCATGTTTGGGGACGATCTTTTGTCATTTTAGACAGCATTCTTATTCACTCCCCGTTGAATCACTCATTGAGACCATTACATTGAGGATAGTATGGTGAAGCACATCTTTTTGTTATTCTCATTTTCTCACAAAGATAGTCTATTAATTCTCCCTTAAATCCTTGTCCTCTATCTGACAAAATCTCTAAAGGTGTTCCAAATTTACAGCATATATCTTCATAAATAAATTTTCCCACATCTATGGCTCTGATGTTTTTTACAACCTTAGCTTCTGCCCATTGAGAAAGATAATCAATTGCTATCATGTCATATGCAAGAATTTTTTTTCTTGTTTCAGGTTTTAATATTCTCTTACTCATTCTTTGACATTCATGACAGGATTTGCACCAATGATTAACATCTTTTTGAACACTTGGCCACATATATCCTTCAGTTAAAATATTTTGTAAAGTTATTTTGTAAGAATAATGTCCCCCACATGCCCCCTCATGATTTGTTTCTAGAATGTGATATATTTCTTCTTTCCAGGGCACTCTTCTTAAAATTAAATCCACTCCTTTAGCATAAATGACATCGTTCACCATTTTATATCTTCTAGCTCTTCTTAAAAACCCATATTTTTTATTTTTTTGAATACTAGAAGATACTTTCCCTGTTAACAAAAATTCTTCTTCCAAGTTAAGAGCTTCTCTTTCCCTATAAAGAGGAAGATCTGCTTTCATTACAAATACTTGACAAATTGCTAATCAGGCTACATTGTGAGCTTCTTGATTTTCTTCCTTGGAAATATGTTTCAAACTCGAGGCTTCAAACTGTTTTAAATCTCTTTGAATTCTATTACACAACCTCTTTAATTTGGGATTTTTGATCTGCCAAACTCCGAGTATTTGCTTTACTAATAGTAAAGCATCACCTCTAATTCTCAACCTTTGAATTTCCATTCTTCGACAAAGCATAATGGCTGCTTGTAATGTTGCATACTCAGCTTCGTTGTTACTTGTTGCCTCAAGTTTGACTGTTTTTTTTTTTATTAACTTTCCTTGAGGATCATAAACTACGACTTGAAGATGCTTGGTGTGCCTTATGATATGATCCATCAAAATACATCAAGAATGAGTTTTCTATTTTTGGTTTTTCTTCTTCTTTTTCTCCAAATTTTCCTTTTAGTAAAAAATAGCTTCCTCTATAGGTTAAAAGGTCTGCTATTGTAGCCCTAGTTGAATCCTCAACCTGGAATTTATATTGAAATTCTTCTAGTTAAACAATCCATTTCTCAACTCTTCTTGATAAGTTTTGAGTTATTCACCAACTGTGGCAATAGAGTATAGCTTGTTAAAATAGTAAAGGATTTTGGTAGTAGATATCTCCTAAACTTTCTACAAGCAAATATTACACTTAACATTACCAGTTCTATTTATGTATATGTTTTTTCTATTTGCAAATTCACTCGACTTGCGAAATAGATAGGTCTCATATATCTAGAATTCCTTCCTTGTTGCATTAGAATTGCTCCAATAGCGTCTTTCCCAATTGAAGGATTTACAAAAAATTCATTTTCCCAATCAAGTGCTTGAACTGATGATGCATGACTCACAATTTCCTTCACCTGTTGAAACACTTCTTTAGCCTCTTTAGTCCACTCTAAAGGATCCTTCTTGGCTACCATCTGTAATGGATAGAGTAACTGAGATGCCAAAGGAATGAATCTTGATAGATATATTACCTTATGAATGAATGTCATAAGTTCTTTGGTATCTGGAGGTGATATTAAGGTTACTAGGGCTTCTACTTTTTCAGGATCAGGTTCTATTCCATTTTCTGAAACTACATGACCAAGAAGTTTCACTTTTGGTTGGGCTATTTTGCATTTTTTTGGATTTAGCTGACAACCGTAATTATCCAATCTTTCAAATACTTTCCCAAGTTTTTCACAATGTTCTAATCTTGTACTATGAACACAAATATCATCGATGAAATCTCTAACAAACTTCCCTAGGTAAGGAGCTAACACTCTATTTATCCTCCTTTGATACCAGGCTGGTCCATTATTAAGTCCAAAAGGTAAAACTCTATAGCAAAAACGACCCCATGGTGTTATGAAAGTCCTTTTCTTTTGATCTTCAAGAGCAATGGGCAATTGAAAATATCCAAAATATCCATCACAAACACTATTCCTTTCAAAACTTGCAACTGAATCTAAGATTTCTTCTACGAATGGAAGCTAATAATGATCCCTTTTTGTGACGGCATTTAGAGGCTTATAATTAACACAAATTCTCCAACCTCGCGTTTTCTTTGATGCTATAACTATTGTGCTTACCCATTTTGAATCTTCTACAGGATAAATAAATCTTGCTTGCAACAATTTATCTACTTCTTCTTTCAAGACTGATATTTGTTTTGAAGTTAGGGGTTTTAACTTTTGACATACTGGCTTGGCATCTTCTTTCACTTCTATTTTTAGCCCTTCCCCTTTCATTCCTCTGATTTCTAAGTATGAGGTTGCAAAAAGGTTGGGATATTTATTTATGAGTGAATGATATTGTTTTCTTTCTCCATCTGTCAAATCTTGACTTAACAATTTTTCTAGAAACTCTCTTTTTTTTTGTTGAAACTTGAGGTAGTTCCATTAATTTTTCTAATTCCTCTAGTTTCCCTTCTTCATCATCTTTAAAAAACCCATCTTTTTTATTTCCTTTGGTTTTAACATTTATGTTTTGGACTTTTTGTGAATGTTCTTCTTCTGAAGTTGATTCTTTATCCTTTAACAGGAACAAAAGTCTTTTTCTTTAGCACGAAGATTTAAATTAGGACTTTTTTTGCTGCCGCCATCGCCGTTGTTCATGAAGGAGAGGAGGAGCCTTCATTGCGAAGAGGAGCACCCCACAGTTGCCATATCTCATCGGTGAGTCTCCCTCTCTCCTTCTTTTGCTTGTTTAGGGTTTAAATCACTTTCTCTTTTGCTTGTTTAGGAGAGGAAATGAGAGAGAAAGAGAAAGAGAGGGAGAGAGAGAGGGAGGGAGAGAAAGAGAAAGAGAGAGAAAGAGAAAGAGAAAGAGAAAGAGAAAGAGAGAGAAAGAGAAAGAGAGGGAGAGGGAGGGGGAGGAAATGAGAGAGGGAGAGAAAGAGAAAGAGAAAGAGAGGGAGAGGGAGAGGGAGAGGGAGGAAGAGTGCATTCTCTCTCTCCGTCTTCCTTTTACTTTTGGAGAGTGTTAGGATATATTGTGAGAGGGAGAGGAAATGAGAGAGAAAGAGAGGGAGAGGGAGAGGGAGGGGGAGGAAATGAGAGAGGGAGAGAAAGAGAGGGAGAGGGAGAGGGAGAGGGAGGAAGAGTGCATTCTCTCTCTCCCTCTCCCTTTTGCTTTTGGAGAGTGTTAGGATATATTGTGAGAGGGAGAGGAAATGAGAGAGAAAGAGAGGGAGAGGGAGGGGGAGGGGGAGGGAGGGAGAGGGAGGAAATGGAAGAGGTTGTGGGAAAAACCTTTGTGGTATGAAGGAGATGCTCTCAATAAAAGGCCATCTTTGTCTCTACTTTCTATATTAGTGCTATCCATGTCTTGACATCTAATTGAGCAAGGTCTATTTTTATGACTTGAATGTATTATTAACCACCATCATCTTTGTCTTCCAAAGGTTCACTATTGATCCTCTATGCATATAAAATGTTTGCAATGCATCCATGTGTCTTTAAAAACCCTCAAGAGAGTCTGCAATCAATACCACATCATTTGCATACAATAAAATGGATATCAATATGCCTGCTAATTGGTCCCCCCGAGCCTACATGCCCCATGCTCTATTCTCATCTCTCTTTGCCCATGTTCTAAGCTCATATTTCTACTTAGGCACACTAAGCGATTGTAATGATTTACTTTTGACATTTTACTATAACTAATTACAATGCAATTATGTTATTCTATATATAATTCATGTGAAAAGAAAGTTTTGCTCTTCTATCAATGCGTTTTCTTTGTAATAATATTTTTGATTTGGTAAAAATATAACATTCTACCTCTTGAGAATGTTGGGGTTTTGCACATAGTTACTTAGTGCATCATTTGTACCAAACAAAAATTATTCTATGTTCTTCTTTTATGAACAAAGAGAAGTAGATGCATGATAATGCATGAGCAAGATGTAGACTCACAACTTCACAATAATACAAGTAGCCCCAACAAGTGCTACTAGGAGATCATCTAGTGTGTTTGTATCGTATACGTATACCCATTCTTATGTTTATATAATGGCAAGTACCTTTGTCACTAAAAATTTCAAGGGCACTGAATGAGTTTTTGAGTTTGTCTACAAAAAATGGCATCAGATGAGTGTTGACAAGAAAGACTACTCCTCCATTGCTGCATTTGTCCTCTCCTTATGGATGCATGTAGGGGAAAAGGGTAGGAGATGACCTCCCTCAACACTTCAAATTCCAAGTCACTTAGGATGGTGGGAAATCGAAGCATAGTCATATGCCACATAGGTAAAGGAAAAGAGTATTGATGTCGAAACTATTTGTAAGGCCCTCTTCTTTGATAGGAACCAAGAAGAAAGACATAAAATTTTTAGGTAATCTAAAGCAAGCATTCTATGTCAATGGAAGCTTTATGCTCTATTGAATTTGGCTCATGTATCATCCAATGATAAGAGGCATGAAGTGTCCTAAATTAATGCTTGATGTGAGAAGTGACAGTCAAACTCAATGAGACATGTTTTATGGAAGCTTGATGTGAGAAGTGACAGTAAAACTCAATGTGATAGTCAAACTCAATGAGACAACAATCATATATTACCACCTGCAAATACCATGCTTGAGTCTCGTGATGATGCATGACATGTTTTACGGAAGCTTGGCATGGACTACAATAACATCCATGCATGTATCAACGATTGCTGTCTGTTTCGAGGAGAATACGAGACTATGAAGACATGTCCAAAGTGTAGTGCTCACAAGTATCGATAGGACTTGTAAGGGCAAATAGAGGGGTCAATATTGCAAGGGGTGGAGGCCATCCAAAGCTTGGAGCCAGCATCGGCTAACAATGATGGAAATACAGGAGTCTAAGAATTCTTTGAGAACGAGGCGGACTCATTCTTTTGTGGTGACATGTCTATTGACCTTCTAGTGTATGCGGAGTTGTGTCAGGAGATTAACATGGAACCATAGGATACTTCATACTTGGAGCATCCACTTACTCAAATCGTTGACCAATCACTTATAAGGGTACATAAGATATGCATTTTAAGTGAGATTTTTTTAAATAATTTATATTACTGTGCTTTGTATGATTTAAATTGATTATTCTAACATCATTTTTTGTCTGTGCAGGTGACATTTTTAGGATGAGTCAAGGGATGAGTGATGAGGAGTTACAAGACATCTTCGCACGCATGTCTCCAGACCAGATCACCAGATTCAGAGAGATGGCAGACCAGGAGTTGTCTCGTTCTTCGTCAGGGCGCTCTCTAGATCTGCTTCAGCGCAATCAGATGCTTTGGCTTCGAGCAGACGACCTCGATGCTCATGACTTGGGCCAGAGGGAGGGAGGGAGTGCATCGGGATCAGGGGGATGCTGCAGAGATACAGAGGCAGTGAGCCCACGGTCGACACAGGATACAGGTGCGACTCCTCGCTCTTGTGGCTCAGGTGGATGCTGTGGAGACACGAATGCGGTGTCTCCATCTTGTCGTTCAGTTGGAGTTGCATCATCTCCAGGATTTGTCACACCTGTGGGGACGTCTACTCCAGTTACTCCGGCTTTTGCGCAGTCGTCAATAGGTTACACCCCTTTGGGTGCCACTCTGAGAGAGATTACCCCCATCGGTACACCGGATGCAGAGGGGTCTCGTGGATATGCCCAGGAGCATAGACGCAGATGGGAGAGGACCCATCATAGGCAGACTCCTAGGGGTTATGGATATCTGGTTGATAGTAGGTCAGGAGCCATCATCATGAATAATGAGGGGAGGAGGGTGATGGCTCGCATGAGAGAGTTGTACCAACAAGTTTTTCGGCACAACGTCTTGGATCATTGAAAGAACATACCAGAGGGGAGCAAGGACTACATAGTAGCATCCTTGCACGAGGAGTTTTCGATGCCATCCGCAGTAGATAGATTCTCTACAGGCTGGATGATGGATTGCATGCGTGCATATATGTCACATAGGCGATTCGACGCACGCAAGGCAATCAAGAGTGGGGCTGCAAAGCCCGAGTGGTTAGATGTAGACAATTGGTGCCGACTGAGGGAGGAGGTTACAGATTCTCCAGGACGTTGGAGTCAATAGCGCAAGGTGGCGAGGGCATGAGTTGAGGGCGGAGTGGTCCATCATCTTGGGAGTGGCGGCCACAGGACATATTTGGAGGACTTTTTTTTCTTTTGTTTTGCTTTTTTATTTTTTTGAAATATTCTTTGTATTGACAATCATGTTTCTAACAGTTAGCATTTTGTTTTCTTTGCAGCACTCCGTTACAAATCATGATCTGACTGGCTTTGAGACTCGATATGCAGAGAGGCACCGTCTCAGGGTATTGATCGACCGATTGTATAGTCGCGGCGGCCCTGTAAGTCACTCATCTTTCTTGTCCGTAGTTACCATGAGATATTTGAATGCATTATTGTATGGTGGACTGATGTGTTGTTTCTTTTTCTGCAGAGTCCGTTCAATGCTTCTTTGTGGCGGGACAAGCTTTCGGGGGACGAGGATGCGTAGCTAGCCCTTGGATCCCTGGAGCTCACACACCTTTTTTTTTTAGTCCCCTGATCTATGTAGACATGTTCTATGTATTAGTGATATCCTGTCATGATTGTACCAATCGCTTTTTATGCGATCATGTATTTATTTAATGTATCAATTTTATGATTTCAGTATACATTGTTTTTGTTTGCAAGCGCATTGTACACAGTAGTGCAGAAACTATTTTGTATGGCTCTCATAAAGCACACAGTGCTATATGTGGCGGGGCAGCTTGCTGCCTTGCCACAATTTTTTTTTCCTTGTTACCGTTGCTATTAGCGTTGCAAATTTTACTGCTCGCATCGCTATTGGCGTCGCTATGCACGTCACAAACCATCACTATCAGCGTCGGTATTGCGATGCCGATATCGACGCTGATAGCGACGGTTTGCGACGTGCATAGTGACGCCAATAGTGATGCTGATAACGGCGCCAATACCGACGCTGATAGCGATGGTTTGCGACATGCATAGTGACGTCAATAGTGACACTGATAGTGACGCCAATACCAATGATTCTATGGCGTCATTAATAACAACGCTTTTTGTGACGACGGGGGCAAATTTTGTTGTTTGTATTTTCGTCGCTTCAAACGTCGGTATAAGGCCTATATCTTGTAGTGTGACTAAGGAGATGTCTAATGCTTTGTTGGTCAGTTTTGATCATGAATTCAGATCCCATTAAATAATGTTTCTATTGACGTAATGCTTGTACCATAGCTAGCAATTCCTTATCATAGGTAGAATACTTAAGTTCAGAGAGTTTAAGTTTGCAGCTAGAGTAGGCTATGGGATGAGAATCTTGCATAAGGACTGCTCCTATTTCAAATCCACTAGCGTCAGTAACTACTAAGAAAAATGGTCTATTGAAGTCAGGTAATTTCAATACAGGAGCATGAGTTAAAGCATGTTTCAGTAAATCAAATGACTTTTGTTGATTGTCAGACCAATGATACACAATGCCTTTCTTTAATAGTTTTGTCAAAGGTAATGCAAGCAATGAGAAATTCCACACAAATTTTCTATAAAAGCTAGCAAGATCTAAGAAAGAGCGCAATTCATGCGCATTTTTGGGTATCGGCCAATTCAAAATTGCTTCTATCTTTTTAGGGTCAACTTTAATACCTTCAAATGAAACAATATGTCCTAGATATTCAATTTCTGCTTGGAAAAATTCATTCTTTTTTGGATTGGCATATAATTGATTCTCTTTTAATAATTTAAAAACCAAAGACAAATGTTCATAATGCTCATTCTCATTTTTATTGAAAACCAATATGTCATCAAAGAAAACAATGACACAATGTTGATGCTTCAAAAATATGCGATTCATCATACGACTGAATGTGGCTGGTGTATTAGTTAAACCAAAAGGCATAACCAGGAATTCATATGTCCAAATTGTGTTCTAAATGCAATTTTGAATATATCAGATGTGTCCAATCTTACTTGATGATATCCAGATTTAAGATTTATCTTGCTGAATATAGCAGATCCTTGTAGCTTGTCCATAAGAACATCTATCCTAGGAATCAGATATCTATTCTTAATAGTAATTTTATTTAGGGCACGATTATCAATGCACATGCGATAGGTATTATTTTTCTTCTTCACTAATAAGACATGCGCAACAAATGGAGAACTAGTAGGTCTAATAAGTCCTTGGGTTAACAATTCTTCAATTTGGGCTTGAATTTCTTTCTATTCAATTTGGTTATGTCTATATGGTGCTTTACATGGTGTTTGTGATCCAAGAATTAGGTCTATCTTGTGATCTTCAGGACGTACAGGTGGTAATCTAGGTGGTAAATCAGCAGCAAAACAATCTTGAATTTGAGAAAGAAATTGTGCGTGCCTAGGAGGCATCTAATTTTCTTTAGCTTCGATTTCATTCACCCATATTAAATAGGATTTACTACTTTTCTGTAATGCCCATTTAGCCTGAGTATGAGTAAGCAATGAAAAATTGTTGAAAGTGTGCATATCGTGCAATGTGATTTGTTTTCCTTGAGAATGAATTTTCATTGAATGCGTAGAATAATCTATATCAGGATTGTATTGATGTCGCCAAGGCATTCCTAAGATAATGTCACTAGACTACAAATGCACAACTAAGAAATTTCTTCGTTCAGTATAATCACCTATTTTAATTTCTAAGTCATGCACCTCTTGCGTTCATTGTATCTAGTGCTTAGGAATATAGCCTTGATGCGATAATGTGTAGAAACAGTATGTAGATTCAATTCTTTGACTGATTTTGCAGAAATAAAATCGTGTGTGCTCCCATCATCATGTAAAACAGTCTTTTCTTATGCACAAGACATTTCATTGTTAATAACGAATGGGGATTTGGCATACCTGGTAAAGTATCTGAAGTAGTACCAATGTCATCATCGTCTTCCGTGAAATCTGGAATCTCTTTATGTTCTTCATCCTCTGTTGCTCCCAAATAATTGATATGAACAGTTGGCTTTTTGAATTGACAATTAGTTGCTAGATATCCAGGTTAATGACATTTGTAATAGACTATGGCATTGGCTTTGGATACATTATTAGTAATTGCAGGAAGTTTAGGAATGTTGCGATTTGACTAGAGAGATGGCTTAGGGTTTGAATTTGTGTTTGATGGCAAAACAAGTGGTTGTGTCCAAGATTTACGGAATGAAGATGGAAGGAAACGACTTTGATTGAATCTTTGAAAATTTAAATTGAATTGTTTTGAACCCAAGTTACCATTAGTTTGAAATTGTTGTGGTTACTTCTCTCGTCCTCGAATTTTGTCTTCAGTGTCATGGGCCAAGGAAATTGCATATTGTTGGCTTGAACATGTTGACCTCCACATAAAAATGTCCAAGTAAGCTAGACATAAACTTGCGTTTATGGGTTGCCTCAGGTACATCTTCAAGCATTCATAGTTGCAATAAAGCGTTCCAAAAACGCTCGGTATATTGTGAAATAGGCTCACGATCCCTTTGTTGCACAAGATCCCATTGTCTAATTGGTTTTTCGTGGAATTGGGGTGGAAGAAAATTCTGCAAAAATTTCTTTTGGAAAGTCTCCCAAGTAGTGGGACAATCAATGCTTTTGCGGACAACAGTCCACCATAGGGATGTTCGGTCACCTAGATGGTTAGTGACACACTTAATTTTGTCTTTCTCAGCATATTGTTCTTCATGGAAATAATCATCAAATTGATTGATAAAAGAAAGTACAGTCTTTCCATCACGTGACCCATTGAAAGTACAAAATTTAAAGTTTCTTTTACTTATCTTTGTTTCTTTCCGAATAGATTACACTTCAAGTGTTGCATTGATCGTACATCATATAAGATCTTCAGGTTGCAGTCCATCTTTTCGGTGGTAGATCATTGCAGATTGGCCAATTGAGCTTGCAAGGTTTGATATGCTCTTCATTCCTCTTGAAGCTGCATCATAATCAAATCCAGTTTTTGCTTCATCATAGGTTCGGGTAGGTCACCTTCAGCCATAAAATCTTCCATGGTTTGATCGGACATCTTGTAAATTCATGGTGCGCAGATCGGTCACTGTATGCTCACGTAGTGAATCCCGGAAGGTCCCCAAGAACAATGAACTCTATCTTTTTGCACAAATTACAATGTAAAAAGCATGAAGGACAAGAGCAAGAGACCAATTGGGTTTAATCTCCCCCCATGTCTTGTGTGAGCGCTTCACAAAGCATGTATTTTATGTATATTTTCATCTTCATGCTCAATAATAGCCCAATTTACAAAAATATGATAAGCTTTTAGCTTTTGAGTTTGCTTTTACAAAAATATGAGATAAAGCTAATGGACGGTGCCCAAAGAGTCTGGCACGCCCAATACAATGTCCAAATAGAAATAACATATCCGTGCGCATAGGCGCATACAAAATAATGATAAATAATCGATGCTTTAATCCATAGGTCGAATACTCGCTAAACTCCAATGCTTTCCTCCGCCTCTACTACTATCTCTACACATCAACTGAAGCATTCACAATCGTTAGTAAAATAATACAATTAAACCGACAAAAGTGAATACCTAGTAGTCTTCAGCTACATAAATAAATCAACTGGTTAGAAATAAATCCTAACCTTAATTTATTACGAGTGCGCACTCTAAACTCATAAACGTTTATTAATTTAATATGCATTTTGTGGAATCACCCGCTATGGAATCACCCATGTACACACTAAATTAATGAAACACTCGAAAAGGACAGGCGTCCCCATCAACTTCTCGCACAAAGAATCCACTTTGTGTATGAGCCCCGGTCATCAAAGTTTACGGAATCCACCGTAAAACCTCACGGAATCCACCGTGGAATATGCCTCCTGGCATCATACCCCCAGGGTGGGATAGCAATTGATCTCAATTGCTATTAGCTCAATGTGGAGCTAACAGAGTGGGGAAAGCATTTAAGTCTCTAGCGTGCATCCATTGTGCTTCTTCTACAGGATGGTTCTTAAATTTAACTAGATATCTAGAATACCTTCAGCCAGTTCTAGTGGTCATAAAGTCAGTGTCTATAATAACTTCTGGTTCAAGTATTTCAGTCTCTTCCTCTAATAAAGGTGGGTTTTCATAAACAGGGTGGACATGTAATTGGCCTCTAAATGGTCTCAATAGACTAATGTGAAATGTATTGTGAATTTTCCAATGAGATGGTAATTCTAACTTGAATTCATTATCATTAATTTTATGAATGATTCTAAATGGTCCATAGAATCTAGGAGCTAGTTTGACAACTGGATGTCTATCTACACTTTGCAGTCTACGTTTTTCTATTCTCAGCCAAACATAATCATCAACTTTGAAATTCATGGCTTGTCTTTTCTTGTTGGCTTGTTTGGTATATGATTGCTGGGCTTTAGCAATCATATCTTTAACCTCATCAAAAATACTGTTATGCATACTAGGAATATCATCAGCACTCTGAATTCTATTAGACAAAGATGCAACATGTGTAGATAATCTATATCCATAAATGACTTCAAACGGTGCTTTCTTTGTATATGTGTGCGGTGTATTGTTATATGCAAACTGTAATAAATGCAAATGAGTGTCCCATGTCTGAGGTTTAGAGATAGTATATGCACATAAAAGATCTATAATGGTGCTCTTTGTGGCTTCTGTTTGTCCATTAGTTTTTGGATGAAATGCAGAGGAGAAATCAATCTTTGTGCCTAGATTAGCAAACAGGGTAATCCAAAAAGTGTTACAAAATCTAGAATCACGATCTGAAATGATAACTTTTGGCAATCCATGGTTAGTAGAAACAGTTTTCAAAAACAATTGTGCTGCTTGTGATGCTGTTAAAGTTTTCTTACATGGAATGAAATATGCTTGTTTACTAAATCTATCTACAACTGTCCAAATCATATCATGGTTAGATTTAGTATTTGGTAAACCAGTAATGAAATCCATAGAAATTTGTTCCCAAGGTTTAGATGGAATAGACAAAGGCATAAGTAATCCATACTGTTTACCATGATGTCTCTTAACTCTTTGACATATCAAACATTCAGAAACGAAGTTAGATACATCTACATCCATATGTGGCCAATAAAAATCTTCAGATAACATACGTAATGTAGATATGATACCTCTATGACCTTGATATGGGGGACAATGAATTTCATTCAAAACAAAAGATTGGAATGGAATAGTAACACACAGTCTCTTTTCATAAAAGATAAATCCATCATTATATGACAATGAATTAACAGGAATGAAATTATTTTTAACTAATTTATTCCAATCAGAATGAAAAGTAATATCCTGGTGATATGTATCTTTCATAGCAATCAAAGAATCAAAAGATATGACCGAAATATTATGAATGGCAGGTCTTCTACTCAATGCATCAGCCACTACATTTTCTTTTCCAGGTTGGTATTGAATGATAGGATGAAAACTTCGAATAAAGGAAGCCCATTTGATATGTCGGTGAGAGATTTGGGGTTGGCTAAGTAAATGTCTAATACTTTGCTGATCTGTCTTTATCATAAATTCTGAACCCATTAAGTAGTGTTTCCACTGTCTTAATGCTTGTACAACTGCTAATAGTTCTTTGTCATATGTGGAATATTTCAGCTCAGAAGGTTTCAGCTTACAACTAGAATATGCTATAGGATGATTGTCTTGCATAAGTGCGGCTCCTATTCCTGATCCACTAGCATTGGTCACTACTAGAAAGAATGGTCTATTAAAGTCAGGCAACTGTAGGACAGGGGCATTGGTTAATGCATGTTTCAGTAAGTCAAAGGATTTCTGTTGATTTTTGGTCCATTGATAAACAATTCCTTTCTTGAGAAGTTTGGTTAATGGTAAAGCAAGTAATGAAAAATTATGTACAAACTTCCTATAGAAACTGGCAAGACCAAGGAATGAGCGTAACTCATGCACGTTTTTAGGAACAGGCCAATTCAATATTGCATCAATTTTCTTAGGATCAACTTTAATTCCATCAGATGATACAATATGACCTAAATACTCAATTTCCGTCTTAAAGAATTCACTCTTTTCAGGATTTGCATACAGTTGATTTTCTTTCAATAATTGAAGAACCAATGACAAATGATCATAATGTTGTTTCTCATTTTAACTAAACACCAAAATATCATCAAAGAAAACAATTACACAATACTGATATTTCAGAAAGATACGGTTCATCATTCTACTAAAGGTAGCAGGTGCATTAGTCAATCCGAATGGCATGACTAAGAATTCGTAATGACCAAACTGTGTTCTGAATGCAGTCTTGAATATGTCAGACTTATCTAGCCTCACCTGATGATAACTAGACTTAAGGTCAATTTTACTAAATATAGAAGATCCTTGCAGTTTGTCCATAAGGTCATCAACTCTAGGAATAGGATACCTATTCTTTACAGTGATCTTATTTAAAGCTCGATAGTCAATACACATACGATAGGTATTATTCTTTTTCTTGACTAACAATATAGGTGCACCAAATGGAGAACTGCTAGGTCGAATCAAACCTCTATTTAGTAATTCCTCAACTTGACTCTGGATTTCTTTTTGCTCTATCTGGTTGTGCCTATATGGTGCTTTGCAAGGTGGTTGTGTGCCAGGGATCAAATCTATCTTATGGTCTTCTGGACGTGAAGGAGGTAAACCTGGTGGTAGGTCTTCTGCAAAACAGTCCTTAAAATATGCAAGAAATTCCTTATGCCTAGGGTGCATATGATTTTCCTTTACTTGCAATTCATTCACCCAAATGAGGTAAGATTTACTACTCTTGCGTAATGCACGTTTAGCTTGAGTATGCGAAAGTAGTGGAAAGACATGAGATGCATGCATACCATATAGGATAATAGATTTTCCTTGAAAATTAATATTCATTGTGTGTGTGGAATAATCTATATATGGGTTATGCTGGTGTCACCAAGGCATTCCTAAAATAATGTCACTCGACTGTAATGGAACAACTAAGAAATTTCTTCTTTCAGTGTATGAACCAATTTGAATCTCTAAATCTTGCACTTCCTATGTACCATTATACCTAGTGCCTAAAAATGCAGCTTTTATGCGATAATGCATAGGTACAGTCTGTAATTTCAATTCCTTTACCAATTTTGCTAAAATAAAATCATGAGTACTACCGTCATCATGCAAAATAGTCTTTTCCTTTCCATGCACCAAACATTTCATAGTCAATAAAGAATGTGGAGTAGGCATACCTGGTAAAGTATCGGAAGTAGTAGTAGTGTCGTCCTCATCTTCAGTGAAATCAGGCATATCCTCATGTTCATCTTCGTCCATGGCTCCAAGATAGTTGATATGAGCTGGTGGCTTCTTTGAATGACAATTTGCTGCTAGATGTCCAGGCTGGTGACATTTATAGCATACTATTGGCTTGGCTTTGGTTACATTATTTGCAATGGCGGGAAGTCTAGGTACATTTGGATTTGGCTGTGGAATAGGCTTAGGATTTGGATTGACATTAGATGGTAATGCAGGTGGTTTAGCCCAATTCTTGCGGAAAGATGATGAAGAGAAACGACCTGGATTAAATCTTCTAAAATTGGAATTGAATTGTTTAGATCCATAATTACCATTGGCTTGGAATTGTTGTGGTCGTCTGTCTCTACCTCGTAGCTTATCTTCAGTGTCGCGAGGTACTGAAATGGAGTCTTCAAGGGTAGCACGCTTGAACATGTTAACTTCAGCGTAGTAATGTCTAAGAAGTCCAGACATATACTTCCGCTTATGTGTCATCTTTGGTACGTCTTTAAGCATGCGTAGCTGTAGGAGTGCATTCCAAAAACACTCTGTATACTGAGGTATAGGCTCACGATCCCGTTGTTGGAGTAAATCCCATTGCTTGATAGCCTTCTCATGAAATTGCGGTGGAAGGAAATTCTGCATGAACTTCTTCTTGAAATCTTCCCAAGTAGCAGGACATTCTATGCTCTTGCGTACTACAGTCCACCAAAGTGATGCTCTGTCTACCAAATGATTAGTAACACACTTGATTTTATCTTTTTCTGGATAAGTTTCCTCATGGAAATAGTCATCAAACTGACTAATGAATACTAGAACAGTCTTTCCTTCTCGTATACCATTGAAAGTGCGAAATTTGAAACTTCGTTTACTTATCTTTGATTCCTTGCGAATGATTTGAGCTTCGAGGGTGGCGTTGATGGTACATCGAATCAAATCTTCAGCTTGAGGTTCTTCTTTGTCGGTAGACACTCTTTGTAATTTTGCCAATTGCGCTTGCAATGCTTGCCTAGCCCTTCGTTCTTCTTCCAATTGCATCATGATTAAGTCCAGCTTTTGCTCCATCGTAGGCTTAGGTAGGTCGTCTTTAGCCATAGGATCATCCATATGTGGTTCCGTCATCCTGTAAAACTCAAAAGACCTTTCTCACTCAAAATCAGGTTAGCGGGATGAGCGTAGCTCAAATTCGGAGTTACAAGGCTTATGTGTTTTTGGGTATTTCTTTCTTGATCTTCAGAAAATCTGCGATTTTTCCTTCTTTGTATGCTTAAAATACTTCTGCAAATCTGCGTGTGGGTAGAATACCTTCCAACGAACAACTTTGCAGTTCGGAGTTTCTGCACAGGAACAGCCCTTCTAGGAGTTTTGAGCACAAGTCAGTTGTGACTCCAGTTGACTAGTCTGACTTGCAGAGTTGCAAACTTAGGTGACTTGCAGACTTATAGACTTGCGGAACTTAGCCGACTTAGTGAACTTGCAGAACTTGATCACAGATGACTTCCAGAACTTGATCTCTGTAGTGCGGGACCTGGAGTTGTTGACTTGCAGAAGATGACTTGCAGAGTTAAGCTTAATTTGATTAAGCTTGATAGCTTAAGCTTATGGGGGGGCCTTTACTACAGAAAAACGGCGCAATCGTGGGGGGGGCCTGTTTTTTCCGCCACGCGGAATTTTCGGGCATCCCTCGATACCTCATGGATGATTTGTTGAATCTATTAAGCTTCTTTTAAAGCTTATAAATTTGAAGATTCAACTTTGGAAGAAACAAGATATGGAGTTTCTCACTGTATATCCATGACTTGTTGATAGAGATGAATGAGTGGTCCTCCGCCTGTATTGCCTGGTCCTTTGCGATCTGATGACAGAAATAGGGGTTCTTGATCGCCAGAAGTCTGCCTGTATCGATGGTTCACGACGAGATTGACTGTAGAGCCCGATCGTTCCAGGAGCTTCGCCTTCGCACGAGATGGGTAGCGATTGGAAGCTCTTCGTTGTATGCTCACATAGTGAATCCCGGAAGGTCCCCAAGAACAATGAACTCTACCTTTTTGCACAAATTACAATGTAAAAAGCATGAATGACAAGAGCAAGAGACCAATTCGGTTCAATCTCCCCCCATGCCTTGTGTGAGCGCTTCACAAAGCATGTATTTTATGTATATTTCCATCTTCATGCTCAATAATAGCCCAATTTACAAAAATATGATAAGCTTTTAGCTTTTGAGTTTGCTTTTACAAAAATAGGAGATAAAGCTAATGGACAGTGCCCAAAGAGTCTGGCACGCCCAATACAATGTCCAAATAGAAATAACATATCCGTGCGCATAGGCGCATACAAAAAAATGATAAATAATCGATGCTATAATCCATAGGTCGAATACTCGCTAAACTCCAATGCTTTTCTCCGCCACTGCTGCTATATCTACACATCAACTGAAGCATTCACAATAGTTAGTAAAATAATACAATTAAACTGACAAAAGTGAATACCTAGCAATCTTCACTTACATAAATAAATCAACTGGTTAGAAATAAATCCTAGCCTTAATTTATTACGAGTGTGCACTCTAAACTCATAAACATTTATTAATTTAATATGCATTTTGCGGAATCACCCGCTATGGAATCACCCATGTACACACTAAATTAATGAAACGTCCGAAAAGGACAGGCGTCCCCATCAACTTCTCGCACAAAGAATCAACTTTGTGTATGAGCCCCGGTCATCAAAGTTTACGGAATCCACCGTAAAACCTCACGGAATCCACCGTGGAATATGCCTCCTGGCATCAATTCCAAAAGACCTCACACACTCGAAATCTCGTTAGCGGGATGAGCATAGCTCAAAGTCCGGTTTATGAGGCTTATTAGTTTGTTTTTAAATTGTCTTTTTTGTAGTATCTCTCCTTTGCGGATGCGGAATTTAATATCACGGTCGTCTTTCCAAAAAATAATCTTGCATGTGTACTACGTGTTGCAAACCGTTCGTTGGAATCTGGTTCTGTCAATCCATAGGTGTGAACATGGGCCTCCAGAGAGGGTTGAAGACGAGTTTGAGGATTGACCCAGTGTGAACGCTTACTAAGAAGGGATTTTATGATTGATTTTGAAGCTTTAGGAACCTTAGAGTATTAAGCTTTATTTAAAAAGCTTAATTTTTTTTCTAAAACGAATCGATACAAGAAGACGTTGACGGCGGAATCGACGCCCAGGAGTACACATTGCCGCCATCATCGCTGGGATTTAGGGATTAAGCTTTACTAAAAAGCGTATTAAGCTTTTAAGTTGAAATTAACTTATTTGTCTTCTCTGATCTTGAAAAAAAAAACGTGTTGATGAAGAAGCTTCCCATGTGGTCCTCTGCCAGAGCCCGGTCCTTCGTGATCTGAGTGTGTAATAGGGGGTTCTTGACTGCCAGGAACACGCTGATATCGACCGTTTACCATGAGACTAATTGTAAAGCTCGTTCGTTCCAGGAGCTTCACCTTCGTACGAGATGATAAGCGATTGAAAGCTCTCGATCTCAGCTTCGCTCTGATACCACTAGTTCACATATTAGACGTTGTATGCGCGTGTAGTGAGCGTCAGAAGGTCCCCAAGAACAAAAGAACTCTACTTTTGCACAAAGAACAATGAAGAAAACTTGCATGACATGAAGCAAGAGACTAATCAGATAAAAATTTCCCCCATGCCTTGTGTGAACGCTCCACAAAGCATGTATTTGACATATTATTGATCTCCAAGCTCAAAGAATAGCCCAATTTACAATTAGCACGCTTTAGCTTTTGTATTAGCTTTTGTCATGCTAAAGAATTAAAGCTATTGGGTGCCCAAGGAGTTGGGCGGTACCCAAATACAATGTTCAATACAAATATTTAAATAGTGTGCCCATGTGCATACAAAAAATAATAAATAAATGTCAACAAGCGCTTCAATAAATAAGCCCATCAAAATATTGGTGCCATGCCTAAGATGTGCACCCATAAAAAATGATAATAATTTGAATATACGCTATCCTCCAGTGGTTCCCAACACCACTACTGCTTGCTCTACACATCAATTGAAGCATTCACAATTGTTAGAAAATAATAAAATTAAAATGACAAAAGTGAATACCTAACAGTCTTCAGTTACAAAATAAATAAATTGGTTAGAACTCAATCCTAACCTTAATTTATTATGAGTGCGCACTCTAAACTCATAAACGTCTATTAATTTAAATATGCATTTTGTGGAATCACTCGCTATGGAATCACCTACTTGCACATTAAATTAACAAGACGCCCGAGAAGGACAAGCATCCCCATCGACTTTTTGCACAAGAAATCCACCTTGTGTATGAGCCCCGGTAAAAAATTTTACAAAATCCACCGCAAAACCTCACGGAATCCACCGTGGAATATCCCTCCTAGCATCACTAAGTCCCACTACTTGATTCTAAAAGAGGGCAACATTAACAAAATAGCCCGCCATTTCTATGGCCCATACCAGATTCTAAAGAGAGTTGGTGACTTGGCCTATCGCTTAGAACTTCCCCCTACCACCAAAATCCACAATGTGTTTCATTTAAGCCAGCTTAAACCCTTCATGGGCTCCTCAATGGACTATCTGGAAGAACTTTCCCCCATAGGTGAAGAAGGCATCGCTCAGTATATCCCTGAAGCAATTATTGGGCAACAAGATAAGCACTTACTGTCTCGATCCATTAAAGAATAACTCATCAAATGGCAAGGCATACCCTTGGAAGAAGCCTCTTGGTTCCCGACAACCATTGTTAATGAATTCTCCTACCTCCAAAAGGCCCCCTGGCCTAAAGACTAGCTAGTCATACCCCATCTAACCACCCTACGCCTCTGCAGACTACACATTATTGTAGAATAATTTTATACTTATCCAAATCTTAGGCATGTGCATCCTACATAGGCTGAAATTACTCATCATAAGCTCTCTTACAACATGTAGTATGCCCCATTTGGAGTAGCCTATCAAAAGTTATGATCCATTTACTTCAGCAGGCTGGCCTTGGACAACATGCTATCCCTAGTCTTTACCCATCCATTTTTTATTGTAAAAGGGCTCAGAGTAGTACTCTACAACCTCCCTTAGCCCACCTGTCACTCCCCTCTACTTCTCCTTGTCTTTTAGGGAAAAAACCTTCGAGGTGGGGATGGATTGTAATAAGTGAGATACACTCCGACTAGGGGTTAGACACCCAGTCACACTGACCCGGGTATATAAGGTGTAAGTGACAGATGATTTTTGATGCCGAGAAGTGCTTAAAAATAGCCAAAAATTAAGAATATCCAGGAAAAAATAGACTTCATCGAAGGCGGCAGTGGCAATTAGTGCGATTTTAAGCGGCAATGCCCCAAAAATGCTTAAAAGAGCCACTGAACGGCGGCCAGAAAATTTTCATAATTTTTTGGCATGTGAGACAAGACCGTGGGAGATGCTCGGTAGTGGAAGACTTCAAGACGGATGCCCAGGATTTTTCGGACCAAAAATCAGATACCTGACGTGGAAAAGGGAGTGCCCGGGAAGCCAAGCCCAAAAGGCCAAGGTGGAAATGGACTTTAGAAGAGCTCAAAGAATGTGACCCTTTGGGGATCCCTTTGTTTTGGGAGCCCAAAAATTGGAAAAATGTGGGGGGGGGGGGGGTGGGGGGAGGGGTTTTGCATTTTTTTCGCGTGATCAACAAGAGGACGCCATATCCACGAAATGGACAAGAGATGGAGGATGGGGCCTGTGAACAACCCCCTAACTGACCGGATACACGATCTACATTCTATCTTCCCTCTCCATCGCTCCAGAACGCTCCTCAATTGGCTACCTGGTTGTGGAGAAAAAAAACCAGTCTTTCTCTCTCCTCCCTCTCTTTCCTGCATAGAGGCAATTCATGTGCAAGAAATCAAGAACAAGAGGGACCGAAGAATGCTTGTTTGTCTATGATCAGATTGCTTTAAGATGAAGAGGAGGCTGAGGAAAGAGGTTTAGCACTGAAGAATGGTTGCTGGTCAGTCCGTGGCTACACAGAATAATTATTAAAAAACCCGCAACATGCAAGACACGCGGTACGCTTCAATTTTACAAAGAAATTTGATTGTTTTTGTTGTTTTATAGTCCAAATGTTGTTCATATGCAATGAAATTTTGTTTGAACCTTGTTTACATCATGATTGAGAGCTGTAACTATAGAAAAATAGAACCCATAATGATTTAGAGCCGTTATTAATTCCTTAAAACCCTTAAAATGTCATTTTTAATGGAAATTAGTAGTTTTTTTCGATTTTGAGTTGGAGAAAAGGGGTGAAAATGGAATAAACTCAGAGAAAGTGTTAAGTTTCAGTCAAAATGATAAGCCAATACAAACAAATCAGAAAATACCTATTTTTCATGAATAATAAATAGGAAAAAAATAGCAAAAAATAATGAAAATTAGAGTTTTCGCACTCAAAAAATATGAAAAAATAAGATTTATATTCGTGAATGTTTGGCAAGGTTAAAGCATGAGGTTAACCCTCAGTTTGGCCTCGTCCTTTGTGTTAAGTCTGTGTTTATTGCTTTTTACATACAAAAATGATACAAAAGAACCATTTACATCTATGCATTGCAGCAACACCTAAATGGTGAGGGGAGGAGGAAGTTTGTGTGACGATCTAATTGCTGAAAAGATATAAATTATGATTTTTCTCTTCATGCATAGGATTTAGGGCTTGTTCCATAATTAAATATAGGTGACTAGTAGCATGAAAGTTCCAATGCTAGTCCCTAAAGCAGCGTAGCACGTAACGCTTAGTTAAAATTAATGAAGGGGCTATTTTTTGCACCTCACATGGCTATTTTTTTAAATCATAAAATGGTTGTGCACAATCGTCATATACCTTGCATCAAGCATGCCATGTGGTATCTCCTGGAATGCATTGCAATTGATTAATAAACTTTGACCAACGTTGAGAGGACAGGAAACCTAAGCTGTAGGTTAGACGGGTTCTTCCGTTGGGGAAAGTTTTGTGAGGAAAATCAAAATCTCCTGGAATGTTGAATTATGAAAGAGTGGAGTTTGTGCGAATTTTATATGTGTTAGCGACGCATCTTGGAGTCAATCCCCGAGGTGTAGGAGAGTTGCAGTGGAGCCGCGACAATTAGCTGAGAGGTGCTTCCCTATGTGTGTATTATGAGGCATTATGCCTATATGTTATGGGATCTCCCTCAGAGCAGAAGGGAAGGTGAATGTTGGACTACATATTGAATACAAACACAAAATCGTCATAAGCATTTAGTACAAAGTGAGTTTTAAATGCTCCTAGCCCGCGAGGCCGTGTGATGGGGTTGTC
This sequence comes from Lygodium microphyllum, assembly GCF_053477565.2. Lineage (NCBI taxonomy): Eukaryota > Viridiplantae > Streptophyta > Polypodiopsida > Schizaeales > Lygodiaceae > Lygodium > Lygodium microphyllum. Next base: position 180,894,349 of record NC_141135.1, read on the forward strand.
TGTCGTATGCATGAGGTCCGGCTAGTGCCATAGCCAGTGCCGGCCCATTTTAGATCCCATCAATAAGAGTCCCAGATTAGGGCAAAGAGTAATTATCAAGAACATACTCTTCACCTTCATCTCTAGCTTCCATGGCTTCCTCCTTCCTTCTCTCCTCTTTTTTATTTTTCTCTCTCTTCTTCCAATCTTCTTTTCTCTTCCCCTTGCTCTCTTTCTCTCTCTTCAACTATTCTCCTCTCTCCTCTCAACTTCATTCATTACAATGGTATGTACGTATATATTTAAGGAAGGTTAGAATTTTATTAGAATATTAATATACAAAGATAAGTGGACATTTACACTTGAAGTATGAGTAAGGGCTCCCAAAATAACATTACCATGCTCAATTGGAGCTCAAAGATTTGTGGTCATTATGGCCAATTTCGAGGCCAAATTGATCTTTTGGTTAAATTTCACTAATGATAAGATTATTGAATAGGTGAATAGAGCAAAGAAATGTGTGATCAAATGTGAAACTTGAATCTCTACTAGTTTGGCCAAAGTTTTTTAGTTATAATAAAAATGTATCCTCTTAAGGCACTTCCAATTAAAATTTCAGTACTCGATGTGCCATTTTTCAACTTTTTATTTCAATAAACATCATTGATGTGCCTTTTAAAAGGTGCGATGATTTATTATCATCTTCAAAATAAAGACCTTTTGCCTTGATATAAGAAATATTTCAAAATTTTGTAGTGTAGTGTCATTTTTTATGAATTCATCTCATAGCTAATTATCTCGGGACCTCAACTCCAATCCAAATTGATTTTTTGATCACTCTTTTTTATTCAGACCTCACTTCTTTTCAATACCACACATAGTCTTTAGGATCGTATATCCTCCAAAAGTACAAAAGTGTAGACATTAGGGGGAGGGACGCAGTAATTTCTTCCCCCAAACCTAAGAATAACTGAGGGGTTGGGATACTTAGCTATAACCTAATTCATTTCACTATATTATCATGGTCCTCTTGTAGGACTCTTCTACATAGATAGTTTACTCTTTGTTATTACTAATTACAATGAAGATTAGGGTTGAATGGTTTTCCTTAATTGAGTTCATTGAAGACTTAAATAAAGATCATTTTATATTTCATGGGCATATTTTACTTATATGAATATCTTGAAAAAACATTAAACCATGATGCAATCATAAAGGCCAAAGTATGGTAGTACAAAATGATACACACATGATTCTCACTTGGACATTAGGTGCAAGTTAGACCTTATGATATAATTGCACCATTATTTGTGTGAAAATAACAAAAAAATGTATCATTTTTATTAGAAAGAGAGGGAAGGGTTTTGTAGCTATCTTTTCCATGCCTAGAATGATGTATGTTTTAAAGGCGAACACTTTTTTAATGCAAATACTCTTCACTACCCTAGTGATGGTGAAACCCATGGTATTGATTCGAGGCTAAAACAAAAGCCACACTCAATGTCTCAGAGCGTTTGAGGCACAACCCATATGCCAAGATGAAGGCTTCTAAATTGATTGCTAGAAAAGTATTTGTTTAAATTTGAACATTTTGAGAAATTAGTATTAGTGTTCCAGTGGGGGGAAAGCCCTAAGGACTCTCATGGAAAATGGACATATTCTAAGCCAAGCAATTCTACTTTAAATGATCTTGGAGAGATCATAGAGATAGGGGAATGCCGCATTGAATGAAAACAAAGAGAAGATAGTGTGATGCCAAGGGGTGATGAATGTTCCTTCTCTATGAAGAAAGTTATAGAATGTGAAGAAATGCACGCTTGCAATCTTCTAGGTTTCCCTCTTTTAGGTTAGGGTTTTTACTTCCCACCCCTCATGTTTTCTTATGTAGATATGGTTGGTAAGAGTTGCATGAATGATAGGGATGGGTGTTAATGGCTATGATGATGTCACAGTCTAATCTCACGGAATAGCTCAAAGAAAAAGCCTTGCAATCTTGATATTCCTAAAGCTCATTGTGATGTGTTAATGTACTTACCACTGCATCACATGAAGCTTTGAAACCCCACAATATCCTGAGTTCTCTTTCATAGATCAAACACTAAACTCCATGATCCTAGGAATACCTTGCATACGTGCCATTGATGGAAGGAATATTGGCTATTGTTTTCCAAAGCTTTGAGAATCAATAAGTCCATGTATATTATGAAGCTATTAACTTAGCTAACTTTTTTCCACAAGAATGTAATTCAAAGTCAAGAGAAATTAACAATATATTATCATACTTGGAGGTGTTTCTATTGCTATATTCAATTCGTTGGTCTTATGTTAGATATCACAACATTACAAAAATTTCTTTAGTATTTTTCTATTTTGACCAAAAGAACTAGGAAAACGTGGGTTTAACTGCAAGGTAAAGCAAAATAACAGTGTGTGTATCTTAGAATGATGCATAAATATGGGTCGATGTTGCGGTTCAAAATTTTATTTTTGTGTTTTTAAGATTAGCACATGGAGTGGAAATTCATCCATTGAGAAATAAAGTACGAGATACTACTAAGGGTTGACTTTCTCCCAAGGAGTTCAATCGTAAATATATGTATGTATCACGTGGGTTCAACATAAGGGATTTTTAAAATAACATTCAAAAGGGTCCTATATAAAGGGGTTACTTACAAATTGAATAAAAAAGGGTTATGTTTTATTAAGGAAAATTTCACAAATAAGGATATTTATAGATAGGCTTTGCATGCACGTGATATAGAGGGTATACATATAGTGAATTCCTCAAGGACTTTCTAAAGATAGTTCAAGCACATAAAAATTTGGGGTTTCATTATGCACTGCACTAGTACATTCATTTTCAAGTCATTACACAAGGGGATCCTAAACCTTATTCTCAATTACTTCCATGCCATGAACTTGAGTACCAAAGTTGAGCGCTTGCACATGGGTGAACTTTTGAGCCAGTTACTTTTTGACTTCTCAAGCTCAGAAAACTTGAAATGGACCTTAAGGATGCATAAAAAATAATGGTGGGTGCAATTCGAGGAGGACTAAATTCGAGATATCAAAAGCTAAATACATTCCAAGTACTTGTTATCTTTAAGATTTTCGTATTTAAAGGAAGTTCATTGAAGGAGCACACAAGTAGAATAATATCTAACCTTTAAAGATTTTATGATTTGATTCCTTTAAGATATGCATGTTTTTACTTTGGTTTCTTTTAATTTAAATAGTCTATGTGTTGGTTCCTTCAAGGTATGCTTGAGTTCCTCACAGATTTCATGCAGAACTACATAGTGAAAGAAAAAAATCAGGTGTAATCCATGCACTAGTTTTATAAAAGTCTTTACCTCTTTGTCTCTCTCTCTCTCTATCCCTATTTACATAAAATATCACTCTAGTTTGTTGCCTAGAACTCCTAATTCTTGCTCTTGATCCATGATCAAATCAAGCCACACACTCACAATCTTAGAGTCAACTAGCATGAGCCCTCCTTGTTCCTTTGTGTTCCTTATAAGTGTTGATTGCAAGTAGATTTCTCTATGTTGTTTACCTCTAATCATGTTACTTCTATCTAGCTTGCATGCGATGGATCGATATAAGGAGAAATGACCATATTCCATCTCCTTTTATTATCATTTTCATATCTATTTCTAGCTCAAGCATCTACAAAAAAAAGAAACGTGTGGAAGAAGGTGCAAAAATGGTTGACTAGAGCTAGTAGACCTAAGGAACCAACTTGGAGACAATCCTTGCTTGAACAAAGAGGATTTTAAAAAACATTTTCCTATTCAAGGTTTGGCATGTGATTTGAGAAGCAATCGTATCAAAAATTTGGCAAGCTCTTAGCAAGTCTAATATAGTTTGGCTTTTAAATGTGCTGTAAGGATCATGTTCATACTAGATGATAGGTTCTTTAGCTTGTGTCAATGGATTAATACCAATTACTTGAAAGGATGTAAACCTAAGTGCGTTAAAGTTCATTCTTTAAGCTTCACAACTCTTTAAGAGCATGGTACAATAGTTTAGTTATCCTAATATAAAAGTTTTTCGTAAGAAAAGGAAGGAGACACATCAATTGTTTTGTAAGACTAAGACTAGACAATTTACTCACACACACTATTGTCTCTAGAGTAAAAAGGAATCAACTTCAACTAAGTAATAATTAAGAATATATTAAGATGCAACCAATTCTCCCAATAACATGATTGTCCCCTTTTTTTAAGAGTCAAGCTATTATGTCCCCTACTCTTGATATGTATTGAGCTAGGTCGAATAATAGTTAATATCAAATAAATGGTCGATTTCAACGAGGATTTCAATTTACCTTTAGAAGACTTGGTGTAGAATATCATAAGAAAAATGTCTACTGAATGGGCAAGAAATGAATCACCTTAACATATGTTGCTAGAATGGGATCATTTGATTGCTTAGTTTAAGGCCTCCCATTGTAGAACACAATGACCATTTTGCACATGTAGTGGTAGAAAAACAAGAAAACAAATACTTCTAGATATGGTCCTCCACAATTCCTTAATAAGAGATATAGGGGTTGGATTCCCAGTTATATGACATATAATATCCTAGTTTGTAATGTGGGGAACAGAATTCCCTAATTCTATGTAGGGAATGCATTTGATATATGCCTAGGATTCCCTATTAGAAGATGTGGAGACTTGAATTCCCTACTAGTATGTAGGAAATACACATGTGCTCACATAGGATCTTCTACCATGGGAAGTTGGGAATGTAATTCCCCAATTATATGTAGGGAATGCAAACATACATACCTAGGAAATATGAAAAAATTTCCTATATTTCATAAGTTTTCTTGCATAGGGAAGTTATCAAAAGCTTATTGTGCAATGATGGCGAGTGAGTCGACGATTCTAAGTGATGCATGAGTGATGATTGCAAGTGAGAGTGAGCGAATGATTTTGGTTTTAAGTGAGCATGAACGATTAACCAGCATCCCCCCGTGAATGTTGATAATTACGCAGTGACGAATATTGAATCCAGCTTGAGATACAATTGCAGGTTGTTTAGCTAATCGTCGTAAACAAGAACGAAGACGAGAGAGAGAAGAAGAAGAAGAAGAAGAAGAAGAAGAAGAAGAAGAAGAAGGAGGAGGAGAAGGAGGAGGAGGAGGAGGGAGAGAGAGAGTCGCCGAAGAACCGTTAGAGGGAACGTTGTCATCTCCAATAACCACTATAGTACGAAAGAACAACGAATGGCCGCTTGCCAAAGAGATAGTGTATCAAGCACAAAACGTCACTCAACTCCTTTAACATCGTCATCTCTAATAACCAGTAGAGTACGAGTAGGAAATCACAACGAATGGCCGCTTGCCAAAGAGCTTTAGTGTATTAAGCACAAACTCGTCTCTTAACTGAATGAGAGTGAACAATTCATTACGATGATCACATGGCCAGTACTCGCAAAATTCACCGCCATGAGCGCAAAAGGGGCGCCATCGACAAAAACGCAGATAAAAACTTTGTTTGAGAGGGAGAGGAGACGACCGTCTGGCTCTGGCTGAGCCAACTCTCCAGATACTTCAACGCTGCAATAGCCAATAGCTCTGCTCAGGCAGCGCGTGATGACGTAGTCCTCAAGGGGGGAACGCTCTTCCTGTTCTTCCAAGGAGGTTAACGAGTGGAACATTGCCATTGCGCACTGCCCTACACGGGCTTCACGTTGTCACAGATCGCGACATCCTGATATTTGATAAATTGAATAGAGCTTCAACCGAGCATGTCGATGGTAAAATCTCATGTGGGGGCACTGACACAGAATATCTGTGAAGGACTTCCATAGTATGGGAGTATCTCTGCTCCTATCATGCATTCTTCATCCTCCGCGCTGTTTACTCATGAAATGGGCATGGCGGGGTCACTATATAAATCTTTTGGGAACGTCGTTGGCAACCCATTATTCAATGGTTTATCAGCTCAATACACACATCAAAATCACAATGGCATCTGGGGAAGGAGTCAAAGTGGAGGTTTCGGAGGTGGAAGAGGCGAATGGGCCTTGGGAAATGGACCAATCTACATGGGAGGCCCTTCGGATCCACTGAGAAGAAGCGGTGAAGGCAGCCCCTACCTCCAAAGGGAGAGCCTCAAAGAAGCTGAGAGGTCTAACAACCATGCATCTTGTGGAGGTCAGCAGAGCTTTCCTCAACAAAGCGAACATCAGCAGGCCGAGGGTGGACCACAAAAAGGGCAATCTGACACCAACGGCATCCCCAAAGCGGGCCAAACTCCCAGTAACTCAGAAACAAACTCCACCACCACAGCAGGTAACAAAGTACCTCTTTTGGTTCTAGCAGGTGAGTTAAAAAAATGCAATTTGTCGTATAGGGCTCTAATAGGATTATGTCGTGGTGCCGGACCCCCAATGGAATTTCTAAGGACATGGGTATGAACCAACTGGAAACCAATTGGGGCTAAACCAATAGTCATGCATTATCTCCCAAATAGTTATTTCTTCTTCTTGTTTGAGAATGAACAAGCTGCCCTAACCATCTTGAGCTATGGGCAATGGATGCTCAAAAGCTCACCGTTATCTCTGTTCAAATGGGCCCCGGAATTCGACCCTACAGGCCCAAAGCCTATACCTGTGTGGGTAGAGTTTCCCAATCTCCCACTGAATTTGTACGCATTCCTTAAGATGTTATCATCCCCAATAGGCAAACTTCTGGGACAAAGACCGTACACGGACATCAATCCTAGATGGCACCCCCAGCTTTTGATAGAAGTAGATCTCAGTAAAAAACTTGTAGAATCTTTATTAATCACTGACTCGGAGGGAAATTTTATAAAGGACCAGCCAGTCCTCTATAAAAATCTTCCCAACGCATGTTTTAAATGTCTCAAAACAGGGCATTTTATTAGAAATTGCCCAAAATGGAAAAATAAGAAAAAGTCAGAGCCCCAAAAGGAACAAACCCCTCCTCAAACTGAGAAAGCCCAGGATGATGGCTTTTAGACAGCAAATAGGAAGGGGAAAAACAAGAATCAGTCAGCCCATAAAAACAGTAACCCAACTAGGAGTAAAAACAATAATACCAATAGATTTTAAGCACTTCCACTACAACAAAAAGGCCTCTTAGACACACTTTTAGACGCGATTTTTGAATATAGAGAAAATCTTACGAGCGCGTCTATCTGCCCGTCTATTTGCGCATCTACAAATTCGCGTCTATAATCGCATGTATAAAGGAATTTACACGTAATAGATGCGCAACAGACGCACATATACATGCGTGAATACAAGTGCATAAAAAAACTAAAATTATTATTTATTTAATTTATTCTGTGCGTCTACCAGCGCGTCTATTTGGCAAATCAGACGGGCATATAGACACGCCCATAGACGCGCTATTACAAGCACCCATAGATGCGAACGGAAAATAAAAATCTCATTTTTTAAAAAAATATATTTAATTTCTTTTTTACATTTGAATTATCTAGTGCCTGTATGAGCGCGTGTACTTTACATTTTAGACACGCTTATAAACGCATGTTTTCTGCAATTTAGATGAGCGGATAGATGCGCAAAACAGAACTGAAAAAAAAAACCAGAGAGCATGTGGTTGCTTTGCTCTCACATGCTCTCTGATTTTTTTTTTCCGCCTCCCATACATCATATTGTGCATTTGGGAAAAAGAAAATGGATCTAAAAGTACGAGAATTGAAAATAAAAGTCAATGTATTTATTATAGATCAAAAGCATTTACATGGGGAGTTTAAGTGCTTGTGACCTAAAGCATGGCCACAAGCAGTAGGCTCAAAGATGGATAATACATATACAAGAAAATAAGGCCATAGAGGAGGTATGGTGCTCCTCTACAAATCTGAAGAAGAAACATCTTCGCTAGCACCACCATGGCTACTAGCTTCGCTATCCCCCTCCTCGCTATGCTCCACATTCGGGTTCGCCTACACACACAAAAGATCAAGGTTGCTTACGTAGACATGGTGGAGAAAAAGTTATAACTAGCTATACTTTTAATAGGAAAGTAAGAAAAACATACCTCCTCTGGCGAATCCTCATAGCCCGGTTGTATTGGTCCTCAGTGATGAGACCCTCCTCATAGAAGTGAAGCCATGTGGCTACGCGGTTATGGCCTCGATGGTAACCTACCTCTCTAGGAGTAGGTATCCTACCAACGATAGTAGTTTGCAAAACAATCATGATATATACAAACAATTATGAGACACAATGTTAGAATAAATTATATAAAGAATTGAAAGAAATATAAATTTAAAAAAACTAAAAATCAAAATATACTTACAAACTCTGCATCCCACGACTCTCTGTCGCCCGATCCGTAATGCGACGATCCCATGGTTTCCATTTGGATGCGTCGTGCCTCTGCGTGCTGGCGACTCTTCACTTTCTCTGCTGCTTTCTTCTTGGCTTTCTTCCACTCTATGCGGTGGCACATAGGTGGTTGGCTATAGGCACCACGCATCTCCTCCTGCCTCCGCAGTGAGTCTGTGGTGCGTGTCGTGAGGTGGAATCTTTTGTTGTGAAGCAAATCCCTCACTTTTGTGCGTCCCCAATCATCCAAGAATCGCTGACCCTCAGGATTTGGGCACCTCATATGGACTGCCCTCAACACCTCCTGCCACAAGCCGCTTTTCTAATTTTTGAAGTAGACGAAACAATCTTTATACGTCGCATGCACGATGCTCCTCATGTATGCCATTACATCCCTTTCTTCATCATCATGGAAGATGCCACCAGTATCTATAACTCTATAGTACTGGCATACAGGCTCCTCTATGTGATCTACTGGTGAGGGTGATCGCTCACCACCTCCTAGGCAATCCCCACACAAGCCTCGTCCTCCCCCTCGACTCTCCCTCCTCCCTCTCTGTCGACTACCCTCTACCTCGCTGGATGCACATACTTCTGCAAATGCACGTGCGTCAGCTGAAGCTTGTGCTTCAGCCGATGCATGTACAGGTGCTGCACATGGAGTACCTGCACGTGGAGTACCTGTAATTGGAGTTTGGGAAGTAGTACCAGGCAAAGACATCAGAGACATTCCAAACATGACGCTGAACATGTCATCTGCTGTGGGAGAGCGGCCAAGGTGTCTGGTCATCTCTCCCATGAAGTCTTCTCTACTAGGAAAACCTCCAAAAAATGCATTGACCCCTGCCGAATAAGGCCAATGTATCATTCATGTGATCCAAATCTGGGTCATTGCTAGATGAACTAGGATGCGACATCTGCAAAAAAAACACAGGAAAAATACAAATTTTTTTGTATACAAAAAATCATATATTACCTTCATCCACACCTAAATATTTCGCTTCTTCTTTCTCCTTCTTCCTCTCCTTGGTGAGTTACTCTTCCTTAACGCTTGCTTGCTGCTTGTTGTCTCTTCCCTTTGCTTCTTCTTCCTCTTGTTCTCCTCTCTCTTGTTCTCTCTTTCTTCCTCTCCTTGGCTTTTCTTTTTCCCTTCTTGTGCATTTGAAATGAAAGAAGAGATAAGTTATGAGGAGGTGACTAGTTGAGGCATGAAGAGACTGCATGTCAGCTAAACTCGAGCTTCAGAACCGCAAAAAATGCAAGAAAGGAAAGGCGCAGTTTGAAAAGAAATGATTTAAGTATGTTTTGAATTTTGACGTGTGCGTCTATTTTGGCGTGTATATGCGCGTCTAAGTTTACGTAAATGTGCGTATAGACGTGAACGTAAACGCGCAAATAGACGCTAATGTAGATGCGTATGTAAACACAAATATAGATGTACATTTAGGTTTTATCATAATTTTTTATTTTTAAGATAAGTTTTGATAGTGAATTCTTATCATAAGTTTTAATGTATTTATGATGAGTTTTGTGTATTTAAAATTGAGATCTTAGAATAATTAATACACCAGCTTGAAGTTTTTATGTAAACATATGAATGATAAATATTTTGATGTTGTCATGAATTAGGTTTAATCATGTTATAGTCATCACCTAGTACGGTGCATGCTGATGAGTCAACGAGCACATCCTCAAGTGAGGATGAAACATTACGTCTTCATAATCGAGATGCATGGCTACGACGAAAAATTAAATGCATGTGTGATCATTGTCAAGGGTGTATTTTTCGAGCACGTCGAGTTGCAATGTCACACCTCAGCATGTATGGAGAATGGGACCGAGAAAAATCACCGATATTCATTGTTTTTTTTTAACACTAAGATTGCTAGTCTATGTTACTCAATATATATCAACGTACGTGAAACTCCCTTTTGTGGTTGAGCAGGATGCGGTGCCACATCCTCACATGCTCCCTCCCGGGGGTCGAGAGGCTGCAAAACGTCGATGCGAGGAGGCAGAGTCTTCAAGAAGAATGGAGACTGTCGACCATGATAGTAGCCCTCATGAAATGCCCCATCAAGTCGTAGAGGATGAGATTTTGGACAACATGGTACACCATCTATTTTCGCAACCGGTTCAGGGGGAAGGTCACTCTACAAAGCCAGATGATCCACTATATGTAGCGTCATCTATTCCGTTGTATGAAGATTGTATATACTCCGTTCTTCATGCGTCCCTCGAGATACTTAACTTGCAAACAATTTATGCATGGAGTAATGTCAGTTTGGATGCGTTATTGAAGTAGGTATCAATTCAATTTGGCTTATGAATCATAATATTAATTGTTCTATTTTGAAATCAGACAGAAATATATGTTGGTGGTTTTTTAACTCACTTTTAAAAATATATGTAGGTTATTATCATAAATGCTTCCAAAAGAAAACAAATTGCCAACTAAGAGAGAGCAAGCAAGACATTACTTGACATCTCTGGGAGGCCTCGATTATGTCAAGATCCATGTATGTGTCAATGATTGTGTCTTATTTCATGGGATTCATGAGTTCGCACGAGAGTGTCCTGTTTGTGGCGAATCAAGATACGAAGTGGAGATGAAGTCAATGGATGTGCCTCGTAAGGTTTTGCGACATTTTCCGATTGTTCCACGTATAAAACTTATGTTCAAGTGTAAGTCTATTGAAAAGATCATGTCATGGCATGCTAGTCATCGTTCAAGTGATGGAAAATGGAGGATCCCTGCAGACACACCGGCATGGCAACATATAGATAATTTGTGGCCCGTTTTCAAAGAAGAGCCAAGAAATTTGAGATTTGGTTTAGGTATGGATGGAATCAATCCATTTGGCATTAAAAGCACATCATACAGTGTATGGCCAGTCATATTGGTGAACTATAATATTCCTCCATCCATGGCAATTAATAAGGGACATGTAATGTTGTCCCTTCTGATTCCTGGAAAGCACAATGTAAAAAACATGGACATTTACTTAGAGCCTTTGTTTGAAGAGTTAGCAATCTTATGGGAAGGTATTGAGGTGCAAGATACAAGCGCATCTGCATCCTCTAGAGATTTCACATTCAAGGCCATATTGTTGTGGACCATGCATGACTTTCAAGGATACAGAGAGTGTTCAGGTACATCTATATAACTCTATATTTGAAATTCAAGACTTGAATCAATTGCATTTTATTAATTCACTTGTTTGTTCAGGTTTAACCACATCAGGATATCATGCATGTCCTATTTGTGGTCCCTCTCTAGTTTCCTCTAGGCCATCACGTTTAAAGAAGGTTATCTATGACAATCATCATCGATTTCTTTCTCTTGACCATCCCAAATATGTTCTCCCTACTAATGGAATGACTCCACAATCTCTAACCATTCGAGATTTGAAGGAGAGATGGATTAATGTCGACAGCCACCATCCACTTGGCATGAGTCGGTAAGAAGTGTAATTCTCTCGATTGACTTTAAAGTATTTAGCATGATGAATTGTTTACATAATATATTGTTTGTTTGTTAGGTTCTCTATATTTTATCGTCTTTCGTACTGGATTGAAATCAAGATCAATCACCTGTTGGACCCCATACGCATATTAAAAAATGTTGTATCTACATTATGGGATCACTTGATAGGGGCTTGTGATTCAGTCAATGTAAGGGAGGATTTACGTAACATTGGTCGCATGAGACAAGCTTGGCCACGCATTGGACCCAGAGGAAAGATTGAGCTACCCCATGCACCTTGGATGTTGTCAAAGAATGAGGAAAAAATAGTGAAGGAACAAATATGTAGCTTTCGAACACCCACAGGATGTATGAGATGTCTCAAGGGAGCCTTCATAAAGAAAAAGAAAAGAGGTGTGGAGCAACTATCTGGTTTGAAGTCCCACGATTGGCACAAAATAATTAGGAAGATATCAGTCGGGACCCGAATGGTGTAGTCCTTGGGGCCGCAGTTGTTTCAAGAATGCTTTGAAATAATTCATCAAATTCCCTCTTGTTTCTAGCTACCTTCTCCTCTTTTGAGCACCTGGTGCTCGAGCGTCTGGTGAGGGCTTGCATGGCCAGGGTTGCCACCCCCCCAGGTGTTCCCTTGAGCCTTCGTTTTCCTAGCCTAGGAAGTTTTTGGCCTGCATCTGGGATAGTGTTTCTTAGGGCCTCTTTTCAGTGTGTACCTCTTAAGGATAGGCACATAGCACTCTAGCGGAGGAGCTTGTGCCATATGCTCCCTCCGAAGGCGGATACCATCCTTGCAGGCATGCTGCAGTGGGTGCTCACTCCATGATGGCTATTGTGAGGAAACCTGCACAAAAAATGAACCAAGGGTTAGGCCCTAAGAGGTGGGATGAAATTATTTTCATGACATCTAACCATGAATATAGTAATTAGTGGAGTAACTATGTGTAAACTTTGGGGTATGATGACTTTTTCCTCAACTAATCATTTGATCTATGAATATTGTTTACATTCAGTTCGTACTTTCTACTAGCATATCCCATTGTATATTCAAAGATGTACATGATATCATTTACAAGATGGGAGAGCTTGTGAGGTGTGTATACATTGTATTTTTTCATTATATATCTTTCAATTTCCACACAAAAATAAACAATTCTCAAATACATCCTGATAGATACGTGAGCTTGAAGGAAATTGATCCAAACAAATTGCAAGATGCTCGAGTATTATCTGTTGAGGTGGTTTGTTTGGTGGAGGAAATTTATCCTCGATCCATTTTGACTACTCAATTACATTTACTCGTACATTTGATTGATGAGATTGCTTTTTGTGGGGCAGTTCATGCAAGGTGGATGTTTTTTCTTGAGCGCTGCATGAAAACCTTAAAAGATTTTGTGAGACAAAAAGCACGGTCTGAGGGAAGCATGGCTGAGGGTTGGTTAGTGCAATCATCCCTTGTTTATATCTCTAAATATCTTGCTAAAGTGGACCCCTCTCAACCACAACTATGGAAAGATGATGAAGACTTGAGGATGATCTCTATAATACCTCAAGGAAAAGGAATGACTAAAGTGCTAACAAAAGAAAAACTTCGTAAGTTAAATAGTTTTTGTGTGCTCAATAGTGATGTAATGAGCAAATGGGTGACACTATATAATGAAGCAAGGGCAAGAAGAAAAAGCAAAAGACAAGTATTTCATACCAGATATGGACGTAATGTCTCATTTCCAAATCATCTAAATGCGTTTCCACGTCATATTGATATAGATTGGTTACATGAGGAAATGGAGAGAATGGAAAAAGAGGAAATTAATATATCTCAAGAAGAGTGGGAATACGCATGAGGTTGCTTATTAAAGGTGAGACATACTATCAATTAATTTGTTTCTATAAGTTATATTTTATATAAATAAATGATATGCTTGATCTTAATCTTTTACTACTAGTGCACATTATTCAATGCTATTTGGTGTGAGGGTAAACATCTTCGAACTCAATGTATAGATGAAAAGAGAAATACCCAAGATTGTGGTGTCCTTGCTCACTTTGAGGATGCCAATGGTACCATGGAAGGTTATTGTGGCTTGATCCAAGATATTCTGAAGCTTGACTTCAGACGATTCTTTATATATGTACTGGATGTGAAGTGGTTTAAAGAAGTGGTAACAAATGGTGAGTATTGCACAATCAGACGTCATCCAAGTGGTTTTGTAATCATTGACTCTACAAAATTTCACCAAAACAAGAATGACACATTAGTACTACCTCAACAATGCGAGCATGTATCATGCAAAAGCTAATTTTTTTATATGTATACATGTGATATATATACACAATATAATAAGTATTTAAGTTTCTTGCTTTTGTTTTTCAAATACAGGTTGTGTATCATCCAATGGTAAACAATAACCGATGGTGGTATATCATCCCTATATCTAATCGTTCAAAACCAATATATGGTAATATTACCGACATGGAGATAGCACATAACAATCCAACAATTAATGATGATGTACATGATGACACCATAATGGATGATATGCGTGATATAGTACAAGATGAACCTCGCGAGGATGTTCAAGGAAACGCAGAAGAAGACAATAATGTGATTGTCGATGATATTGATGAAGTTATTGAGCAATATAGCAACACATTTGATAGTGGGATAGACTTGTTTGCTTCTTTACCTCTTGGTAACATAGATCTAGAAGTAGATAGTTTAGCAAGGGCTGATCTCATTGAAGATGAGATGGATCATTCACTGTAACATACTTAATTTGCTTAATGATTCAATGTGTATTCTTAATTCTATGGTTTTTATCATGGGCACACGTGCATACTCAAGAATCAATAGTCAAGTTTAAAGCTAAATTGAATTTTTTATAATAAAAATGAAGTATTTTTTATCAGCTTCAAGTAGAGAAATTACGAGATACATATTGCAATGCTTGCTACTAATTGTATAATAAGGTTTCTGTCGCTTGCCACAAATTAGTTATATCAGGCTTGTCAACTGGAGGAACTACCATTCATTAGAGAGCAATGTAAAAATAATTATTAACTTTGATTTTTTAATTCAATGATTCAATGTGTATTCTTAATTCTATGGTTTTTATCATGTGCACACGTGCATACTCAAGAATCAATTTCAGGTGGTTAAATAATTATTAACTCTGGTTTTTTATTATATTAAGTCCAATTTTAGGTGGTTAAATAATTGCGTGTCTGAAGGCGCGTCTATATTAGCGTCTATTTAAGCGGATATATAGATGCAAAATTCGTGTCTATTTACACGCTCTTTTACACGCACATATAGACGCAATGATAGATGTGCCTGACTTTGCGTGTCTAACATGCGCGTCTATACCTCGTTTCTGTTGTAGTGTTCTAATGAATATAGAGAAGGAGCCCACTAGTACATTTGAGAAAGGAGAATCTAGTAAAGATAAGGAGGGTAAACCCACGGAGTCTGATAATAATGATGTGATTATTGAAGAGACTCAAATGGAGGTCAATGATGAAGGGAAAAATAGGGAGAACCCCATCATAGACCTCAAACACAGGATGACACTGAACTGACTCAGGCTGAAGAGGAGGAGCTACCAGATGGGGGAGACATTACCCTAAGTCCCCCTTTAGGGAAAAGCCCAAGAAAAGAACTGGGGCACAAAACTCTAAAAGAAGATACTCTAGAGTAGGGCAGAGTGCTAGTAATCCATTTGGTCAGGGTAAAGAAGCTAGTAAGCAGGGAAAATCTAAAAAGAACTAGATTTACTATGATGATGGACAAACTAAAAATCATTTCTTATAACACAAAAGGGCTGACAAACCCTAAAAGGGCATTAATCATTAGGGAATGGCTTAAAACTAATGCCATTGCCCCTGATATAATATGCCTACAAGAGATTAAAGTCACTGAAATCCCCCTACTTAAGAACTTAGATAGAGTATCAAGAGAACACATATGGTTCACAACCAAACACACAAATAGGAGAGGGGAGGCCTGCATGGGGAATCTCATCAAAGCTGAATGACAAATTGCTCAAAGTCACTCGTGATGATAATGCTAACTGGGTTGCAGTGTACTTCAAGGATAAAGATGAGTTTACAATTGTCTCTATTTATGTACATAATTCCTCTATGGAGAGAGCTAGAGTTTGGGATACCTTACAGGTAATTAGCTATCCCATCATTTTGGCTGGAGATTTCAACATGGTGGAAACCACCAAAGATAGGTATTTGGAAAAGGACATAGTATTTCAGGTAAGGAAAAAGATAAATGGTTAATTACTAAAGCATTTCATGGTCTTACTGATGTCAGTGAGGATTTGGGGTTCATTTAGGGAAATAATCAAAGTGACTGTCACTTAAGAAAGGCAAGGCTTGATAGGTTTTATGTTTCAGCAGGGCTGCTGACCTCATATGTCAATTATAGGTCCAAAGTCCTAGATAATATTGTGTTGTCAGACCATAAACCCATTCAACTTGTCCTTTCAAATTTTGGGCATACCATTAAGGATGGGTGGTTTCATACAGACCCTAGGCTATTCAAGAACCAGAATGTAAGAGACACTCTTTGCATGATATGGTCTCTATCCTTTCAACAAGAATGGTCACCTGCCCAAGCTTGGACAAGAGCCATTAGAGACACCCAACAATACCTTAAAGAGGTTAAGCTACAGCAAGTTAAAAGTACAAGGATTAGTAGAGCAAGAAAATATGCTGAATGTCAAACACTTGAAATAAGGGTTGACCAAGGGAAAACATACCTTCAGCCTCAGCTGCTAAGGGTTAAACATGAATTGAGGTTAGCTGAAGAGAAAGAGGCCTCTAATAATCAACTCTTTACTAGGCATTGGTGGGCTGGAAAGGCTGACAAACCCACCAAAGAAATGTTTCAGATCCTTAAAAAGAAAAATGACAAAGACACAATCCCCCTGCTAGAAGAGAGGATGGAACTTATGCCAAGAACAATGGGGAGAACCTCCTTATTGCCAAGGAGTTCTTCTCCAAAATGTTTAGTACTCCTAGGGAGAGCAGTTTGGATGACACTGCAGCTAAAGCCAAGATAGCAAGGGTAAGGAAGAAGGTAGTACCTTCTAGCTTAGCTAGCATCCTAGAGGGGGACATCACAAAAATTGAACTAAAAGACACCATAGATTCTTTAGCAAATGGAAAGAGCCCAGGGCTTGACGGTCTGCCCAATGAATTCTTTAAAGAATTCAAAGACTTCCTTATTCATCCTTTACTAAGAGTCTGGAGAGAGTCTCTCAAGTATGGGGCTTTGCCACATATTATAAATGAAGGAGTAGTAAAACTAATACATAAAAGATATGAGAAGGAAAGCCTAACTAATTGGAGACCCATTACTTGCTTGACCTCAGCTTATAAAGTATTTGCAAAAACTCTAGCTAGAAGATTATCAAACCATCTAGATAAG
Organism: Lygodium microphyllum; assembly: GCF_053477565.2. Taxonomy (NCBI): domain Eukaryota; kingdom Viridiplantae; phylum Streptophyta; class Polypodiopsida; order Schizaeales; family Lygodiaceae; genus Lygodium; species Lygodium microphyllum. Next base: position 180,911,580 of record NC_141135.1, read on the forward strand.
TGGATCAGAAAGGAACAAAAAGGTTTTATAAAAAGAAGATTTATACTTGATGCTATCATTGCTCTTTGGGAAGGCATTGAGCATGCTCAGAAAGAAAACCAGGATTTTGTCTTCTTCAAAATTTATTTTAATAAGGCATATGACAGGTTAGAATGGGATTTCATACTACAGTCCCTTCAAGATATGGGACTTGGTAAGAGGTTTATTGAATTTGTTAGCACCCTGTTTGGCAATGCATCCACAAGGATTGCAGTCAATGGACAAATGACAAACTCTTTTTCTCTTAGAAGATCCATTAGGCAAGGCTGCCCCCTGGCTCCACTCCTGTTTGCCATTGCTGTAGACTCTCTAGGGTGGTTAATACAAGATGGCGTTGATAAAGGAAATATTCAAGGAATCAAACTTCCAAATAAAAAGGATATGGTACTTAATCAGTTTGATGATGATACAAACATCACAGTCAATAATGATCCTCTTTCCCTTGTTGCATTTTGGCAATGCCTATAAATTTTATGTAGAGCTTCAGGGTCAATCATAAATCCTCAAAAGACAGGAATTAAAACCCTGATATGTCCCTCTCTCAGGTGGCTGATAGAAGCTGGTTGCAAAGAAATAGAATCTGGTAAAGTTTTCAGGTTGCTAGGTATTCCTATGGGCTTTGATGTGACTATGAAGCAAAGGTGGGACTGGGTGATAGATAAAATAAATAAAAAATTTGAGAAATGGAAGGGCTGTCAACTCAGTATGGCAGGAAGAGTGCTTGTGCTGAAACACATTCTTATCCCTTCAACAATATATTTTCTTGCATGCTAGAAACGTCCCTCAAAGACAGGCATGAAACAACTTGAGAGGTTGGGCAGAAATTTCTTATGGAGTGGGGATGGTGATAAATTCAAGGTACCTAAAGTGTCTTGGAAGATACATACAACACCCAAAAATTTGGGAGGGCTAGGTCTTCCTAATCTTCATAGCCTGGTTGAAAAGCTAGCGGCTAAGTGGATTGCAAGAAGCCTGAACAGAGAGAAGGAAGATTGGATAAACCTTCTGCATGCTGCAACCAAACATTTCCAAGTGTCAATATGTTCCAAGTGGAAGGGACTTGATCCTCTAACAGTAGCAATAAGCCCTGTTAATATAAAAACAAAAAATTATTCTCAACTAGCCAAAGGAATTTGGGAAGCCTCGTTCAAATACAAGGGTCTCCTTAGGCCTTCTTCCCAAATCAATCTCACACACCCTTGGAGCTCCAGAGATTCTATCTGGTTCAGCTTCTTTCATGGAGCAATAGAAGACCAAGAGGCCAATCTGGCTTACAAACTATATAAAAGGGGGATTAAAACTTGAGGTGACATATGGGATTATAAAGACAAAAACTGGATTCAAGAGGAAAAGTTGGGTGAACTGTTTAACCTTAAACAACATGAAATTGATTTCTTAAGGGGAAGGAAAATGTTATGGGACCAACATAGAGCAAAAGGAATAAATCTCAACCAACAATTCAACCACAGAGGGGTGTGTTTGCAAGGAGACAAGTCACTACTTCCACTGCCTGATCTTAAGATAAACAATGCTCAACTGTGCTACAAACTTAATGCTAGATGGCATATTAATTGGAATGTAGATTAATGGAACTACAGATTCAACAACCTGTGGTCTACCTTTATTCAGCCTAAAATTTCTTGTCTCATGTGGTTGATCACGGTGAAAAGGCCTCTAGACCAATAGAGGCAGACCACAGATTCAATAACCTATGGTCTACCTCTATTCAGCCTAAAATTTCTTGTCTGATGTAGTTGATCACGGTGAAAGGCGGCCTTTGGACCAATGAGAGGGCTCTGAAAGTTGGCATAGGAAATGGAATATGCCAAAGGTGTGGTATCTAGGTCAAATCTATCCCTCATTTGTTTCTTAATTGCTCTCAAAATACTAACATATTTTGTTTACTGCAGGTTTTAATCTTGAAGTGGCACCCCACTAAGATCACTTGGAAAGAATTATTGTTAGGGGAAATTTATGGTTTACCCCCCCTGTCTGGAATTGGCTGAGAAGCCTCTACTTATGGAACATATGGATATGCAGGAATAAAATGGTATTTGAAAAGCAAATTGCTGATCCTCTCTGGGGTTTTAAGTCTGATTTGTTTTTGTAGGATGAAAATGATGCAAAGAAGATCATTTAACAAAGTGAAGACATCAAGAAAGACATCAAGAAAGAAGATCAGGAGATGGAGGTGGCAGCCATGCTTGCAGAAATTAAAAAAAAGGCTGCAGAGTAGAATCATGAAAAATGAAGAGAAGACACCTTGTCTAGAGACTGCAGTAATAGAACTAAGTTTAGGAAAATAAAAGAAAAGCTAGCTCATGCTTTTTTGGACTTGTTCAATGATAAAGATATGGTCTTTTTTTATCCAGGTTGCTCCCTTGTAATGGAGCCTGAACTTTTACATATCTTGTAAATTTTCCTTTTAATACATACTTAAAACTTCCTTTAAAAAAAACAAAAAAACAAAAAACAAAAACGCAGATAGACAGACCATTTAAATATCGGATCCAGCGCCTCCTATATAGATGATCGCGCTCATGCCTGAAGGCTAATAACAAGAGAAATTAATTGCTAGTGCATGAGTCGAAGGAGGCGCTGAGCATTCGCAGGCAGCCGGCGCCGCTGGGTGGAAATCGAGTCAAAGGAGTGACGTTGCCGTTCTAGGAGCGCAGAGCGCCCTTGATGTGGCATGTGCCGTCGCCCACCACGACGATTCGGTCGGCTTTGACCATGTCTTGCGTCCACCCGGTACAGGCGGCCACCAAGTCGCAGGCTCGGCAGGAGGGCACTTGTTCAACACTGTCACGTACGGCCTGGTCACAAGGTACGGCTCATCCACCTCTTGATCGTTTTCCTTCCGCATGCCCAGCTGTATATCTACGTCCGACACACTGTATTGCTGCTGCACGTCGTGCTGGGCCTCCAGCTCCTTCCGCATCACCTGTCGTCCAGCTGGCGGAGCAGTAGCAGTAGCGAATTAAGTATTTTAATGTACATCACAGCTATTGACACTAACATTATTATGTATAATTATATATTATATATTAAGCCTCGTCGATCGTAATGAATGGTCGTCGTTGATGTTCGCTAGACCAGAACACGAGAGAGACACACACGCACACACACACAGAGGAGCAGCTTATTTATATTACCTACCGTTGAAGTCCCTGCTTCACCAAGGATGACGATCATCATCGTCATGGCTGCCGCCACCAGGGCAAGTACACTGCGCGACGCCAAAACTCTTCCTCTGGCTGTCTGCTGGACGGGTCGACGAGCCATCGCTGACAGGTAGCCTCCTGTTATAATGAAACGCTGAAACTACACCACCTTTCACCAGTGCGCTTCTATTAGTTACTCTGAACAAGCAAAAACGAAAGCGCAAGCGAAACATGCCCTTCTTTTATACATAACTAGGATCCTCGGGTGGCGATCAAAGGGCGAGTTCCCAAATCCTTGATTACTAACACGGGTGACCGACATTTTGGCTTAGCTTATTCTCACTTTTGGTAGCTTGCGAAATTTTCCCTGCGATGAAATTCTCTAGTTTCACACAGGATGTTTACAAAAGATTATGTTGTAATGTGTGGACAGACAAGAAGAACATCAAGGAGAACAGTGTGCCAGGTGCCTTCTTGTATTTTTTCCTATAGGATGTATTACTATTGTCCTTTCATGGTGTGGCCTTTGTTTTTGTATTGAGGGCACATGTTGTCTTGCATGGGATCTCTACTCATGTCGTGAGTGCATAGACACTTGCACACACACACATAAAAATCTTATTAGTTGTGGTTACATGATGTTTAAAATGACTATCAACTCTTTTTGTCATGATACAAGGAATGTAACCATTTAGGACCTTTGAAACCCATAGAGTTTAGTCCGAACAAGGAAAATGTGCATATACTACATTCTAATAAAAATAGGCTAGGAACCACTCCATATATGTGTAAAAAATATAGGATAATAACATCTTTGACCATTATAGTCATTTTGAAAATTGCAAAATATTTTTTTAAATTAGACTTATAAACACTCTCCCAAAATCCCTCCTCCAACTTATCAACATACTCATTGATGATCTTGGATGGAATATTTGAAGCCCATTCGGGAGCCTAAAGAGGGATGCGCAAGGGTGCAAGGGTTATGATCTAAAATACACCACACAAAGATACTCTTACATGTTAGTTAATCTCTGAGGTTTTGGCCATCTCGAAAAGAGAGTTTCAAGATCATTTCCAAGAAGTCCTGAAGAAAAAAAGACATACATTTCCTACTACTGATACATAAAGAGTTTTGATTGGGGAGTTGGATGAGGATGAGGATGAGGTTATGGTTGAGAATGCTTCTATTTTTCCACAGACAAAGAAGAGAGTTCAGTCTATGCATTATGCTGAAACTGATGAGCCTATCTTGGTACCGCGTAGTCATTTTTCACGGAGTCATTGGGTTAGGGCAATTACAGAAACAATGATAAAAATTGGAGAGAAATAGGTGCCTTATGTTGCTTTGGTGGATCATGGTTCAGAGATTAATCTCATAGTTCATGGAGTTTATGAAAGTAATAGATGGCTTATGGATGCAAAGCATGGGTGGCGTATGAGAGCCGCCAACAACATTGCAGGTGATTTGTATGCTGCCTCTCCCAGTGTTAGGATTTCTATTGGAAATGTAGAGGAGGATTTCCATTTCTTTGTGCAGGATTCATATTCTTACTCCATAATCCTTGGACATCCATTCATCACAGAGATGCGCTTGGAGACGAAAGTAATGGATGATGGATCTGCTTATGCATGGATTCGCAGTAAAGATTGTATGAGAGCAGTCCAATTTATGACTGTCTATGTAAATCATGCTAGAAACAGGGATACTCTTTGAGATGTGTCTTTGCCCACTGTGAGGGATTCGGGTTTTCATTAGGTACCGCTGTTCCGTGAGACGACGGTGGTACAGAGTAGAGGAGATTGGAGTTCTCGCCTCCTGGCAGCAGTGTTTTCTCCTCCGATTTTGTTAGAAATTCAGAAAATAGTTCGATGAGTTCTCAAAAGATTTCTAAGTTGCCTAGAGCTGCCAGGCAGTACATATGCAGGAAGGAGAGAGATTTGAAAAATGCAAATATTCTAGAGGGTGATGAGCATATAGATGGGATGTATGATAGTATGGTTTGTGCAGTTACGATGACAGAGATGGAAAATATGCTGAAAGCTTATATGCAGAGTTGTCTCAGTAATGTATCAGTACAGTCCCTGGACACGTTTCATGAAATTTCAGATTTTGTGTCACAAATACAGTCAGAGGCTGAGGTGACTCAACAAAAAGTGTTGAGAGTTGAAGAAAATCAGCAAATAGAGTTTCCGGCTGATTATGATCAGCCTACAGAGACACAGAGGGTTGAAAACTTTCAGCCAACAGAGTTTACTACTGAAATATTTCAGCATCTAGAGTTTAGGGATGTTCCTATGCAGTCCATAGAGCAGAGGGCTGAGGAAATTCAGCCACCAGAGGGCAGAATTACTGATTTACAACATGATTTGAGTAATGGAGAGGATCATAATGAAGCAGGGTTGACACGAAATACAAGACTGTGGATAAGAAGGTGAAGTCGGTAGCTAGACCGCTTCCACCTGACAGTGATCAGCAAATAGAGAGGGTTGCCAAGCAGCCAATTTTGAGGAATCCAGAGTATATAGGCCATAAATTTTCAGCAGAGACTCTTGTTGAATTGAAAATTGGAAATGGTGATTTCTTGCTACCCTCAGAGAAGCAATGCTTTCGGGATATACTTGAGCAATATGAAAGGGGGTTTGCTTTCTTTTTGCATGAGATCGGATGTGTGAATCTGGATATTGTTGCCCCTATGGTTATCTTTACTATTCCTCATATTCCATGCAACCTCCGACCTATTCTAGTGCCTAGGGTACACCTGCCAAAGCTAGTTGACTTGTTGAATGAGAAAATCAGGATAGGCATTCTAGAGCCGTCATCTGCACCATACTCAAATAGGTGGTTTATGGTTTCAAAGAAGAATGGTACTCTCCAATTTATATAGGACATGCAGCCAGTAAATAGAGCTACTATCAGGAATGTTAGTATAGGTCCAGTTGTGGATGAGTTTATAGAAGCATTTGCTGGACGTGCCATCTATTCTTTAGGTGACTTGTATTATTCAGGATATGATCAATTTCAGCTGGCCTTGGAAAGCAGGGACATAACCACTATGAGAACTCCTATTGGGCTTTTCATGATGTGTACCTTGCCTCAGGGTGCCACTAATTCTGTTGCGCATATGATGAATGCCATGCATAAGGTCCTTCGTGAGTATATACCTCAGCTTACCATGCCTTTCTTAGATGATGTGCCCTAAGGGGTGTGCAGAAGAAGAGAAGAATGAGAGTCTAAATGAGCAGGGATGTAGATACTTTGTGGCTGATCATATTTCAGCTTGTGAAAAGATTTTGGCTAGGCTAGAAGAAGTGAACTTGACACTATCACGGCAGAAATTTGTTTTTGGAGTAAATGAGATCGTCATTGTTGGACATATGTGTAGGTATTATGGCAGGAAACCTTCACTGAGAAGGTGGATGCTATAGGAAAGATTACGGATTATTGTTCTACCACTTCAGAGGTACGGAGATTCATTGGAGCCTGTGTGTTTTACATGATTTGGATACCTCATTTTGCACACACAACAGATTGTTTATATCAACTGCTTCGAAAGGAGCAGAAATTTTATTGGGATGAGAGCCACACTAGAGTCATGCGGAAATTGAAGAAGTTATTGCAGATTGCTCCTACTCTTAGGAAAGCGGATTATAATTGTGGAAGGCCTATTGTATTGACACTTGACACTAGTCATTGGCATAGGTTGGGCTGTGGGTCAAGATGATGCAGATGGAAATAGGTACGCTATTCGGTTTGGGGCGCAAGTCCTAAACAAGAGAGAAAGGAGGTATCCGCAAGTCAAGAGGGAATTACTGGGAATTGTTATGGCTCTCAAATGTGACAAGGAGTATTTTATTGGAGCCCTAGTTGTGGTAGAGACAGATTGCTTGCCATTGATAGGTATGATTACGAGTTGCTCTACTCCGAATATAGCTATGCTGAGATGGATTGCATACATCAAGTCATTAAATACAGAATTTAAACACATAGCAGGGAAATATAATTTAGTGGCAGATATGCTGTCTAGAACCAGATATGATGATGAGGAGACACTACTTGCAAAAGAGGATGATGTAGAAATTTCAGCCGCTATGGTTGATCATGTTTGCCATGTCTATGATATTGTGGCTTTAATAGAAGAACTCTATGTTGGAGATTGGTTGTAGATTGGCAAGTACCTTAGTACACATGGAAAAGAGATGAATGGACAGATGAAGAGTTCAAGAAGATCAGAAGAAAAGCCTATGGTTATTTTCTCAAGGATGGATTTCTTTGGAAGCACCCGAAGAAAAGAGTTGGATTATTATTGCGGGTTGTCCGCAATAAAGAGACCCAGTTACAGGTGATGAGAGAGTTTCATGAGAGTCCTTGGGCTGGTCATAGAGGAGTGTGGGCTACTTATGAGAAAATCAAGGAAAAATATTGGTGGAAAGGCATGTACAGAGATGTTTCTCGCTTTATAGAGATTGTCAGATGTATTCCGTAGTGCGTCATCGAGATGAGCTTCATCCAACCTATCCGCTAGACAAAATTAGTAGACCAGAAAAACTGTGCGGGGAGGAAAAGCTCCAACACCATATTACAGAGAGATGGCAGTCATTATATGGGTGTACAGGGAAAATAAGAGTTTCTATTTTCTTGTGGCTGCTATTGGACACACTAATCAGAGTGGCAAAGAGCTGATACAGTCCACCTTTGAGCCGAGCTCTCTCCACACCTGCTTTGATTGCCTCATCCTTGATGAACTTTCATACTTGCACATTGTGGAAGGCATAGATTGAGCCTTGCTTTCTTGCGGGATATTATCCTGTTCTTAGGATTATTAGCCACCACTGAAGAAGACAGAGAAGAAGAACATGCATTACAATAGAAGCATCGGTCCTAGTCCTGTTGGAACCCACCATCAGATATAACGGGAGGCCAATTGATCGCGACAGATAAGGATCTTACAGGAGATATCATGAAAGATCACCTCCAAGACACAACAGAAGGAGTCCGATAAAGAGATCTCCACCAAGGTATAAGAGAAGTCTCACCCAAAGTCCAAGTCAGAGTAGAAGTTTGTCTCGTAGTGTTAGTCTAGTTAGTTGCCGCAATTGTGACAAGAGGCATCAGTTGCTGTTCTATCTGGAAATCCTAATTTTGAGGGCAGGGTCCATCCATTGACCCATGCTAACTATTTGGCATGGCCACCCCTTGTAGTTGCATATGCTCTGGTTGGAACTATGAGTCTCTGAATTAGAGAGGATCTCTTCTATAAATAGCTTGTTTATACACTGCTTTTAACTCAAGGATTGGGTTTGGTCAAACAGTGGGCTGTACAAATACTTGGATTTGCAAGGTTTCACTCTTGTAGGTTATGGGTGCACCACTTGCATTGGCAACTCTGGAGAGTTACATGAGTCTGTGGGGCTGCTGCAATTATAGATAATGATATTATTGCTGCTACAGCTATTCTGAGGGTTGAGACATACAGAATTGTTGTCCCAGATTGGGTTCAGAATTTTCAGAAGTTATGTGAGGCTGTGGATAAAATTCAACTAACCCCATTCAAACCAAAACAAGGAGGGTAAAAATTATCACAGATGAGAAGGCAACTACTATGAATGCTCCAGCGGCGGCTGACGACTTTGCTGTCATGCATTGAAGCTGTGTAGGGCTACACTAATCACCATTCTCACTTCTATTCAGTCTCTCCTGACGGATCCGAATCCTGCAAGCTCTGCAAATCAAGAAGCTCCCTCATTATACCAGAATGACATTGCCTTCTACAATAGGAAAGTCAGACAGTGTGTTCGCAGATCATTGGAGTCATAACAGGTCTATACCCCGTAATTCTATTACAGAGATCAAAAGCTTTCCTTAAGCTTTGGCTTTTGATATGTTTCATGCAATACAAGGTTAAATTATACAAGCTTAATCTGGGGACTTTAGAGAGTGGAGAACGTGTTGTGGAGGTTGCCACTGCAAGCTAATTTGGCTTTCTATTCGTCTTCAGTTATTGGCAGAAATAAAAACAAATACTTGGCATCATTTTCACATCTTGCTTATTCGCTTGATTGATCTTCTATCTTGGAATTTCTCAAGAACCTCTGTGGTCGCGACTTTGCTTTCGAAAACCCTTCGACAATGCACCTGAGTCCAAAAGCCAACACTGTGCATACATAGAGTGTATCTCTATCGTCTGGGAAGCACTAGAAGAAGCTGGAAGGATATAATCATCATCATCAACATCCTTAGGCTGCATAACATTGATCTCTTCAATTTTAACACTGGACTTTGCAAGCACTATGCTGCTATCAGAAGACTTATCCTGCACTTTGTCTTTCCCCTTATCTTTGCCCCTTTCATTGTGCAGTTCATGGAATTGTGGCCTAATATGGGCCTTTTTCTCACAATGGTGACAAGTAACATCTGCATTTCTGCCATGGGATTTGCTACGTGACTTCCCACAAGACTTGGACCGAGATTTCTGAGAATCCCGTCCACGGTCACTGCCATTGCCATGCTTTCCATATCCATCATTCCTGCCTCTAACTGTCATAGCATGCGACATACGAGAGGCATCCAAATTCTCACGGTTAACCTCTTCCTGCAAAAGAGTAATCTCAACATTAGATAATTTTAAGGTAGCAATAGAGGCACATAATGCAGTGCAGAATACATCCCATGACTCATTAAGAGTACCAAGCAAGAAAAGAGGAGAGACATCCTCTGCAAAAGTGATGTCCTGCAAAGTCAAGTTCTTGAGCATAGCATGGAACTAGCTCAAGTGAGCAGACATAGTCACATTCTCCTTCATGTGTAGATCCATAAGCTGCTTCAGCCAATACATCTAACTCGCTGGACTTTTCTTGTCATAGAGATTCTTGATTTTATCCCACAAGTGCCATGCACTCTATTCTTCCTCAAATATATTGTAATGAACATGTTCTGTGAGAGATAATATAATAGTGGACTTGCATAACTCATCAAACTCAAGCCATTCCTCATCTAGCATAGTTGCATGCGGATGCCCACTCAACCTCAATGGTTTGATCTGTGATTTCTGCACCAACACCTGCCAAATCTAGCTCTTCACTAAGAGTAATTCGTACCATCAAGCTTAGTGATATTAAAAATAGCATGATCAGTGGACGAACTCACCATAATGTAGGCTGGAATACTGTAGACAGTTCAAAACTGCTTGCTGTTTAATGCAGAAAATGATAAAAAAGTTACCAAAATTGAGAGAAAATGGCGAGAAAAGTGTAACCAAAGCTGTTGTCCACCAAGTACTAGTGAAACTACATCATTTCAAAATATTTCAATACGAAAAATATATGTCAGTCCATATATATATATGCTTGCTGTAATAAATTATAGATTTCAATAAATGAGAGCTAACAATGCCAAAATCGGATCCCAGGTCAATCAAATACTCCCAAGACCAAAGCCAGCATCATGCGGGCATAACATAGGCATATGACAGTCGATAAGCATGAATCCAACACCCAAACATATCATACAAACATCTGCCAGTGAGTAGGCACACCCCCTAGTCAATGGGGCAAAGTGTTCTTGCCACTACCAAGACTTAACACAAGTAGGTGTTAGATCACAAAGAGAGGGACCCAAAGCAAAGAGTCAGCTCATAAGCATCAGAGGAACCAAGACATATGAACCATGCATCATCCTGAAGGGTAAAAGATCCCAAATAGTCTCAAAGCGCAAAGAGCATAGACGGCCTGCTCAATGGCTGTCAAGCATCCAAAGATGCTCCCACTGGCACAAAAGTCGTAAATATCAAGCAACAAAGCATGTACAAGCACCAGTGATGACAAATGTCCAAGATCAAGCATCAATGGTACATCTCAGACATGTAGGCGGTAGAGCATCCATATATAGCATCCATAAGCATGTAAGACATCAAGTACATCCCAAGATACAACTGTGGCAAGCCAATAAATAGCTCAACTAAGCTCCGTGAATCCAAGGTCAAGCCAAGACCAAGCTCCAATGGCAATAGGCTCCATACAATGTAACTAGCATGTAATAATGGCATAGGCTAAGCATGTAACATACATGCCATAAGTACATCCAAGACGTAGTATCCAAATTCTTTGCAAAGCGATCTCAAGCTCAACCAACTATCCCAATCAAAACCAAGCTCTATGTCGAGCCCCAAGTGTCAATACATCACCACATATGCCCGAAAAGCATAGGCATAAGCATACATGAGTAAAATGACTTCAGCCCAACTATGTACAGCAGTGATTTACTGTTTAAAACTGAGAATTTCAGCACCAAAATCAGCTCCAAATGGTTTCCAAACAATAGGCATACATTCCCCTAACATCCGGGCATCAAACGGGACCAACTGGGCATCAAATGACAATGCCAAACAAGCTATCAAAATGTCAATGTAACATTGTCATAAACTGCCTATGGACTATTATGACAATCCCAAAACAGTGTTAAATCAGTCCAAATGCTATGTCAACACATCAACCATCAAAATCAAGCATCAAAGCATGTTCATATGCCCGAAATGGAGACTTTCCAAGTGCCAATGGAGGGGGAGAGTTGTTGTTGTGATTGTCAATACTGAAGACACATATGGGAGGGCTGTGTGATTGTGCCAATAGTAGATGCTGGTCCTAGGGCTGCAAGAAATGGTGGCCAAGCTTTGGAGGGGTCCGGTTAAAGCCAAGGAAGGCCTCAAACAAGCTCAGCAAGGGGAGAGCAGCCCACATATGAAATGAGAGCTGGGAGTGTAATGGCTGCCCTGTTTCAAGAGGGCTGAAAACTAAGGTAAACCCTATAAAGAGTGAAGCAATACCTTTGTGTCAATGCCCTGATGGTGCCTGATCAATAGTCCGAGAAGAAGCTCGGGAAGCCAGGGAGTGACGGGAGCTCAAGAGAGTGAGCTATGGCTGTCGGGAAGGAGACCTAATGCAAGTGGGGAGTCAATGGGAAGTTGAGAATGCCACGAGCCAAGCTTAAGAGTCAAGATGCCGTGCTCTAATACCAGTTAAAAGGTGAGAAGGATCGAAGCTTGCACTCGAGAGCTATGGCGGGAGAGCAAGAGCAAGAAAGAGAGAGACAAGAAATGGGAACTCCAACAGTCACAATGTGTGACCATGCCTTCCTTTATTCAAACTGTCACTAAAAGAATAAAGAATAAAGTGACGGTAATGGGCGCCCGCCACCTGTAGTGTGCAGTGGTGGTGACTCTCAGTGTAGTAATACATGGGCAATTAGGCGGAGGCACCTTTACCCCCAACACATAAGATGGTTTAGTCGACCCATCTGACCATGTTATAAACCTTCCCTAGGCATCCAAGGACTGTGTCGGATAACTCCCATATCATGCAACTCGATCCACATAGATCACCTTTTTGTCTTGTGGTTATATAGATCTCATCTTATATACATGTCCAATGTCCAAGATCACACATGGCTTCTCCTCATAATGGGAGTATTATAACTTAGAATATCGTGGATCTTTGGTGGAAACTTAAAAGGATGGGGCATTGAGTATATCTAACAACCCCCTTTAATATCCACCCACACATGAACTACACCCTTGGCTTGGGTCTCTAAAGATGAACTCAAAGTAGATTCTTTGTAAGATCTCTAGTGAAGATATTTGCTCAATTCCCCTCCATTGGATAGCATATAAGTTCTACTACCCCATCCTAGATCAAATCATGCACATAGTGTCACTCGATTTCAATGTGTACAAAACCCTAGATTTTTTACAATGGCAATGAAACTTTTATTGTCACATCCTAGCACAATTGGATCTTCATCTTGCACTTCCATATGCCATAGGATTCCCCTTAACCATATTACTTCACATGTGGCAAAACTAGCTACCTTTGTACTCGGTAGAAGACAATGCTACTATTAGTTGTTTCTTACTTATGAAAGATAAAATTCCTAAATACAAAAAGAAATAATATCTACAAACTAATTTTTTGAAATCACTTATATCACCTATCCTCCCATATTCCACAGGATCCCCCCTTAATCATATTGCTTTACATGTAGCAAAACAAGCTATCGTGTACTCTTCTTCAGTAGAAGACAATGACACTCTTGATTGTTTACTGATCCAAGAGAAGATTCCTAAACCCAAATTAAAGCAATATCTAGAAGATGATTTCCAAGAACCATTATCACTTGTCTAGCGTGAGTCAAAGTTCTCCACAAGAAAAATTCTAAAATTTTATGTGATACCATAGTTAAGAATTTCCTTCAAGTATCTAAACACTTGCATCCATACTTTCTAAGGATTTTCTTGTGATTTTTTTGAGAACCTAGTCAAATACCAACAAAGAAAGTGATATGTGGAGACTAGTGTTGCATAAATACATGAGACTGTCCACCAACCTCTTTTACCTCCCAATGTCTACTAGTGATGATGTATCTATAATGGATAACTTCCCATTGACCTTTATAGATGTAGCTATCTCCTTGCACTCAATCATGCAAAATGCTTTCCAGATCTTCCATGTATACTTCTTTTGAGAGATGAAGATTCTGTTAGGCTCTTGCTAAACTTCAATCCCCAAACAATAGTGAAGCAAGTCCAAGTCTGTCATTTCAAACTTGGATTTCAAAGCCTTTCAAGTCTAATGGGTAATATATTCATGGTAACCTATAATACGAAGGTCATCTACATATAGGATAATCACTATATACTTTTTACCACCCTTGTAAATATACAATTTAGCACTTGAGGCACATCTATTAAATTTTAATTCTAAAAAGAAGTTATATATTTGTTGTTTGCACTATGCTCCAAGGGTTTGTTTTAATCTATACAATACCATTTAAACCAAATTTTTACCTTAATTACAAACTTTGTTCTCAAAATGGGGGGACCTCAAAACCTAGTAGGTAGAGCCTTGTGCACTTGAGGTCACTACAAGGGAATGGGAAATTAAAGATGCCCATTTTTTATGTAAAATATCACTATCACTATTTAAGTCACTAATTTTTATTTGCAATGCAAATAGCAACACAAATAGTGACGTCACTTTGAGAAAAAAAAGCGTTGAAAACACGAGCGAGAGAGCTTAAAACTTTGAGAGGGATAGCGAGAGGGAGAGAAAGAGGGAGAGCTCATCATTGCCTCTACCACCTTCGTCATCGTACGATGTCGAAGGGTTTTCGAAAGCAAAGTCGTAACAACCACTGAGGTTCTTGAGAAATTCCAAGATAGAAGATTAATCAAGCGAATAAGCAAGATGAGAAAATGATGTCAAGTCTCTATTTTTATTTCTGCCAATAACTGAAGACGAATAGAATGCCAAATTAGCTTGCAGTGGCAACCTTCAGAACACGTTCTCCACCACCAGTTTCATAATTTCTGCTGATTTGGACTGATCCTGCATCAGAATTTTCCCCAAAAGAAATGCGAAGCCTTGACTTCTTTGAAGAGGAGCTATTCTTACTTACAACTGATTTCTCTTTCTTGTTGCAAATTGGTTCATGCTTACATTCCAACAACTGTTTCGAAGACTGATAAGACAAACAGCATGATGCCAAATGGGTATTGGACAACAGAGGTAAATGTTGGTTGTTTAGTATAATATTATAATAACAGTGGAACAGATTCCAATGTAGATTGGAGTACGCGCACTCACAGGAAAGTTCATCTTAAAACAAGTAGCCTCTTGCAAAGCTTGTTTGTTTGGGCATGCACTGTATCTCTACAGCAAGGCAAAAGAAGCTTGTTTAGAATAACTAGCTATAACAATTTTGGTTCCAGAATAAAACCAACCATATATGCCAGTGCTCAAAATGAGAGGATTTTCCCACCCATGCAATTCACTCTGCCCAGCAGCCTTGACAAATAGTAGCCCAAGTTCATGATTAGGAGCCCCATGGTGTTCATCCGTCCATTTACAAGCCCCCCAAACTCTCGCAAGTTTGTCTACACTCCCAGTAACAAACACAGTACCACTAGCATTAAAAGCACAGCAGAGGATTTGAGTTTCTGATTGAGAAGTTTGTGGGCCAGAAGTGGAAACCTTTGATCCAGTTTCGTGACCCTCTAACTTTGGTGCATAAATCCGTGCATTTACCGATGAATCACGTGCATCCCAAATGCGACAAGTGCCATCATCAGAAGCTGAGAGAAGATGATGCTCACAACCCAGACGTGAACTAACAACAATTGCTGTCCCTGCACTTGTATGACCCTTCAGGATAGATACAGGTAACCCATCCTCATGACTGCGATAGCTTCGAAGACAAAATCCTGTTGCTGTTGAGTATCTGCATATGAGAATATCCTAGTTTGCAACAGTTTTTGATCAATGTAGTACACACCATGCCCTCTTGCACTGCAAATCGTACATGGCATTTTTGCTTTTCTTCAATTCCCAGACCCTCCTATTTCCGTTACTTCTTTTTCTAAAGCTCAGAACGAATTGCCGCTGAAGTAGCTATTTTTCTTCCATACAGAAAGCACTTCTATTGGCGTCACTAACAATTCTATAAGAAAAACTACCATGACATCTGAGTCTAGATGGGAACTCTTGCAAAAGAGATCCACACATATCAATACATTAAGCTTGATTTGCATCTGCATGTCCTGAGACAATTCTAAAACCATTGAACCCACTGTTGATTTGACCAATCCTTTTGGGCTCTTCCTCTAGTAATACATAAAGACATACTGCCTCTGCAAGCGCAGCACCTTCCTCATCCAATCGCTACTCTTCTTCCTTTTCCGTGAAATTCAATCCTTGCTTTCAGGTATTACTCCATGATACCTTGTGTTGCTTGTCACAGATACATCAGGCCAACTTAATGTAGTAGTAACACAAAACATCCATCACTGAGGGTTTGCTGTTCTGTAGAGCTTCTCCCCTGTCAGATACACTGTGCCTTCTTCCTCCTAGGCCCTACAAGACGCTCCTCTTTTTTTGGAAAAGTGACCCCTCCCACAATAGTAGAATTCCCTAAAAATCACTAGCCTTTCAGCATCATGTAGAAAAGTAAGACCTCTGGCCGCACCAATAGCAATCTTCATTCTAACTGCCCAAGATAAAATTTTGTAGTACCCTTTCTAAACAGATGATTCTCTAAGCTTCCACGAGGCATGAACTCATACACAAGCAATCTCTGGTCATCCTCTGCATAGAAGACAATCAATTTGACAAGATTGGGATGGTGAAGTGCACCCAAAAAAAATATACCTCTACCATCCATTCTTTGTGTCCCTGTTGCCCTTCTCGATTCAACCTCTTGACTGCTATCACCATCCCTTGATGGTGTGTAGGCATGAATGTTCGCTCATCTATACCCTTTATACACACTGCCACAACCTCCCTCACCAAGTAGATTATGAGGCTGGAAATTCTGAGTTGCAGTCCTCAAGTCTGCATAAGTGAATGCATGTTGGGTCCCTCCACTTGCATCCCCAGGTTGCCCAAATGTTATTGTTTGAATATTCCTCATTGCATAGTTTATCGTGAGATCAAGAGCACAGAACGTAGCCATGTCACCCCCCATAGAATGTCCTGTAACCATAATGTCCAATCCTTCCACTTCATCAAGTATAGACATAATTGCACCAACTACTCTTGTACGAAGGGCGGTATTATGGTAGGGTGTATAAAATCCACGATGTGCCATTGCACCTGTAACTCCTGGATAATTCAGATCAAGCTGCTTAAAATAGAGATCCTCCATCTGGTTTTGAATACTATTCTCTTGCACTCCACGGAATGCAATCACAATTGCATTCAAGTCTTCAGCAAGCCCAACACAAGCACCAGAGAAGTGTACTCCACAAGTATTTGAGCAAGTGTATGGTTGTACTGAAAGCCATCATCATAGTCATGAAACCTTGTAAGTTCCAATCTTCATCCATCTAGAATAGCTGGCACTAGGCCTAGCAGAAAGAAGCACCACACAACCTTCTATATAGCTGACCTGATAAGGCACTCCATGCATTTGAATTCATCGATGTAGTGATCGTTCCTTCTTTTCACCCGAGAATTGAAAGCCGAGAAAAGCCATAGAAGACATCGCATGTCCACCATTGTTAAAGGAGGATCTATTAGGTGCAACCCCACAGCTGAAAGGAAAGGCAGTAGAAGACCCCTCTCTCTACTATACTGCCCACATAGAACAAAATGCAAACACAACGACTAAGTATGTACAAAGTAACAAATGTCACACACACAACTTTTTGGTGGATTCCACACCTCGGATACGCAGCAGTATGACATCCACCCCCTCTGATCCTGCGCATCCTCTGAATGGGCGAACTACCCATGATCATTATTGTCAAGATCCACGAATAGATCAATCTCTTCATTGTGTATTTCTGGTATATCAGCAAGATTATCTGTCATATCATCTGTCTCTTCTACAGGAGTTTCTTCTCATTGCTCTTCTCTTGCGAATTCTTCCAATGCATAATTCTCATCATCTCTTTTCTTGAAAATCTTGATTCTTTTTCCTGGAATGGGCACTCTAAGCATTGTCCCATCCAATTCTGTCAGCTCATATGTTGTATTGTCAAAGACATGTTTGACTATGTACCGCCCAAACCATCTTTTCACCATCTTTCGAAGTGGAGTATGCTGATTTTCAAGGCTGCTATCAAAGACTAATACCCAGTATCCCTCTTCTATTGCTCTAGGCCACAAGCAATGCCTGCTGTCAAACCTCTCCTTATTTCTAAGTCTAGCAACCTTCAACCTGTCGATAGCTAGCTAAATATCCTCTGGTCTTCTCTCCAACTGCCGGATTCGAAGAGCTAAGAGCTCCTCTCTCGTCAAATCTTCGTGCCAAGGTAAAACTGACCAAGTTAAAGCACAAGTCTCAGTCAGCATAACTAGTTTCTGACCATACATCAACTCTACGGGCATATATTCTATGGTAACACTGTGAGTTGTACGATCAGCCCACAAAGCAAATGGTAGAAGTCTCGGCCATTCTCCAATCCGTCCTCTGCATGCTTTGGCTAATGCTTTCACTATCGGCAGATGCCCTCTTTCACTCTTTCCATTTCCCTTTGGATTGTATACTGTGGTTAGAGTCAACTTGATTCCTAGTTGAGAGAAAAACTCCCTAGCTTCATGTGCATCTAATTCACCGCGATCTGCAGTGATCTTACCCACATAGCCATACCTGTAGAAAATTTATTCCAATAACAACTTACACACTGCACTACCAGTCTTCGTTCTCAAAGGTCTACCCTCAACATGATTGGTAAGATCCTCTCTAGCCAAAACAATATACCTCATTTTCCATAGACCCATCAACATAGTAACCAAGTCAACTACCCACTCATAATGAATGCATACCGAATAGGTCGGATGAAGCTTATCTCGATGACTCACTATGGAATACATCTGACAGTCTCTGCAAGTCTCTACAAAGCAAGAAACATCTCTGTACATGCCTTTCCACCAATATTTTTCCTTGATTTTCTCATAAGTAGCCCATACTCCTCTATGACCAGCCGAAGGACTCTCATGAACTCTCTCATCACCTATAACTAGGTCTCTTTATTGCAGACAACCCGCAAGGGTAATCCACCTCTTTTCTTCCAGTGCTTCCAAAGAAATCCATCCTTGAGGAAATAACCATAGGCTTTTCTTCTGATCTTCTTAAACTTTTCATCCGTCCATTCATCTCTTCTTCTTAGTGTACTAAGGTACTTGCCAATTTGCAACCAATCTCCAACATAGAGTTCTTCTACGAAAGCCACAATATCATAGACATGGCAAACATGATCAAACATAGCGGCTGAAATTTCTGCATCATCCTCTTCTGCAAGTAGTGTCTCCTCATCATCATAACTGGCTCTAGACAGCATATCCGCCACTGGATTATCCTTCGCTACTATGTGTTTAAATTTTGGATCTAATGACGATGTATGTAATCCATCTCAGCATAGCTATATCCGGAGTAGAGCAACTCGTAATCATACCTATCAATGGCAAGAAATCTGTCTCTACCACAACTGGGGCTCCAAGAAAGTACTCCTTGTCACATTTGAGAGCCGTAACAATTCCTAGTAATTCCCTCTTGATTTGCGGGTACCTCCTTTGTCTCTCGTTTAGGACTTTTTCCCCAAACCGAATAGCGTAAATATTTCCATTTGCATCATCTTGACCCACAGCCCAACCTATGCCAATTGGACTAGTGTCAATTGTGAATACAATAGGCCTTCTGCAATTATAATCCGCTTTCCTGAGAGTAGGAGCAATCTGAAATAACTTCTTCAATTTCCGCATGGCTCTAGTGTGGCTCTCATCCCAATAAAATTTATGTCCCTTTCAAAGCAGCTGATATAAACAATCTGCTATGTGTGCAAAATGGGGTATCCAAATCCTGTAAAACACACAGGCTCCAATGAATCTCCGTACCTCTGAAGTGGTAGAACAATACTCCGTAATCTTTCCTATAGCATCCACCCAAAATCTTTTCACAAGCTGAAATATGATCAGCCACAAAGTATTTGCATCCCTGCTCATTTAGACTCTCATTATTCTCTTCTTCTGCACACCCCTTAATGGACACATCATCCAAGAAAGGCATGGTAAGCTGAGGTATGTACTCACGAAGGACCTTATGCATGGCATTCATCGTATGTGCAATAGAATTAGTGGCACCTTGAGGCAAGGTATACATCCTGACAAGTCCAATAGGAGTTCTCATAGTGGTTATGTCCCTGCTTTCCAAGGCCAGCTGAAATTGATCATATCCCAAATACAAGTCACCTAAAGAATAGATGGCACATCTAGCAAATGCTTCTGCAAACTCATCCACAACTGGACCTATACCAACATTCCTGATAGTAACTCTGTTTACTGGCTGCATGTCCTGTATAAATCAGAGAGTACCATTCTTCTTTAGAACTGTAAACCACCTATTTGAGTATGGTGCAGATGAAGCCTCTAGGATTCCCATCCTGATTTTCTCATTCAACAAGTCAACTAGCTTTGGCAGGTGTGCCCTAGGCAGTGGAATAGGTCAGAGGTTCCATGGAATATAAGGAATAGTAAAGATCACCATAGGGGCAACAATATTCGGATTCACACATCCAATCTCATGCGAGAAGAAAGCAAACCCCCTTCCATGTCACTCAAGCATATCCTAAAAGCATTGCTTCTCTGAAGGTAGCAAAAAATCACCATTTTCAATTTTTAATTCAGCAAGAGTCTCTGCTGAAAATTTATGGCCTATATGCTCTGGATTCCTCAAAATTGGCTACTTGGCAGCCCTCTCTATTTGCTGATCACTGTCAGGTTGAAGCGGCCCAGCTACCGGCTTCACCTTCTTATCCACAGTCTTGTATTTCGTGTCAACCCTGGCTTCATTATGATCCTGTCCATTACTCAAATCATGCTATAAATCAGCAATTCTACTCTTTGATGGCTGAATATCCTCAGCCCTCTGCTCTATGGACTGTATAGGAACAACCCTAAACTCTGGATGCTGAAATATTTCAATAGTAAACTCTATTGGCTGAAATTTTTCAGCCCTCTGTGTCTTTGTACGCTGATCATAATCAGCTGGAAACTCTGTTTGCTGAATTTCTTCAGCACTCAACACTTTTTGCTGAGTCACCTGAGCCTCTAACTCTATTTGTGAGACAAAATTTGAAATTTCATGAAACATGTCCAAGGACTGCATTGATACATTACTGTGACAACTATGCATATCAGTTTTCAGCATATTTTCCATGTCTGTCATCGTATCTTCACAAACCATACTATCATACATCCCATCTATATGCTCATCGTCTTCTAAAATACCTGCATTTTTCAAATCTTTCTCCTTTCTGCATATGTACTGCCTGGCAGCTCTAGGCAACTTAGAAATCTTCTGATAACTTATCGAACTGTTTGCTGAAATTCCAACAAAATTGGACGAGAAAACACTGCTCCCAGGAGGCGAGAACTCCAATCTCCTCTGCTCTGTACCAACGTCGTCTTGCGGAATAGCAGTACCTAATGAAAACTCGAATCCCTCACAGTGGGCAAAGGTGCATCTCAAAGAGTATCCATGTTTCTTGCGCGATTTACACACAGAGTCATAAACTGGGCTGCTCTCATACCAACTTTATTGCGAATATGTGCATAAGTAGATCCATCATCCATTACTTTTGTCTCCATGCACATTTCTGTAATGAATGGCTATCCTAGGATTATGGGGTAAGAGCATGAATCCTGCACAAAGAAATGGAAATCCTCCTCTACATCTCCAATAGAAATCCTGACACTAGGACAAGCAGCATACAAATCACCTGTAGTGTTGTTGGCGGCTCTCATATGCCACCCATGCTTTGCATCCATAGGCCATCTATTACTTTCATAAACCCCACAAACTATGAGATTAATCTCTGAACCATGATCCACCAAAGCAACATAAGGCACCTGTTTCTCTCCAATTTTTACCATTGTTTCTGTAGTTGCCCTAGCCCAATGACTCCGCGAAAAGTGAGGCGCGGTACCAAGATAGGCTCATCAGTTTCAACATAATGCATAGGCTGAACCCTCTTCTCAGTCTGCGGAAAAACAGAAGCATGCTCAACCATAACCTCATCGTCATCCTCATTCAACTCCCCAATGAAAACTCCCTGTGTATCAGTAGTAGGTAATGTATGTCTTTTCCTCTTCAAGAATTCTTGAAACTAATCTTGAAACTCTCTTTTCGAGATGCCCAAAACCTCAGAAATAGTAAAAATCACCTCACTGCCAAGTATCTTGTCATTAAATATTTTCTTCATGTCCGTAGATGTCTCAATATCGGACATCAATCTTAACCCTGGCTACTTTCTCTGTCTAGGCTCTTGCCTCTTTTCTTTCTTTTGAGTATCTTCCATTTATCATTCAGGCCCTAGTCTCAAAGACGGCCCTATAGTAGGTGGAGTAACAAACTCACCCCCTCTAGTCTTTTTAGCTACGTTTGGATTCTCTTCATCTCTCTTATGCTTCTCCTCAACAAGTACATCTGCTTCCTGAGACTTAGCCAAGTAGGCATAAATAGTGTACCTGTCAACAGGCGAATCCCAACCTGTCTCTGATCTGATGCTAGAACCTGCACTAGTCAAAAAAGTCTGCTGAGTTTTCCCTTTGTTTGCCGTCTCCATAGCATAGGTCCATAATGCTGAATGACTCTCTGAACCTTTCTCAATCTGGACTCCATATGCAGAAGCATCTCCTCTAGCTACCACATAAGAAGTACGCGTAGCCATATCATCTACTAATTTCTTCATTCTGCCTTTCCCAAAATTGGTTGCAAGCAGAGCTCTTGTTTCAGACAACCAGATCTTGCCATCTTGTCCCCAAAATACCAAATTCTTCCTCCTTGCATCTTGAAAAGATTCACAATCCCTGCAATGCTGATGGTCTGTACTATCACACCAAATACATCTCAATCTCTCCTAGGTGCACTAGGAGCACTTCTAGGTGCACTAGGAGCACTAGAAGAAATAGTAAGCACAGTCAAAGCAAACTGCTCTTTCAATTTTCCCACCAATTCTGCTTTAACTGACTCCAGTGTCAAATCCGTTATGCCTTTGACTATGTCATCAAGAGAGGAAGGAACCGATGGAGTGGATGGTTTTGGAGAAGAAGGAGCCAGCATCGGTCTTGGAATAGGAGGAACAGAAGGATTGAAAATAGTAGGCACTGGCATAGGCCAAGTAACTTGCTGAGGAAGAGAAGAAATGACAGGGATAGAAGCAGACATAGGAGGAGAAGATGGCGTCGGTGTCATGGATCCATTCTGTAGGCAAGTCTTCCATATCCGCCTCTTGGTCAAAGTCGAGACCGCATCCTGGGCATCTTGCCAATCTCTTTTAAGACCCATAGGCTTCATGTGATCCTCAAGAAGCTTTCCTAATTCCTCCTAAAGAGCAGGATCCGTATCTTGCAAGAAAAGCTCAACTTTCTCAACATCCAATGCTCTTTGTTCAATGGCATCAAGCTGACTATACCTCTCTTTAAATTTTCGTATCAATTCTGAAGGAGCTAGACCTTTGTTTGGCATGTAGACCCACTCTCGGAATGACTGCCGTGTAGCCATCCCAAAGTCCTCAAGAAAATACTCCTCTTTTAGGGCCTTCTTAAAATCTTTCCAATGAGAATTTTGAAGGAAAAGATCAGTCACCTTTACCCTCAAGGCAGGTGTGACAAGGGGAAGAAAATATTTACTCATAAGTCCTATCGGTATTCCAAAAAATCCCATCTTGATCTCATACATCTTCAAATAAGCCAATAAATTACAGCCATCAAATAGCTTCTTTTCATTCTCAACTACTTCAATCGCTTTAGTCGCATATACATAGACATATTCTGCAAAATCTGCTTTACATCATTCGTAGAAGTACTTGAAGTAGAAATCGATGATGAAGCTGAAGTAGAGGAAAAAGCAGGGATCGTAGAAGAGGCTGAAATTGATGCTGAAGTATCTCCCATCTTGAAATTTAAATGCGACGCTTTCATGTTGGGTTCACCAAAGTTGTCGAAGGGTTTTCGAAAGCAAATTCGCAACAACTGAGATTCTTGAGAAATTCCAAGATAGAATATTAATCAAGCGAATAAGCAAGATGAGAAAATGATGTCAAGTCTGTGTTTTTATTTCTGCCAATAACTGAAGACGAATAGATAGCCAAATTAACTTGCAGTGGCAACCTTCACAACACGTTCTCCACTACCAGTTTCATGATTTCTATTGATTTGGACTTATCCTGCATCAGAATTTTCCACAAAAGAATTGCGAAGCCTTGACTTCTTTGAAGAGGAGCTGTTCTTACTTACAACTGATTTCTCCTTCTTGTTGCAAATTGGTTCATGCTTACATTCCAACAACTCTTTAGAATACTGATGAGACAAACAGCATGATGCCAAATGGGTATTGGACAGTAGAGGTAAATGCTGGTTGTTTAGTATAATATTATAATAACAGTGGAACAGATTTCAATATAGATTGGAGTACACGCGCCCACAGGAAATTTCATCTTAAAACAAGTAGCCTCTTGCAAAGCTTGCTTGTTTGGGCATGCACTGTATCTCTACAACAAGGAAAAGAAGCATGTTCAGAATAACCAGCTATAACAATTTCGATTCCAAAATAAAACCAGCCATATATGCAGTGCTCAAAATGAGAGGATTTTCCCACCCGTGCAGTTCACTCTGCTACTAGCAGCCTTGACAAATAGTAGCCCAAGTTCATGATTAGGAGCCCCATGGTGTTCATCCGTCCATTTACAAGCATCCCAAACTCTCGTAAGTTTGTCTGCACTCCCAGTAACAAACACAGTACCACTAGCATTAAAAGAACAATAGAGGATTTGAGTTTCTGATTGAGAATTTTGTGGGCCAGAAGTGGAAACCTTTGATCCAGTTTTCTGACCCTCTGACTTTGGTGCATAAATCCATGCATTTACCGATGAATCGTGTGCATCCCAAATGTGACAAGTGCCATCATTAGAAGTTGAGAGAAGATGATGCTCACAACCTAGACGTGGACTAAAAGAAATTACTGTCACTGCACTTGTATGACCCTTTAGGACAGATATAGGTAACCCATCCTCATGACCATGACAGCTCGGAAGACAAAAGCCTTTTGCTGTTGAGTATCTGCATATGAGAATATCTTGGTCTACAACAGTTTGTTATCAGTGTAGTACACACTAGGCACTCTTCGCTGTCGAAGGATTTATGAAAGCAAAGTTGCGTCTTCAGAAGACCTTGATAAATTTCAGGATAAAAGATCAAATAGATGAATAAGCAAGATGAGGAAATAAGGCCAAGTAACAATTGTATTACTACCAAGATGTTTACAAAATATAAGATGAATTCAGATGTAATTAGTCCACCGATTTTTGGCCACTCGATTTAATTCTGCAGCATTTGTAGATCCTTTTGCTATAATGATCGTATAGATCTTCGAAGCTCCTTCTTACACATCAGCATGAGAAATAAAAACACAGGCGAGCTTCTCTTGACAAAATAAAGACAAGTATTCGTTCCAGAATGAGAGAAAGATACAGGTTTACTAACACAAGTTGGTTTATTTTTCCCTTTTTGTCTTTCTTTAATGGCTGAGAACTCCAAGATTCAGTTAGAGCTGCCCAATGCTGGCTACCATAGCTAGGTTGTTGCTTCAGATGCATCATAAATCAGAACTTCTTTACATGCTTGCCAGAGACCAGCAAGAATTTATAAGCATAGCTACAGATGGCATATGACTTACAAATATGGCCATGCAACTGACTTAGAAGTTCATGGATTCAAATTGCCCTTTATTGTCTGTCCAATATTGAAAATCAACCCTGAAAGTACGATAAGGCAGCTAGATTTTGCTTTTACTCTTATGCAAGTAGAGAGCTTTGTCAACTAAAACAGCTAAGTGTATTTCTTCTCTGCCATAGTTCTGGGTGAACATAATCAGCATTGGCTGCTATGTCCAGGGTTGGCCTCGACTATGAGCAAATTTCTAGAGCATTGTGCAGTGGATCAGAACATGACAAAACTGTGAAAGCTTCTTTGTGGTAGATTTTTCAAGCACAAGCCACTGTATCTTGAGGTGAGCTTTGAAGCAGCTTTTAGCTCCAGGGCATTGTTGTCGAGATCGGCATTCTGCAGGTTGTTTGCATCTCAAAGTCCGCCATGAACACATTATCGGCACAACAGGGCCTGAGCAAAATGACGATCAACAGAATCCAGACAATCCTCCATCTGAGTTCAATCCCGTTGTCATGGATGATCAGATTCAATCTGTCGTCATCGACAATCTTCAAGTGAATCGAGTCCTGATTATTTATGGGTTATTGAATTCAAAGGGGCGGCAGGTATACTCTATGCGGATGAATTATTTCAGCTACGGGGCGGCAGATACACTCTATGCGGATGAATTCTCAGCTACAAATTAATTTTCCTGAACAGTACCCCATTGAAGCTCCTCAGGTTTATCTTTCTACCACCTGCGCCACTGCACCCTCACTCTTCCGCTATAGCTGTTCCAACATCAATTACATCCCAATATCCTTCGAAGTTGCAGGGTTCTTCATCGTTTCCCTAGTCGATTCCCCTCTGTCGCTTGACAACAGTCGATCCTTCTCCCAATACAGTGCGATGGCCTCCCATCCTCCTTCTTTCCTCTTTCACAAGCGCCGTGCAGCCCAAATGCAGCAATCCTCCTCCTCCCGAAGACCATCCTCCCACACTATTCTCCCAGTTTTCCTCATTCCCCTTCAGAAAACTCGCATCTCTTCATCCTCGCCATAATGATCAGCAAGGACCCTTCAATTTCACGTAGGCGTCTCTGTTCTTCTCCACTCCTGAATTGTCTTCTGAAGTTGTCGAGCCTCTCTGTGATTAAACAAACTCTTTCCTTTCCTTCTTTTCCGTAAATCTCCCTCGAAGTTGTAGAGAGCCGTCCCTGATTGTGATTCCCCTCTTTCTGCGTTGTTCAGGCCACCGGCATCTTTATATCCTCAGAATTTGACGACCTCCAGTTCTCCTTCCACATGAAACAAACGTCGTATTTTTGCTCTTTAGAGCTTCAGCATCTACCTACTCTCTCTCTCTCTCTCTCTCTCTCTCTTTGTGGATCTCTGAGAATTGTCTATCTCTCTCCATCTCTCGTCGATCCTCTCCAATGCTTTTCTGTTCTTTTCTTGAACTGCAGAATCTTCCCTGCCTTTCGAATCCGCTTTTTCCCCCCCAAAATAGCCTTTTGCTTTTCTTCCATTCACTATTCACAATCCCCTTCCGCTTAATAAAACGGCTGGTCCTGCACTGACCTTGTCAAACAGCCCATGTAATTATAGTGTTTAATAGTTGGACAAATACCACACTCCTTGTCCATAGATCCAAAAGACAATAGACCTTTATCTATAAAACGTGCATGACTACAGACAGCGAGAACACTAACAAAAGTGATACTATCTGGCTGAATACCTTCAATTCCATTAGTTGAAAAATATTCAGAGCATCCTCACAAAGCCCAGATTCAGCATTGCCAAGGATACCCCGAGATTAGAGCATTCCAAGAGACAACATTTGGTATTTTATCAAACAATTCTTCTGCTTTTGCGAATGCACCACACTTAGCATACATGCTCACCAATCCATTGCCTAGCACAATAGCATGAGTTTCCATTAGCCCCAGCCTCCGTCTCAGCATGTCAAACAAGTTCCAAAACAGTATGACCCTTTAGTACCCTTCACTTAATACCAAAAAGATCCACTTATTCCATATGTAAAAGTCTTATTTGCTGACTGTAATATAGTTGAAACCCATGTCCAATGGCTGACAACATCTAGACAAACACCCTCTAATTACATGTGATGATGATAAATGATCCATGTTCAACATAACCTTTTTGGTGGATTCCACATCTCGAATGCGCAGCAATTTGACATCCACCTCCTCTAATCCTGCGCATCCTCCAGATGGGCCAATTACCCATGATCGTTATCATCAAGATCCACAAATAGATCAATCTCTTCATTATGCATTTCCGGTATATCAATAAGATTATTTGTCATATCATCTGTCTTTTCCATTGGAGTTTCTTCTTGTTTCTCTTCTCTTGAAAATTCTTCCAATGCATAATCCTCATCATCTCTTTTCTTGAAAATCTTGATTCTTTTTCCAGCAATAGGCACTCTAAGCACTGCCCCATCCAATTTTGTCAGCTCATATGTTGCATTATCAAAAACATGTCTGACTATGTATGGCCCAAACCATCTTTTCACCATCTTTCGAAGTGCAGTATGCTGATTTTCAAGGCTGCTATCAAAGACCAATACCCAATCTCCCTCTTCTATTGCTCTAGGCCGCAAGCGATGCCTGCTGTTAAACCTGTCCTTATTTCTTAGTCTAGCAACCTTCAACCTGTCAATAGCTAGCTGAATATCTCCTGGTCTTCTCTCCAACTGTTGAACCCCAAGAGCTAAGAGCTCCTCTCTCGTCAAATCCTCCTGCCAAGGTAAAACTGACCAAGTCAAAGCACAAGTCTCAGTCGGCATAATAGGTTTCTGACCATACATCAACTCTGCAAGCATATATCCTGTGGTAACACTATGAGTCCTACGATCAGCCCACAAAGCAAATGGTAGAAGTCTCAGCCATTCTCCAATCCGTCCTCTGCATGCTTTGGCTAATGCTTTCACTATCGACGGATGCCCTCTTTCACTCTTCCCATTTCCCTCTCGATTGTATGCTGTGGTTAGAGCCAACTTGATTCCTAGCTGAGAGAAAAACTCCCTAGCTTCATCTACATCCAATTCACCACGATCCGCAGTGATCTTACCCACACAACCATACCTGCAGAAAATTTCCTCCAATAAGAACTTACACACTGCTCTAGTGGTCTTCGTTCTCAAAGATCTGCCCTCAACATGATTTGTAAGATCCCCTCTAGCCAATACAATATACCTCATCTACCATAGACCCATAGGCATGGTAACCAAATCAACTACCCACTTATAATGAATGCATAGCGGATAGGTTGGATGAAGCTCATCTCGATGACGCACTACCGAATACATCTGGCAGTCTCTACAAGTCTCAACAAAGTGAGAAACATCTCTATAAATGCCTTTCCACCAATATTTCTCCTTGATTTTCTCATAAGTAGCCCACACTCCTCTATGACTAGCCCAAGGACTCTCATGAAACTCCCTCATCACCTGTAACTGTGTCTCTCTATCACAGGCAACCCGCAAAGGTAATGCGCCTCTTTTCTTCGGATGCTTCCAAAGAAATCTGTCCTTGAGAAAATAACCATAGGCTTTCCTTCTGATCTTCTTGAACTCTTCATCTGTCCATTCATCTCTTTTGCTTAGTGTACTAAGGTACCTGCCAATCTGCAACCAATCTCCAACATAGAGTTCTTCTATAGAAGCCACAATATC
Source organism: Lygodium microphyllum (assembly GCF_053477565.2). NCBI lineage: Eukaryota > Viridiplantae > Streptophyta > Polypodiopsida > Schizaeales > Lygodiaceae > Lygodium > Lygodium microphyllum. The sequence continues at coordinate 180,940,679 of NC_141135.1, forward strand.
ATAGACATGACAAACATGATCAATCATAGTGGCTGAAATTTCTGCATCATCCTCTTCTGCAAGTAGAGTCTCCTCATCATCATATCTGGCTCTAGACAACATATCTGCCACTGGATTATCCTTCCCTGCTATGTGTTTAAATTCTGGATTTAATGACTTGATGTATGCAATCCATCTCAACATGGCTATATCCGGAGTAGAGCAACTCGTGATCATACCAATCAATGGTAAGCAATCTGTCTCTACCACAACTGAAGCTCCAATAAAGTGCTCCTTGTCACATTTGAGAGCCGTGACAATCCCCAGTAGCTCCCTCTTGATTTGCGGATATCTCCTCTGTCTCTCGTTTAGGACTTTCGCCCCAAACCGAATAGCATACCTATTTCCATCTACATCATCTTGACCCACATCGCAACCTATTCCAATTGGACTAGTGTCAACTGTCAATACAATAGGCCTTCCACAATTATAATCCGCTTTCCTGAGAGTAGGAGCATTTTGCAATAGCTTCTTCAATTTCCGCATGGCTCTAGTGTGGCTCTCATCCCAATAGAATTTCTTCCCCTTTCGAAGCAGCTGATATAAACAATCTGCTATGTGTGCAAAATGAGGTATCCAAATCATATAAAACACACAAGCTCCAATTAATCTCCGTACCTCTGAAGTAGTAGAACAATACTCTCCAATCTTGCCTATAGCATTCACCTTATCAGGTGAGGGTTTCCTGCCATAATATCCACACATATGTCCAACAATGACAACCTCATTCACTCCAAAAACAGATTTTTGCCCTGAAAGTATCAAGTTCACTTCTTCTAACTTGGCCAAAATCTTCTCACATGCTGAAATATGATTAGCCACAAAGTATCTACATCCCTGCTCATTTAGATTCTCATTCTTCTCTTCTTCTGCACACCCCTTAATGGGCACATCATCCAAGAAAGGCATGGTAAGCTAAGGTATGTAATCACGAAGGACCTTATGCATGGCATTCATCATATGCGCAATAGAATTAGTGGCACCTTGAGGCAAGGTACACATCCTGACAAGCCCAATAGGAGTTCTCATGGTGGTTATGTCCCTGCTTTCCAAAGCCAGCTGAAACTGATCATATCCTTAATACAAATCACCTAAAGAATAGATGGCACGTCCAGCAAATGCCTCTGCAAACTCATCCACAACTGGACCTATACCAACATTCCTGATAGTAACTCTGTTCACTGGCTGTATGTCCTGAATAAATCGGAGAGTACCATTCTTCTTTGGAACTGTAAACCACCTATTTGAGTATGGTGCAGATGAAGGCTCAAGGATTCCCATCCTGATTTTCTCATTCAATAAATCAATCAGCTTTGGCAGGTGTGCCTTAGGCACTGGAATAGGTCGAAGATTCCATGGAATATGAGGAATAGTAAAAATGACCATAGGCGCAACAATATCAGGATTCACACATCTAATCTCATGTGGGAAAAAAGCAAATCCCCTTCCATGTCGCTCAAGCATCTCCTGAAAGCATTGCTTCTCTATGGGTAACAAGAAATCACCATTTCCAATTTTCAATTCAACAAGAGTCTCTACTGAAAATTTATGACCAATACGCTCCGGATTCCTCAAAATTTGCTGTTTAGCAGCCCTCTCTATTTGCCGATCACTGTCAGGTGGAAGCGGTACAACTACCGGCTTCACTTTCTTATCCACAGTTTTGTATTTCGTGTCAACCCTGGCTTCATTATGCTCTTTTGCATTACACAAATCTTGCTGCAAATCAGCAATTCTGCACTCCAATGGCTGAATATTCTCAGCCCTCTGCTCTATGGACTGCATAGAAACAGCCCTAAACTCTGGATGCTGAAATATTTTAGTAGTAAACTCTGTTGGCTGAAAGTTTTCAGCCCTCTGTGTCTCTGAAAGCTGATCATAACCAGCTGGAAACTCTATTTGCTGAATTTCTTCAGCACTCAACACTCTTTGCTGAGTTACCTCAGCCTCTGACTCAATCTGTGACACAAAATCTGCAATTTCATGAAACATGTCTAGGGACTGCACTAATACATTACTGTGACAATTCTGCATATCAGTTTTCAGCATATCTCCCATCTCTGTCATCGTATCTACACAAATCACACTATCATACATCCCATCTATATGCTCATCATCCTCCAAAATTCCTGCATTTTTCAAATTTTTATCCTTCCTGCATATATACTGCCTGGCAGCTCTAAGCAACCTAGAAGTCTTCTGATAGCTCATTGAACTGTTTGCTGAAATCCCAACAAAACTGGAGGAGAAAACACTGCTGCCAGGAGGCGAGAACTCCAATCTCCTCTTCTCTGTACCACCGTCGTCTCGTGAAACGGTGGTACCTAACGAAAACCCGAATCCCTCACAGTGGGCAAAGGTGCATCTCTGAGAGTATCCCTGTTTCTAACATGGTTCACACACACAGTCATAAACTGAACTGCTCTCATACCATCATTACTGCGAATCCATGCATAAGCAGATCCATCATCCATGACCTTTGTTTCCATGCGCATCTCTGTGATGAATGGCTGTCCAAGAATTATGGGATAAGAGCATGAATCCTGCACAAAGAAATGAAAATCCTCCTCTACATCACCAATAGAAACCCTAACATTAGGACAGGCAACATACAAATCACCTGCAGTGTTATTGGCAGCTCTCATACGCCACCCATGCTCTACATCCATAGGCCATCTGTTACTCTCATAAACTCCACGAACTATGAGATTAATCTCTGAACCATGATCCACCAATGCAACATAAGGCACCTGTTTCTCTCCAATCTTTACCATCGTCTCTGTAGTTGCCCTAGCCCAATGGCTCCGCGAAAAGTGACTACGCGGTATCAAGACAAGCTCATCAATTTCAGCATAATGCATAGGCTGAACCCTCTTCTCTACCTGCGGAAAAATGGAAGCATTTTCAACCATAACCTCATTTTCATCCTCATCCAACTCCCCAATGAAAACTCCCTGTGTATCAGTGGTAGACAATGCATGCCTTTTTCTCTTCAAAACCTCCTGAAACTGATCCTGAAACTCTCTTTTCGAGATGCACAAAATCTCAGAAATAGTGAAAGTCACCTCACTGCCAAGTATCTTATCATTAAAGATTTTCTTCATGTCCGTAGATATCTCAATATCGGACATCAATCTAAACCCTGGCTACTTTCTCTCTCTAGGCTCTTGCCTCTTTTCTCTCTTTTGAGCATCTTGCATCTGTCGATCTGGCCCTGGTCTTGAAGACGGTCCTGCAGTAGGTGGAGTAACAAACTCACCCCATCTAGTCTTCTTAGCTGCATTAGGAATTTCTTCATCCCTCTTATGCTTCTCCTCAACAAGTACATCTGCACCATGAGACTTAGCTAAATAAGCATAAATAGAGTACCTGTCAACAGGCGAGTCCCAACCTGTCTCTGATCTAATGCTAGAGCCTGCACTAGTCAAAACAGTTTGCTGAATTTTTCCCTTGTTTGCAGTCTCCATAGCATAAGTCCATAGCACTGACTGAGTCTCTGATCCCTTCTCAATCTGGACTCCATATGCAGAAGCATCACCTCTAGCTGTCACATAAGAAGTACGTGCATCCATGTCATCCACTAACTTCTTCATTCCACCTTTACCAAAGTTGGTAGCAAGTGGAGCTCTTGTCTCAGTCAACCAAATCTTACCATCTTGTCCCCAATATACCAAATTCTGCCTCCTTGCATCCTGAAAAGATTCACAATCCCTGCAATGCTGATGGTCTGTACTATTGCACCAAATACATCTCCGATCTCTCCTAGGTGTACTAGGAGCACTCCTAGGTGCAGTAGGAGCACTAGAAGAAGTAGTAGGCGCAGTTGAAGCAAACTGCTCTTTCAACTTTCCCACCAACTCCGCTTTGACTGACTCCAATGTCAAATCTGTTATGCCTTTGATTATGTCATCAAGAGAGGTAGGCACCGATGGAGCATATGGTTTTGGAGTAGAAGGTGTAGGCATCGGTCGTGGAACAGGAGGAATAGGTGGAGTGGAAACAGTAGGCACTGGCATAGGCCAAGAAACTGGCTGAGGAGGAGAAGAAATAACAGGGATAGAAGCAGGCATAGGAGCTGATGATGGTGTAGGTGTCATGGAACCATTCTGTAGGCGAGTCTTCCATTTTAAGACCCATAGGCTTCGTGCGATCCGTTTTAAGACCCATAGGCTTCGTGCAATCCTCAAGAAGCTCACCCAATTCTTCTTGAAGAGCAGGCACTACAAGATATAGACCTTATAGCGACGTTTAAAGCGACGAAAATACAAACAACAAAATTTGCCCCCGTCGTCGGAAAAAGCGTCGTTATTGACGACGCCATGGTATCGTCGCTATTTGCGTCGCTATATGCGTCGCTATTTGCGTCTCTATATGCGTCGCAAATTTGCGTCGCTATATGCGTCGCTATTTGCGTCGCAAATGCGACGCATATAGCGACGCAAATAGCGACGCATATAGCGACGGTTGCAGAGAATTTGCGACGCTGATAGCGACGACAATAGCGACGCCTGCAGTAAATTTGCGACGCAAATAGCGACGGTAACAGAGGAAAAAAAAAATTTGTGGCAGGGCAGCAAGCTGCCCTGCCACATATAGCACTGTGTGCTGTATGAGAGCCATACAAAATAGTTTCTGCACTGCTGCATACAAAGCGTTTGCAAACAAAAAGAATCTATACTGAAATCATAAAACTGATAGATGAAATAAATACATGATATCGCATAAAATGCGATTGGTACAATCATAAAACAATATCACTAATACATAGAAAATGTCTACATAGATCGGGCGACTAAAAACTAAAGGTATGTGAGCGCTAAGGATCCGAGGGCGAGCTACAAATCGTCGTCCCCCGAAAGCTCGTCCCTCTGCAAAGGAGCATCAAACGGATTCTGCAGAAAAAGAAACAACATATCAATCCACCATACAATAATGCATTCAAATATCTCATGGTAACTACGGACATGAAAGATGAGAGACTTACTGGGCCGCCGCGTCTGTACAATCGGTCGATCAATGATCTGAGACCGTGCCTCTCTGCATATTGAGTCTCAAGGCCTTGCGGATCACGATTTGTAATGGAGTGCTGCAAAGAAAACAAAATGCTAACTGTTAGAAATATGATTGTCAGTACAAATAATATCTCAAAAAAACAAATAAGCAAAACAAAAGAGAAACTTACAAAGTCCTCCAAATATGTCCTGTGGCCGCCACTCCCAAGATGATGTACCGATCCGGCCTCGATTCGTGCCCTCGCCGCCTCCCGCTGCTGACTCCAACGTCCTGGCGAATTTGTAGCCTCCTCCCTCAGTCGGCGCCAGTCCTCTGCATCTAACCACTCGGGCTTTGGAGCCCCACTCTTGATTGCCTTGCGTGCGTCGGATCGTCTATGTGACATGTATGCACGCATGCAATCCATCATCCAGCCCGTAGAGAATCTATCCACTGCGGCTGGCACCGGGAACTCCTCATGCAAGGATGCTACTATGTACTCCTTGCTCCCCTCCGGTATGTTCCTCCAATGATCCAGGACGTTGTGCCGAAAAACTTGTTGGCACAACTCCCTCATGCGAGCTATCACCCTCCTCCCCTCATCATTCATGATGATAGCTCCTGACCTGCCATCCACTAGGTATCCATAATCCCTAGGAGTGTGCCTCGTATGGGCCCTCTCCCATCTCCGTCCACGCTCCTGGGCATATCCAGGAGACCCCTGAACATCCGGTGTACCGACGGGGGTACCCTCTCCCGGAGTGCCACTGAAAGGGGTGCCACCAGAGGGGGTGCCACCAAAAGGAGTGCCACCAGAGGGGGTGCCCCCAAAAGGAGTGCCACCAAAAGGCGTGACATCTGCCGACGGCTGCGCAAAAGCCGGAGTAACTGGAGTGGACGTCCCCACAGGTGTGACAAATCCTGGAGGTGACCGAGCTCTAGCTGAACGACGAGACGGAGACACCGCGTCCGTGTCTCCACAGCAGCACCCCCCTGATCCTCCTGCAGTCGCAGTCCCTCCCTCTGGCCCAAGTCGCGAGCGTCGAGATCGTCTGCTCGAAGCTGAAGCATCTGATCGCACTGAAGCTGATCTAGCAGAGCGCCCTGACGAAGAACGAGACAGCTCCTGATCTGCTATCTCTCTGAATCTCGCGAGCTGATCTGGAGACATACGTGCCATCATCTCCTGAAACTCCTCATCGCTCATCCCTCGACTCATCCTGAAAATAAAGATACCTGCAGAGATAAAAAATAATGTTAGAATAATCAATTGAAACTATACAAAGCGCATTAATATAAATCATTTTTGAAAAATCCATCTTAAAATGCATATCTTATCTACCTTTATGGAAGATCTAAACAACGAATTGAGTAATACAATTCTCCAAGAATGAAGTATTCTATGGTCCCATGTTAATCTCCTGACATAACTCTGCATACACTGGAAGGTCGATAGACATGTCACCACAAAAGAACGAGTCTGCCTCGTTCTCAAAAAATTCTACGACTTCTGTATTTCCATCATTGTTAGCCGATGCGGGCTCCAAGCTTGCGGTGGCCTCCACCCCTTGTAATTTCGATCCCTCTATTTGCATATATTCTTCATCTATGCCTGGAACATCGCTTTGATCGTATACTCTCGCACCTCTAGGAGTTGAAGGTATAACATACCACCATCGAGGTTGTCGGGGATTTGGATAGAAGATTACCTGTTCACAAACACTTACAAACCGTCTTCAAACCATTGTGACATAAAGCATGTCGTATTACAATTAGCAAGCAAATGACTAGAAGATTACCTGTTCACAATGTGCCGGCAACACAAAGGTGTCGCGCAAATCCATCCATTTTTTTTCGGAATCTATTTCGAGAAATCCAGATGGACCTCGTCGAACCGTTGCGCCAGCTCCTCCAAGTACCATATTGAACCACTGCACATCGAATATTATCATGGAGAAGCTACGGTAATCCACCGTAATAATACTTTGCAAATTCCCAAAATACTCCATCTCATCCACAACCGTGTTCGGATCCGTTGCTCGTCGCCGGCTCTCTTGCTCAAACCTTGCCATGACACCACAGTCCATTGTGGAGCGCATTTTGTCAATACGCTCCACCCGAAAATGCCGTCCGCGCGACCACGCTGCACTATATATTTTGTACTGCACATTGAAACACTCAAATTAGATGTAGCAAACAAATTCAGATACGACACATTCTAAACCCCTCATTACCTTTGGACTACATCCCCTCGAGAACTCCCACTCCTCCATTGAGACCTCTGCCCCTTCGCTGGATGCTGCGATCAAGGCTCCATGCAACCATCGTGTTGACATAAACCGCGGCATCTCCTCCATGCCTTCGGGATATCGAATCGGTCGGTGACGCGTACCGCGTCGGAATTCAGCTCGCGCTTCCTCTCGATCTTGCCTTGCAATCTGGTACTTGGCGAGCCACGTCTCCATGGAGGCATGGTGCAACATACAAAAGCGATTCACTTTCTCTTCCATTGAGGCATCCATTCTTTTTTCTACCCCATTTCCAACCACCACATCTCCAGTCAGCCTGTCATCGTCCTTGAGCGTCCATAGCATTTCATTGTCTGGTTCCACCGTTGGTAGCCATTGTGAGATATGCACTAATGCCTCTGACACCAACCAACCCTCCGCCATGCTACCTTCCGGACGAGCTCGTTGTCGCACAAAGCCTTTCAGGGTTTTCATGAAGCGCTCGAGGAAGAACATCCATCGCGTATGGACAGGTCCGGCAATCTCCACTTCGTCCACAAGATGCACAAGAAGGTGAACTTGTATCGTGAGCATGCTAGTGGGCAGGTATTTCTCAAAGAGACAGACCGTCTCAACTGCTCCCCGCCTTGCGGATTCAATAGAGGACGTCTTAATCTCTTTCTGTGAGATCCATTGCACCAAAGACGACAGCTTGTAAATGGCCCCACGAATTTCTGGAGTTAGGCATCCCGCGATCGCGATCGGTAGGACAAACTGCCACAAATGAGAAAGCATTAAGAATAATGGTCACTTTTCAAATTTCAAAATGTCCACGCTTATTAAAATCCATTCTGTTCACAAACCTGACATATCTTATGCCAATCATGGGATTTTAGCCCAGACATTTGGTCATCTTTAGAAAATGCGGACCTGAGAGAACGCATCATACCCGTCGGAGTGCGGATAGACTTGATTACTTGCTTCACAATGCGCTCTTCTTTGGTAGACAAAACCCAGGGAGCGCGAGGAAGCTGCACTCCCCCTTCAGCACTCGACTGCGGCCAAAGCGCCTCCATCTTACCTACCTCCTTTAAATCCATTCGTGACCCTATAGTGTCTCTCTTTCCTGTGATGTGGTCCCATAGCAAGCTGCCCACATTTTTGAAAATATGCATGGGATCCAACAAGTGGTTGACCTGTAAGTGGGTCCAATATGGCAACTCGTAGAAAACTGAGAACCGTCGCATTCCATTTGGATGTGATTCCGGGTTTACCATTTTCAGCTCGTACCAGCTTGCAGCGTTCATACGTGCTGGAGGTCGTCCAAGAAAACCTTCCCTGAGTTCATGATCCTCCGGCAAGAAAGTGGCGTGTCCTTGATATACCATCTTCTTCATGGTTCGTGACCTTCGGGCGTCTAACTGTGGCCCACACAATGGACATGCATGATAACCTGAGGTAACGAGACCTGCAAGGCGATCCACGACCTAGTGAATACTTGATTGAATGAAATAAAATATAGATATTACCGGCGTGAACAAATGTCTGCTCACCTGAGCACTCTCCCAATCCCGGAAAGTCATGCATCGTCCACATGAGAATGGCTCGAATGTTGGCTGACCGCCGACCATCGCGCCTGCTCATATCTTGCACCGTGACCCCCTCCTCCCACAAAATCTTAAGCTCATCGACTAATGGACGAAGATACACGTCCATATTTTTTACTTTGTAGCGGCCCGGGACGAGCAAGCTAAGGATGAGATGTCCTTTCTTCGTAGAAAGCCATGGAGGAATGTTGTAGTTGACAAGCACTATAGGCCACACACTGTAAGAAGTCGAGCGCAGACCGAATGGGTTCACACCATCCATGGCGAGACCGAGCCGAAGATTCCTTGGCTCTCGCGCAAAGCCTGGGAAGGTAGAGTCAATGTGGCTCCATGCGCGCGAATCTGCTGATATTCGTTGCACTCCATCCGTAGACCTATTCTGCACATGCCACGTTGTCAAGCTTGCCATGGCAGACGTGCGAAACATGTGGTTTATGCGGGGGATGAGCGGAAAGTGTCTGAGGACTTTTTGAGGGATGGTCTGCCCTTGCAAGTCCTGTTGATACCTGTGAGCACCACACTTTGGACATGTCTCCATAGTCTCGTATTCATCTCGAAACAATATGCAGTCGTTGATACATGCATGGATGTTATTGTAGTCCATGCCAAGCTTCCGTAAAACATGTCGTGCATCATCACGAGACTCAGGCATGGTGTTTGCAGGTGGCAATATATGATATTTCAATAATCTGAAAACATCATAAAACACCTTGAAAAATCCATCCATATTTACAATAATACTGTTTAAAAAAAAAACAATGAAGTCTGTATGCAAGGTACCTGAATAACTCAGTCACACTCGTATCGCTCCAACCGTATTTCGCTTGCACACTTAAGAGTGCAAGCAATGTCTTCAACCGAGATACTCGGCACCCATCATATAATGGTATGGATGCTTCCTCTCTAAGCGGGTCAGATGTCTCAACATCCATGGGAATCAATGCATCGATCATTGCCTCCATCTCAGGCTCCAAGATTGTAGGCAAGTCGGGAAGGTTGTCTGTCTCCTCTGGCATTGACGATATAGATGGGCCTTGCGAGTGGTCTATTGGCTCCTGCCATCCATCCATCTCACGTCCACGAACTCTTCTAATTGGCCGCAAAGGGTGCTCTCCCCCTTGGGTCGAGACATCACCCCCCTGGACACAAAATTTGCCAACAAGACCCAATCTTATTGTGTATGGTTTTCAATTAGCTTGAGAGTACAATGCATGAAAAATGCTAACTTGAAAATACCGTTTGCTGAAAATCTGCAATCGCCTGATCAATAATCTCAGGTTGAAACTCGCCAAATCGTCGTACGTGTTCTATAGACAATCGACGTTTTCGTCTAATTGCCAACTTGCATTGAGAGCAAGGACATGGGACACGCTGATTAAGATACGACTCGCGGTCTTGAACAATAGGACCTTCTTCATTTGCCATCTTATCTACATTACAGCAAACGAGGCTTAAATGGATAGCTTTTTGGAGATGTACGTCAACTTGCAAGTTGACCATAAACCTTGCATTGTATATAGTAGTCGAGAGATTTTCCGATGTTATATCTCGGCCTTGTATCATGCTCAACGATTTGTTTGTCCCGGTAGATAATTTTTTGTTATATCTCGGCTTTGAGTATAAGTAATCCATTTTAAAATTAATGCGCGCCATCTATGAAATTTTACAACTATAGTAATAAAATTTATTTCAATCAATTCTACTCATAGTCATAAGACCTGAGAGAAATTATCCTATACTCAATTTAAGGGATCTCCACTTCTATAACAATAATTTTGGGTTAATTTTGATGAAGTACGTGGCCGTATGCAAAGCACATTGCATACCATTATCGATACGTATATTATCTTAAATTTCATTCCCTTCCCTCTCCCTCTCCCTCTCCCTCACCCTCTCCCTCTCTTTCTCTCACCCTCTCCCTCACCCTCTCGTTCTCTTTCTCTCCCTCTCTCATTTCCTCCCTCCTCCTCCCTCTCCCTCTCCCTCCCTCTTTCTCCCTCTTTCTCCCTCTCCCTCTCCCTCGCTCCCTCGCTCCCTCTCCCTCCCCCTCCCTCTTTCTCTCCCTCTCTCATTTCCTTCCCCTCCCCCTCCCTCTCCCTCTCCCTCTCCCTCTCTATCTCTCTTTCTCTCTCATTTCCTAAACAAGCAAAAAATAAAGTGATTTAAACATCCTCCAAGCAAAAGGGAGAGGGAGAGATACAATGCACTCTCCCTCTCTTTCTCTTTCTATCCCTCTCTCATTTCCTTCCCCTTCCTATCCCTCTCACTCTCTTTCTCTCTCATTTCCTCTCCTAAAGAAGAAAAAAATAAAGTGATTCAAACATTAAACAAGCAAAAGGGAGAGGGAGGGAGAGAGAGAATGCACTCTCCCTCCTTCTCCCTCTCTTTTTCTTTCTCTCCCTCTCCTATTTCCTCCCCCTCCCTCTCCCTCTCCCTCTATTTCTCTTTCTCTTTCTTTCCCTTTCCCTCTCCCTCTCCCTCTCTTTCTCTCTTACTCTCTCGTTTCCTCTCCTAAACAAGCAAAGAAGAAAGTAATTTAAACATTAAACAAGCAAAAGGGAGAGAGAGAGAGAGAGAATGCACTCTCACTCTCTTTCTCTCCCTCTCCCTCTCTTTCTCTCCCTCTCTCTCCCTCTCCCTCTCCTTCTCTTTCTTTTCCTCTCCTAAATAAACAAAAGAGAACGATTTAAACCTTCAACAAGTAAAAGAAAGAGAGAGGGAGACTCACCAATGAGATATGGCAAGCGTGGGCGGCTTCTCTTTGCAACGAGGGCTCCTCCTCTCCTTCGCGAACAACGACGGTGGCGGTGGCGGCGGCGGCGGCAACAAGTCTCTTCCTCCTCTTCTTTCACAAAGCCTTGGCTCTCTCCCTCGCTCTCGCTCTCAAAAGGCGAAGAAAACAAAATGAAAACGGCGCTCTGGTTTCGGCCGCGCTTTTTTTTCCCTGCGGCGTCGCTATATGCGTCGCTATATGCGTCGCTATTTGCGTCGCTATTTGCGTCGCTATTTGCGTCGCAAATGCGACGCAAATAGCGACGCGTATAGCGACGCATATAGCGACGCCAATAGCGACGCCAATAGCGACGCCGATAAACGCCGTCGCTAATCGGCGTCGCTATTGCCCCAGTCCCTTGTAGTGAGGATCTGCAGCTTGCAAGAAAAGCTCAACTTTTTCAACATCCAATGCTCTTTGTTCAATGGCATCAAGCTGACTATACCTCTCTTCAAATTCTCGAATCAACTCCAAAGCAGCTAGACCTTTGTTTGGCATGTAGACCCACTCTCGGAATGACCGTCGAGTAGCCATACCAAAGTCCTCAAGGAAATATTCTTCTTTCAGGGCCTTCATAAAATCTTGCCAATGTGTATTTTGAATAAAAAGATCAGTCACTTTTGCCCTCAAAGTGGGTGTGACAAGACGAAGGAAATACTTACTCATAAGTCTAGCTCGAACTCCAAAAAACCCCATCTTGATCTCATATGTCTTCAAATATGCTGAAACATTATGCCCGTCAAATAGCTTCTTCTCATTCTCAAATGCTTCAATAGCCTTAGTCGCGCTGTTTGCATTCTCCTGCTCGGAATAGAGTTGCCTTTGCTGAGACAACTGTTGTTGATGCAATTGTTGTTGCTGCTGCATATACAATTGTGTCTGCTGATTTTGGAGCTGCATATACATGGAAATATTCTGCAAAATCTGCTTTAGATCCTCTGTTGAAGTACTTGACGCAGCAGTCATTGATGGAGCTGAAGTAGACGCAGCTGGAGTTGTAGAAGAGGCTTAAATAGAGGCTGAAGTATCTCCCATCCTGAAATTTCTGCGATGCTTTCACGTCGGGTTCACCAAAGATGTCGAAGGATTTATGAAAGCAAAGTCGCATCTTTAGAAGACCTTGATAAATTTCAGGATAAAAGATCAAACAAATGAATAAGCAAGATGAGGAAATAAGGCCAAGTAACAATTGTATTACTGCCAAGATGTTTACAAAATATAAGATGAATTCCGATGTAATTAGTCCACTGATTTTAGGCCACTCGATTTAATTCTACAGCATTTGTAGATCCTTCTGCTATAATGATCGTATAGATCTTCGAAGCTCCTTCTTACACATCAGCATGAGAAATAAAAACGCAGGCAAGCTTCTCTTGACGAAATAAAGACAAGTATTCGTTCCAGCATGAGTGACAGATACAGGTTTACTAACACAAGTTGGTTTATTTTTCCCTTTTTGTCTTTCTTTAATGGCTGAAACTCCAAGATTCAGTCAGAGCTGCCCAATGCTGGCTACCATAGCTAGGCTGTTGCTTCAGATGCATCATAAATCAGAACTTCTTTACATGCTTGCAAGAGACCAGCAAGAATTTATAAGCATAGCTACAGATGGCATATGACTTACAAATATGGCCATGCAACTGACTCAGAAGTTCATGGATTCAAATTGCCCTTTATTGTCTGTCCAATGTTGAAAATCAACCCTGAACGTACGATAAGGCAGCTGGATTTTGCTTTTACTCTTATGCAAGTAGAGAGCTTTGTCAACTAAAACAGCTAAGTGTATTTCTTCTCTGCCATAGTTCTGGGTGAACATAATCAGCATTGGGTGCTATGTCCAGGGTTGGCCTCGACTATGAGCAAATTTCTAGAGCATTGTGCAGTGGATCAGAACATGACAAAACCATGAAAGCTTCTCTGTGGTAGATTTTTCAAGCGCAAGCCACTGTATCTTGAGGTGAGCTTTGAAGCAGCTTTTAGCTCCAGGGCATTGTTGTCGAGATCGGCATTCTGCAGGTTGTTTGCATCTCAAAGTCCGCCATGAACACATTATCGGCACAACAGGGCCTGAGCAAAATGACGATCAACAGAATCCAGACAATCCTCCATTTGAGTTCAATCCCGTTGTCATGGATGATCAGATTCAATCTGTCGTCATCGACAATCTTCAAGTGAATCAAGTCCTGATTATTTATGGGTTATTGAATTCAAAGGGGCGGCAGGTATACTCTATGCAGATGAATTATTTCAGCTACGGGGCGGCAGATACACTCTATGCGGATGAATTCTCAGCTACAAATTGATTTTCCTGAACAGTACCCCATTGAAGCTCCTCAGGTTATCTTTCTACCACCTGCGCCACTGCACCCTCACTCTTCCGCTATAGCTGTTCCAGCATCAATTACATCCCAATATCCTTCGAAGTTGCAGGGTTCTTCATCGTTTCCCCAGTCGATTCCCCTCTGTCGCTTGACAACAGTCGATCCTCCTCCCAATATAGTGCGATGGCCTCCCATCCTCCTTCTTTCCTCTTTCACAAGCGCTGTGCAGCCCAAATGCAGCAATCCTCCTCCTCCTGAAGACCATCCTTCCACACTATTCTCCCAGTTTTCCTCATTCCCCTTCAGAAAACTCGCATCTCTTCGTCCTCGCCATAATGATCAGCAAGGACCCTTCAATTTCACGTAGGCGTCTCTGTTCTTCTCCCCTCCTGAATTCTCTTCTGAAGTTGTCGAGCCTCTCTGTGATTAAACAAACTCTTTCCTTTCCTTCTTTTCCGTAAATCTCCCTCGAAGTTGCAAAGAGCCGTCCCTGATTGTGATTCCCCTCTTTCTGCGTCGTTCAGGCCACCATCTTTATATCCTCAGAATTTGACGACCTCCAGTTCTCCTTCCACATAAAACAAACGTCGTATTTTTGCTCTTTAGAGCTTCAACATCTACCTACTCTCTCTCTCTCTCTCTCTCTCTCTCTCTTTGTGGATCTCTGAGAATTGTCTATCTCTCTCCATCTCCCGTGGATCCTCTCCAATGCTTTTCTGTTCTTTTCTTGAACTGCAAAATCTTCCCTGCCTTTCGAATCCGCTTTTTCCCCTCCCAAATAGCCTTTTGCTTTTCTTCCATTTACTATTCACAATCCCCTTTTGCTTAATAAAGCGGCTGGTCCTGCACCGACCTTGTCAAACAGCCCATGTAATTATAGTGTTTAATAGTTGGACAAATACCATACTCCTTGTCCATTGATCCAAAAGACAATAGACCTTTATCTATAAAACCTGCATGACTACAGACAGCGAGAACACTAACAAAAGTGATACTATCTGGCTGAATACCTTCAATTCCATCAGTTGAAAAAGATTCAGAGCATCCTCACAAAGCCCAGATTCAACATTGCCAAGGATACCCCAAGATTAGAGCATTCCAAGAGACAACATTTGGTATTTTATCAAACAATTCTTCTGCTTTTGCGAATGCACCACACTTAGCATACATGCTCACCAATCCATTGCCTAGCACAATATCATGAGTTTCCATTAGCCCCAGCCTCCGTCTCAGCATGTCAAACAAGTTCCAAAACAGTATGACCCTTTAGTACCCTTCACTTAATACCAAAAAGATCCACTTATTCCATATGTAAAAGTCTTATTTGCTGACTGTAATATAGTTGAAACCCATGTCCAATGGCTGACAACATCTAGATAGACACCCTCTAATTACATGTGATGATAAAAAGCAAGTGCCTTGATAAATGATCCATGTTCAACATAACCTTTTTGGTGGATTCCACATCTCGAATGCGCAGCAGTTCGACAGCGCTGCAAATTGTCCATGGCATTTTTGCTTTTCTGCAATTCCAAGACCCTCATGTTTCCGTTGCTTCTTTTCTCAAGCTCAGAACAAATTGCCACTGAAATAGCTATTTTTCTTCCATACAGAAAGCACTTCTATTGGCATCACCAACAAGTCTATAAGAAAAAATACCATGACGTCTGAGTCTAGATGGGAACTCTTGCAAAAGAGATCCACACATATCAATACATTGAGCTTGATTTGCATCTGCGTGTCCTGAGACAATTCTGAAACCACTGAACCCACTATTGATTTGAACAATCCTTTTGGGTTCTTCCTCTAGTAATACGTAAAGAGCTACTGCCTCTGCAAGCGCAGCACCTTCCTCATCCAATCGCTGTTCTTTTTCCTTTTCCCTGAAATTCGATCCTTGCTTTCACGTATTACTCCACCATACCTTGTGTTGCTTGACAGATACATCAGGCCAGCTTAGTGTAGTAGTAACACAAAACATCCATCACTGAGGGTCTACTGTTTTGTAGAGCTTCTCCCCTGTCAGATACAGTGTGCTTTCTTCCTCCCAAGCCCTACAACACACTCCTCTTTTTCCAGAAAAGCGACCCCTCCCACAATAGCAGAATTCCCTAAAAATCATTGGCCTTTCAGCATCGTATAGAAAAGTAAGACGTCTGGCCGCACCAATAGCAATCTTCATTCTAATTGCCCAAGATAACATTTTGTAGTACCCTTTCTAAATTGATGATTCTCTAAGCTTCCACGAGGCATGAACTCATACCCAAGCAATCTCTCGTCGTCCTCTGCATAGAAGCCAATCAATTTGACAACATTGGGATGGTGAAGTGCACCCAAAAAAAATATACCTCTGCCATCCATTCTTTGTGTCCCTGCTGCCCTTCTGGATTCAACCTCTTGATTACTATCACCATCCCTTGATGGCGTGCAGGCATGAATGTTCGCTCATCTATATACCCTTTATACACACTGCCAAAACCTCCCTCACCAAGTAGACTATGGGGTTGGAAATTCGGAGTTGCAGTCCTCAAGTTTGCATAAGTGAATGCATGTTGGGTCCCTCCACTTGCATCCCCAGGTTGCCCAAATGTTACTGTTTGAATATTCCTCATTCCATAGTTTACCGTGAGATCAAGAGCACAGAACGTAGCCATGGCACCCCCCATAGAATGTCCTGTAACCATAATGTCCAATCCTTCCACTTCATCAAGTATAGACATAATTGCACAAACTACTCTTGTACGAAGGGTGGTATTATGGTAGGCTGTATAAAATCCACGATGTACCATTGCACCTGTAACTTCTGGATAATTCAGATCAAGCTGCTTAAAATAGAGATCCTCCATCCAGTTTTGAATACTATTCTCTTGGGCTCCACGGAATGCAATCACAATTGCATTCAAGTCTTCAGCAAGCACCACAGAAGCATACTCCACAAGTATTTGAGCAAGTGTATGGTTGTACTGAAAGCCATCATCATAGTCATGAAACCTTGTAAGTTCCAATCTTCATCCATCTAGAATAGCTGGCACTAGGCCTAGCAGAAAGAAGCACCACACAGCCTTCCATATAGCTGACCTGATAAGGCACTCCATGCATTTGAATTCATCGATATAGTGATCGTTCCTTCTTTTCACCCGAGAATTGAAAGCCGAGAAAAGCCATAGAAGACATCGCATGTCCACCATTGTTAAAGGAGGATCTATTAGGTGCAACCCCACAGCTGAAAGGAAAGGCAGTAGAAGACCCCTCTCTCTACTATACTGCCCACGTAGAACAAAATGCAAACACAACGACTAAGTATGTACAAAGTAACAAATGTCACACACACAACTTTTTGGTGGATTCCACACCTCAGATACGCAGCAGTACGACAACGCAAAGAAGTAGAGGGGTGCAAAGGATAAGGGAGGCAAGCCACGAAGGTGAGGAAGAAGAAGGGAGACGCAAAGGGTTTCATATTTGATCCTTTGAGATAGGTACATTGCCTATTATTTCTTTGTTTTTGTATTTTGTTCTTTTTTAAATTTATTTTTATTAGTGGAGAGATGCATTGAGAGGGAGGGAGAGAGGGAGGGAGAGAGAGAGAGAGAGAAATAGAGAGAAGAAGGGAGGGGAACGAAGGGAGGAAGAGGAAGAGAGAAAGAGAATAAGGGAAACAAAGAGAGAGAGAGAGAGAGAGAGAGAGAGAGAGAAGAGAGAGAAATAAAGTATGAAGAGAGGGAAGAGAAAGAAATAGAGAGAGAGGGGGACATCAATAGAGAGATGGAGGAAAAAAAACAGAGAGTGAGAGAGGGAGAGAGAAATAGATAAACAAAAAGATCCCGCAACATTCAAGGTCATGAGGCGTATGTCAATCAGCATATTCTGCGCTCTTACACTCAGTGCAAGTTGGGAGTTTGACAAAAATATCACTTGTCTATAAACCATGTGTGACACTTTGATAAGTTTCAATAAAAAATAATTGACCAAGAAATCTCGAACTTTGAGTTAATGGTAAGAAAAGTATCTACCAATCATGCTTTACATTCAAAATGTAATTGAATATCATATACAATAATATTAGATGTGCCTTGAAAATGTCTACATAGGTACTGTTTCATCCCAAGGAATAGACATATTGCAGCCTATAAGAAGATTTTGTGGGTGTGCAATGGATGGAATGCATGACCCAATAAACCCATTGAAGGGAACATCACTAACTATACCCTCAATACCAAAAGAGATGGTGGGCCTTTCAAACGTTTCCTCAATCTTGGAGCCTGAGATGGAGGCAATGATTGATGCATTACTGTTCATGCATGTTGGGCCATCTGATCCATTGAGAACATCCATACCACTATATGATCGGTTCTGGGTATCTCACTTACAGATGCTACTTGTGCTCCTAAGTGTATAGGCAATGTACATATAGAGTAATGCGAGTGTGACTGAGTTGTTCATATACATACTACACTCCTTTGTCTTTGAGTCCATTATAAGAATGGTTTTTACTCTCTTCAAATGTGCTTGGATTTTTTTAAGGTTGCTAAAATATCACATATTTCCACTTCAAATCACGATACTCAAGTCTCATGATGATGCATGACTAGTGTTATGGAAACTTAGTTGGACTACAACAACATTCATACATGTGTCAATGATTATATACTATTTTGAGGAGATTACAAGACTAGGGAGACATGCTCGAAGTGTGGTGCTCACACGTATTGATAGGATTTGTAAGGACAAACTATCTCTCCAAAGATTCTCAAATACTTTTCACTCATACCACGTATACATCACATATTTTGCATGTCAAACATGTCAAGCTTAGCAATGTGGCATGCGTAAAATGGATCCACAGATAGAGTCCAATGAATACAAGCAGATTTGCAAGCATGGAGTCACATTGACTCCATCTTTCCATGCTTTTTTCCATGCATTGGACGAGAGCCAATGAGTCTTTAGCTTGGTCTTGCTATGAATGGCATGAATCCATTCGATCTCACTCAAGTTAGTCATTGTAAACTACAATATTTCACCATGGCTTTCTACGGGACAACTAATCATTATCTTGCTCATTCTTGGGCACTATAAAGTTATAAACATGGACATTTATCTCCATCCATTAGTTGATGAGCTCAAGATTTTGTGGGAGGAGGGGATTGCTATGAAAGACATAAGCAGGTATATTGGTTGGTAATCCGTTAATATAGGAGCCATTCTTATATAAACCATGCATGAATTTTTGGGATTCAAGAAGTGCTTAGGTAAATGAGCTTTTGTTCTCATTGCTGATATCTAACATGGCTCATTTATATTTGTGTTGACTAGATAGGGATATCATGATATATCTGGTTACCTCAAGCTAACATGTATGTCCATTGTGTAGGCCATAGTTAGACTCCGAGAGGTTGGGAACCATAAGGAAGATGGTATATTAGGGGCACGCCACTTTCTTGCCACATGCTAATGAATTGAGGGCAAGTTTCTTGGATGACCTCTAGCACGAATGAATACCCAAAGCTAGTATGAGTGGAAAATGATCTATGAGGAGTTGCTTCCAAAAGCAGAATGTGATGGTTCTCAGTTTCCTATGGACACCATATTAGAGAGTTTGGAAAAATTTCAAGTCCCAATTTTAAAGAAGTGATAAATATTTGATAATGTGGCTAAATCTTGATCCATATTTGAAAGTGGAATTTGAAAATGTAGCTTATATAGTATTTAGGATAGACTCCACCTTTAAGAAAAAAAGATTTGACCATGTGGTCAAATAATAAAGGTATTGGGGGTTCTCAAAGTGCTTGGAAATTTACAAATTCCCTAACACTACAAGGATTTGAGCTAGTAGCGACGCCGATTAGCGACGGCGGATAGCGACGTCGCTATTGGTGTCGCTATTCGCGTCGCTAATAGCGTCGCTATTAGCGACGCAAATAGAGATGCTCCACAAGGAAAAAAAGTGGCCAAAACTGAGCGTGGTTTTCATTTCGCGTTTGCTCAATTGTGAGTTTTGAGACCGAGAGCGAGGGAGAGAGCGACCATCGTGAGAGAAGGAGAGGAAGAAGACTTGCCGCCGCCACCGTCACCGCCGCCGCCGCCATTGTTTGCGAAGGAGAGGAGGAGCCTTCATCGCAAAGAGGAGCCGCCCCACGCTCGCCATATCTCATCGGCGAGTCTCCCTCTCTCTTTCTTTTGCTTGTTTAAGGTTTTAATGACTCTCTTTTGCTTGTTTAGGAGAGGAAATGAGAGAGAAAGAGAGGGAGAGCGAGAGGGAGAGGGAGAGGGAGAGGGAGGGAGAGAAAGAGAAAGAGAGGGAGAGGGAGAGGGAGGGAGAGGAAGAGTGCATTCTCTCTCTCCCTCTCCCTTTTGCTTGTTTAATGTTTAAATCACTTTCTTTTTTGCTTGTTTAGGAGAGGAAACGAGAGAGTAAGAGAGAAAGAGAGGGAGAGGGAGAGGGAGAGGGAGAGGGAGAGGGAGAGAGAGGGAGAGAAGGAGAAAGAGAAAGAGAAAGAGAGGGAGAGGGAGAGGGAGGGGGAGGAAATGAGAGAGGGAGAGAAAGAGAAAGAGAGGGAGAGGGAGGGAGAGTGCATTCTCTCTCTCCCTCTCCCTTTTGCTTGTTTAATGTTTAAATCACTTTATTTTTTGCTTGTTTAGGAGAGGAAATGAGAGAGAAATAGAGGGAGAGAAAGAGAGGGAGAGGGAGAGGGAGGGGAAGGAAATGAGAGAGGGAGAGAAAGAGAAAGAGAGAGAGAGTGCATTGCCTCTCTCTCTCCCTTTTGCTTATTTAATGTTTAAAACACTTTATTTTTTGCTTGTTTAGGAAATGAGAGAGAAAGAGAGATAGAGGGAGAGAAAGAGAGGAAGAGGGAGAGGGAGGGGAAGGAAATGAGAGAGGGAGAGAAAGAGAAAGAGAGGGAGAGGGAGGGAGAGTGCATTCTATCTCTCACTCTCCCTCTTGCTTGTTTAATGTTTGAATCACTTTCTTTTTTGCTTGTTTAGGAGAGGAAATGAGAGAGAAAGAGAGGGAGAGGGAGAGAGAGGGAGAGAAAGAGAGGGAGAGGGAGGGGAAGGAAATTTAAGATAATAGACTTATCGATAATGGTATGCAATGTGCTTTGCCATGGGCCACGTACATTGGTGACTCTTTAAGATGGCTTAAAATTGGTCATGTCCTTCATAATGTCCAAGTAGGGGATCTAATTGTGATATGCATAATTCATTGTTTTTATATTAACTTTATAGGCATAACAAATTAGAAATCATGCCAACTAGTCAACGGAAGGACTAAAAGAAAATGATACCCTAGCTAATGGTCATTACGGTACTTCATCAAAATGAACCCAAAAGTATTGTTATAGAAGAAGAATCCCTTAAATTGAGTATAGGATATTTTCTCTCAGGTCTTATGACTATGAGTAGAATTGATTGAAATAAATTTTATTACTATAGTTGATAAATTTCATAGATGGCATTACTTTTAATACGCGATCCTAGGACAAAAAAACCACATTTCTAAGATGCTTTTTGTTGAGACTAATTTATTATTAGACTAAGAGATCCTCAATGATGCTCATAAATGGATTACTGATATTCAAAGCCCTCTAGTGCAGTTTTTTACAATATCGAATAATTATCTATCGGGACAAAAAAAATCCTTGAACATGATACAGGACCGAGATATAACATCAAAAAATCTCTCAACTACTATGTACAATGCAAGATTTATGGTCAACTTGCAACTTGACGTACATCTCCATAAAGCTATCCATTTAAGCCTCGTTTGCTGTAATGTAGATAAGATGGAAAACGAAGAAGGTCTTATTGTTCAAGACTGTGAGACGTATCTTAATCAGCATGTCCCATGTCCTTGCTCTCAATGCAAGTTGGCAATTAGACGAAAACGCCGATTGTCTATAGAACACCTACAACGATTTGGCGAGTTTCAATTGAGATCATTGATCAGGCGATTGCGAATTTTTAGCAAACGGTAATTTGAAGTTAATATTAATCATGCATTGTACTCGCAAGCTAATTGAATACCATACATAATAAGATTGGGTCTTGTTGGCAAATTTTCTATCCAGGGGGGTGATGTCTCGACCCAAGGGGGAGTGCACCCTTTGCGGCCAATTAGAAGAGTTCGTGGACGTGCGATGGATGGATTGCAGGAGCCAATCCACCACTCGCAAGGCTCATCTATACCGTCAATACCAGAGGAGACAGAAAACCTTCCCGACCTACCTACAATCTTGGAGCCTGAGATGGAGGCAATGATCGATGCATTGATTCCCATGGATGTTGAGATATCTGACCCGCTTAGAGAGGAAGCATCCATACCATTATATGATGGGTGCTGAGTATCTCGGTTGAAGACATTGCTTGCACTCTTAAGTGTGCAAGCAAAATACGGTTGGAGCGATACGAGTGTGACTGAGTTATTCAGGTACCTTGCACATAAGCTTCATTGATTTTTTTTTTAACAGTATTATTGCAAACATTTGTGCTTTTTCAAGGTGTTTTATGATTTTTTTCAAGTTATTGAAATATCATATATTACCACCTGCAAATACCATGCCTGAGTCTCGTGATGATGCACGACATGTTTTACGGAAGCTTGGCATGGACTACAATAACATCCATGCATGTATCAACGACTGCATACTGTTTCGAGATGAATACGAGACTATGGAGACATGTCCAAAGTGTGGTGCTACTCACAGGTATCGACAGGACTTGCAAGGGCAAACCATCCCTCAAAAAATTCTCAGACACTTTTTGCTCATCCCCCGCATAAACCACATGTTTCGCACGTCTGGCATGGCAAGCTTGACAACATGGCATGTGCAGAATAGGTCCACGGATGGAGTTCAACGAATATCAGCAGAGTCGCGCGCATGGAGCCACATTGACTCTACCTTCCCAGGCTTTGCGCGAGAGCCAAGGAATCTTCGGCTCCGTCTCGCCATGGATAGTGTGAACCCATTCGGTCTGCGCTCGACTTCTTACAGTGTGTGGCCTATAGTCCTTGTCAACTACAACATCCCTCCATGGCTTTCTACGAAGAAAGGACATCTCATCCTTAGCTTGCTCGTCCTGGGCCGCTACAAAGTAAAAAATATGGACGTGTATCTTCGTCCATTAGTCGATGAGCTTAAGATTTTGTGGGAGGAGGGGGTCACTGTGCAAGATATGAGCAGGCGCGATGGTCGGCGGTCAGCCAACATTCAAGCCATTCTCATGTGGACGCTGCATGACTTTCCAGGATTGGGAGAGTACTCAGGTAAGCGGACCTCCGTTCTCGCTGGTAGTATCTATATTTTATTTCATTCAATCAAGTATTCACTAGGTCGTGGCTCGCCTTACAGGTCTGGTTACCTCAGGTTATCATGCATGTCCATTGTGTGGGCCACAGTTAGACTCCCGAAGGTCACGAACCATGAAGAAGATGGTATATCAAGGATACGCCGCTTTCTTGCCGGAGGATCATGAACTCAAGGAAGGTTTTCTTGGACGACCTCCAACACGTATGAACGCTGCAAGCTGGTACGAGCTGAAAATGGTAAACCGGGAATCACATCCAAATGGAATGTGACAGTTCTCAGTTTTCTACGAGTTGCCATATTGGACCCACTTACAGGTCAACCACTTGTTGGATCCCATGCATATTTTCAAGAATGTGGTCAGCTTACTATGGGACCATATCACAGGAAAGAGAGACACTATAGGGTCACGAATGGATTTGAAGGAGGTAGGTAAGATGGAGGCGCTTTGGCCGTAGTCGAGTGCTGAAGGGGGAGTGCAGCTTCCTCGCGCTCCTTGGGTTTTGTCCACCAAAGAAGAGCGCATTTTGAGGCAAGTAATCAAGTCTATCCGCACTCCGACGGGTATGATGCGTTCTCTCAGGTCCGCATTTTCTAAAGATGACCGATTGTCGGGGCTAAAATCCCATGATTGGCATAAGATATGTCAGGTTTGTGAGCAGAATGGATTGTAATTAGCGTGGGTATTTTGCAATTTGAAAAGTGGGCATTATTCATAATGCTTTCTCATTTGTGGCAGTTTGTCCTACCGATCGCGATCGCAAGATGCCTTACTCCAAAAATTCGCGGGGCCATTTACAAGTTGTCGACTTTGGTGCAATGGATCTCACAGAAAGAGATTAAGATTTCTTCTATTGAATCCACAAGGCAGGGAGCAGTGGAGACGGTCTGTCTCTTTGAGAAATACCTGCCCACTAGCATGCTCACGATACAAGTTCACCTTCTTGTGCATCTTGTGGATGAAGTGGAGATTGCTGGACCTGTCCATACGCGATGGATGTTCTTCCTGGAGCGCTTCATGAAAACCCTAAAAGGCTTTGTGCGACAACGAGCTCGTCCAGAAGGTAGCATGGCAGAAGGTTGGTTGGTGTCAGAGGTGTTAGTGCATATCTCACAATGGCTACCAATGGTGGAACCAGACAATGAAATGCTATGGACGACGCTGAAGGACGATGATAGACTGACTGGAGATGTGGTGGTTGGAAATGGGGTAGAAAAAAGAATGGATGCCTCAATGGAAGAGAAGGTGAATCACTTTTGTATGTTGCACCATGCCTCCATGGAGACGTGGCTCGCCAAGTACCAGATTGCAAGGCAAGATCGAGAGGAAGCGCGAGCTAAATTCCGACACAGTACATATCATCGACCGATTCGATATCCCGAAGGCATGGAGGAGATGCCGCGGTTTATGTCAACACGATGGTTGCATGAAGCCTTGACCGCAGCATCCAACAAAGGGACAAAGGTCTCAATGGAGAAGTGGGAGTTCTCGAGGGGATGTAGTCCAAAGGTGATGAGGGGTTTAGAATGTGTCATATCTAAATTTTATATGCGACATCTAATTTGAGTATTTCAATGTACAGTACAAAATATATAGTGCAGCGTGGTCGCACGGACGGCATTTTTGCGTGGAGCGTATTGACAAAATGCGCTCCACAATGGACTGTGGTGTCATGGCAAGGTTTGAGCAAGAGACCCGGCAACGAGCAACGGATCCGAACACGGTTGTGGATGAGATGGAGTATTTTGGAAACTTGCAAAGTATTATTACGGTGGATTACCGTAGCTTCTCCATGATACTATTCGATGTGCAGTGGTTCAAAGTGGTACTTGGAGGAGCTGGAGCAACAGTTCGACGAGGTCCATCTAGATTTCTCGAAATAGATTCCGAAAAAAAATAGACGGATTTGCGCGACACCTTTGTGTTGCCAGCCCATTGTGAACAAGTGCATAGAGTCATTTGCTTGCTAATTGTAATATGACATGGTTTATGTCACAATGGTTTGAACTCGCTTTGTACGTGTTTGTGAATAGGTAATCTTCTATCCAAAACCCCGACAACCTCGATGGTGGTATTTTATACCTTCAACTCCTCGAAATGCGAGAGTATATGATCAAAGCGATGTTCCGGGAATAGATGAAGAAAATATGCAAATAGAGGGGTCGATATTACAAGGGGTGGAGGCCACCGCAAGCTTAGAGCCCGCATCGGCTAACAATGATGGAAATACAGTAGTCCAAGAATTTTTTGAGAACGAGGCAGACTCATTCTTTTGTAGTGACACGTCTATCGACCTTCCAGTGTATGCAGAGTTGTGTCAGGAGATTAATATGGGACCATAGAATACTTCATTCTTGGAGAATTGTATTACTCAATTCGTTGTTTAGATCTTCCATAAAGGTACATAAGATATGCATTTTAAGAGGGATTTTTCAAAAATGATTTATATTACTGTGCTTTGTATAGTTTAAATTGATTATTCTAATACCATTTTTTATCTCTGCAGGTGACATTTTCAGGATGAGTCAAGGGATGAGCGATGAGGAGTTTCAGGACATGATGGCATGCATGTCTCCAGACCAGCTCGCGAGATTCAGAGAGATGGCAGACCAGGAGCTGTCTCGTTCTTCGTCAGGGCGCTCTGCTAGATCTGCTTCAGCGTGATCAGATGCTTCAGCTTCGAGCAGATGATCTCGACGCTCATGACTTGGGCCAGAGGGAGGGACTGCATCGGGATCAGGGGGTGCTGCTGTGGAGACACGGATGTGGTGTCTCCATCTCGTTGTTCAGCTGGAGCTGCGTCACCTCCAGGATTTGTCACACCTGTGGGGACATCTACTTCAGTTACTCCGGCTTTTGCGCAGCCGTCAGCAGGTGGCACCCCTTTAAGTGCCACTCTGAGAGAGGTTACCCCCATCAGTACACCGGATGTAGAGGGGTCTCGTGGATATGCCCAGGAGCGTGGACGAAGATGGGAGAGGACCCATCTTAGGTAGACTCCTAGGGGTTATGGATACCTGGTTGATAGTAGGTCAGGAGCCATCATCATGAATGATGAGGGGAGGAGGGTGATGGCTCGCATGAGAGAGTTATGCCAATAAGTTTTTCGGCACAACATCCTGGATCATTGGAAGAACATACTGGAGGGGAGCAAGGACTACATAGTAGCATCCTTGCACGAGGAGTTTCCGGTGCCAGTCGCAGTAGATAGATGCTCCATGGGCTGGATGATGGATTGCATGCGTGCATACATGTCACATAGACGATCCGACGCACGCAAGGCAATCAAGAGTGGGGCTGCAAAGCCCAAGTGGTTAGATACAGATGACTGGCGCCGACTGAGGGAGGAGGCTACAGATTCGCCAAGACGTTGGAGTCACTAGCGGAAGGCGGCGAGGGCACGACTCAAGGCCGGAGTGGTCCATCATCTTGGGAGTGGCGGCCACAGGACATATTTGGAGGACTTTGTAAGTTTCTCTTTTGTTTTGCTTATTTGTTTTTTTGAAATATTCTTTGTACTGACAATCATGTTTCTAACAGTTAGCATTTTGTTTTCTTTGCAGCACTCCATTACAAATCGCGATCCGTAAGGCCTTGAGACTCGATATGCAGAGAGGCAAGGTCTCAATGCATTGATCGACTGATTGTATAGACGCAGTAGCCCTGTAAGTCACTCATCTTTCTTGTCCGTACTTACCATGAGATATTTGAATGCATTATTGTATGGTGGATTGATATGTTGTTTCTTTTTCTGCAGAATCCGTTCGATGCTCCTTTGCAGCAGAACAAGCTTTCGGGGGACAAGGATTTCTAGCTCGCCCTTGGATCCTTGGAGCTCACACACCTTTAGTTTTTAGTCGCCTGATCTATGTAGAAATTTTCTATGTATTAGTGATATCCTTTCATGATTGTACCAATCACATTTTATGCGATCATGTATTTATTTCATGTATTAGTTTTATGATTTCAATATACATTCCTTTTGTTTGCAAGCGCTTTGTATGCAGTAGTGCAGAAACTATTTTGTATGGCCAAATTTTTTTTTCTATGTTACCGTCGCTATTTGCGTCGCAAATTTACTACTCGCGTCGCTATTGGCCTCGCTATGCGCATCGCAAATTCACTGGTTGGGTCGCTATATGTGTCGCAAATGCATTTAGCGACGCATATAGCGACGCCAATAGCGACGTTTCTATGGCGTCGTCAATAACGACGCTTTTTGTGACAACGGGGGCAAATTTTGTTGTTTGTATTTTCATCGCTTTAAACGTCGGTATAAGGTCTATATCTTGTAGTGTAATATAGTGTAATATTTCCGCGTAATGCCTACCGTAAATATTAACTTCCCGCTCTCATCGTAAACTCGTGCAAAGATTATCACCAGTGTCAGCAGCCATACGCGGAAAATGGAGACACTCCACCTTACGAAAATAGGGCCGGGGTTTAAGACCGTAAACGCCGCGGGAAAACAGCCTCTTGGGAGGAGGATAAGGGGATAAAGGTGGAATTAGTGCAAATTTTTTTTATTTTCCCCAGCCGATGTGTGGCTTGGGGAAAGGGGATGGGCTAGCATGTGAAGGGAGAGGGAGAGAGCCATGCAGTTGACCACGTGGGCAGTCCCCTCTCCCCTCCTTGGGCTATAAGAACCCCCTCTTGGGGGAGGGAAAGAAGGGTGAGAGGGAGGACAGAAGGCTGGCGTGTGGAGAATTTCCGTGAAGAGGAGGATCGCCGTGTGCCGGAAGTGTGTCGACGTGCTGGACGAGGGGGGAGAGGAGCGTGTGCCGGACGTGTGAGGGAGAGGGCCGCGTGAAGAAGGACAATGGGGGGAGGACAGAAGGGTGGAAGGCCACGGTGATGAAGAAGGCCGTGAGGGAGGTGGCCGTGTGGAGGAGGGACGGCTGCGAGGAAGGAGGCCGCCGTGGAGCCGCCGCACTGCCGCCAGTCCATCAGCCGCCGCAGCCGCCCAGTCCGCCTGCCACTCCAGTCCGCGCCACGCTGGTCACGATCCCCCTCCACGTCGCACGTCGCAGGCAGAAGCTTCCTAGAAGCTTCTCTAAAGAAGCTTCTAAGGGGGGCTTCTTAAGCCCCCTTCCCACTACCTTTTCCCCCATTAGTCTATCCACACCCCCCGGGGACTTTGAAGAGAAGGAGGCGACACGGGAAGCCCTTCATAAGGCCATTTTATCCCGGGATTCAATTCCCCTTTCCTTTTTGAGCTCACACAAGCCATGCTCTAGGCGGGTTTTAAAGGCCCTCCCACTACATTGCCCATCGGTCTATCCACACACACCCCCGGAACTTGAAGAAAAAAAAAGGAGGCGACGAACCTTCTCAACGATTTTCCATAAGCCTCTTGGCCAAGATCTTGTAGAGAAGAAGAAGAGAGGAAGCCCATAAAAGGCCTTCCCACTAATCACTTACAAGGCCGGTCCTTGGATTTTTGGAAGAAGAAGAAGAACTCTAAAGGCCCATTCTTGCAAGGCCCATTCGCAAGAGCCCTTTTTCCGCGGACATCATCGTAAGGCCCACACAATCCTTCCTAAAACCAGAATTTCAAGGTGGATTACAGCTCTCAAATCTCCATTGTCAAGGGGATCTCATAAGAACCCTAAGGCCTTCCCAAGTCAAATTCCGCAAGTCGGAACTTCGGTCAAGGAAGCCATATCTCAAAGGAAATTGCGCATACAAGGGAGACGGACCAAGGTCATAAAAACTGCAAGCCAAGGAAAAAAGTTGAAATCCACGAAGGCTAACTGGAGATCGAATTCGCGATGGCCTCTAGAAAGATCACAAGGTGCGATGCGGGAGGTTCACCCCTAGCATACGTGGATATTTCCCGGAGTCCGCAAGTCCAGGTTTTATCTATTTGGATTCCACACAAAAGTATTGAATTATTCACGATAACTTCACGGATTAGAGGCACTCATGCATGTCAAATGCAACTAGTCAAGTTAAATGCAATTAGGACATGAATTGGCTATTTGAACATTATTAGAAATAGCTTAAGATATGGAAATTGATCATTGGTACGTTCAAAGGAATGAATGAAAAGAGCATAAGGTGTCTATGCATTTGTAGGACCTTATTAGCAAGTTTCCTTTTGTGCATTCTAAAGTGACGAGCCGAGGACAACTGTTGCCTCATTACAAGGTTGAAGTTATTGAGGTACACCTTTTTACTAGGTATGGAAAGATTAATGGCATGTCACCTTTTTAGATAAATCTTCCTTGTAATGATTCATAAGGAAAAGTTATCACCCATAAGATGTTATTCGAAAAGGAATAGAAGGGCACAAACATGAACTATGGACTTGCAAGTGGCATGTTTATTTGATGTAAGTCCTAGTAGGACCTAGGGAAGTTAGTGTCCGGATTATCAGGTATTTTTGCTTTGCCAAGGAAAGATGGGGTTATTGTGAACCATGTGATGCGTTGAAGCAGTGAATCGCATGTTTACATGTATTGGTGTAGTTGTAACTATTGTTCTCCATTAGATCTAGTTTATTACCTTTGGGAAAGGTTCATCCTTGTCGCAAGACAGGTATATTGTTGTCTAAATCACATAAACCACAAGGGATTCATTTGGGCATGGTTCAGTCGATATGATAAGTATCCCAAGTGCTAACTAGGGTTTGGTGCGGCAAGAATTCGACCTAGTTTTACATTTGTTGCCAAGTTAGAACCGCAAACCCTAAGATCTTACACACATTCGGAATATCGAGTCAATTGGGTGCTTATGCATGAAATGATCTAGGGTTTTATCCTAAGGATCATTCGTTCTAATGATGAAACTCCGACGGAGTTGCAAATTTCTAGGACCATGGGACAACATAATTAGGAATGGGTTGGAGGATACCCTAAACCCTGCTACTCGGCTAGAGGAATTTCCGTGGCCGGAGGACGCCCTTCAATGGGTGGAATGATCCCGTGGAATGATGCAACACATGTGCAAAAAGGTTGCAACATCGTATAGACTTGAGATTTGTCCACAAGAGAGTTTTGTCATCTCTCGAAATGAGGTTGGCAAGTTATTGAAAGAATTTAACTTACAAGAGGATGAGTAATCATCCTGTTACTCACTTTTCTTGGGAAATAATTGCCAAGGAAAAGGAAAGTTAGGTATTTGCCTTGAAGCAAATGACCAGACAATAAACTAAAGCGACATGGTCGCTAGAACCTACCACAACAAAACCTAAAGTATTGGTAGGGTATGACCCTAACCCAAGAATGATAGGAATCTTGCCAAGTTGCAATTGATTCCGGATCGAATGCGGGTTGCATTCGGAGAAAAGAAGTCACTCCTTAACAGTTGCCAGCTAAACGACCATTGAAATTGATTGTGCTTGTAACAGTTTAGGAAGGACTGTTTGCATTGTTTGCTCAATGAACTAAAGGATGAAAATATATCTAAAGCTTCAGGTTGGTGCGTGAGAGGCAGCTTCAGTTACCCCCGACTGCCTGCCTGACCCTAACCAAGGGGGTTGTGAACCGTGCCGGGAACGTGGACCGAACCCGCCATGAGAGGTCTCTCCGTTGAGTTCTACTTGGAGCAGGAGGACGCTTGGGTGCCAGAGGGGGCTCTGGCCGTAAATCCCTCGCCTTCTGGGCCCTGCACAAGAGACTAACGTGACTCGGGATTGGATCTCGAGGCCCGCATACTAGTCTACGGGTGGAAACTTGGATTAGTGATCCCTGGTGGATTACTGGATAGCCTTCGAGCAAATTATGAATACGCCTACAGGTGGGAACTCCTTGTATTCCAAAGATAAAAGGATAAAATGATAATAAAGGAGTTGTTTGACATTGTCTTCTTTATGTCCTGTGATAAGATTACGTGAAGGAACCAGTGCTTAACAGGGCTAATCAAGGAAGCTGTTTGTATATGTCAAACTAATGTGGTAGGTAATTACATAACTAAAACAAACCGAGGAAAGTGCGGAGGATGGACCATGGGTCTGTCCAATGGAAGGGTGGTCCCGGTTAGCCGGGAACTTTTCTCAAAGTCTTCGGCGAACAGAGGATGATCGTCATCTCCGAAACAAGTAATGAGAACGATGACTTGGAATTACCGATTACCCGATTCACGCTGTTTTAGGGGAACGGAATGGGACTATGCTTTTGGCAGAGAGGTCGAGCCTTGCATCCCTCTCGTTTCCCATTCTCCTTGAACCAAGTGCAGCATGAATCCGCTTCGGACCTGGCGTTTCTGCGTAAAGTAGTTCGCTCGGGTCTGACGCTAGTTGTTGCTAGCTAATGACCAAACAGGGAAACCCAAATTCAGGTCGATCCTAAGTGGGAACGGCCAGGATACTTCCGCTACGTGGCAGACTCGGGAAGACCTAGATTGCAAAACCCGTAACATTCCATGGGAGTGCCGGGCGTAGTTTTCTAGACATCCTTTCCGATGGACTGCTAAGACGTGTCCTGAATGGTTCTAGTGGACACGTTACATATAGTATTTATGAGTTTCCATATTGGACCCAGTATAACAAATCAACCATTTGTGGATCCCATGCACATTTTCAAAAATGTGGGTACCTTATTATGGGACTATATCATAGAAAAGAGAGACAATATAGGGGCACATATGAATTTGAAGGAGGCGGGCAACTTCAAGGTGCTTTGGCTACAATCGAGCTTTGATAGTTGTATGCAACTACCTCCTGCTTCTTGGTTCCTATCCACTAAAGAGGAGTGCATGATAAAGAAAATTATCAGGTCTATCTGCACCTTGACGGGTATGATACATTCTCTTAGGTTTGTTTTTTCTAAAGATGACTAACTAACAAGAATAGAATCCCATGATTGGCACAAGATATGCCAGGTTTGTCTTAGATTTGATAGTAAGTACAATCACTATTTCACTATCTTGTATCGATTCAATGTTCGTAATTCTTTGTATTCATGGTAGTTTGTATTATCGATCGAATTGAAGATTTCATGACATGTCCATACCCAATTGGATATTCTTCTTGGAGCACTTCATGAAAACCATGAAGGGCTTTGTGTGACAACGAGCTCATCCAGAGGGTAGCATGGCTAAAGGTTAGCTAGTGTCAGTAGAGGCATTGATGCGTATTTTGGAGTGGCTACCAATGGTGGATTCATATAAGAGTATGTTGTGGATGCTAAAGGATGATGATAGACTGATAGAAGATGTGGTGGTTGAAAATGGGATAGAAAAGAGGATTGATAGTGGCATGGAGGAGAAAGTGAATTGTTTTTATAAGTGTCACCATGCATCCATGGAGAAGTGGCTCAATATATATGAGCAGACTACCAGAAGAAAACATGAGGGATCATGATCAAAATTTTGGCATAGCGTAGGCCATCGACCAGTTCGATTTCCAAAGGACATGGAGGAGATGCTGCAATTTATGCATGTGAGGTGGTTGCACGATGGTGCACAGATCGGTCACCGTATGCTCGTGTAGTGAGCGTCAGAAGGTCCCCAAGAACAAAAGAACTCTACTTTTTGCACACAAATCAATGAAGAAGCTTGCACGACATGAACAAGAGACCAATTGGGTACAATCTCCCCCCATGCCTTGTGTGAGCGCTCCACAAAGTATGCATTTTATATATTATTCATCTTCAAGCTCAAATAATAGCCAAAATTACAAAATAGCACGCTTTAGCTTTTGAGTTTGCTTTTGTGCCAATAAAGAATTAAAGCTAATGGGTGCCCAAGAAGTCAGGCGGTACCCAAATACAATATCCAATACAAGTATTTTAATCGTGCTCTCATGCGCATACAAAAATAATAAATAAATATCAAGTGCTTTGATAAATAAGCGCGAAAAATATAGGCACCATGCCTAAGATACGCGCCCATCAAAATATTGACGATAATTTGAATACACGCTATCGTCCAATGCTTTCCACTGCCACCGCTGCTTGCTCTACACATCAACTGAAGCATTCACAATTGTTAGAAAAATAATACAATTAAACTGACAAAAGTGAATATCTAGTAGTCTTCAGCTACATAAATAAATTGGTTAGAAATCAATCCTAACCTTAATTTATTACGAGTACGCACTCTAAACTCATAAACGTTTATTAATTTAAATATACATTTTATGGAATCACCCGCTATGGAATCACCCATGTACACAAAAAATTAATAAAACACCCGAAAAGGATAGGTGTCCCCATCAACTTCTCGCACAAAGAATCCACTTTATGTATGAGCCCCGGTAATAAAAGTTTAGGGAATCCACCGCAAAACCTCACGGTGTCGAAGGATTTGTGAAAGCAATGTCGCATCCACAGAGGATCTTTACTAATGTCAGGATAAAAGATCAATCAAGCAAATAATCAAGATGAGAAAGTGATGTCAACTCTGTTTTACTTTTTTCGTCAATAATTGAAGATGAATAGAAAGCCAATTCAGTTTACAGTGGCAATCTCCACAACACTTTCTTCACTCTTTAAAGTTTTCAGATTAACCTGTTATGACTCCAATGACCTATGAACACACTGTCTGATTTTCTTGCTGTATTTCTAGGATTGATGACATCAACAGCTCTGACATTGTTGCTGTGCCATAATCTTAACTCTTTAGACCAAGGCCTTTCGTGTCTTTTCCACAAAAAGGTCTTTATTCTTCAGCAAGCCTAACAATCAGCCAAGAGTAGTTACATCAAAGGGGTAACTGTATAACAGCAACATTCTGAACTTTTTGATTAAGCAATTCAAGCTTTTTCACTCCAGAAGAGCTCAAAACAGAGCTCATGCAATATCAGCATGATCCAAAATCCATCCCTCCTGAATAGAGTATGGGATGGCATCTTCCTCTGTTATACCCAAAAAGTTTGCAACATCATTAACTCTTATGAATGATTATGCTGTAGATAACAGTTTCAAGATCTTCAGTGAATAAAATCCCATGGTCATATTTCCACACACATTGTCCAATTTCCCACACAATAACAAGTTCTGGACTGTTCTATTTTATGGTTATGGGTGTATGCTTCCACAAAAACCTTACATTATTCACTTCAGAGACATAGATATATGCAAGTAGATAGACCAGACAGAGAAGTACAGGTGTGTGCTCTTGAGTTAAAATATCTATCTCATTAGCTACCACAAATGGAAAAGCCCTGTTCACACCAGTAAGTAGTGCAGATAACAAACGTGAGTCTGTCTCAATTGCATTCTCATCATTGGTAACAAGCTGTTTCTGATTTTGACTGTCAAGACTCTTGGTTTTCTTCCTCTGTTTCCCATCCTTTCATTCACATATTACTTCACCATACCTTGTGTTGCTTGTGACAGATACATCAGGCCAGTTTAATATACAAGTAACACAAAATATCCATCACATCAAGCAGCAAAGGATGATGGAGCCGATAGGAAGGGAATGAATATTCAGGTGCCGTGGAAATAAATCAAACTTAGTATGCAGTAATCGCCCATTCTCTCCTCTACAATCCCTGTTGTAAAACCAGTTATCTTCTTCTTCATTGAGTGTAGTTTCTCTCCTTGAATTGCTTATACAGAGGATGCTATTCAAGTCGTACAGTTCTAGAGGCTGGAACATTAGCATTTGGCATATTGATTTGATTAGAGGTTACTACAGGAGATGAAGAACCGTGCTGAAGCTTAATTACAAGCCAATAGACAGCCTTGCTCATTTGTTCAAGCTTTAGAGCACTGAGTGGAGGCAAGCCTGTCCTCCCATTATTTCCAGTTTGTGCAGCGAGAGAGTCCGTTGCTTCATCAACTAAACATTCAAAACCAATCTTCTGCCTAACAGATTCAATAAACTCTTGTGCCTGATCACGTTCTACCTGAAAAAGCATCCAGCTTTGATGAAAGTTCTCAAGAGCAGCATCACTTCGTGGAGTCCAAAGCCCATCTGAAGCCTCCTTTGCCTCTAAGACTGAAGCAGCAGCAGTCAACAGTGTTGTATGTGCATTTTGTAAAGACTGATCAATCTGACGTTTTGCAGTCGAGATGGCCGCTGCTAATCCACAACACACACAGGATTTCAATCCGAATATTGCACCTTGTGCACACCCTCTAGACTGATCAGCACAAGGGATATTGATGCAAGAGATTTCAATTATTGTACTCTAATCAAGATCGAATTTGCAGGTCTCGGGTTGGCAATCCTTGCACGGAGCTTCGATAGCTGATGGCAAACACTAAGCAGAGAGTGGCAAAGCGAGAAGGATCGCTATGACGAAGCTTCTGTCTAACACCGGCTTCGCAGCGATACGTTGCGGCCCTAGGCGCCAGGCTCAGAAGCCACGGGGAACCACTACCAGCAGGATGCATGCCACAAAAGTTCTACTTAGGTTCAAGAGAGTATGCAAATGCTACGGCAGCGACTGCTGAAGTAGAAACTGAGACGGTTTTGTTTCCAAGGGTAGATCCTGGCATTTCATATGGATTGAATTGGGCTCTTTTTGCTAAAGGTGTTCCGCCTAGAGATAAAGTCTTCAGAAACTTGACAGACACAGAGCTGCACAAGCATCAAGCAACTGCTTCCGAAAAAATTCCGCCCTCCAGCATAATTTTCCCTTTTTGAGCAGCAAAGTACCCTCCATCTCCCTCCTCCGTCGATCTTCCAATGCTCTGTTCCTCCCTATTTCCCCAGATTAGCTTCCCCTTCTTTTTCCGTCCCATACGCTTGCTTTTCCCTCCCTCTTTAGCTTTTTAAAATCCCTCATTAGCTTCCTCCTTTCGTGTTTTCTTTTTCCCTTCCATTTCTCCTCAAATTAGCTTCCCTCCCAGAACCAAAAAAGCACCCCTCCAAGGAAAAGTAGCCCCAAAGTAGCCACGGCTTCAAATCTAGCCGTTCAGGTGTTGCAATCACAATTTCAGCATTACATGAGCTTAACCCTTCAATTTTGTAAGCAAATTGAATGCATGCCAAAGGTTAGCTTTAAGAGTTTACAAACTTTTCTGATCTGTAAAGTCTGCTCAGCTGAGTACACGAGCAAGAGTGCTGATGGATTTTGGCAAACAGTGGTTCCATACTCAAGGCCAAGTTGCACATGAGCCTCATGTTCATCTGAAAATTCACTGGTCTTCTTAAACTCCCTTGTCGATACCATTTGTATCTTCAGCATAAGCAAACAACTTGGGAAGCTCAGAAAAACCATACTCATTGCAGATCTAGAATCCATTCTCATTCTAATTTGTTTATACCAAATATCGGATTCAATCCCAAACAGCGTTTGTCTCTTAACTTTTGGGTGGTTTTCACACCTCGAATGCGCAGCAATACGACATCCACCCCCTCTAATCCTGCGCATCCTCCGGATGGGCCAACTACCCATGATCATTATCATCAAGATCCACAAACAGATCAATCTCTTCATTATGCATTTCCGGTAGATCAACAAGATTATCTGTCATATCATCTGTCTCTTCCATTGGAGTTTCTTGTCGTTGCTCTTCTCTTGAAAATTCTTCCAATGCATATTCCTCATCATTTCTTTTCTTGAAAATCTTGATACTTTTTCCAGCAATAGGCACTCTAAGCACTGTCCCATCCAATTCTGTCAGCTCATATGTTGCATTATCAAAGACATGTCTGACTATGTACGGCCCAAACCATCTTTTCACCATCTTCCGAAGTGCACTATGCTGATTTTCAAGGCTGCTATCAAAGACCAATACCCAATCTCCCTCTTCTATTGCTCTTGGCCGCAAGCGATGCCTGCTGTCAAACCTGTCCTTATTCCTTAGTCTATCCTCAGGTCTCCTCTCCAATTGTCGAATCCGAAGAGCTAAGAGCTCCTCTCTCGTCAAATCCTCCTGCCAAGGTAAAACTGACCAAGTCAAAGCATAAGTCTCAGTCGGCATAACTGGTTTCTGACCATACATCAACTCTGCAGGCATATATCCTGTGGTAACACTATGAGTCGTACGATCAGCCCATAAAGAAAATGGTAGAAGTCTTGGCCATTCTCCAATCCGTCCTCTGCATGCTTTGGCTAATGCTTTCACTATCGGCGGATGCCCTCTTTCACTCTTTCCATTTCCCTCTGGATTATATGCTGTGGTTAGAGCCAACTTGATTCCTAGCTGAGAGAAAAACTCCCTAGCTTCATCTGCATCCAATTCACCATGATCCGCAGTGATCTTACCCACACAACCATACCTGCAGAAAATTTCCTCCAATAAGAACTTACACACTGCACTAGTGGTCTTCGTTCTCAAAGATTTTCCCTCAACATGATTAGTAAGATCCTCTCTAGCCAAAACAATGTATCTCATCTGCCATAGACCCATACGCATGGTAACCAAATCAACTACCCACTTATAATGAATGCATAGAGGATAGGTCGGATGAAGCTCATCTCGATGACACACTACTGAATACATCTGGCAATCTCTGCAAGTCTCAACAAAGTGAGAAACATCTCTATACATACCTTTCCACCAATATTTCTCCTTGATTTTCTCATAAGTAGCCCACAATCCTCTATGACCAGCCCAAGGACTCTCATGAAACTCCCTTATCACCTATAACTGTGTCTCTCTATCGCAGATAACCCGCAAAGGTAATCCGCCTCTTTTCTTCGGATGCTTCCAAAGAAATCCGTCCTTGAGAAAATAACCATAGGCTTTCCTTCTGATCTGAAATTTCTGCATCATCCTCTTCTGCAAGTAGAGTCTTCTCATCATCATATTTGGCTCTAGACAACATATCTGCCACTGGATTATATTTCCTTGCTATGTGTTTAAATTCCAAATTTAATGACTTGATGTATGCAATCCATCTCAACATGGCTATATCCGGAGTAGAGCAACTCGTGATGATGCCAATCAATGGCAAGCAATCTGTCTCTACCACAACTGAAGCTCCAATAAAGTACTCCTTGTCACATTTGAGAGCCGTGACAATCCCCAATAACTCCCTCTTGATTTGCAGATATCTCCTCTGTCTCTCGTTTAGGACTTTCGCCCCAAACCGAATAGCATACCTATTTCCATCTGCATCATCTTGACCCACAGCCCAACCTATGCCAATTGGACTAGTGTCAACTGTCAATACAATAGGCCTTCCACAATTATAATCCGCTTTCCTGAGAGTAGGAGCATTCTGCAATAACTTCTTCAATTTCCGCATGGCTCTAGTGTGGCTCTCATCCCAATAGAATTTCTGCCCCTTTCGAAGCAATTGATACAAACAACCTGCTATGTGTGCAAAATGAGGTATCCAAATCATATAAAACACACAAGCACCAATGAATCTCTGTACCTCCGAAGTGGTAGAACAATACTATGCAATCTTGCCTATAGCATTCACCTTATCAGGTGAGGGTTTCGTGCCATAATATCCACACATATGCCCAACAATGACAACCTCATTCACTCCAAAAATAGATTTTTGCCCTGAAAGTGTCAAGTTCACTTTTTCTAACCTGGCCAAAATCTTCTCACATGCTGAAATATGATCAGCCACAAAGTATCTGCGTCCCTGCTCATTTAGACTCTCATTCTTCTCTTCTTCTGCACACCCCTTAATGGGCACATCATCCAAGAAAGTCATAGTAAGCTGAGGTATGTAATCACGAACGACCTTATGTATGGCATTCATCATATGCGCAACAGAATTAGTGGCACCTTGAGGCAAGGTACACATCCTGACAAGCCCAATAGGAGTTCTCATAGTGGTTATGTCCCTGCTTTCCAAAGCCAGCTGAAACTGATCATATCCTGAATACAAATCACCCAAAGAATAGATGGCACGTCGAGCAAATGCCTCTGCAAACTCATCCACAACTGGACCTATACCAACATTCCTGATAGTAACTCTGTTCACTGGCTGCATGTCCTGAATAAATCGAAGAGTACCATTCTTCTTTGGAACTGTAAATCACTTGTTTGAGTATGCTGCAGATGAAGGCTCAAGGATTCCCATCCTAATTTTCTCATTCAATAAATCAATCAGCTTTGCCAAGTGTGCTTTAGGCACTGGAATTGGTAGGAGATTCCATGGGATATGAGGAATAGTAAAAATGACCATAGGAGCAACAATATCAGGATTCACACATCCAATCTCATGTGGGAAAAAAGCAAATCCCCTTCCATGACGCTCAAGCATTTCCTGAAAGCATTGCTTCTCTATGGGTAACAAGAAATCACCATTTCCAATTTTCAATTCAGCAAGAGTCTCTGCTGAAAACTTATGACCAATATGCTCTGGATTCCTCAAAATTTTCTGTTTGGCAACCCTCTCTATTTGTTGATCACTGTCAGGTGGAAGCGGTACAGCAACCAGCTTCACCTTCTTATCCACAGTTTTGTATTTCGTGTCAACCCTGGCTTCATTATGCTCTTCTGCATTACATAAACCTTGCTGTAAATCGGCAATTCTGCACTCCAATGGCTGAATATTCTCAGCCCTCTGCTCTATGGACTGCATAGGAACAGCCCCAAACTCTGAATGCTGAAATATTTCAGCAGTAAACTCTGTTGGCTGAAAATTTTCAGCCCTCTGTCTCTCTGAAAGCTGATCATAACCAGCTGGAATCTCTGTTTTCTGAATTTCTTCAGCACTCAACACTCTTTGCTGAGTTTCCTCAGCCTCTGACTCAATCTGTGACATAAAATCTGCAATTTCATGAAACATGTCCAGGGATTGCACTAATACATTACCGTGACAATTCAGCAAATCAGTTTTCAGCATATCTCCCATCTCTGTCATCGTATCTGCACAAATCACACTGTCATACATCCCATCTATATGCTCATCATCCTCCAAAATTCCTGCATTTTTCAAATTTTTCTCCTTCCTGCATATATACTACCTGGCAGCTCTAGGCAACCTAGAAGTCTTCTGATAACTCATCGAACTGTTTGCTGAAATCCCAACAAAACCGGAGGAGAAAACACTGCTGCCAGGAGGCGAGAACTCCAATCTCCTCTTCTCTGTACCACCGTCGTCTCGCGAAACGACGGTACCTAATGAAAACCCGAATCCCTCACAGTGGGCAAAGGTGCATCTCTGAGAGTATCTATGTTTCTAACATGGTTCACACATACAGTCATAAACTGAACTGCTCTCATACCATCTTTACTGCGAATCCATGCATAAGCAGATCCATCATCCATGACCTTTGTTTCCATGCGCATCTCTGTAATGAATGGCTGACCAAGAATTATGGGATAAGAGCATGAATCCTGCACAAAGAAATGAAAATCCTCCTCTACATCACCAATAGAAACCCTGACACTAGGACAGGCAGCATACAAATCACCTGTAGTGTTATTGGCGGCTCTCATACGCCACCCATGCTCTACATCCATAGGCCATCTGTTACTCTCATAAACTCCACGAACTATGAGATTAATCTCTGAACCATGATCAACCAATGCAACATAAGGCACCTGTTTCTCTCCAATCTTTATCATCGTCTCTGTAGTTGCCCTAGCCCAATGGCTCCGCGAAAAGTGACTACGCGGTATCATGACAGGCTCATCAATTTCAGCATAATGCTTAGGCTGAACTCTCTTCTTTACCTGCGGAAAAACAGAAGCATTATCAACCATAACTTCATCCTCATCCTCATCCAACTCCCCAATCAAAACTCCCTGTGTATCAGTGGTAGACAATGCATGTCTTTTCCTCTTCAAGACCTCCTGAAACTGATCCTGAAACTCTCTTTTTGAGATGCCCAAAATCTTAGAAATAGTGAAAGTCACCTCACTGCCAAGTATCTTATCATTAAAATTTTTCTTCATGTCTGTAGATGTCTCAATATCGGACATCAATCTGAATCCTGGCTGCTTTCTCTCTCTAGGCTCTTGCCTCTTTTCTCTCTTTTGAGCATCCTCCATCTGTCGATCTAGCCCTGGTCTTGAAGACGGTCCTGCAGTAGGTGGAGTAACAAACTCACCCCCTCTAGTCTTCTTAGCTGCACTTGGATTTTCTTCATCCCTCTTACGCTTCTCCTCAACAAGTACATTTGCACCATGAGATTTAGCCAAATAAGCATAAATAGAGTACCTGTCAACAGGCGAGTCCCAACCTGTCTCTGATCTGATGCTAGAGCCTGCACTAGTCAAAACAGTTTGCTGAATTTTCCCCTTGTTTGCAGTCTCCATAGCATAAGTCCATAGCGCGGACTGAGTCTCTGATCCCTTCTCAATCTGTACTCCATATGTAGAAGCATCACCGCTAGCTGTCACATAAGAAGTACGCGCAGCCATGTCCTCCACTAACTTCTTCATTCCACCTTTACCAAAGTTGGTAGCAAGTGGAGCTCCTGTCTCAGTCAACCAAATCTTACCATCTTGCCCCCAATATACCAAATTCTGCCTCCTTGCATCCTGGAAAGAGTCACAATCCCTGCAATGCTGATGCTCTGTACTATCACACCAAATACATCTCCGATCTCTCCTAGGTGCACTAGGAGCACTCCTAGGTGCAGTAGGAGCGCTAGAAGAAGCAGTAGGTGCAGTCGAAGCAAACTGCTCCTTCAACTTTCCCACCAACTCCGCTTTGACTGACTCCAGTGTCAAATCTGTGATGCCTTTGATTATGTCATCAAGAGAAGTAGGTACCGATGGAGCGGATGGTTTTGGAGTAGAAGGTGTAGGCATCGGTCGTGGAACAGGAGGAATAGGTGGAGTGGCAATAGTAGGCACTGGCATAGGCCAAGAAACTAGCTGAGGAGGAGAAGAAATAATAGGGATAGAAGTAGGCATAGGAGCTGATGATGGTGTAGGTGTCATGGAACCATTCTGTAGGCGAGTCTTCCATATCCTCCTCTTGGTCAAAGTCGAGACTGCATCCTGAGCATCCTGCCAATCCGTTTTAAGACCCATAGGCTTCGTGCGATCTTCAAGAAGCTCACCCAATTCTTCTTGAAGAGCAGGATCTGCAGCTTGTAAGAAAAGTTCAACTTTTTCAACATCCAATGCTCTTTGTTCAATGGCATCAAGTTGACTATACCTGTCTTCGAATTCTCGAATCAACTCCGAAGCAGCGAGACCTTTGTTTGGCATGTAGACCCACTCTCGGAATGACCGCCGAGTAGCCATAGCAAAGTCCTCAAGGAAGTATTCTTCTTTCAAGGCCTTCTTAAAATTTTTCCAATGTGTATTTTGAATAAAAAGATCAGTCACTTTTGTCCTCAAAGCAGGTGTGATAAGACGAAGGAAGTACTTACTCATAAGTCCAGCAGGAACTCCAAAAAACCCCATCTTGATCTCATATGTCTTCAAATATGCTGAAACATTACGCTCGTCAAATAGCTTCTTCTCATTTTCAACTGCTTCAATAGCCTTAGTCGCGTTGTTTGCATTCTCCTGCTCCGAATAGAGTTGCCTTTGCTGGGACAACTGCTGTTGATGCAATTGTTGTTGCTGCTGCATATATAATTGTGTTTGCTGATTTTGGAGCTGCATATACATGGACATATTCTGCAAAATCTGCTTTAGATCCTCCATTGAATTACTTGATGCAGCAGTCATTGATGGAGCTGAAGTAGAGGCAGCTGGAATTGTAGACGAAGCTGAAATAGAGGCTCAAGTATCTCCCGTCCTGAAATTTTTGGGACGCTTTCACATCGGGTTCACCAAAGATGTCGAAGGGTTTGTGAAAGCAATGTCGCATCCACAGAGGATCTTTACTAATGTCAGGATAAAAGATCAATCAAGCAAATAATCAAGATGAGAAAGTGATGTCAACTCTGTTTTACTTTTTTTGTCAATAATTGAAGATGAATAGAAAGCCAATTCAGTTTACAGTGGCAATCTCCACAACACGTTCTTCACTCTTTAAAGTTTCCAGATTAACCTGTTATGACTCCAATGACCTGTGAACACACTGTCTGATTTTCTTGCTGTATTTCTAGGATTGATGACATCAACAGCTCTGACATTGTTGCTGTGCCATAATCTTAATTCTTTAGACCAAGGCCTTTCGTGTCTTTTCCACAAAAAGGTCTTTATTCTTCAGCAAGCCTGACAATCAGCCAAGAGTAGTTACATCAAAGGGGTAACTGTATAACAGCAACATTCTGAACTTTTTGATTAAGCAATTCAAGATTTTTCACTCCACAAGAGCTCAAAACTGAGCTCATGCAATATTAGCATGATCCAAAATCCATCCCTCCTGAATAGAGTATGGGATGGCATCTTCCTCTGTTATACCCAAAAAGTTTTCAACATCATTAACTCTTATGAATGATTATGCTGTAGATAACAGTTTCAAGATCTTCAGTGAATAAAATCCCATGGTCATATTTCCACACACATTGTCCAATTTCCCACACAATAACAAGTTCTGGACTGTTCTGTTTTATGGTTATGGGTGTATGCTTCCACAAAAACCTTGCATTATTCACTTCAGAGACATAGATATATGCAAGTAGATAGACCAGACAGAGAAGTACAGGTGTGTGCTCTTGAGTTAAAATATCTATCTCATTAGCTACCACAAATGGAAAAGCCCTGCTCACACCAGTAAGTAGTGCAGATAACAAACGTGAGTCCGTCTCAATTGCATTCTCATCATTGGTAACAAGCTGTTTCTGAT
Organism: Lygodium microphyllum; assembly: GCF_053477565.2. Taxonomy (NCBI): domain Eukaryota; kingdom Viridiplantae; phylum Streptophyta; class Polypodiopsida; order Schizaeales; family Lygodiaceae; genus Lygodium; species Lygodium microphyllum. The sequence goes on from NC_141135.1 coordinate 180,984,459, forward strand.
TTTGACTGTCAAGACTCTTGGTTTTCTTCCTCTGTTTCCCATCCTTTCATTCACATATTACTTCACGATACCTTGTGTTTCTTGTGATAGATACATCAGGCCAGTTTAATATACAAGTAACACAAAATATCCATCACATCAAGCAGCAAAGGATGATGGAGCTGATAGGAAGGGAAAGAATATTCAGGTGCCGTGGAAATAAATCAAACTTAGTATGCAGTAATCGCCCATTCTCTCCTCTACAATCCCTGTTGTAAAACCAATTATCTTCTTCTTCATCGAGTGTAGTTTCTCTCCTTGAATTGCTTATACAGAGGATGCTATTCAAGTCGCACAGTTCTAGAGGCTGGAACAGTAGCATTTGGCATATTGATTTGATTAGAGGTTAGTGCAGGAGATGAAGAACCGTGCTGAAGCTTAATTACAAGCCAACGGACAGCCTTGCTCATTTGTTCAAGCTTTAGAGCACTGAGTGGAGGCAAGCCTGTCCTCCCATTATTTCCAGTTTGTGCAGTGAGAGAGTCCGTTGCTTCATCAACTAAACATTAAAAACCAATCTTCTACCTAACAGATTCAATAAACTCTTGTGCCTGATCACGTTCTACCTGAAAAAGCATCCAGCTTTGATGAAAGTTCTCAAGAGAGGCATCACTTCGTGGAGTCCGAAGCCCATCTGAAGCCTCCTTTGCCTCTAAGACTGAAGCAGCAGCAGTCAACAGTGTTGTATGTGCATTTTGTAAAGACTGATCAATCTGACGTTTTTGCAGTCGAGATGGCTACTGCTAATCCACAACGCACACAGGATTTCAATCCGAATATTGCACCTTGTGCACACCCTCTAGACTGATCAGCACAAGGGATATTGATGCAAGAGATTTCAATTATTGTACTCTAATCAAGATCGAATTTGCAGGTCTCGGGTTGGCAATCCTTGCACGGAGCTTCGATAGCTGATGGCAAACACTAAGCAGAGAGTGGCAAAGCGAGAAGGATCGCTATGGCGAAGCTTCTGTCTAACACCGGCTTCGCAGCGATACGTTGCGGCCCTAGGCGCCAGGCTCAGAAGCCACGGGGAACCACTACAAGCAGGATGCATGCCACAAAAGTTCTACTTAGGTTCAAGAGAGTATGCAAATGCTGCGGCAGTGACTGCTGAAGTGGAAACTGAGACGGTTTTGTTTCCAAGGGTAGATCCTGGCATTTCATATGGATTGAATTGGGCTCTTGTTGCTAAAGGTGTTTTTCCTAGAGATAAAGTCTTCAGAAACTTGACAGACACAGAGCTGCACAAGCATCAAGCAACTGCTTCCGAAAAAATTCCGCCCTCCAGCATAATTTCCCCTTTTTGAGCAGCAAAGTACCCTCCATCTCCCTCCTCCGTCGATCCTCCAATGATCTGTTCCTTCCTATTTCCCCAGATTAGCTTCCCCTTCTTTTTCCGTCCCATACGCTTGCTTTTCCCTCCCTCTTTAGCTTTTTAAAATCCCTCATTAGCCTCCTCCTTTCGTGTTTTCTTTTTCCCTTCCATTTCTCCTCAAATTAGCTTCCCTCCCAGAACCAAAAAAGCACCCCTCCAAGGAAAAGTAGCCCCAAAGTAGCCACAGCTTCAAATCTAGTCGTTCAGGTGTTGCAATCACAATTTCAGCATTACATGAGCTTAACCCTTCAATTTTGTAAGCAAATTGAATGCATGCCAAAGGTTAGCTTTAAGAGTTTACAAACTTTTCTGATTTGTAAAGTCCGCTCAGCTGAGTACACGAGCAATAGTGCTGATGGATTTTGGCAAACAGTGGTTCCATACTCAAGGCCAAGTTGCACATGAGCCTCATGTTCATCTGAAAATTCACTGGTCTTCTTGAACTCCCTTGTCGATACCATTTGTATCTTCAGCATAAGCAAACAACTTGGGAAGCTCAGAAAAACCATACTCATTGCAGATCTAGAACCCATTCTCATTCTAATTTGTTTATACCAAATATCGGATTCAATCCCAAATAGCGTTTGTCTCTTAACTTTTGGGTGGTTTTCACACCTCGAATGCGCAGCAATACGACAACGGAATCCACCGTGGCACGAAATCCACCGTGGAATAGGCCTCCTGGCATCATACACCCGGGGTGGGATAGCAATTGTCCTCAATTGCTATTAGCCCAATGTGGAGCTAACAGAGTGGGGAAAACATTTAAGTTTCTAGCATGCATCCATTGGGCCTCTTCAACATGATGGTTTTTAAACTTGACCAAATATCTAGAATATCTACAGCCACTTCTAGTGGTCATAAAGTTAGTATCTATAATAGTTTCAGGCTCAAGGATTTCAGTTTCATCATCTAGTAAAGGAGGGTTTTCATAGACAGGGTGTACAAGTAATTGGCCTCTAAAAGGTCGTAATAAACTGATATGAAAGGTGTTGTGGATTTTCCAATGTTGTGGTAGTTCTAGTTTAAATGCATTGTCATTGATTTTGTGTATGATCTTGAATGGTCCATAAAATCTAGGTGCTAATTTCACAACTGGGTGTTTATCTACACTTTGTAATCTTTGTTTTTCTATTCATAACCAAACATAATCATCTACTTTAAAATTCATAGCCGGTCTTTTCTTATTTGCTTGTTTTGTATATGATTATTGGGCTTTGGCAATTATATCTTTAACTTCATAAAAAATAGTAGTATGCATGTTAGCAATATCATCAGCAGTTTGAATTTTGTTTGATAATGATGCAATAGGTGTAAGCAATCTATATCCATAAATAACATCAAATGGTACTTTATTTGTAGATGTATGTGGTATATTATTATATGCAAACTGAAGTAAATGTAGATGTGTATCCCATGTGTGTGGTTTTGAAATGGTGTAATCACGTAAAAGATCTAAAATAGTACTGCTAGTAGCTTCTGTTTGACCGTTTGTTTCAGGATGAAATGCAGATGAAAAATCAATCTTTGTTCCTAAGTTAGCAAACAAAGTAATCCAAAAATTATTACAGAATCTAGAATCACGATCTGAAATAATAACTTTTGGTAAAACATGGTTAGTGAAAACAGTTTTCAAAAACAATTGAGTAGCTTGAGATGCAGTTAAAGTTTTCTTGCATGGAATAAAATATGCTTGTTTGCTAAACCTATCTACAACAGTCCAAATTATATCATGGTTAGCTTTAGTGTTAGGTAAACAAGTGATAAAATCCATTGAAATCTATTTCCATGGTCGTGATGGAATAGATAATGGCATTAGTAAACCATATTGTTTACCATGGTGTATTTTAACTTGTTGACAAACTAAACATTCAGACACAAAGTTAGATACATCAGTGTCCATATGTGGCCAATAAAAATCTTCAATCAATGTATGCAAAGTAGATATAATTCCTCTATGACCTTGATATGGAGGACAATGAATTTCATGCAAAACAAACGATCGAAATGAAACAGTCACACATAATCTCTTTTCATAAAATATGAATCCATTATTATAAGACAGTGAATCAATAGGAATCTAATTATTTGCAACTAATTTATTCCAATCAGCTTGAAAAGTAAGATCCTAATGATTAGTATCTTTCATAGGGATAAGGGAATCAAATGATATCACATAAATATTATGAATTGTCGGTCTTCTACTCAAAGTGTCAGCTACAACATTTTCTTTTTTTGGTTGATATTATATAAGGGGATGAAAACTTTGAATAAAATCGACCCATTTAATGTATTGGTCAGATATTTGTGGTTGACTAAGGAGATGTCTAATGCTTTGTTGGTCAGTTTTGATCATAAATTCAGATCCCATTAAATAATGTTTCCATTGACGTAAGGCTTGTACTATAGCTAACAATTCTTTATCATAGGTAGAATATTTAAGTTCAGAGGGTTTAAGTTTACAGCTAGAGTAGGCTATGGGATGATTATCTTACATAAGAACAGCTCCTATTCTAGATCCACTAGCATCAGCAACTACTAAAAAGAATGGTCTATTGAAATCAAATAGTTGTAATATAGGAGCATGTGTTAAAGCATGTTTCAATAAATCAAAAGATTTTTGTTGATTATCAGATGAGTTATAAATAATACCCTTCTTTAAAAGTTTTGTCAAAGGTAATGCAAGTAATGAGAAATTTCACACAAACTTTCTGTAGAAACTAGCAAGACCTAGAAAAGAACGTAACTTATGCACATTTTTGGGTATGGGCCAATTTAAAATTACTTCTATCTTTTTAGGGTTGACTTTAGTACCTTCTGATAAAACAATATGTCATAGATATTCAATTTTTGTTTGGAAGAATTCACTCTTTTCTGGATTAGCATATAATTGATTGTCTTTTAACAACTTAAAAACTAAAGACAAATGTTGATAATGCTCATTCTCATTTTTACTTAATACCAATATATCATCAAAGAATACTATGACACAATGTTGATATTTCAGAAATATACGATTCATCCTACGACTAAATGTGGCTGGTGCATTAGTTAGACCGAAAGGCATAACTAGAAATGCATAGTATCCAAATTGTGTTCTAAATGCAGTTTTGAATATATCAGATTTATCCAACCTTACTTTATGATAACCAGATTTAAGATCTATCTTACTGAATATGGAGGATCCTTGTAGTTTATCCATAAGATCATCTACCCTAGGAATCGGATATATATTCTTAACAGTAATTTTATTTAGGGCACGATAATCAATGCACATGCGATAAGTATTATTCTTCTTCTTCACTAATAAGATAGGTGCACCAAATGGAGAACTACTAGGGCTAATTAATCCTCTATTAAGCAATTCCTCTATTTGATTTTGAATTTCTTTTTGTTCAATTTTGTTATGTCTATATGGTGCTTTACATGGTGGTTGTGTTCCAAGAATTAAATCTATTTTGTGATCTTCAGGACATGAAGGTGGTAGTCCAGCTGGTAAATCAGCAGCAAAACAATCTTGAAATTGGGCAAGAAATTGTGTATGCCTAGGATACATTTATTTTTCTTTAGCTTGAATTTCATTCACCCATATTAAATAATATTTTCTACTTTTACGTAATGCACATTTAGCTTGAGTATGATAAGCAGTGGAAAATTATTAAAAGCGTGCATACCATGCAATGTGATTTGTTTTCCTTGAAAATAAATTTTAATTGAATGCGTAGAATAATCTATGTCAGGATTATACTGATGACGCCAAGGAATTCCTAAGATAATGTCACTAGACTGCAAAGGTACAACTAAGAAATTTCTTCGTTCAGTATATTCACCAATTTTAATTTCTAAACTATGCCCTTCTTGTGTTCCATTATATCTTGTGCCTAAGAATGCAACCTTAATGCGATAATTTGTAGAAACAGTTTATAAATTAAATTCTTTGACTAACTTTGCATAAATAAAGTCATGTGTGCTCCCATCATCATGTAAAATAGTCTTTTCTTTACCATGCACGAAACATTTCATTGTTAATAAAGAATGAGGAGTTGGCATACCTAGCAAAGTATCCGAAGTAGTACCAATGTCTTCATCATCTTTCGTAAAGTCTAGCATTTCCTCACATTCTTATTCTTTTATTGCACCAAGATAATTGATATGGACAGGTGGCTTTTTGGTTTGGCAATTGGCTGCTAGATATCCAAGTTGATGGCATTTGTAATAAACTATGGGTTTGGCTTTAGATACATTATTGGTAATGGTAGGAAGTTTAGGAATGTTGGGATTTGACTGTGAGGATGGCTTAGGGTTTGGATTGGTGTTTGATGGCAAGGCAGGTGATCGTGTCCAAGATTTATGGAATGAACATGGAAGAAAACAACTTTGATTGAATCTTTGAAAATTTGAATTGAATTGTTTGGAACCAGAGTTACCATTAGTTGGAAATTGTTGTGGTCACTTGTCTCTTCCTTGAATCTTGTCTTCAGTGTCATGAGCCAAGGAAATTGCATCTTCAAGGGTTGTTGGCTAGAACATATTGACTTCAGCATAGAATGTCCAAGTAGGCCAGACATAAACTTGCGTTTGTGAGTTGCTTCAGGTACATCTTCGAGCATTCCGAGTTGCAGTAGAGCATTCCAAAAACGTTCAGTGTATTAGGAAATAGGTTCATGATCTCTTTGCTGTAGAAGATCCCATTGCTTGATGGCTTTTTCATGGAATTGAGGAGAAAGGAAATTCTGGAAAATTTTCTTTTGGAAAGTCTCCCATGTAGTGGGACATTCAATACTCTTACGGACCACAGTCCACCATAAGGATGCTCGATCAACTAAGTGGTTAGTGACACATTTAATTTTGTCTTTCTCAGCATATGTTTTTTCATGGAAGTAATAATCAAATTGACTGATAAAAGCAAGTACAATCTTTCCATCACGTATTCCATTGAAAGTACGAAATTTGAAGTTTTTTTTACTTATCTTTGTTTCTTTGCAGATGGATTGGGCTTCAAGTGTTGTGTCGATGGTATGTCGTTTAAGATCTTCAAGTTGCGATCCATCTTGGTCGGTGGTAGATCGTTGCAAATTGGCCAATTGAACTTGCAAAGCTTGTCGGGCTCTTCCTTCTTCTTCGAGCTGCATCATAATCAAATCCAACTTTTGCTCTATCGTTGGTTCGGGTAAATCACCTTCAACCATAAAATCATCCATGTTTTGTTCAGTCATCCTGTAAAATCCAAAAGACCTCACACTCTCGAAATCTTATTAGCAGGATGAGCGTAGCTCAAAGGCAGGTATACAAGGCTTGTAAATTTTGTTTGGCTTTTATGGTCTTTCTCCTTTGCATTGGAGGTATTCGTTGTCACAACCATCTGCGTAGAAATGGTGTATAATCTTCCTATGACCTGCGTATGAACTTTTGTTCTTGCTGAAACTGGTTCAGCAAGTCTGCAAGTGTGAACAGGGTCTACCAGAGAGCAATAGGCCGATTCTGTGCTTCTGCATGTGAATTGCCTCTATGAGAGTTGTTGGAGTAAGTCTTTAGTGACCTCTGTGACTTGCAAGATTTAGAAGACTTGGAAGACTTAGAGGATTAAAGAGCTTTAAAGCTTAATAATGCTTGCATGGTTTTCGTGTATCTGAGGATGTTGGCGGCCGTTTTGACGCCGCCCAGAACATGCCACTGCCGCCGATTTGAAAATTCGTTGATGAAAGCTTTTAGATAAGCTTCTTATTAAGCTTACTAAGCTTTGAATTAAAGCTTTAAAGCTTTTTGGCTATGGAGGCTTATTGTATGAAGATGACTTGAAGAAGGAGATATCCACATGGTCCTCCGCCTACATAGGCTGGTCCTTCGCAGCGATCAGAGAGTGCAGAAGGGGGTTCTTTACCGCCAGGAACACGCTGGTATCGACCGTTTGTGACGAAACTGACTGTAGGGCTCGATCGTTCCAGGAGCTCCATCTTCGCGCAAGATGGTAAGTAATTGAAAGCTCTCGATCTCAGCTTCGCTCTGATACCACTGGTGCATAGATCGGTCGCCGTATCCGCACGTAGTGAGCGTCAGAAGGTCCCCAAGAACAAAAGAACTCTACTTTTTGCACACAAATGAATGAAGAAGCTTGCACGACATGAACAAGAGACCAATTGGATGCAATCTCCCCCCATGCCTTGTGTGAGCGCTCCACAAAGCATGTATTTTATATATTATTCATCTTGAAGCTTAAATAATAGCCCAAATTACAAAATAGCACGCTCTATCTTTTGAGTTTGTTTTTGTGCCAATAAAGAATTAAAGCTAATGGGCGCCCAAGAAGTCAAGCAGTACCCAAATACAATGTCCAATACAAGTATTTTAATCGTGCGCCCATGCGCATACAAAAATAATAAATAAATATCAAGCGCTTTGATAAATAAGCGTGAAAAAATACAGTCGCCATGCCTAAGATATGTGCCCATCAAAATATTGACAATAATTTGAATACACACTATCCTCCAATGCTTTCCACTGTCACCGTTGCTTGCTCTACACATCAACTGAAGCATTCACAATTGTTAGAAAAGTAATACAATTAAACTGACAAAAGTGAATACCTAGCAGTCTTCAACTATATAAATAAATTGGTTAGAAATCAATCCTAACCTTAATTTATCACAAGTGCGCACTCTAAACTCATAAACGTTTATTAATTGAAATATGTATTTTGCAGAATCACCCGCTATGGAATCACCCATGTATACATAAAATTAACAAAACGCCCGAAAAGGATAGGCGTCCCCATCAACTTCTCGCACAAAGAATCCACTTTTTGTATGAGCCCCGGTAATAAAAGTTTACGAAATCCACCGTGGCACGGAATCCACCGTGGAATATGCCTCCTGGCATCACATGATGCCTTGATTGTAGCTTTATGCAAAGGGATAGAAGTCTCCAAGAGGAGTGAAGATTCTTGAGGGGATATAATCCAAAGGTAACCTGGCGGATGATTTTTGATGCTCACAAGTACTTAAAAATAGCCAAAAATTCTGAATTTCTGGGGAAAATAGACTTCGTCAAAGACGGCTGTTGCAATCACTACGATTTTAAGCGGCAATTCCCGAAAGTGCTTAAAAGACCCACTAGATGATAGTTGGTGAGTTTTTTATAAATTTTTGGCATGTCAGATGAGACCATGGGAGATGCCCAGGAGTGGGGGACTTGGAGACAGTTAAGCAAAAACTCCCAGATCGCGAATCAGACACCAGATGAGGAAACGGGAGTGCCGGGAAGGCCAAGGCCAAATGACAAGTGGAAATAGGCTTTAGGGAGCCCAAAAGTTATGCCTTTTGGGGGCTTCCTTTGGGGGGCCCTAACAAACTCAAAATCATGGGGGTGGGTCCATTTTTTTCGCGCAGACTAAGAATGAGGGCGCCATGGCCACGATTGATGGAGAGGGGGGTTGGAGAGCCTAAAAGCAACCCCCCAACTAATTGGATGCCTGAGATGCACTCTATCTTCACTCCTCATCACTTGTCTCCAATCCTCGAACGGATGCCCGGTTGTGGAGATGCAGTTTCAGTCTTTCTCTCTCCTCTTTCTCTCTCTTGCATAGAGGCACTTCATGTGGCACTCTATCTTCACTCCTCATCACTTGTCTCCAATCCTCGAATGGATGCCCGGTTGTGGAGATGCAGTTTCAGTCTTTCTCTCTCCTCTTTCTCTCTCTTGCATAGAGGCACTTCACTGTTAGTGTAGTACTACAGAGATAGCATAGGTACATGTGCATTTGCCCCCAATAACCTCCCACTTAAAGGAAAATGTGCCCCTAGCGAGAAGAGAATAAGAAAAAAAGTGAGAAAGTACAAATGCATGTGAGAAAGTACAGATGCACATAAAGTACAACAAGATGAGGAAATATGTCATCTCATCCAATGCCCATGAGCTTCCTAAGGAAGACAAAACACTATTGAGAGACTTTTAATAAGAAAATCTACAAGATTTTGGTCAATCTAAGATCTTGACAAGCTCAATGGACTTATCCTCAATGACCTCTCTAATAAATTGGTAACCCACCTCAATATAATTTTTCCTCACATGGAATATTGGCAACTAAATAATACTCAAATCCAAATGCAGTGTAGGGACCACATCAATAATATTAAGATATATAGCTAGAAAGCACTACCAAAGACTCTCCTTGTTGCAAGTCTCAATGGCTACAATAGACTCTACCTTTGTAGTGGATAGGGCCATGCATTTTTGTACCCCAGATATCCAAGAAATAGCACCTCTAGCAAAGGTGAAGACATAGCTAGAGGTAGACTTCCTACTATCCATATGTCTTGCATAATTAGAGTCAATGTACCTCACGATTCATGTATCCTAGCCATCAAAACATATGCATATATCTATAATGCCCTTAAGGTACCTCATGATATCCTTTATGACATCCCAATTTTTCTTGCCATGTGTAGCCATAGAGCGTGCCGCAACTCCCACCACTACAAATGCGATGTTAGGATAAGTGGCTATCATGGCATACATCAAACTACCCACTATAGATGCAAAAAGAATCTTGGCCATCTCAACCTTATGCTTATCATACTACACACAATTGGCTTAACTAATCTTCACATGAGAAGGTAGAGGACAACCAATAGGCTTAACATCCTACACATGAAACAGCTCGAGAGCCCTTTAGATGTAGTCCTTTTGTAACGTGTCCACTAGTATCATCCAGGACACGTCTTAGTAGTCCATCAGAAAGGATGTCTAGAAAGCTCCGCCCAGCACTCCCATGGAATGTTATGGGGTTTGCGATCTAGGGCTTTCCGTGTCTGCCATGTAGCGGAAGTATTCCGGCCGTTCCCACTTAGGATCAACCTGAATTAGGGTTTTCCTGATTGGTCATTTCCTAACAGCACAACTAGCGTCGGACCCAAGTGAACTATTTTACACAGAAACGCCAGGTCCGAAGCGGATTCATGCTGCACTTGGTTCAAGGAGAATGGGAAACGAGAGGGATGCAAAGCTCAACCTCTTTGCCATAAGGCTTAGTCCCATTCCTTTCCCCTAAAACAGCGTAAATTGGGTTAAGTCATAACTCTAGGTCAACGCTTTTTTTGTTCGTGTCCTTTGACGCTCATCCTGTTGTTCCTCGTGTTTTGAGAAAAGTTACTGGCCAACCGGGACCATCCATCCGTAGGACGGACCTATGGCCCATCGTCCGCACTTTCCTCCGATTGCTTTAGTTATTTACTTATCTAACATATTAGTTGGACATGTAACAGCCAGCTTCTTTAATTAACCCGTTAGGCATAGGTTCCTTCATGTAATCTTATCACTTGACATAGAAAAACAATATCAGACAAGTTCTTTATTAACAGGTCATCATATTTATGTTTGAAATACAAAGAGTTCCGCCCGTAGGCTTATCCACAATCCGCCCGAAGGCTATCCAGCAATCCACATGGATCACTATTCCAAGTTTCCACCTGTAGACTAGTATGCAGGCCTCGAGATCCAATCCGGAGTCACGTTAGCCTCTTGTGCAGGACCCGGAAGGCGAGGGATTTACAGCCACAGTCCCCTGGTACCCAAGCACCCTCCTGCTCCAAGTAGCGCTGAATGGAGAGACCTCTCACGATGGGTTCGGTCCACATTCCCAGCGCGGTCAACAACCCCCTTGGTTAGGGTCAGGTAGGTAGTTGGGGGTAACTGAAGCTGGCTCTCCCTTCAGGCCTTCAACCTAAAGTATAGATATTAATTTATCTTTTAATTCATTGGTCAAACAAAGTCCAACAGTGCTCTAAAATCTATAGCAAGCACAAACATTTCCATTGATTGTTTTTTATGTTGGCAAACTGCTAAGGAATGAATTCTTCCTTTCAAATGCATCCAGCACTCGATCCGGGATGACTTGCAACCTGGCAAGATCCCCTATATTCTAGGTTAGGGCATACCCTATTAATCCAACTTGGTCAAACCTTAAAGTTCATTGGGTACTTCAGTTTCTGGTCTTTAATCTCCAATTAATCTTCCTTACTCAAGAAGGATATCAAAGTATACATCCTCTTCCAAGATAACTTGAGTAAGGATCCGCCATCCTTGTTGTGAGAATTCGGCCTTTCTTCTTGTGATTCAATCACAAGGCCATATGACTCCATACTTGCTGCGCAAGTCCCGCATTGTACTATGCGATAATGGAGTCACGAAACAATCTGTTTCAAGTTCTTTAAGCTGACGTTGTTAGACCTAGGGTTTCCTAGCTTTATTTTTTGTAAGAATCTCAGGGATAAACCCTAGTTCCTTTTACGATTACAATTTACTGACCCTACATTCTGGGAATGTGGACAAGTATTTAAGGTATAGACGTTTCTTGGAATTTAACTCATTCCCAACGAATATTTCGCAGCCTAGGTATTTTTAAGTTTATATCAACTTGGTTAACTCTAGAAGGAGGTAGGTCTACTCAAAACCACATCATCAACACCACAAACAAAAGCCTCTCCAGGGCTACTCAAAACATCACCAACCAACTCACAAGACTTATCAGAGTCAACAATACCAACACCCAAATCACAACACGAGTCAGAATCTAAAACCTCCATACTCTTTTGATCATCAAAATCACAACAAATCTCCATAAACTCATTAGGCAACAAATTTTAACCCTTACCTTCATCTTGAAAACTTACAGTTTCTAAGCCCTTCCCCTCATGGTCTTCTAACAAACTAAAAAATCCATCCTCTATTCTCTCTTCATCTTTCAAGAAATCAGATCCATCTATACTATCACCAAGGCAAACAAGATCACTCTCTAAACTATATTTACTCTCTTCAACACTGCCATGACTATCAGAATTTTCATCACACTTCTCTCATCAGAAATATCAAAACTTTCTTGACTCTCATCCTCTCCCAAAGAACATGAAAACTCTTGGTCCTTAAAATCATATGGTCTCTCATTTTCTTCTTTACAACTCAAATCCAACTCTAGCCCATCTTTATAGTCCTCAAGCTCCAAAGTATCATCAGTCGATCCCTCTTCTTTAGTTAAATCACTAAATCACTGGACTAGAAGCATCCATGGTCAATGGGTATGAATTCACACTCTTAGACTCTTTACTTCAATCAGTCAAACGTGTATTTTTCTCCTCAACCACCCTAGGGAGTTTCTCCTCACAAACTTCAATTGATTTCTCATACGTCAACTTATCTCTCCTAAATAGAGAATATAGTATATCTCTCTCAGGATAGGCATAACTAACTTTCTTGTCCTCAAAAACTTTTCTCTCAACTCGCCTTGAACTCAACCTTTCCCTTGGTTCATCAAACCCTAACTCTTTTTTTCTTTTGGTCTTTCTCTCTTGATATTGAGCTATATTTACCGCTTCCTCAAAAATTTTAGGGTTTTTTAACCTCTAATTTCACTCTCCAATCTTCTAATTTTAACCCATTTACAAAATACATTATCTTCAACATTACTGGGGATATCTCACCTTCTAACAATGTTAAACTCCATTGATTCCATAATCTTTCAAACTCCCTAGCAAAATCCTCAACACATTGATCATCTTTTTGAACACAAGTTTCTATTTTTGCCCATATCTCACTTTGACTTTCTCTTTTTTTAAACCTAGATAGAAAAGCATTTTTAATGGTCTCATAATCCAAATTTTGTCTCTTAAATTGTAGGCTTCTCTCAAAGTCAAGCAACCAATTTCGTACTTCTCCGTGCAATTGATATCTAAAAATCTGGAGTTTATCCTCAAGATTAGTCACTCTCTCTATCAAACAACACAGCTCTATTTTTTCTAAAAATATTTCAAGATCTTCACTATGATTACCATGGAACTCAGGAAAATTATCAACCATTTTCAACAATCATAAGAAATCAAAACAAACTCACATTTAAAATAACAACAATGTCAATCTCGGCACTCCTCAAGCGGGGGCACCAAAAAAGAGAAAAAAATAGATGTTACGCGAGCGATGATCGAGAGCAAGCCTCACTCATAACCCGATAACGAGACGTTAAGGAGTGCCGGTTGGGGTAATTGACTTTTTTGGATGCACAATACAACTTGAAAAATTCAAATATTTTACAATACACCACGAAAAATAAAACAATAAAGAATTGCCTCTTGTAGCTCAAACAACTATAACCCTAATTTGGATAGAGCATCACACAACCACAACTGAACGAAAAAATTCCAACAATTTGAAAATAAACCAAGTGAAAAAATATTCTTGTACCTTAACAACCATGATCCGACGCTCAGCGCTTTGACATCCAAAGGCTCCGACTTTCAAATTAGCATGACAAGAGCTCACTCTAGCATGCGACCCTCCTCTCCCCTCTCTCACAAAATACAATTGTAATCAAGGGAAAATGCCTTTAAATCTCCATTGTCATCTCCTTATATAGTTTTCTATCCACACTCACACACAAATTTAGGCTTTTTGCTTTCAGCTTTTAGCTTTTCCTTTTCTACTACTTTTCACTATTTTCGTTTTTTTCTGCTTTATGCCCATTTGCAACTTGTTTGTATCATAACTTCGTCATTTGAACTCCGAATATAGTCGTTTGGGTACTCAAAACGATTAGAACGCATCTCGTCAACAAGCCATTGCGGGCAGAATTACGAAAATCTGTCAAAATTGGGAAAAAATACTAATATTCATAAATCACATCATTTTTCTCCATCTTTTATCTTGGACGACTTATTCTCTTCCTTGGCCTATTGTTATTGTAATTGCACACACTTTCACCACACATGTCCTCTTTTTCTTTAAGAAATACTCGATGATGATGTAAAACGTACAACCTTTTTCCTTTGATCCTTGAGTCTTCAAAATGAATATTCTTTGGACATGAATCTGTTTTTTATGCAGTGTGTCCTAGCAGAAATATGCTATGAAAGAGAACACCGTGCACAACCATACATGATTTAGAATAATATGCAATTGATCGAATCCATGTCATGCTACCATTCAAACAATGCTCACACAAAAAATATGGATGCATTGGAAGAATTGTGTCTAGCATATCTAGATGTGCTAGTGCATCATGCAAAATGCAAACACAGTTCCTTGATTATTTAAATCCTTATCCTTACCTCTCAACTCTCTTCAAAAAGACATGATATACTCCGCTCCTCCCATCTAATTCTCACAATCTCTCAAGAAAATGATGGTCCTCAAGATGTTGACCAAATAAGAATAACCCATCTCACAATTGGTGGCATCCTTCACAACCCTCTAACTCACCCAACCTCCTTACACACTCAACCAAAGGTTCCTAACGTTGTGATGAGCATCCCAAATATTGTGCGTGCAAGAAATGTGTGTGCTTGATGACAAGCGCTCTCTCATGTGCGTGTGCATCTAAAATGTACTGCATATAGCTGCAGCGGACCTCATGCCGTGCAAGTGCTCAACGATGGTGCAAAGCATGCATAATCCCAATCCACGGCATGGAAGTATTTGATAAGAACATGAGACAACCCCCGAGTGTAGTGCATCAACAAGTGTAATGTGAAGTGCTCGTGAATCCATTATCCATGTAATGTGCAAGAGTCTCGACAAGAAAACATACCTAGTTTCTCAATGTTTAGTAGCTATTGACAAACACAAGCTTCATCCTGTCCAAAAAAATACCAAGCTCGACCAAGGCTATCAATTTTCACACTCAACAAATCAAAGAAAATGATAGAAGCAAATCCTAGGCTAAACAAACACAAGAAATCCAACTACGAAATAACAAAACAAATTGTCACTCAAATAACTAAGCTAATGATCACTATAGCAACTAATTAAATCTCCAAGGCATGTAACCAAGATTAAATATGAAACTCAAGGCATTCCATAAGCATATTTGAGTGCATAACATCAATATCATACATCCACTAAAGTACCCAAATATCATCAAATGGCAATAGGCATAGACTTTCATAATCAAATAGCTTGCTTTGACAATATATAGTAAGTATATCCTATACAATAGTTAGCGCAGGTCTATCTTGAATACAAAAACAACATGTCTATCCTCAATGCAATGAATAATAGGTCTTTCCTACAACACAATGATTAGCATGTCTATTCTTCATAGAGTAAATAGTGCTTCGCCTTACAGCAGAGTAAATAGAAAACATGTCTATCCTGCACAGAGTAAACAACATGTATGCTATATATTATAGCAAATGACAGAAAGTAGGTAGTCAAATCAATACCTGAAGCCAAAGATCCAATATTGGGAGTGTCCGATATGAGTTCCAAGGTAGCCAAGGGTATTGGAGAGCTCAACAAGAGGTCAACTTTATAAAAAATGGGGCCATCAGTAGCAACAAGCACAAATCATGTTGCTCCTACTGCTAGGATATTGCTGTTGTAGCTAGAGTAAATGTGGTGCAAGAAATCTCAAGGGGAGCTCAATGAATAACCTGAAGAAGGTCTGATCAAATGAGAAGAAAAAGAGCATGAAATGCATATCTTGCAAGAAAAAGCCATGGCTACTATGAATGAATGGGCTATAAATATTCAAACCAGGCTGAGCAATAGTGCGTGAAGCTCCTCAATCTGAGCTCTGATACCACTTGAAGGGAGAAGCCTGAGTGAGAGCATGAGCAAACAGAAGCAATGAATGAGTGAGCCATGGTGGATGGAGTAACCCTCCAACACTAGTGGTATCCCACTTGGGAAGAACAAGAACTCTTGAATAATCATAAAAGCAATCCCATCTAGGAGCAACTCTCACGTAAACTTCCCAAATTTTTAATAAAAGTGTCATACTTCCCATTTACATGGCATTTATCCAAAAAGTGAAAGTTCGAAGTAAGTTGAAAGAAAATGGTATTCTAGTCAAGGTTTAGCTACAAGATATAGTAGTCTTTTTTATGACTATTACTGAGCAAAGAAAGGCACGCTAGACTTCTCTACATGATTTGACATATGTAGCCCCTATATCTCTAAGAGTGTCAACATTTTTAAACATTCCAAACTTAATCCCTTGTGTGACAAACTAGTTTCCATGGAAGACCTACACATTACAAGTCGATTGGGACAAAGCAATATGATCATTGATGTCACTAGATACGTCTTATACCTTACCTATGATAATTAACTTCTTGATGTCCATGCTTCATTACACATTACAAGTAAATTGGGACAAAGTAATATGATGATTGATGTCACTAGATATGTCTTCTACCTTACCTATGATCCATAACTTCTTGATGGCCATGCTTCATTGCAATACAATCTTGATTCTTATGAATGGTTTATTCCAAGGATGAGAAATAGTAGTAGAAAGTATTAGAGTTGAGACTCTACATCCTACAATTGAAGCTACTAATGTCCCCATTATCTCAACCCACCAGTCAGACCAAGTTGAGTTAACTAACTCCTTGAACCCTTCAGAGATAGCTATCTAGACTCATCTCCAAACTATCCCTAATAAATTTGATCCTCCTTCTAGCCTCCAACCTTTGATGTTATGTCAACCACTAAGTAGTATGGTTACTCATTTAGTAAAAACCTACAACTCCTCTCTGAAGTAGAATGGCTATTCTGATTTGATGACATATTCACCACTTATGCTAAGCTTTTTGCCATGATTCATTTTGGAATTACTTAACAATGAGATGATTCAAGTTGCATCCGAATGGCATCCCATTTGGGAAGAGAGTGAGCACCTCTACTAAAAAAGTCTCTTGGTTGAAGATGAATATGCTAAGACTCTCCCTGAGAAAAAATTGTAGTCATGTTGACTTATTCCTTCTTATGCTTCTATTATCAAAACCACCAATTAGTCAATATTTGATGAGCTTAAGAAAAATTGCCATTCCTCGAGTTCATTCTTCTAGAAGTGGTTTTCTCATTGACTTTAGGTCGCTTGTTATGGCAATTGTTTTATGACATTGGCTAAGAAATGATGTATAATCAATATACTTCAATTTGACCCAAGTTACTATGAGACCACTTCATTATCCTCAATCCTCCTAGCTCAGAATTCGGATATTGTCGTGCTGCTGCACATCCGAGGTGTGGAATCCACCAAAACGTTTGTGTGTGTGACACTTGTTACTTGTGCATACTTAGTCGTTGTGATTGCATTTTGTTTTGCGTGGGCTGGAGATCAAACCTCACTATTTAGTAGATGATTTGATATTCACCCAAAAGCACACCTATAGACCCCATGGAGGTGGGGAGCATAATGATGAACAGGAGACAGTAAATTAACATGATTCATTTCAAATGAAAACCATTGTGACAATAAGGTTTGTAAAAGATGCCAAGGAGCATATGGATGTCCAAGGCTCCAAGTTAAAAGGCGGAATGAAGAAATTAGTAGATGACATGGCTGCGCGTACTTCTTATGTGGCAGCTAGAGGAGATGCTTCTGCATATGGAGTCCAGATTGAGAAAGGATCAGAGAGTCAGTCAGCATTATGGACCTATGCTATAGAGATGGAAAATAAGGGGAAAATTCAGCAAACCGTTTTGACTAGTGCATGTTCTAGCATCAGATCTGAGACAGGTCGGGATTCGCGTGTTGACACGTACACTATTTATGCCTACTTGGCTAAGTCTTAGGAAGCAGATGTACTTGTTGAGGAGAAGCGTAAGAGAGATGAAGAGAATCCAAATGCAGCTAAAAAGACTAGAGGGGGTGAGTTTGTTACTCCACCTACTGTAGGGCCGTCTTCGAGACTAGGGCCAAAATGACAAATGGAGGATGCTCAAAAGAAAGAAAAGAGGCACGAACCTAGATAGAGAAAGCAGCCAGGATTTAGATTAATGTCGATTATTGAGACATATACGGACATGAAGAAAATATTTAATGACAAGATACTTGGGTTTTGGGCATCTCGAAAAGAGAGTTTCAAGATCAGTTCCAAGAAGTCCTGAAGAAAAAAAGACATGCATTGCCTACTATTGATACACAGGGAGTTTTGATTGGGGAGTTGGATGAGGATGAGGATGAGGTTATGGTTGAGAATGCTTTTGTTTTTTTGTAGACAGAGAAGAGAGTTCAGTCTATGCATTATGCTAAAACTGATGAGCCTATCTTGGTATCGCGTAGTCATTTTTCACGGAGTCATTGGGCTAGGGCAACTACAGAAACAATGGTAAAAATTGGAGAGAAACAGGTGCCTTATGTTGCTTTGGTGGATCATGGTCCAGAGATGAATCTCATAGCTCATGGAGTTTATGAAAGTAATAGATGGCCTATGGATGCAGAGCATGGGTGGCCTATGAGAGCCACTAACAACACTGCAGGTGATTTATATGATGCCTGTCCCAATGTCAGGATTTCTATTGGAGATGTAGAGAACAATTTCCATTTCTTTGTGTAGGATTCATGCTCTTACCCCATAATCCTTGGACAGCCATTCATCACAGAGATGCACATGGAGACGAAAGTAATGGATGATGGATCTACTTATGCATGGATTCGCAGTAAAGATGGTATGAGAGTAGTCCAGTTTATGACTGTGTGTGTAAATCATGCTAGAAACAGGGATACTCTTCGAGATGCACCTTTGCCCACTATAAGGGATTCGGGTTTTCATTAGGTATCGCTGTTCCATGAGACGACTGTGGTATAGAGCAGAGGAGATTGGAGTTCTTGCCTCTTGGCATCAGTGTTTTCTCCTCCAATTTTGTTGGAATTTCAGCAAACAGTTCAATGAGTTATCAGAAGATTTATAAGTTGCCTAGAGCTGCCAGGCAATACATATGCAGGAAGAAAGATTTGAAAAATGCAGGTATTTTAGAGGATGATGAGCATATAGATGGGATATATGATAGTATGGTTTGTGAATATATGATACTAGAGATGAAAAATATGCTGGAAGCTGATATGCAAAGTTGTCTTAGTAATGTATCAGTGCAGTCCCTAAACATGTTTCATAAAATTTCAGATTTTGTGTTACAGATAGAGTCAGAGGCTGAGGTGACTCAGCAAAAAGTGTTGAGAGCTGAAGAAATTCAGCAAACAGAGTTTTCGGCTGCCTACAAAGACACACAAGGCTGAAAACTTTTAGCCAACAAAGTTTACTACTGAAATATTTCAATATCCAGAGTTTAGGGCTGTTCCTATGCAGTCCATAGAGTAGAGGGCTGAGAAAATTCAGCCACACCAGAGGGTAGAATTGCTAATTTACAGCATGATTTGAGTAATGCAGAGGATCATAATGAAGCCAGGGTTGACAGACATATAAGACTGTGGATAAGAAGGTGAAGCTGGTAGCTGGACCGCTTCCACGTGACAGTGATTAGCAAATAGAGAGGGCTGCCAAGCAGCCAATTTTGAGGAATCCAAAGCATCTAGGCCATAAATTTTCAGTAGAGACTCTTACTGAATTGAAAATTGGAAATGGTGATTTCTTGCTACTCTCAGAGAAGCAATGCTTTCAAAATATTCTTGAGCGACATGGAAGGGGGTTTGCTTTCTTTTCGGATGAGATTGGATGTGTGAATCCGGATATTGTTGCCGCTATGGTGATCTTTACTATTCCTCATATTCCATGGAACCTTCGACTTATTCTAGTGCCTAGGGCACACCTGCCAAAGCTAGTTGACTTGTTGAATGAGAAAATCAGGATGGGCATCCTAGAGCCGCCATCTGCACCATACTCAAATAGGTGGTTTATGGTTCCAAAGAAGAATGGTACTCTTCGATTTATACAGGACATGTAGCTAGTAAACAAAGTTACTATCAGGAATGTTGGTATAGGTCTAGTTGTTGATGAGTTTGCAGAAGCATTTGCTGGACGTGCCATCTATTCTTTAGGTGACTTGTATTTGGAATATGATCAATTTCAGCTGGCCTTGGAACGCAGGGACATAACCACTATGAGAACTCCTATTGGGCTTGTCAGGATGTGTACCTTGCCTCAAGGTGGCACTAATTCTGTTGCGCATATGATGAATGCCATGCATAAGGTCCTTCGTGAGTATATACCTCAGCTTACCATGCCTTTCTTGGATGATGTGCCTATTAAGGGGTGTGCAAAAGAAGAGAATAATGAGAGTCTAAATGAGCAAGGATGCATATACTTTGTGGTTGATCATATTTCAGCTTGTGAAAAGATTTTGGCCAGGTTAGAAGAAGTGAACTTGACACTATCAGGGCAGAAATATGTTTTTGGAGTAAATGAGGTCGTCATTGTTGGACATATGTGTGGGTATTATGGCAGGAAACCTTCACTTGAGAAGGTGGATGCTATAGGAAAGATTACGGAGTATTTTTCTACCACTTCACAGGTATGGAGATTCATTGGAGCCTGTGTGTTTTACATGATTTGGATACCTCATTTTACACACATAGCAGATTGTTTATATCAGCTGCTTGGAAAGGGGCAGAAATTTTATTGGGATGAGAGCCACACTAGAGCCATGCGGAAATTGAAGAAGTTATTGCAGATTGCTCCTACTCTCAGGAAAGGGGATTATAATTGTGGAAGGCCTATTGTATTGACAGTTGACACTAGTCCAATTGGCATAGGTTGGGCTGTGGGTCAAGGTGATGCAAATGAAAACAGGTACGCTATTCGATTTAGGGTGAAAGTCCTAAATGAGAGACAAAGGAGGCATCCGCAAATCAAGAGGGAATGACTGGAAATTGTTACGGCTCTCAAATGTGACAAGGAGTATTTTATTGGAGCCCCAGTTGTGGTAGAGATAGATTGCTTGCCATTGATAGGTATGATTACGAGTTGCTCTACTCGGGATATAGCCATGCTGAGATGGATTGCATACATCAAGTCATTAAATCCACAATTTAAACACATAGCAGGGAAAGATAATTCAGTGGCGGATATGCTGTCTAGAACCAGATATGATGATGAGGAGACACTACTTGCAGAAGAGGATGATGCAAGAATTTCAACCACTATGGTTGATCATGTTTGCCATGTCTATGATATTGTGGCTTTCATAGAAGAACTCTATGTTGGAGATTGGTTGCAGATTGGCAAGTACCTTAATACACTAAGCAAAAGAGATGAATGGACAGATGAAGAGTTCAAGAAGATCAGAAGAAAAGCCTATGGTTATTTTCTCAAGGACGGATTTCTTTGGAAGCACCCGAAGAAAAGAGGTGGATTACCCTTGCGGGTTGTCTGCAATAAAGAGACCCAGTTACAAGTGATGAGAGAGTTTCATGAGAGTCCTTGGGCTAGTCATGGAGGAGTGTGGGCTACTTATGAGAAAATCAAGAAAAAATATTGGTGGAAAGGCATGTACAGAGATGTTTCTCACTTTGTAGAGACTTGCAGAGACTGTCAGATGTATTCCGTAGTGCGTCATCGAGATGAGCTTCATCCAACCTATCCGCTATGCATTCATTATAAGTGGGTAGTTGACTTGGTTACTATGTCGATGGGTTGGTAGATGAGATATTTTATTTTGGCTAGAGAGGATCTTACCAATCATGTTGAGGGCAGACCTTTGAGAATGAAGACCACTAGTGTACTATGTAAGTTCTTATTGGAATAAATTTTCTGCAGGTATGGCTGTGTGGGTAAGATCACTGCAGATCGTGTTGAATTAGATGCAGATGAAGCTAGGGAGTTTTTCTATCAACTAGGAATCAAGTTGGATCTAACCATAGCATATAATCCAGAGGGTATTAGTCTTTGATAGTAGCCTTGAAAATCAGCATACTGCACTTCACAAGATGGTGAAAAGAGGGTTTGGGCTGTACATAGTTAGACATGTCTTTGACAATGCAATATATGAGCTGACAGAATTGGATGGGACAGTGCTTAGAGTGCCCATTGTAGGAAAAAGAATGAAGATTTTCAAGAAAAGAGATGATGAGGATTATGCATTGGAAGAATTTGCAAGAGAAGAGCAATGAAAAGAAACTCCATTAGAAGAGACAAATGATATGACAGATAACCTTTCTGATATACCGAAAATAGTCAATGAAGAGATTGATCTGTTCGTGGATCTTGACGATAATGATCATGGGTAGTTGGCCCATCCGGAGGATGTGCAGGATCAGAGGAGGTGGATGTCATGCTGCTGCGCATCCGAGGTGTAGAATCCACCAAAAAGTTTGTGTGTGTGACATTTGTTACTTTGTGCATGCTTAGTCATTGTGTTTGCATTTTGTTTTGCGTGGGTTGGAGATCAAACCTCACTGTTTAGTAGATGATTTGATGTTCACCCAAAAGCACACTTGCAGACCCCATGGAGGTGGGCAGCATAATGATGAATAGGAGATAGCACATCAACATGATTTATTTCAAATGAAAGCCATTGTGACAATAAGGTTTGTAAAAGATGCCAAGGAGCATATGGATGTCCAAGGCTCCAGAGATGATTGAAAGGCTAATTAATGATGGTAAACGTCTAGAAGCTCTTTCCTTTGCTTGTATCATTAGACATTTTGAGTGTTGTCATCCTATAAACTTGCTAAAGGCACATCTAAATGAACCTAGGGAGGCATCAACTGCTATCATAAATAGGGGTGAGAAGGGTGCATAGAATGAAGCAGGAATCTGAGTTGTTGCCTAATACTGTTGACATCAATTGAGTTAAAAATTATTATACAGAAGGTACTATCTTGTAATAGACGCAAGAGCATGGTCAGATACGAGAGTGGCAAGTTGTACGAGAAACTTCACCTGGTTTAGCCTTTGAAGGGACAGACAATGCTGCTCTTGTAGGTCCCATACTGGATACAGTTCATGACAATGGGTCAAAGGACACTAAGGTTGTCAATCAGCTTGGTAATGTGAAGGAACCTCAACCTTTTGGAGAACCTTTTTTCATGTAATGATGCTGACAGTTTTAAGGAGGATACAGGTTATAACACGAGAAACACTATTTTGAAAAATGGTACAAGTCATGATTCTCAATTTGAACATCTTAAATTTTCATCTAAAAGCAGAGGATCATTGGATGTTATGAATGATGTACAAGACAAGGTGGAAAGCTCGAATGGCGATGGGTTTCTAGGCAAATTGGAAGGTCCTAGGCCAACCCATGCATCATCTGCTTTCTCAAGGAGTGATTTGGAGAGTTATGAGACTGAATCTGAAACATAGAGTGATTCTGAAGTAGGGTCAAAGTCAGAGGATGAAGAGATCAAAAGATGAAAGTCAGCACATGAAAGAAGGATAGCAAAGCACAAGGAAATTGTTCCAATAAAAGTAGCAGCAGCACAAGTGGCAATTAAAGAGCGTGAAGATTTTGTAAAAAGGATCAAGAAGGAGAAATTGATGTGAGTACGCATCTTTGTTGAGCGTGCTTTTGTGTTACGGAATGTAGAGGGAAGGAGAAAATTAGCCAGCTATTGAAAAAGCAGGAGACAATTGCACTATGCTGACAAGTTATGAAGCATTGCAACAGGCTAATGCTGCCATAATGAGAAATATCCCACCTTACGACCTTACAACAATCACTCTTGAAAAAACATTTATCTTTGACAAAATTAGCAGACCAAAAAAACTGTGCGGGGAGAAAAATCTCCAACACCATATTACAGAGAGATGGTAGTCATTATATGGGCTTACAGGGAAAAGAAGAGTTTCTGTTTTCTTGTGGCTGCTATTGGACACACTAATCAGAGTGGCAAAGAGCTAATACAGTCTATCTTTGAGCTGAGCT
Organism: Lygodium microphyllum; assembly: GCF_053477565.2. NCBI lineage: Eukaryota > Viridiplantae > Streptophyta > Polypodiopsida > Schizaeales > Lygodiaceae > Lygodium > Lygodium microphyllum. Next base: position 181,008,472 of record NC_141135.1, read on the forward strand.
TTCTCCACACCTGCTTTATTGCCTCATCCCTGATGAAGTTTCATACCGGCACATTGTGGAAGGTGTAGATTGAGCCTTGCTTTCTTGCGAGATATTATCATGTTCTCAGGATTCTTAGCCACCACTGAAGAAGACAGAGAAGAAGAACATGCATTACAGCAGAAGCATCAGTCCTAGTCCTGTTGGAGTCCACCATCAGATATAACAGGAGGCCAATTGATCGCGATAGATAAGGATCTTACAGGAGATATCATGAAAGATCACCTCCAAGACACTATAGAAGTAGTCCGATAAAGAGATCTCCACCAAGGTATAAGAGAAGTCTCACCCAAAGTCCGAGTCAAAGTACAAGTTTGTCTCGCAGTGTTAGTCCAGTTAGCTGCCGCAATTGTGACAACAGGCATCAGCTGCTGTTTTATCTGGAAATCGTATTTTTGAGGGCAGGGTCCATCCATTGACCCGTGCTAACTATTTGGAATCGCCGCCCCTTGTAGTTGCATATGCTCTGGCGGTTGGAACTCTGAGTCTCTGAATCAAAGAGGATCTCTTCTATAAACAGCTTGTTTATACACTGCTTTTAACTCAAGGATTGGGTTTGGTCAAATAGTGGGCTGGACAAATACTTGGATTTGCAAGGTTTCACTCTTGTAGGTTATGGGTGCACCACTTGCATTGGCAACTCTGGAGTGTTACATGAGTCTATGTGGCTGCAATTATAGATAATCATATTATTGCTGCTACAGCTATTCTGAGGGCTGAGACATACATAATTGTTGTCCTAGATTGGGTTCAGAATTCTCAGAAGCTACGTGAGGCTGTGGATAAAATTCAACTAACCCCGTTCAAACCAAAACAGAGAGGGTAAAAATTATCACATATGAGAAGGCAACCACTATGAATGCTCCAGCGGCGGCTGAAGACTCTGCTGTCATGCATTGAAGCTGTGTAGGGCTACACTAATCACCATTCTCACTTCTATTCAGTCTCTCCTGATGGATCCGAATCCTGCAAGCTCTGCAAATCTGGAAGCTGCCTCATTATACCAGAATGACATTGCCTTATACAATAGGAACGTCAAACAGTGTGTTTGTAGATCTTTGGAGTCATAACAGGTCTGCAACCTGTAATTCTATTACAGAGATCAAAAGCTTGCCTTAAGCTTTGGCTGTTGATCTGTTTCATGCAATACAAGGTTCAATTGTACAAGCTTAATCTGGGGACTTTAGAGAGTGGAGAACGTGTTGTGGAGGTTTCCACTGCAAGCTAATTTGGCTTTTTATTCGTCTTCAGTTATTGGCAGAAATAAAAACAGAGACTTGGCATCATTTTCTCATCTTGCTTATTCGCTTGATTGATCTTCTATCTTGGAATTTCTCAAGAAACTCTATGGTCGCGACTTTGCTTTCGAAAACCCTTCGACAACGCACCTGAGTCCAAGAGCCAACATTGTGCATGCATAGAGTGTATCTGTGTCATCTGCGAAGCACTAGAAGAAGCTGGAAGGATATAATCATCATCATCAACATCCTCAGGCTGCGTAACATTGATCTCTTCAACTTTAACAGTGGACTTTGCAGGCACTATGCTGCGATCAGAAGACTTATCATGCACTTTGTCTTTCCCCTTATCTGCCCCTTTCATTGCACAGTTCATGGCATTGTGGCCTAATATGGCCCTTTTTCCCACAATGGTGACAAGTAACATCTACATTTCTGCCATAGGATTTGCTACATGACTTCCCACAAGACTTGGACCAAGATTTTTGAGAATCCCGTCCACAGCCACTGCCATTGCCATGCTTTCCATATCCATCATTCCTTCCTCTAATTGTCATAGCATGTGACACAGGAGAGGCATCCAAATTCTTACGGTTAACCTCTTCATGCAGAAGAGCACTCTCAACATCAGATAATTTTAAGGTAGTAGTAGAGACACATAATGCAGTGCAGAATACATCCCATGACTCATTAAGAGTACCAAGCAAGAAAAGAGGAGAGACATAGTTCTTGAGTATAGCATGGAATTGGCTCAAGTGAGCAGATATAGTCACATTCTCCTTCATGCATAGATCCATAAGCTGCTTCAGCCAATACATCTAACTCACTGGACTTTTCTTGTCATAGAGATTCTTGATTTTATCCCACAATTGCCATGCATTCTGTTCTTCCTCAAATATATTGTAATGAACGTGTTCTGTGAGAGATAATACAATAGTGGACTTGTATAACTCATCAAACTCAAGCCATTCCTCATCTAGCATAGTTGCATGCGGATGCCTGCTCAACCTCAATGGTTTGATCTGCGATTTCTACACCAACACCTGCCAAATCTAGCTCTTTCACTAAGAGTAATTCGTACCATCAAGCTTAGTGATGTTAAAAATAGCATGATCAGTGGACGAACTCACCATAATGTAGGCTAGAAGACTATAGACAGTTCAAAATTGCTTGCTGTTAACTGTAGAAAATGATCAAAAAGTCACCAAAATTGAGAGAAAATGGCAAGAAAAGTGTAACCAAAGCTGCTGCCCACCAAGTACTAGTGAAAGTACATCATTTCAAAATATTTCAGCATGAAAAATCTATGTTATATATATATGCTTGCTGTAATAAATTACAGATTTCAATAAATGAGAGCTAACAATGCCAAAGTCGGATCCCAGGTCAATCAAATACTCCCAAGACCAAAAGGAGCATCATGCAGGCACAGTCGATAAGCATGAATCCAACACCCAAACATGTCATACAAACATCCGCCAGTGAGTAGGCACACCCCCCAGTCAACGGGGCAAAATGTTCTTGCCACTACCAAGACTTAACACAAGCAGGTATCAGATCACAAAGAGAGGGACCCAAAGCAAAGAGTCAGCTCATAAGCATTAGAGGAACCAAGACATATGAACCATGCATCATCCTGAAGGGTAAAAGATCCCAAATAGTCTCAAAGCTTAAAGAGCATAGACCGCCTGCTCAATGGTTGTCAAGCATCCAAAGACGCTCCCACTAGCACAAAAGCCGTAAATATCAAGCAACAAAGCTCGAACAAAGTACGTACAAGCACCAGTGACAAATGTCCAAGATCAAGCATCAATGGTACATCCCAGACATGTAGGTGGTAGAGCATCCGTATGTAGCATCCATAAGCATGTAATACATCAAGTACATCCCAAGATACAACTCTGGAAAGCCAAAAAATAGCTCAAATAAGCTCCGGGAATCCAAGGTCAAGCCAAGACCAAGATCCAATAGCAATAGGCTCTAGACAATGTAACTAGCATGTAGTAATGGCTCAGGCTAAGCATGTCAAGACTGGTCAGACATAAGCAACATACATGCCATAAGTACATCCAAGACGTAGCATCCAAATGTTTTGCAAAGAAATCTCAAGCTCAACCAATGATCCCCAATCAAAACCAAGCTCTATGTCGAGCCCCAAGTGTCAATACATCACCATATATACCCGAAACATAGCCCGAAAAGCATAGGTATAAGCATACATGAGTAAAATGACTTCAGTCCAACTGTGTACAACAATGATTTACTGTTAAAAACTGAGAATTTCAGCGCCAAAATCAGCTCCAAATGGTTTTCAAACAATAGGCATACATTTCCCTAACATCCGGGCATCAAATGGGACCAACTAGGCATCAAATGACAATGCCAAACAAGCTATAGAAAAATGTCAGTGTAACATTGTCATAAACTGCCTGTGGACTGTTATGACAGTCCCAAAACAGTGTTAAATTAGTCCAAATGCTATGCCAACACATCAATCATCAAAGCATGTTCATATGCCCGAAATGGAGCCTTTCCAAGTGCCAATGGAGGGGGAGAGTTGCTGTTGTGACTATCAATGCTGAAGACACATATGGGAGCACTGCGTGATTGCGCCAACAGTAAATGCTGGTCTTGGGGCTGCAAAAAATGGTAGCCAAGCTTTGGAGGGGTCCGATTAAAGCCAAGGAAGGCCTCAAACAAGCTCCATCAAGGGGAGAACAGCCCACATATGAAATGAGAGCTGGGAGTGTAATGGCTGCCCTATTTCAAGAGGGTTGAAAACTAAGGTAAACCCTGTAAAGAGTGAAGTAATACCTTTGTGTCAATGCCCTGATGGTGCCTCAATAGGCCGAGAAGAAGCTCAGGAAGCCAGGGAGTGACGGGAGCCCAAGAGAGTGAGCTATGGCTGCCGGGAAGGAGACCCAATGCAAGTGGGGAGTCAATGGGAAGCTGAGAATGCCATGAGCCAAGCTCAAGAGTCGGGAAGCTCTGATACTAGTTAAAAGGTGAGAAGGATTGAAGCTTGCACTCAAGAGCTATGGCGGGAGAGCAAGACCAAGAAAGAGAGAGACAAGAAATGGGAATTCCAACAGTCACAATGTGTGACCATGCCTTCCTTTATTTAAACTGTCACTAAAAGAATAAAGAATAAAGTGACGATGACAGGCGCTCGTCACCTGCAGTGTGCAGTGGCGGTGACTGTGAGTGTAGTAATACACAGGCAGCTAGGCGAAGGCGCCTTTAACCCCAGCACATAAAATAGTTTAGTCGACCCATCTGACCATGCTATAAACCTTCCCTAGGCATCCAAGGACTGTGTCTGATAACTCCCATATCATGCAACTCAATCCACATAGATCACCTTTTTGTCTTGTGGTTATATAGATCTCATCTTCTATACATGTCCAATGTCCAAGATCACACATGGCTTCCCCTCATAATGGGAGTATTATAACTTACAATACCGTGGATCTTTAGTGAAAACTTAAAAGGATGGGGCGTTGAGTATATCTAACAACCCCCTTTAATATCCACCCACACATGAACTACACCCTTGGCTTGGGTCTCTAAAGATGAACTCAAAGTAGACTCTTTGTAAGATCTCTAGTGAAGATATTTGCTCAATTTCCCTCCATTGGATAGCATATAAGTTCTACTACCCCATCCTTGATCAAATCATGCACATAGTGATACTCGATTTCAATGTGTTTGGTGCATGTACAAAACCTTTGACTTTTTACAATGGCAATGCAACTTTTATTGTCACATCCTAGCACAATTGGATCTTCATCTTGCACTTTGATATGCCATAGGATTCCCCTTAACCATATTACTTCACATGTGGCAAAACTGGCTGCCTTTGTACTTGGTAGAAGACAATGCTACTATTAGTTATTTCTTACTTATAAAAGATAAAATTCCTAAATACAAAGAGAAATAATATCTACAAACTAATTTTTTGAAATCACTATCACCTATCCTCCCATATTCCACAGGATCCCCCCTTAATCATATTGCTTTACATGTAGCAAAACAAGCTATCGTGTACTCTTCTTCAGTAGAAGACAACGATACTCTTGATTGCTTCTTAGTTATCCAAGAGAAGATTCCTAAACCCAAATGAAAACAATATCTAGAAGATATTTCCAAGAAATATTATAACTTGTCTAGCGTGAGTCGCAGTTAATCTCCACAATAAAACTTCTAAAATTGTATGTGATACCATAGTTAAGAATTTCCTTCAAATATCTAAACACTTGCAACCATACTTTCTAAGGACTTTCTTGTGATTTTTTTGAGAACCTAGTCAAATACCAACAAAGAAAGTGATATTTGGAGACTAGTGTTGCATAAATACATGAGACTGTCCACCAACCTCTTGTACCTCCCAATGTCTACTAGTGATGATGTATCTATAATGGATAACTTCCCATTGACCTTTATAGATGTAGTTATCTCCTTGCACTCAATCATGCTAAATGCTTTCCAGATCTTCCATGTATACTTCTTTTTATAGATGAAGATTTTGTTAGGCTCTTGCTAAACTTCAATCCCCAAACAATAGTGAAGCAAGTCCAAGTCTGTCATTTCAAACTTGGATTTCAAAGCCTTTCAAGTCTAATGGATCATATATTCATAGTAACCTATAATACGAAGGTCATCTACATATAGGACAATTACTATACACTTTTTACCACCCTTGTAAATATACAAGTTAGCACTTGAGGCACATCTATTAAATTTTAATTCTAAAAAGAAGTTATCTATTTGTTGTTTGCACTATGCTCCAAGGGCTTGTTTTAACCTATACAATACCATTTTTACCAAAATTTTACCTTACAAACTTTGTTCTAAAAATGGGGGGACATCAAAACCTAGTAGGTAGAGCCTTATGCACTTGAGATCACTACAAGGGAATGGGAAATTAGAGATGCCCATTTTTTATGAAAAATATCACTATCACTATTTAATTCACTAATTTTTATCTGCAATGCAAATAGCAACACAAATAGTGACGTCGCTTTGAGAAAAAAAAGCATTGAAAACACGAGCGGTGAGAGAGCTTAAAACTTTGAGAGTGATAGAGAGAGGAAGAGAGAGGGAGAGAAAGAGGGAGAGCTCATCATTGCCTCTACCACCTTTGTCATCGTACGCAAAGAAGTAAAGGGGTGCAAAGGATAAGGGAGGGAAGCCACGAAGGTGAGGAAGAAGAAGGGAGACACAAAGGGCTTCATATTTGATCCTTTGAGATAGGTACATTGCCTATTATTTCTTTGTTTTTTTAAAAAAAATTATTTTTATTAGTGGAGAGATGCGTTGAGAGAGAGAGAGAGAGAAGAGAGAGAAACAAAGAATGAAGAGAGGGAAAAGAAAGAAATAGAGAGAGAGGGGGACATAAATAGAGAGATGGAGGGGGAAAAAAAAGAGAGTGAGAGAGGGAGGGAGAAATAGATAAACAAAAAGAGCCCGCAACATTCAAGATCATGAGTCATATGTCAATCAGCATATTCCGTGCCCTTACACTCAGTGCAAGTTGGAAATTAGACAAAAATATCACTTTTCTATAAACCATGTGTGACACTTTGATAAGTTTCAATCAAAAGTCATTGACCAAGAAATCTCAAACTTTGAGTTAATGGTAAGAAAAGTATTTACCAATCATGCTTTATATTCAAAATGTAATTGAATATCATATAGAATAATATTAGATGTGCCTTAAAAATGTCTCTAGAGAGGTATTGTTTCATCCCAAGGAATAGACATATTGCAGCCTATAAGAAGATTTCGTGGGTGTGCAATGGATGGAATGCTTGACCCAATAAACCCATTGAAGGGAACATCACTAACTATACCCTCAATACCAAAAGAGATGGTGGCCCTTTCAAACGTTCCCTCAATCTTGGAGCCTGAGATGGAGGCAATGATTGATGCATTATTGTTCATGGATGTTGGGCCATCTGATCCATTGAGAGAGGAGACATCCATACCACTATATGATCGGTTCTGGGTATCTCACTTAAAGATGCTACTTGTGCTCCTAAGTGTATAGGCAATGTACAGATAGAGCAATGTGAGTGTGACTGAGTTGTTCATATACATACTACACTCCTTTGTCTTTAAGTCCATTACAAGAATGGTTTTTACTCTCTTCAAATGTTCTTGGATTTTTTTAAGGTTTCTAAAATATCACATATTTCCACTTGGAAACAGGATACTCGAGTCTCATGATGATGCATGACTAGTGTTATGGAAACTTAGTTGGATACAACAACATTCATGCATGTGTTAATGATTATATACTATTTTGAGGAGACTACAAGACTATGGAGACATGCTCGAAGTGTGGTGCTCACACGTATTGATAGGACTTGTAAGGACAAACTATCTCTCAGAAGATTCTCAAATACTTTTCACTCATACCACGTATACATCACATATTTTGCATGTCAAACATGGCAAGCTTGGCAATGTGACATACGTAAAATGGATCCAGAGATAGAGTCCAACGAATACAAGAAGATTTGCAAGGATGGAGTCACATTGACTCCATCTTTCCACGCTTTTTTCCATGCTTTGCATGAGAGCCAATGATTCTTTAGCTTGGTCTTGCTATGAATGGCGTGAATCCATTCTATCTCACTCAAGTTAGTCATTGTAAACTACAATATTTCACCATGGCTTTCTACGGGACAACTAATCCTTATCTTGCTCATTCTTGGGCACTATAAAGTTATAAACATGGACATTTATCTCCATCCATTAGTTGATGAGCTATTTTGTGGGAGGAGGGGATTGCTATGGAAGACATGAGCAAGTATGTTGGTCGGTAATCCATTAATATAGGAGCCATTCTTATACAAACCATGCATGAATTTTTGGGATTCAAGAAGTGCTTAGGTAAATGAGCTTTTGTTCTCATTGATGATATATAACATGGCTCATTTATATTTGTGTTGACTAGATAGGGATATCATGATATATCTGGTTACCTCAAGCTAACATGTATGTCCATTGTGTAGGCCATAGTTAGACTCTGAAAGGTTGGGGACCATGAGGAAGATGGTATATTAGGGGCACGGCGCTTTCTTGCCACATGGTCATGAATTGAGGGCAAGTTTCTTGGATGACCTCTAGCACGAATGAATATCCAAAGCTAGTATGAGTGGAAAATTATCTACGAGGAGTCGCTTTCATAAGCAGAATGTGATGGTTCTCAGTTTCCTATGGACACCATATTAGAGACTTTGGAAATTTTCCAAGTCCCAGTTTTAAATAAGTGATAAATTTTTGACAACGTTGTCGTATTGCTGCGCATCCGAGGTGTGAAATCCACCAAAAAGTTGTGTGTGTGACATTTGTTACTTTGTACATATTTAGTTGTTGTGTTTACATTTTTGTTTTGCGTGGGTAGTATAGGGAGAGAAGGCTCTCCATTAGTATGATATTATGCAGCATGAAGGCCCTGTGCCAAACAAGTTCATATTGACATGTGTTCTAAAAGCTTGTAATAGCATTGGTGCCATAAGGCATGGTAGAATGATACCTAATCAGATAATCAGGATAGAATCCCATTTTGATGTAGAAGTAGGAAATGCACTCATTGATATGTACTCCAAACATGGAGAACCTACTGAAGCATATGAAGTGTTCAATGAGCTGACAAATTCAAATGTAGTATCGTGGAATGCAATCATTGCAGGATATGCAAATCGTGGCCTTAACAAGGAAGTACAGAGGTGTTTTTAGCAAATGCAGCTGGAAGGCACATCTCCTGATTCTGTGACTTTCGTTTGTAGCTCAAAAGCGTGTGGCATAGCAGGAGCTTTACATACAGGCCATAGTGTGCATACCGAAATAACAAAAAGGGGATTAGAAATAGAGAATTATGTGGAAAACACTCTGGTTGATATGTATAGCAAATGTAGTTCTGTAGCAGAAATACACAAAGTTTTTGATGGTCTGCAAGTTCAAGACACAATTTAATGGGCTTCATTGATGGCAGGGTAAACTGAACTTGGGCTTGCTAAGGAAGCAAGGAATTATATTCCAGCTGATGCGGCTGAGAGGCATGTGCCTTGATTTTGGCATATATGTTTGCAGTTTGAAGGTTTGTGGTATCTTAGGAGATTCATAAATGGTCCAAGACATGCACTCCGAACTAATCAAAAGGGGGCTTGAGAGGGATGCCAATGTAGGCAACACAATCATGGATATGTATATGAAATGTGGGTTTCTAGCAGATGCATGGCAAGTGTTTGATCAATTGTTAGTTCGAGATTGAGTCACATGGAATGTTCTCATTTCAGGGTTTTCTGAACTTGATCTTGGCGAGGAGATCCTGAATTTTTATCATCAAATGCAACAGGAAGGTATGCCTGCTGATGCTATCACATTTGCTTGTACTGTGAAAGCTTGTGCTTCCTCTGGTGATATAAAAACAGGCCAGATATTACATACTGAGGTAGTTACTAAGGGGCTGGAGAGAGTCCTTCATGTGGGCAGTACGCTGGTGGATATGTACAGCAAAGCTGGCTTGCTTACAGAAGCTCATAAGGTGTTTGAAGCCCTTTCAGATCGAAACACAGTTTCTTTAAATGCACTAGTAGCAGGCTATGCTAAGCATGGGTTTGGAGAGGAAGTGGTGAACTGTGTGAAGAAGATGCAACTAGAAGGAGTTTCTCCAGATGCTGTGGATGAAAAGATGATTGCTGAAGGTCATCAACCAAATGTTGTAACATACAGTCAGCTGGTAATGGCACTATGTTAAGCCAGTAGGGCAGAGCTTGCGAGGAATACGTGCATTGAGGCTCACCAACTGCAGTTGTCTCTATCACGGGCATCATATGTCGCTGTGATGGAAGCCTGTAATGTCCATGAAATTCAATATGATTTGGAAGAGATGGGAGCTAGCTTTCTGTCTCAGTCACCCATCAACTCTTCATCTGATGTTGTGAAGCCAAATTTTGAGACTGTAGAAGAAGACTTGTCTTCAGTTCAGTCAGAGTTTGACATATCTGAACAGTGACTATATGTATGCGTATATTACCATACTGATGACGATATTGGATTCGACAATGTCAATGCAGAACTCACAGTTTCAAGATTTTATAATCCATTATACTGACTAAGCTGAAGGAGCGTGCTTTTGTGTTACGGAATGCACAGGGAAGGAGCAAATTAGCTGGCTATTTCGGGAAAAAGCAGAAAGAAAGGGGACTTTGGAGAGCTTCGAATAGGAGGCAGCAGAAATAGGGGAAAGGAGGAAGCCGATGATATCTGTGGAAACGCATATGAGAAAGGGGATCGACTGGACGAGAGCTCTAACTATGCGCGAATTCAGCAGGAATAGATTAATCATTATTCTCAGTATCGAATGCTGCACATGGAGAAAGGGGGGGAGAATGGCTTCATGCACTGCTGTTAATGTTCAGTTACAGGGACGAGTCAAGGCAGACCCTTCATTGGAGGCCTCATGATGCGCCTTGTGGCAATCAAAACTACATCCTTCCCACTAAATTTCTTCTTTAACTCGCGTAACAATCGAGCATGAATCTTTCTAAATGCCTTAGGAAGCCTACATGGCACATGAATTACAACTGCTTTTCACATGCCCGAAATGTCAACTTACTTGGCTGAGTTAAAAAGCAGGTCTTTCAAATCACTTCGAAGCTCTGGGTTGGTGTTCTCCAGATTAAAAAAAGCCTGTGCAACAGATTCCCCGAATTCATCAAGCTCCAGGCCTTTGTCCTTACCAAGCTTATTTTCTGGCCCATGATCCGCAGCTGATCATACCACTCATCGCACCATTTTTTTTTCATCAACGACATCCCTCTGTGTCTGAAGATTTAACCAACGTTCCCAATAGTCCCTATCAAAATTATACCATAAAAGAGATGGATATGTCTAAAGATACCCTGATTAGGAAAGTAATACAAATGCGTGAAACTGACTGGGGCTTATGAGTATAAGTCAAGGGCTCTCTATGCAAAGAGGAAGATAATTCCCACAGCAAAAAAACTGCTAGCTCTTGAGGTTCAAGCACAGGACTTTGTCAAAACTTGCTTGGATGTTCTTTGCACAAGCTCTGAGGGTGAAGAGTTCTGTCAGACTGGATGCCTCAAGAGAGGCTCATCACACCCCGAGAAGTATCACCTTTGTCAACAGATTGGTAAAGTTACAGACTGATGGACCTAGTGATGTACTAGAAGCCAATAAAGCAGGTCATCTTGCAAGTGAAATCCCTTTCCTATATGCCAAAGTTGGAGATTTGCAGGTTGAGGACATTGAATCACTTCTCAATGATTACAAAGAATTAGATTTTTAAGTACTATGATCTTTGTAAAGCAGTGAAGAGTATAACATAAGTGAAGCATGCCAGTGGCAGCCCTTGCTGGAAATCTTATATGTATCTTTTGGTGTTAGAGAGCTTGATAGAGACAAACCTAGCCTTCTGCAGAGTCATAGAATCCAACAATAAAGCATTGTCATTGAGTATGTTAAACTCGCGCAGGGTTTAATAACTACTGATCAGAAACTAGTCTTTGATTACTGGAATAGGTGGTGCCTGGATTCAATAGCTCTACATGCTGTGAACAGCAAGTTTATTGAACAGATGCATGTTAAAACATCAATCTTTGCATTCAATATGAAGAGTCTGGAGTTTACTATTGCATAGCCTATTCTCACTTGATTAATCTTCTATCTTGGAATTTCTCAAGAACCTCTGTGGTTGCGACTTTGCTTTCCAAACCCTTCGACATCTTTGGTGAACCCGACGTGAAAGCGTCGCATAAATTTCAGGATGGGAGATACTTGAGCATCCATTTCAGCCTCTTCTATGATTCCTGCTGCGTCCTCTACTTCAGCTCCATCATTGACTGCTGCTTCAAGTACTTCAACGGATGATCTAAAGCAGATTTTGCAGAATATGTCTATGTATATGCAACTTTAAAATTAGCAGACACAATTGTATATGCAGCAGCAGCAGCAATTGCATCAACAACAGTTGTCTCAGCAAAGGCAACTATATTCAGACCAGGAGAATGCAATTAGCGCGACTAAGGCGATTGAAGCAGTTGAGAATGAGAAGAATCTATTTGATGGCCATAATGTTTTTGCTTACTTGAAGACATATGAGATCAAGATGGGGTTTTTTGGAGTTCCAGCTGGACTTATGAGTAAGTATTTCCTTCGTCTTGTCACACCCGCCTTGAGGGCAAAAGTGACTGATCTTTTTATTCAAAATTCGCATTGGCAAGATTTTAAGAAGGCCCTAAAAGAAGAGTATTTCCTTGAGGACTTTGGGATGGCTACACGGCGGTCATTCTGAGAGTGGGTCTACATGCCAAACAAAGGTTTGGCTGCTTCAGAGTTGATTCGAGAATTTGAAGAGAGGTATAGTCAGCTTGATGCCATTGAACAAAGAGCATTGGATGTTGAGAAAGTTGAGCTTTTCTTGCAAGCTGCAGATCCTGCTCTTCAGGAAGAATTAGGAGAACTTCTTGAAGATCGCACAAAGCCTATGGGTCTTAAAACGGATTGGCAAGATGCCCAGGATACAGTCTCGACTTTGACCAAGAGGAAGATATGGAAAACCCGCCTACAGAATGGATCTATGACACCGACGCCATCTTCTGCTCCTATGCATGCTTCTATCCCTGTTATTTCTTCTCTTCCTCAGCCAGTTTCTTGGCCTATGCCAGTGCCTACTGTTTCTACTCCTCCTATTCCTCTTGCTCCAAGACTGATGCCGGCTCCTTCTGCTCCAAAACCATCCACTCCGTCGGTGCCTTCCTCTCTTGATGACATAATCAAAGGCATAACGGATTTGACACTAGAGTCAGTTAAAGCGAAGTTGGTGGGAAAATTGAAAGAGCAATTTGCTTTGACTGCACCTACTATTTCTTCTAGTGCTCCTACTACACCTAGGAGTGCTCCTAGTACACCTAGGAGAGATCAAAGATGTATTTGGTGCGATAGTACAGACCATCAGCATTGCAAGGATTGTGAATCTTTTCAGGATGAAAGGAGGAAGAATTTGGTATTTTGGGGACAAGATGATAAGATTTGGTTGACTGAAACAGGAGCTCCGCTTGCTACCAACTTTGGGAAAGGTGGAATGAAGAAGTTAGTGGATGACATGGCTGCGCGTACTTCTTATGTGGCAGCTAGAGGAGATGCTTCTGCATATGGAGTCCAGATTGAGAAGGGATCAGAGAATCAGTCAGCATTATGGACTTACGCTATGGAGACGGCAAACAAGGGAAAAATTTAGCAAACTGTTTTGACTATTGCAGGCTCTAGCATCAGATTTGAGACAGGTTGGGATTCGCCTGTTGACAGGTACTCTATTTATGCCTACTTGGTTAAGTCTCAGGGAGCAGATGTACTTGTTGAGGAGAAGCGTAAGAGGGATGAAGAAAATCCAAGTGCAGCTAAAAAGACTAGAGGGGGTGAGTTTGTTGCTCCACCTACTACAGGACCGTTTTTTAGACTAGGGCCAGAACGAGAGATGGAAGATGCTCAAAAGAGAGAAAAGAGGCAAGAGCCTAGAGAGAGAAAGCAGCCAGGGTTTAGATTGATGTCCGATATTGAGACATCTACAGACATGAAGAAAATCTTTAATGACAAGATACTTGGCAGTGAGGTGACTTTTACTATTTCTGAGGTTTTGAGCATCTCGGAAAGAGAGTTTCAAGATCAGTTTCAAGAGGTCTTGAAGAGGAAAAGACATGCATTGCCTACTACTGATACACAGGGAGTTTTGGTTGCGGAGATGGATGAGGATGAGGATGAGGTTATGATTGAGAATGCTTCTATTTTTCCACAGATAGAGAAGAGGGTTCAGCCTATGCATTATGCTGAAACTGATGAGCCTGTCTTGATACTGCGTAGTCACTTTTCGCGGAGTCATTGGGATAGGGCAACTACAGAAACGATGGTAAAAATTAGAGAGAAATAGGTGCCTTATGTTGCTTTGGTGGATCATGGTTCAAAGATCAATCTCATAGTTCGTGGAGTTTATGAAAGTAACAGATGGCCTATGGATGTAGAGCATGGGTGGCGTATGAGAGCCGCTAACAACACTGCAGGTGATTTGTATGCTGCCTATCCCAGTGTCAGGGTTTCTATTGGAGATGTAGAGGAGGATTTCCATTTCTTTGTGCAGGATTCATGCTCTTATCCCATAATTCTTGGATAGCCATTCATCACAGAGATGCGCATGGAAACAAAGGTAATGGATGATGGATCTGCTTATGCACGGATTCGCAGCAAAGATGGTATGAGAGCAGTTCAGTTTATGACTGTGTGTGTGAACCATGTTAGAAACAGGGATACTCTTAGAGATGCACCTTTGCCCACTGTGAGGGATTCGGGTTTTCATTAGGTATCGTTGTTTCGCGAGAGGACAATGGTACAGAGCATAGGAGATTGGAGTTCTCGCCTCCTAGCAGCAGTGTTTTCCCCTCCAGTTTTGTTGGAATTTCAGCAAACAGTTCGATGAGTTATCAGAAGACTTCTAAGTTGCCTAGAACTGCCAGGCAGTATATATGTAGGAAGGAGAAAATTTTGAAAAATGCAAGAATTTTAGAGGATGATGAGCACATAGATGGGATGTATGATAGTATGATTTGTGTAGATACGATGACAGAGATGAAAAATATGCTGAAAACTGATATGCAGAGTTGTCACAGCAATGTATTAGTGTAATCCCTGGATATGTTTCATGAAATTGTAGATTTTGTGTCACAGATAGAGTCAGAGGCTGAGGTGACTCATCAAAAAGTATTGTGTGCTGAAGAAATTCAGCAAACAGAGTTTCCGGCTGATTATAATCAGCTTACAGAGATACTGAGGGCTGAAAACTTTCAGCTAATAGAGTTTACTGCTGAAATATTTTAGCATCCAAAGTTTAGGGATGTTCCTATGCAGTCCATAGAGCAAAGGGCTGAGGAATTCAGCCACCACTAGAGTGCAGAATTATTGATTTACAGCAAGATTTGAGTAATGCAAAAGATCATAATGAAGCCAGGGTTGACACAAAATACAAAACTGTGTATAAGAAGGTGAAGCCGGTAGCTGTACCGCTTCCACCTTACAGTGATCATCAAATAGAGAGGGCTGCCAAACAGCCAATTTTGAGGAATTCAGAGCATATAGGCCATAAATTTTTAGTAGAGACTCTTGCTGAATTGAAAATTGGAAATGGTGATTTCTTGCTACCCACAGAGAAGCAATGCTTTCAGGAGATGCTTGAGCGACATGGAAGGGGGTTTGCTTTTTTCCCGCATGAGATTGGATGTGTGAATCTAGATATTGTTGCTCCTATGGTGATCTTTACTATTCCTCATATTCCATGGAACCTCCGACTATTCCAATGCCTAAGGCACACCTGCCAAAGCTGATTGACTTGTTGAATGAGAAAATCAGGATGGGAATCCTAGAGCATTCATCTGCACCATACTCAAATAGGTGGTTTACGATTCCAAAGAAGAATGGTACTCTCCGATTTATACAGGACATGCAGCCAGTAAACAGAGTTACTATCAGGAATGTTGGTATAGGTCCAGTTGTGGATGAGTTTGCAGAAGCATTTGCTGGACGTGCCATCTATTCTTTAGGTGATTTATATTCGGGATATGATCAGTTTCAGCTGGCTTTGGAAAGCAGGGAGACAACCACTATGAGAACTCCTATTGGGCTTGTCAGGATGTGTACCTTGCCTCAAGGTGCCACTAATTCAGTTGCGCGTATGATGAATGCCATGCATAAGGTCCTTTGTGATTACATACCTCAGCTTACCATGCCTTTCTTGGATGATGTGCCCATTAAGAGGTGTGCAGAAGAAGAGAAGAATGAGAGTCTAATTGAGCAAGGATGCAGATACTTTGTGGCTGATCATATTTTAGCTTGTGAAAAGATTTTGGCCAGTTTGGAAGAAGTGAACTTGACACTATCAGGGCAAAAATTTCTTTTTGGAGTAAATGAGGTTGTCATTGTTGGACATATGTGTGGATATTATGCCAGGAAATCCTTACCTGAGAAGGTGGATGCTATAGGCAAGATTATGGAGTATTGTTCTACCACTTCAGAGGTACGGAGATTCATTGGAGCTTGTGTGTTTTATATGATTTGGATACCCCATTTTGCACACATAGCAGATTGTTTATATCAGCTGCTTCGAAAGGGGCAGAAATTCTATTGGGATGAGAGCCACACTAGAGCCATGCGGAAATTGAAGAAGCTATTGCAGATTGCTCCTACTCTCAGGAAAGTGGATTATAATTGCGGAAGGCCTATTGTATTGACAATTGACACTAGTCCAATTGGCATAGGTTGGGCTGTGGGTCAAGATGATGCAGATGGAAACAGGTATGCTATTTGGTTTGGGGCAAAAGTCCTAAATAAGAGACAGAGGAGATATCCGAAAATCAAGAGAGAACTGATGGGGATTGTTACGGCTCTCAAAAGAGACAAGGAGTACTTTATTGGAGCCTCAGTTGTGGTAGAGACAGATTGCTTGTCATTGATAGGTATGATTACGAGTTGCTCTACTCCAAATATAGCTATGCTGAGATGGATTGCATACATCAAGTCATTAAATCTAGAATTTAAACACATAGCAGGAAAGGATAATCTAGTGGCAGATATGCTGTCTAGAGCCAGATATGATGATGAGGACACACTACTTGCAGAAGAGGATGATGCAGAAATTTTAGCCGCTATGGTTGATCATGTTTGCCATGTCTATGATATTGTGGCTTTCATAGAAGAACTCTATGTTGGAGATTGGTTGCAGATTGGCAAGTACCTTAGTACACTAAGCAAAAGAGATGAATGGACAGATGAAGAGTTCAAGAAGATCAGAAGAAAAGCCTTTGGTTATTTTCTCAAGGATGGATTTCTTTGGAAGCATCCGAAGAAAAGAGGCGGATTACCTTTGCGGGTTGTCTGGATAGAGAGACACAGTTACAGGTGATGAGGGAGTTTCATGAGAGTCCTTGGGCTGGTCATAGAGGAGTGTGGGCTACTTATGAGAAAATCAAGGATAAATATTGGTGGAAAGGCATGTATAGAGATGTTTCTCACTTTGTAGAGACTTGCAGAGACTGCCAAATGTATTCGGTAGTGCGTCATCGAGATGAGCTTCGTCCGACCTATCCGCTATGCATTCATTATAAGTGGGTCGTTGACTTGGTTACTATGCCTATGGGTCTATGGCAGATGAGATATATTGTTTTGGCTAGAGAGGATCTTACCAATCATGTTGAGGGCAGATCTTTGAGAATGAAGACCACTAGTACAGTGTCTAAGTTCTTATTGGAAGAAATTTTCTACAGGTATGGCTGTGTGGGTAAGATCATGCAGATCGCGGTGAATTGGATGCACATGAAGCTAGGGAGTTTTTCTCTCAACTAGGAATCAAGTTGGCTCTAACCACAACATACAATCTAGAGGGAAATGGGAAGAGTGAAAGAGGGCATCCACCAATAGTGAAAGCATTAGCCAAAGCATGCAGAGGACGGATTGGAGAATGGCCGAGACTTCTACCATTTGCTTTGTGGGCTGATCGTACGACTCACAGTGTTACCACAGGATATATGCCTGCAGAGTTGATGTATGGTCAGAAACCGGTTATGCCGACTGAGACTTGTGCTTTGACTTGGTCAGTTTTACCTTGGTAGGAGGATTTGACAAGAGAGGAGCTCTTAGCTCTTTGAATTCGGCAGTTGGAGAGAAGACCAGAGGATATTCAGCTAGCTATTGACAGGTTAAAGGTTGCTAGACTTAGAAATAAGGACAGGTTTGATAGCAAGCATCGCTTGCTGCCTAGAGCAATAGAAGAGGGAGACTAGGTATTAGTCTTTGATAGCAGCCTTGAAAATCAACATACTGCACTTCGGAAGATGGTGAAAAGATGGTTTGGACCGTACATAGTCAGACATGTCTTTGATAATGCAACATATGAGCTGACAGAATTGGATGGGACAGTGCTTAGAGTGCCTATTGCACGAAAAAGAATTAAGATTTCCAAGAAAAGAGATGATGAGGATTATGCATTGGAAGAATGTGCAAGAGAAGAGCAACGAGAAGAAACTCCAGTAGAAGAGACAGATGATATGACAGATAATCTTGCTGAAATACGGGAAATACACAATGAAAAGATTGATCTATTCATGGATCTTAACGACAATGATCATGGGTAGTTGGCCCATCCGGAGGATGCGCAGGATTAGAGGGGGTGGATGTCGTATTGCTGCGCATCCGAGGTGTGAAATCCACCAAAAAGTTGTGTGTGTGACATTTGTTACTTTGTACATGTTTAGTTGTTGTGTTTACATTTTTGTTCTGCGTGGGTAGTATAGGGAGAGAAGGCTCTCCATTAGTATGATATTATGCAGCATGAAGGCCCTATGCCAAACAAGTTCATATTGACATGTGTTCTAAAAGCTTGTAATAGCATTGGGGCCATAAGGCATGGTAGAATGATACCTGATCAGATAATCAGGATAGAATCCGATTTTGATGTAGAAGTAGGAAATGCACTCATTGATATGTACTCCAAACATGGAGACCCTACTGAAGCATATGAAGTGTTCAATGAGCTGACAAATTCAAATGTAGTATCGTGGAATGCAATCATTGAAGGATATGCAAATCCTGGCCTTAACAAGGAAGTACAGAGGTGTTTTCAGCAAATGCAGCTAGAAGGCACATCTCCTGATTCTGTGACTTTCGTTTGCAACTCAAAAGCGTGTGGCATAGCAGAAGCTTTACATACAGGCCATAGTGTGCATGCCGAAATAACAAAAAGGGGATTGGAAACAGAGAATTATGTGGGAAATACTCTGGTTGATATGTATAGCAATTGCAGTTCTGTAGCAAAAATACACAAAGTTTTTGATGGTCTGCAAGTTCAAGACAAAATTTAATGGGCTTCATTGATGGCAGGGTACACTGAACTTGGGCTTGCTGAGGAAGCAAGGAATTATTTCCAGTTGATGCGGCTGAGAGGCATGTGCCCTAATTCTGGCATATATGTTTGCAGTTTGAAGGTTTGTGGTATCTTAGGAGATTGAGAAATGGGCCAAGACATGCACTCCAAACTAATCAAAAGGGGTCTTGAGAGGGATGCCAATGTAGGCAACACAATCATGGATATGTATATGAAATGTGGGTTTCTAGCAGATGCATGGCAAGTGTTTGATCAATTGTTAGTTCGAGATCGAGTCACATGGAATGTTCTCATTTTAGGGTTTTCTGAACTTGATCTTGGCGAGGAGATCCTGAATTTTTATCATCAAATGCAACAAGAAGGTATGTCTGCTGATGCTATCACATTTTCTTGTACTGTGAAAGCTTGTGCTTCCTCTGGTGATATAAAAACAGGCAAGATATTGCATACTGAGGTAGTTACTAAGGGGCTGGAGAGAGTCCTTCATGTGGGCAGTACGCTGGTGGATATGTACAACAAAGCTAGCTTGCTTACAGAAGCTCATAAGGTGTTTGAAGCCCTTCTAGATTGAAACACAGTTTCTTTGAATGCACTAGTAGCAGGCTATGCTGAGCATGGGTTTGGAGAGGAAGTGGTGAACTGTGTGAAGAAGATGCAACTAGAAGGAGTTTCTCCAGATGCTGTGGATGAAACAGATGATTGCTGAAGGTCATCAACCAAATGTTGTAACATACAGTCAGCTGGTAATGGCACTATGTTGAGCCGGTAGGGCAGAGCTTGAGAGGAATATGTGCATTGAGGCTCACCAACTGCAGTTGTCTCTATCACGGGCATCATATGTCGCTGTGATGGAAGCCTGTAATGTCCATGAAATTCAATATGATTTGGAAGAGATGGGAGCTAGCTTTCTGCCTCAGTCACCCATCAACTCTGCATCTAATGTTGTAAAGCCAGATTTTGAGACTGTAGAAGAAGACTTGTCTTCAGTTCAGTCAGAGTTTGACATATCTGAACAGTGACTGTATGTATGCGTATATTACCATACTGATGACTATATTGGATTCGACAATGTTAATGCAGAACTCACAGTTTCAAGATTTTATAATCCATTATACTGACTGAGCTGAAGGAGCATGCTTTTGTGTTATGGAATGCACAGGGAAGGAGCAAATTAGCTGGCTATTTTGGGAAAAAACAGAAAGAAAGGGGACTTTGGAGCTTCGAATAGGAGGCAACAGAAATAGGGGAAAGGAGGAAGCCGATGATATCTGTGGAAACGCATATGAGAAAGGGGATTGATTGGACAAGAGCTCTAACTACGCGCGAATTCAGCAGGAATAGATTAATCATTATTCTCAGTATCGAATGCTGCACATGGAGAAAGGGGGGGAGAATGGCTTCATGCACTGCTGTTAATGTTCAGTTACAGGGATGATTCAAGGCAGACCCTTCATTGGAGGCCTCATGATGCGCCTTGTGGCAATCAAAACTACATCCTTCCCACTAAATTTCTTCTTTAACTCGCGTAACAATCGAGCATGAATCTTTCTAAATGCCTTACGAAGCCTACATGGCACATGAATTACAACTGCTTTTCGCATGCCCGAAATGTCAACTTACTTGGCTGAGTTGAAAAACAAGTCTTTCAAATCACTTCAAAGCTCTGGGTTGACGTTCTCCAGATAAAAAAAAGCCTGTGCAACAGATTCCTCGAATTCATCAAGCTCCAGGCCTTTGTCCTTACCAAGCTTATTTTCTAGCCCTTGATCCGCAACTGATCATACCACTCATCACACCATTTTTTTTTCATCAACGGCAGCCCTCTGTGTCTGAAGATTTAACCAACGTTCCCAGTAGTCCCTATCAAAATTATACCATAAAAGAGATGGATATGTCTAAAGATACCCTGATTAGGCAAGTAATACAAATGCGTGAAACTGACTGGGGCTTAAGAGTATAAGTCAAGGGCTCTCTATGCAAAAAGGAAGATAATTCCCACAGCAGAAAAACTGCTAGCTCTTGAGGTTCAAGCACAGGACTCTGTCAAAACTTGCTTGGATGTTCTTTGCACAAGATCTGAAGGTGAAGAGTTCTGTCAGACTGATGCCTCAAGAGAGGCTCACCACACCCCGAGAAGTATCACCTTTGTCAACAGATTGGTAAAGTTGCAGACTGATGAACCTAGTGCTGTACTAGAAGCCAATAAAGCAAGTCATCTTGGAAGTGAATTCCCTTTCCTATATGCCAAAGTTGGAGATTTGCAGGTTGAGGACATTGAATCACTTCTAAATGATTACAAAGAATTAGATTTTTAAGTACTATGCTCTTTGTAAAGCAGTGAAGAGTATAACACGAGTGAAGCATGCCAGTGGCAGCCCTTGCTGGAAATCTTATATGTATCTTTTGGTGTTAGAGAGCTTGATAGAGACAAACCTAGCCTTCTGCAGAGTCATAGAATTGAGCAATAAAGCATTGCCATAGAGTATGTTAAACTTGCGCAGGGTTTAATAACTACTGATCAGAAACTGGTCTTTGATTACTGGAACAGGTGGTGCCTGGATTCAATACCTCTACAAGCTGTGAACAGCAAGTTTATTGAACAGATGCATGTTAAAACAGCAATCTTTGCATTCAATATGAAGAGTCTGGAGTTTACTATTGCATAGCCTATTCTCACTTGATTAATCTTCTATCTTGGAATTTCTCAAGAACCTCTGTGGTCGCGACTTTGCTTTCCAAACCCTTCGACAACGTGGCTAAATCTTGATCCATATTTGAAAGTGGAATTTGAAAATGTAGCTTATATAGTATTTAGGATAGACTCCACCTTTAAGAAAACAATATTTGACCATGTGCTCAAATAATAAAGGTATTGGGGGTTCTCAAAGTGCTTGGAAATTTCCAAGTTCCCTAATATAGTGTTTATGAGTCGCCATGTTGGACCTAGTATAACAAATCAACATTTGTGGATCCCATGCACATTTTCAAAAATGTGGGTATCTTATTATGGGACTATATCATAGAAAAGAGAGACAATATAGGGGCACAGATGGATTTGAAGGAGGTGGGCAAATTCAAGGTGCTTTGGCTACAATCGAGCTTTGATAGTTGTATGCAACTACCTCCTGCTTCTTGGTTCCTGTCCACTAAAGAAGAGTGCATGATAAAGCAAATTATCAGGTCTATCTGCACCTTGACGGGTATGATGCATTCTCTTAGGTTTGCTTTTTCTAAATATGACCAACTAACAAGAATAGAATCCCATGATTGGCACAAGATATGCCAGGTTTGTCTTGCATTTGATAGTAAGTACTATCACTATTTCACTATTTTGTGTCGATTCAATGTTCGTAATTCTTTGTATTCATGGTAGTTTGTATTATCAATCGAAATGAAGATTTCATGACATGTCCATACCCAATTGGATGTTCTTCTTGGAGCACTTCATGAAAACCCTGAAGGGCTTTGTGTGACAATGAGCTCATCCAGAGGGTAGCATGGCTAAAGGTTAGCTAGTGTCAGTAGAGGCATTGATGCATATTTTGGAGTGGCTACCAATGGTGGATTCATATAAGAGTATGTTGTGGATGCTAAAGGATGATGATAGACTGATAGAAGATGTGGTGGTTGAAAATGGGATAGAAAAGAGGATTGATAGTGCCATGGAGGAGAAAGTGAATTGTTTTTATAAGTGTCACCATGCATCCATGGAGAAGTGGCTCAATATATATGAGCAGACTACCAGAAGAAAACAGGAGGGAGGTGATCAAAATTTTGGCATAGCATAGGCCATCCACCAGTTTGATTTCCAAAGGACATGGAGGAGATGCTACAATTTATGCCTGTGAGGTGGTTGCATGCTGCAATTTATGCTTGTGAGGTGGTTGCATGATGCCTTGATTGTAGCTTTATGCAAAGGGATAGAAGTCTCCAAGAGGAGTGAAGATTCTCGAGGGGATGTAATCCAAAGGTAACCTGACGGATGATTTTTCATGCTCACAAGCACTTAAAAATAGTCAAAAATTCTAAATTTCAAGGGAAAATAGACATCGTCGAAGACGGCGATTGCAATCACTACGATTTTAAGCGGCAATGCCCGAAAGTGCTTAAAAGACCCACTAGACGATAGTTGGTGAATTTTCATAAATTTTTGGCGTGTCAGACAAGACCCTGGGAGATGCCCAGGAGTAGGGGACTTGGAGACGGTATTCCTAGATCGCGAATCAGATACCAAACGAGGAAACGGGAGTGCCCAGAAGGCCAAGGCCAAATGACAAGTGGAAATAGGCTTTAGGGAGCCCAAAAGTCATGCCTTTTGGGGGCTTTCTTTGGGGGCCCCTAACAAACTCAAAATCATGGGGGGGGGGGGGGGGTCCGTTTTTTTCGCGCAGACTGAGAATGAGGGCGCCATGGCCATGATTGATGGAGAGGGGGGTTGGAGAGCCTAAAAGCAACCCCCCCAATTGATTGGATGCCTGAGATACACTCTATCTTCGCTCCTCATCACTTGTCTCCAATCCTTGAATGGTTACCTGGTTGTGGAGATGCAGTTTCTGTCTTTCTCTCTCTTGCATAGGGCACTTCATGTGGCAAGAATCAAGAAGAGAATCGGGAGATGGA
The DNA here is from genome assembly GCF_053477565.2 of Lygodium microphyllum. NCBI lineage: Eukaryota > Viridiplantae > Streptophyta > Polypodiopsida > Schizaeales > Lygodiaceae > Lygodium > Lygodium microphyllum. The sequence goes on from NC_141135.1 coordinate 181,032,325, forward strand.
TGCTTGTCTGGGAGGCACCAAATTGATCAAAGAGGCTGAGGAGGCTGAAGGCTGAAGATCTATGCTGAAATCCATGGTTGGTTGGTCGATACAGAGTCCCAATTAAATATTTAAAAAACCCAAAATACGCAAAAAGGCGGTATACTCTATTTTATGAAAGAATTTTCCTTGTTTTTTTTCGTTCATGGTCTAAATGGTGTTCACATGAGCTGAAATTTTATTTGAATGTTCCTTGCAGTATGTTTAAGGACTGAAATCATTGTTACGCAGAACCCGTATTAATTTACAGCAATTATAAATTTTCAAAACCCAAAAAAACACAAATTTTGATGGAAATTGAGAGTTTCTTTGATTTTGAGTGGAGAAAATGAGTGGATATGGGATAAAATAAGGGAAAATGTTGAGTTTCAGTTTGAATGATCGGTTGTCAGAAAAAATCAGAAAATACTTATTTTATATTAGAAATAAATGAAAAAAATAGAGAAAAATAAGAAAAAATGGGTTTCTTGTGTTCGAAATAAATGAAAAAATGAGATCTATGTATGTGAATGTCTAACGGGGATGAAGCATGAGATTAGGCCTTAGTTTGGCCCTTGTCCTTTATGTTAAAGTGCATATTTATTGCTTTTACATACAAAAAATGACATAAAAGAACCTCTACGCCTATGCAACGCAGCAAATTTTAAACAGTAAGGGGGAGGATGATGTTATAAAATAGTTTAAGCACTAAAATAATACAAAGTCTAATTGTTCTCCTTATGCATAACATTTAGGATGTGGTTTATTTGGAAATAATGGATCTAGCAGCATGAGGTTTACCTTGGTGCTAGGTTCTTGCAACGAAGCATTGTGTATTAATGGAAATTCATTAAAAGGGTTGTTTTTGCACGACAGATAGGCTGATTTTAAACCATAACTATTTGTGCACAATATAAGGCATCCACTATTGCATGAATCATACACATGGTATCTATTCCTAGCATGCATAGCAATTGGTTGAAGTATAAATGACCCACGCTGGAGAGAGTAAGGCACCCAAGCTATAGGTCTAGACGCTGGGACAGTACATTCCTAAAATGATATAATATTGGTAAGTGAGGACTAGTACATTCCTAGAACGATATAATATTGGTACTAAAAGCGGAGTCTGTTTCGTATGTGTTATATGTATTAGCGACTCATCGAGGGGCCAATCCCCAAGGTGTAGGAGGGTCGCAGTGGGGCCGCGGAAATCAGCCGAGGGGTGCATCCTATGTTATTATACATGGTGAATTACACCAAAATGTGTAGGGTCTCCCTCTGAGGAGTCAGTGAAGGTTAAGGATTAGACTACAAACACGATACGAACACAAAATGTGCGTATGATGGCAGGGCAATGTGTCCTGTAGACGCTTTTGGCTGCGAGGGTGTGGGGTTATCTTATGCATGTCAGAGGTCCGGCTAGTGCTATAGCTAGTGCCAGTCCATTTTAGGTCCCATTAGTGATGCATTTTTCGAGAGTCGCCAACGAGTGATGGTTCTTGAATCTAGGGTTTTTAGGGACCAAATAGTTGGTTTATTTCCTCTGACAAGGATCGTCAAGCCGAAATACAAAAGAAGAACATGCTGAGAGGGCTAGACGATGGTTTGAGATTGTAAGATGCTATTCTCCTCAAAGGAGCAGCCCGTTACGAATACTTGGCAGTGATTCTAGTAACCTAAGTGTTACGAGTAGCTCTTCGAGTGCAAGTGAAAGTCTTGGTACTTCCCTTATTCCAGTTAATCAACCCACTTCAAGTGGGGCTGTAGTTGTACCTACACAAACTCCTATTTTCAATCCAGTTGTAGCCATGGCACAACCCATCGCAATTCCAGTAGGCCCACTAAAAGGCCAATGGGCCAGGGAGTGAAAAAACAAAGAAAAAAGAAAAGAGACAAGGTGAGGAATCATGAAATCTCACCCAATGACCAATCACAAAGCAAGCTGTGCAATAAGCAGAAACATCTATGAAAGAAGAGTCAAGCATCCCCGAGTCCATGACTTGCAAGAGATAAGTGATCTCACAGCTCCATACATCGGAGCAATCCAAGAATGCTTCTCATGAAGTAAGCAGAACTCATAAGTGCAAGGCTGTAATGCATAAGCATCAGAGTGGCACATAGCATTATAGGAGATAGCTGAGAGCACATAGACTCTCCAAAGTCAATCATAGAAGAAGGTCTAGCATCTCGGACACATGTCACATGGGGTCTCAAGATAGTATGCGGTCTCAATGAAGCAGAAGACTGACATACGACTGTAGCATTAACCATAAAGTGCATTGAACACGCATCAAGAGGCTTAAGAGATATCGCGTCTCATAAAAGACAGCATGACGACTGCGTATAACCTGATAGGCATCCAAATCCCATAAGATGTAGGCATGACAAACCTCAATCCTACAGCTTACCGTACTCATCAATAGATTGTATGTGTGTAGCAGCCCAATAATTCATGCTTGTTTTCTATTTTTAGTCATTAGTTTTTTTGTGATGCATTATGTGTTATGGATGAATATGTGGTTGTTTATATTGCAAAGTCCGTTTGATGCTCCTTTGTGTAAGAAAAGGAGCTCTCCAACCGTGAGGAGCTATAGAAATCACTTGGATTTGTGGAGCATATATCCTTTTTTTTTTGACATTATGATCCATATAATTTCTTTCTATGTAGCTTTCCTTGGATATATTTCTCATCCTTTGTATGGACCTACATTTTGTGATATTTCTGGATACATTTTTCTATTTATTTTGGACTCTCCTCTCTATCGTTCTATATAGTTCTATGAGTTATCATAATTGATATTGTACTTATTTTAATATTCAATCAATGACTCTTTTTTTCTAACATCTCACGTTGTACGTGTTTCAATGACAATTGTGTACTCAATTTATAATTGCTTCATGGAACATTGTTTAGAATATGGAGTTGAAAGGGTGATATGGCAACATGTCCTACCACCTTTTTTTTTCTGTAACCGTCACTATTAGCATCGCTATGTAATGACGCAAATAGGGACATATCTATAGAGACATATATATCGACATTTATAGCAATGATGGGGATAATTCTTTTGATGAATATTTTCATCGCTTTATATGTCGGTATATGGCATGTATCTTGTAGTGGGTATATCTCCTCCTTGATATCACCATTTAAGAATGATGATTTGACTTTCATTTGGTAAATTGGCCACTTCTTATGAGGTACCGTTGTATGTTTTATGCAAATAGTGGTCACTTTAGTATTTGGAGATAATGATTCTTGAAAATCAAACCCTCTAACTTATGAAAATGCTTGTGTGACTAATCTAGCTTTGTATTATTCTACGCTATCCCATCAACCTTGTACTTTACATTCCAAATCCACTCAATGCCAATAAACTTCTTCTTTTCTAACCGATCCATTAGCTTCCCAATATCATTCTTGATTATGATGCCATATTTATAGCTTGCATAATCTCTCTCCATGTAGGATCGACAAGTGCTTCCAAGTCTCATGACTCATTTACTTCTCTCATAATCTCAGCCATCAAGACCATATTGACTTTGTGAGCACACGCCTCTCTTTGCACCTCTAGTCACTAAGACCTTCTTGTTCAATCTATATTTTCCTCAGTAGCTATAGGTATAGGGTTACTACTCAAGCTACTTCACCCATTGGGATAATGTCTTTTCTAATGGCGCAATAATAGGTTGGTGAACTTTCTCCTTATTTTTTGAAGATTATGCTTCCTCCTCCTTGATAATAAGGATAGCTCTTGTGTCAAGCTCACAATGGACTACTTCTTTCCTTGATGATAAAGTGAAAAAAGTTACATTGTTCTTCTCCACTATATGTGGCTACTCCTTGAATGACACATCATGGCTCACTATGATCTCTTTCCTCTTGATCATACAATTTGTATGCATTTTGCTCATCAATATAGCCAAATAAGATACATTTCGTACTTTTTTTAAAACATATTCATATTATCCTTTGGAACATGTGTATAACATTCACATCCAAAAGTTGTAAAGTGTAAGTCAGATGATTTCTTAACAATATTGGCCTCATGATGAGTTTTTTTAAAAAACATTTGTTTTGGCTTTTCCATTGGTAAGAGAATGCATTATCTCCATTGCCACTACCTTGTTGAGCTTTAACTTGGAACTCCTCCTCCATTACAGTGCATAAAATTCCTCAAATTCAAAGCTTGGGGTCTCACTTTTTTTAGGGCAATTTCAGTCTATCAAACTTTGGTGGAAAATTTTAAAGATACCTCTAAGCTAGCTCATTACTAATATTTTATATCACTGTGCCATCCATCTTCTTACATATATTCTTGATCTGAGTGATAGATGCTTCCATTATCTCTACTTTAGTAAACTACTCCACTGATCCTAGTTGATTCTCCAGGTTTTGAGTCCTTGTTTGGCTTTCCATTTTGTATTAATTGCTCAATGTGTTCCAAGATTCTGATGTTTTAATTGTATGAGAAGAGCTTGTAACTAACCCACATAATACATTTGTATTTCTTCATTTTCAAGCTTTTAAAAAATCTTCATTTGGAGAATTTACAACACTTGATTTTAATGGGTTGAGGGTGGATTGTGGTTCTTGGTTAGTCCCAAACAATGTCTCCAAAAGCCCTTAAGAATCAATAATAGTTGTAATTATAAACTTCCACAAAGTGTAGTTTTTACCATCTAACTTACCTTTATTAAACATTGGTCGATAAATCCTTAGTGTTTAAATTTTCAATACAAGAGTGTTGCTACGTGATGCACAAGATGATATTTCTCCTCTTTGATATTACAGCCTTTGCCTTCTGTGCACTCTTCACTCCTTAGAGCCCCCATGGGCTTTGATACCATGTAACAATTATATGGTATAATTAAAAAAAACTGAGGAGTAAAGAGTATAAAACAAGTGTGAGAAGAACACAAACTTCTTTAATTCCAAAAAAAATGATACAAAGTCTTGGGGGGTGCACCTATAAAAAATAATCTATATAATGTGCATTCAAGGAGTATTAAAAAATATCATTTCTTTACATACTATGAGGTCACAAAATGACCCCTTATACTTTAGTAAACTTATGGATTTTTTAATTATGATTTAAAAATAAAATTTGTGATATAATCTCGTAAATGCTACTAAAAAGAATATCCTTTCTTTTAAACTTACATGATATCTTACATGTTCTATAAGGTGTACCCCGGGGTACAAAGATGGCTCTATTTACCATGTACTTCCATTGTGAAGATTAGATAGCAATTCTGATAGATAATAGGTTTATGGTCTAGGATTTAGAATAATGATGAATTTAGAGAGGTCTTTCTTTATATTCTACGAAGGTAGTCTAGTCGACCTGTCTCCAACTATATTATGAACCTTTCCTGGTGAAGTAGCAAATATTCTAAAGAATATTTTCTTTAACATTAGCATTAGGGCTGATTTGGACTCACTTTTAGGCCTTGTAAGAATTGTCATATAATCATCCTATTGAAAAAAGAGGCCCAGGGATAACTATACCCATTTTATTTTAAAACAATATTATATAATATATTGTTAGAAAGATCTTGATGAGAGCATTATTATGTATCGATCTTTGATAAATTTAGAGCTTGTCTGCTCAGGTTAAGGCCTCTAGACCAAAAAGTAACCTTAAGATTTGTAACAATAGCCTCACCCTCTTTTGTCATTATGGAATATTCTTTGGAAATCTAAATAGCTTAAAAGGCCCAAAAGTGAGTCCAAATCTCCCCTAATGACTAGGAATGTAATCTCTTAGACCTTGTCAAGGGGGCTATTGGCCACTATGAGACTCCCCTAGCCAAGCTCCACTCTTACATCTCTCTCAACCTAAAATAGGGGTCGCTGTTAACTCCCACACTCCACAACTCAATGCATTGTGGCGATAGGTCAACTTTTTGTTATATGGTTATATAGATCTCATCTAACATACAAGTCGAGACCCAACCAATGTTCCAGCTCCCACATGGCTTCTTCTCATAATGTGGGTCTTATACCTTCGAGAGTCATGGATTATTGGTGGCAACTTACAAGGGTGAAAATTTGAGAAAATCTAACGAGAGAGAGAGAGAGAGAGAGTGTGTGTGTGTGTGTGTGTGTCCCATTAGGGAAAAAAACTAGTGTGCATGTGTACTACAAAAGGAGGGGAGGTGGTGCCATTGTGTATCAAGAGAGAGAGAGAGAGAGTATTTTCTATGATTTTTCTACTTAAGAAAATACACAAGTTTGGCGATTAATTAGCCTCTCAATGAGAGAGAAATTGTGTGTGTGTGTGTATAGTTTGATAAGAGATCAAAAGTGCTTTAAGAAGAGAGAGAGGGTAATCATAAAAGTGATGTGTTATAATTAGGGAGGAAGGGGGCTTTAACTAACATGTAAGAGTACCTTTGCATGGTGTATTTTAGATCATAACCCTTGCACCCTTGCGCATGCCTCTTTAGGCTCCCTAATGGGCTACCTGTCAGCGTTTCAGCGTTTCATTATAACAGGAGGCTACCTGTCAGCGATGGCTCGTCGACCCGTCCAGCAGACAGCCAGAGGAAGAGTTTTGGCGTCGCGCAGGGTACTTGCCCTGGTGGCGGCAGCCATGACGATGATGATCGTCATCCTTGGTGAAGCAAGGACTTCAACGGCAGGTAATATAAATAATCTGCTCCTCTGTGTGTGTGTGCGTGTGTGTCTCTCTCGTGTTCTGGTCTAGCGAACATCAACGACGACCATTCATTATCATCGACGAGGCTTATATAATATACAATTATACATAATAATGTTAGTGTCAATAGCTGTGATGTACATTAAAATACTTAATTCGCTACTGCTACTGCTCCGCCAGCTGGACGACAGGTGATGCGGGAGGAGCTGGAGGCCCAGCACGACGTGCAGCAGCAATGCAGTGTCTCGGACGTAGATATACAGCTGGGCATGCGGAAGGAAAACGATCAAGAGGTGGATGAGCCGTACCTTGTGACCAGGCCGTACGTGACAGAGTTGAACAAGTGCACCTCCTGCCGAGCCTGCGACTTGGTGGCCGCCTGTCCCGGCTGGACGCAAGACATGGTCAAAGCCGACCGAATCGTCGTGGTGGGCGACGGCACATGCCACATCAAGGGCGCTCTGCGCTCCCAGAACGGCAACGTCACTCCTTTGACTCGATTTCCGCCCAGCGGCGCCAGCTGCCTGCGAATGCTCAGCGCCTCCTTCGACTCATGCACTAGCAATTAATTTCTCTTGTTATTAGCCTTCATGCATGAGCGCGATCATCTAGGAGGCGCTGGATCCGATATTCAGATGGTCTATCTATCTGCGTTTTTGTCGGTGGCGCCCCTTTTGCACTCATGGCGGTGAATTTTGCGAGTACTGGCCATGTGATCATTGTAATGAATTGTTCACTCTCATTCAGTTAAGAGACGAGTTTGTGCTTGATACACTAAAGCTCTTTGACTGACAAGCGGCCATTCGTTGTGATTTCCTACTCGTACTCTACTGGTTATTAGAGATGACGATGTTAGAGTTGAGTGACGTTTTGTGCTTGATACACTATCTCTTTGGCAAGCGGCCATTCGTTGTTCTTTCGTACTATAGTGGTTATTGGAGATGACAACGTTCCCTCTAACGGTTCTTCGGCAACTCTCTCTCTCTCTCCCTCCTCCTCCTTCTTCTTCTTCTTCTCTCTCTCTCTCTCTCTCTTCTTCTCTCTCTCTCTCTCTCTCTCTCTCTCTCTCTCTATCATTCTTCTTCGTTCTTGTTTACGACGATTAGCTAAACAACCTGCAATTGTATCTCAAGCTGGATTCAATATTCGTCACTGCGTAATTATCAATATTGACGGGGGGATGCTGGATAATCGCTCATGCTCACTTAAAACCAAAATCATTCGCTCACTCTCACTTGCAATCATCACTCATGCATCACTTAGAATCGTCGACTCACTCGCAATCATTGCACAATAAGCTTTTGATAACTTCCAAGTTCCTATGCAAGAAAACTTATGAAATATAGGACATTTTTTCATATTTCCTAGGTATGTATGTTTGCATTCCCTACATATAACTGGGGAATTGCATTCCCAACTTCCCATGGTAGAAGATCCTATGTGAGCACGTGTATTTCCTACATACTAGTAGGGAATTCAAGTCTCCACATCTTCTAATAGGGAATCCTAGGCATATATCAAATGCATTCCCTACATAGAATTAGGGAATTCTATTCCCCACATTACAAACTAGGATATTATATGTCATATAACTGGGAATCCAACCCCTATATCTCTTATTAAGGAATTGTAGAGGACCATATCTAGAAGTATTTGTTTTCTTGTTTTTCTACCACTACATGTGCAAAATGGTCATTGTGTTCTACAATGGGAGGCCTTAAACTAAGCAATCAATCGATCCCATTCTAGCAACATATGTTAAGGTGATTCATTTCTTGTCCATTCAGTAGAAATTTTTCTTATGATATTCTACACCAAGTCTTCTAAAGGTAAATTGAAATCCTCGTTGAAATCGACCATTTATTTGATATTAACTATTATTCGACCTAGCTCAATACATATCAAGAGCAGGGGACATAATAGCTTGACTCTTAAAAAAAGGGAACAATCATGTTATTGGGAGAATTGGTGGCATCTTAATATGTTCTTAATTATTACTTAGTTGAAGGTGATTCCTTTTTACTCTAGGGAAAATAGTGTGAGTGAGTAAATTGACTAGTCTTAGTCTTACAAAACAATTGACGTGTCTCCTTCCTTTTCTTACACATCTATCACAGCGTCTATAAGCACGTGTAAACGTGCGTGTAAATAGACACGACTTTTGCATCTATATATCCGCGCAAATAGACACGCTGATACACGCAAAAATAGATGCACACGTCAAAATTCAAATCATACTTAAATCATTTCTTTTCAAACTATGCCTTTCTTTTCCTACGTTTTTTGCGGTTCTAAAGCTTGAGTTTAGCCGACATGCAGTCTCTTCATGCCTCACCTAGTCTCTTCATGCCTCATCTCCTCATGACTCACCTCTTCTTTCATTTCAAACACACAAGAAGGGAAAAAGGAAAGCCAAGGAGAGGAAGAAAGAGAGAACAAGAGAGGAGAACAAGAAGAAGCAGCAAGCAAGGAAGCAAGCATCAAGGGAGGGTAACTTACCAAGGAGAGGAAGAAGGAGAAGGAAGAAGCGCCACCACCCGCCACACCAAACACCCAAGGTGACTCTCTCTCTCTCTCTCTCTCTCTCTCTCTCTCTCTCTCTCTTTCTATCTTCCTCTCTCTGCTCTGTCTGTGTATTTAGGATTTGTGATTCCATTATGTATTGCATTTTGTAAATCAATAATGACAGTCGTCTGCTAAAATCAGCCGACCAAGCGCGTCTGATAGCGCGTCTACATCTCAGTGTAGACGTAGATATAGACACGAAAAACGTTTCTCTGGGGGTGCGTCTTTGAGCGCGTGTGCGGGTGCGTGTACTCTGCAGTGTACACGCGAGGATACACGTGCTGACAGACGCCCACAGAGACGCATGTATAGACCCGCACAGAGACGCATATATAGACGCTGCATGTAATATGTTTTATCTACACAGGGTAATATGATTTTTCTTGTGTAGATGTGGAATCCTGGATCCTCCAGCACCCCATTCAACAAGGAGCATTTCATGGGGGAGATGACCAATTATCTTGCTCGCCCTCCCACTGCAGATGAGGTTTTCAGTGTGATGTCTGGGACACCTATCACATCTTTGCCTACACAGGGATCAGCTGAGATACATGGATCGGCCGAAGCACGTACATTTGCAGAGGCACGTGTATCGAGTGAGGTAGAGGGTAGTACATGTCGAGGGAGGAGGGAGAGTGGTGCAGGAGGACGAGGAGGTCGAGGGCTTTGTGGGGGTTGCGTAGGTGGTGGCTCTCGATCACCCTCACCGAAAAATGAGAGAGGTGAGCCTCCACAAATGTACTACTCTATCACTGATGTTGGTGGTATCTTGCATGACTTCGAGGGGAGGGAAGTGATAGCCTACTTGAGAAGTGTCGTGCATGCCACATACAAAGATTGCATGATTCCCTTCAAGCACCAAAAAAATGGTTTGTGGTAAGAGGTGATGCGGGCAGTACATAAAAGGTACCCTAATCCCGAGAATTCACGATTCTCAGATGATTGGGGATGGTCAAAGGTGAGAGACGCGCTTCATACCAAGAGGTCTCACCTTATGATGTGCGCCAAGGAGTTATTGCAGAGACAAGAGCAGGGGCGCCCTGGATATGGCCAACCACCCAATTGCCACCGCAAGGAGTGGAAAGAGGCCAAGAAGAGAGAAACGGAGAAAATGGCAAGTCACCAGCATGCAGAGGCGCGACGTATCCAAATGGCAACCATGGGATCGTCGCATTATGGATCGGATGGCAAGGAGTCATGGGAGGCTGAGTTTGTAAGTATTATTTGATTTCTTTTTTTAAATTAAATTTTTTAATTTGTTTCACTTCATTATGTAGTGTGTTTTAATATGTTGTATGTTCAAATTGTTTTGTAGTTCCATATCGTTGGTAGGATGCCTACTCCTAGAGAGGTAGGCTATCATCGAGCTCATAAATGGGCGTCCACATGGCAGCATTTCTACGAGGAGGGACTCATCACGGAGGAGCAATATAATCGCGCCATGAGGATTCCACCACCAGAAGAGGTATGTTCTATTTTTTACATGAAAAGTATAGATAACTCTAATTTATTGTTTGTAATGGTATTTATATACTTTAATCCTTTGTGTAGGTGAACCCTGATGCAGTTGAGGATAGGAAGGGGGAACTAGCAGTAGCGGTGGCGGCAATGGCAGCGGCACAAGCAGCGATGGTGGTACCGATGATGCTGCCTCTTCTGAGGAGATATAGAGGAGCCCCATACATGCATGCCTCCCCTGGCTCGTAATTTTTATTTTTGACATGTATTACTTTCAGCTAATGCTTACGATCATGACGTCACAAGCACTAGAACTCATAATGTAAAAACGTTTCATCTATATATATGAAATTTTCGTGTGCTACATACATTGTTTTGTTTTCAGTATCCAATCTTCGAAATAATCTTTCTATGTTTTCCCTAAGTATACAATTTGATGTTGATGGGGGGGAAAAAAACCAGAGAGCATGTGGCTTGCAAAGCCACATGCTCTCTGGTTTTTTTTCATAACTCTGTTTTGCGCATCTATCAGCGCGTCTAAATTGCAAGATAAATGCGCGTCTATTCTCGTCAAAAACTTTCAGAGTAAACGCGGTTTTTGACGTGTAGATACACGCGTGTATAGACGCACAATATGAATATATCCACTTTTTTATAAATATGATTATATATTTACGTAGCGCGTTTATACGCACGTCTATAGGTGCGTCTAAGTGTGCGTGTAACTCTGATCATAAGTGCGCTTTTAGATGCAATTTTGTAGACGTGAAAATAGACGCGTTAATAAACGTGCCCGAAATTTTTTTTCACAATTCAAATATTGCGTCTACAAGTGCATCTATGGAGCCTTTTTGTTGTAGTGAATCCTCTTTGTTCAAGCAAGGATTGTCTCCAAGTTGGTTCCTTAGGTCTACTAACTCTAGTCAACCATTTTTGCACCTTGTTCCACACCTTTCTTTTTTTTGTAGATGCTTGAGCTAGAAATAGATATGAAAATGATAATAAAAGGAGATGGAATATGGTTATTTCTCCTTATATCGATCCATCGCATGCAAGCTAGATAGAAGTAACATGATTAGAGGTAAACGACATAGAGAAATCTACTTGCAATCAACACTTGTAAGGAACACAAAGGAATAAGGAGGGCTCATGCTAGTTGACTCTAAGATTGTGAGTGTGTGGCTTGATTTGATCATGGATCAAGAGCAAGAGTTAGGAGTTCTAGGCAACAAACTAGAGTGATATTTTATGTAAATACGGACAGAGAGAGAGAGAGACAAAGAGATAAAGACTTTTATAAAACTAGTGCATGGATTACACCCGATTTTTATCTTTCACTATGTAGTTCTGCATGAAATCTGTGAGGAGCTCATGCATACCTTGAAGGAACCAATGCATAGACTATTTAAATTAAAAGAAACCAAAGTAAAAACATACATATCTTAAAGGAACCAAAGCACAAAATCTTTAAAGGTTAGATATTATTCTACTTGTGTGCTCCTTCAATGAACATCCTTTAAATACGAAAATCTTAAAGATAACAGTACTTGGAATGTATTTAGCTTTTGATATCTCATATTTAGTCCTCCTTGAATTGCACCCACCATTATCTTTTATGCATCCTTAAGGTCCATTTCAAGTTTTCTAAGCTTGAGAAGTCAAAAAGTAACTGGCTCAAAAGTTCACCCATGTGCAAGCGCTCAACTTTGGTACTCAAGTTCATGGCATGGAAGTAATTGAGAATAAGGTTTAGGATCCCCTTGTGTAATGACTTGAAAATGAATGTACTAGTGGAGTGCATAATGAAACCCCCAAATTTGTATGTGCTTGAACTATCTTTAGAAAGTCCCTGAGGAATTCACTATATGTATACCCTCTATATCACATGCATGCAAAGCCTATCTATAAATATCCTTGTTTGTGAAATTTTCTTTTATAAAACATAACCCTTTTTTATTCAATTTGTAAGTAACCCCTTTATATAGGACCCTTCTGAATGTTATTTTAAAAATCCCTTATGTTGAACCCACGTGATACATACATATATTTATGATTGAACTCCTAGGGAGAAAGTCAACCCTTAGTAGTATCTCTTACTTTATTTCTCAATGGATGAATTTCCACTCCATCTGCTAATCTTAAAAACACAGAAATAAACTTTTGAACCGCAACCTCGACCCATATTTATGCATCATTCTAGGATACACACACTGTTATTAAACCCACGTTTTCCTAGTTCTTTTGGTCAAAATAGAAAAATACTAAAGAAATTTTTATAATGTTGTGATATCCAACATAAGATCAATGAATTGAATATAGCAATAGAAACACCTCCAAGTATGATAATATATTGTTAATTTCTCTTGACTTTGAATACGTTCTTGTGGAAAAAAGTTAGCTAAGTTAATAGCTTCATAATATACATGGACTTATTGATTCTCAAAGCTTTGGGAAACAATAGCCAATATTCCTTCCATCAATGGCAAGTTTGTAAGGTATTCCTAGGATCATGGAGTTTAGTGTTTGATCTATGAAAGAGAACTCAGGATATTGTGGGGTTTCAAAGCTTCATGTGATGCAGTGGTAAGTACATTAACACATCACAATGAGCTTTAGGAATATCAAGATTGCAAGGCTTTTTCTTTGAGCTACTCCGTGAGATTAGATTGTGACATCATCATAGCCATTAACGCCCATCCCTATCATTCATGCAACTCTTACCAAACATATCTACATAAGAAAACATGAGGGGTGGGAAGTAAAAACCCTAACCTAAAAGAGGGAAACCTAGAAGATTGCAAGCGTGCATTTCTTCACATTCTATAACTTTCTTCATAGAGAAGGAACATTCATCACCCCTTGGCATCACACTATCTTCTCTTTGTTTTCATTCAATGTGGCATTCCCCTATCTCTATGATCTCTCCAAGATCATTTAAAGTAGAATTGCTCGGCTTAGAATATGTCCATTTTCCATGAGATTCCTTAGGGCTTTCCCCCCACTGGAACACTAATACTAATTTCTCAAAATGTTCAAATTTAAATAAATACTTTTCTAGCAATCAATTTAGAAGCCTTCATCTTGGCATATGGGTTGTGCCTCAAATGCTCTAAGACATTTAGTGTGGCTTTTGTTTTATCCTCGAATCAATACCATGGGTTTCACCCTCACTAGGGTAGTGAAGAGTATTTGCATTAAAAAAGTGTTCGCCTTTAAAACATACATCATTCTAGGCATGGAAAAGCTAGCTACAAAACCCTTCCCTCTCTTTCTAATAAAAATGATACATTTTTTGTTATTTTCACACAAATAATGGTGCAATTATATCATAAGGTCTAGCTTGCACCTAATGTCCAAGTGAGAATCATGTGTATCATTTTGTACTACCATACTTTGGCCTTTATGATTGCATCATGGTTTAATGTTTTTTCAAGTTATTCATATAAGTAAAATATGCCCATCAAATATAAAATGACATTTATTTAAGTTTTCAATGAACTCAATTAAGGAAAACCATTCAACCCTAATCTTCATTGTAATTAGTAATAACAAAGAGTAAACTATCTATGTAGAAGAGTCCTACAAGAGGACCATGATAATATAGTGAAATGAATTAGGTTATAGCTAAGTATCCCAACCCCTCAGTTATTCTTAGGTTTGGGGGAAGAAATTACTACATCCCTCCCCCTAATGTCTACACTTATGTACTTTTGGAGGATATACGATCCTGAAGACTTTATGTGGTATTGAAAAGAAGTGAGGTTTGAATAAAAAAGAGGTGATAAAAAAATCAAGTTGGATTAGAGTTGAGGTCCCGAGATAATTAGCTATGAGATGAATTCATAAAAAAGGACACTACACTACAAAATATTGAAACATTTCTTATATCAAGGCAAAAGGTCTTTATTTTGAAGATGATAATAAATCATTGCACCTTTTAAAAGGCACATCAATGATGTTCATTGAAATAAAAAATTTTAAAATGGCACATCGAGTACTGGCATTTTAATTGGAAGTGCCTTATAAAGAGAATACATTTTTATTATAATTAAAAAACTTTGGCCAAACTAGTAGAGATTCAAGTTTCACATTTGATCACACATTTCATTGCTCTAATCACCTATTCAATAATATTATCATTAGTGAAATTTAACCAAAAGATCAATTTGGCCTCAAAATTGGCCATAATGACCACAAATCTTTGAGCTCCAATTGAGCAGGGTAATGTTATTTTGGGAGCCCTTAGTCATACTTCAAGTGTAAATGTCTACTTATCTTTGTATATTAATATTCTAATGAAATTCAAACCTTCCTTAAATATATACGTATATACCATTGTAATGAATGAAGTTGAGAGGAGAGAGGATAAGAGCTGAAGAGAGAGAAAGAGAGCAAGAGGAAGAGAAAAGAAGACTGGAAGAGGAGAGAGAAAGACAAAAAAGAGGAGAGAAGGAAGGAGGAATCCATGGAAGCTGGAGATGAAGGTGAAGAGTATGTTCTTGATAATAGCTGGTTTCCCTAATCTGGGACTCTTACTGATGGGACCTAAAATGGGCCGGCACTGGCTATGGCACTAGCCGGACCTCATGCATACGACAGACAAACCCACCACACGGCCTCGCGGGCCAAGAGCGTCTAAAACTCACTTTGTACTCAATGCTTATGATGATTTTGCGTTTTTATCCAATATGTAGTCCAACATTCACCTTCCCTTTTGCTCTGAGGGAGATCCCATAACATATAGGCATAATGCCTCGTAATACACACATAGGGAAGCACCTCTCGGCTGATTGCCGCGGCTCCACTACGACTCTCCTACACCTCGGGGATTGGCCCTAAGATGTGTCGCTAACACATATAACATTCGCACAAACTCCACTCTTTCATAATTCAGCGTTCCAGGAGATTTTGATTTTCTTCACAAAACTTTCCCCAACGGATGAACCCATCGAATCTACAGCTTAGGTTTCCTGTCCTCTCAACGTTGGTCAAAGTTTATTAATCAATTGCAATGCATTCCAGGAGATACCACATTGCATGCTTGATGCAAGGTGTATGATGATTGTGCACAACCATTTTATGATTTAAAAAAATAGCCATGTTAGGTGTGAAAAATAGCCCTTTCATGAATTTTAACTAAGCGTTACGTGCTGCGCTGCTTTAGGGACTAGCACTGAAACTTCCGTGCTACTAGTTGCCTATATTTAATTATGGAACAAGCCCTAAATCCTATGCATGAAGAGAAAAATAAGAATTTATATCTTTTCAGCAATTAGATCGTTACACAAACTTCCTCCTCCCCTCACCATTTAGGTATTGTTGCAGTGCATAGGTGTAAATGGTTGGTTTGTATCATTTTTGTATGTAAAAAGCAATAAACACAGACTATAAGACAAAGGACAAGGCCAAACTGAGGCTTAACCTCATGCTTTAACCTTGCCAAACATTCACGAACATAAATCTTATTTTTTCATATTTTATTAGCACGAAAACTCTAATTTTCTTCATTTTTTGCTTTTTTTTCCTATTTATTATTCATGGAAAATAGGTTTTTTTCTGATTTATTTGTATTGGATTATCATTTTGACTGAAACTTAACATTTTCTCTAAGTTTATCCCATTTTCACCCCTTTTCTCCAACTCAAAATCGAAAAAAACAACTAATTTCCATTAAAAATGACATTTTATGGATTTTAAGGAATTAATAACGGCTCTAAATCATTACAGGTTCTATTTTTTTGTAGTTACAGCTCTCAATCATGATGCAAACAAGGTTCAAACAAAATTTCATTGCATATGAACAACATTTGGACTATAAAACAACAAAAATAATCAAATTTCTTTGTAAAATTGAAGCATACCGCGTGTCTTGCGTGTTGCGGGTTTTTTAATAATTATTTTGAGCAGCCATGGACTGACTAGCAACCATTTTTCAGTGCTGAACCTCTTTCCTCAGCCTCCTCTTCATCTTGAAGTAATCTAATCACAGCCGGACAAGCATTGTTTAGTCCCTCTTCTTCTTGATTTCTTACACATGAATTGCCTCTATGCAGAAGAGAGAGGGAGGAGAGAGAAATACTGGGTTTTTTTCTCCACAACCAGATAGCCAATTAAGGAGCGATCTGGAGTGATGGAGAGGAAAGATAGAATGTAGATCGTGTATCGAGTCAGTTAGGGGGTTGTTCACAAGCCCCATCCTCCATCTCTTCTCCATTTCGTGGATATGGCGCCCTCTTACTAATCACGCGAAAAAAATGCAACCCCCCCCACCCCCCACATCTTTCCAATTTTTGGGCTCCCAAAGGGAGCCCCAAAGGGTCACATTCTTTGAGTTCTTCTAAAGTCCATTTCCACCTTGGCCTTTTGGGCTTGACTTCCCGGGCACTCCCTTTTCCACGTCAGGTATCTAATTTTTGGTCTAAAAAATCCTGGGCGTTCATCTTGAAGTCTTCCACTGCCGAGCATCTCCTAGGGTCTTGTCTCGCATGCCAAAAAATTATGAAAATTCTCCGGTCGCCGTTCAGTGGCTCTTTTAAGCATTTTTGGGGCATTGTTACTTAAAATCCTACTGATTGCCACTGCTGCCTTCGACAAAGTCTATTTTTCCCTGGATATTCGTAATTTTTGGCTATTTTTAAGCACTTCTTGGCATAAAAAATCATCTGTCACTTACACCTTATATACCTGGGTCAGTGTGACTGGGTGTCTAACCCCTAATCGGAGTGTATCTCACTTATTACAATCCATCCCCACCTCGAAGGTTTTTGCCCTAAAAGACAAGGAGAAGTAGAGGGGAGTGATAGGTGGGCTAAGGGAGGTTGTAGAGTACTAATCTGAGCCCTTTTACAATAAAAAATGGATGGGTAAAGATTAGGGATAGCATGTTGTCCAAGGCCTGCGTGCTGAAGTAAATGGGTCATAACTTTTGATAGGCTACTCCAAATGGGGCATACCACTTGTTGTATCAGAGCTTATGACGAGTAATTTCAGCCTATGTAGGATGCACATGCCTAAGATTTGGATAAGTGCAAAATTATTCTACAATAATGTGCAGTTTGTAGGCAAAGGGTAGTTAAATGGGGTATGACCGGCTAGTCTTTAGGCTAGGGGGCCTTTTGGAGGTAGGGAAATTCATTGACAATGGTTGTCGGGAACTAAGAGGCTTCTTCCAAGGGTAGGCCTTTCCATTTGATGAGTTATTCTTTAATTGATCGAGACAGTAAGTGCTTATCTTGTTGCCCAATAATTGCTTCAGGGATATACTGAGCGATGCCTTCTTCACCTATGGGGGGAAGTTCTTCCATATAGTCCACTGAGGAGCCCATGAAGGGTTTCACCTAGCTGAAATGAAACACATTGTGGATTTTGGTGGTAGGGGGAAGTTCTAAGTGGTAGGCCAAGTCACCAACTCTCTTTAGAATCTGGTATGGGCCATAGAAATGGTGGGCTAGCTTGTTAGTGTTGCCCTCTTTTAGAATCGAGTAGTGGGACTTAGTGATGCTAGGAGGCATATTCCACGGTGGATACCGTGAGGTTTTGTGGTGGATTTTGTAAAATTTTGTTGCCGGGGCTCATACACAAGGTGGATTCCTTGTGCGAAAAGTCGATGGAGATGCTTGTCCTTTTCGGGCGTCTTGTTAATTTAATGTGCAAGTGGGTGATTCCATAGCGGGTGATTCCACAAAATACATATTTAAATTAATAGACGTTTATGAGTTTAGAGTGCGCACTCGTAATAAATTAAGGTTAGGATTGAGTTCTAACCAATTTATTTATTTTGTACCTCAAGACTATTAGGTATTCACTTTTGTCGGTTTAATTTTATTATTTTCTAACAATTGTGAATGCTTTAATTGATGTGTAGAGCAGGCAGCGGTGTCGTTGGAAACCACTGGAGGATAGCATGTATTCAAATTATTATCATTTTTTATAGGCGCACATCTTAGGCATGGTGCCAATATTTTGACGGGCTTATTTATTGAAGCGCTTGACATTGATTTATTATTTTTTGTATGCGCATGGATACACGATTTAAATATTTGTATTGGACATTATATTTGGGTACCGTCCGACTCCTTGGGTGCCAATAGCTTTAATTCTTTAGTGGAAAAAAAGTAAACACAAAAGCTAAAGCGTGCTAATTGTAAATTGGGCTATTTTTTGAGCTTGGAGATCAATAATATATCAAATATATGCTTTGTGGAGCGCTCACACAAGGCATGGGGAGAAATTGTACCCAATTAGTCTCTTGCTTCATGTCGTGCAAGTTTTCTTCCTTGTTCTTTGTGCAAAAGTAGAGTGCTTTTGTTCTTGGGGACAGTGGTACGTATGCAGATAAGGAGAAGTAGAGCGCTCACACAAGGCACCAGTGGTATCAGAGCGAAGCCGAAATCGAGAGCTTCCAATCGCTTACCATCTCGCGCGAAGGTGGAGCTCTTGGAATGAACGAGCTCTACAGTCAGTCTTGTGGTAAACGATCGATACCAGTGTGTTCCTAGCAGTCAAGAACCCCCTGTTACACACTCAGATCGCGAAGGACCGGCCTCTGCAGACGGAGGACCACACAGAAAGCTTCTTCATCACAGGTTTTTTTTTTCAAGATCAGAGAAGACAGATAAGTTAATTTCAACTTAAAAGCTTAATAAGATTTTTAGTAAATCTTAATTCCTAAATCCCAGTAATGATGGCGACAGTGTGTACTCCTGGGCGTCAATTCCGCTGTCAACATCTTCTTGTACCGATTCGTTTCAGAAAAAAAATTAAGCTTTTTAAATAAAGCTTTATACTCTAAGGTTCCTAAAGCTTCAAAGTCAATCATAAAATCCCTCCTTAGCAAGCGTTCACACTGGGTCAATCCTCAACTCATCTTCAACCCTCTTTAGAAGCCCCTGTTCACACCTATGGACTGACAGAACCAGATTACAGCGAACAATTTGCAACACGCAGTATACATGCAAGATTATTGTTTGAAAAGACGACTGTGATATTAAATTTTGTATCCGCAAAGGAGAAATACTACAAAAAAGACAATTTAAAGAAAAGAAATAAGTATTGTAAACCCGACTTTGAGCTATGCTCATCCCACTAACAAGATTTTGAGTGTGTGAGGACTTTTGGAAATTTGCAAGATGTCCGATCAAACCATGGAAGATTTTATGGCTGAAGCTGACCTACCCGAACCTATGATGAAGCAAAAACTGGATTTGATTATGATGCAGCTTCAAGAGAAACGAAGAGCACGTCAAACCTTGCAAGCTCAATTGGCCAATCTGCAATGATCTACCACCGAACAAGATGGACTGCAACCTGAAGATCTTATACGACATACGATCGATGCAACACTTGAAGTGCAATCTATTCGGAAAGAAACAAAGATAAGTAAAAGAAACTTCAAATTTTGTACTTTCAATGGATCACACGATGGAAAGACTGTAATTGCTTTTTATCAGTCAATTTGATGATTATTTCCATGAAGAACAATATGTTGAGAAAGACAAAATTAAGTGTGTCACTAACCATCTAGTTGACTGAGCATCCCTATGGTGGACTGTTGTCCGCAAAAGCATTGATTCTCCCACTACTTGGGAGACTTTCCAAAAGAATTTTTTGCAGAATTTCCTTCCACCCCAATTCCACGAAAAAGCAATCAGACAATGGGATCTTCTACAAAACAAAGGGATCGTGAGCCTATTTCACAATATACCGAGAATTTTTGGAACGCTTTATTGCAACTATGAATGCTTGAAGATGTACCTAAGGCAACCCATAAATGCAAGTTTATGTCTAGCTTACTTGGACATTTTTATGTAGAGGTCAACATGTTCAAGCCAATAAGATGCAATTTCCTTGGCCCATGACACTGAAGACAAAATTTGAGGACGAGAGAAATAACCACAATAATTTCAAACTAATGGTAAGTTGGGCTCAAAACAATTCAATTCAAATTTTCAAAGATTCAATCAAAGTCATTTCCTTCCATCTTCATTCCGTAAATCTTGGACACGACCACCTGTTTTTCCATCAAACACAAATTCAAACCTTAAGCCATCTCTCTAGTCAAATCCTAACATTCCTAAACTTCTTGCTATTACCAATAATGTATCCAAAGCCAAACCCATAGTCTGTTACAAATTTCATCAACCTGGACATCTAACAACCAATTGTCAATTCAAAAAGCCAATTGTTCATAACAATTATTTGGGAGCGATAGAAGATGAAGAACATGAAGAGATGCTGGATTTCACGGAAGACGATGATGACATTGGTACTACTTCAGATACTTTACCAAGTATGCCAAATCTCCATTCCGTATTAACAATGAAATTTCTTGTGCATGGTAAAGAAAAGACTATTTTACATGATGATGGGAGCACACACGATTTTATTTCTGCAAAATTGGTCAAAGAATTGAATCGACATACTGTTTCTACACATTATCGCATCAAGGCTACATTCCTAGGCACTAGATACAATGGAACACAAGAGCTGTATGATTTAGAAATTAAAATTGGTGATTATACTGAATGAATAAATTTCTTAGTTGTTCATTTGTAGTCTAGTGACATTATCTTAGGAATGCCTTGGCGACATCAGTACAATCCTGATATAGATTATTCTACGCATTCAATGAAAATTCATTCTCAAGGAAAACAAATCACATTGCATGGTATGCACACTTTCAATAATTTTCCATTGCTTACTCATACTCAGGCTAAATGTGCATTACGAAAAAGTAGCAAATCCTATTTAATATGGGTGAATGAAATCAAAGCTAAAGAAAATCAGATGCATCCTAGGCACGCACAATTTCTTTCCCAAATTCAAGATTGTTTTGCTGCTGATTTACCACCTAGATTACCACCTGTACGTCCTAAAGATCACAAGATAGACCTAATTCTTGGATCACAACCACCATGTAAAGCACCATATAGACATAACCAAATTGAACAGAAAGAAATGCAAGTCCAAATTGAAGAATTGTTAACCCAAGGAGTTATTAGACCTAGTAATTCTTCATTTGCTGCACATGTCTTATTAGTGAAGAAGAAAAATAATACCTATCACATGTGCATTTATTATTGTGCCCTAAATAAAATTAATGTTAAGAATAGATATCTGATTCCTAGGGTAGATGATCTTATGGACGAGCTACAAGGACCTGCCATATTTAGCAAGATAGATATTAAATCTGAATATCATCAAGTAAGATTGGACACATCTGATATATTTAAAATTGTATTTAGAACAAAATTTGGATAATATGAATTCCTAGTTATGCCTTTTGGTTTAAGTAATGCACTAGCCACATTCAGTCGTATGATGAATCACATATTTTTGAAGCATCAGCATTGTGTCATTGTTTTCTTTGATGACATATTGGTTTTCAGTAAGAATGAGAATGAGCATTATGAACATTTGTCTTTGGTTTTTAAATTATTAAAAGAGAATCAATTATATGCCAATCCAGAAAAGAGTGAATTTTTCCAAACAGAAATTGAATATCTAGGACATATTGTTTCATCTGAAGGTATTAAAGTTGACCCTAAAAAGATAGAAGCAATTTTGAATTGGCTGATACCCAAAAATGTGCATGAGTTACGCTCTTTCTTAAGTCTTGCTAGCTTTTACAGAAAATTTGTGAGTAATTTCTCATTGCTTGCATTACCTTTGACAAAACTATTAAAGAAAGGCATTGTGTATCATTGGTCTGACAATCAACAAAAGTCCTTTGATTTACTGAAACATGCTTTAACTCATGCTCTTGTATTGTAATTACCTGACTTCAATAGACCATTTTTCTTAGTAGTTACTGATGCTAATGGATCTCGAATAGGAGCAGTCTTTATGCAACATTCTCATCCCATAGCCTACTCTAGCTGCAAACTTAAACCCTCTGAACTTAAGTATTCTACCTATGATAAGGAATTGCTAGCTGTAGTACAAGCTTTACGTCAATGGAAACATTATTTAATGGGATATGAATTCATGATCAAAACTGACGAACAAAGCATTAGACATCTCCTTAGTCAACCACAAATATCTGACCGACACATTAAATGGGTTGCTTTTATTCAAAGTTTTCATCCACTCATACAATATCAACCGGGAAAAGAGAATGTTGTTGCCGATCCTTTAAGTAGAAGACCGACTATTCATAATATTTATGTGATATCATTTGACTCTCTTCTCCCTATGAAAGACACTTATGACCAAGACCCTACTTTTCAAGCTAATCGAAATAAACTAGTTACAAATAATTGGATTCCTATTGATTCATTGTCTTAGACTGATGGATTTATATTTTATAAAAAAAGATTATGTGTAACTATTCCATTTCGATCATTTGTTTTGCATGAAATTCATTGTCCCCCATACCAAGGTCATAGAGGAATTATATCTACTTTGCATACACTGATTGAAGATTTTTATTGGCCACACATGGAAATTGATGTATCTACCTTTGTTTCTGAATGTCTAATTTGTCAAAGAGTTAAAAGACACCATGGAAAACAATATCGCTTATTAATGCCTCTACCAATTCCAAAACAACCATGGGAACAGATTTCAATGGATTTTATCACTGGTTTACCTAATACTAAAGCTAATCATGACATGATTTGGACTATTATAGATAGGTTTAGTAAAAAAGCATATTTCATTCCATGAAAGAAAACATTAACTGCATCTCGAGCTGCTCAATTGTTCTTGAAAACTGTTTTCACTAGCCATGGTTTGCCAAAAGTTATTATTTCTAATTGTGATTCTAGATTCTGCAATAATTTTTGGATTACTTTGTTTGCTAACTTAGGAACAAAGATTGATTTTTCATCTACATTTCATCCTGAAACAAATGGCCAAACAGAAGCTACTAATAATACCATTTTAGATCTTTTACGTTGTCAAGCGTTTTTTTGAAATTAAAAGCCCCTAGTCTAACTGTAGTTAGGATTGATTTTTGCTAGCTTAGTTATTTGCGTGACAGTTTGTTTTGTTATTTCGTAGATGGATTTATTGTGTTTGTTTAGCTTAAAATTTGTTTCTGTCATTTTTTTTAATTTGATGATTATGAAACTTGATAGCCTTGGTCGAGTTTGGTATTTTTTTGAACAGGATGAAGCTTGTGTTTGTCAATAGCTACTGAACATTGAGGAACAAGGTATATTTTCTTGTTGAGACTCTTGCACATCAGAGGGATTATGGGTTCACGAGCACTTCACATTGCACTTGTTGATGCACTACACTCATGGGTCGTCTCCTGTTCTTATCAAAAACTTCCATGCCATAAGTTGGGATTATGCACGATTTGCACCATCATTGAGCACTAGCACGGCATGAGGTCCACTGCAACTACATGCAGTAAATCTTAGATACACGTGCACATGAGAGAGCACCCGTCATTGAGCACGCACAATTCTTGCATACACCATTTGGGATGTTCATCACAAAGCTAGGAACCTCTCATTGAGAGTGTAAGGTGGTTGGGAGAATTTGAGGGTTGTGAAGGATGCCATCAATTGTGAGAAGGGTTGTTCATATTTGGTCAACATCTTGAGAACCATAATTTTCTAGAGTGATTGTGAGATTTTGGATGGGTGGAGTGGAGTATGTCATATCTTTTTTATGAGATTTGAGAGGTGAGGATAAGGAATTTTTAATTAATTAAGGAATTTTGTTTGCATCTTTCATGACGCACGATCACATCTAGATAGGCTAGGCACAATTCTTCAATGCATACATTATTTTGTGTGTAGCATGGATTGATTGGTTGCATACCACAATCTACCTTTGCATATTTTTCAAATCATGAATGACTGGGCACAAAGTTCATTTCAAAGAGCATATTTTGATGTTAGGACACATTACATTGAGAAGAAATAGGTACATGCTCAAGGGATGTTGGAAAAATATACAAGAAATTTGAAGTTGGAAGGTGTTAAAGATCTTGCACTTGAGCTTGATATATGCCTAATCTACTTCTTGTTCTATCCAAGACTCTTGAAGTGAGGACTCAAAAGTCCAATGGAGAAGAAGCACAATCCAAGAAAGCAAAGCAATCTATTAACATAGATGATGATTCTAAAGCAAAGTCTGAAACAAAGGATGATAAAGAAAAAGATCCTGCAACCTTAAGGATAAAGAGGGTCCAACTGAAAGATATGGAAAGGACAATTGCTGAAGAACAGAAGGCACTCGTAAGGCTTACATGAAAATGCAGAATTCCCGGATTCCCTATTTGTAGCCTCTCGACTATCATGCAGAGATGGTCAAGAGCAATACACACATGCTTAAGGTCAAGAACATATTGCTCCTTCAGCAAAAGTAGAAAGAAGAAACAGAAGAGGACCTTGAACGAAGGATGAAGGGTAGAGGCTTCGTCGAGCCTTTGCAAGACAAGCCAGAGGAAGTGATGATGACACGTAGAAGGTGAAGGAGAGGATGGAGCCATGATGAAGATGATGAAGTGGCGGCTCTTCAATAGACGAAAAAGAAGATGAAGCTAAAGATCATGAGCAGAGGACATGGAAAAGGCTGCAACGAGTGGAAGACGAAGACGAAGCAAATGGACATGAAGAAAAAGATGATCAAAGACAAGAAGGCTGAGAAGTAGTTGAAAATTTGGACGAAAGAAGCCAACTCAGTTCAAGGAGCTCGACAAGGAGTATTTTTGCTCCGACGGGAGGGCATTCTTAGTGTGTACACAGAGTTTTTGCCCATGGTTGATCCTGTTTTAGAAACTGGAGGACCTGGAGAATGTGATGTGGAGCTTGAACTAATTATTGGTCGTGTCTTGAGGGAAATCCGAGTAGTTGATACGGAGTCACTATGTGTGCTTTCAGGAAAACTAGTTTGGTCTTTACGAATCGATCTTTGTATAATGGATAATGGTGGCAATTTGATAGATGCGGCAAACATGGCTGCATTGGCAGCTTTGCTTTCTTTTCGTGTGCCTAATTATAGTCTGGGAGGTGGAGATGCATAAGAAATGGTTATCCATCCTCCTGAGATGCGAGAGCCTCTTCATCTGGCTGATCACTACGTGCCAGTCGCTATGAGATTGCCATTCCTTGGAGATGGAACCTTTGTGGATTTTGCAGATGATGGATCCTAGCTATAGAGAAGAGCTTATTATGAAGGGGAGGAAGGAAGTGACATAGAAGCCGGGACAGGGAAAGAAGAGTTCTGCAGACGATGAAGAACAAGGTGCTCAGAGGGATGACTCATCGCTTCTCCCCTTTCTTTCGCTGCTTGAATAAGTGATAAAGCTAAAGGACGAAGCTAAAGGAGAAACCAGCCTACTGGAATGAAGAAGAGAAACGATGGAGTTGAAGATGAAACGAAGGAAGGAGTTTGTTGATGTTGCAGAACAAGACGGCAAGTGATGATAAAGCCAGGATGGAACGGAAAGGAGAGAAGACACAATTGAAAAACGAGAAGGGATAAAGCTGAGAAAACGAAGTTGAAGGAAGCAACAACAATGGAGGGAGACCAGAAGGCTTCAACGAGCTGAAGTTAACAATGGCAGAGACAAAGAAAGGCGGAGCTGAAGTTAAGAAAGACGAAGACAAAGTTGAAAGCAACATCGAACTCTGACGATGAAGACAAAGAAGATGAACATCGAGGATGACAAAGCAATCCATTTCTGCAAGGGGTGGCGTTAACGTAACGCATGAAGTAAAAAGCCTTAAAGGCTATAAAGCATTCTGAGCTTTTGATCTCCTGAACGTTAAAGTTATGAAGTTTAAGTCATTAAAATTGCCTTAAGTTTGAAAGGCATAAAAAGCCTAAGGTTTTTTGGGAAAGCAAAAGCATATCCAACGTGAGTAAGAATGTAAAAAAACTATAAAAAGAGAGGAGAGTAGAGAGTTAGGGGCCCTTTCCTTAGAATCATATTGTCATCTTGTGAGAGATGTGAGAGGAGGGTCGCATGCGAGAGGATACTTGTGGACGTTGTCGTTGTGTTAGGGGTTGAAGGTCTACCACCGGGGCTTAGAGCAGAAGAAGAGTGTTGGATTCAAGGTTTGGAGAAGGGAAAAATAATGGAGTTTGACAAGATTCTGGTTTTAGAAATGACTTAGTTGAAGAATAAGATATCAAGATTTTTCTGTGTTTTTAGCATACATGAATGGAATGAATGCCTTAAACTTGATTAGATCAAATACATTTGGGAAAAATAAGCCATTACATAAAGGATATTCTCAGATTTTAATCCAAATGCATATACCAAATGCAAGCTCAAAGGGCTTCTATCTCATGTACATAGACGGATTACAACTCCAAGAAACAAGTATTTTGATGGTAGACTCAAGTACAATCAAGACATAGATCAATAGTACATGAAATGCATTGATGGAGCATAAATTTAACTTCAACCCTGTTTTAAAACAGAAATTTCCAGCCCATAATCAAGCTCAAAAAGTGTACATAAACTCAAGAATAAGCTCCTCTAATCATGAATGAGTAAAGCCCTGATGATAAGAGGTCAATTTCTTCTATTACACCCACATGGATTACTTGCTTGCTCTTCAAAATGGATAAGAATAGTGGGCTGCCCTGTTTATGACTGGTTTTTTCAGCCCATAACAGCCCATACACCTTCAAAATCCTCCCTCTTTGCTTGCCCCAAAGTCACTCAAGTACTTGGGTACAAGTCGGGCTTCATTGGACCATGAATAAGGTGAATAAAATGAGAGAAGATGTACATAAGAGCAGGCTGAATACTTTTCTCTCAGATTTCTCCCTTTTATAGACTGTTATACCATTCATTTTTGTCAGACCAAATGGACGGGTAAGAGGAGCTCTCACCTTTCTTGTTTGTATCTTCATCTTTAGCTCCAGTTTGCTTTCAGTTTGCATGCTCCAAAGCATGCACCATAGCTCACAGTCTTCTCCAGTTGTTGCAGGTATGCAAGCCCACATTTTGCACTGAAAAATGCGGGCTGCATCCTGCTCAGCTCCCACTTCACTTTTTGACCTACTTAGGTCATTGACAGGTCACTTAAGTTGATTACTCTAGGTCCCCCATGAACCTAGTGGACTTTTGACATTTTTCTTGAGTTCTAACCATATTTTCCACTTGAATCAATGTGATTTATCCTGCAGACTGTCAATTACTTCTAGCTAATCAAGTTATAGGTTCCCATAGACTTAATTTTTTATCAATAAACGTGGTACAACTAAAAATTGTATGACAAATACAAATGAACTTATGTAACTAAGTGATATTTAAGTTGGTTGTTGGGTAATAATGGCTGAGTTATGTATGAAAATTCCTCATATAAATCGTAGTAAAGTTCTTCTGTGTTCATAAGAATCCCATGATTTATATTATGAACAATAAACTCTTTGACATCGTGCTATTGTCAAAGTGGAAGAAGTTAAACTTTGTGGTGTCAAGCCTTTGCTCAAGGCTGTTAAGGTATGAGAATATAGTTCACTTGGTTTGTTGTCGAAATTTTGATACTTTCATTGTGAGTTATCTTGTGTGGTTCATGGTGTTTTGTCAAATATTTTGATTTTTCAAGTTGTATTGTGCATTCGACAGAGTCAATTACCCCAACCTGCACTCCTTAACATCTCGTTATCAGGTTGTGAGTGAGGCTTGTTCTCGATCACCGCTCACGTAACATCTCTTTTTTGGTGTCCCCACTGAGGAGTGCCAAAATTTTTAACTTTGTTCGTGATTTGTGGATTGATTTCTTGTTTATAATCGTTTTTGTAGATGGCTAGTTCTTTTCCTGAATTTTATGGTAAAAAGGGAGAGGATCCTCAGCGATTCCTCGAAAAACTGGAGCTTGGATGTATTATCCAGCGAATAAATGACTCAACTCTGAAACTCCAAATTCTGAAATTTCAATTGTTAGATGAAGGTCGTAATTGGTTTGAAGATTATGAAAATACCCTTAGATTAAGAAATCCTCCTGTTCCTATGGAATATGAAGCAACTAAACAGGCGTTCCTTGACCGTTTTAAAGAAACTGAGACTTCCTATGACCTTTGGAGAAAAATAGAAACTTGCCAAAAGAGAGAAGACCAGACCATAGAATTTTTTGCCATAGAGTACGATAGACTTTGGGATCATTGGAATGTATCTTTAGGATCAGGAGAGAGAACCTCGAAAATGTTGAAATTAAAATTTTCATTGAAAAATTGTAGAGAGAGGTGAGGACAAAATTGGAAATCAAAGAACCCAGTACTTTTGATGAAGCTGTAATGATTGCTCTAGAAAAAGAGAGAAAATTTTAAAAATTTTAAAAAAGAGAGTCATTTAGAACAGCTATAGACAATAGAGACCAAACTTGGCAAAGGGATGAACAGAATTATCAAGTTTTAGAAAGACAAAATGCTCAGCTAGCACCAGAAGTTGAAGATCAATTATCTGGACAAATGCAAAACAACTAGGAGCTTTGAGAGGTGGATCCTTAGGGAGAGGTAATGGAGGACTAATGGGACAATCTAATCAAGAAAATTTGAGAGGTGGAAGAGGAGGAAATGGTAGGGGATATTTTCGTAGACCAATGGTAACTTGTTATTCATGTGGAGAGATAGGTCATATAAGTACAAACTATCCATATCCACCTAGAGCAAGTGGGGATATGTATCCTTTACCTCAAAATTTTCCTAACAGACAGAATGATTTTGGGATAGAAATAAAAAATGATTCTATTTCTCAAGAATCTAAGTTAAATGAAGAAGAGAAAGGAAAAAGTGCCATAAATTGTATTCTTTTAGAAAATTTAAAAAAAGAAAATAGAACTGTTGATGTTATGCCTGCAATTAAAAGAAGAAGAGATGCTGAGAGAGATGAACCTGAAACTAGTAAGGCTGGTGAGGAAAGACGGAGAAAAACAAAGAGAGGAGAGAATAAAGAGAATAAAGAAGAAAATAGATCGAGAGCGCCTAGAAAACATTATCATGATACTGATATTCCTTTGGGAGAAGGAGAATGTGACTATGATCTAAAGAAAGATATGATGGGTAGGAAAGCTGATATATCTTTTGCTCAGTTGATGGAGTTGTGCCCTAGTATGAGAGGACAATGGAAGAAATTAGTAAATCCAATAGGGAGAGAAAGAAAAAAAGGTATTGTAAGAGTTTTGAGTGTAGAAGAGTTACCGGATATTTATATTGTAGTTGATGCTTGGTACCAAAATCAAAATATAGGAGAGGC
Organism: Lygodium microphyllum; assembly: GCF_053477565.2. Taxonomy (NCBI): domain Eukaryota; kingdom Viridiplantae; phylum Streptophyta; class Polypodiopsida; order Schizaeales; family Lygodiaceae; genus Lygodium; species Lygodium microphyllum. The sequence goes on from NC_141135.1 coordinate 181,062,202, forward strand.
ATACATAGATGGAGGAGCACAAGTCAGTGTGATTACCCAAGCATGTGTAGAACAGTTTGGCCTTCGAATAGTGGCAGGATCCGGTTTTCGAATTAGGCTTGCAAATCATGCTAAAGTGAAATGCATTGGAATAATTCAAAATCTTGAAGTCAAGGTTTATGGAATTGCTATGAAAATTACTTGACATGTTATGCCAGCAGGATTAGGAGCATTTTCGCTTATCCTAGGTAGACCTTGGATTAGGAAAGCAGGAGCGATACAAGATTGGGGAAAAGGAACTCTAACAATTTATGACCATAGAGGAGTAGCAAAGAAGAAAATGATATTACGGAAGAAGAAGATGAAACTGAGGAGGGAAGTTCAGAAAGTGATTCAGATCCAGAAATTTCATCTATAATAATTGAAAAAATAATAATAATAATAAGGAAATATCCATAGAAAACAGAGTGAGGTCAATAACTCATATAGAATCATCAATAGTTTCAAGGGTATCAAGAAACAAAAAAAGTCCTAATTTAAATCTTCCTGCTAAAGAAAAAGGACTTTTGTTCCTGTTAACGGATGAAGAATCCACTTGAAAAGAAGAACATTCACAAAAAGTTCAAAATATAAATGTTAAAACCAAAGGAAATAAAAAAGATGGGTTTTTTAAAGATGATGAAGAAGGGAAACTAGAGGAATCAGAAAAATTAATGGAACTACCTCAAGTTTCAACAAAAAAAAGAGAGTTTCTAGAAAAAATGTTAAGTCAAGATTTGACAGATGGAGAAAGAAAACAATATCATTCACTCATAAATAAATATCCCAACCTTTTTGTAACCTCATACTTAGAAATCAGAGGAATGAAAGGGGAAGGGCTAAAAATAGAACTGAAAGAAGATGCCAAGCCAGTATGTCAAAAGTTAAAACCCCTGACTTCAGAACAAATATCAGTCTTGAAAGAAGAAGTAGATAAATTGTTGCAAGCAATATTTATTTATCCTGTAGAAGATTCAGAATGGGTAAGCACAATAGTTATAGCATCAAAGAAAATGCGAGGTTGGAGAATTTGTGTTAATTATAAGCCTCGAAATGCCTTCACAAAAAGGGATCATTATCTGCTTCCATCGTAGAAGAAATCTTAGATTCAGTTGCAAGTTTTGAAAGGAATAGTGTTTGTGATGGATATTCTGGATATTTTCAATTGCCCATTGCTCTTGAAGATCAAAAGAAAACAACTTTCATAACACCATGGGGTTGTTTTTGCTATAGAGTTTTACCTTTTGGACTTAAGAATGGACCAGCCTGGTATCAAGGGAGGATAAATAGAGTGTTAGCCCCTTACCTAGGGAAGCTTGTTAGAGATTTCATCGATGATATTTGTGTTCATAGTACAAGATTAGAACATTGTGAAAAACTTGGGAAAGTATTTGAAAGATTGGATACTTATGGTTGTCAGCTAAATAAAAAAAAATGCAAAATAGCCCAACCAAAAGTGAAACTTCTTGGTCATGTAGTTTCAGAAAATGGAATAGAACCTGATCCTGAAAAAGTAGAAGCCCTAGTAACCTTAGTATCACCTGCTGCAAATACCAAAGAACTTATGACATTCATTCATAAGGTAAGATATCTATCAAGATTCATTCCTTTGGCATCTCAGTTACTCTATCCGTTATAGATGGTAGCCATGAAGGATCCTTTAGAGTGGACTAAAGAGGCTAAAGAAGTGTTTCAACAAGTGAAGGAAACTGTGAGTCATGCATCATCAATTCAAGCACATGATTGGGAAGATGAATTTTTTCTAAATCCTTCAGTTGGGGAAGACACTATTGGAGCAATTCTAATGCAACAAGGAAGGAATTCTAGATATATGAGACCTATCTATTTCGCAAGTCGAGTGAAGTTGCAAATAGAAAAAACATATACAGAAATAGAACTGGTAATGTTAAGTGTAATATTTGCTTGTAGAAAGTTTAGGAGATATCTACTACCAAAATCCTTTACTATTTTAACAAGCTCTACTCTATTGCCACAGTTGGTGAATAACTCAAAACTTATCAAGAACAGTTGTAAAATGGACTGTTGAACTACAAGAATTTCAATATAAATTCCAAGTTGAGGATTCAACTAGGGCTACAATAGCAGACCTTTTAACCTATAAAGGAAGCTCTTTTTTACTAAAAGGAAAATTTGGAGAAAAAGAAGAAGAAAAACCGAAAATAGAAAACTCATTCTTGATGTATTTTGATGGATCATATCGTAAGGAACACCAAACATCTTTAGGAGGAATAGTAGTTTATGATCCTCAAGAAAAGTTAATAAAAAAAGAAATAGTTAAACTTGAGGCAACAAGTAACAACGAAGCTAAGTATGCAACCTTAGAAGCAGCCATCATGCTTTGTCAAAGAATGGGAATTCGAAGGTTGAGAATTAGAGGTGATGCTTTACTATTAGTAAAGCAAATACTCGGAGTTTGGCAAATCAAAAATCCCAAATTGAAGAGGTTGTGTAATAGAATTCGAAGAGATTTAAAACAGTTTGAAGCCTCGAGTTTGAAACATATTTTCAAGGAAGAAAATCAGGAAGCTCACAATGCAGCCCAATTAGCAATTTGTCAAGTATTTGTAATGAAAGCATATCTTCCTCTTTATAGGGGAAGAGAAGCTCTTGACTTGGAAGAATAATTTTTATTAATAGGGAAAGTACCTTCTAGTATTCAAAAAAACAAAAAATATGGGTTTTTAAGAAGAGTTGGAAGATATAAAATGGTGAACGATGTCCTTTATGCTAAAGGAGTGGATTTAATTTTAAGAAGAGTGCCCTAGAAAGAAGAAATATATCACATTCTAGAAACAAATCATGAGGGGGCATGTGGGGGACATTATTCTTACAAAATAACTTTACAAAATATTTTAACTGAAGGATATATGTGGCCAAGTGTTTAAAAAGATGTTAATCATTGGTGCAAATCCTGTCATGAATGTCAAATAATGAGTAAGAGAATATTAAAACTTGAAACAAGAAAAACAATTCTTGCATATGACATTTTTGAAAAATGTGGAATTGATGCAATTGGTCCATTACCACATACTTCACGAGGAAAAATATATATTTTGACTACAATTGATTATCTTTCTCGATGGGCAGAAGCTAAGGTTGTAAAAAACATCAGAGCCATAGATGTGGGAAAATTTATCTATCAAGATATATGCTATAAATTTGGAACACCTTTAGAGATTTTTTCAGATAGAGGACCAGGTTTTAAGGGAGAATTAATAGACTATCTTTGTGAGAAAATGAAAATAACAAAAAGATTTGCTTCACCATACTATCCTCAATGTAATGGTCTCAACGAGCGATTCAACGGGGAGTTAATAAGAATGCTGTCTAAAATGACAAAAGATCGTCCCCAAACATGGGATATTGAATTGCCAAGTGCTTTGTGGGCTTATCAATTAGCAAGAAAAGAAAGTATAGGCTATTCTTCCTTTAAACTGGTTTATGGAAAGGAAGCCTTACTACTTACAGAGGTAGAAATACCAGCTTAAGGATGTTTGAAAAGTTGACTGAAGGAGAGGAAAAAAATTATTTCACAGAAAGGTTGATACAGTTACAAGAAGCACAATTAAACAGACAGGAAGTGTGTGATCAATATGAGAGAAGTCAAGAAATTTTTTTACAAGAGATTAATAAAAAATTTAAAAAATGATTTATTTTTGAGATACAATAGTAAATTGGATCATACTTTTCAAAAAAAAATCCAAACAAAGTGGGAAGGACCATTCAGGGTTTTTGAAGTTTTTAAAAATAGAACTTTTGTGTTAGAAAATTTGGATGGAAAGGGACATAAGCAAAGGATAAATGGATATAGATTAAAGAAGTACATATCAAGGTTAATGACAATACAAATAGAGGAGTGGTCAAAACGACAATTTCAACAAAAGAATGAGGAAACTGAATGGATGCTAGATGTTGCATTGTTTTATGAAAACAACTGTTGCACATGAATGTTTGCAGACTAGGGGAAGGGCTAAATATGTCAAGTGTTATTTTGAAATTGAACACCCCTAGTCTAACTGTAGTTAGGATTGATTTTTGCTAGCTTAGTTATTTGCGTGACAGTTTGTTTTGTTATTTCGTAGATGGATTTATTGTGTTTGTTTAGCTTAGAATTTATTTGTGTCATTTTGTTTAATTTGATGAGTGTGAAACTTGATAGCCTTGGTCAAGTTTGGTATTTTTTTTTAACAGGATGAAGCTTGTGTTTGTCAATAGCTACTGAACATTGAGGAACAAGGTATGTTTTCTTGTCGAGACTCTTGCACATCACAGGGATTATGGGTTCACGAGCACTTCACGTTGCACTTGTTGATGCACTACACTCGGGGGTCGTCTCCTGTTTTTATAAAAAACTTCCATGCCATGGGTTGGGATTATACACGATTTGTACCATAATTGAGCATTAGCACTGCATGAGGTCCACTGCAACTATATGCAGTAAATCTTAGATACATGCGCACATGAGAGAGCACCTATCATTGAGCACGCACAATTCTTGCACACACCATTTGGGATGTTCATCACAAAGCTCGGAACCTCTCGTTGAGAGTGTAAGGTGGTTGGGAGAGTTTGACGCTCATGAAGGATGCCATCAATTGTGAGAAGGGTTGTTCATATTTGGTCAACATCTTGAGGACCATAATTTTCTAGTGTGATTGTGAGATTTTGGATGGGTGGAGTGGAGTATGTCATATCTTTTTGATGAGAGTTGAGAGGTGAGGATAAGGAATTTTTAATTAATTAAGGAATTTTGTTTGCATCTTGCATGATGTACAATCACATCTAGATAGGCTAGGCACAATTCTTCAATGCATACATTATTTTGTGTGTAGCATGGATTGATTGGTTGCATACCACAATCTAACTTTGCATATTTTTCAAATCATGAATGACTGGGCACAAAGTTCATTTCAAAGAGCATATTTTGATGTTAGGACACATTACATTGAGAAGAAATAGGTATATGCTCAAGGGATGCTGGAAAAATATACAAGAAATATGAAGTTGGAAGGTGTTAAAGATCTTGTAGTTGAGCTTGATATATGTCCAATCTACTTCTTGTTCTATCCAAGATTCTTGAAATGAGGACTCAAAAGTCCAATGGAGCAGAAGCATAATCCAAGAAAGCAAAGCAATCTACTAACATAGATGATGATTCTGAAGCAAAGTCTAAAACAAAGGATGATAAAGAAAAAGATCTTGCAACCTTAAGGATAAAGGAGGTCCAATTGAAAGATATGGAAAGGACGATCGTTGAAGTTAAACAGAAGGCACTCATAAGTCTTACATGAAACTGCAGAACTCCGGGATTCCCTATTTGTAGCCTCTCGACTATCATGCAGAGATGATCAAGTGCGATACACACATGCTTAAGGTCAAGAACATGTTGCTCCTTCAACAAACGTAGAAAGAAGAAACAAAAGAGGACCCTGAACGAAGGATGAAGGGTGGAGGCTTCGTCAAGATTTTGCAGGGCAAGCCAGAGGAAGTGATGATGACACGTAGAAGGTGAAGGAGAGGACGGAGCCATGATGAAGATGATGAAGTGGTGGCTCTTCAGTAGACAAAACGGAAGATGAAGCTGAAGCCCATGAGCAGAGGACATGGACAAGGCTGCAACGAGTGGAAGACGAAGACGAAGCAAATGGACATGAAGAAAAAGATGATCGAAGACAAGAAGGCTGAGAAGCAGTTGAAAATTTGGATGAAAGAAGCCAACTCAGTTCAAGGAGCTCGACATAGAGTATTTTTGCTCCGACGGGAGGGCATTCTTAATGTGTACACAGAGTTTTCGCCCATGGATGATCTTGCTTCTAAAAATGGATGACCTGGAGAAAGTGCTGTGGAGCTTGGACAAATTATTGATCGTGTCTTGAGGGAAAGCCGGGTAGTTGATACAGAGTCACTGTGTGTGCTTGCAGGAAAAGCAGTTTGGTCTTTACGAATCGATATTTGTATACTCGATAATGGTGACAATTTGATAGATGCGGCCAACATGGCTACATTGGATGCTTTGCTTTCTTTTCGTGTGCCTGATTACAGTCGGGGAGGTGTAGATGCACAGGAAATGGTTATCCATCCTCCTGAGATGCAGGAGCCTCTTCGTCTGACTAATCACTACTTGCCAGTCGTTACGACATTTGCGTTCCTTGGAGATGGAACCTTTGTGGATTTTTCAGGTGATGGATCCCAGCTATAGAGAAGAGCTTATTTACGAAGGGGAGGAAGGAAGTGACATAGACAGACGATGAAGGACAAGGTGCTAAGAGGGATGACTCATCGCTTCTCCCCTTTCTCTCGTGGCTCGAATAAGTGATAAAGCGAAAGGACAAAGCTAAAGGAGGAACCGACCTACTAGAATGAAGAAGAGAAACGATGGAGTTGAAGATGAAATGAAGGAAGGAGTTCGTTGACGCTGCAGAACAAGACAGCAAGTGATAACGAAGCCAGGATGGAACGGAAAGGAGAGAAGACGTAGTTGGAAAACGAGAAGGGATAAAGCTCAGAAGACGAAGTCGAAGGAAGCAACAACAATGGAGGGAGATCATAAGGCTTCAATGAGCTGAAGTTAACGACAGCAGAGACAAAGAAAGGCGGAGCTAAAGTTTAGAAAGACGAAGACAAAGTTGAAAGCACCATCGAACTCTGACGATGAAGATAAAGAAGATGAATAGCGAGGATGACAAAGCAGTCCGTTTCTACAGGGGGTGGGGTTAACGTAATGCAAGAAGTAAAAAGCCTTAAAGGCTATAAAGCTTTCTGAGCTTTTGATCTCCTAAACGTTAAAGTTATGAAGTTTAAGGCATTAAAATTGCCTTAATTTTGAAAGGCATAAGGTTTTTTGGGAAAGAAAAAGCAAATCCAACGTGAGTAAGAATGTAAAAAAACTATAAAAGGAGAGGAGAGTAGAGAGTTAGGGACCCTTCCCTTAGAATCATATTGTCATCTTGTGGGAGATGTGAGAGGAGGGTCACATGCAAGAGGATACTTGTGGACGTGCTATTGTCGAAGTGGAAGAAGTTAAACTTTGTGGTGTCAAGCCTCGGCTCAAGGCTGTTAAGGTATGAGAATATAGTTCACTTGGTTTGTTGTCGAAATTTTAATACTTTCATTGTGAGTTATCTTGTGTGGTTCGTGATGTTTTGTCAAATATTTTAATTTTTCAAGTTGTGTTGTGCATTTGACAGAGTCAATTACCCCAACCGGCACTCCTTAACATCTCGTTATCGGGTTGTGAGTGAGGCTTGTTCTTGATCACCGCTCGCGTAACAACGTGCATACACAATTTCGAAACCGCAAACATGGGATACATATTTACATTTACTTCAGTTTGCATATAATAGCACACCACATACAGCTATACAAAAAGCACCAGTTGAAATTATTTATGGATATAGATTGCCTACACCTGTTACATCATTGTCAAACAAATTCAAGCTACTAATGATATTGCTAGCATGCATGCTACTATTTTTGATGAAGTTAAAGATATGATTGCCAAAGCCCAGCAATCATACACAAAACAAGCTAGCAAAAAAAGAAAAGCTATGAGTTTCAAAGTTGATGATTATGTTTGGTTATGAATTGAAAAACAAAGATTATAAAGTGTTGACAAACACCCTGTTCTAAAATTAGCCCCTAGATTTTATGGACCTTTCAAGATCATTCACAGAATCAATGACAATGCATTTAAACTAGAATTACCACAACACTAGAAAATCCACAACACCTTTCATATCAATTTATTACGACCTTTTAGAGGACAATTACATGTACACCATGTATATGAAAACCCTCCTTTGCTAGAAAAAGAAACTGAAATCCTTGAGCCTGAAACTATTCTAGATACTGACTTTATGACCACTAGAACTGGCCGTAGATATTCTAGATATTTGGTTAAGTTTAAAAATCATCCTGTTGAAGAGGCCCAATGGATGCACGCTCAAGACCTAAGTGCTTTTCTCACACTGCTGGTTCCACATTGAGCTGATAGCAATTGAGGACAATTGCTATCCCACCCCAGGGGTACGATGCCAAGAGGCATATTCCACGGTGGATTCCGTAAGGTTTTGCGGTGGATTCCGTAAAATTTTATTGCCGGGGCTCATACACAACGTGGATTCCTTGTGCAAAAAGTCGATGGGGATGCTTGTCCTTTTCGGGCATCTTGTTAATTTCATGTGCAAGTGGGTGATTCCATAGCGGGTGATTCCACAAAATACATATTTAAATTAATAGACGTTTATGAGTTTAGAGTGCGCACTCGTAATAAATTAAGGTTAGGATTGAGTTCTAACCAATTTATTTATTTTGTAGTTAAAGACTGCTAGGTATTCACTTTTGTCGGTTTAATTTTATTATTTTCGAACAATTGTGAATGCTTCAGTTGATGTGTAGAGCAGGCAGCGGTGGCATAGGGAACCAGTGGAGGATAGCGTGTATTCAAATTATTATCATTTCTTATGGGCGCGCATCTTAGGCATGGCACCAATATTTTGACGCGCTTATTTGTTGAAGCGTTGTCGTACTGCTGCATATCCGAGAAGAGACAAGTGCTGTTTGGGAGTTAATCTGATATTTGTTACAAACAATTTAGAAGGAGAATGGGCTCTAGATCTCAATGAGTATGGTTTTCCCGAGCTTCTCAAGCTGTTTGCTTATGCTGAAGATACAAAAGGTGATGAGGTTTACACGGTCTATGCTGTGGATACAAAGATTGGTGAGTTTGTGGGAAAGCCTTTACATGGAGTCACTGAGTATATGGAATGGATTCACAATGAGACTCTTGCATATGTTACACAAGATGATCTCCATTGTCCTTTCAAGGTATGAAAAGCAAGGGCAGGCTTGAAGGGTTGTGCCATTACATTTACTTCTAAAAAGGACCGTTCTTTGTTGAAATTGATTGCTAAGAGGGCCGGTTGAGTAACAGAATATTGCCATCAAAGAAAATAATTGAATGGCATGAAAAGATCCAAGAGATGGAGAACTCTGTTCTGAAATTCTTCAAGAGGAAAGAATTGAAAGGGCAAAGAGGAAAGCTGAAATGGAAGCAAACAAGGCTCAAAATTTGATGGAATATGAATGTGAGATTTATGCAAGGCCTAACAGGACCTGGTTTTAAACCACGAAGGAAAAAAAAAGCAGATTGCCAATGCTGCAAAGGGTTTGGATATCATGGGTATTGCCACTGTGATAAATTTAGAGTGTCCCTCTAATATTACCACCTATGTGCACAGAGCGGATTTGGGGGGCGCAATGGCGAGCATCAAACTTCAAACTCATTCACATTACTGAAACTAATAACTGCTATAGAGAATAGGTGGAATCCTCTCTGTGAAGGGATATTGAGGCTGTGGGTTCCACATCACTCAGCAGGTTACAGGTTTCTTGCAGTATCCAGCTATGTCAGAATTCCATTCGAAGCACTTCTACACCATAAAATTGAAGGCACGATTCCATGCGAAGCACTTCTACACCATAAAATTGAAGGTAGGATTCCATGCTATGCACTTCTACAGCATAAAGTTGAAGGCAGGGAGCCTGTTCTGATGCCACAATTGAGGCTTTCACACCCCTGGTTGAATTTTGATACTGTTACTTCCTCAACCCGTTATTCAAGGGCTGCTTTTGACTCCATGTGGATGCGATCATGTTAAGCCCATCCACAATATCACATTCTCTATAAAAACTCTGCCCCAGGAGAAAAAGCAACGCAAACAGGTAGTAGAGAGGAGGCTTACGACCTGCTTTATATGTGGTTGATGGGAGCAATCAAGGGGGAGATGTTTTTGTGATCGAATTAAGGAGGCTTTTTGTCGCTTGTATCCTGCGGAGTTCTTGGATCACTTCCTTAACGATTCAGTCCGTCCCGACGGTCGTCCTTTTGGTTGAGCTCGAGCCACCTCTCTCACATTGGGTCCTTTATCAGCAGCAGCAGATGGCTCTACCATGGTCAAATTAGGAAATATGAAATCAAGTTGGAAGTCATGCCCTCTCCAGCAAATTCTCCAAACGAGGGCCACACAGTCATGGACTTCCAAATGCCACTAGTGTGCTCTCCCTCAGACCATCCTGGCAGGCCATTTGAAGAAGCTCTAGTGATCACAAAGCAAATTACAAATGCACTTTCAAGTTCCTTAATGGTAGATTTACAAGAGCTATGTATTGCACCAGGCAAGGTATCGTGGATGGCCTATTTGGATGTGTATTGTCTTGATTCTGATGGATCGGTGTTCGATGCTACTTTGTTTACATCAGCTTTGTAGCTCTTACACATTTGAAAACACCAGATGTTTATGTGACTGATGATGGCAAGGTACTCCCAGCTAGCCTGACATCATGAAAATTTAAGAATGGTAGATCAAATGAAAACCAGTGTGACTGAAAAGTGTAAAAGGCAAAAGATTGAAACTTGGGCGAGTTCCAGTGGCACTGACTTTAGCGCTGCACTCAAGACACATATTAGGTGACCCATCAGCTGAAGAAGAGTTTTATTTTGAAGACATTCTCTTGAAGAATGGATGACATATTTGATGCTCTTGTATTCTGATTTATAACTTGATGTGGTTTTCTTGAGAGGATTGATTCTCTTGATTGATCCATCTTGTCGCTCGTACTTGAACCAAATATTGTAATACACTTAAACCATGGCATCATATTCGTCTTGATTATTTGCTTCACTTGATCTTTCGTCTTGGAATTTCTCAAGGACCTCTGTGGTCGCGAATTTGCTTTTGAAAACCCTTCGACATATTTGGTGAACCCAACGTGAAAGCGTCACATTTAAAAAAAATTCAGGATGGGAGATAATTCAACATCAAGTTCAGCCTCTTCTACGATTCCTGCTTTGTCCTCTACTTCGACTCCATCATCGACTTCTGCTTCAAGTACTTCTATGGATGATTTGAAGCAGATTTTGTAGAATATGTCTATGTATATGCAACTTCAAATCAGCAGACACAATTGTATATGTAGTAGCAGCAGTAGTTAAATCAACAATAGTTGTCTTAGCAAAGGCAACTATATTTGGAGCAAGAGAATGCAATCAACGCACTAAGGCGATTGAAGCAGTTGAAAATGAAAAGAAGCTATTTGATGGCCGTAATGTATCGGCTTATTTGAAGATGTATGAGATTAATATGGGATTTTTTGGAGTACCAACAGGACTTATGAGTAAATATTTTCTTCGCCTTGTCAGACTTGCCTTGAGGGTAAAAGTGACTGATCTTTTCCTTCAAAATTTGCATTGGCAAGATTTTAAGAAGGCCCTGAAAGAGGAGTATTTTCTTGAGGACTTTGGGATGGCTACACGGCGGTCATTCCGAGAGTGGGTCTACATGCCAAACAAAGGTCTAGCTGCTTCAGAATTGATATGAGAATTTGAAGAGATGTATAGTCAGCTTGATGCCATTGAACAAAGAGCATTGGATATTAAGAAAGTTGAGCTTTTCTTGTAAGCTGCAGATCTTGCTATTCAGGAAGAATTAGGAGAGCTTCTTGAGGATCGCAGGAAGCCTATGGGTCTTAAAACAGATTGGCAAGACGCCCAGGATGCGGTCTCGACTTTGACCAAGAGGCGCATATGGAAGACCCGGCTACTACAAAATGGATCTATGACACCGACGCCGTCTTCTGCTCCTATGTCTGCTTCTAACCCTATCATTTCTTCTCTTCCTCAGCCAGTTACTTGGTCTATGCCCGTGCCTATTGTTTCTAATCCTCCTATTCCTCTTGTTCCAAGATCGATGCCGGCTCCTTCTGCTCCAAAATCATCCGCTCCTTTGGTTCCTTCCTCTCTTGATGATATAATCAAAGGCATAACAGATTTGACACTGGAGTCAGTTAAAGCAGAGTTGGTTGGAAAATTAAGAGAGCAGTTTGCTTCGACCGTGGCTACTATTTCTTCTAGTGCACCTAGGAGTGCTCCTAGTGCACCTAGGAGAGATCGAAGATGTATTTTGTGTGATAGTACGGACCATCGGCATTGCAGGGATTATGAATCTTTTCAAGATGCAAGAATGAAGAATTTGGAATTTTGGGGACAAGATGACAACATCTGGTTGACTGAAATAGGAGCTCGGCTTGCTACCAATTTTGGGAAAGGCGGAATGAAGAAATTAGTAGATGACATGGCTGCACGTACTTCTTATGTGGCAGCTAGAGGAGATGCTTCTGCATATGGAGTCCAGATTGAGAAAGGTTCAGAGAGTCGTTCAGCATTATGGACCTATGCTATGGAGACGGCAAACAAAGAGAAAATCCAGCAAACTGTTTTGACTAGTGCAGATTCTAGCATCAGATTTGAGACAAGTTGGGATTCGCCTGTTGATAGGTACACTATTTATGCCTACTTCGCTAAGTCTCAAGGAGCAGATGTACTTGTTGAGGAGAAGAGTAAGAGCGATGAAGAGAATCTAAATGCAACTAAAAAGACTAGAGGGGGTGAGTTTGTTACTCCACCTACTACAGGGTTGTCTTTGAGACCAGGGCTAGAACGACAAATGGAAGATGCTCAAAAGAAAGAAAAGAGGCAGGAGCCTAGACAGAGAAAGCAGCCAAGATTTGGATTAATGTTTGATATTGAAACATCTATGGACATGAAGAAAATCTTTAATGATAAGACACTTGGCAGTGAAGTGACTTTTACTATTTCTGAGGGCATCTCGAAAAAAGAGAGTTTCAAGATCAGTTCCAAGAAGTCCTGAAGAGGAAAAGACATACATTGCCTACTACTGATACACATGGAGTTTTGATTGGGGAGTTGGATGAGGATGAGGATGAGGTTATGCTCGAGAATGCTTATATTTTTTCGCAGACAGAGAAGAGGGTTCAGCCTATACATTATGATGAAACTGATAAGCCTATCTTGGTACTGCGCAGTCACTTTTCACAGAGTCATTGGGCTAGGGAAACTACAAAAACAATGGTAAAAATTGGAGAGAAACAGGTGCCTTGTCTTGCTTTGGTGGATCATGGTTTAGAGATTAATCTCATAGTTCGTGGAGTTTATGAAAGTAATAGATGGCCTATGGATATAGAGCATGGGTGGCTTATGAGAGCTGCCAACAACACTGCAGGTGATTCGTATGCTGCCTGTCCGAGTGTCAGGATTTCTATTGGAGATGTAGAGGAGGATTTCCATTTCTTTGTGCAGGACTGATTCTCTTACCCCATAATCCTAGGACAACCATTCATCATAGAGATGCACATGGAGACGAAAGTAATGGATAATTGATCTGCTTATGCACGAATTTGTAGTAAAGATGGTATGAGAGTAGTCCAGTTTATGACTGTGTGTCTAAATCATGCTAGAAATAGGGATACTCTTCGAGATGTGCTTTTGCCCATTGTGAGGGATTCCGGTTTTCATTAGGTACCACTGTTCCGCAAGACGACGGTGGTACAGAGCAGAGGAGATTGGAGTTCTCGCCTCCTGGCAGCAGTGTTTTCTCCTCCAATTTTTTTGGAATTTCAACAAACAGTTCAATGAGTTATCAGAAGATTTCTAAGTTACCTAGAGTTGCCAGGCAGTACATATGCAGGAAGGAGAAAGATTTAAAAAATGCACGTATTTTAGAGGATAATGAGCATATAGATGGGATGTATGATAGTATGGTTTGTGCAGATACGATGACAGAGATGGAAAATATGCTGAAAGCTAATATGCATAGTTGTCTCAGTAATGTATCAGTGCAGTCCCTGGACATGTTTCATGAAATTTCAGATTTTGTGTCACAGATAGAGTCAGAGACTGAGGTGACTCAGCAAAAAGTGTTGAGAGCTGAAGAAATTTAGCAAATAGAGTTTTCGGCTGATTATGATCAGCCTACAGAGACATAGAGGGCTGAAAACTTTCAGCCAACAGAGTTTACTGGTGAAATATTTTAGTATCCAGAGTTTAGGGTTGTTTCTATGCAGTCCATAGAGTAGAGGGCTGAGGATATTCAGCCACCACAAGAGGGCAGAATTGCTAATTTACAGCGTGATTTAAGTAATGTAGAGGATCATAATGAAGACAGGGTTGACACAAAATACAAGACTGTGGGTAAGAAGGTGAAGCCGGTAGTTGGACCGCTTCCACTTGACAGTGATCAGAAAATAGAGAGGGATGCCAAGCAACCAATTTTGAGGAATCCAGAGCATATAGGCCATAAATTTTCAGCAGAGACTCTTGCTGAATTAAAAATTGGAAATGGTGATTTCTTGCTACCCTCAGAGAAGTAGTGCTTTCAAGATATGCTTGAGTGACATGGAAGGGGGTTTGCTTTCTTCTCGCATGAGATTGGATGTGTGAATCCGAATATTGTTGCCCCTATGGTGATCTTTACTATTCCTCATATTCCATGGAACCTCCGACCTATTCTAGTGCCTAGGGCACACCTGCCAAAGCTAGTTGACTTGTTGAATGAGAAAATCAGGATGGGAATCCTAGAGCCATCATCTACACCATACTCAAATAGGTGGTTTACAGTTCCAAAGAAGAATGGTACTCTTCGATTTATACAGGATATACAGCCAGTAAAACAGAGTTACTATCAAGAATGTTGGTATAGGTCTAGTTGTGGATGAGTTTGCAGAAGCATTTGCTGGACGTGCCATCTATTCTTTAGGTGACTTGTATTTGGGATATGATCAGTTTCAGCTGGCCTTGGAAAGCAGGGACATGACCACTATGAGAACTCCTATTGGGCTTGTGAGGATGTGTACTTTGCCTCAAGGTGCCACTAATTCTATTGCGCATATGATGAATGCCATGCATAAGGTCCTTCGTGAGTACATACCTCAGCTTAACATGCCTTTCTTGGATGATGTGCCCATTAAGGGGTGTGCAGAAGAAGAGAAGAATGAGATTCTAAATGAGCAGGGATGCAGATACTTTGTGGCTGATCATATTGCAGCTTGTGAAAAGATTTCGGCCAGGTTAGAAGAAGTGAACTTAACACTATCAGGGCAGAAATCTATTTTTGGAGTAAATGAGGTCGTCATTGTTGGACATATGTGTGGGTATTATGGCAGGAAACCTTCACCTGAGAAGGTGTATGCTATAGGAAAGATTACAGAGTATTGTTCTGCCACTTCAGAGGTATGGAGATTCATTGGAGCCTGTGTGTTTTATATGATTTTGATACCCCATTTTGTACACATAGCAAATTGTTTATATCAATTGCTTCGAAAGGGGCAGAAATTTTATTGGGATGAGAGCCACACTAGAGCCATGCAGAAATTGAAGAAGTTATTGCAGGTTGCTCCTGCTCTCAAGAAAGCGGATTATAATCGTGGAAGGCCTATTGTATTAATAGTTGACACTAGTCGAATTGGCATAGGTTGGGGTGTGGGTCAAGATGATGCAGATGGAAACAGGTACGCTATTCGGTTTGGCATGAAAGTCCTAAACGAGAGATAGAGGAGGTATCCGCAAATCAAGAGGGAATTACTAGGAATTGTTACGGATCTCAAATGTGACAAGGAGTATTTTATTAGAGCCCCAGTTGTGGTAGAGAGAGATTGCTTGCCATTGATAAGTATGATTACGAGTTGCTCTACTTCGGATATAGCAATGCTGAGATGGATTGCATACATCAAGTCATTAAATCCAAAATTTAAACACATAGCAGGGAAGGATAATACAATGGTGGATATGTTGTCTAGAGCCAGATATGATGATGAGGAGACACTACTTGTAGAAGAGGATGATGCAAAAATTTCAGCCGCTATAGTTGATCATGTTTGCCATGTCTATGATATTGTGACTTTCATAGAAGAACTCTATGTTCGAGATTGGTTGCAAATTGGTAAGTACCTTAGTACACTAAGCAAAAGAGATGAATGGACAAATGAAGAGTTCAAGAAGATCAGAAGGAAAGCCTATGGTTATTTTCTCAAGGACGGATTTCTTTGGAAGCACCCAAAGAAAAGAGGTAGATTACCCTTGCGGGTTGTCTGCAATAAAGAGACCCAGTTTACAGGTGATGAGAGAGTTTCATGAGAGTCCTTGGGCTAGTCATAGTGGAGTGTGGGCTAGTTATGAGAAAATCAAGGAAAAATATTGGTGGAAAGGCATGTACAGAGATTTTTCTCGCTTTGTAGAGACTTGCAGAGACTATCAGATGTATTCCGTAGTGCATCATCGAGATGAGCTTCATCTGACCTATCTGCTATGCATTCATTATAAGTGGGTATTTGATTTGGTTACTATTCCTATGGGTCTATGGCATATAAGATATATTGTATTGGCTAGAGAGGATCTTACCAATCATGTTGAGGGCAGACCTTTGAGAACGAAGACCACTAGTGCAATGTGTAAGTTCTTATTGTAAGAAATTTTCTGCAGGTATGGCTATGTGGGTAAGATCACTATAGATCGCGGTGAATTAGATGCAGACAAAGCTAGGGAGTTTTTCTCTCAACTAGGAATCAAGTTGGCTCTAACTATAACATACAATCCAAAGGGAAATGGAAAGAGTGAAAGAGGGCATCCGCCGATATAGTGGAAGCATTAGCCAAAGCATGCAGAGGACGGATTGGAAAATGGCAGAGACTTCTATCATTTGCTTTGTGGGTTGATCGTATGACTCACAGTGTTACCAGAGGATATATGCCCACAGAGTTGATGTATTGTCAGAAACCGGTTATGCCAACTGAGACTTGTGCTTTGACTTGGTCAGTTTTACCTTGGCAGGAGGATTAGACGAGAGAGGAACTCTTAGCTCCTCGGATTCGGTAGTTGGAGAGAAGACCAAAGGATATTTAGCTAGCTATTGATAGGTTGAAGATTTCTAGACTTAGAAATAAGGACAGGTTTGATAGCAGGCATCGCTTATAGCCTAGAGCAATAGAAGAGGGAGACTGGGTATTAGTCTTTGATGGCAGCCTTGAAAATCAGCATACTGCACTT
Organism: Lygodium microphyllum; assembly: GCF_053477565.2. Lineage (NCBI taxonomy): Eukaryota > Viridiplantae > Streptophyta > Polypodiopsida > Schizaeales > Lygodiaceae > Lygodium > Lygodium microphyllum. The sequence continues at coordinate 181,079,138 of NC_141135.1, forward strand.
CGAAAGATGGTGAGAAGATGGTTTGGGCTGTACATAGTCAGACATGTCTTTGACAATGCAACATATGAGCTGACTGAATTGGATGGGATAGTGCTTAGAGTGCCCATTGCAGGAAAAAGAATCAAGATTTTTAAGAAAAGAGATGATGAGGATTATGCATTAGAAGAATATGCAAGAGAAGAGCAACGAGAAGAAACTCCAGTAGAAGAGACAGATGATATGATAGATAACCTTGCTGATATAGCAGAAATAGACAATGAAGAGATTAATCTGTTCGTGGATCTTAACAACAATGATCATGGGTAGTTGGCCCATCCAGAGGATGCACAGTATCAGAGGGGGTGGATGTCCTACTACTGTGTATCCGAGAAGAGACAAATGTTGTTTGGGAGTGAATCTGATATTTGTTACAAATAATTTAGAAGGAGAATGGGCTCTAGATCTGCAATGAGTATGGTTTTCCCGAGCTTCTCAAGTTGTTTGCTTATGTTGAAGATACAAAAGGTGATGAGGTTTACACGGTCTATACTGTGGATACAAAGACTGGTGAGTTTGTGGGAAAGCCTTTACATGGAGTCACTGAGTATATGGAATGGATTGACAATGAGACTCTTGCATATGTTACACACTATGATCTCCATCGTCCTTTCAAGGTATGAACAGCAAGGGCAGGCTTGGAGGGTTGTGCCATTACATTTACTTCTGAAAAGGATCGTTCTTTGTTGAAATTGATTGCTAAGAGGGCTGGATCAAAGTTGAGTAACAGAATATTGCCATCAAAGAAAATAATTGAATGGCATGAAAAGATCCAAGAGATGGAGAACTCTATTCGTGAAATTCTTCAAGAGGAAAGAATTGAAAGGACAATGAGGAAAGTTGAAATGGAAGCAAACAAGACTCAAAATTTGATGGAATATGAATCTGAGATTTACGCAAGGCCTAAAAGGACTTGGTTTTAAACCACGAAGGAAAAAAAAGCAGATTGCCAATGCTGCAAAGGGTTTGGATATCATGGGTGTTTCCACTATGATAAATTTAGAGTGTCCCTCTAATATTACCACCTATGTGTACAGAGCGGATTTGGGGGGCGCGATAGTGAGCATCAAACTTCAAACTCATTCACATTACTAAAAGTAATAACTGCTATAGAGAACAGGTGGAATGCTCTCTATGAAGGGCTATGGAGGCTACGGGTTCCACATCACTCAGCAGGTTATAGGTTTCTTGCAGTATCCAACTATGTCAGAATTCCATGCGAAGCACTTCTACACCATAAAATTGAAGGTAGGATTCCATGATATGCACTTCTACAGCATAAAGTTGAAGGCAGGGAGCCTGTTCTAATGCCACAATTGAGGCTTTCACACCCTTGGTTGAATTTTGATGCTGTTACTTCCTCAACCCATTGTTCAAGGGTTGCTTTTGACTCCCATGTGGATGCGATCATGTTAAGCCCATCCACAGTATCATGTTCTTTATAAAAACTCTGTCTGGGGAGAAAAAGCAACGCAAACAGGCAGTAGAGAGGAGGCTTACGACCTGCTTTGTATCCGGTTGATGGAAGCGATCAAGGGGGAGATGTTTTTGTGATTGAATTAAGGAGTCTTTTTGTCGTTTATATCCTGCAGAGTTCTTGGATCACTTCCTTAACGATTCAGTTCGTCGTGACGGTCGTCCTCTTGGTCAAGCTCGAGCCACCTCTCTCACATTGGGTCCTTTATCAATAGCACATGGCTCTACCATGGTCAAATTGGAAAATATGAAATCAAGTTGGAAGTCATGCCCTCCAGCAGATTCTCCAAACGAGGGCCGCATAGTCATGGACTTCCAAATGCCGCTAGTGTGCTCTCCCTCAGACCATCCTGGCAGGCCATTTGAAGAAGCTCTAGTGATCACAAAGCAAATTACAAATGCACTTTCAAGTTCCTTAATGGTAGATTTACAAGAGCTATGTATTGCACCAGGCAAGGCATTGTGGATGGCCTATTTGGATGTGTATTGTCTTGATTCTGATGCATCGGTGTTCGATGTTGCTTTGTCTGTGTCAGTTGCAGCTCTTGCACATTTGAAAATACCAGATGTTTCTATGTGACTGATGATGGCAAGGTACTCCCAGCTAGCATGACACCAAGAAAATTTCAGAATGGTAGATCAGATGAAAACCAGTGACTGAAAAGTGTAAAAGGCAAAAGATTGAAACTTGGGCGAGTTCCAATGGCATGGACTTTAGCACTGCACTCAAGACACATACTAGCTGACCCATCAACTGAAGAAGAGTCTATTTTGAAGACATTCTCTTGAAGACTAGATGACATATTTGATGCTCTTGTATTTTGATTTATAACTTGATGTGGTTTTCTTGAGAGGATTGATTCTCTTGATTGATCCATCTTGCCGCTTGTACTTGAATCAAAAATTGTAATACACTTAAACCATGGCTTCATATTCGTCTTGATTATTTGCTTCGCTTGATCTTCCATCTTGGAATTTCTCAAGGACCTCTGTGGTCGTGACTTTGCTTTCGAAAACCCTTCGATATCTTTTGATATTTATTTATTATTTTTTGTATGTGCATGGGCGCACTATTTAAATATTTGTATTGGACATTGAATTTGGGTACCACGCGACTCCTTGGGCGCCCAATAGCTTTAATTCTTTAGTGGGACAAAAGCAAACACAAAAGCGCCTAAAGCGTGATAATTATAAATTGGGCTATTTTTGGAGCTTGGAGATCAATAATATATCAAATACATGCTTTGTGGAGTGCTCACTCAAGGCATGGGGGGAAAGATTACCCAATTAGTCTCTTGCTTCATGTTATGCAAGTTTTCTTCCTTGTTCTTTGTGCAAAAGTAGACTTATTTTGTTCTTGGGAACCTTCTGACGCTCACTACGCGCACATACAACGTCTGATCTGTGCACCACTTAGGCTCTTTCAAAAGGACCAATTCCCCTCTCTGGAATTCTAAATGCCTTATTTTCTCATTAGCATAGAGTTTCATGTGTGTTTGGGTCTTTTTGAAGGTTCACTTTACATTTCTGAAGTAAGGCTTGCATGTGATCCAACTCAATGTGACTCTGAGGGTTGATCTTATTGTTAAATAAGATTATGAAGAGGGGAATATTATACCCATATAAGGACTCAAAAGGGGAAACTCCAATACTAGAGTGTGTGGAGTTATTATATTCAAACTCAGCCAAGTGGAGCCACGTATCCCAACTGTGTTGTACATCATGGAAAAAGTGCCTCGAATATGTCTCAAGCCATTTGTTTACTCTTTTAGCCTAGCCATCAATCTGAGGGTGGTATACAATGGATAGAGCAATCTTGGTCCCCATGGAGGTGAAATTTGTCTGCCAGAAGTTGCTCATAAACTTTGCATCCCGATAATGTACTATGACTTGTGGTAAGCCATGCAACTTGAAGACATTTTCCATAAACTGAGTGGCCACCTGTTGAGAGGTAGTATATTGGGTCTTAGTGGGAATAAAATGGGCAGCTTTGGTGAGGTGATCAACTACCACACATAGATATTGTTCAACCCTTCTTGGTCACGAGAAGGCCATTGATAAAGTCCATTGTGATGTGATTCTATTTCTGTTCAGAGATAGGGAGAGGCTGCAAGAGGCCAGTGGGACTGAGTGTACAGTCCTTGTTCTATTGGAATGGAACACATTTGGTCACAAAGTCCTTAACATCTCTCCATAAGCCTTTCCAATGAAAGCTCTTGGCAATCTTTTCATATGTTTTGAAAACACCTAAGTGACCACAACAATGGGGCAAGAATGCATCTCTTCTATAATCTTCTACGTGAAGGGGGAACTGTGTGGGATAACAATCTTTCCATGGGACCAAATAAGGCCATGCTCAAGATGATATTGGGATTTTTCAACCATGACCCCATGCTGTAATTTTTGGAAGATGTGGCTGAAGTGATCATCTAACAAGTAAACCTCTTGAAGCTCTTCAACCCAATCAATGTGCAATTCCGAGGTAGAGGATACTCTGCATGCCCACATTCGAGAGAGTGAATCAGCCACAATATTATCATTACCGCGAGTGTGCGAAATGTTAGTCATAGTTTTGTAAAGTTGCCACCCATTGCCTTTTCTTAGGAGTTAAACTAGACTGAGTCAAGAAGTACTGGAGGACTTGGTGGTCGCTTTTTACTTGGAAGCGGCTACCATACAAATAGTAGTGCCATTTCTTGATGGCATGGAGGATGTCCAACATTTCTTGGTCATACACATTCATTTGCATCTCCTTCTCATCAAGCTTGTGGCTCTCAAATGCAATCACACTATGCTCTTGCAAAAAAACTGCACCAATAACCCCACCATTGGCATCACAACCAATGGTAAACAACTTAGAGAAGGGAAAAAAAAGATGGGAGTGGAAGTAAGCATGTCCTTCAATTGTTTGAAGCTATTATCAACAGTGGCATTCCAAAAGAATGACTCCTTCTTTAAGTGATCATTCAAAGGTGCTGCAATGGTGGCATATTGCTTAATGAAGTGTCTATAGAATGAAGAGAGACCAAGGAAGCCATGCAAAGAAGTGGTGGTGGAAGGAGTGGGCCAGTCCCTAACACATTGTACCTTCTTTGGGTCAGCCTGTATGCCATTTTTGCTCACTATTTGTCCCAAGTACTCCATAGATGTCTGCATGAAGGTATTGCTATAAACGAGGATGTCATCAAAGAAAACAAGCATAAACTTGAACAAAAAGGGCCGTAGGATTTTGTTCATGAGGCTTTGAAATGTGGCGGGGGCGTTAGTCAACCCAAAAGGCATTACTAGAAAATGATAAAGTCCACAATTCGTCCTAAAGGCCATTTTGATCTCATCTCCGTCCCTCATACAAATCTGATGGTAGCCAGAGCACAAGTCAATCTTAGTAAAAAAGTATGCCCCTTGTAACTCATCCAGCAAATTGTCAATCTATGGGATGGGGTAGCGGCTCTTCACCACCATGATTTTGTTCAAGTTTTTACAGTCAATGCACATGGAAAAGGAGCCATCTTTTTTCTTGACTAACACGACAAGGGATGCATAGGGGGAAGAACTTGGTTCAATAAAGCCCATCTCCAACAATTCCTCGACTTGCTCTTGGAGATTCTATAAGGGGGCTTGTTTACTAGCTTGGAATGGGGCTCTAAATCAAGCGGGTGGTCGACTTGCCTCTTAGAAGGAAGGGCTGTAGGCATCTGAAATAGGTCACTGTATTCCTCAAGTAAGGCCTGCAAGGCTGAATCATTAGATACTGCAGAGGGCTGATCGGAATTTTCCTTATTCAATTGCAGAACAAAGATTTTTGAGCATTTCTTAAACTCCCTTTTGAGTTGCTTTGCTATAATAAGCTGGAAATCAGCATGATCTTGAACCCCCTCTAGGTGGATGGGCTGTCCATGCATCATAAACTCCATGTACAACTGAGAGAAGTCCATACCAAATTTTCCTAATTGTTTCAACCAATCATAGCCCAAGACAACATCAATGGGGCCCATATCTAGGGAAATTAGATCAACCACTACCACATAATTTTCAGCCAAGCCTAAAAGGACTACGAGACATATATGTGTGCTGATTTCCTCTTCTCCATTTGCTACTTGGACCTTCAAGAGGCGGTGTAGTGCCATAGGGGTGCATTTCAAACGATCAATGGGTGACTGATTTATTGACAAAATTGTGAGTGCTAAAAATATCGTGTTTCTAAAGAGAAGGGCTGACAACATCTAGTTTTCTATTCTTCTTCAACATTGTCTTAAAAAACAAAAATATGATTGCTTGTACTACCTTTCCTTCTTGATATTTTACTTTTCATAAGGCACATTGCAAGACTGCATCCTTGAAACTTTATCCAAAGCTAAAATAGATAATGTTTGCAATCATTTTTAAGGTTTTTAGACCTTCTAAGCTCAATATTGGGGTCAAAATCACCAAATTTTATAGTCTTAAGTATTTTTTATATGGATTTTAATTTTTTAAACTAGTGATGGGATATCATTGAATCTAAGTTACTTTTACTATCATTAGCAATTGATTTTTTACAAAGAATTCAATGAAAATGGATCTTATAAAACCTTGTAAATTATTTTATTATTTATTTCATAAATCATTTTTAGCATAGCAAGGATTAAAAAAATTGCTAGGAAGACAAAGTATAATCCCATATAAATATCTTAAAAGATTCATCAAGTCTTAAAGTCGGCTAGCCAAACTTCTTGGGCAAAGCAATATTATTTCATTAGTTCTTTAAAGGGATCCCATAGAAATATCAAGATGTAAGTACAATGGTTGAAGACCTCCCTCATCATTTGAATTTTTTATCTTTATATATTATTAACTTTTTTTATCATAGAAGTGTAAAAATATTGATTAAAGAGCTCTCCAATGCCTTCTAATCTTTTTGCAAAGATGAAGTAGAGTTCTGAATCAAAAGATGTTAAAAAAAGATTGCTATTCATGCAGCTGGGGAGTATTCACAAATATAAGAAAATTGATTCAATAATCAAAATATGTTAATATTGTTTATGATACCAACTACCATAAATAATTACTTGAAATAATCACTCTTTATTATTGATTTTAGAGTCATCATCAAGAAGATAGCCATTCATATGGTAGGAGAGTAATTACAAATATAAGAATATTTATTTATTTTATTTTTCTTAACAATGATAAACTTATTAACAAAACATAAAAGAAAGTAAGATTTAAGATAAAATTTTACTCAAAATCCACAGTAATTATGACAAAATAAATTATCAAAGAAAACCTAAAGGACTCCTAAAAAGGATGTCTCCTTCTAGGAAAAGTCATAGCAAAAAGAAATAGCTTTTCTATATTGACTTCTAAATACTCTTCTATATGTAATTATGATTAAAGAAAATAGATTTGCTTCAATATCAAGACTTAAAACATATCTTTGCATTGTATATTCTTTCTCTCATGTTTAATATCTATAAAAAAATTTAACACAATGGTTGTCATTAAAAAAGTTGAATCAAATATGGATCCATTTTAATCTATCAATTTGGAATGAATTATACACTAGTATAAGGGATGTGATCTAAGAGCTTGGGAACCTTGTTGAACATTAGATTTCTATATCCATGGCTATGAGAGTGAGAGAGAGAGAGAGAGAGAGAGAGAGAGAGAGAGAGAGAGAGAGAGAGAGAGAGAGAGAGAGAGAGAGAGAGAGAGAGAGAGAGAGAGAGAGAGAGAGAGAGAGAGAGAGAGAGAGAGAGAGAGAGAGAGAGAGAGAGAGAGAGAGAGAGAGAGAGAGAGAGAGAGAGAGAGAGAGAGAGAGAGAGAGATAAGCCAAAGAAGGAGAGGAAAAAAACTGAGAAGGGAGTTTGAAGCACCAATATCTTTTGTGATTTGAATATAGAATCAATCATAATAATCATGCAATCATGATCATGTCATTAATGCGAACTAGATGTGAGACCTTATCCCATTAATGTAAAGGCTCTCATAATGACAATTACACATGGTATAATTTATATTCTTTTTAGATTTAAAAATTCAAAGATAGAAGTTTTGTTACAAAGGCTTTACTCCTCTCTCTCTCTCTCTCTCTCTCTCTCTCTCTCTCTCTCTCTATCCATCCATCCTTAAAGGTAATTTTGAGACCTCAAAGCTCCCCTAATATATGAACTTAAGTTAGAATGAAATCCCTCAAGTCCATTCTTGAAAAATCAATTTTTCTATTCAGTTGAACTTACCTCTGTTGGCGATTGTCTTATGGAAATGGCCAAGAAATGATGAGTGGTTGATACTCTTCAGTGTGATCCAACTTACTATGAGACCACTTCACTATGTTCTATCATTCTAGCTCGGAATTTGGTTTCTCCACTACAAATGTTGCATCATCCATTTGTTAACAAAATGTTGACTGAAGATGAATCATATAGCACAAGTCACTTTGCAAGTCCCTCCCTTGCTTTGCAATTTGACTACTTATCTATGTGATCTAACAAATAACCCAAATGATTTGGATGCTTTTGAAGGATTTGAGTACAATCCAAATTTCTATAACTATTGGATTCTTCACACTTAAAACATTAGCTCTTGTGCATATCTAACACTTACTAATTTTTTGTAAACAAGTTACTTTTTAAACGAAAATTTGGCACACAACAAGAAAGCTAACCTTACAACACTTCAAAGCATTGCAACTTTGTTTTGCAAGGCGGAGGGAGGCAAGGAGGGGGGAGGGGGAAAGCAACCGATAACTTGAGCTGCTAAATGAGATCGAAACTAGTAAAGTGGTAAATTTTTTAAATAAAACTTTCAAATTTTTAAATTCTTGAACTCAAATGCATGTTCTCTCAAGTTTTATCAAGTGAATGTGGGACAAAGTGACAAGTAGTAAGCTCAAGCCCAAACAAGACATCCATGAAGTAGCAAAGTATATTCTTGAGAAGAGCTCAAGAATGCAAAAATGTTGAAAATATAAGGATGCATATGAGCCTTAATTAATCTCAAAACTATAGAAGAAGACAATCAACGTTAAGGATCTACCTTCATCAACCAGAAGTAGGCTCCTCCAAACTTTCAATCCTCATCACATATCATGGTTCTTGATTAACAACTACTCCAGCATCAGGTTATGTGCCTTAATCAACTTAGAGTAGGGAAAACTAACCACCAATAAGTTGGGCCACTAACAAGTTTGAAAGTAGTATAGTGGTCAAAGTTTAAAATCAAACTTATAAATTCAGCACTCCAACAAAGTAAACTATTACCAAGAAGAGCTCATGAGTGAAAAAATGCTGAAGGCTACCTTAACTGTTGCCTCAAGTTATGGACCCCAAAAGGATGTACAATGGCTCCTTCAAAGTTTCAATCCTCATCAACTAATTCTAGTTCTTTGTTAGCAAGTACTCCAACATTGAGGTGTATTCCTTTATCATTTTTTCTCAAGATCCATTGTACATGAGGTAGGGGAGGGGGGACGTAACCAAAAAGTTGAGCTACCAAAATAAGTTTGCAACTTATAAAGTAGTAAACATTTTAAATCAAAATTTTTAACTCTTGAACTCAATGGTAGGTTCTCTCAATTTTTATTAAGTGAATTCAGAACAAAAAATATGATAAGTGCTATCGTGGAGCCCAAAGAAGACATCTATGAAGAAGAAAAGTAAACTATTCCTAAGAAGAGCTCACAAGTACCAAAATATTGAGGACACAAGGGCACATATGGGCCCTAATTAACCTCAAGGGCATGCAAGAACAAAATCAACATTAACCATTTAGCTTCATTAAGAAAAACCTATATTGACCACAATCTCAAGTTATGGATCCCAAAAGGATGTGCAATGACTCCTCCAAAATTTTAATCCTTGCCACCAATTATGGTTCTTTATCAATAACAATTACTCAAGTATTGAGGTGTATATCTCAATTATCTCAACTCAATATCCATTCTATAGTGACTTTTTCTCTTGCCCATCACACACTGATCTGCCATCGCGCCTTGCCACCCCCCTATTCCTCCCGGATATCCCTTCCCAAGGTGCGTTGCGCCTCTATCCTGCCCCTGACATACTCTCCATCACGCTGTCTCCCCCTACCCTGCCCCATGCCTGGCTACCCGCCTGTTGTTCCCCCCGCTATAACAGTCTAGGTCACGCTACCCCTTGCCCTAGTACCTTTCCCATGCACTATCCCCCGTCTCCTAGCAATACAGCAATGTAATTGATAAGTTCTCAGTAGGGACACATAGTGGAAACCTCTGGTTAGATGCCGATGCATTCTACAAGTGCCCCCCTAGTCAAACACCTTATGCGTTGTCCCCCTTATGCATTCTACGAGTACCCCCTAGTCAAACACCTTATGCATCATCCTCTCTGAGGAACACCTCTTAGTTGTCTGTGCCATAGAGCTAGAGCTAAAAGAAATAGCGATCTTTGGTTAGGTAGTATGACACTCCCCAGCTTCGAGATTGGCTTCACTCCATGTTGCGCATTGGCATAGTGCAAATCGCAGAGATGGTTCTCATGGGTCAAGGGATCTTCATGGTATGTGGAGCCCCAAGAGGAACACCAAGGAAAAGGGAATTCTCTTGCAAGAAAATCTATCTTGTAACATCAACAAGCTTGTTTATCATTTTTCATATGATCACAATGAAGAAAAGAACACCAGGTACAACAAATCTTCATGCAGCATCATGTAGATCTCCCACGGATTTAATAGAATCAACCATATTCTTCAATATCTTCACAAAATCCATCAATAGAACAAAGAAAGCAAAGGAATACACCATCTTTGAATGGAAATACATCACATAGTATTCATCTTCAATATCTTCATAGTCTTCTCTCTCAATCTCTCATATATAATCACTCTGTTTTTGTAGAATTGGCTATCTCTGACTCTCTCTCTCTCTCTCTCCATCAATAATATATCATATCCTCACTACAATCTCTCAAAATCACTCTCCATAATCCCTCTTAGGTCGTGGATACCCCTCCCAAGAGGTATGTCTGATATGAAGAGTCACCAGAGCCACTACAGTGTCCTTTCATAGCTCACTACTGTCACTTCACTCCAGTCTTCACTTGAGTCTTCAGCAGCTACTTCTTCCACTTCTTCTAGCTCTTTTACACTTGTATTCACCTCTTTCCAAGGCTAGAAAACTTTCCCAAGCTACACTCTCATCCATCAGAACACATACAGAAGCATAGAGAACAGTCTACAGAACAGTACCAGAACAGCTACAGTACAGAACAGAACAGAGACAAAAGCTTTATAGAAGACCTACAGAAGGTTATCAAAACCACATAACTTACTCTCAAACCATTCCAAACTCTCAAAAACTATTCAATAAGCTTTCTCAAGATCTCAATCTTCATCAATCAATACTCCATCCCTCCTTACAGAAGACAATCAGAACAAAACAGAGCAAAACAGAACAAAACAGAAGGTATACAGAACCAATCAGAACCTATTAGAACATCACAGAACCACCAATAAACATCATGATCTTCCAAAACACAATCAATATCATCCAAAACACTCTCAAACCACTTCCAAACCAATCAATCGTCTCATAAAATCAACCATTCAGCTCTCAAAAACAACAAAAATCAGCCAAAAAACAAGTCATTTCAACACTCAACATATCCCCACACTTAATAAGGAAGCGTCCTCGCGACCCAGGAAAAAGGGAATACAAGTGCATTTAAAATCACAACTTTGAGCTTCAATATCTTTTCAAAAAGAATCCATCCACCACGACCCCAACTTATAACCTGTTTCTGATATAAAAATACAAAGAAAGGAAAACCCTTTTTACAGGAACACTTCTTATCAAACTAAAAATCACAACAAATTTGTAAAGGATATAAGAGTTTTCTTCTTCTTCATCAGCATCAGCTTCAATTTTTCATCCACGATCCCATCACCACAATTCTCCCAAAATGTAGCTCGTACACGAAATCCAATAGGAAACCCCCACGTTCGTTTTACATAAATGAACTCACAACACAAACACGAATACACAACACAACCATCTGAATGACTCCTTCAAAAAGAAAGTTTTTCATTAGAAAGCTTCCACCATACATTGGAAAGGTATCAATGAATATGATCCCTCTTAAAAGATTGATGTTGTCGGAAACGATCCATAGACAAGGATTCATCTACAAAGTTTTTGGGAGGATTTTGAAAAAACTGGAGACAGCACATCCTTTCCAAGAGGACCAAGTATCTGCTAGGCAAACAAAGTGCATGAAAATACAAAATATCTAGTTGCTGGGAATCAATGCTTACATTGACATTCATGCACAACTTTGGAATAGGCTTGGAATCATTATGAGAGTGCCTATGCATATACGCCAGGTACCAAGCAAAGTGAGCAGTTAATCTCACTGAGGGATCTGCAGACTGTGAATACTGCTGAGCAAAATGAACATAGTTCTGATAAGCTTGACTGGAAGCTGTCCATTCTCCTGGAATGACTGGCCAATTGATCTGAGGTCCTGTAAGGCAATCATCCGAACTCCATCCCCTTCTTCTGGAAATCTGATTATCAAACCCATCACAGTCACTAACCAACTAAGGTGGTTGAGATATAGAAGTGTTAGGAGAGGGTAATGGAATAAGGAAGAGTGGATGAAGTGAGGGATAGGAAAAATCATAAAAAGAAGAAAAGGTTAAAGAAGGAGTGGCAGAAATTTGGAGGGAATCACTAAGGAACGGTGTTAACTGATAAATAGGAAATGTGGAGGGTACATTAATGGATGGAGAAGAACAGGGTGGAGAAGGGGAAAATACCCTATCCTCAATAAAGGAGCAGTATGTAAAAATGGGAATTTGAGGAAAAGATGAAGGTTGGAAAAGAAGGGGTAAAATAGTAGTGGAATTAGATTGACAAAGGGAAATATATATAGCATAGCGGTGAGCCATTTGTTGGTAATAGAGGAGGGTAGGAACAGAAGGTCCTAAGAGAGATCGTCGATGATAGGCATCAAAGAAGGTAGCATCAAACGGATTATGTTTTGAAAGATAAGCTAAGAGATCCATCCTCAGTTGATTAGTACTCTGGGCATAAGGAGGAGCTGTGTTTTGTCTTTGATTCAGGACCACAGAATCAATCATGGGATGCCACGAATTATCATGACAATCAGCCACTTTGGAGGAGTAACTCTGGAACATGTCAGCTATGCGCAACTCCAAATGGTTAACATACAAAACAGCCTGTAGGACCACATCCTCTACATACCATGCCATATCCACCTCATCTGGAATTAACAAGTCTCCGCGTAGATACATGTATGACATCAACATGGTATCTGGCGTGACAGAATCTTCAAAGACCATTCGTACTACCTCTGTCAACAACTCAGCAGACCAAGCCCCACTCCATCCATCCTCTGGAAGAGGTAAATCCATCGTGGAAAGCTTCATGTAGAAAACCAACTTCTGTAAGTGGTAGTGGACAAAGAAAGAATGGTCTGGTAAAACAGATTCCTGAAACTACTCAAAGGTAGACCATAATAAGTCCATGCGGGACTGCAATCTTTCCACTTTATCTTGGAATAGAGGGCACAAAGTAGCCTGTCTCTGAAGAGCAGCCAAGTCCTGCTGGGAAAGAGAAGGAATCAATGGAACATGAGGGCTTGGAGGAATAGAGCGGGACTTTGCAAGTTGATCTTGCAATTGCTTGATTTGGGAGGCGTGGGATGCCACTGTGTCGTTAGCAATCTGTAAAGCTGAAAGTTTGTCATCTAAGATAGCTTGGAACTCCTTCGCTTCTCTGGACATCCTCTCCTTCTCCTCTGAAAGGCTAGTAACCTGGGATTGAGCCTCTAGTAACTGGATCTTCAAAGAAGAAATCTCATCGGTTTGGGTGGCAACCAGTTGGGTTTGCTGTTCCATTTGCTTAAATAAATCTGCTAGGGTATCCTTAGCAGAAGCTAACTCAGATGTTGCCTTATGCAACTGGTCCTTAGACTGCATGAGTTCTTCATAAAAAGACGCGTACAGCTGTTGAACACAGGCTGTCACTAACAATTCAATGGAACTCTGAATATCCTTGCAGAGGAAAGGAATGGCATCTCCTGAAACTAGACTGTTCAGGGAGAGAACTGATATCTCCAATGATCCTTCGCGATGTGCTCTGAACAGGTTATTACAAGTGAGATACCCAGGGAGATCACTGCCAGAGGTAGCAGGAATGGGCACTGAAGGAAGTACTGAAGGAGCTTTATCCGCGACCCGCTTCAAGCGTTTGCGCTGTATGACCAGGGGAGGCGGAGAATCATCATCCTCTATGTCAATGGGTGCTGACTCATCTGAAGGTGGGGGAGGAGGTACGGGATCTGATGGAGGAGGTGGAGGCACAGTCTTCTGTAAGCCTGAATAGGTCAAGAAGGTAGACAGATATGATCCATATATAACATTGGTAACATTACCCCTGGTGACTTTAACGAAATGCTGATCCATTTTAGTGAGGAGGTAAGTGCTCCAATCAATAGCAACTCCTTTTAACACCATCCTGGAAGCTGTAAAAAGCTCTTTGGACAAATACTGGGATGGCGTTTTGGCAGGCATAAACCTGTCCTGGAGAAACTGACAGATCGTCTTCCATACGGAATCAGTGATCATAGAAAAGGAAACTCCTGAAGAGTTGATCACCTTCTTAACATCCAGCATTTCCCGTGTCTGCTTTTGCAACACCTTCAGAATCTCTTCATTAGAGAAGAGCTTACGAGTGGTCACAAAAGGTTCACCTTTGGAGGGTAGAGACAGAGCCTTCCCTAAGCCTCGAGGTGTCAAAGTCATAGAAACTCCCTGGACTAGTCCTGTCTTCTTGTTGTAAGAGGCCAGGAACTCATCACATAACGACGGATCCCCTGGAAGCAATGGAAAAGAAGTAGCCACAAAAGCAGCAAGTCCCGCCTTTGTGAGAGGCTCAAAAGTAAGTAGGGAAGAGTAATCCCTACTAACTAATGGGACGTACTGGATAGGGGGAGGAGCATGAGAAGGCGCCATTCAGATGGTTACACACACACCACAAACACAGACAATCAAGGAGAATGCCTGCAAAGCAACAGACAAAAAACCAAGGATAAGAGAACAACCAATAAAATGTGACTCGACCAACTAACCCCAAGCAAACCACATCCTAGAAAAAATTCAACATGACCTTGAGACATATGCGACCGAAAGCTTCATGCAATGCAGCAGACAAACACCCTGAACCCCGTATCAGGCAATAAAAGAAAAAACTGCATACCGTACCCGTAACCGTAACAAAGACAGTAAACCAAAACAATACCACATCCAACACATATCAAGACTACATCAGTGATAGAACTCTAAGGACTGCACATACCCATCCCACGAAACGGTTCATTAAAAAGGGGAATTAAGTGCAGTGAGGGGGGATTAATTTAATGAAGGGTTGATTTTAATAAATTATTAAGAAATGGGTGAATTTTTATTAAGTGATAAACCTTAGCAAGAAAACGGCAGTTCCTTATTATAAATTAAATTACCAATTATTAGGTGAATCAGTGCATTAATTCGATTCCCGGACTTCGATACCTAGACGGGGTCTCTAAATGCAAGTTCATTGATTACAAATTAAGGTGATGTGGAGTGCTTTTTTTGCTAGCGTGTGCTCATGTGATGGCTGGTTCATTTTAAGTAAAAATTAAAGTGTCTCTTTAGCGCATGTAGCGCGTGCTAAGTGAACGACGGGTTTATTTTAATTAAAAAGTATGTGTGTGTATAGCGCGAATGCGCGTGGAAACTGTGGGTGAATAAAGAGTTCATTTTAACAATTAATTTGTGATTAAGGGGAAAATGAAAATAAATAAAACACATAAAATAAATACCTGGAAGGGGTATGTATGTAATGCAGAAATGCGCACGGAAGAGTCCCCCAAAAGAAGTGAATCCAGTAAAGGAAAAGTAAAGACCACTGACGAAACAACAAAGACAACACCTTAGTGGATGGGTTGAGTTGGTTTTTGTTAGTTTTGTTTTTTTGTTTTTTAAATAATTTTTGTAAGTTGTGATTAGTTATGGGTGGTTTGTGTTTGTGAGGTTATTATGTTTTGTGGATGTGTGTGGTTGTTTTTTTTTTTGTGTTTGTGTAGTTTGTGGTTTGTGTTTTTTTTTCTCTAAATAAGAATAAAAATAGTAATAGGGAAAGCAAGATATATAACACATAAATATGGAGGAAATATCCACAATGGAGTGTATGAAAATAAAATAGAGAGTTGTATGGTTAATTTCCGTTTGTTGGTTTGGTAGTAGGTTGTTCTTCTTTTTTGTTTTTTTTTTTGTTTTTGTTTAAAAACAATAGGGGTACCATGTATGATAATATTTTAAAGTGAAAAATAAATAAAAAATGGTCAAGGGGGATGAGGGAAATTTTGGATAATTTTTTAGAAATTTTTTAGAATTTTTAACTATTTTTAAATAAATTTTCTACATTTGTTGGGAATTTGGGGGATAAATTAGGAAATATGTAATGTTCAGAAATTGTGGGGGTGGTAATTTCCAGCGGAAAAATTCCCAAAAATTGGCAAAAAGCAAAGGGAATTTTTAGAAAATTTTTTGAATTTTTATGATGTGAAAAGTAATTTATAAATTAATTAAATCATGTAAATCATGTTAATCTGATAAGTAAGTTAGAAGTAAGTCAGTTAAGTCTTGTTAGTCTGGGTAAGTCATGTAAGTCAAATCTAGTCTAGTCAGGTTAGTCAGGGTTGATTAGGTGAGTGTGAGTTAGTCTAGGTAAGCTAGGTCAATTAAGGTAGTCTAGGGTCAATTAGTCAATTTAGTTAGTTAGGCAAGTCCTAACTAACCAGGGGGAGACTAACTAACCTAGGGTTAGTTAGTGGGGGTGGAACTAACCTGAGTTAGGTTAGTCAGACTAACTACAGGTAGGTTAGTGAAAATCTAACCCTAGTTAGGTTAGTTAGAACTTAACCCTAGCTAGGTTAGTGGGATCCTAACCCTAGCTAGGTTAGTGGGATCCTAACCCTAGTTAGGTTAGTTACTAACTACAATTAGGTAGGTTAATTGGAATGAGGTTAAGTTAACTAAATGGGGGTTAATCCAACTAAAGTTGGGTTAGTTGAACTTAAGCGAGGTTAGTTTAACTAAAGCTAGGTTAATTTTAACTAAACATAGATTAGTGTTAACTACGGGAGGTTAGTGGCTAACCTGGTAGGGAGGTGGTGGGGGAAGGAGGAGGAGGAGGAGGAGGAGGAGGAGGAGGACGCAGTCGGGGAGCGGCGGCGGCGGCGTTGACGTCGGCGAGGGCAGGCGATCGACGGCGACTCGGCGAGAGGCGGCGACGGCTGCTCGGGCGGGAGGCGGCGGCCTCGTTCCCAGACGGCGGGCGGCACGAGGTGGCAGTGCGCATTGGCTCTACAGCAACGTGGCGGGTATCAGGCGGCGGCGGGCGCTGCTCCACGGCGACGGGCGGGTATTAGGCGGCGGCGGGCGCTGACGTCGCCAGGGAGGGAGATGCCAGGGGGGAGGCGCACCAGGACGGTCGGGCGCCAGGGAGGAGAAGGGAGAGGGAGGGATGGAGGTGGGAGGTAGCAGGAGGAGGGGAGAGAAGGGAGTTGGTTACGGGAAGGAGATGGAAACGGGGGAGTAGGGGAGGAGAAGGAAGGTGGAGGGAATGGAGGAACGAGGAGGAGGAGGGAGGGAGCATGAGGAGAAGGTGATGGGGGGAGAAGGGAGTTGGTTACGGGGAGAGAGAGAGAGAGAGGGAGGAGAGAGAAGGGTGGGGGGGGAAAAGGGTGTGGTGGGGTGGGTAGGGGGGTGGGGTGCCTAGAGGCGCCCAAGGGTTGGGGGTGGGCATAGTGCCCATAGGGAGGTAGGGAAAGGGAGGGTAAAAAGGGGGGTGCCCAAGGGGAAGAGGGAAAGGTTAACGGGCAGGGGCCCATGCAGGGGCACACCCCTTCGTCCCGCGCGCGTGCGCGGGGCGAGGGTAAAAAAATTTGCCGTGACGGGATGGAAAAGGCACCGGAACGTTGCGACGGGGCATGTGGAGGCGATAGAGGCGCGTTAAGATGCGTAAAATAAAAACGGATGCATTCACGCGCGTGACGAGTCGCACGAAAACATGTAAAATTAAAGAAAAATTAATATCTCCCAATCGGATCATCAAAACAAAATAGCGTAAAAACAAAAAGTGGGCAGGACGACAGGGGGAAAACAAGAAAAATATATGACGGAGGTTTCAGGAGGGGGAAAGGGCGGTCACATGCAAAAAACCCAAAAAACGCAATTAAAAATTAATATCAAAAAATCCGTGCATCAGAATGAGGTGCAAAAAAAAGGAAAACTGGGCAAAAAGATGCGTCTGACAATCCTATCTCATCAAAACATGATTCCGATGGAGATAAAACACGTTCACATGGGAAAAACCCAAAAAAAAACCCCGAAAATGGAATCGAAAATTAATATCGGATGAACGGTTCACCGAAATAATATGCAGTAAAAAGGAAAAATGTCCGCAGGAAGGAATGGCGTAGGATGGTCATGTTAAACCGCAGTTCCGGTGGAAGTAGGAGGGGTTCATTTAAAAATTAATACGTAAAAATCCGAAAGTCAAAAAAGGGTGGAGGAAAAAGGAAAAAGGTGGGGGAAGGCACAGGGGACACGGCTGTCAAATCAGATTGGAAATCCGATGCAAACAGGGCAGGTTCACATGGAAAAATGTTAAAAATACGCACGAAAAAGTCGTAAAAAACCGGAAAATTAATAATGGACAAACCGTGTATTGGAATGACACGGCGTAAAAAGAAAAAATATCAGGGTAAAAGTGGATGGCAGGGCTAGGACGTTAGAGCACGGTTCCGAAACAAGAAAGGCACGTTCACATGGAAAACCAACGAATTTGCGCAAAATGTGTCAAAAATTAATAACGCAAAAACCGTGCACCGGAACAGGGGTAGGTAAGAAGGAAAAATGGGCCGTTCAAAGGAAGGAATAGGGCTATAAGGTTGGATTTGGACTTCAGGGAACGTAGGATGCATTCACAGGACAGGACCGCAAAAGCAGGGAATGAAGGAAAACTGTAAGGGAACAGCCCCAAGGGTGGGGGGAACATAACCGGGTAGATGGAAAGGGATCCCAGTAGGGTAAAAGCAAGTCATGGCATTCATGCATGAGCAGGTTGAGGCATATGCAGAAGGGTATGCAATGTAGACGCACAGGGACGCGTTCCCACACTTAAGTCCTTAACGGATAGGGTTAACCGAACAACAGGGATCTAGGACCACGCCACAGACCATCCACTAACGTCTCCACACTTAAAACATGACCGTCACGAAGAAAGCAAAGTGGGAGGGTTAGAAAAACTTGGCCCATTTCGTCAAGAAGCAAGGGTGAGTGTCGATGGTACGTCCAGTGTTGTTGTCGACTGCAGGAGGTACCAAGGCATCTTTACAGTGCACGTCCTTCATGGCAGGGACCACACAACAGTACCTATTGAAGGAATCACAGGAAATTCGTCGATGATGAGGGATACTACACTCAACTCGCAGTCACTCAAATGGAATGAAAGAACAGTCACTCGCCCCATGACTAATACCACTCGAGGAATAAGGAGTGAAACCCATATCGCGTACCCGGTTGAGGAATCGACAAGGGAGAAATGGTGCAAAAGGAGTATGCCAGGGTGCACAGTTGATGGTGCATTAGTGCGTCCAACCCGTTTGGCATAGGTGCAAGAAGGAAGGCAAGGGAGCCTTACAGTGCAGTGGACAGAACAGGGTGATGTATCTTGTGATGGGGGCCAAGACCCATCCCGTGGGTGCACAGGGAAACGGGAACATACCTGACTCCAAGTGTCGTAACATCCCTCAATCTCACCTCTCGATATTTGATTGAAGAAACTCCAGTCACACTCAGCCCACCCTCTGTCTCACACTCTGTTGATAGATACAGGAGGGCAGCTTTTTCCTGAAACCCATTGATGTAATCCTCACAGTCACTTGTGCAAAGATTGTATGCCTTGTACTCATTTGATGGTGCAATGGTGCATCCCGCCCTGTGCCGGCATACGGTGCGAGAAGGAAGGCCAGGGAGCCTTATAGTGCAGTGCAAAGAACAAATTGTGCTTTGTGCATTGAGAGGCCCATCCCGTGGGTGCAACACTTCATTCACACTACTCACCTCTCATTTGATTTGAAGGGAAAAGATTGGTCACTCGCCCCACCCTCTGTCTCACTCTCTGTTGATAGTTGCAGAGGGCAACCCATACTCACTTCCCCATCCGGTTAGGATGAAAGCTCACGTCACTCTATTGTTTGTCGATGAAGATCGCGTCATCAGTTATTGAAGAGGCGTACCTAGGGAGGTAGCCATCAAATTGAACATTGTGTTGAATAGGACATGTTATCTGCTAGAGGACAGTTAGACGCTCTGCAGAAAGACCCAGGACATAGCGTACCAAGGGAGGCAGCTTCAGAATTGGATCCTAGAAATATCAATTAATGAATCCACTTTCTGGACTGCTGGGTGTTGCCACCTTTTCTTGGAACGAGGCCTGCTATGATAGGGAATTGCTTCCTTTTCTCTCATAACAGTTTTGTTTTGTTTTGTTTTTTTTTTTCCCTATTCCCGAGGGTGTTTCCACCTTTTCTCGAAGAATAGGTCGGCATGACAGGGACCTAAGTCCTTTTCTCCCATGACCGATATGTTTTTTTTTCTTCTTTTTTTTTCTTTGAAATAAGCAAGGGAATGGTAGAAAGACCATTTGTCAGAACCAACCTCGCCACTGTCGCTGGTGGAAAATAGAGGATAAGAGATCAAGGCTGGAAGGGGGATTTGAGGGAACAGAGGGTTGCGTCCACTTCATCAGGACTGACTGAAGAATGGCTATCAAAAATAGCATCATAAGAAGTACAGTGCCGCGCCAACGAGGGAAAGGATCAAGTATCCGTAATTGTCAAGATCCCCAAGGAGGGAAGTACTTCTTCAGGCGATATTCATTGATCAGAAAGGGATCATCAGAGGCATCAACAGTCTGTACTTGGACAGAGCCATTAGAGTTAACGGCAAGTACCTTATAGGGGCCCATCCACCGCTGTTGGAGCTTGCCGGGAAACTTGCCAAATCGTGAATCATAGGCTAGGACCAAATCACCTTCTTGGAACTCCTTGTGCTTGATGAAGCTGTCATGGTAAGCCTTGCGTCGAGCTTGCGTGGCTTCCATGCACTGGAGAGCCATCCTACGAATTTCATCCAAACATTCCAAGTGCAGGAGACGGCGTTGCAGTGAATCATCGTCCCCCAAACGCTCTTTGATAGCCACTCTCAAAGAGGGTAGTTCCAATTCAACAGGAAAAACAGCTTTTGTTCCATACACCAGCTGGAAGGGTGTCTGTCATGTTGCTGCTTTATGGGAGGTTCTGTACGCCCAGAGGGCCTCTGTAAGTCGATCGTCCCAATCACGACGATGTGCGGCAATTGTTCTTGTCAGAATCAAGCAGAGGATGCGATTGGTGACTTCGACTTGGCCGTTGGCTCTGGGGTAATAAGGAGTGGACTTGCGATGGCGGATCTTATACAACTCTGTCAACTCTTCCATGACTTTGTTAAGGAAATGAGTGGCTCTGTCACTTACCAGCTCTAAAGGACTGTCAAAACGAGTGATGATATTCTCGTACATGAATAGGGCCACGCTGTTACCATCGTCTCGCTTTAGGGCTTTAGCTTCACACCACTTTGTAACATAATCCGTACATACGAGGATGTATCGGTTCTGTTTCCTTCTGGTAGGAGGATCGATCAGACCTATGAAGTCAATGCCCCACTTCTCAAATGGCTTTAAGGGAAGGATAGGTTGCACTAGCATAGCACTTGTCTTTGTGGGTTTCCCCATTCTCTGACAAGCATCACATCTTTTATAGTAATCATAGGCATCCTTATGAATGGTAGGCCACCAGTAACCTGCTAGTAGAGCCTTCCTGGCTGTGGCTTCTCCTGCAAAGTGACCTCCACATGGCTCGTCATGGCAAGCCTTCAAAACAATCCCAATCTCATCTCCTGCAACACATCTTCTGAGCACTTCATCTTTGCCTTTCTTGTACAGTGCACCATCTAGCAGGGTGTAGGGGGTTGATTCTAACATAAGCTTCTTCCTCTCCCGACTAGAGATACCAGGAGGATACTGTTGGGTTGCCAGTAGATTGGCAATGTCTGCATACCAGGGGGTTACAGTTTTTACCAAGAATAGGGAAGCATCAGGGAGGTCTGGATCATCCTGCTCCTCGTCTGCAGTTTGTGGGATACGCGACAGATGATCAGCTAGAACATGGGAACGACCAGGCTTAGTAATCACCTCAAAGTCGAACTCCTGGAATAGAAGGAGCCATCTCATCATTCGTCCTTTCACATCTGCTTTGTTCATCAAGAAGGACAGGGCCTCATGATCCACATAAAATTTAAAGTGGGTAGATAGGAGGTAGTGGCGAAACTTCTCTAGGGCAAACACCATTGCCAAGCACTCCAGCTCTGTCACTGTGTAGTTCCGTTCCCTATCAGTGACTTTTCAGCTTGCGTAGTAGATCGGTTGATCCAACTTCGAGGAGCCCTTCTGGCAGAGGACAACACCTAAACCTTCAATTGATGCATCAGTGTGTACATGGAACTCTTTCGTCCAATCAGGAGGTTGCAGAATGGGTGCCTCTATCAGACACTGCTTCAGAGTGTGGAAGGCTTTGTCACATTCTTCCGTCCAAGTAAACTCTGCATCTTTCCTCAGAAGCTTGTGCAAGGAGGTTGCCTTTGTTGCGAAATGAGCTATGAACCTTCTGTAGTAACCCACATGGCCTAGGAATCCCCTCAACTGTTTGAGGTTGGTGGGTGCTGTCAAAGCTGCGATCTTTTCAATTTTTGCAGGGTCTGTTGATATCCCTTATGTAGAGACAATGTGGCCCAACAGGACTCTAGAAGAGACCCCAAAGATGCATTTGTCAGGGTTGAGGGAAATCCCATACTCCCGGCATCGGTCAAAGCATTGTTCCAGGTGTTCCCAGTGTTCACGGATCAAACTATAAACACAGAAGTCATCCAAATATACTTCAATGAAGTCGTGCAGATGATTCTGAAATGCGGCCATCATGACTCGCTGGAAAGTAGCAGGGGCATTGCAGAGCCCAAATGGCATCACTCGGTAAGCATAGGTCCCCCATTCTGTGGTGAAGGTTGTTTTGGATTGGTCTTCTTCTGCTATTTGGACTTGGTTGTATCCGCTCAATCCATCCAGAAGGGAATAAAGCTCATGTCCTGCCACTGTGTCCAACAGTTGGTCTGTAAAAGGGATAGGAAAGTGATCCTTCTTTGTCTTGGAATTAAGCTTTCGGAAATCCACACATATACGAAGCTTGCCATTCTTCTTGGGCACAACCACGATGGGTGAAACCCATTCACTATTTGCCACTGGATAGATGAACTCCGCTTCCAGAAGCTTCAGTAGCTCTGCTTTCACCAATGTGGAATAATTTGGGTTCATTCGCCTCTGTTGTTGCCGTACTGGCTTGGCATCAGGCTCTAAGTCAATGTGATATTGACATATTGTGGGATCAATCCCCTTTAGGTCTTTGTAGGACCATGCAAACACATCCAAATTTTCTTTCAACAAGTTATACAAGGTTGACAACTCCTCTTCTGGGAGGATGCTACCCACCTTCAAGTGGCATTCAGTGCCATCTGCATCCACAAAAGTTAACTGCTTTGCACCTTCTACTTCACGGATGAAGGTTCTGCGGACTGCTTCTGGGTACAGATCCGACTCCTTCAAGGGAGTGGTGTCCTCTTCTGATGTCCCACTAGAACCAACTTCTTCTTTTGTGGAGACTTAGGTTGCTCCTTAAGATGTTGAAATGGGATTAGGGCCGTTTCGGGTTTGGTTTCAAGATTAATTACCTCTTGGATTGAAGACTCATCTTCTGATGATGCATCCAAGAATATCACATAACAGGGACCCTCTAATGCCTGTTGGGTTGGTGGGACTGGTGCTTGTTGGCACGATGCATCATCATCATCTTTCTTTGGCAAGGATGGGTGAGGACGGCAAGAGCCACTGCTGAAAGACGGCTTGTTCTTCTTAACCCATGTCTTATAAAGATTTTGCATATGAGAAGATCCATTTACCAGACCAAATGGTACCATCACCATTTTGTCCCATAACATGAGCTCGTCTACTTCTGATGCCTCTGAAACTTCTTCGTCAAATGTATCCTCTTCAGGTGGGATAGACTCTTCCGTTTCACTTTCATAATCTTCTTCGTCCATATCATATCCATCCTCTTCTGTCTCTGTCTCTGCTTCTATCTCTGTCTCTACTTCTGTCTCTGTCTCTGCTTCTGTTTTTGTCTCTGTCTCTGCTTCTGTTTCTGTCTCTGTAGGAGCTCTGTAATAGAAGAATAGATTCTCTGTTTCCTCTCCTGCCTCTGTCTCTGTTATGGCCATGTAACAGGGAGAGTAGTACATCCATGCTTCTATCTCACTGTCAGAAGTGATTTCAGAAGTCATTCCTGGTTCAGGCAGGAAGTATTCACCCATTGATAATGGCTTTGCATCTTTTGGAAGTCGTCTTACAGTATCCACTGTTAAGGAATGTGCCATTGTTTTCTTGGGAAGGATCTGTTTGACAGCATCTTCGTCTACTGATGTTCCATCTGTAGCCTCATTAGGGGAGTCAGAAGATAATTCCAAGGAGGTGGATCCATGTCCTTTTTGAGAACCATATAGCTTCAACACCACTTTGTTGGGCCCTCTACCCAAGGTCAAAGTTCCTTTGAACCAATCCGTCCTTGCTCGGGCTTCAAAAAGCCATGGTCTGCCCAGTAACAGAGGATAGGATGTGCCATAAGAGTTTGGCTTCACCACCAAATAGGTTAGCCAATAATCTTTTCCAGCCCCATTGAAGTCTTCACATATGGGAGAATGCCCAAAGGCTTGATTCTACTCTGATCCGCCAATCTGATGAGCCATTGGGTTGGTTGCACTCCTTGTAAGCCTAGATCCTTCATTGTCACATCCGTCATAATGTTCACTGATGAACCTCCATCAATCAGTGCATTTGCAATAAAGCAACCTTCTATCCACACACCAGTCTCTGGAGTACTCGGATCTAGGAAAGCATTAGCCACATCCACTTCTTTTACAGGCTCTGGAGCCTTGTTGGACTTTGTTGCTGTTGAGGGAGCAATCCTTAAACCACGTCTTCTTGTTAGTATACTTTTGAACCTTTTCCGGCAACTGGGAGACAACATCAATAATTGTCGGAATGTGAGGTTTGGTTTAAAGGTATCTAGATCTCTGACCAGATCGTATTCCTTAATAGGATCCACTGGCTTCTCTAACCGATTAGGAAATGGGGCAACACCCATTTTCATTTTCCCTCTTTCTTCCAACAGAGGCATCATGGGAACTTCTTCTGTCACTTGTGGCACCTCCTCCTCTTCTGTCTCCTGGACCTCTGGTCCTGTCTCTGTCATTGTCTCTGTAACTCTCTGTGGCACTGTAGTGCTCTGTACGGCACTGTGAGGCTCTGTTCTGTTCTGTTCTTCTGGTGGAAGATTGAACTTCACTGTTCTGGCAGGGGAATTGTTTTCTTTCTGGATAGGTGGTTCCTTCTGCTTTGCACGCGTGATGGCAGCAACTTCCAATTTCACTAAATTGGAGGTAGGCTCTTGGGCCTTGGCCGGACTATCAGTAGCACTGTTTTTCACTGGGGCTGGGCTTGGACAGTCTTTTGCAGTGTGGCCTTCTCCTTTGCATCGACTGCATAAGGGCTTGTAATCCACTGACCTTCGAGGATTTGGACAATTTGGTGAGATGTGTCCCTTTTCTCCGCATCTGTAACATTCCACTTCTGATCTCTGACCACTGCCAGATTGTCTTCCTCTGTAACTTTGAGAGGGAAATCTTCTGGGTCCGAAATTAGGACCAAACTCTCTAGGCTTGGGTCCAATATCTTGTGTTGTCATTTTGGATTCCAACAAGTTGAATCTTGCGTCTTCTTCCTTCCTTCTCCTATCATGAATCTCCTTCAGAGAGCAAATGTCCTCTGTATGGTTCTTCCGCAAACAGTAAAAACAGAAGGCCCCAGGAATAGTTGGTTTTCGTGTACATTCAGTGGCTAAATGGCTTGCTTGATAACACTTACCACACCAAGTATTTGACCGCATCACATCTCTTCCTGCTCCTGCAACGTTGGATATGCTCGCGGTGTTCACTTTCAGCGTCTGTAGCTGCTCTGTAATCACATCCATCAATTCTTTTTTTATGTTGGCAACTGAGTTGGATAAGTAATCCTTCAAGCTTTCTCCTTCGGACGTACTGGCAGGAGGGTTTTGAGGAGTCTCTGTAATTACTGCATAAACGGGTTGGGCTAGTACAGAGGGGTCTCTGTTCTGGTTCTGATTCAGAGCTCCTGTTTGAACTGTTGGCTGTTGACTCCAGTTGGTAGGGTTCCACTGTTGCTGCTGATTTGGCATTGAGGAAATTGGTTGAGACCATTGCTGTTGTGGTTGCATGATCATTTGAGGCATGGATTGTGGCCACTGTGGATTTGGTGCACTGTACTGTGATACTGGGGGCATCTGTTGGTAGGGATAGGGAACAGTCCCTGGAACTGCATTTGGTGGGTACATCATTTCTGGCATCAGGGGAGGTAGGACTCCTCTTCATGTATTCATTGCCAATCTAGCTTCCACTTCATCGTACAGTCTTGCTTCTTCTGTTGCAGCTTGTAGGGTGGCTAGTCTTTGTAGCTCCACAAACTTACGGACTTCTGGTTGTAATCCTCTGAGAAACACCCCCTTCTGAATGCCATCATCTAAATTATGGTTAGTCCATCTCTTCAGGATGGATTCCATTCGTGAGACATAGGCTTCTACTCTTTCTCCAGAGGATTGACTTAGGTTCATAAATTCCTCTCGTATCCGCTCTTCAAAATCTTCACGCCTGAATTTAGTGAGGAAGGCCAACTTCAGGTCGTCCCATGTGCCAAAAGTTCCTGTTGCTTGTCTCTCATACCACTGAAACGCCGCGCCCTTGAAAGTGGCGGGGAATATCGCTAACCAATGCTCAGGGGTTCTGGCATTGTTAGCCACACATGCTACCATAAATTCTGCTACATGAAGATCGGGGTCTTCATTGTACTCTCCCTTAAAAACTGGCAATGGGACTACATTCGCTGGCCTGTCATCAATATTTCCAGGACGAATCTGGCTTGGAAGTGGACCTCCAGCAGGAGGCGGAAGGGCTTGATGTGCCATTGGGACTTCTGTAAAGAGTTCCGCAAGGGCGTCAAAGGCGGCTTCTGCTGCGAGCTCGTTCTCAGCCTTGATTCTTGCTTTCTCTCTTCTCACGTACCTCTGGACTCGTTCTAACGCTTGCCTCTTTATTGCGTCATTCATCAGGGGGTTGGCTCTACTATGTTGTTAGTGCTCCACAGAGAGTTAACAGAAGGCTTCAGTCTCTAGAGGACTCTCTTGCCAACATTTCTTCTACTTCTTTCTTTTCAATGTCCTTGAATTCTGCTTTCATGCCACTCAGTGCACAGAGGAAGGTATTCGGTTCTGAAGGTGTCAAAATGCATACGTCTGAGCATTGTGGTGGTGCCATCATATAGTAATGCCAGCTTCTGATGGTTTCAACAGTGTATGTTGTGAAAAACACTATGTCTACCAACTTCCAGTGGGTTGCTAATTGAACAAACAAAAGATTATCAGTACACCAAGTATCCCATGTATCTTGCTGTTGAGCATCCACGAACAAATTCCAACTCTTTTCCTTCTTGTCTTTGTGAACCTCTACAGACCAAGACTCCTGAAGCTTCTTCACAATCTCCCACTTGATGTTATCTGGAAACTTCTCAATGAATGTCAAATCTTCCATGGATGGTAATTCTCTCTGTTTCTACTCTTTAGTTTATTCCCAAACAGTTTGCCACCAAGATGCAAGTTTTTGCTACTTCAACAGGGAGAGGAAACTGTCCACCACATAGAGCATGCATCATGATGGTGATGTGTTTCCACCATTGTGGGATGAACTTCTTGTGGAAAGTGGCTTTGATTATGAGAAATTCCAACTCTTCAGTGGAAGAAGGAACTTTACAAACATCCATTGAATTCTTCTCTTCTTGGCAATGCCATTTCCTTCATTTTCAGCCTCTTCTGGTGCTTGTTGATGGCAAGTTTCCCCGGCTGCGCACCAAAAACATGGAGCCCCAAGAGGAACACCAAGGAAAAGGGAATTCTCTTGCAAGAAAATCTATCTTGTAACATCAACAAGCTTGTTTATCATGTTTCATATGATCACAATGAAGAAAAGAACACCAAGTACAACAAATCTTCATGCAACATCATGTAGATCTCCCACGGATTTAATAGAATCAACCATATTCTTCAATATCTTCACAAAATCCATCAATAGAACAAAGAAAGCAAAGGAATACACCATCTTTGAATGGAAATACATCACATAGTATTCATCTTCAATATCTTCATAGTCTTCTCTCTCAATCTCTCATATACAATCACTCTGTTTTTGTAGAATTGGCTATCTCTGACTCTCTCTCTCTCTCTCCGTCAATAATACATCATATCCTCACTAAAATCTCTCAAAATCACTCTCCATAATCCCTATTAGGTCGTGGATACCCCTCCCAAGAGGTATGTCTGATATGAAGAGTCACCAGAGCCACTATAGTATCCTTTCATAGCTCACTACTGTCACTTCACTCCAGTCTTCACTTGAGTCTTCAGCAGCTACTTCTTCCACTTCTTCCAGCTCTTTTGCACTTGTATTCACCTCTTTCCAAGGCTAGAAAACTTTCCCAAGCTACACTCTCATCCATCAGAACGCATACAGAAGCATACAGAACAGTCTACAGAACAGTACCAGAACAGCTACAGTACAGAACAGAACAGAGACAGAAGCTTTACAGAAGACCTACAGAAGGTTACATAAGGTTATCAAAACCAAATAACTTACTCTCAAACCATTCCAAACTCTCAAAAACTATTCAATAAGCTTTCTCAAGATCTCAATCTTCATCAATCAATACTCCATCTCTCCTTACAGAAGACAATCAGAACAAAACAGAGCAAAACAGAACAAAACAGAAGGTATACAGAACCAATCAGAACCTATCAGAACATCACAGAACCACCAATAAACATCATGATATTCCAAAACACAATCAATATCATCCAAAACACTCTCAAACCACTTCCAAACCAATCAATCGTCTCATAAAATCAACCATTCAGCTCTCAAAAACAACAAAAATCAGCCAAAAAACAAGTCATTTCAACACTCAACAGTATGACTCACATCGGCAAACACAGCCAGTGAGCTAGTAGCTAGCTCACATTATGCTCCCATGAAGGGGCTCATCCACATGGTTTCCTAGTACAGTGGTTTCATAGTGGAGGCATTTGCACTCCACAACAAGTTCCTTAAACATCAGGTCACCCTACTCTTCCCTAGATTCACGATAGAGTATCGCCAGTTAGTGGAGCACTCTGGACAGCTCTTCAACACTGTCCTTCCCACCTCCTTCGCAGATGCAGTGATAGCCGCAAGAGTCCCAAAGGTACGGGTGACTGTTAAAGAGACAAAGAACATACCCAATTTTCTAGAGATTGAGGTAGGCAGACACTCTTTCAAGCAGCAAGATATTGTGGCTGGGCAGCCAGGGCAGCGCCTGCATTGCCATGACTTTGGGGGATAGGGAATGAAATGTTATTGGGATGTCCATTTAAATGATAGACCAAGTGTCTGGTTGATTTCAAAACTCAACATATGATGGAGATTTTGGAGATTGTACCTCCTTGGCAACCTAATAGTCAAGAGCAATGCATGGTGATTGATTAATCAAATATACAGTAATGGTAACTACCTCAGCCTAAAAGTATTGCGATAAGTCTTCCTGGCTAAGTATACTACAAATTTACTCTTCTAAATCATCCTATTTATGTGCTCTGTCGTACCATTCTAGGATGGGATGTATAAGGTATTCAATTGATGATTAATATCCCTCTCATGAAAAAACTACTCAAACACTTTAGATATATACTCACCCCCATTGTCAAATCATAGGCATTTCAACCTATACCCAAACTTGTTCTCAACAAAAACAAGTCAATATTAAAATGTAGCCAAGACTTCTAACTTTTACTTTATGAGGTATGTCTAGACCTTATGTGAGTAATCATCAATGAAAGTAACAAAATACTTCACTCCACCTAACAAATTGCAGATAGATCCACAAATGTTAGAATAAACAAGAGCCAGATGCTCACTCATGCTCGTAATGCCAGACTTCTTATGCAAACTACATGTCTACCTAGCAATGATTAAAAGAATAAATATCTTTATCATCAAGGGGCATAAGATACTACGGAAAGATAAGCATTTTCATTTCCTTTAATGACATGTACCTAAGGTGACAATACCATATAGGATACATGTGGTATTGCATTCCGACTATCAAAACATGGTTGATAGATTGAGATAGAAGTAAGGGATAAAGAATGCTAAACTTGGTACCTTCTACTAGGACAAGATTCCAACATGTAAAATTGCATGAGAAATCACCAAAAGAAACAACATAACCTGCATCATCCAATTGTCTAGTAGAAAGTAAGCTTTTATTCAAAGCCAAAGCATGGCATACATCATATAAAGTAAACATTCTACTTGAAAAAAGTGCAGCTAGGCATCACCAATACCAAAAATATCCAATGCCAAGTGCTTATCCAATCTAATACATCTGGTCATGCTTTGATAGGAATAAAACTATTCTCGATGGGGGGTAATATGAAATGAAGCCCCTCAATCAATCAAACAATACTATGCATAGGTAGATGAGGCATCAATCAACTACAAAACATCAAGAGAAGAAGCTACAAGTATATAATCCTCATCAAAATCAATCTACATAATATTAATCTCTTCAGTCTTAACATTGTACTTGCTAGGGATAATACTAGGATCATTAGTATTTTCTTCCACCTTTTCCTTTCTCTTTTTGTTACGCTTTTCATCATGCATTTTATGGCACTATGAGCCTATCCATATGACTACAAATGAGACTACCGAGATTCTCTCCCATGGTGGTCATTACCGCTCTTACCATTACTTCCTCTAATTGTCAAAGTATGAGAACTACATGAAGCATCAACATTCTTTCTGTTAACCTCTTCATTCAATCATGACCCTCGACATCCCACAATTTCAGTCCGTCAACAAGCATATTTACACACTTAGTAATACGGAATGTGTCCCATAACTCAAGCAATGTAACTAACAAGAACAAGGGAGGAAGATTCTCCTTAAAGTCAATCCCTTCTAAAGATAAGTGGCTATAAATAGAATAAAACTCATTTAAGTGGATACACATGGAAGTCTCTTACTTCATACTACAATGGTCCCATAAGTTGCTTCAGCCACACTACAAGATATAGGCCTTATATCGACGTTAAAAGCGACAAAAATACAAATAACAAAATTTTCTCCCGTTGTCGAAAAAAGTGTCATTCTTGGCGACACCATAGAACAGTTGGTATCACCATCGCTATCAGGGTTGGTATTGGCGTCGCATTTGCAACGCTGATACCAATGCCAATACCGATGCTGATAGCGATGGTTTGCGATGTAAATAACGATGCCAATAACGAGGCGAGTAGTAAAATTTGCGACTCTAATAGCGACGGTAACAGGGAAAAAAAATTTGCGGTAGGGCAGCTTGATAATGAAATAAATACATGATCACATAATAAGCAATTGGTACAATCATGACAAGATATCACTAATACATAGAAAATGTCTACATAGATCAAGCGACCCAAAAATAAAGGTGTGTGAGCTCCAGGGATCCAATGGTGAACTACATATCCTCGCCCTCCGAAAGCTCGTTCCTCTGCAAAGGAGTATCGAACGGACTCTGCAAAAAAAGAAACAGCACATCAGTCCACCATACAATAATCCATTCTAATTAAACATGGTAACTACGGACAAGAAAGATGAGTGACTTACAGGGCCGCTGCTCGTGTCTATACAATCGGTCGATCAATGAAGTGAGACCGTGCCTCTCTGCATATCGAGTCTCAAGGCCAGTCGGATCGCGATTTGTAATGGAGTGCTGCAAAGAAAATAAAATGCTAACTGTTAGAAACATGATTGTCAGTACAAAGGATATTGCAAAAAAATAAACAAGAAAAACTTACAAAGTCCTCCAAATATGTCCTATAGCCGCCACTCCCAAGATGATGGACCACTCCGGCCTCGAGTCCTGCCCTCATCGCCTCGCACTGCTGACTCCAACGTCCTGGAGAATCTGTAGCCTCCTCCCTCAATCGGTGCCAGTCGTCTGCATCTAACCACTCGGGCTTTGCAGCCCCACTCTTGATTACCTTGCGTGCGTCAAATCGTTTGTGTGACATATATGCACACATGCAATCCATCACCCAGCCCGTAGAGAATCTATCTACTGAGGCTGGAACCAAAAACTTCTCATGCAAGGATGCTAGTATGTAGTCCTTGCTCCCCTCCGGTATGTTCTTCCTCCCCTCATCATTTATGAGGATGGCTCCAGACCTACCATCGACTAGATATCCATATCCCCATGGAGTGTGCCTAAGATAGGTCCTCTCCCATCTGCATTCACGCTCCTGGGCATATCCAATAGACCCCTGTGCATCCGGTGTACTGACCGGGGTAATATCTCTCGGAGTGGCACCCATACGGGTGCCACCTGCTGGATGGCTGAGCAAAAGCTAGAGTAACTGGAGTAGACATCCCCACAGGTGTGACAAATCTCTGAGGTGATGCAACTCTATCTGAACGATGAGATGGAGACACCGCGTCCATGCCTCGACAGCATCCACCTGAGCCTGAGCCACGCTCCCGGGAAGGGCCATGAGAGTGAGGAGTCGCATCTGTATCCTGTGTTGATCGCAGGCTCACTGCATCTGTATCTTCGTAGCATCCCCCTAACACCGAAGGACTCCCTCCCTCTAGCCCAAGTCTGGAGCGTCGAGCTCATCTACTCGAAGCCGAAGTATCCAATCGTGCTGAAGTAGATCTAGCAGAGCACCCTGACAAAGACCGAGATAGCTCCTCGTCTGCCATATCTCTGAATCTCGCGATCTAGTCTGGAGACATGCATGTGAAGATATCCTATAACTCCTTATTGCTCATCCCTCGACTCATCCTGAAAATGTCACCTGCACAGATAAAAAATGATGTTAGAATAATCAATTTAAATCATACAAAGCATAGTAATATAAATCCTTTTTAAAAAAATCTCACTTAAAATGTATATCTTATGTACCCTTATAAGCGATTGGTCAACGAATTGAGTAAGTGGATACTCCAAGTATGAAGTATCCTATGGTCCCATGTCAATCTCTTAACACCACTCCGCATACACTCAAAGGTTGATAGACATGTCACCACAAAAGGATGAGTCCACCTCGTTCTCAAAGAATTCTTGGACTCCTGTATTTCCATCATTGTTAGCTGATGCTAGCTCCAAGCTTTCAACGGCCTCCACCCCTTGCAATATCGACCCCTCTATTTGGATATTATCTTCATCTATGCTCGGAACATCACTTTGATCATATACTCTCGCACTTCGGGGAGTTGAAGGTATAATATACCACCATCGAGGTTGTCGGGGGTTTGGATAGAAGATTACCTGTTCACAAATACGTACAAGAGAGTTCAAACCATTGTGACATAAACCATGTCGTAATACAATTAGCAAACAAATGAGTCCATGCACCTGTTCACAATGGGTTGGCAACACAAAGGTGTCGCGCAAATCCGTCCATTTTTTTCGGAATCTATTTCGAGAAATTCAGATGGACCTTGTCGAACTGTTGCTCGAGCTCCTCCAAGTACCATTTTGAACCACTACACATCGAATAGTATCATGGAGAAGCTACGGTAATCCACCGTAACAATACTTTCTAAGTTCCCAAAATACTCCATCTCATCCACAATCGTGTTTGGATCCATTGCTCGTCACCGACTCTCTTGCTCGAACCTTGCCATGATACCACAGTCCATTGTGGAGCACATTTTGTCAATACGCTCCACACAAAAATGTTGTCCGCGCGACCACGCTGCACTATATATTTGTACTGTACATTGAAACACTCAAATTAGATGTCGCATATAAAATTTAGATACAACAAATTCTAAACCCCTCATCACCTTTGGACTACATCCCCTCGAGAATTCCCACTCCTCCATTGAGACCTCTGTCCCTTTGCGAGACGCTGCGATCAAAGCTCCATGCAACCATCGCGTTGACATGAACCGCACCATCTCCTCCATGTCTTTGGGATATCGAATCGGTCGATGACGCGTATTACGTTGGAATTCAGCTCGCGCTTCCTCTCGATCTTGCCTAGCGATCTAGTACTTGGTGAGCCACATCTCCATAGAGGCATGGTGCAACATACAAAAGCGATTCACCTTCTCCTCCGGCATCCATTCTTTTTTCTAACCCATTTCCAACCACCACATCTCCAGTCAGTCTATCATCATCCTTCAGCGACCATAGCATTTCGTTGTCTGGATCCACCGTTGGTAGCCATTGTGAAATATGCACTAGCGCCTCAGACACCAACCAACCTTCAGCCATGCTACCTTCTGGCCGAGCTCATTATTGCACAAAGCCTTTCAGGGTTTTCATGAAGCGCTCCAAGAAGAGCATCCATCACGTATCGATAGGTCCAGCAATCTCCACTTCATCTACAAGATGCACAAGAAGGTGGATTTGTCTTGTGAGCATGCTGGTGGGCATGTATTTCTCAAAGAAACAGACCGTCTCCACTGCTCCCTGCCTCGCAGATTCAATAGAGGACTTCTTAATCTCCTTCTATGAGATCCATTGCACCAAAGTCGACAACCTGTAAATGGCCCCGCGTATTTTTGGAGTAATACATCCTGCGATCGCGATCGGTAGTACAAACTGCCACAAATAAGAAAGCATTATGAATAATGGCTACACTCCAAATAGAAAAATGCACACGCCAATTACAATCCATTCGCAGTACAAACCTGACATATCTTATGCAAATCATGGGATTTTAGCCCTGATAATTGATCGTCTTTAGAAAATGCGGACCTGAGAGAATGCATCATACCCATCGGAGTGCGGATAGACTTGATTACTTGCTTCACAATGCACTCTTCTTTAGTGGACAAAACCCAAGGAGCACGAGGAAGCTGCACGCAACCATCAACACTCGACTGTGGCCAAAGCGCCTCCATCTTACCTACATCCTTCAAATCCATTCGTGCCCCTATAGTGTCTCTCTTTCCTGTGATGTGGTCCCATAGCAAGCTGCCCACATTCTTGAAAATATGCATGGGATCCAACAAGTGGTTGACCTGTAAGTGGGTCCCATATGGCAACTCGTAGAAAACTAAGAACCACCGTATTTCATTTGGATGTGATTCCGCGTGGACCATTTTCAGCTCATATCAACTTGCGACGTTCATAGTGTTGGAGGTCATCCAAGGAAACCTTCCCTGAGTTTATGATCCTCTGGCAAAAAAGCAACGTGTCCTTGATATACCATCTTCTTCATGGTTTGTGACCTTCGGGAGTCTAACTGTGGCCCGCACAATGGACATACATGATATCCTGAGGTAACTAGACCTATTCCAACACCACGACCCAGTGAATACTTGCTTGAACGAGATAAAATATAGATACTACCAATGAGAACGGAGGCTTGTTCACCTGAGCACTCTCCGAATCCCGGAAAGTCATGAATCGTCCACATGAGAATGGCTCGAATATTGGCTGACCGCGGACCGTCACGCGTGCTCATATCTTGCATGGTGACCCCCTCCTCCCACAAAATCTTAAGCTCATCGACTAATGGATGAAGATACATATCCATATTTTTGACTTTGTAGCGGCTGGGGATGAGTAAACTAAGGATGAGATGTCCTTTCTTCGTAGAAAGCCATGGAGGGATATTGTAGTTGACAAGGACTATAGGCCACACACTGTAAGAAGTTGAGCGCAGACCAAATGGGTTCACGCCATCCATTGCAAGACCGAGCCGAAGATTCCTTGGCTCTCGAGCAAAGCGTGGGAAGGTAGAGTCAATGTAGCCCCATGCGCGTGAATCCGCTGATATTCATTCAACTCCATCCGTGGACCTATTCTGTGCATGCCACACTGTCAAGCTCGCCATGCCGGACATACAAAACATGTGGTTTATGCGGAGAATAAGCAGAAAGTGTATGAGAAATTTCTAAGGGATGGTTTGCCCTTACAAGTCCTATTGATATCTGTGAGCACCACATTTTGGGTATGTCTCCATAGTCTCATATTCTCCTCGAAACAGTATGCAATCGTTGATACATGCATGGATGTTATTGTAGTCCATGCCAAGCTTTCGTAAAACATGTCGTGCATCATCACGAGACTCAGGTATGGTATTTACAGGTGGTAATATATGATATTTTAATAACTTGAAAAAAATCATAAACACCTTGAAAAAGCACAAATGTTTGTAATAATAGCGTCGAAAAAAAAATCAATGAAGCGTATGTACAAGGTACCTGAATAACTCGGTCACACTCGTATCGCTCCACTTGTATTTTGCTTACACACTTAAGAGTGCAAGCAGTGTCTTCAGGCGAGATACTTGGCACCCATCACATAATGGTATGGATGCTTCCTCTCTAAGCGGATCAGAATTCTTGACATCCATGGGAATCAATGCATCGATCATTGCCTCCATCTCAGGCTCCAAGATTGTAGGTAGGTCTGGAAGGTTTTCTGTCTCCTCTAGCATTGACCGTATAGATTGGCCTTGCAAGTGGTGGATTGGCTCCTACACTCCATCCATCGCATGCCCATGTACTCTTCTAATTGGCCGCAAAGGGTGTACTCCTCCTTGGGATGAGACATCACCTCCCTATATAGAAAATTTTCCAGCGAGACCAAATCTTATTATAGATGGTATTCAATTAGCTTGCGAGTACAATGCATGATTGATATTAACTTTTCTTATTGTTTGCTGAAAATCCGCAATCGCCTGATCAATGATCTCAGATTGAAACTCACCAAATTATTGTACGTGTTCTATACACAATCAGTGTTTTTCTCTAATTGCTAGCTTGCATTGAGAGCAAGGACATGGGACACGCTGATTAAGATACGCCTCGTGATCTTGAACAACAGAACCTTCTTCGTTTTCCATTTTTTCTACGTTACAACAAACAATTTGTTTTTGTTATCATTCTTTTTTTTCTTAGATTGTTATCCTCTCCTTCCATCTCTCTCTTTTTCTACGACTATGACCACGACTACGACCACAACCACGACCACGACCACGACCATAACCACGACTATGACCACAACTACGACTACGACCACGGCTACGTAGTACCTAGCATATAGTACCTAGTACCTAGTATCTAGTACCTAGCATATAGTATCATCTCTCCTCTCCCTCTGTCATTTTCCTTTCTCTCTTTCTGCCCCTCTCTCATTTCCTCTCCCTCCCTCACCCTAACCCTCTCTTTCTCTCTTTCCCTATTAGGTTTAATGATTTTTTCTCTTTTTCTCTCTCCTCTCTCTCATTCCTTTTTCTCTCTCCTCTCCCTCTCTCATTTTCCTTTCTCTCCCTCTCTCATTTCATGTCCTTCCCTCACCCTGACCATCTCTTTCCCTCTTTCTCTATTAGATTTAATGATTTTTTTCTCTTTTTCTCTCCCCTCTTCCTCTCTCATTTTTTTTCTCTCTCCTCTCCCTCTCTCATTTCCATTTCTTTCTTTCTCTCCCTCTCTCATTTCCTCTTCCTCCCTCACCCTGACCCTCTCTTTCTCTCTTTTCCCATTAGGTTTAATGATCTTTCTCTCTTTTTCTCTCTCCTCTCTCTCTCATTTCTTTTTCTCTCTCCTCTCCCTCTCTCATTTCCTTTTCTCTCTTCCTCTCCCTCTCTCATTTCCTCTCCCTCCCTTGCCCTAACCCTCACCCACACCCTCTCTTTCTCTCTTTTCCTATTATGTTTAACATCTTATCTCTTTTTCTCTCTCCTCTCATTCTCTCTTTTTTTCTCTCTCCTCTCCCCCTCTCATTTCGTTTTGCTCTCTTCCTCTTCTTTTCTCATTTCTTCTCCCTCCCTCTCCCTCTCTCATTTCCCTATTATGTTTTCATCTCCCCCCCCCTCTCCCTCTCCCTCTCTCACTCTCATTTTCCTATTATGTTTAATGTCTCCCTCCCTCTCTCTCTCCCTCTCCCTCTCTCATTTCCGTATTATGTTTAATGTCTCCCTCTCCCTCTCTCATTTCCTCCCCCTCTCTTTCTCTCTCTCTCCCTCTCTCTTCCTTTCCCATTTCCTCCCCCTCTCCCTCTCCCTCTCTTTCTCTCTCTCTTCCTCTTCCCTCTCTCATTTCCTCCCCCTCCCTCTCCCATTTCCTCCCTCTCCCTCTTTAATTTCCCTCTCTTTCTATCTCTCCCTCTCCCTCTCCCTCTCCCTCATTTTCTCTCCCTCTCTTATTATACACAAAGTATACAAAAAATAAATAAGAGAGAGAGAGAATACACTCTCCCTCCCACTCGTTCTCTCATTTCATCCCCCTCCCTCTTCCATTTCCTTCCTCTCCCTCTCTTTCCCTCTCTTTCTCTCTCTTTCCCTCCCTCCCCCTCCCCCTCCCTCTCCCATTTCCTCCCTCTCCCTCTCCCTCTCTTTCTCTCTCATTTCCTCTCCCTCTCTCAATACACAAATCATATAAGCAAAAGTAAAAGAGAGAGAGAGTGCACTCTCCCTCTCTCATTTCCTCCCTATCCCTCTCCCTCTCCCTCTGTTTCTCTCCCTCCCTCTCCCTCTCCCTCTCTTTCTCTCTCATTTCCTCTCTCTCTCTCAATATACACAAAGTAAACCCTAAACAAGCAAAAGAGAGAGAGAATGGACTCACCGTAAAGATTTGGCGAGGCAACTCCTCTTCGCGACGATGGCTCCTCCTCTCCTTCGGCAAAACGGTTGCTCTCTCTCTCGCTCTCCCTCTCGAAATGTCTCATGAATGCGTGAAATGAAACGCCCTCAGGTTTCGGCCCTCTTGTTTTTCCCTGTGGGGCATCGCTATTTGCGTCGCAAATAGCGACACTGCTATTCTTGTGTTGCTACTCGCCATTGCTATACTTGCGTTTCCTTGTAGTGCCAATACATTTGTGAAGCAAGACTTTTCTTATCATAGATATCATGAATCTTCTCCCATAACTATCATGCAATCTACCATTGAGATATAAGATTATAGAAAACCTACTTAGAGAGTCATAAAATAATCATAGATTTACATAACTCGTCTAATTCAACCCAATCCTCTGTATCAAAGTGTTAAAGCTTAACACCCTCATGTCTCAATGCCTTAATCTACAATTTTTGCACTAGAATCTACCAAATTTGTGTCATGCAATAGCTATAATTTGTACCATCCAACTTGGTAATGTTGAAGATAGCATTGTTATTCGACCCACTAGCCATAATGCAATGAATAAAAGCATAGTCCAAGACAAACAAGTTGTTGTAAATGGTAACAAAACAACAAGCTAAAATCATGGCCAAAATAGTGTTTGATAGTAAAGGAAAATTTGCAAAGAGTAGGGCTATCCACTAACTATCAAAGAATAATGGTCAAGTCAAAGCATCTACACTCAAAAATGATGCATAAACCTACATTTATAGCAAGCTAAAAATAATGACAGTAGTAAATCCAAAGCCAAGTGTGAAAAGTCAACTGATAGAATCCAATACATAAGTGCCACATATATCTTATAAGAAGTGGGTTATGAACAAACTACTAGCAATCACTGAGAATGCAACCAGTATCGGAAACTACCAAACTCAATGTGTCATATTGGGATACATCCAATAGGTATAATTAACATGCATATTAGGTCTCAAGATAAAGAAAGAGAACTACTAGATATACAACTGATTGAGCAAGTGTAAAGAAGCTCAATACATAGCCAAGCAAGATGAATACATCATTGAAATTAACCTAACAAAGATATGTACCGGCTCAAAGTACGAATCAAATCAACCCACTAGGCAACAACTACATCCAAAGAGCATCCGAAGAGCATAGACATAACTCAACTGAGTCCCAATGGACTCATTGAAGTAAGATCAACTACATAAATCCAAAGCTCTACTTAAATGCAAAATAGCTAAGTAGCTCAAGTGACTCCCATGGAACAAAACTAAATGCCAAATAAGCAATGAAAGCTTAGAACATCAAGTACATGGCCATCCGAGATCTCAAATACATCAAGTGTAGAGCCAAGAGCATAAAGCCAAATAGAATCTTCAAGCTTGTAAGTGAATGATCACTATAGAAACTAATTAAATCTCCAAGACATGTAACCAAGCTTAAATATGAAACTCAAGGCATTCCATAAGCATATTTGAGTGCATAACATCAATTTCATACATCCACTAAAGTACCCAAATATCAGCAAATGGCAATAGGCATAGACTTTCATAATCAAATAGCTTGCTTTGACAGTATATACTAAGTATATTCTATACAATAGTTAGCACAGGTCTATCTTGAACATAAAAAGAACATTTATGTCCTCAATGCAATGAATAATAGGTCTTTCCTACAACAGAGCGAATAGCATGTCTATTCTGCATAGAGTAAATAGTGCTTTGTCTTACAGCAGAGTAAATAGCAAACAACTCTATCCTGCATAGAGTAAACAATATGTATACTGTATATTATAGCAAATGACAGAGGTGTAGGTAGTCAAATCAATACCTAAAGCCAAAGATCCAATACAGGGAGTGTCCGATATGAGTGCCAAGGTAGCCAATGGTGTTGGAGAGGTCAAGAAGAGATCAACTTGATAAAAAATGGGGCCATTAGTAGCAACAAGCACAAATCATGTTCCTCCTACTGCTAGGATATTGCTGTTGTAGCTGGAGTAAATGTGGTGCAAGAAATCTCAAGGGGAGCTTAATGAAAAACATGCAGAAGGTGTGATCAAACGAGAAGAAAAAGAGAATGAAATGCATATCTTGCAAGCCAAAGCCATGGCTACTATGAATGAATGGACTATAAATATTCAAACTAGGATGAGCAATAGTGCGTGAAGCTCCTCAATCTGAGCTCTGATACCACTTGAAAGGAGAAGCTTGAGTGAGAGCATGAGCAAACAAAAGCAATGAATGAGTGAGCCATGGTGGATGAAGTAACCCCCCAACACTAGTGGCATCCCACTTGGGAAGAACAAGAACTCTCAAATAATCACAAAAGCAATCCCATCTAGGAGAAAATCTCACGTAAACTTCCCAAAACTTTTTATAAAAGTGTCGTACTTCCCATTTACATAGCATTGATCCAAAAAGTGAAAGTTTGAAGTAAGTTGAAAGAAAATGGTTTTCTAGTCAAGGTTTAGCTACAAGATATAGTAGTCTTTTTTATGACTATTACTAAGCAAAGAAAGGCACTCTAGACTTCTCTACATGATTTGACATATGTAGCCCCTATATCTCTAAGAGTGCTTGCAACTGTCTGTAGTGTCAACATTTTTAAACATTCCAAACTTAATCCCTTGTGTGACAAACTAGTTTCCATGGAAGACCTACACATTACAAGTTGATTGGGACAAATCAATATGATGATTGATGTCACTAGATACGTCTTATACCTTACATAT
Source organism: Lygodium microphyllum (assembly GCF_053477565.2). Taxonomy (NCBI): domain Eukaryota; kingdom Viridiplantae; phylum Streptophyta; class Polypodiopsida; order Schizaeales; family Lygodiaceae; genus Lygodium; species Lygodium microphyllum. Next base: position 181,120,353 of record NC_141135.1, read on the forward strand.
GATAAATAACTTCTTGATGTCCATGCTTCATTACACATTACAAGTCAATTGGGACAAAGTAATATGATGATTGATGTCACTAGATATGTCTTCTACCTTATCTATGATCCATAACTTCTTGATGGCCATGCTTCATTGCAATACAATCTTGATTTTTATGAATGGTTTATTCCAAGGATGAGAAACATAGGACCTCATCTTTCGCCTTTTTTTAATATCCCATTGAATGAATATTTATTATATGATGTGAAGTATAGTGATGTACATAAACCTTCAATTAACAAGGATATAGTAGTAGAAAGTATTAGAGTTGAGACTCTAGACCCTACAATTGAAGCTACTAATGTCCCCACTATCTCAACCCACTAGTTAGACCCAATTGAGTCAACTAAATCCTCGAACCCTTCAGAGATAGCTTTATAGACTCATCTCAAAACTATCCCTACTAGATCTGATCCTCCTTCTAGCCTCCAACCTTTGATGTTATGTCAACCACTAAGTAGTATGGTTACTCATTTAGTAAAAAAATACAATTCCTCTCTCAAGTAGAATGGCTATTCTGATTTGATGACATATTCACCACTTATGCTAAGCTTTTTGCCATGATTCATTTCGGAATTACTTAAGAATGAGATGATTCAAGTTGCACCCAAATGGCATCCCATTTGGGAATAGAGTGAACACCTCTACTAAAAAAGTCTCTTGGTTGAAGATGAATATGCTAAGACTCTCCCTGAGAAACAATTGTAGTTATGTTGACTTATTCCTTCTTATGCTTTTATTATCAAAACCACCAATTAGTCAGTATTTGATGAGCTTAAGAAAAATTGCCATTCCTCGAGTTCATTCTTGTAGAAGTGGTTTTCTCATTGACTTTAGGTCACTTGTTATGGCAATTGTTTTATGACATTGGCTAAGCAATGATGTGTAATCAATATACTTCAATTTTCCCAAGTTACTATGAGACAATTTCATTATCCTCAATCCTCCTATCTTAGAATTTGGACATGCTACCATAACTACAATATCATCCATTGACTGATAAGATTCTGATTGAAGAGAAATAACATATAGCCAATCACTTTGTAGGACTTTCCTTCCTTGACGATTTGATTGCTAATCTTTGTGTATTGGCAATGCCTCATACAAAGTTGAAACCCCATATTGCTATATATCATCTGAAAGTTGTGAAGAGTAGGTTCTAAATATGCAATCTCCAACAAGTTTGGAGTTCATTTGCAAAAAAATTATCGTGCTCCTATTTTTTAAGGGAATATTTTGGCCAAACTCCCTTAGAGGGCATTTTCGAGACCTCAAAATTTCCCTAATTTTCAAATCAAGTATTTGAATAATAGAATATCTTCTAGGGGAAAATACGTTAGTCATAAGAGCAAAAATCCCATTGAAACCAACTAAATAATAAAACATCTTCTAAGGAAAAACCATCCTCACCACAAAAGCACAACTCCCATTGAAACTAATTGAATGCTAAAGGGGTCCAAGTTCCAACCCTACCTCTTCCAAGATTATTATTATTTTGCATAAGGTTGCATTTTGTTTGAAACATTTTAAGAGGACCATCTAGTAAATTCCTCATCAAAATATAATTTGCCATGAAAACAATCTTGTTGTGGTATAATCAAGTATATGTTTCAAAGAAGAGATGAGGAGAAGATAGCATAACACTAGCTAGAGAGAAGAGAATCTAATGTGAAGATTAATATTTTGCAAGTTTGACACCACAGCTTGATGCATTTTGTATGTCATACGAGGTCCTTTTCACATGATTGATTGCTACCATTTTCCTGTACATGAAGAGAAGCACACAAGCTAGGAGGTTCAAAAAGAAATACCAAATAATAGGAGTCACAAGATTAGACAATTGAACACAAGGTTGGTTATGATAGACTCCTTGCTATAGTATTTTAGTCATATCATAATATGTGAGGCTACAAAATGGTGGGAAAACAAAATCATAGGAATTTTGAAATCCCCTTCGCCATCCAAGCTCAAGTATCTTTAATGGAATTGATAAGTGCCACCCTCCCTATCATAACTTTGTTAGTAGCATTGTCATGCAATTTTATGCCCATACTATGAAGATAGATGAGATCTCATAACTTCATGCATTCATGTATCTATACATATGACATGACATGACAAGTTGTAGGAACTTTGGACTCACTAAAGAGTTCTATTCATTGGTTTAGTCACAAGCAATGATGTTGGACTCAAGAGAAGAAGGAAAGTTAAGTCAATGACCAAGAGATTTTATGGATGTGACTTTGTATAGGGGAATAAGTGAGGACTTATGGGACTATTGCGGACAGGTAAAGTGGAGGAAAGTGAGGAGCAAAGGGCATCATTCAACATGAGGAAATTACATGTAAATGTTGTGGAGGCCTACATCAAATGTGGGGAAGCAAGCAAGACTAAACTCATGCAAAGGATAGCTTTGGGAAAGAAAGAATAGGGTTGAATACTCCTAGACCTTGAAGGTATTGATTGGGGTAGAAAAGAAGAAATAGAGTTGAACACTCCTAAACCTTTAGGGTGTTGATTGGACTAGAAAAGAAGTGATTTTCTAGCTCTCATGAGCTATAAGAAATAGGGTAAAATAAGTTTTCAATCTAAATATTAGTGTCATAAATTTTCAATACCAATGTAAAAATTAAGGGAAAATTTTAGCTCAAATGCTTTTTTTATGAGGTTTTCTTGGTCATCAAGCTAAAAATTGAGGCTTCACAACTCAAAATATAGCCCATATATACAAAAATGTACATATTTTGGTCTAAATTCAACCCAAAATTAGCTAAAAATAGGGTTTTCTCATAACATTCGGCCAATTTTCTAAACTCTTCCACCATTGATTAGGCAAACATTTTTCCATCTACCTACAAACTAAATATCATGGGGGTCCCTTATTTTTACCATGTTCAACACAAATCTTTGATCTAAGGGTTCAACACTTGTTACATATACTTGTCTACAATAGGTAGATTCTTGAAGTATAGGTAAGGGTTATGTAAGAGAGGGGGATTTAATAATGGGAAAATACTAGCTACATTGGCTGGTATATAAGGTGTTAGGGACTTGTTTTTTCACCAGCAGATTATAATACAAGTCTCCTTTCATCTTTATCTCCTTCTCCAAGCTCTCATGGCTTTTTTCTCTCTCTTTCTGTCTTTCTCTCTCTTTTCTAGCCTTTCTCTCTCCTCGTCACTCTCTTTCTCTCTCTTCCTACAGTCTTTCTCTCTCTTTTGCACACTCTCTCTCCTCTCCTTCTCTCTCTCCTGCCTCCTTCATTACAAGTGGTATCAAAGCTCTAGTTCTGATCCATTTAGTTACTTTACATGCTCACTTACCATCCTTTTCAGTTTTAAAATCCAAGAAGCTTCAAGTACACAGTGACAAGCACAAAAATGGAGGAGCACTGAAGAGCCACAGGTCATGGACCAAGAGGACAGCAGTTAGAAGCATTAATGGAGTCCTTGGACCAAGATTGGAGGCTGGAACACCACATTTAGCAGGTCGTCGGTCATTCTGGGCCAAATTTGAAGGTAAAATTTTAGAAACAGTGGTCACAAGAAGTAGGGAAGAGTTAGTCTTGGTTACTTTTCATATGCAGTCTTCTCTCTCCTCATTCTCAAGCTCCTACCAAGCTCCCATGGAGGAGAAACACCTGGATCTTCTCAACCTCAGCCCCAGTGATCTTCATCACTCTTCCAGAGCCTCACAAGGATCACAGCCATCAATTCAAGCTGTCAAGGGACTGGTTTGACCCTCCCTTTCTCTCTAGGAAGCAGCTCGTCAATTTCGGTGCAAATTTTGGGCAGAATTTTGAGCAAAACCAGCAACATACCATGCCTCTCCTTCATCCTGGCCTTCTTCCTCATCATCTGGCAGTTGATTCTTGCAAGATTGAAGTTCCATTTTCATCTCTTGAATATCCTTCAGCCTCTAAAACCCTAATAGGTGTAGGCCATGGACAGCCATGGATTCTCCTTCAGCAATCACCGATTCTTGAGGAATTTTTCCTTCCTTGGTCCCAGGAACTTGTACCTACAGGAATCCTTGAAGAAGCAAGCATCAAGAGGCTCGTACTTGAAGATGGAGGCAAGATTGCAAGCTGGACATTTGGGACAGCCATAGCCTTAGACCATGACCTTCAATTTCTTCAAGTTCTCTTCAAGATTTGGTCCCGAGGCTTCAAGTTTGGACTCCTTGTCATCAATGGAGCTTGTTTACTCAATGGGAAGAGCTTTGGAGCATGGGAAGGCATTATGGGGTGAGATTTTGGGGCATTTTTCTTCTATGATCTTCAAGGCATGCTGAGAACTACTGAAGTTCAACCTTTCATTCCCCCATTGACGAATCAAGCTTGAAGACTCAATTCTTGGCTGAAGTTGTCATCATGGAGCTAATGGGAGCATTGGAGACCAATCATGGGGACATTGGCCATTGATTCTTAGCCTATCTTCACCAATGAAAGAGGTAATTTAATCCTCTTGCTAAGCCTAAAAATCCTATTGTTGGAAGAGATTCAAGTAGTCAATCATACATTTTCTTCAAGATTTCAATGCTTACATGCTGCCAATTTAATTTTAATCCTCTTTTAGGCTTCCTTGCATTTAGAATGATCCATTCTATGCTGAAAATTCTCACTAGTATTTACTGATTGTCTCACCCTGACCTCTTGACTTGTGATGATTGCTTGAGAAAATATTAATCTCTGAAATCCATTGTAAATGAGGTGAGTTAGCAGTGAGTCACTGCTCGGTAAGCCCTCTCCTTATTCCCAACTCAATTCCATACACTTCATGAAAAGAATTACTTCCAAGCCACCATGCATAGCATGGTGATTGCTTAATTAATAAATGTCTACTTTGTATACTCCGAGTGAGGAAAAAGCCCGATGCTAGGCGATGTGGCAAGACAAAAGAGGGGTGACCCCCGTTGCCATCAAAGACCCTGAAGGGGTTCACAACCCGGCCTGGGGGGACTTTGCCCACCTCCCGGTGATCCAGAGCCCAAAGTTGCTTGCAGGTGCAGGTACCCACTTGAAGAACTGGGATATTGACTTGGCACTGATGTATGGATGTATTACCGGCTGCAAATGTATGGAAATTTTGTTGAGGATGTATTTGGAGATATGAGAATACATATGCAATCAATGGCAATGAATGCAATGCTTGGGATGTATGAGAGATGCCTATGCATGGGAATATTATGCTAAGAGATGCTTATGACATGGTCAATTCTGGAATAAGGCTATAAGCAGTGAATTTGGATGACTGGGCAATGCATTATTCCACATTAGATGACCCTTCAATCATACATTGACAAGATGATTATTTGGTTTGGTTTATTTGTTTTATGTGTTTGGTTTTTTTGTTTTTTTTTTAAATTTAAATTTGTTATTATTTGTGGTTGGTATTTGTTGTGGTATTTGTTTGGTTATTTTTTAAATTAATAATAATACTAATAATAATGAAATCAAGATATATAACATATGGATATGTGATAAACGAAAAAAATGAAAATTCAGCCATGGAGAAAATATCCACAATTTAGATTAATAAAATTAGGGTTTTTTTTATTTTTTAAAAAGAATATTTGGTCCTTGTATGAAAATATTTTAAAGTGAGAAAATAATGAAAAAAGATCAGGGGGTGGGTAGAATTTTTTTGAATTTTTTGTAATTTTTACTAATTTTAAATGAATTTTATCCATGTTTTAGGTAATTGTGAATGAATTATCAAATTGTTATTTTTTTGGAAATTTTTTTGGTTTAAATTTTCTCTTTACAAATTTTTCAAAAAATTGTAGCAATACGGTCAAATGTTTAGAATTTTTTTTGTCATTTTTTGAATGTAAATGAAAATTTTAAATTAACTAAATCAATTAAATGATGTAAATCAGGTTAGTTGGGTAAGTAAGGTCAAATCAAGTCAACTAAGTCAAGGTAGTCTAGATAAGTCAAGTAAGTCAGGGTAAGTCAAGTCTGGGTTAGTTAGGTTAGTCAGGGTTGATTAGGTTAGTCTGAGTTAGTCTAGGGTTAGTTAAGTCAATTAGGTTAGTCTAGGGTCAGTTAGGTCAAGTTAAGTTAGTCTAGGTAAGTATTAACTAACCTAGGTGAGACTAACTAACCTAGGGTTAGGTAGTGGGGGGGGGGGGAACTAACGTGAGTTAGGTTAGTCAAACTGACTACAGTAAGGTTAGTGGAAACCTAACACTAGTTAGGTTAGTGGAATCCTAACCCTAGTTAGGTTAGGTTAACTCTAATGGGGTTAGGGTAACTAAAGGGGGTTTAGTTAGGTTAGTTTTTAACTTGAGTTAAGTTAGAGGTTAACTGAAGTTAAGTTAGTGGTTAACCTAGCCTAGGTTAGTTTTAACTTAACTTAGGTTAGTGGCTAACTTAACTTAGGTTAGGATTAACTTAGGTTAGTTTTAACTTAACTGAGGGTAGTGGCTAACCTGGGTGTGGTTAGAGGAGGAGGTGGTGGAGGTGGTGGGGGAGGAGGAGGGGGAGGAGGAGGAGGAGTAGGGGGAGGTGGTGGGCGAGGAGGAGGGGGAGGAGGAGGAGGAGAGGCGCAGGCAGGGCGGCACACGACGTCGGCGGCCGGGGGTTGGAGGCAGCGGCGAATCAGAATCCGCCAGGAGGAGGTGTTGGAGGAGAGGAAGGAGGAGGCTCAAACAGGTGACGAGCAGGAGGCAAGGAGGCATGGGGACGACGGGGAGGCGAACGGCGCTGGGAGCGCCGCAAAGCGCAAGCCCCATGCTCTAAAAAGCACGTCATTGGAGGTGGCGCGAGCGACTGAGAGGGAGAGGAGGTGGAGCGGGCTCATGGAGGACGACTAGGTGGCCGGCGGCTGTGGAAGAGGCCGCTTCGGCACTGCGGTGAGCATGAGGTAGAGACAGCGGTGGGAGGAGTTGACGCTGGAGGGAGGAGAGAGCCACAGACAGGTGGTCGACAAGAGCGCCGAGGAGGGAAGAAGGAGGAGAAGAAAGAGATGGAAGGAGAAGAAGAAGGAGAGGGAGGAAGAAAGAAGAAAGAAGAAGGAGAGGAAGGGGAGGAGGAGACAGGAAGGAAGAGGAGGAGGAGGAGGGAGGAGAACCGAATCGCAACGGCAACCTGCAGTTTTTTCTTTTTTTTTCCGCTTTTTTGCTTTTCTTGTTTTTTTCTTTTTCTGTTTCTGGTCTTTGGTATGTTCATGTGTGATGTTAGTGTGTGTGTGTGTTTTTTTTTTCCTTCTTTTTTTCTTAGTTTTTTTAAAAATTTATTTTTTTAAATTCAAAATTGTGTGTATAGATTTTTTTTCTCTTTTTATATTAAATAATAGAAAAAAGAAAAATAAAAGAAATAATAAAAGAAAAGAACACATCCCGGCCCGTCTGCATGCGCGGGCAGGGGTAAAAAAATTTGCAGTGACGGGGTCAAACAAGCAGGGACGGGGATGTGTGAGCCATGGACACCACGAGGCATCCCGAGGCACATAAAACCAAAAACAGCTGTGTTCACGCGCGAGTCAAGAAACACGGTTAACGGGAAAAATAAAGACAAATTAATAAAAGCCAAACCGTTTGTCGGATCAAAAATCTGTATAAAGGAAAAATGGGCCAGGAGATGAGGGAAAAATGTTGGAAACATGCAACATCGGGTCCGGGGCAAAATCAGGGTGTTCACATGGGAAAAACAAAAAAAAAGAAACCTAAAAACACATAGGGGCATTAATATCAGAAAATCTGCGCATCGAAATGAAGTACGGAAGGAAGGAAAAGTGTGCAGAACAATGTGTTCGACAACCCTATCATGAGAAAACACAGTTCTGATCAAGATAGGACGCGTTCGCATGGGAAAAACCCCAAAAATGGGCTCGAAAATAGACTCGAAAATTAATATGGAAAAAACTGTGCGTCAAAATAGCAGACGATAAAAAGGAAAAACGTCCAAAAAAAAAAGGAATTCATACGATTGGCACATCAAAACTCAATGTGGGGAAAATTAGGAAGGGTTCACATGGAAAAAATACGAAAAATGCATTAAAAAACGCTCGAAAAAATTAATAATTAAAAATCCGGCAGTTGGAAGAGGGGGGAGGAAAAAGAAAAAAGTGGAGAAAAGGCTGGCAGGACATGGTTGTCAAATAAAACTGGAATTTTGGTAAAAACAGAGCAGGCTCACATGGAAAAATGTAAAAAATAGGCACAAAAAGGGTCCGAAAACCCGCAAAAATTAATAACGGATGAATCGTGCATCGAAAGGGCATGGAGTAAGAAGGAAAATTTTGAGGGGGAAGGAGTAGGACAGACCTGACTCATCAGATCAGGGTTCCGAAGCAATAAAGATGCGTTCACATGGAAAACTATCCAATTTACGAGAATTGCTTCAAAAATAATAAACTTGAGAATCGTCTATTGGAACAAGGGTTGCTAAAAAGAAAAATAGGCAGTTCGAAGGGACAAACAGGGCTATAAGGTTGGATTGAGCTTTCGATAACCGTATGATCTGTTCGTATGAAAGAAGCACAAAACCTAGAATAAGGGCAAATAGTCAAGGAACAACCCCTAGGACAGGGTGAAATAGAACGTAAGGGTGGGGAAGGGACCCATTAGGGTAACATGAAATCATTACATAGATGCATGATAAGAACAGGATGTATGCATGGGGGTATGCAACATAGACGCGCAGGGATGCGTCCCCACACTTAAGACCTTAGCAGGAAGGTTAAACCAAACTTCACGGACTTGGTACCTCACATCAGACCAACCACAAATGTCCCCATACTTAAGACATAACTAGTACTAAGAAACAGAAGGTGTAGGGTAGGAAAAACTTGGCCCATATTATCGAGAAGAAATGTCGACTATCGAGGTTGCATCTAGTGTCATCATCGATGAATATTGCACTCAACTCACGATCACTCAAATGGATTGAAAGAGCAGGCACTTGCCCCATTACTAATATCACTCGAGGAAATCAAGATGAAACCCATAGCTCACACCCGATTTAGCAATCGACAAAGGAATAGTGTAGAGGGAGTGTGCCATGGTGCACAATTGATGGTGCATCAGTGCATTCACTGATTCAACCCATCTGGCATAGGTGCAAGGAGAAAGGCTAGGGAGCCTTGTAGTGCAGTGTATAGAATAAAGTGATGTGTCCTGTGCTGATGGCAGAGACCCATCCCATGGGTGCATAGGGAAACAGAAATGTACTTGACTCCAATGGTCGCAACGTCCCTCAATCCTCACCTCTCTGTAATTGATTGAAGAAACTCCAGTCACACTCAGTCCACCCTTTGTCTCGCGCTCCATTGAAAGATACAGAGGGCAGTCCTTTCCTGAAACCCATTTATGTAATTCTCACAGTCACCTGTGCAGAGATTGTATGCCTTGTGCGCATTTGATAGTGCAACTATGCATCTCACCCTGTGCCGACATATAGTGCAAGAAGGAAGGCCATGGAGCCTTATAGTGCAGTGCACAGAAACAGATCGTGCATTGTGCATTGAGAGGTCCATCCCGTGCATGCAACACTTTGTTCACACATCTCACCTCTCATTCGATTTGAAGGGAAAGACTGGTCACTCACCCCACCCTCTGTCTCACGCTCTGTTGACAGATACAGAGGGCAGCCCATACTCACATCCCCATCCTGTTAGGATGAAAGCTCGCATTACTCAAGGGGTTGGTGATGAAGATCATGTCAGCTGTTGTTATTGTGAGGATCTTGAAGACGAGGCATACCTAGGGAGGCAGCCAACAAGTCCCGTACTTCAATGACTTGTAAGAAGAGTCGTCTGTTAAGAAGGGCAGACAAATTGATATTGCCAAGACAACGCACCAAGGGAGGTGGGCTTCAAATTACTTGCTGAAGAGGTTCTGCTGGAGAGTCAGCTATCCTGAACTGCAGGGTGTTACCACCTTTTCCATAGTCAGCTTCTCGCCCAAGGATGTTTCCACCTTTTCTTGGAACGAGGTATGACAGGGAATTTCTTCCTTTTCTCCCATAACAGTTTTGTTTGTTTTTTTTTCTTATCTTTTTCTTTCTTTTCTTTTCTCTTTTTTTTCTTTTTTTATTTTTCTTTTGTTTTTTTTCATTAAGAAAGAGAATGGTAGAAATATCATATGTCACGACCAACCTCGCCACCGTTATTGGATCAGATGAGAAGAGAACAATGTTAGGTTGAGATGTTTCTGCGAGGGGGTAGTAGAACGAGAGTGCCTCATGAGGAGAATCATAAGGGCTATCAGAAGCACAACAAGAAGGACAGTGCGACGCCTAAAAGGAAAGGGGTAGGTTGACTATGATTGTCAAGATCCCCAGGGAGGGAAATACTTTTTCAGGCGATAGCCATTGATGAAGAAAGGATTATCAGAGGCATCAACGGTCTGCACCTGAACAAAGTCGTTTAGATTTACAGCAAGTACCTTGTACGGGACCATCCACTGTTGTTGAAGCTTACCAGGAAACTTGCCAAATCTCGAATCATAGGCTAGGACAAGATCACCTTCTTTAGGAGCACTAGAAGAAATAGTAGGCGCGGCCGAGGCAAATTGTTCTTTTAATTTTCCCACCAATTTTGCTTTAACTGACTCCAGTGTCAAATCCGTTATGCCTTTGATTATGTCATGAAGAGAGGAAGGAACCAAAGGAGCATATGATTTTGGAGTAGAAGGAGCCGGCATCGGTCTTGGAACAGGAGGAACAGGAGGCATTGGCATAGGCCAAGTAACTGGCTGAGGAAGAGAAGAAATGACAGGGGTAGAAGAAGACATAGAAGCAGAAGACGGCATCAGTGTCATGGATCCATTCTGTAGGTGGGTCTTCCATATCTGCCTCTTGGTCAAAGTTGAGACCACATCCTGGGCATCTTGCCAATCTGTTTTAAGACCCATAGGCTTCGTGCAATCCTCAAGAATCTCTCCTAATTCTTCCTAAAGAGTAGATCTGCAGCTTGCAAGAAAAGCTCAACTTTCTCAATATTCAATGCTCTTTATTCAATGGCATCAAGCTGACTATACCTCTCTTCAAATTCTCGTATCAATTCTGAAGCAGCTAGACCTTGTTTGGCATATTGACCCACTCTCGGAATGACTGTCGTGTAGCCATCCCAAAGTCCTCAAGAAAATACTCCTCTTTCAGGACCTTCTTAAAATCTTACCAATGCAAATTTTGAAGGAAAAGATCAGTCACCTTTACCCTCAAGGCGGGTGTGACAAAGCGAAGAAAATTATTACTCATAAGTCCTGTCGGTACTCCAAAAAATCCCATCTTAATCTCATACATCTTCAAAAAATCCGATACATTATGGCCATCAAATAGCTTCTTTTCATTTTCAACTGCTTCAATCGCCTTAGTCGCGCTGATTGCATTCTCTTGCTCTGAATATAGTTGCCTTTGTTGAGACAACTGTTGTTGATGTAACTGCTCTGCTGCTGCTGCATATACAATTGTGTCTGCTGATTTTGAAGCTGCATATACATAGACATATTCTACAAAATCTGCTTTAAATCATCCGTAGAAGTACTTGAAGCAGAAGTCAATGATGGAGTTGAAGTAGAGGACAAAGCAGGAATCGTAGAAGGGGCTGAAATTGATGCTGAAGTATCTCCCATCCTGAAATTTTTTTAAATGCGATGCTTTCACGTCGGGTTCACCAAAGATGTTGAAGGGTTTTCGAAAGAAAAGTCGCGACCACAGAGGTTCTTGAGAAATTCCAAGATAGAAGATCAATCAAGCAAATAAGCAAGATGAGAAAATGATGCCAAGTCTCTATTTTTATTTCTGCCAATAACTGAAGATGAATAGAAAGCCAAATTAGCTTGCAGTGGCAACCTCCACAACACGTTCTCCACTCTCTAAAGTCCCCAGATTAAGCTTGTACAATTGAACCTTGTATTGCATGAAACAGATCAATAGCCAAAGCTTAAGGCAAGCTTTTGATCTCTGTAATAGAATTTCAGGTTGCAGACCTATTATGACTCCAATGATCTGTGAACACACTATCTGACTTTCCTATTGTAGAAGGCATTGTCATTCTATTATAATGAGGCAGCTTCTGGATTTGTAGGGCTTGTAGGATTCGAATTCGTCAGGAGAGACTGAATAGAAGTGAGAATGGTGATTAGTGTAGCCCTACACAGCTTCAATGCATGACAACAGAGTCGTCAGCCGCCGCTGGAGCATTCATAGTGGTTGCCTTCTCATCTGTGATAAATTTTACCCTCCCTGTTTTGGTTTGAATGGGGTTAGTTGAATTTTATCCACAGCCTCATGTAGCAGCTTTTCAGAATTCTGAACCCAATCTAGTACGACAATTCTGTATGTCTAAGCCCTCAGAATAGCAACAGCAACAATAATATCATTATCTGTAATTGCAGCAACCACACACTCATGTAACTCTCCAGAGTTGCCAATGCAAGTGGTGCACCCATAACCTACAATAGTGAAACCTTGCAAATCCAAGTATTTGTCTAGCCCAATGTTTGACCAAACCCAATACTTGAGTTAAAAGCAATGTATAAACAAGCTGTTTATAGAAGACATCCTCTCTGATTCAGAGACTCATAGTTCTAGCCAGAGCGTACACAACTACAAGGGGTGACAATGCCAAATAGTTAGCACGGGTCAATGGATGGACCCTACCCTCAAAATTACGATTTCCAGATAAAACAGCAGCTGATGCATGTTGTCACGATTGCGGCAGCTAACTGGACTAACACTGCAAGACAAACTTCTACTCTGACTCGGACTTTGGGTGAGACTTCTCTTATACCTTGGTGGAGATCTCTTTATCGGACTGCTTCTGTAGTGTCTTGGAGGTGATCTTTCATGATATCTCCTATAAGATCCTTATCTGTTGCGATCAATTGTCCTCCTGTGATATCTGATGGTGGGCTCCCATAGGACTAGGACTGATGCTTCTATTGTAATGCCTATTCTTCTTCTCTGTCTTCTTCAATGGTGGCTAATAATCCTGAGAACAGGATAATATCCTGCAAGAAAGCAACGCTCAATCTATGCCTTCGACAATGTGCAAGTATGAAACTTCATCACGGATGAGGCAATCAAAGCAAGTGTGGAGAAATCTCGGCTCAAAGATGGACTGTATCAACTCTTTGCCACTCTGATTAGTGTGTCCAATAGCAGCCACAAGAAAACAGAAACTCTTCTTTTCCCCATACGCCCATATAATGACTGCCATCTCTCTTTAATATGGTGTTGGAGCTTTTTCTCCCCGCACAATTTTTCTAGTTTGCTAATTTTGTCAAAGATAAATGCTTTTTCAGGAGTGATTGCTGTAAGGTCGTAAGGTGGGATATTTCTCATTATGGCAGCATTAGCCTATTGCAATGCTTCATCACTTGTCAGCACAGTGCGATTGTCTCCTGCTTTTTCAAATAGCCGACGAATTTGCTCCTTCCCTCTGCATTCCGTAACACAAAATCACGCTCAACAAAGATGCGTTCTTGCATCAATTTCTCCTTCTTGATCCTTTTTACAAATTCTTCACGCTCTTTAATTGCCACTTGTGTTGCTGTTGCTTTTATGGCAGCAATTTCCTTGCGCTTCTCTATCCTTCTTTCATGTGCTAACTTTCGTCTTTCGATCTCTTCATCCTCTGACTCTAACCCTACTTCAGAATCACTCTGTGTTTCAGATCCAGTCTCATAACTCTCCAGATCACTTCTTGAGGAAGCAGATGATGCATGGGTTGGCCTAGGACCTTGCAATTTGCCTAGAAACCCATTGCCATTCAAGATTTCCACCTTTCTTGTACATCATTCATAACATCCAATGATCCTCTGCTTTTAGATGAAAATTTAACATGTTCAAATTGAGAATCATGACTTGCACCATTTTGCAAAATACTGGTTCTCGTGTTATAACCTGTATCCTGCTTAAAACTATCAACATCATGACATGAAAAAAGGTTCTCCAAAAGGTTGAGGTTCCTTCACATTACCAAGCTGATTGAAAACCTTAGTGTCCTTTGACCCATCGTCATGAACTGGATCCGGTATGGGACCTACAAGAGTAGCATTGTCTATCCCTTCAAAGGCTGAACCAGGTGAAGTTTCTCGTAAAACTTGCCACTCTCGTATTTGACCATGCTCTTGCATCTATGACAAGATAGTACCATCTGTATAATCATTTTTAACTCGATTGACGTCGGCAATATTAGGCAACAACTCAGATTCCTTCTTCATTCTGTGCACCCTTCTCACCCCTGTTTATGATAGCAGTTGCTGCCTCCCTAGCTTCATTTAGATGTGCCTTAAGAAGGTTTATAGGATGACAACACTCAAAATTTCTGAAGGTAAAAGCAAACGAAAGAGCTTCTAGACGTTTACAATCATTAATTAGCCTTTCAATCACCTCTGGAGCCTTGGACATCCATATGCTCCTTGGCATCTTTTACAAACCTTATTGTCACAATGGCTTTCATTTGAAATAAATCATGTTGATGTGCTATCTCCTGTTCATCATTATGCTGCCCACCTCCATGGGGTCTGTAGGTGTGCTTTTGGGTGAACATCAAATCATCTATTAAACAGTGAGGTTTGATCTCCAGCCCACACAAAACAAAATGCACACAACGACTAGGTATGCACAAAGTAACAAATGTCACACACACAAACTTTTTGGTAGATTCTATACCTCGGATGCGCAGTAGTACAACAGCGTCCTTTCATGTGACACCTTGTTGAGAGTGGTTTCATTCATACCGTACTATTTTGGGTTCTGTGCACTTGGGGTGATGACAGCTCTCTTGACATTGTGGGCATTGGTGATGTTGGGCTGCAGTTTCCTTCTGGCAGCAGTTTTGTTTTGCAGGATGTACGTCATGTACCTGCTTTGACACATAGTCTCATGTTAGCTGGACAGCTTGATGATTTAGGTTATCATGTATCTTTTGGAGACTCTGCATGGAAGATCACTCGTGGAAGACTTGTGGTTGTGAGAGGTGCCAAGGCTGGCAGCCTCTATCCCTTGATTGTATCCGCTTCTTCCCTTGATCTTTTTTGTCTGTGGGTTCTATCCCACATGTATCTCTTTAGCATGCACGTTTGGGCCATATTTCTTTGAAGGGAATGAAAATGCTTTCTAGTTTGCAGGACTTGCCGCCCCTTGATTATGCATGTTTTGATTCATGTGAGCATTGTCTTTATGGCAGGTAGACTAGATCTACGCATAAGAAGTCTGGTAGGTCACGCATGAGTGAGCCCTTGGCATTGGTACATTCGGATGTCTGTGGGCCCATGCCTTGTCAGTCTATGGGTGGTGCAAAGTATTTTGTTACTTTCATAGATGATTTTTCACGGAAATTTTGGGCTATGCAGACTGAGATAGACTCCTTGCATAAGAATGACACTTGGGATTTAGTTTCCTTGCCTACAGGCAAGAAGGCTTTGCCGTGTAGGTGGGTGTACAAGCTAAAAAGTACCCCTAGACACCCCGAAGCCCGCATACAAGGCTAGATTGGTAGCAAAGGGTTTTAAGCAGGAGCATGGTGTGGACTTTGATGACCACCCTGTGCTTAGCGTTGGCTTTGGTTGCTCAGCTTGACTTGGATTTATACCAGATGGATGTCAAGACGACTTTCTTACATGGGGACTTGCATGATGAGATTTATATGGAGCAGCCTAAGGGCTTTATATAACCTGGCAGGGAGCATCTAGTGTGCAAATTGAAGAAAAGTCTTTATGGCTTGAAGCAGGCACCTAGGGAGTGGTATCATAAGTTTGATGCCTTTATGCAGTCAAGGGCTACAACAAGAGTGCTATGGATCCATGTCTTTATACGAAGAAAGCCCATGATGGTTCTTTATTGATTTTGGTACTCTATGTGGATGATATGTTGATAGCAGGAAAAGCTCATGATGAGCTAGGTGCTCTTAAGGCTCAGCTCAAAAAGAGCTTTGAGATGAAAGATCTGGGACAGGCGGCTCACATACTCGGTATGCACATTAGACGCGACAGGCATCAGGGACTCCTCTACTTGTCAAAGAGGGAGTACATTCATAAAGTCCTTGAGTGCTTCTGCATATAGGACGTAAAGCCTATTGGTTGTCCATTGCCTTCTTATGTGAAGGTATCACAGACTGATTGTCCACAGACAGATGAGCAGAGGGCCGAGATGGCCAAGATTCCCTATGCATCTGCAGTGGGCAGTCTTATGTATGCCATGATTGCCACTCGTCCAGATATTGCATTTGTAGATGGTGTTGTGGCATGCTATATGGCTACACCTAGCAAGAAGCATTGGGATGTCGTGAAGGGTATCATGAGGTACTTGAAGGGCACTGCAGATATGTGCATATGCTATGGCAGCCAGGATATAGGAGTCATGGGGTACATTGACTCTGATTATGTAGGACATACAGATAGTAGGAAGTCCACTTCCGGCTATGTATTCACCTATGCTGGAGGTGTTGTTTCTTGGATGTCCAGGGTGCAGAAATGCACGGCCCTTTCTACTACAAAGGCCGAGTATGTTGCAGCCACCACTGAGGCTTGCAAGGAGTCCATTTGGTTGGATCGTTTGGTTGCTGACCTTGGTATTGATGCTACCCCTACACTGCATTTGGATTCTATGAGTGCTATTCAGTTAGCCAAGAATATGGGGTCTTCCATACGAAGACGAAACACATTGAGTTCAGGTATCACTTCATACGTGGGGTCATTGAGGACAAGTTTGTTGATCTTGTCAAGATCTTGACTGACCAGAATCCTGCAGATCTGCTCATGAAAAGCCTCTCTACAGAGCGCTTTGCCTTCCTCAGGAGGTTGATGGGCATGGGATGAGATGACGTCTTTCCTCACCCTGCTGTACATGTGTACATGTCGTACTATCTTTTCCTTTTTCTTTTCACTCCTCACTAGGGTAGATTCATCTTTAAGTGGGAGGTTGTTGGGGGTAAAGGCGCCTCCGCCTAGCCGCCTGTGTATTACTACACTGACAGTCACCGTCGTTGCACACTGCAGGTGGTGGGCGCCCATCACCGTCACTTTATTATTTATTCTTTTAGTGACAATTTGAATAAAGGAAGGCCCGGTCACACATTGTGATTGTTGGAGTTCCCATTCTTGGCTCTCTCTTTCATGCTCTTGCTCTCCTGCCATAGCTCTTGAGTGCAAGCTTCGATCCTTCTCACCTTTCATTATGGAGCTATAAAAGAAAAACCCCTCCAAAGCCATCATCAATCTATCTTTCACCCAATCAAAGTACTTTTACCTAGCCTTAATCTTGTCACCCACTATCATCTATTTGGACTACCATCCAAGCTTCATAGTGGAAGCACATTGGTGGATATAGCCATCTTTGTATTAGTTTATTTAGAATAAAAGAAGTTTCTCTTCTTCTCATGTTTGTTGTGTATTCTAAGCTCTTTGGTTAGAATTTGTTCATTGTGCCTTATTATATATATATATATATATACACCTCGATCTACCAAATATTTTGCCACAGGCTTTAGATCACTTCTCACATCTTCATGCTTAGTTCTCTCTCTCATATCTTGATCCACCAAATATTTTGTCATCCAGTTGTCACCTCTGCACATCACATACCTCTCTCTCTCTCTCTCTCTCTCTCTCTCTCTCTCTCTCTCTCTCTCTCTTTCTCTCTTCTTTGTTCTCCATCTGCATCTCAGCTTGAAAGGGTGCTAGATCCCCTTTCCTAAAGGAGGATAAATAGTGCTCTTCACCTACATTGAAATCATTGCACACACACACAAACACACACATATACACATATACATACACTGTCTTTGAGCAGTTGGACTAGTTGCATGGACATGGATTCAAGCAGCTAGAGCAATACATATCCCACAGTTAGAGAGTCATCCAATCATCTTTCTTATATGTCGATAGAGTTTTGTCCTCTCTCTCTCTCTCTCTCTCTCTCTCTCTCTCTCTCTCTCTCTCTCTCATACACACACATAAACATGCTTGGACTATAAGGATATGGTGTTATGTGGACATGCATCCGTAACAACCTAGCATGGCTTTGGTAAAGATTTAAAGTCTTATAAAAAGGGAGTGCTCATGAGGACTCTAGTTCCAAGCCTAAAACTAGGAAGGCTCTCCTGGACATCATAAAATTGAGAAAGAAAGATACTATTCTTAATCGTCAAGATCCTCGTTAAACTCATTTCACAAGATGTGTTGCAATAATTTGGTATTTTGCTGTAGTCCAATTTAACTTTATGTCAAAAACATGGGAATTTTTGCAAACAATTGGTATTTTATTACTATTTTTTAATCTTTAACTCATTAGCTCAATATGTTTTGCCAATGCATCATATTTTGTGCAACACACATTTTTTTGCAATATATTGTATTTTTGCTACCGTCTAATTAATCAATGCAACTAATGGTACATACATAATAAACTCCAAATCAATTGCTATATAGCAAAATGGTTATGAAGTTGTAAAATGTACGTGATTACTAGTTGGATCTAGCAAACCATTTTTCCATCTATTCTATTAGCAAGTATCATTTTCTAATTTGTGAATTAATTAGCAAAATAAGAAATCATACTATATAGGAACTTTTTGTTTTTGCAATTTCAATATATCTAGAAAATAGTACTATTTGATATATAGTAATTGCAATCTATATAGTAAAATAGATTACTTCTATAGTAATTCCATGAAACTAGAAATTTGATGTGTCATGTGATGGGCACAAATCACTCTTGTGCATTCAAAAAATATGTTATATTCAGAATGCAATACATACAATGTAAAATATCTATCATCAATTCAATTCTTCAATCTCTAACTTTAAAAGGATGGAGTATGTTTAAGCACATGGAATATCCCCTTTATTCCTGGACACTCTCCTTTCTTGGAGCAACAATGCTTGAGATTGTCTTATGATGTGTGTGTGTGTGTGTGTGTGTGTGTGTGTGTGTGTGTGTGTGCGCGCGCACGCGCGTGCGTGTGTGTGTGCCGAGAAAATACCATAAAATAATATCGATCACACATTTGCAAATTCACTCAAAGTACTTAGCATCATCTCGATTTTTCTCCTATGAGAACTATAAAATAATCATTCACATGGATGGCCTCCATAGTTACAAATGTTGCTATAAACAATGCATCTTAACCATCAACTTAAGTAATGTAGAGGTATGGATCTCAACATCATAAAATTCTCCACTTAAAACAATATATGACTTGGTTTATATTCCTATATATCTATGTGCACATATCTGGATGAATATTTGTGTGTCTAAGTGTGTATGATACTTTATACTTATCCAAAAGATACCCATAGTGATGGCACTTGGATTCTCATCAATAGAATTTACCAATATTTTTCATAGTAAATATTTAACCTTTGTATGCTCAATAATTGTACAATCTTGATGCCTTTATTGCATAGTTGAGTCCAAACATGACGTACTTATTATCCAACTTCGTCCTCTCCATATGTAGTTGCAACCATGCAATGAAGAAAATGGTATATCATCCATAAAGCAATAGACATAGTGACATTGCTAATTAACCATTTATCTACACTTAGAATGCATACATGCATGCATCCATGCACACACATATACACACTCCCCACACACACTCCCCGCACACACTTCACAAAGATGAAGAAAGATATATGTGTGTGTTTCTACATAACATACAGGTATGCATATATGTGCGTGAACACTCACACATACACATGTATGGAGAGAGAGAGAGAGAGAGAGAGTCATTACTCTACCTTCTCCTTGCCAATTTAAACTCAAAGTTTACCCATAGCACAACAATAATCAGATAAATGGTTAAGATAAACCAATATAGTGCTTACAACATGGATACAATTAATTAGCAATGTCATTATGTCTACTATTTTATGGATGGTAAACCATTTGCTTCATTGCATGGTTTCAACTACATATGGAAAGGGAAAAGTTGGATAATGAGTACATCTTGTCTAGACTTGACTATGCAATAAAGACATCATATTGTGCAATTATTGAGCATACAAAGATTAAGTACTCACAATGAAAAATATTGGTAAATTTTATTGATGACAATCCAAGTGCCATCTGATGCCAGGAGGCATATTCCACGGTGGATTCCGTGAGGTTTTACGGTGGATTCCGTAAACTTAGATGACCGGGGCTCATACGCAAAGAGGATTCTTTGTGCGAGAAGTCGATGGGGACGCCTGTCCTTTTCGAGCGTTTCATTAATTTAGTGTGTACATGGGTGATTCCATAGCGGGTGATTCCGCAAAATGCATATTAAATTAATAAATGTTTATGAGTTTAGAGTGCGCACTCGTAATAAATTAAGGTTAGGATTTATTTCTAACCAGTTGATTTATTTATGTAGCTGAAGACTGCTAGGTATTCACTTTTGTTGGTTTAATTGTGTTATTTTACTAACGATCGTGAATGCTTCAGTTGATATGTAGAGATAGCAGCAGTGGCGGAGGAAAGCATTGGAGTCTAGCGGGTTTTCGACCTTTCGACTATATTTTGATAGGCGCCACGCCTATATTTTTTTATGTCTATAGAGACATTGATTATTTATTATTATTTTGTATGCGCTTATGCGCCTGGATATGTTATTTCTATTTGGACATTGAGATTGGGCGTGCCAGACACTATGGGCACCGTCCATTAGCTTTATTTTCCTATTTTTGGTAGAAAGCAAACTCAAAGAGCTAAAAGCTTGTCATATTTTTGTAATTGGGCTATTTTTGAGCATGAAGATTGGAAATATACATTAAATACATGCTTTGTGAAGCGCTCACACAAGGCATGGGGGAGATTAAACCCAATTTGTCTCTTGTCTCATGTCGTGCTTGCTTTTACATGGGTTTTTGTGCTAAAAAGTAGAGTACTTTGTTCTTGGGGACCTTCCGGGATTCACCACGTGAGCTATCTGCGACCGATCTGCGCACCAGTGGTATCAGAGCGGAGCAGAGATCAAGGGCTTCCAATCGCTACCAATCTCGGGCGAAGGCGGAGCTCCAGGAACAAACGGCCTCTACAGTCAATCTCGTCGCGAACCGTCGATACAGGCAGACTTCTGGCGATCAAGAACCCCTGTTTCCACTATCAGATCGCGAAGGACCAGGCTCTGTCGGTGGAGGACCACTCAAACACCTCCTTCATCAAGTCGTTGCAAACAGAGATAAGATCTTTCATAATCAAGTTTATTATTACCTTAAAGCTTAATCTTAAGCTTAAGAAGCTTATAAAGCTTCATAATCATCAAGTCGACTGGCAAGAGGAGGCCCCGAAAAATCCGCGTGGGCAAAAAACGCCCCCCCCCTTCACGAAAAAACGGCGGCCTGATTCTTCCCCATTACTCCCTCTAAATCTTTAAGTTAAAGCTTAAACCACTAAGCTTCCTTCAAGTCACACAATCCTCTGCAAGTCAGTTAAGGCAAACAAGTCTGTAAACTCCAGGTCTCGCACTCTAGAAGTCAAGTTCAGTAAGTCACTTGGAATCAAGTACTGCAAGTTCTGCAAGTCGGCCTAAGTCCAGCAAGTCAACAACTCTGCAAGTCTGCTAAGTCTGCAACTCTGTAAGTCAGACTAAATCAGAACTGACTTACGCTTAAAACTCATAGAAGACTTGTTCGTATGCAAAAACTCTGAACTGGAAAGTTGTACGCAGCAAGCTGTTCTACCTATCTACAAGTTCGTTGAAGTACTTTCAGCAAACGGAGACAGAAATATTGCAGAATTTCTGAAAATTGAAGAAGAAAATCCCAAAAATACATAGCCTTGTAACCCCAAATTTGAGCTACGCTCATCCCGCTAACTGATTTTGAGTGAGAAAGGTTTGTTGAGTTTTACAGGATGACTACCCCACATATGGATGATCCTATGGCTGAAGACGATCTACCCGAGCCTACCATGGAACAAAAGCTGGATCTTATCATGCTGCAATTGGAAGAAGAGCGAAGAGTTAGGCAAGCCTTGCAATCGCAATTGACAAAGCTACAAGGAGCGTCCACTGATAAAGAAGAACCTCAAGCTGAAGATTTGATTCGCCATACCATCGACGCCACTCTTGAAGCACAAACCATTCGCAAGGAATCCAAGATAAGTAAATGAAGTTTCAAGTTTCGCACTTTCAATGGCATAAGAGAAGGAAAGACTGTTTTATCATTCATTAGCCAGTTTGATGACTATTTCCATGAGGAAACTTATCCCGAGAAAGATAAAATCAAGTGTGTTACTAATCATCTGATAGACAGAGCATCACTTTGGTGGACTATAGTCCGCAAGAGCATAGAATGTCCTGCTACATGGGAAGATTTCAAGAAGAAGTTCATGAAAAATTTTCTACCACCGCAATTTCATGAGAAGGCTATCAAGCAATGGGATTTACTCCAACAGCGCAATTGTGAGCCTATTCCACAGTATACAGAGCGTTTTTGGAATGCGCTCCTACAGCTACGCATGCTTGAAGACGTACCAGAGACGACACATAAGCGGAAGTATATGTCTGGACTTCTTGGACATTACTACGCTGAGGTGAATATGTTCAAGCCTGCTACCCTTGAAGACGCCATCTCCTTAGCTCACGACACTGAAGATAAGTTACGTGGAAGAGATCGACGACCACAGCCATTCCAAGCAAACGGTAATTATGGATCTAAACAATTCAATTCCAATTTCAGAAGGTTTAATCCAGGTCGTTTCTCATCACCATCTTTCCGCAAGAATTGGCCTAAACCACCTGCATTACCATCCACTGTCAATCCAAATCCTAAGCTTATCCAACAAGCAAATCCAAATATACCCAAACTCCCAGCCATTGCAAATAATGTGACCAAAGCCAAGCCCATCGTATGCTACAAGTGTCACCAGCCAGGGCATCTCGCAGCAAATTGTCATTCAAAGAAGCCATCAGCACATATCAACTACCTTGGAGCTATGGACGAAGACGAGCATGAGGATATGCCGGATTTCACTGAAGAAGAAGATGATCCTACTACTACTTCCGACACTTTACCAGGTATGCCTACTTAACATTCATTGTTGACTATGAAATGTATGGTGCATGGAAAAGAAAGAATTATATTGCATGATGACGATAGTACGCATGACTTTATTTCAGCAAAATTGGTAAAGGAATTGAAATTGCATACTGTACCTACGCACTATCACATAAAAGCTGCATTTTTAGGTACTAGGTACAATGGCACACAAGAAGTTCAAGATTTAGAAATTCAAATTGGTCCATATATTGAAAGAAGAAATTTCTTAGTTGTCCCATTACAGTCTAGCGACATTATTAGGAATGCCATGGAGACACCAACATAATCCCAATATAGATTATTCCACACACACAATGAATATTAACTTTCAAGGAAAATCTATTACATTATTTGGTATGCATGCATCTCATATGTTTCCACTGCTTTCGCATACTCAAGCAAAACGTGCACTACGCAAGAACACTAAATCATATCTCATTTGGGTGAATGAATTGCACGCAAAAGAAACTCATATGCACCCTAGGCATAAGGAATTTCTTGCATATTTTAAGGACTGTTTTGCAGAAGACCTACCACCAGGTTTACCTCCATCACGTCCAGAAGATCATAAAATTGACCTAATACCTGGCACACAACCACCTTACAAAGCCCCATATAGGCACAATCAAATAGAGCAAAAGAAATCCAGAGTCAAGTAGAAGAATTACTAAATAGAGGCTTAATTCGACCTAGCAGTTCTCCATTCGGTGCACCTGTGCTCCTAGTCAAGAAAAAGAATAATACTTATCGGATGTGTATTGACTACCGAGCATTAAACAAGATCACTGTAAAGAATAGGTATCCTATACCTAGAGTTGATGACCTTATGGACAAACTGCAAGGATCTTCTATATTTAGTAAAATTGACCTTAAATCTGGATATCATCAGGTGAGGCTTGATAGATCCAACATATTTAAGACTGCATTCAGGACACAGTTTGGCCATTACGAATTCTTAGTCATGCCATTTGGATTAACTAATGCACCTGCTACTTTCAATAGAATGATGAATCGTATTTTTCTAAAATATCAATACTGTGTGATTGTTTTCTTTGATGATATTTTAGTGTTCAGTCAAAGTGAAAAAGGGCATTATGAGCATTTATCATTAGTTTTTCAATTACTGAAAGAAAATCAATTGTTTGCAAATCCTGACAAGAGTGAATTCTTTAAGACAGAAATAGAATATCTAGGTCATATTGTATCAAAAGAAGGAATAAAAGTTGATCCTAAGAAAATTGATGCAATATTGCATTGGCCTATTCCTAAAAATGTACATGAATTACGCTCATTCCTTGGTCTTGCTAGTTTCTATAGGAAGTTTGTACGTAATTTCTCATTACTTGCTTTACCACTGACCAAAATTCTTAAGAAAGGCATTGTTTATCAATGGACTGAAAACCAGTAGAAATCCTTTGATTTAGTCAAACGTGCATTGACCAATGCCCCTGTTCTACAATTGCCTGACTTTAACAGACCATTCTTTTTAGTTGTGACCGATGCTAGTGGATCAGGAATAGGAGCCGTGCTAATGCAAGACAACCATCCAATAGCATATTCTAGTTCTAAGCTGAAACCCTCTGAGCTTAAATATTCCACTTATGACAAGGAACTCTTAGCAGTTGTCCAAGCATTAAAACAATGGAAGCATTATTTAATGGGTTCAGAATTCATGATAAAGACTGACCAGCAAAGCATTAGACATCTACTTAGCCAACCCCAAATTTCTGACCGTCATATCAAATGGGCTTCATTCATTCAAAGTTTCCATCCTATCATTCAATACCAACCTGGAAAAGAAAATGTAGTTGCCGATGCATTAAGTAGAAGACCTGCAATTCATAACATTTCTATCATATCTTTTGATTCTTTGATTGCTATGAAAGACACATATCACCAGGATATTACTTTTCATTCTGATTGGCAAAAATTAGTTCAAAATAATTTCATTCCTGTTGATTCATTGTCATATAATGATGGATTCATGTTCTTTGAAAAGAGACTGTGTGTTACTATTCCATTCTGATCTTTTGTTTTGAATGAAATTCATTGTCCCCCATATCAAGGTCATAGAGGTATCATCTCTACATTACGCATGTTAACTGAAGATTTTTATTGGCCGCATATGGATGCAGATGTATCTAATTTTGTTTCTGAATGTCTGATTTGTCAAAGAATAAAGAGACATCATGGTAAACAGTATGGATTATTAATGCCTTTATCTATTCCATCTAAACCTTGGGAACATATATCTATGGATTTCATTACTGGTTTACCAAATACTAAATCTAACCATGACATGATTTGGACAATTGTAGATAGATTTAGTAAGCAAGAATATTTTATTGCATGTAAGAAAACTTTAACAGCATCACAAGCAGCACAGTTATTTTTGAAAACTGTTTTTACTAACCACGGATTGCCGAAAGTGATTATTTCAGATAGAGATTCTAGATTTTGTAATAATTTTTGGATTACACTGTTTGCAAATTTAGGCACAAAGATTGATTTCTCATCTGCATTTCATCCAGAAACAAATGGACAAACAGAAGCCACAAATAGCACCATTCTAGATATTTTACGTGCATACACTATCTCTAAACCTCAGACATGGGATACTCATTTACATTTATTACAGTTTGCATATAACAATACACCGCACACATCTACAAAGAAAGCACCTTTTGAAGTTATTTATGGATATAGATTATCTACACCTGTTGCTTCTTTGTCTAATAGAATACAAAGTGCCGATGATATTGCTGTTATGCATAACACTATTTTTTATGAGGTCAAGGATATGATTGCTAAAGCCCAACAATCATATACCAAACAAGCCAATAAGAAAAGACAAGCCATGAATTTCAAAGTTGATGATTATGTTTAGCTTAGAATAGAAAAGCGTAGACTGCAAAGTGTAGATAGACATCCAGTTGTCAAATTAGCTCCTAGATTCTACGGACCATTTAGAATCATTCATAAGATTAATGACAATGCATTCAAGTTAGAACTGCCATCCCATTGGAAAATTCATAATACATTTCATATTAGTTTATTGGGACCATTTAGAGGACAATTACCTATACACCCTGTCTATGAAAACCCACCTTTACTAGAAGAAGAGACTGAAATACTTGAACCAGAAACCATTATAGACACTGACTATATGACCACTAGAACTGGCCGAAGGTATTCTAGATATCTAGTGAGATTTAAGAGCCATCCTGTAGAGGAAGCACAATGGATGCACGCTAGAGACTTAAATGCTTTCCCCACTCTGTTAGCTCCACATTGAGCTAATAGCAATTGAGGTCAATTGCTATCCCACCCCGGGGGTATGATGCCAGGAGGCATATTCCACGGTGGATTCCGTGAGGTTTTACGGTGGATTCCGTAAACTTAGATGACCGGGGCTCATACGCAAAGAGGATTCTTTGTGCGAGAAGTCGATGGGGACGCCTGTCCTTTTCGGGCGTTTCATTAATTTAGTGTGTACATGGGTGATTCCATAGCGGGTGATTCCGCAAAATGCATATTAAATTAATAAACGTTTATGAGTTTAGAGTGCGCACTCGTAATAAATTAAGGTTAGGATTTATTTCTAACCAATTGATTTATTTATGTAGCTGAAGACTGCTAGGTATTCACTTTTGTCGGTTTAATTGTGTTATTTTACTAACGATCGTGAATGCTTCAGTTGATGTGTAGAGATAGCAGCAGTGGCGGAGGAAAGCATTGGAGTCTAGCGGGTTTTCGACCTTTCGACTATATTTTGATAGGCGCCACGCCTATATTTTGTTATGTCTATAGAGACATTGATTATTTATTATTATTTTGTATGCGCTTATGCGCCTGGATATGTTATTTCTATTTGGACATTGAGATTGGGCGTGCCAGACACTATGGGCACCGTCCATTAGCTTTATTTTCCTATTTTTGGTAGAAAGCAAACTCAAAAGCTAAAAGCTTGTCATATTTTTGTAATTGGGCTATTTTTGAGCATGAAGATTGGAAATATACATTAAATACATGCTTTGTGAAGCGCTCACACAAGGCATGGGGGAGATTAAACCCAATTTGTCTCTTGTCTCATGTCGTGCTTGCTTTTACATGGGTTTTTGTGCTAAAAAGTAGAGTACTTTGTTCTTGGGGACCTTTCGGGATTCACCACGTGAGCTATCTGCGACCGATCTGTGCACCACCATCACTCTAGGTATCTTCTAGATAAGTATAAATTATCATATAAACACTTAGACACACAATATATCTAAGGGTAAATATGCAATTTCACACACGTGTATATACCAAATTTGAAAACTAAGTCATACACTCTTCTAAGTGAAGAATTTTATGATGTTGAAATCCATATCTATACATTACTTAAGTTGATGATCTTCAAGATCCATTACTCACATCAACATTCGTAACTATGGAGGCCATCCATATGAATGATGATTTTATACTTCTCATGGAAGGAAAAAGGAGAGGGTGCCAAGTATTTCCAATGAATTAGCAAATGTGTGATCGATATTATGTTTATGGTCTTGGTCCATACACACACACATGCACACAAATGTAGGTATTACTTTTTGTTTAGTGAGGAAGGTGGCCATGCTTTCTTATCCTAGCTCAACCAAGCTTCACCTATTAACTTTCACAATTTGTCAACCTATTGAGTCAACTCTCAACTCTTTCTTAGCTCAATTATAGCCTACATTTGCATGACTCTCCTTTCTTAGATTATTATTATAGTCATGTGATGTGAGAAATGTTCCACTCGTTGAACTATAAATGACAATCCACACCTCTTTTACTTATGTATTAAGGTTGCTCCTTGCACTTTCACTCTCCTAAAAACTAAAGAAAGAATCTCTATATATTTGAATGCCAAGTAGAGTCTATGGAATGACAAACATCTAAGTACAAAAAAATGCAACTTGTAGATAGCTTGATGAAATATATGCACACGTTAGGTGGGGCATGCATGTGACCTATTATTAACCAACTATGGGGGTTTGGTGTTTCAAGAGATAAAAGTGATAGAAAATGCCTTTCTCCTTTAGGAATAAGTTGCATGCATGCAGTCTTTTTTGTTGGACTCAAAGGAAGGTCAATAAGTAGATGGCCGAAAAGGTTAGAGGATGGGCAAGAAGCCAATAATGCAACCCTTTTTCTCACTTGTTTTATTGTTGGTACTCATCACAACTCAATATTGATCAATAAATAGAGAGAGAGAGAGAGAGAGAGAGAGAGAGAGAGAGAGAGAGAGAGAGAGAGAGAGAGAGAGAGAGAGAGAGAGAGAGAGAGAGAGAGAGAGAGAGAGAGAGAGAGAGAGAGAGAGAGAGAGAGAGAGAGAGAGAGAATAGCCTTGTATTATGTGTGACACAATATCTCAAAGGTCCTCATGTGTCAAGCCTCATCTAGATCTAAAAATTGATCATCATTTCTTTAATTGGTGGATTCCAATTACAAAAAAACATTAAGTCTTGTATATTGCTAACCATATTTATCTTATACATCCTTATTTTTGTAGCTCACCATGTTATACTAGCAAAGCTGAACTCCCTGGAACTTTGACCCAATGTTACATCCAATCTAAGGGTAATATCCAAGGTACACCATCTAAGTTCTATTTTGGGTACAATGATAAAAACTAGAAATTTCATCATTAATTCTTTCTATCTTTTTCCATTGAATCCCTTTCACGATACTCTGAATGGAGGAAGCATCTGGTGACAAAGCAATATTGTAATGAAAACTATAGGTTTGAAAGCCAACACCATCAATAATAGTAGATTTCTCTAAAGATTCATAGCATTGATAACATCAAGATAACAAGAACACCTAAGTGACTCCACCAAGAGACAAAGACATCAAGCGTCCATCCACAACAAGGTCCTCAATTTCTTCCGTGAAGACATCCCTTCACTCCAACATACAATGGTCATCTACTTCCTAAGAAGGAGTTGGAAATTGTTTCATCCACAACCATCCAAATCTTCATCAACTAGGATAAGTTCTCTTTCAATAATAACTTTAAGAATAATGAGGTATTATGCCTCAAATGTTTGGAGCTAGTATTCAATCTTCATTCTATGCACCTCAGTGAACCCATCTTCTTTGAGTCAGGTTTACTATATATGCCATAACCATTTAGATATCTTATACTTATATTTCAGTTTTGTATGGCACCACGCCATGTTGTCCAAGTTTATTCTTATGCAATAAAATAGGGAAAAAATAAAAGTAAAAAAAGAAGTAAAAAAGAAAAAAGGAAAGAGAAAAAGTGAAAGAAGAGAGAGAAAAAAAGAATTATATATTCATATGCACTACATCCCACATGTCCTCAAGTTAGGTGCGTCCAATGGCATTGATCACTAGCTCTATCTCTAAGCCCCTTGCACTTTTTCTATTTTTTTCCACATTTCCTTAGGGCACATTAAGGTCAAGAGATACCTAGGAAGTCTCAACACCAACTTTTGAAGCTAAGTCTCCAAGCATATTATCATTATTGCCATAACACCATACCTACAAGATCATCTATACCCTCAGTAAGAACACCATCTTCATCAATAGTATTCATTTTACTCCATCAACACTACTTCATTATGACTGTTCCTAGCATTTTTCTCATGCTACCTACGATGTGAGTGCCATGTGATTGGGACTCATCTTGAAGGGGGATAATGTTAATAGTATTTTGAGAAGATAAAGTCAAAGCGCAAGTATTGAAAAATAATTTTGGAAAGATATTATTTTTTTGGAGCTTTAGAGTATTATTTTTAGGAACTTGTATTTTTTTTCTACTTCAAAGGTACCTCGTTATTATGGTTGTATTATTTTATGAGATTTAAGCTCACTGGCATGCACATTATATTCATTACCCAGATTTGTATTTGTCATATCCACAACTATTGTGTGGATTGCACACATGTATTTGTGGCTAGAATACCATAGACTTGGTCTATTTAGGTTAAGAACAAAGTGTACATCAAGGAAGGACCATCCTAGAGCTACAAAGTGGGTAGGATGCCCAAAAGAGAGTGTAAACCCTAATTCACAATTGTGGAAACCGTAAAATGAAAAGTGGGACCCAAATCCTAAAATGCAAATGGGGTGTTATCCTAAATAAGTGACTGAACCCTAATCCTAATCTTGGTCTATATAAGGGTGGAAGGTCTCAATTGTATTTACCCTTTTAGCGGATCTATGCAAGCTCTATGGTGCGCAGATCGGATGCTGTACGCTCGCGTAGTGAATGCCAGAAGGTCCCCAAGAACAATAGAACTCTACTTTTTGCACAAAATTCAATGTAAAAAGCATGAACGACATGAACAAGAGACCAATTGGGTGCAATCTCCCCCATGCCTTGTGTGAGCGCTCCACAAAGCATGTATTTTTATGTATTAATCATTTGCAAGCTCAAATAATAGCCCAAATTACAGAATAGCAAGCTTTTAGCTTTTGAGTTTGCTTTAACACAAAATAGGAATAAAGCTAATGGACGGTGCCCAAAGAGTCTGGCATGCCGAATACAATGTCCAAATACAAATAGCATAATCGTGCGCCCATGCGCATACAAAATAATAATAAATATCCAATGCCTCAATAAATAGGCGCGACAAAATATAGGCGCCATGCCTAAGGTATGCGCCCATCAAAATATAAGTAATAAATTGAATACTCACTATCCTCCAATGCTTTCCTCCGCCACTGCTGCTATCTCTACACATCAACTGAAGCATTCACAATCGTTAGTAAAATAATACAATTAAACCGACAAAAGTGAATACCTAGCAGTCTTCAACTACATAAATAAATCAACTGGTTAGAAATCAATCCTAACCTTAATTTATTACGAGTGCGCACTCTAAACTCATAAATGTTTATTAATTTAATATGCATTTTGTAGAATCACCCGCTATGGAATCACCCATGTACACACTAAATTAATGAAACACCCGAAAAGGACAGGCATCCCCATCAACTTCTCGCACAAAGAATCCACTTTGTGTATGAGCCCCGGTCATCAAAGTTTACGGAATCCACCGTAAAACCTCACGGAATCCACCGTGGCACGGAATCCGCCATGAAATATGCCTCCTGGCATCATACCCCCGGGGTGGGATAGCAATTGACCTCAATTGCTATTAGCTCAATGTGGAGCTAACAGAGTGGGGAAAGCATTTAAGTCTCTAGCGTGCATCCATTGTGCTTCCTCTATAGGATGGTTCTTAAATTTAACTAGATATCTAGAATATCTTCGGCCAGTTCTAGTGGTCATAAAGTCAGTATCTATGATAGCTTCAGGTTCAAGTATTTCAGTCTCTTCCTCTAATAAAGGTGGGTTTTCATAAACAGGGTGTACAGGTAATTGTCCTCTAAATGGTCGTAATAAACTAATGTGAAATGTGTTGTGAATTTTCCAGTGAGGTGGTAATTCTAACTTGAATGCATTGTCATTAATTTTATGAATGATCCTAAATGGTCCATAGAATCTGGGGGCTAATTTCATAACTGGGTGTCTATCTACACTTTGTAGTCTACGTTTTTCTATTCTCAACCAAACATAGTCATCAACTTTGAAATTCATTGCTTGTCTTTTCTTATTGGCTTGTTTGGTATATGATTGCTGGGCTTTGGCAATCATGTCTTTAACCTCATTAAAAATAGTATTATGCATATTAGCAATATCATCAGCACTCTGAATTCTATTTGACAAAGATGCAATAGGTGTAGATAATCTATAACCATAAATCACTTTAAACGGTGCTTTCTTTGTAGATGTGTTTGGTGTATTGTTATATGCAAACTGTAATAAATGCAAATGTGTGTCCCATGTCTGTGGTTTAGAAATAGTATAAGCACGTAAAAGATCTAAAATAGTGCTATTAGTGGCTTCTGTTTGTCCATTAGTTTCAGGATGAAATGCAGATGAGAAATCAATTTTTGTACCTAGGTTAGCAAACAGAGTAATCCAAAAGTTGTTACAAAATCTAGAATCACGATCAGAAATAATAACTTTTGGTAATCCATGGTTAGTAAAAACAGTTTTCAAAAACAATTGTGCTGCTTGTGATGCTGTTAAAGTTTTCTTACATGGAATGAAATATACTTGTTTACTAAACCTATCTACTACTGTCCAAATCATATCATGGTTAGATTTAGTATTAGGTAAACCAGTAATAAAATCCATAGAAATTTGTTCCCATGGTCTCGATGGAATAGACAAAGGCATAAGTAGTCCATACTGTTTACCATGATGTCTCTTAACTCTTTGACAAATCAAACATTCAGAAATAAAGTTAGATACATCAGTGTCCATATGCGGCCAATAAAAATCTTCAGTTAATGTACGTAAAGTAGATATGATACCTCTATGACCTTGATATGGAGGACAATGAATCTCATTCAAAACAAAAGATCTGAATGGAACTGTAACACATAATCTCTTTTCATAAAACATAAATCCATCATTATAAGATAGTGAATCAATAGGAATCAAGTTATTTTGAACTAATTTATTCCAATCAGCATGAAAAGTAACATCTTGATGATAAGTATCTTTCATAGCAATCAAAGAATCAAATGATATAACAGAAATATTATGAATGGCAGGTCTTCTACTTAATGCATCAGCCAGTACATTTTCTTTACCGGGTTGATATTGAATGATAGGATGAAAACTCTGAATAAAGGCAACCCATTTGATATGTCGGTCAGATATTTGGGGTTGGCTAAGTAAATGTCTAATACTTTGCTGATCGGTCTTAATCATACATTCTGAACCCATTAAGTAGTGTTTCCACTGTCTTAATGCTTGCACAACAGCTAATAATTCTTTGTCATATGTGGAATATTTCAGTTCAGAGGGTTTCAGCTTACAACTAGAATAGGCTATAGGATGATTGTCTTGCATAAGTACAACTCCTATTCCTGATCCACTAGCATCAGTCACTACTAAAAAGAATGGTTTATTAAAATCAGGCAACTGTAGGACAGGAGCATGGGTTAATGCATGTTTCAATAAGTCAAAGGATTTCAGTTGATTATCGGACCAATGATAAACAATACCTTTCTTCAGAAGTTTTGTTAATGGTAAAGCAAGTAATGAAAAATTACGCACAAACTTCCTATAAAAACTAGCAAGACCTAGGAATGATCGTAATTCATGTACATTTTTAGGTACAGGCCAATTCAATATTGCATCTATTTTCTTAGGGTCAACTTTAACTCCATTAGATGATACAATATGACCTAAATACTCAATTTTTGTTTTAAAGAATTCACTCTTTTCCGGATTTGCATACAGTTGATTATCTTTTAATAACTGGAAAACCAATGACAAATGCTCATAATGTTCTTTCTCATTTTGACTAAACACCAAAATATCATCAAAGAAGACAATTACACAATACTGATATTTCAAAAATATACGATTCATCATTCTACTAAATGTAGCAGGTGCATTAGTCAATCCGAAAGGCATCACTAAAAATTCATAATGACCAAACTGTGTCCTAAATGCAGTCTTGAATATGTCTGACTTATCTAGTCTCACCTGATGATAACCAGATTTAAGGTCTATTTTACTAAATATAGCAGATCCTTGCAATTTGTCCATAAGGTCATTGACTCTAGGAATTGGATACCTATTATTTACAGTGATCTTATTTAAAGCTCGATAGTCAATGCACATACGATAGGTATTATTATTCTTCTTGACTAACAGAACAGGTGCACCAAATGGAGAACTACTAGGTCTAATCAATCCTCTATTTAGTAATTCCTCAACTTGACTCTGAATTTCTTTTTGCTCTATCTGGTTATGCCTATATGGTGCTTTGCAAGGTGGTTGTGTACCAGGAATCAAATCTATTTTATGGTCTTTTGGACGTGAAGGAGATAAACCAGGTGGTAAATCTTCGGCAAAACAGTCTTTAAAATGTGCAAGAAATTATTTATGCCTAGGATGCATATGATTGTCTTTTACTTGTAGTTCATTCACCCAAATGAGATAAGATTTACTACTTTTGTGTAATGCACGTTTAGCTTGAGTATGCGAAAGCAGTGGAAAAGCATTAGATGCATGCATACCATACAATGTAATATGTTTTCCTTGAAATTGAATATTAATTGAATGTGTGGAATAATCTATATCTGGATTATGCTGATGACGCCAAGGCATACCTAAAATAATGTCACTCGACTGTAATGGGACAACTAGAAAATTTCTTCTTTCAGTGTATTCACCAATTTGAATCTCTAAGTCATGCACTTCCTGTGTACCATTATATCTAGTGCCTAAGAATGCTGCTTTGATGCGATAATGCGTAGGTACAGTCTGTAACTTCAATTCTTTTACTAGCTTTGCAGAAATAAAATCATGAGTACTACCGTCATCATGCAAAATAATCTTTTTCTTTCCATGCACTAAACATTTCATAGTCAATAAAGAATGTGGAGTTGGCATACCTGGTAAAGTATCTGAAGGAGTAGTAGTGTCATCCTCATCTTCCGTGAAATTAGGCATTTCTTCATGTTCTTCATCTTCCATTGCTCCAAGGTAGTTGATATGGACAGGTGGCTTCTTTGAATGGCAATTTGCTGCTAAATGTCCAGGATGGTGGCATTTATAACATACTATAGGCTTGGCTTTGGTTACATTGTTTGCAATGGCAGGAAGTCTAGGTACATTAGGATTTGGCTGTGGAATAGGCTTGGGGTTTTGATTGACATTGGATGGTAAAGCAGGTGGTTTTGCCCAATTCTTACGGAAAGATGATGAAGGAAAACGACCTTGATTAAATCTTCTAAAATTTGAGTTGAATTGCTTAGATCCATAGTTACCATTGGCTTGGAATTGCTGTGGACGTCTGTCTCTACCTCGCAGCTTGTCTTCAGTGTCATGAGCTAGTGAAATTGCGTCTTCAAGAGTTGCAGGCTTGAACATATTAACTTCAGCGTAGTAATGCCCAAGGAGTCCACACATATACTTGCGCTTGTGTGTCGCTTTAGGTATGTCTTCAAGCATGCGTAACTGGAGTAATGCATTCCAAAAGCGCTCTGTGTACTGAGGAATAGGCTCACGATCCCGTTGCTAAAGAAGATCCCATTGCTTTATAGCTTTCTCATGAAATTGGGGAGGAAGGAAATTCTGCATAAACTTCTTCTTGAAATTCTCCCAGGTAGTGGGACAATCTATACTCTTGCGTACCACAGTCCATCAAAGAGATGCTCTATCCACTAAATGATTAGTGATACACTTGATTTTATCTTTTTCTGCATAGGTTTCCTCATGAAAGTAGTCGTCAAACTGACTAATGAATTCAAGAACAGTTTTTCCCTCTCAAGTGCCATTGAAAGTACGGAATTTGAAATTTCTTTTACTTATCTTTGATTCCTTGCGGATGGTTTGAGCTTCGAGAGTCGCGTCGATGGTATGTCGAATAAGATCTTCAGATTGAGGTTCCTCTTTGTCGGTAGTCGATCTTTGTAAATTAGCCAATTGATTGCTCTGGTGTGAGCTGTGGCTTAATTGACTTAGGTTAGTAGTGTAGCTTAAGGCTTAATAAGCCCAATTCGATTTTGAGGTATCGTGGCATGCTGTCATCGCGTTTGATCACGGCGAGTACATACTGACGCCGCTCGAGATGAGATTTAGAGTATTAAGCTTATTAAAGCTTAATACTAAGCTTTGTAACTTAAAGTTTGAAGCTTTAAAGCTTGGCAAAGAATATGGCTTATCTCTATTCTTGACGACTTGAAGAAGAGGATGTAGGAGTGGTCCTCCGCCTCTGCAGGCCGGTCCTTCGCAATCTGATGATGGAAACGGAGGTTCTTGATCACCAGGAATCCGCCTGTATCGACCATTCGCGAAGAGATTGACCGTAGAGCTCGATCGTTCCAGGAGCTCCGCTTTCGCTCAAGATGGGTAGCGATTGGAAGCTCTTGATCTCAGCTTCGCTCTGATACCACTAGTGCACAGATCGGATGCTTTACGCTCGTATAGTGAATGCCGGAAGGTTCCCAAGAACAATAGAACTCTACTTTTTGCACAAAATTCAATGTAAAAAGCATGAACGACATGAACAAGAGACCAATTGGGTGCAATCTCCCCCCATGCCTTACGTGAACGCTCCACAAAGCATGTATTTTTATGTATTAATCATTTGCAAGCTCAAATAATAGCCCAAATTACAAAATAGCAAGCTTTTAGCTTTTGAGTTTGCTTTAACACAAAATAGGAATAAAGCTAACGGACGGTGCCCAAAGAGTCTGGCATGCCCAATACAATATCCAAATACAAATAGCATAATCGTGCGCCCATGCGCATACAAAATAATAATAAATATCCAACGCCTCAATAAATAGGCACGACAAAATATAGGCGCCATACCTAAGGTATGCGCCCATCAAAATATAAGTAATAAATTGAATACTCACTATCCTCCAATGCTTTCCTCTGCCACTGCTGCTCTCTCTACACATCAACTGAAGCATTCACAATCGTTAGTAAAATAATACAATTAAACCGACAAAAGTGAATACCTAGCAGTCTTCAGCTACATAAATAAATCAACTGGTTAGAAATCAATCCTAACCTTAATTTATTACGAGTGCGCACTTTAAACTCATAAATATTTATTAATTTAATATGCATTTTGCATAATCACCCGCTATGGAATCACCCATGTACACACTAAATTAATGAAACGCCCGAAAAGGACAGGCGTCCCCATCAACTTCTCACACAAAGAATCCACTTTGTGTATGAGCCCCGGTCATCAAAGTTTACGGAATCCACCGTAAAACCTCACGGAATCCAGCGTGGCACGGAATCCACCGTGAAATATGCCTCCTGGCATCACTCTATCAACAAAATCCTTTTGGCACATCTATGCCATGGAAGCTCCATCAATGCAACTATTGAAGCATTCTATTATCAAAGCAAGTGGCT
This sequence comes from Lygodium microphyllum, assembly GCF_053477565.2. Classification (NCBI taxonomy): domain Eukaryota; kingdom Viridiplantae; phylum Streptophyta; class Polypodiopsida; order Schizaeales; family Lygodiaceae; genus Lygodium; species Lygodium microphyllum. The sequence continues at coordinate 181,157,338 of NC_141135.1, forward strand.
AACAACTTAGGAATGTATTATTTACATATGGTACCCTAGTTGTATTGGTGGTGATATCCTCGCCCGAGGCTTCATTTTTCGGACTGTGGGATTTCCACATACACTTGACATACTTCGCTTGGGGGCCATTCTCAGTTTTCCTTTCTTCTAGGCACAACCCCTGCTGGAATTTTAGTAGCCTCATGTTCAAGTGGATGGCATAAAAAGGGGGGGAAAGCTCGCGGGATAGGGATGAAGTTCCTGGGAAAGGAAAGGAGGGTGTGGTCACCCTCTAAGGAGGGGAAGAGAAGGAGAAACCTTCTAGAAGATTCTCTGTGTGTGTGTGTGTGTCTCTCTCTCTCTCTCTCTCTCTCTCTCTCTCTCTCTCTCTCTCTCTCTCTCTCGTGTTAGGGCGTCAAGGCCACCCTCTTTCCTTGTGATGGGTAGAAGAAGAGAAGTAATCAATCGTAGCCTTTGGGGGGAGCGGGGGTTATATGTGTTGGGGGAGTGGGGAGGAGGTGGTGGTGTCCACCACCTGTCACCATCTACATGGTGGCGGGGCTTCTTAGCCTCTCTTGGTGGCTGCGGGGGCTCGATATGCCCAAGGGGGGGTAGGCCATGCGGCCTCCCCCCTCCATATCATTGTCATCATCGCCATCTTCCACACCTTCTCCGTCATCATCTCCTTTTTCCTCCCCGTCATCACCCACTCCTTCTTCCTCCCCCCGGCACCTATTCGACAACGACAAGGGGGGAGGATTAAAAAAATTCAACTAATTTTAATCATTTTTTTTGGGATGGGAAAATATTGCATCCTCTCCCCCTTAGAGAACTCGAGATATCCTCATCTTGGAAGAAACTGGGGATTTCATTCTAGAATCTATGGGGTAGGACCCATCACACATTCGTTGCCACACTCTGATCACTCATAAGCATAAGGTCTTTTAGAGCAACAACTTATTGTATTTGATATATCCGAGTTTGACCAACTGGCCATCATTGCTTGATTGGCAGAAGCATTTCCTGAAGCAGAGAAATAATCATCCATCGATTCAATCCATATCTCCGCCTCTACTGCGACGTCTATTCCTCTTCCACCAACTTAGGTGCCTTAATTTGCTTGAGAAGGAATTTCTTCTCTTGCATATCAAAATTTGTGGATGCAGAAGGTGCCTGACAATCAAGCCATACCACTACGTTATTTTGCTCAGGATATGTCTACGAACCATACATTAATCAATCATGCATCACGACAAAGTTTTGCTCCTTACACAACATAAGCAGCATATAAGATTCCAAGGTATTGTCGACTCCCATTTTCTTGTGAATAATAGATATGGTTTTCACCGTACCGAAAGTATGTTCTAGCTTGCATGCTTAACGGATTGCATGGTAACTAATCTAGCCTAAAGGAAATTCATCCTAGAAACTCTATATCCAGGCTCTTGCTAATAACACGAACTAATAGCTCATATTTAATAGATTGGGATCTTGACAATGTGCATAGTTAGTACAAGCCACGTACAAGCATTGGTCATAAGGATTAAAACTAAGATGCCTTGAGATGATCCGTCTAATAACTACTATTTTCATCAATCCAATTCGGTTTAGGCTAGATACAAACAAAAAAACAAGGCCTCAAGGGCAAGTGGAGAGCTCAAGGATTAGGAAACTTCGAGACAAGGTAAAGACTACTACTTTTATACTTGTTGGGAAGAAGGTTGGGTTATCGATCTCAATGAAAGTGATCTATAGAACTTATGTCTTGTATAGTGTTTGAAGCCTTGACATATGCCCTAGCCAAAGGAAGGGAGTGTAAGTAAAATTTTGCATAGTATCACTCTTTGACCCCAAGGGGCAGAGCAAATATGCGATGGAAATGTTATTGTGCCTATTCTTGCATTGTTTGGAAAAATACAATTGGTTTTGTTGGTTGATCAAACAATGTCCTAAATGCTTTTACATTCAACTAATTATTGGGTTTTCGTTTGAATGATTACTCCATGTTGTTGTGATTAGTGATAAATTCATGGCAGGGGTCTATGATAACAAATTGCCATGGGAATAAATGAATGTTTTCTTGGAAGATGATATTAGGGCTCAGTGCCCTGACTGTGCTTGATTCTTAAATGAGTTAACTAAGGAAAGGTTTTTTGCACAGATGGATCACCTCCAAGATTGCACCACGGATTAACCCAAGAAGGGCACTGCTCGATTTAGACACCGAAGGTCGAGTGGTGAAAAGGCCAACCACAGACATAGTCTTTCACTCCTAGGCAGATTGTGGGTCAGGTGGAGGTGCTCTGGACACCCCTTGCCAAGTTCGGAATGGAGTTGAGGACATTCGTGGCCCTAATGTTTGTTGCATTGGAAGATCCTATTCTAGAGAAAGGATGGAAATTGTAGTGCCATGTGATTTGGACTAGTAACTTCTATAGGGCAAAAGGGATATATAATTTCTCATGTATGGATAGGAGACAAAGATTAACTTGAAGATAAGTTAAGGAACTTGTTTGAACTTGTTTATCAAAAGGACTGCTTGCTCTATATTCGTATCTGTGCTGTAAATTACGCAAACAAACCTTGTTCCCTAGAAAGCTTAATTAAGGAAGCTAATTTTAAATGTCAGACATAATTATGGTAGGACCTAATTAGATAACTAAAGAATGCCTATTGAGGGAAGCGGGTGGGTAGAACCCTTGATGGGTCTGTCCTATGACAAGGTGGTCCCAGAGAACTGGGAGGCTTTTCACAAGGTTTTACTGATATTCAGACCCTTAGAAATTGCTAGGTTAGAATCTTGATTCATGTCCTTTTAAGGGACCGAAATGGGACTATACCCTAAGGGTAGAGAGGTTGAGCGGCGCATCTGTCTCGTTTCCCATTCTCTTTGAACCAAGTGCAACATGGATTTGCTTCAGCTATGGTATCTCTATGTAAAGTAGGATGTCCAGGACCCAATGCTAGAATTCTATCAGGAGACCTTGACCACTAGGAACCCAAATTTCATGTTGATCCTAGTAGGTTTGGCCGCAAACGTTATGTTGCGTGGCAGACTTGAGAAACCCTAAGCGATAAACCTCGTAACATTCCATGGGAGTGCCATGCAATGATGTTTACATTGGTGGATCGCTAAAAACATGCCTAGACAACCGATAGGCAACACATTATAGTTGGTATCAAAGCAAAACTTTGTAGTGATGTGTGATTGATTAATGTATGGTTTGTAGACATATCTTGAGCAAAATAACGTAGGTGGTATGGCTTGATTGTCAAGCACCTTCTGCATCCACAAATTTTGATATGCAAGAGAAGAAATTCCTTCTCAAGCAAATTGAGGCACCTGAGTTGGTGGAAGAGGAATAAACGTTGCAATAGAGGTGGAGATATGGATTGAGTCGATGGATGATTATTTCTCTACTTCAAGAAATGCTTCTGCCAATCAGGAAATGATGGCCGGTTGGTCACACTCGGATATATCAAATACAATAAGTTGTTGCTTTAAAAGATCTTGTGCTTATGAGTGATCAGAGTGGCGCAATGAATGTATGATGGGTGCTACCCCATAGGTTCTAGAATGAAATCCCCAGTTTCTTCCAAGATGAGGATATCTCGAGTTCTCTAAGGGGGAGAGGATGTAATATTTTCCCTCCTTAAAAAAAAGATTAAAATTAGTTGAAATTTTATTAATCCTCCCCCTTGTTGTTGCCGAATAGGTGGCGGGGGGAGGAAGAAGGAGTGGATGATGACGGGAGGAAAAAGGAGATGATGACGGAGAAGGTGTGGAAGATGGCGATGATGACAATGATATGGAGGGGGGGAGGCCACATGGCATACCCCACCTTGGGCATATTGAGCCCCCGCAGCCACTTGGAAAGGCTAAGAAGCCCCGCTGCCATGCAGACGGTGATAGGTGGTGGACACCACCACCTCATCCCCACTCCCCCAACACGTATACCCCCCCCCCAAAGGCTAAGATTGATTACTTCTCTTCTTCCACCCATCACAAGGAAAGAGGGAGGGAGGCCTTGACACCCTAGCACGAGAGAGAGAGAGAGAGAGAGAGAGAGAGAGAGAGAGAGAGAGAACCTTCTAGAAGGTTTCTCCTTCTCTTCCCCTCCCTAGAGGGTGACCACATGTTCCTTCCCTTTCCCATGAACTTAATCCCTATCCCATGAGCTTTTCCCCCCTTTTTATGCCATCCACTTGAACAAGAGGCTACTAAAATTCCAGCAGGGGTTGTGCTTAGAAGAAAGGAAGACTGAGAATTGCCCCCAAGTGAAGTATGTCGAGTGTAGGTGGAAATCCCACAGTCCGCAATGAAGCCTCGGGCGAGGATATCACCACTAATACAACTAGGGTACGAGATGTAAATAATACATTCCTAAGTTATTAGCCACTTGCTTCGATAATAGAGAGCTTCAATAGTTGCATTGATAGAGCTTCCATGGCATAGATGTGCTAAAAGGGTTTTGCTGATAGAGCTTGCATAGATCCGCTAAAAGGGTAAATAAAATTGAGACCTCCCACCCTTATATAGACTAAGATTAGGATTAGGGTTCAGTCACTTATTTAGGATAACACCGCATTTTCATTTTAGGATTTGGGTCCCACTTTTCATTTTAGGGTTTCCACAATTGTGAATTAGGGTTTACACTCCCTTTTGGGTATCCTACCCACTTTGTAGCTCTAGGACGGTCCTTCCTTGACGCACACTTTGTTCTTAACCTAAATAGACCAAGTCTATGGTATTCTAGCCACAACTACATGTGTGCAATCCACACAATAGTTGTGGATATGACAAATACAACTCTAGGTAATGAATATAATGTGCATGTCAGTGAGCCTAAATCTCATAAAATAATACAACCATAATAAAGATGTACCTTTGAAGTAGCAAAATAATACAAGTACCTAAAAATAATACACTAAAGCTCCAAAAAAAAAAATTCCAAAATTATTTTTCAATACTTTCTCTTTGACTTTGTCTTCTCAAAATATTATTAACATTATCCCCCTTCAAGATGAGTCCCAATCCCATGGCACTCACATCGCAGGTAGCATGAGAAAAATGCTGGCAACAGTCATAATGAAGTAGTGTTGATGGAGTGAAATGAATACTATTGATGAAGATGGTGTTCTTATTGAGGGTATAGATGATCTTGTAGGTATGGTGTTATGGCAGTGATGATAATATGCTTGGAGACTTAGCTTCAAAAGTTGGTGTTATTGCTTGATAATACACTTGATTGGTGGTACCTCATGTGGATAAAGCTTGAATGGCCAAGAAAACAAATTCTAGGTTGCAGAAGTTGGGAGAGTTGGTATTGACATAGAAGTGAGGAAACTTAATTTTCCACGAAATATTATACCTGTAAAGGAAAACCTCACATGTATTCACTTCTTAGGAAAATGTACCAGCCTTCTACTTGTCCAAATGACTTAGTATATGGTTGGGTCGGGAAGATAGTTGAACCCCATGAAATCCTAAAGTGGTGTTCTACACTTGAGGACCCAAAAACATGAATAAGTTATGACAGAAATAGACTATGAGTGCATGTGTTTACATAGGCTAATATATAGTTAGAAGGCTACTCCATGGATTCATTTGTTGATGATGGCTAATGTAGCAAGGAATCTTACACTTCATGAAGATGGGAAAAAGTACACAGGGAGACTTGTCTAACCAAGGAAAGTTGAGACTTCCTAGGTATGTCTTGACCTTGATGTACCCTAAGGAAATGTGGGGGAAAATAGAAAAAGTGCAAGGGGCTTAGAGATAGAGCTAGTGATCAATGCCATTGGACGCACCTAACTTGAGGACATGTAGGATGTAATGCATATGAATATATAATTCTTTTTTCTCTCTTCTTTCACTTTTTTCTTTCCTTTTTTCTTTTTTACTTCTTTTTTTACTTTTGTTTTTTTTCCTATTTTCTTGCATAAGAATAGACTTGGACAACATGGCGTGCTGCCATACAAAATTGAAATATAAGTATAAGAGATCTAAATGGTGATGGCATATATAGTAAACCTGGCTCAAAGAGGATGGGTGCACTGAGGTGCATAGAATGAAGATTGAATACTAGCTCCAAATATTTGACGCATAATACCTCATTATTGTTAAAGTTATTATTGAAAGAGAACTTATACTAGTTGATAAAGATTTGGAGATTTTATATGTTGTGATGAGGAGATTTTATATGTTGTGTATGGATTTTATATGTTGGATTTTATATCTAGTTGCTATGTTATGATGAGGAGATAGTGGTTGTATATATGTCAACACCCTCCTTGCGAGCATCATCATTCTAGCTTCCTTTCTCAACAATCATGGCCCACATAAGCACATCAATATAGCATGACCTTTATCCACCCTTAAAGCTGAAAAAATGGTTGTGGATATGACACATGTTTACTATTTTAAATTTAAAATTTTCAAAATAATGTATATTAACCAAAAAATTACTGTTAAAATTTATTAGAAATAAATTATTATTATCTTCTCTTTATTAAATTTTTATTATCACCTTTTGGAACCACACACACACACACCCTTTCCCCCCACATATAAACCCCTATAGGGCCTTTTCCTTGGGCTTTGTAAGCCTTTCCCTCCCAAAAGAATTAAGGCCTTAAAGGTCTTATTACCCCCTCCTTGTGGTTAAACCCTTAACGATTCCTTGCCTTTCCAAAATACCCTTGGGACTTGGTATTTCCCCTACTCCAAAAAGAGAAGAAGAGTATTGACGTGCAAGGGAGCGACGGTGGAATTTTGAAAAGGAGTGTAAAGCTGCTTCCATGTTCGAAGGACTACAACTGCGATGCCTCCTAAGAAAGTCCAAGGAGTAGCTGCGGGAGGGCCATCTCCTAGTATCCATGTGGATATCTCACCCCAAACCTAGGTTTTTCCTTCTTAATTTTATATCAGTTTTAATTCAATCGTGCAGGATGAATTGTTAGGGATAAGATATATTTTGTCCTAGTTATTCACGACGAAGGAATTTAGTTTAATGGAACATGCAAAATAAATAAAGTATAAACATAGTTTTTCTTCAAATAGCATTATGCATTGAAACAAATTATGAGCAAGATTATTTACCCACTAAAGTAGTATACTTCGGTTAAGCCTAGAAGATATAAAACTGCATCTTGCACTATTAACCCTATTCTTTTTACAACGAATCATCATGGAAAGTGCAAATCATGAAAGGATTCTTACGATGCTTAAACTCTAGGAAGTTATCATTGCTAACTGCATAACTTAGCAAGGGAAAGGTTGCTTATTTGGCATGAGTTTTGTTCGCAAGGAAAAAGGAAGATTAATTGAATTAACCTAACCTCAAATCGATAAAGTTTAGGATTGAAAAATCAATTGAGACATAGATAACAAATCATGCGGAGATGATCTCGATATTACCTTCTAAAGTTAACAAAATTAATATAGACTTAGAAATACCTATGCTGTGAAATATTCATTGGGAATGAATTAAAATCCAAGAAACGTTTATACTTTAAATACTTGCCCACATTCCCTAACTGTAGCGTCAATAAATTATAAACGTAAAAAAAACTAAGATTTGTCCCTGAGTTTCTTAAATGAAAATAATAAAGCTAGGAAACCCTAGGTCTGACAACATCAGCTTAAAGAAACTGAAACGGATTGTTTCATAACTCCATTATCGCATAGTACGATGTAGGACTTGTGTGGCAAGTATGAAGTCATATGGTCTTGTGATTGAATCACAAGAAGAAAGGCTAAATTCTCGCAACAAGGATGGCGGATCCTTACACAAGTTATCTTGCAAGAGGATGTATACCTTGATATCCTTCTGAGTAAGGAAGGTTAAAAACCAGAAACTGAAGTATCCAATGAACTTTAGGGTTTGACCAAGTTGGGTTAATAGGGTATCCCCTAAACCAGAATATAAGGGATCTTGCCAAGTTGAAAGACACCCCTGATCAAGTTCTGGATGCATTCGAAAGGAAGGATTCCCTCCTTAGTAGTTTTCCAACAACAAAATTGATCAATGGAAATGTTTGTGCTTGCTAGAGATTTTAGAGTGCTGTTTGACTTGTTTGACCAATGAATTACAAAATAAATAAGTATCTATACTTCAGGTTGAAGGCTTGAAAGGAGAGGCAGCCTCCGTTACCCCCGACTGCTTGTCTGACCCTAACCAAGGGGGTTGTTGACCGCGCCCGGAACGTGGACCAAACCCGCCACGAGAGGTCCTTTCGTTGAGCGCTACTTGGAGCAGGAGGACGCTTGGGTGCCAGGGGGGCTCTGGCCGTAAATCCCTCTCCTTCCGGGTCCTGCGCAAGAGGCTAACGTAACTCGGGATTGGATCTCGAGGCCCGCATACTAGTCTACGGGTGGAAACTTGGAATAGTGATCCCTGTGGATTGTTGGATAGCCTTCGGGCGGATTGTGGACAAGCCTACGGGCAGAACTCCTTATATTTCAAAGATAAATATGATGTTATGTTAATAAAGAACTTGTCTGATATTATTTTTCTATGTCACATGATAAGATTACGTGAAGGAACCAGTGCTTAACGGATTAATTAAAGAAGCTGGTTGTTACATGTCCAACTAATATGTTAGATAATTACATAACTAAAACAAATCGAGGAAAGTGCGGAGGATGGGCCATGGGTCCGTCCTACGGTTGGGTGGTCCCGGTTAGCCAGGAACTTTTCTCAAATCTCGAAGAACAACGGGATGATCGTCAAAGGACACGAACAACAAAAGCATTGACCTAGAGTTATGTCTTACCCGATTTACACTATTTCAGGGGAACGGAATGGGACTATGCCTTATGGCAGAGAGGTTGAGCTTTGCATCCCTCTCGTTTCCCATGCTCCTTGAACCAAGTGCAGCGTGAATCCGCTTCGGACCTGGCGTTTCTGCATAAAGTAGTTCACTTGGGTCCGACGCTAGTTGCTGTTAGGAAATGTCCAATTAGGAAAACCCTAATTCAGGTCGATCCTAAGTGGGAACGGCCGGAATACTTCTGCTACGTGGCAGATGCGAAAATCCCTAGATCGCAAATCCCGTAACATTCCATGGGAGTGCCGGGCAGAGCTTTCTAGACATCCTTTCCGATGGACTGCTAAGACGTGTCCTGGATGATACTAGTGGACATGTTACAGTTGGTATCAGAGCCGACCAACAACGGAATTGTTTTTATGAAATTATAATAAAATAAAGCAAAGCAAATGTTGATGTCCAGACATTTCCTTACCTTCAATGCTGTCTTGCAGAATTACGAAGCGTGGAACAAGTTCTTGGTATTTCGAGTCATGTTTATGACTGCAATGTATTCTCCGCTTTATAGACAAAGGATTGGGACGATGAACATCTTGGAGCAGATCTATAATCCATCACCTTTGTACATGGAACGAAGATGGACGGGTGCTTCAAGAATCTACTATATAGCCACCCACCAGTTTGCTTATCTATAGACCAACCTAAAGAGGATCAAGTGGTTGGAAGACTTGAAAGTCGTGAAGCTGTTCGTTTTTGTGGAAGCTCACGTAAATTCGACTTTACATATTCAAGGTCAGAGGGTTGAGATGAACTCATATGTATATGAGGAAGTAACCCGTGTAATCCTCGCTGATAGGATTAAAGTATTGGGCCGCCATGAGAAGTATGGATTCCAACGGAAAGGATATCCTGAACTTCCAATGACTTACTGATTCCTGAAGATCCATGACCCGAAACCTTATTATTATATAGTCCCTGTAGATAAATGTAATAAAACATTGTTCTCCCCAAACTAAATGTAATAATTGGCTTATCATCGCATGAAACGTTGTATTCAAAAGTGCTATGCCCATATAAATACAAATAAAGACTTCTTTTTATGTCTAATTGTGCATAAGAGTTGATAAAAAGTTAAGTAGCTACATTGGTTACATGATAGCGGAATTGAAGATGCAATATAAGTTAACGACGATTATCGTACAATAACGTTAAGAAAACCTTTATTCAGGCATAACCCTAGGTACAGGTTCCTAATTTGCCTCCTACATCAAGTACTGTTGTAATCCAGGAGAAGAAGTTCCTTCTCAAGCAGATTAAGCCACTCGAGTTTGACGGGAGAGGCAGATTCGTCCAAGCTGATGCTGAAATTTGGATTGAATCCATGGAGGATTACTTTGAAGCAGCCGGTACTGCACCCGCCAATCAGGCTATGCTCGCCAAGTTAAAGCTCACCGGCGAAGCCAGACTTTGGTGGAAGCAATGGTGTAGGGATCAAGGGATCGCAGAAGGATGTGTTACCTGGGAGAAGTTGAAGAAATTCGTGCAGGGAAGATACTTGCCACCTACATATCGCACTAAGAAGATGAATGAGTTCTACGAGCTAAAACAGTTGGGACTCACTCTTGACGCATACTACTCTAAATTTGCCACAGATGGACATGACGCAGCAGGTGTCCAAATTTTGTGCGGGTTTAAATCCACCAGTCAATACCCGTCTTGAATCTATGCGTCCATCAGATCTTCAGGATGCACTCATTCGAGTGGCGCCTATAATTGAGGAGGTGTAGTCTAGACCAAGGGGTAACAAAGCTTGGTCTTACAATGATCCGAACAGAGGAGCATTCAGACCTCAAATTAAGAGAGTTCAAGGTCATAATCAGGGACAAAGAAAGAAAGCAAGGACGAATAATGTCAACAACTTTGTTCCTACTCAAAGTAATGGCCGAAACCTCCGTTGTTTCCACTGCAACGAACCCGATGTCACTTCAAGAGGCAATGTCCCAAGCTTGGTGGAGGACATCGCCAAGCGCCTTTCCAAGGAATAGGCCATGGTCAAGGATCCGCTACCTGAGGAAGAGAAAGAACTGCCTCCATTGCCAATAGGCAAATGTGCGAAGAAGGAGAAGAAGAAGATCCGACCATGGAAGCAGAATTCGAAAAAGCGATAGTCCATGCCGGTTTACACAAGAAAGGGCCGAATCGCCAGTTCTCGGTGATTCAGACACCGTTGGACTATCAAGGTAAAGGTTTCAAGACCTTGATTGATTATGGCAGTACACATTCCTTTATCTCACCAGCATGTGCAAAAAGATTAGAAATAACCACAATAAGAGCACCCACCCTGCTTGTGGAATTGGCAAATGGTCGTGAGGTTACTTGTACCAGGCAAATTGCTAAGGTGGAATTCTTTCTGGGAGGAAAGAAGACTTCCGTCAAATTCAGTCATGAATTTAGGTATCCATGAGTGTCTACTCGGAATACCTAACGACGCCCACATTCACTGTGGAAAGGGTCAAGTTTCCTTTCGAAACTCTGAAAGGAAATTAGTCACAACTCAAGGTGAGGCAGGAGTGCCAAGAATCCAATTGGCCAAAGTATCTCGGATCATAAAAGGAGTCAGAAAAGGATTACCTATTTACTTGATTAAACTCAACAAATTAGATCAAAAGCAAGAGTCTCATGAAGGACCTTCTTGGTTAAAGGAATACGCGGACGTATTCCCTGAAGATTTGACGGAACTTCCGCCTCAAAGAGAAGTGGATCATGAGATTAGGTTAGTACGAGGAGCTGCACCAATTGCAAAGAGACCTTATAGAATGTCCATACTAGAAGCAATTGAGCTGAAGGAATAACTCAAGCAACTATTAGATCAAGGCGTGGGGAGCTCCAGTACTATTCCAGAAAAAGAAGGATGGGACACTTCGACTATATATTGATTACTGAGGGTTGAATCAATCGATAGTCAAGAATAAGTATCCTATTCCTAGAATAGATGAGCTTCTTGATTGTCTCCAGGGTGTGAAGATCTTCTCCAAGATTGATCTCAGGTCAGGTTACTATCAGATAAGGATCAAGGAAGAAGATATCCCAAAGACGGCCTTCAATACAAGATATGGGCACTTTGAGTTCCTGGTTATTTCATTCGGGCTTACGAATGCACCTACCACCTTCAATAGATTAATGCAGGATATCTTTAGGCCATATCTTGATGATTTCGTGCTTGTCTTCTTCGATGACACTTTACTCTATTCTAAACAGGTAGAAGATCATGAACCTCAACTGTGGATTGTCCTTGAGACAATGAGGTCACATAAGCTGTATGCAAAAATGAAGAAGTGTGCATTCTTCAAGCGTCTGATTGAATATCTGGGATTCATAGTATCATCAGAAGGAATATCAGTAGACCAAGCCAAGGTCAGAGATGCGCTTGAATGGCCAACACTAGTATCTATCAAAGAAATATGAAGCTTTCTTGGATTGACAGGATGGTATAGGGTCTTCATCAAAAACTATGCTTTGATTGCAGCACCTCTGACAGATTTACTGAAGAAGTATACTTCCATTGCATGGTCAACTCACAAACAAAATAGCTTCGACAGATTGAAGCAAAGTTTGGTATCAGCACCTTTTCTAAAACTTCCAAACCTCAATAAGGAGTTTGAGGTAGTAACTGATGCTAGCATTCTTGCCTTGGGGTGTGTACTTATGCAGGAAGGTCATCCAGTAGCATACTCTTCAAGGAAATTGAAGAGTCATGAAAAGAATTATGCTATGCATGATCTAGAATTACTAGCTGTTATCCATGCTCTAAAGCTTTGGAGACACTACCTGTTGGGTAACAAGTTTACTCTAATAACCGACCATAAGAGTCTCAAATGGATCTTTACCTAGAACGAGCTCAACATGAGGCAACGTCGGTGGATTGAAGTGTTGTAGGAATATGACTTTGAAATCAAGTAGGGAAAGAGAATGTAGTTGCCGATGCACTTAGTCGCAAGGCATTCCTAAATTCCCTAATCTTGCAGAATCCATCAACGGCCAGATCTCTAGCTACAAAAGTATCTATGCCAAACAACCCTATACTTGAGTTAGCTAGAGAGGAAGCATGCCATGATTTGGCCTACCAAACAATGATAAATGAGATCTCTATCAAGGAGCAGAACCAAAAGTTGCAGGCTAAGTATCAGGAATTTTCCATTGATAGTGGACTTGTCTACTACAGAACAAGGCTGTGTATACCAGCAAGCTAGTCACTTAAGCAGAAGATATTATGGGAAGCTCATGATTCTCCTTTCGCAGGACATCATGGCTATGCTAAAACTCTTAATGCAGTTAGGAAGAGCTACCATTGGGAGAGGCTCAAAGGTGACATTCTCAAATATGTCACTGAGTGTTTGTCTTGCCAACGTATCAAAGTCGAACATGTCATGATGCAAGGGAAACTGCAACCACTTGACATCCCCCAAATGAAATGGGAATTCATCAGTATGGATTTTGTTGTAGGCCTACCCCAAGTCCAGGGAGGATACAACTCCATCATGGTTGTGGTTGACATGCTTACTAAGGTTGCACACCTTATTCCAGTAAAGACAAACTATAAAGCCTCAAACATTGCAATATTGTTTATCAAGGAGATATTCAAGCTACATGGTTTACCCTGAAGAATCATTAGTGACCGTGATTCTCTCTTCACATCACACTTCTGGAGAGCTATCTTTGAAGCTATTGGGACTCAACTTTGTTTTAGCACCGCTTACCATCCCCAAACGGATGGCCAAACAGAGCGAGTAAATCAAGTCATTGAGGATATGCTTAGGGCATACTGCTATCGAGAGCCGAAGAGGTGTATTCAATACTTTCCTTTGGTAGAATTTGCATACAATGCTTCTTACCAGCAGAGCATTCAGATGACCCCTTTCCAAGCATTGTATGGTCATGACTGTCGAAGTCCCCTAAACTTTTCTGATCCAACCCTAAGGGTTGAAGCTTCAAAGCTAATGTTGGAAGAGATGGATGACCAAATTAAATCAATAAGACAAGACATACAAGTGGCTAAGGATATACAAAAGGCATACGCGGATTTGAAGCATCAAGAAAGGGTCTTCGAAGAAGGAGACACGGTCTTCATTCGCGTACGCCCTAAAAAGAGTTCTCTATCCTTAGGAGATTGCAAGAAGTTAAGTCCAAGGTATTGTGGGCCATACAAAATCCTCAAAATCCTAGGACCTAATGCTTATAAATTCCAACTTCCTGGGAACCTAAAGGTTCACAATGTATTCCATATCAGCCTATTGAAAAAGTATGTACCTAATCCTAACCATGTACTTGACGATCAACAAATTGTAATGCCTAGTCAAGGGGTCCTTGAACTAAGGCCTAATAGGATCTTAGATGTTAGGGAGAGACAATTAAGATCCAGAACCTTGAGAGAATGCCTCGTCCAGTGGAAAGACTATCCCGAAGAGGATGCCACTTGGGTAGATGTAGACACACTCAACCACCAATATCCCCGGTTTATCTCGGGATGAGGAGGACATCTCGCTTCCTCTAAGGGGGAGAGAATGTAATATATCAAATGGATGAATGCAAAAAAAAAAATATTATTCCCCTCCCCAGCTGACTGTTGTGCTGGAAGGGGAGGGGAAGAGAAAGGAGTCGGAAGCTCCTCGGTGGGAGCTCGCAGGGGGTAGTGCCATGCATGCTGACACGAAGGAGAGGGAGGATCCCCCTCCCCTCCCCTATTTAAACCCTGCATTGCTGCCGCTAGGGAGGAGGGTGATCGAAATTCAAGAAGGTGTGAAAATAAGGTTCTGTGAGGGAAGCAGAGATTCAAGACGCCATGCTATTGTAAGGCAAGGGGAGGGAAGTCTTCCAACTGACTACCGAGGGGGGAGGAGACAAGGGCTGGCCGCCGTGTAGACAGAGGAGGGTCACCACCCGTTTGTTGGAGTGGAGGGAAGGAGTCGAATGTATCGTTATGGGAGGGAGAGGTGGAGTGGGACCGCTGCCCCCCACGCTGAAGCAGTCGACGCTGTGAGAGGAAGGGGTTGAGGCGCTAGTTGCCGCTGAGCTAGGATGGCATCACTTCTGCCGTCAGTCCACGCGCGCCCAGCCGCCATCATTGACGCCTTCCACACCTGCCACATGCTGCTTCAAAAGGCCTTTGAAGCTTCTTGGAAGCTTCCAAGGTTGGGCTTTCCAAGCCCCCCTTTTTTGTGCCCTTGATACCCCCACACACCCCCCGTGTTTTTAAAACCCTTAAGCCCCCTTTCCCTTGGCTTGGAACTTACCCCCCCCATGTTAAAATCATTAGGCCTTTATAAGTCCCTTTTCCCCCTTCCGTGCTTAAAACCTTAAGCCCCCATTCCCTTGACCTCGAAACTACATCCCCCGTGTCTGAACCCCCTTTTTAATGGGTGTTAGAACCCCCATATTTTACCTATAAAGCCTTTTTCCTTAGGCCTTAAAGACCCTTTTCCTTTGCGGATGTAACCCCCTATAAGCCCATTTTATTTGGGCTTCAAAACTATTCACCCCCTTTTTTCCCCTTGGGTTTTAAAACCCCTAAGTCCTTTTCACCCCCGTGTCCACACACCCCTCCCCCATGTCCTAAAATCCCTCCAAGATCCCCCTTCCTATACCTTTCACTGCCGTGTCCAAAGTTCTCCCAAGGCCTCTTCTTATGCCTTTTGGAACCACACACACACACACCCTTTCCCCCCCATGTATAAACCCCTATAGGGCCTTTTCCTTGGGCTTTGTAAGCCTTTCCCTCCCAAAAGAATTAAGGCCTTAAAGGTCTTATTACCCCCTCCTCGTGGTTAAACCCTTAATGGTTCCTTGCCTTTCCAAAATACCCTTGGGACTTGGTTTTTCCCCTACTCGAAAAAGAGAAGAAGAGTATTGACGTGCAAGGGAGCAACGGTGGAATTTTGAAAAGGAGTGTAAAGCTGCTTCCACGTTCGAAGGACTACAACTGCGATGCCTCCTAAGAAAGTCCAAGGCGTAGCTACGGGAGGGTCATCTCCTAGTATCCATGTGGATATCTCACCCCAAACTTAGGTTTTTCCTTCTTAATTTTATATCGGTTTTAATTCAATCGTGCAGGATGAATTGTTAGGGATAAGATATATTTTGTCCTAGTTATTCACGACGAAGGAATTTAGTTTAATGGAACATGCAAAATAAATAAAGTATAAACATAGTTTTTCTTCAAATAGCATTATGCATTGAAATGAATTATGAGCATGATTATTTACCCACTAAAGTAGTATACTTCGGTTAAGCCTAGAAGGTATAAAACTGCATCTTGCACTATTAACCCTATTCTTTTTACAATGAATTATCATGGAAAAAGCAAATCATGAAAGGATTCTTACAATGCTTAAACTCTAGGAAGTTATCATTGCTAACTGCATAACTTAGCAAGGGAAAGGTTGCTTATTTGGCATGAGTTTTGTTCGCAAGGAAAAAGGAAGATTAATTGAATTAACCTAATCTCAAATCGATAAAGTTTAGGATTGAAAAATCAATTGAGACATAGATAACAAATCATGCGAAGATGATCTCGATATTACCTTCTAAAGTTAACAAAATTAATATAGACTTAGAAATACCTATGCTATGAAATATTCATTGGGAATGAATTAAAATCCAAGAAACGTTTATACTTTAAATACTTTCCCACATTCCCTGACTGTAGGGTCAGTAAATTATAAACGTAAAAGAAACTAGGGTTTGTCCCTGAGTTTCTTAAATGAAAATAATAAAGCTAGGAAACCCTAAGTCTGACAACGTTAGCTTAAAGAAACTGAAACGAATTGTTTCATAACTCCATTATCGCATAGTACGATGCAGGACTTGTGCAGCAAGTACGAAGTCATATGGTCTTGTGATTGAATCACAAGAAGAAAGCCTAAATTCTCGCAACAAGGATGGCGGATCCTTACGCAAGTTATCTTGCAAGAGGATGTATACCTTGATATCCTTCTAAGTAAGGAAGGTTAAAAACCAGAAACTGAAGTATCCAATGAACTTTAGGGTTTGACCAAGTTGGGTTAATAGGGAACACCCTAAATATAAGGGATCTTGCCAAGTTGTAAGACACCCCGGATCAAGTGCTGGATGCATTTGAAAGGAAGGATTCCCTCCTTAGTAGTTTGCCAATAACAAAATCGATCAATGGAAATGTTTGTGCTTGCTAGAGATTTTAGTGTACTGTTTAACTTGTTTGACCAATGAATTACAAAATAAATAAGTATCTATACTTTAGGTTGAAGGCCTGAAGGGAGAGGCAGCCTTAGTTACCCCCGACTGCCTGCCTGACCCTAACCAAGGGGGTTGTTCACCGCACTGGGAACGTGGACCGAACCTATTGCGAGAGGTTTCTCTGTTGAGCGCTACTTGGAGCAGGAGGACGCTTGGGTGCTAGGGGGGGCGCTGGCCATAAATCCCTTGCCTTCCAGATCTTGCGCAAGAGGCTAACGTGACTCAGGATTGGATCTCGAGGCCCGCATACTAGTCTACGCGCAGAAACTTGGAATAGTGATCCTCCCTGTGGATTGTTGGATAGCCTTCGGGCGGATTGTGGACAAGCCTACGGGTGGAACTCCTTGTATTTCAAAGATGAATATGATGATATGTTAATAAAGAACTTGTTTGATATTATTTTTCTATGTCACGTGATAAGATTATGTGAAGGAACCAGTGCTTAACGGATTAATTAAAGAAGCTGGTTGTTACATGTCCAACTAATGTGTTAGATAATTACATAACTAAAACAAACCAAGGAAAGTGCGGAGGATGGACCATGGGTCCATCCTACGGTTGGGTGGTCCCGGTTGGCTGGGAACTTTTCTCAAATCTCAAACAACAATGGGATGATCATCAAAGGACACGAACAACAAAAGCATTGACCTAGAGTTATGTCTTACCCGATTTATGCTGTTTTAGGGGAACGGAATGGGACTATGCCTTATGGCAGAGAGGTTGAGCTTTGCATCCCTCTCGTTTTCCATTCTCCTTGAACCAAGTGCAGCGTGAATCCGCTTTGAACCTGGCATTTCTGCGTAAAGTAGTTCGCTTGGGTCCGACGCTAGTTTTGTTGTTAGAAAATGTCCAATCAGAAAAACCCTAATTCAGGTCGATCCTAAGTGGGAACGGCCGGAATACTTCCGCTACGTGGCACACGCGCAAAGCCCTAGATTGCAAATCCCATAACATTCCATGGGAGTTCCAGGCGGAGCTTTCTAGACATCCTTTCCGATGGACTGCTAAGACGTGTCCTGGATGATACTAGTGGACATGTTACACATTCCCAAGTAAATAAAAAATCAATCAAGATATCTTATTACTACAAATATGCATTCATAGACATATAGAGTAAGGTTAAGTTATGAGTAAATTATTATTTGAATAAATATTATTGAAACTCCATTGAAAATTTATCCAAATCCTTGTCTAGAAAGAGTGTTTATTCAATTATTTTTCTTGATTGGTTTTGACAACAATAAATCTCGAAAATGATTGAATGACGTCTATGCCTTCAACAGTCAAACAAGATCAACGTGTTGTGTCGTCCATAAGGCCACGCCTAAAATACTCTTCACCCAGAGTTATAATAAAGTGCTTAAGGCTACTAACCACTACTTAGGTACATATGGTTGTCTATATAGGAAAGTTCTCTCTTATTGTTGGAGAGAACTAGAAAGGCTCAAACTAGAGATTAATCTCAATCCTGTTGTCCTTTATTAGGGAAGAAAATCTATATGAGCCCAACATCGTTTAGTGTTGAAAGATCTAGATGGCAACTTAGGCTTTGAGTTGGTTTTTCTCTTCAGAGCAGTTATAAATATAATAATAATATAAACATCACATTTTTAAAAAGAATATTTTTATGTTCATATTTAAGAATGTGATAATGTATCTTTGTAAAGGCTAATTAATGAAACTATTTTAATATATTTAATCATGAAAGTAGTATAGTTAATCAAATAATTAAAATATGCCACATCAAAAATGAAAAGCGGATGGATTGTCTTCTCAATGAAACCATCCTTTGGTTGGGTAGACATGGTTTTGTCATGTAGCCCCTTCCAAAAAATTAGAAAATGGTTGTAAAACATGGCCATCCTAGGATCAAGTTCTTAAAATTGGTTTAGCACCATTTTAGGAGGCGGGTGTGAGACTACGCCTTATGGACAAAGGGATTGACACATATCTCCCCCTCCTTTCTTTCTCTCATTGAACCAAGTGCAGTACTTGCCCACCTCAAGTCTTTGGTGGTTCACACAATAGTGAGTATCTTAGCTTGATGCTAGAATGCCACTATAGTCCATAGTTGTGTCATTAGGAACCTACATGTTGATCCTTGTAGGACAAGGCTAGAGACTTTACTTAGGAGATAGACCTAGGGAATGCCTAGTTTCCTAATTCCACACACTTGTGAGTAACACAAATGGTGACAACTACTAGGACTGGATCCTTCAATGACTACCAAATTATCCTCCCTATGAGCAAGGGTTAGATATGTGTGAATAGGTTGAAGGTCCTAGAAGAAATGAGCTAATGAAGAAAAAGGAGGGATTACAAAGGGACTCAAAAATAGGAAAAAAAAAGAGCTATTTTTGTCTCAAAAAAGTGTGCACACTTTTGAAACAGTTGACTTTTATCAAACCTAAGGTTATTGGCTACTTTTTAGAAGTTCTATATAAAAATGTTCTCTATTTCAAATAAGACTTTTACAAGGACTTGCTTCATTGCAGTTCAAACCCACTTTTCACAAGAAGAAGCCCTTTTTGATAAGTGCATACCTCTTAGAAGATATCAATGACTGGCACATGCACAAATCTCTAGGTTTAATGTCCACCTGGCAAGATTTTGTGAAGATTATATTGAATATTGCTAAAAATAAATTGTTACCTAGGCTCTCAATCCTTGCAAACCTTTCTTTTTCAAATATAGGTATCCTGCTTTGAATTATTAAAGATAAGCTATTGCTAACTATGATGGTCAAATAAATCTAAAAACTATGATTTTGATGAGTTTGGTGATAAAAAATCTCTAGATTTGTGAGATTGATAGTCATGTTGTTGAGGGGGATATGTGTCAAGCTCCTTCCATGTATTTTTATCTACCCAAATTTGTCATCAAGTTAATAGTACTCAATAATGAATATTCAGATTATTTTGGAGACCAGTTCTAAAACTAGAAAATATGTCATGTACATGAGTAAATAGTCCATAAACATATATTTGAAATATTTACATGGATATCTTTTTCTTGTTTTTCCTTCATTGAACATGTAAGTACACAATATCCACCCCCTCCAAACATGCACATCCTCAAAATGTGAGCCACAACTACCCATCCTGGTCTTCTTAAAGCTCTCACTCATATCAACCTCTTCTTCCTCTCCATCTAGATCTTTTGCTTCATTTTCCATGTCACCATGTCCTCTTCTTCATCCTCTCTATTATCATGTTCTTCACGCAAGTTCTCCACTGCATATGCTTCTTCATCCCTTCTCTTGGACACTTTGATTCTTGTATCTACAATGGGTATCCACAAGGTAGTCCCATCAAGCTCTATTAGTGAGTAAGTAGCATTGTCATGGACATGCTTCACCACATAAGGCCCAAACCATCTCTTGGCTACCTTATGAATAGTGCTATACTGATGAGCACTTATGCAATGTCACCCAAAATGATCTCTGCAATAAAACAACAACAAGGGTAGGACTAACATTATGTTGTATTGAAAAGATATCAACAAAAAAAAAACAGAGAGAGAGATTAACACCTTTGCCTCTTGCTCCAAATAAACTTTGCAAGAAAACAACAATTAGAACCAACATCAAATTCTATTGAAAACACAACATAAAAGAGAAACAACACATAGAGAGAGGCGGGAAAGAAAGGAGAGAGAGATGAGCACCTCTGTCTCCTGCCCCAAATAACCTCTGTAATAAAACAATAATAATAGTAAGAAACGACATCAAACCCTATTGAAAAAATAGCAAACAAGAGAAAATGCAAAGAGAGATGGGCACCTTTGTTTTGCCCAAAATCTGGAGCTGCATGGAGAAGAAAATGCAGATATAAGAAAAACGCTTAGAACCCTAATTACTCTCAGCAGGGAGCTTCAATGGAGACAAAAATTCACAAGTATAGAGAAGAGAGGGAAAGTGGTCTGTTGCTCAACTTTTGGGTCAAACTGATTTCGCGAGAGGGAAAAAAACCGAAATTGAAAATTCTCCAAAAAAAGGGGAGAAATATGAGGTGAGAGAAACCCAAATTTTGTGTACTATTCATTCTCCCTTTTTTTAATCCCCCACTACCCCTTTTTTAAATTGAAAACCCAAGATTTGGAGAGAGAAGATTCACCCTCCATGGATGTCAACATCTAGCCTTCCTATTGGACAATCCAAAAGGCGCACATCTTAAACTATATTATTTTTAAGGGCTGATTTGTGAGTTCATTTTTTTCCTAATGTTACTGGCAAAGACTCAAAAAGGTGATGTACTTAACTATATCATTGAATGTCTAAATTTCCAAAGGGTAAAATCCGAACGTGTCAAGTTACTAAGAAAACTCCAGCCACTTGACATTCCTCAGATGAAATGGGAATTTATTAGCATGGACTTTGTAGTTAGGTTACCCTTGTGCAAGGAGGATATAACTCAATAATGGCAATAGTAGACATGCTAGCAACGGTTGCTCATCTTATTCAAACAAAAACCAATTACAAAGCTTCAAATATTGCAAGAGTTTTTGTAAAATAGATTTTAATATTACATGGGTTACCTAAAAGGATAATCAATGATCATGATTCTCTTTTTATATCTCATTTTTGGAAGAATTTATTTGAAGTCGTTGGGACCCAACTTTTTTTCAGCACTACTTATCATCCACAAACCGATGGGGGCAGACAAAACGAGTTAATCAAGTGATTGAGGACATTCTCCGTGCATATTGCAGCAAGGAACCTAAAAGGTGGATTCAGTATCTACCCTTAGTGGGAATTTTCTTATAATTCCTCTGATCATCGAAGTATTCAGATGACTCCATTTTCGGCACTATATGGACAAGATTTTTGTATGCCACTTCATTTTTCCGATTCTACTCTAAGGGTAGAAGCTTCAAGAAAAATGTTAGAAGAAATGGATGATCAAATCAATATTATCAGACAAGATATTCAAGCTACCAAGGACCGACAAAAGGCGTATGTTGATCTAAAAAGGCAAGAATGAATCTTCGAAGAACGAGACATGGTCTTCGTTCACCATCCAAAGAATAGTTCTTTATCTTTAGGAGAATTTAAGATGCTAAGTCCAAGATATTGTATAAAACTCCCTAAGAATATAAAAATCCACAATCTATTTCATGTTACCTTATTGAAAGCATACATAGCTAACCCTAACCATATCCTTGAAGATCAACAAGTTATAATACCTAACCAAAGAGTCCTTGAGCTACAACCTAACAGAGTAATTGATGTAAGGGAGAGAAAATTGAGGAGAATAACCCTTGGAGGATATATCGTCCACTAGTGAAAAGACTACCCTAAAGAGGATGCCACTTGGATTGACCATGAGTCACTATGTAACCAATATTACCAGTTTCATGATAGATGAGGACATTTCAATTCCTCTAAGAGAGAGAGGATGTGATATCCCAACTTTGATTTAAAATCTTTCCGACTTCTAGCAAAATGGACTTGAAGAATACTAAAATAATTAAATATAAAAGACCTTGAGCAACAAAAGACATGAGGATCGTAACCTATCTTTTTTTTTTTTGGATTGACAAGGATTGTAGCCACTAGTCACCAAAGTTACTATGTGAACAAGATTTATGAGCCATATGAAATTTTTTATATTTTGAATATTATTTATTGTAAATATCCTAAAAAACTATGGAAAATTCTAGAACAGGGTGTCATGTAAAAAAAAGCAAGCGGCTTTTTCAGCCAATTTTGGAGATTTAATGCAAAAAGAAGGATTGGAAAAATCCCATGCGTTGTTGTGCCGCTATGCGCACACCGTGTAAAAACATCTAGAGTCTGGCTTCCTTTTAGATTTAGAGAGCCAATGCCACTTCAAGCATTAGTGTTAGTATCCAAGGTTCAAAATATTAGATTTTTTTAAAAACAAGTTTTTAGCCAATTTTTGATATTCTAGATATTATCTCTTATAAAAATCCATAAAACTACAGACAACTTCTAAATTAGGATGACATATAAAAGAAAGCATGTAGCTTTCAGCCAATTTGAGAGGATTTTATGTAAAAAGAGAGATTGATGAATTTGTGCGACCTGTGATCGTTGTTTTGAGGCAGAGAACATCACTTCGAAGGGGGAGATGAAGAAGGAGTGATCTGGTATAATTCTTGTCATGTGTGCTGGTATTTTACGCCCCTTTCAAAGCCAATGGAAGCATGAGATTGGCAATCTGAGCACCATAGAGGAAGGTATTATTTTATACACGTTTTTGTCTATTAGAGTTATATCTTCTCATAATGCTGAAAGAAACTGACTGGCTTCATCTCTGTTAGTATTCTTCTACATTTTCTACTTCTTTTTTTAAAAGTATTATTCTTCATCTTCAATTTCTTTGAACCCCTTCTCTTCCATCTACTCCTCTCCCTGAATCTACCTTCACCCTGCTATCTCTTATCTTCAAGAACTTGGCTTGAAACCTTCAATCCTTCTCTTATCTCTACCATCTTCAGAGTCTAAGCTCTTGAACCCCCATACATTCTTCTCTTGCCAAACCCTTGTGGTGACCTTCAACCCTATGTGCTACGACATTTGTGAACCCAACGTGAACTTCGAATTAAGAGAACTCCAAGATATGGGATTCTTCAGGAGATACTCTACAACAATTGGTGTGCATACTGTAGCAGACTTAGTAACAACAAATCCAAATGTTACAACAACAACAACAACAAAGGAAAGACGAAGAGAAGATTGACTCCACAGTTATCAAGGCTCTAGAGGAAGTTGGGCGGGAATTAAACCAATTTAATGGTCAAAATGTCTTTGTTTTTATTCGCTTGTATATTGAAAAATTGCTCTTCTTTGGTGTACCATAACATGCATGGAGTCGCTATTTTGCTAGACTAGCTAAGCATGGTCTTCAAGAGAGAATCCATGGTCTTTTTTAGCAAGATACAGATTGAGTTGCATTCAAAAAATCCCTACACAAAGAATTCTTCTTAGAAGACTCTAGCCTAGTGACGAAGAAAAGTTTCACTGATTGTGTTGAGAAACCCAACAAAGGTTTAACTACAACATCTTTATACCATGAATTTAAAAGTAAATTTGAACAATTTGATACTGAAGACCAACAACGTATGGAAGGCCAGAAGATTGAATTATTCCTTAAGGATTCAAATCCCATTCTGCAAGAGAAGCATGCTGATCGCCTAGAAGATGCTACCTCTGAATCAAGAGTCAAGACTGCATGGATAGACGTTACTGATGCAGTTAACACGATTGCTCAAAGAGAGCGAATGCGACTAAGATTGGGCTCTACTTCAACTTCATCAACTCCACTGGTGGAGCCTGTTCCACCTTCAAAATCTCATATTCCTTTGACTAATCAACGAACTCTTTCTTCTTCTGTTCCTTCTAAAAATGATGTTATGGATGAACTCATTAAAAGCACGCGTGACCTTCACCTGAATCTTACAGAAATTAGTTCCAAGGTAGAGAAGCTGGATGTCAAAGTTAAAGAACGAGGACGTTCATCAACTCAAAGACCCATGAGAGAAGGCTTTAAGAGGTGATGTATTTGGTGTGAAGCCAACAACATGACAAGAGGGAGTGTTCTGCCTTTCGTGAGGCTAAAGCATAGAAGCTCATCTTTTGAAAAGACAAAAATTCATGTAGCTAAAACTAGTCTTCCATTGGAGCCAAATTTTGGCAATGGTGGAATGAAGAAAAGATTAGAAGATTTAGTTGTAAAGAATATATTTGCAGCAATTGATACAGCTACCTATGGGCTACAAATTGAGCCAATTAAATCAAGTTTGAAAGCATGTAAAGCTCATGTGCAATCTAAAGTATGGATGTAGACACTAGATCAAATGGAATGCGGTAAAGCAGCCAAAGAGGATTTGGCTAATGCCAGTTAGTGCATTTGAGATATAACTGGTTGGAAAGAACTAGTAGATTCTTTTTTCGCCTTTGCACATTTCGCTAACGTCAATCATAAAGAAGTCTTGATTGAAGAAAAGAGAAGAAGAGAAGATGAACGAGGGCCTTCCTCTTTTGGCCCTCTGAAACCGGTAACTAGAAGAATGCTTGAACAACCAAAGCTTGCTGAAAATATAACCCTAGATCAAGAGATAGAAGATGCGCCAGAAACAAAGAAGACCAAAGGAAAGAAGAAAGGCAAGCAACGAAGCTACAAATTGCAGTCTGACATAGAATTTGCAACAACGAGTCCTAGAAGAACGAATTCTAGGAAGCAAAATTAAATTCACCTTAGGTGAAATTCTTGGAATTGCCAAACGTGAATTCCGTGATGTAATTATTAATGTAATCAAAAGGAAAAGACAATATGTTGGTGATGAAGCTGAAGAAACAATGCATGCTTTTTTGCAAGTTGTTTGAGTTTTTGTGCAAGATGAAGAGAAGCTGACCTCACAAGGAATTTAACATGAAGCAGTTAAAGAATTAATTGTAGCAATTGAAGCTGAAGATAAAGAAAACATGAATGCAAAAATTAAAGAAGTAAAAGCTGAAAATGTAATGGTCAGCTGGTCAAACTAGTTGGCAGCCCATCTCTCAAAAATAAGATCGTCTACAGCACATGCATGAGGAGGAAGAGGCTCAGCTCATTCCAAGCAATCACTACTCCCGTACGCATTGAGCAAGAGCAACAATGAAGACAATGATCAAAATTGGAGAAAAAGAAACATCATGCATTGCATTCTTAGACCATGGCTCGGAGATAAACGTCATGGCAAGGAGTCTCTATGAAAGTGGTGGATGGCCCATAGATGTTGATCCAGGTTGGCGAATGAGAGCTACAAACAA
Organism: Lygodium microphyllum; assembly: GCF_053477565.2. Classification (NCBI taxonomy): domain Eukaryota; kingdom Viridiplantae; phylum Streptophyta; class Polypodiopsida; order Schizaeales; family Lygodiaceae; genus Lygodium; species Lygodium microphyllum. The sequence continues at coordinate 181,183,133 of NC_141135.1, forward strand.
CTCTTCTAGAGAGTCATATGCTGCATGTCCTAATGTGTAGGTAACTATTGGAGACATAAAAGACAAATTTCATTTTTTTGTTTAAGACTCTTCTAGTTACCATATCATTCTTGGGCAACCTTACATTTCTGAAGCTCGCTTGGAAACAAAAGCTATTGATGATGATTCTTCTTATGCTCAAATCCGAAGCAAGGATAATAAACGAGCTATCCAATTTATTACTGTGTGTATTAACCATCATCGAAATAGAGATTGACTGCATGATTATCTTGTGCCTCCTAATGCCTAAGAATTCAAGGGTTTTTAGGTTGCACCGCTATAAAAGGAGGCTATGGAAATGCGTCATGTAAAAAGATTGAACCTCCTTATGTTGCAAAAACTGTGTCTCTAGCAAATCTGTATGTATGTACAGCCCATAGCATGGGTTGTTATAAGTCTCTTCCAGCCATGACTAAAGCTGAAAGAAAATACGTATGTCATGTAGAAAGGGAGCTGAAAACTTATGACATGATGGCTAAAAATGAAGATATTTCGGGCATTTTTTTTGGACAATTTACTACTGACACATTGGCTGAAATATATGCAGATGTTCATATAGAAAATTAGGCTAAAAATGAGTCCATAGAAGTATGAACATTGGATTTTTATCAAATAATTCAAGAATTTGTTGAGTAGGAAGACATTGGTTTACTCAACAAGGCTGAAGTGCAAGTGGAGACAAAATACAAGACGGTGGATAAGAAAGTAAAGCCTGTGGCAATTCCCCTGCCTCCTAAAAGTGAAGGGCTAGCTAATAGGGCAGCAAATCAGCCAAGTCTTTATGATCCTTCCAACATTGGTCACAAGTTCACATTTGAAAGTATAAAAGAGCTCAAATAGGTGAAAAAACTTTCCTTTCGCCGGCTGAAAAACACTCTTTTATGCAAATGCTAATGAAACATGGAAAATCTTTTACATTTTAGCCAAGTGAAATAGGTTGTGTGGATCCAAATATTGTGGCTCCTATGGTCATTTTTACAGTCCCACATGTGCCTTGGAAGCTCAAGCCTAATCCTATTCCAAGGGCACATTTGCCCAAATTATTGGAACTTCTAAATGAGAAGATCATAATGAAGATTTTAGACCCTTCTTTAGCACCTTACTCAAACCGATGGTTTATCGTGCCCAAGAAAAATGGATCTTTATGATTCATTCAAGATCTATAGCCTGTTAATCGTGTCACAATCCGAAATGTTGGTTTGGGTCCAGTTGTTGACGAATTTGCTAAAGCCTTTACAGGTAGAGAAATTTATTATATGGGCGATCTATATTCAGGATATGACCCATTTCATATTTCATTAGAAAGCTGAGACATTACCACAATGAAGACACCTCTTGGATTGGTCTCCATGTGCACTCTACCACAAGGTGCAACAAACTTTGTAGCCCATATGATGAATGCCATGCACAAAGTCTTAAGGGACTTTATTCCACAACTTACTATTCCATTTCTTAATGATGTACCTATCAAGGGATGTGAAGTCAATGAAAAGAATGAGGAGCTTGACGAAGATGGTTGCAGGACATTTGTAGTTTACCATATTCATGATTGTGATAGGATTTTAACAAGGCTAGAAGAGGTACATCTTACCCTTTCTAAAGATAAGTTGATTTTTGGAGTAGAATAAGTCCTAGTGGTTGGTCATCTATGTTTCCCCTATGGACGCAAACCTTTGCCAATCAAGATAGATGCCATCAATAGAATGCAAGAAAAATGCACAAATGTTTCAGAATTAAGAAGATTTCTTGCATATTCTATCTCATATGGATACCACATTTTGCTATGTAGACGAAAATCTTTATCAATTATTAAGAAAAGGCAAAAGATTCTCTTGGGGTAATGAGCATACTCTTACTATGCATAAATTAAAGAAGCTGTTAATTTCAGCCCCCACTCTCAAAAGGGCTGATTATTCAAATGATCAACCCATCATTCTTACTGTGGATACAAGTCCCATTGGGATAGGATGAACTATTGGCCAAGAGGATCTTGAAGGTAACAGGTATGCAATTTTTTTTGGAGCAAAAGTTCTCAATGAATGTCAAAGAAGGTATGCACAAGTAAAAAGGGAATTTTGGGGAGTTGTAACAACATTAAAGTGTGATCATGAATACTTTATAGGTGCTTCCATAGTGGTTGAGACTAATTGTCTTCCACTCTTGGGCATGATTGCCAACTGCTCTATACTCGACATTGCTATGCTAAGATGGATTGCATATATTAAATCTCTCAACCCTGAATTAAAGCATATTGCAGGAAAGGCGAATCGAGTTGCTGACATCCTATCACGTGCAAGATATGACAATGAAGAAGAGCTTATGGAAGAAGATGAAGCTAAAGAATCTATACTTGCTAGATTTCATTCCATGGCTACTGAAAATACATTTTCAGCTACTGCATATACTAGTCCAAATCTGAAAGCAACAGGGTGGTCAACTAGAAGCCAACATGCTCATTGCATTGCTCAAGTTCTAGTTCATTTCCTCGAAGAAGATTGGTTGAAGATCAGCCAATATTTGAGCACAATAAAGAAGGAGACTTGGACTAATGAGGAGTTCAAGTATATCAAGAGGAAGGCTTATGGCTTTTTTCTTAAAGAAGGAGATCTATAGAAGCACACAAAAAATAAGAAAGGAGTGCCTGTTCGAGTTTTAGGTAACAAAAGATTGCAACAACAAGTAATGAAGGAATTTCATGAAAGCTTGTGGGTTGGCCATAGAGGCATATGGGAAACCTTTAGTAAAGTCAAAGAAAAATATTAGTGGCAAAACATGTACTGGGACATAGCACATTTTGTTGAAACCTGTTATGTGTGCTACATGTATTCTATGGTCAAGCATTGAGATGGGTTACAATCAACTTATCCCTTGTCTATACATTATAGATGGATTATTGATCTTGTAACCATGCCTACATGAATATGGAATATGCGGTATTTAGTACTTGCAAGAGAGGATCTAACCAATCAAGTTGAAGGCAAAGCCTTAACAACCAAGACCACTCAAGCTGTTTGTCATTTTTTGCTTGAAGATGTGTTTTGCAGATATGGGTGTGTGGGTAAAGTAACTGCAGATAGAGAAAAATTGGATGGTGATGAGGCACACAACTTCTTTGCTCAATTGGGTATCAAGTTGGCTTTGACATAAGCCTATGGAAAGAGTGAGAGAGGTCATCAACCTATTCTCAAAGCTCTAGCACAGTCTTGTAGAGGAAATATCAAAGAATGGCCTAAAATGCTACCTTTTGCATTATGGGCTAATCGGACTACTCACAATTCAGTGACTGGCTATATGCTAGCTGAACTTATTCATGGACAACAACCAATTATGCCAATTGAAGAATCTATTCTCACATGGATTCTTCTACCTTGGGAGAAAGGCATCAGTAGAGAAGATTTGTTGACTTTGCGTATATGGAAGTTATAAAGAAGGCTTGAAGATGTTCAAATAGCTATTGAGAAGCTAAATACATCAAGACTAAAGAACAAAAGAAGATTTGATAAGCGACATCAACTTTGGCCAAGAGCAATTCAAGAAAATGACTGGGTGCTTGTCTATGACAGCAACCTAGATAATCAATGCAGTGCTTCTAGGAAGATGGTAAAGCGTTGGTTTGGCCCGTACGTGGTAAAGGTCATTCATGAAAATGCCAGATACTCATTGGTGGCTGAATTGGATGGGACCAACATAAAGATACCCATAGCTAGAAAAATAATTCAAGACTAGAAAAATACCCATATGAGTTAGAAGACTTGAATATAATTCAAGAGCATGGAGACATAGAGGAAGAAGAAGAGGTAGAAAATGAAGACATTGACATGGCAGAAGATACTTCTTTTGACACTGCAAATCCATAAGACTTTGGGAAATGCCAGAGGATGTGCAGGTTAGGAGGGGGTGGATATCGTGCCGCTACGCGCACACCCTGTTAAAAAATCTAGAGTGTGGCTTCCTTTTAGATGTTGAGAGCCAGTGCCACTTTAGGCATTAGTGTTAGTATCTAAGGTTCATAATATTAGATTTTTTTAAAACAAGTTTTTAGCCAATTTTTTATATTCTAGATATTATCTATTGTAAAAATCCATAAAACTATAGACAACTTCTAGATTAGGATGACATGTAAAAGAAAGCATGTAGCTTTCAGCCAATTTTAGAGGATTTTATGTAAAAAGAGAGATTGACGAAGTTGCGCGATGCACAATTGCTATTTTTAAGCAGTGAACAACATTTGGAAGGGGGAGATGGAGTGATCTGACATAATTTTGGTCAGGTGTGCTAATATTTTACCCCCCTTTTGGAGCCAATGGAAGGATCAGATTGGCAATCTTAGCAGCATAGAGGAACATATTATTTTATATATGTTTTTGTCTATTAGAGTTATATCTTCTCATAATGCTGAAAGAAATTGACAGGCTTCATCTCTGTTAGTATTCTTCTACATTTTCTAATTCTTTTTTTTTAGTATTTTTCTACGTCTTCAATTTCTTTAAACCCCTTCTCTTCTGTCTACTCCTCTCCCTGATTCTACCTTCACCCTGATGTCTCTCATATTCAAGAACTTGGCTTGAAACCTTCAACCCTTCTCTTATCTCTACCATCTCCAGAGTCTAAGCTCTTGAACCCCCATACATTCTTCTCTTGCCAAACCCCTGTGGTGACCTTCAACCCTACGTGCTATGACAGCATTGTGATCTAGTTTACAGGCAATAAACAACACTCCAAATGGGGAGAAAAAGAATGAGTGATCTAGAAGGTTTCTTATCTAGTTTCCTAGGGTTTTACCCCCCTTTCGGAGCCAACGAAACCATCAAATTTGTGATTTGAGCATCAAATTTCATCTTGGAAGCTTCAGATTGCTAATTTTGCCAAGATCCCCTCCATGAAGAGCTCCTCTTCTTAGCCACAACCCTTCTTTTCTAATTTAGCTATAAACAAGAGGAATAGGGGAGCAGTTGAGAGAGGTTTGAGTAAGAGGGGAGATGCCCTTCTTAGGAGTATAGAGCAAGAGGGAGGAAAATAGAGGGAGGTAGAAGGATATCCCCTCGAGAGGCTGCGAGAGGGAGCTAGGGGGGGAGAATTAGAAAGAGAGAGAGAGGGAAGAAGATCCCAAGAGGCTGTGAGAGAGGGAATTAGAGAGGGGGTTAGAGAGGAAATGAATTAACTCAACCTCCCCCTGTCTCGATGTTCAACTCGGCAAATGGCTCTCATGCTCTCCCATCCCAAATTCATTCCACCTTCTCTATCTCTCGAACTCGCTCATGAACGATGGATCCAAAGTAATGCATGGGAAAGACCACGAAATCCACCGCAACCGGTCAAAGACCAGGTATTGCCAAAGATACAGGAATGTCTGAGGTTGTTGGAATTGCCACTACCAACGGAACAGGGGTGTGGCGAATGCAAGCATAAGAAAAGTTGAAATTCCCAATGACGTCATGCCAAACCAGGTTGTTTATAACTCAAAAAGTAGGTTATTATTTTCATATTGCCATATAAAATAATAAGGTTTTTTCCAAAATTAAGTACATAAAATTAAGTTTCATCTAGGCATATTTTTAATACATGCACAAACGATTAACTGCTACCTATGATTTGTAAATAGATTAATCGAGATTATAATTCGTAGAATCATGATGGAAATAGTTGCAGGAGTTTATTATACGAAATGAATAAAGGTCATTATGTGCACTCGAGATTAGTAGAATAACTCGATATATTTATTGCCAAATGCAAAAATTGTTAGGAGTTTATTAACACTTAAAAAATGAAAGTCTATTTAAAGAATTGTGTAAATCATCTCGTTAAATTATTGTCCCAATATTTTTCTAAGTACCAACCAAAGGAAATTTGTTTGTGTTGGGTAAGTTAGCCCTAAATGGGAAATTCGTGTCTTGCTTAACAATGTTGAAAGATTTGTACTCAACACTTTATGGGAAGAAGAATCCTCATTAGAATGTAAGGTTACCTTGGGTTAATGATCTACCTTGGCTATGTGAAGTTGTGAATTGCACGATAGTGTGATTGTTATTGTTTGAAAGGATTGTTTATGTTTGCTAGAATCTAGATCTCTAATTAAAAACATTGACAAACAGGATAAAAGAAAAAATTGTGCTAGACTACCCCCAAGCTAGTTGTTGCGAGACCCTACTCCAAGGGGGTCATGATTATCATTTCGAGAGGCTTAGACCGATTGCTTAGTGGAAAGGTCTATCCATAGGGATAGTCTCGAATAGTAGAAAATATGGATGCTAGGGGGGGCTCTAGCCATAAATTCAGCATTACTCCTAGAATTTGACAAGCCCCTTTTGTGACCCTGGATGGGATCCTAGAACGCTAATACTAGTTACAAGGGAGGAATCTTGATGGATAGAATATCCTCGTGGAATTCTGTATATCTTCCATAGGATCGAAAAGATTGAAGTTCTAATAAACTTTTAATATAATAAAGGAATTTGTTTTTTATTCAAGGGTTGTTTGAATTTTATGTGTGTCTGTAAAATGAATTACGTGAAGGAACCTATGATTTAAACAGACTAATTAAGGAAGTCAGTTGTATATGTTTTAATAAATTTGTTGTATGTAATTAAAAAACTAAAGATGATACTGTCATCAAAGGAAAGCAGGTGGGCGTGACCCTCAATAGGTCCGTCCAATGGTAGGGTGGTCCCGATTAGTTGGGAGCTTTTCTAAATCGGCGATAGAAATAGAAAGACAATAAATTGACCAACAAGTCGTTAGGTAGAACCAACTTGCATTGTTTTAGGGGGATGAAATGGGATTTTGCCTTATGGGCAAGAGGGTTGACATATCGCACTTCCCTTCGTCTCCCATTCTCTTTGAACCAAGTGCAATGGCAAGTCCGCTTTAGTTCGAGTAATCGTAGGAAGTGGGAACTCAAAATTACTAAGGCTAGCTAGCTAATAGGAGACCCATCTAATTTTAGGAACTCAGAAATTCAGGTCGATCCTAATGGGTTTGTTCGAAACTCTTTTGTTGCGATGTAGACTCAATAGGGCCTAAGTGACAAACTCGGTGATACTCCAAGGGAGTGCCGGCAGCATCATTTTGGAAAACCTACTAATGGACTACTAAAAGGTGCCCATTGGATTGAGACTACTAGCAGACACCTCACAGGAGAAGATACATGTGAAGATATAGAAGAAGAGACTAGACTAATAGAACCAATGTGCAATATAGTATGCCACATTTTTCTCTTATCAGCATAGAAACAACATCCTTCCAATCTTTCTTTAGATCCATCACTTTGGTTCCATATTCAAGTAACTTCACTAATTCCATCTACAACAAAGGGTGTTCTGCTTGTAGAAATAGCTCAACCTTCTGAAGCTTTAAATCTATGTGCTTTGCAGTGTCTAACTCACTAAATTTAAGCTCGATCTCTCATAGAAGCTCACATGTGGCTAGCCCTTTGTTTTGGCTTATGACCTCACTCTTGGAAAGTTCCACAAGTGACCACTCCTAAGTCTTCCTTCAAAGCTTTGTGAATTCTGACCATCAAAATCTTGCAAATAAATCTCATTGATATGTGACTTCAGTATACGAATTACAAGTCATATAGAGTATTGACCTATCATGTGAGTACGAAAGCCGAAGAAGTGTAATGTGTCCACTAGTATCATCCAGGACACGTCTTAGCAGTCCATCGTAAAGAATGTCTAGAAAGGTCCGCTCGGCACTCCCATGGAATGTTACGAGATTTGCGATCTAGGTCTTCCCGCGCCTGCCACGTAGCGGAAGTATCCTGGTCGTTCCCACTTAGGATCGATCGGAATTAGGGTTTTCTTGATTGGTCATTACCTAACAACAACTAGCATCGAACCCAAGCGAACTACTTTACGCAGAAACACCAGGTCGGAAGCGGATTTACATTGCACTTGGTTCAAGGAGAATGGGAAACGAGAGGGATGCAAAGCTCAACCTCTCTGCCATAAGGCATAGTCCCATTCCGTTCCCCTAAAACAGCGTAAATCGGTTAAGACATAACTCTAGGTCATCGCTTTCGTTATTCGTTTCCTTTGACGATCATCCCGCTGTTCTTCGAGATTTTGAGAAAAGTTCCCGGCTAATCGAGACCACTCATCCGTAGGACGGACCCATGGCCCATCCTCCGCACTTTCCTCGGTTTGTTTTAGTTATGTAATTATCTAACACATTAATTTGACATGTAACAATCAGCTTCTTTAATTAATCCGTTAAGCACTGGTTCCTTCACGTAATCTTATCACGTGACATAGAAAAACAGTATCAAAAAAGTTCTTTATTAACATAACATCATTCTTATCTTTGAAATACAAGGAATTCTGCCCATAGGCTTGTCCATAATCCGCCCGAAGGCTATCCAGTAATCCACAGGGATCACTGTTCCAAGTTTCCACCTGTAAACTAGTATGCGGGCCTCGAGATCCAATCCCGAGTCACGTTAGTCTCTTGTGCAGGACCCGGAAGGCGAGGGATTTACAGCCAGAGCCCCCCCTGGCACCCAAGCGTCCTGTTGCTTCAAGTAGAGCTCAACGGAGAAACCTCTCGAGGCAGGTTCGGTCCACGTTCCCGGCGTGGTCAACAACCCCCTTGGTTAGGGTCAGGCAGGCAGTCGGGGGTAACTGAAACTGCCTCTCCCTTCAGACCTTCAACCTGAAGCGTAGATATTCATTTAATTTGTAATTCATAAATCAAACAGTGCTCTAAATTCTCTAGCAAGCACAAACACTTTCATTAATCGATCTTGTTGTTGGCAAACTGCTAAGGAATGATTCTTTCCTTTTGAATGCATCAGCACTTGTTCCAAGGTGTCTTGCAACTTGGCAAGATCCCTTATATTATGGGTTTAGGGCGTACCTTATTAACCCAACTTGGTCAACCCTAAAGTTCATTGGATACTTTAGATTCCGATTTTTAACTTTCCTTATTTAGAAGGATATCAAAGAATACATCCTTTTTCAAGATAACTTGCGTAAGGATCCGCCATCCTTGTTGAGGGTATTTAACCTTTCTTCTTGTGAATCAATCACAAGACTATATGACTTCGTACTTGCTGCGCAAGTCCTGCATCGTAATATACGATGAAACAATCTGTTTTCGTTTCTTTAAGCTGACGTTTGTCGGACCTAGGATTTCTTTTTAAGAACCTCAGGGACAAACCCTAGTTCTTTTACATTTTACAGATTTATTGACCCTACAATCAGGGAAGATAGTCAAGTGTTTAAGGTATAAATGTTTCTTGGCCTTTAAATCATTCCCAAGGCATATTTCGCAGCATAGGTATTTCTAAGTTTACATTAATTCGGTTATCTTTTAGGATGTAATATTGAGATCACATCGACACAATTTGTTATCCTTGTGACAATTGATTTTTTAGTCCTAAACTTTAATGCTTTGAGGTTAGGTAAATTCAATTAATCCTCCTTTTTCCTTGCAAACGAAACTCATGCCAAATAACAATCTTTTCCTTGCTAAGATATGCAATTAGCAATGATAACTTCCTAGAGTTGAAGCAACGTACAAATCCTTTCATGAATTTCATCTTCTATGATGATTCGTTGCAAAAAAGAATAGGAGTTAATGGTGTAAGATGCAGTTTTTTTTTTCCCTTCAAGATTTAACCGAAATATACTATTATAGTAAGTAGATAATCTTGCTCGTAATTTGTTTTAATGCATGATGCTATTCGAAGGAAACTATGTTCTATACAATATCATTTGTTCAATTAAACTAAACTCCTACATCATAAATAACTCAGAAAAATATATCTTATCCCTAACAATTCATCTTTGCATGATTGACTTAAAACTGATATAAAACCAAGAAGAAAAAACCTGGTTTTGGGGTGAGATATCCACATGGATACCGGGAGATGACCCTCCCGCAGCTACTCCTTGGACTTTCTTAGGCGGCATCGCAGTTCGAACGTGAAGGCAGCTTTTACTCTTTCTTCCGGATTTCCATCGTCTCTCTTTCGAGACAAGGAGCTGTTTAAATGGTTGATCACGAGAAGGAATAATAAGACCTTTAGGTTCTTAGCTTCTTCAGAGAGGGAAAGGTTTATAAAGCCTAAAAAGGCCCTATAGGGTATATACACGGCAAAAAAAGTTGTGCCTGAGTGTGGCTTCGCAACATACGCACCTTGAGAGATTTTTGGGCATGGGAGTGAAAGGACTTAGGGGTTTTCAAACCTAGGGGGAAAATTTGAAGGGTAACACAAGGGATTATAGCACGGGGAGAAGGTGGGAAGGAAAAAGGGTACATGGGGGTAAGGGCTTAGGGGTGTGTTAAAAGGAGTATGGGGGATGGAAGGGAAAAAGGATTATGAGGGGGGTGAAGGATAAATGGAATATGAGTATAGGAAGGGGGCTTGAGGGTTTTAAAAACCCGGGGGAAAATGAAGGAGTAGAAGGGATATGGGTATAGGAAGGGGGCTTGAGTTTTAAAAAAAACCGGGATGAGAAAGGGTGCTAAGATATTGGAAGGGGGGCTTGAGGAGCCCCCCCCTTAGAAGCTTCAAGAAGCTTCTTGAAGCTTCTGTGGGGGTCGATCAGGATCCACGTGGGGGGGGAGAATCTTGGTGGCGACGATTGGGGAAAAATAGACTGCAGGCGGCGGTGATGGCATTCGTGGGGAGAGAGGATAGAGGCGGGAGGCGGCTGGTGGCGGCAGCATGAGGCGGCGTCCTCCTCGTGATGGTCCTCCCTCCTACAGCTTGGCGACAACACCAACCCAGCCATAGATTCGTCCTCACGTCTCCCCCTTCAGCTCGGCCCTCTCTCCATTTTATAGCGGGGAGAGAATCCTCCCCTCCTTTACGTGTCACAATGCATGAAGAAGGAGCCGAGCAAGCTCCAGCGAGGAGCTTGCTGGCTCCTCTATCCCCCCTCGACGCTCCAGCTCGATGCGCCGCCGCGAAGGTGGAAATTATATATATATATATATATATATATATATATATTACATTCTCTCCCCCTTAGAAGAATCGAGATGTCCTCATCTCGAGATAAACTGGGGATATTGATGGTTGAGAGTGCCTTCATCTACCCAGGTGGCATCCTCTTCGGGATAATCTTTCCACTGGACGAGGCATTCTCTCAAAGTTCTGGATCTTAACTCTCTCTCCCTAACATCTAAGATCCTATCAGGCCTTAGTTCAAGGACTCCTTGACTAGGCATTACAATTTGTTGGTCATCAAGTACATGGTTAGGGTTGGGTACATATTTTTTCAATAGGCTGATATGGAATACATTGTGAACCTTTAGGTTCTCAGCGAGTTGTAATCTATAAGCATTGGGTCCTAGGCATTTGAGGATTTTGTACGGCCCACAATACCTTGGACTTAGCTTCTTGCAAACTCCTAGGGATAGAGAACTCTTTTTAGGGCGTACGCGAATGAAGACCATGTTTCCTTCTTCGAAGACTCTTTCATGATGCTTCAAATCCGCGTATGCCTTCTGTCTATCCTTGGCCGCTTGTATGTCTTGTCTTATTGACTTTTTTTGATCATCCATGTCTTCCAACATCTCTCTTGACGCTTCAACCCTTAGGGTTGGATCAGAAAAGTTTAGGGGACTTTGACAATCATGACCATACAATGCTTGGAAAGGAGTCATCTAAATGCTCTGCTGGTAAGAAGCATTGTAGGAAAATTCAATCAATGGCAAGTATTGAATCCACCTCTTCGGCTCTCGACATCAGTATGCCCTAAGCATATCCTCGATGACTTGATTTACACGCTCTGTTTGGCCATCCATTTTGGGATGGTAGGCAGTGCTAAAACAGAGCTAAGTCCCAATAGCTTCAAAGGTAGCTCTCCAGAAGTGTGATGTAAAGAGAGAATCTCGATCACTAATGATTCTTTTGGGTAAACCATGTAGCTTGAATATCTCTTTGATAAACAATCTTGCAATGTCAGAGGCTTTATAGTTTGTCTTTACTGGAATCAGGTGTGCAACCTTGGTAAGCATGTCAACCACAACCATGATGGAGTTGTATCCTCCCTGGACTTGGGGTAAGCCTACAACAAAATCCATACTGATGAATTCCCATTTCATTTGGGGGATGTCAAGCGGTTGCAGTTTCCTTGGCATCATGACATGTTCGGCTTTGATACGTTGGCAGGACAAACACTCAGTGACATATTTGAGAACGTCACCCTTGAGCCTCTCCCAATGGTAGCTCTTCCTAACCGCATTAAGAGTCTTAGCATAGCCAGGATGTCCTGCGAAAGGGGAATCATGAGCTTCCCACATTATCTTCTTCTTAAGTGACTGGCTTGCTGGTATACACAGCCTTGTTCTATAGTAGACAAGTCCATTATCAATGGAAAATTCCTGATATTTAGCTTGCAACTTTTGATTCTACTCCTTTGTAGATATTTCCTTTAGCATTTTTTGGTAGGCCAAATCATGGCATGCTTCCTCTCTAGCTAATTCAAGTATAGGGTTGTTTGGCATAGATACTTTTGTAGCTAGAGATCTGGCCGTTGATGGATTCTGCAAGATTAGGGAATTTAGGAATGCCTTGCGACTAAGTGCATCGGCAACTACATTCTCTTTCCCTGGTGGGTACTTGATTTCAAAGTCATATTCCTCCAATACTTCAATCCACCGACGTTGCCTCATGTTGAGCTTGTTCTGGGTAAAGATCAATTTGAGACTCTTATGATCGCTTACTAAATTAAACTTGTTACCCAACAGGTAGTGTCTCCAAAGTTTTAGAGCATGGATGACAGCTAGTAATTCCAGATCATGCATAGCATAATTCTTTTCATGGCTCTTCAATTTCCTTGAAGAGTATGCTACTGGATGACCTTCCTGCATAAGTACTGGATGACCTTCCTGCATAAGTACACACCCCAAGGCAAGAATGCTAGCATCTGTTACTACCTTGAACTCTTTATTGAGGTCTGGAAGTTTTAGAATAGGTGTTGATACCAAACTCTGCTTCAATTTGTCGAAGCTATTCTGTTCGGGAGTTGACCATGTAATGGAAGTCTGCTTCATTAGTAAATCCATTAGAGGTGTTGCAATCAAAGCATAGTTTTTGATGAAGACCCTATACCATCATGTCAATCCAAGAAAGCTGCGTATTTCTTTGACAGATACTGGTGTTGGCCATTCAAGCATATCTATGACCTTGGCTGGGTCTACTGATATTCCTTCTGATGATACTATGAGTCCCAGATATTCAATCTGATGCTTGAAGAATGCACACTTCTTCATTTTTACATACAACTTATGTGACCTCATTGTCTCAAGGACAATCCGCAGTTGAGGTTCATGATCTTCTACTTGTTTAGGATAGACTAAAGTGTCATCGAAGAAGATAAGCACGAAATCATCAAGATATGGCCTAAAGATATCTTGCATTAATGTATTGAAGGTGGCAGGTGCATTCCTAAGCCCGAATGACAGAACCAGGAACTCAAAGTGCCCATATCTTGTATTGAAGGCCGTCTTTGGGATATCTTCTTTCTTGATCCTTATCTGATAGTAACCTGACTTGAGATCAATCTTGGAGAAGATCTTTGCACCTTGAAGACAATCAAGAAGCTCATCTATTCTAGGAATAGGATACTTGTTCTTGACTGTTGATTGATTCAACCCTCGGTAATCAATACATAGTCGAAGTGTCCCATCTTTCTTTTTCTGGAATAGTACTGGAGCTCCCCATGGTGAATTGCTAGGCCGGATGTAGCCCTGATCTAACAGTTGCTTGAGTTGTTCCTTCAACTCTATTGCTTCTGGTATGGACATTCTATAAGGTCTCTTTGCAATTGGTGCAGCTCCAGGCACTAACCTAATCTCATGATCCACTTCTCTTTGAGGCGGAAGTTCGGTCAACTCTTCAGGGAATACGTCCGCGTATTCCTTTAGCCAAGAAGGCCCTTCATGAGACTCTTGCTTTTGATCTAACTTGTTGAGTTTGATCAAGTAAACGGGTAATCCTTTTCTGACTCCTTTTATGATCCGAGATACTTTGGCCAATTGGATTCTTGGCACTCTTGCCTCACCTTGAGTTGTGACAAATTCCCTTTCAGAGTTTCGAAAGGAAACTTGACCCTTTCCACAGTGAATGTGGGGGTCGTTGGGCTTAAGCCAATCCATTCCGAGTAGACACTCATGGATACCTAAATTCATGACTCTGAATTTGACCGAAGTCTTCTTTCCTCCCAGAAAGAATTCCACCTTAGCAGTTTGCCTGGTACAAGTTACCTCACGACCATTTGCCAATTCCACAAGCAGGGTAGGTGCTTCTACTGTGGCTATTCCTAATCTTTTTGCACATGCTGGTGAGATAAAGGAATGTGTACTGCCATAATCAATCAAGGTTTTGAAACCTTTACCTTGATAGTCCGATGGTGTCTGAATCACCGAGAACTGGCGATTCGGCCCTTTCTTGTGTAAAGCGGCATGGACTGTCCCTTTTTCGAATTCTGCTTCCATGGTCGGATCTTCCTCTTCTTCTTCTTCACATCTTTTCCTATTAGCAATGTAGGCGGTTCTTCCTCTTCCTCGGGTAGCGGCTCCTTGACCACGGCCTGCTCCTTGAAAAGGCGCTTGGCAATGTCCTGGAGCCCCAAGAGGAACACCAAGGAAAAGGAAATTCTCTTGCAAGAAAATCTATCTTGTAACATCAACAAGCTTGTTTATTATGTTTCATATGATCACAATGAAGAAAAGAACACCAGGCACAACAAATCTTCATACAGCATCATGTAGATCTCCCACAGACTTGATAGAATCAACCATATTCTTCAATATCTTCACAAAATCCATCAATAGAACAAAGAAAGCAAAGGAATACACCATCTTGGAATGGAAATACATCACATAGTATTCATCTTTAATATCTTCATAGTCTTCTCTCTCAATCTCTCATATACAATCACTCTGGTTGAGTAGAATTGGCTATCTCTGACTCTCTCTCTCTCTCTCTCCATCAATAATACATCATATCCTCACTACAATCTCTCAAAAATCACTCTCAATAATCCCTCTTAGGTCGTGGATACCCCTCCCAAGAGATATGTCTGATATGAAGAGTCACCAAAGCCACTACAGTGTCCTTTCATAGCTCACTACTGTCACTTCACTCTAGTCTTCACTTGAGCCTTCAGCAGATACTTCTTTCACTTCTTTCGGCTCTTTTACACTTGTATTCACCTCTTTCCAAGGCTAGAAAACTTTTCCAAGCTACACTCACATCCATCAGAACACATACAGAAGCATACAGAACAGTCACAGAACAATACCAGAACAGCTACAGAACAGAACAGAACAGAGATAGAAGCTCTACAGAAGACCTACAGAAGGTCACAGAAGGTCATCAAAACCACATAACTCATACTCAAACCATTCCATACTCTCACAAACCATTCAATAAGCTTTCACAATATCTTATTCTTCATCAATCAATACTCCATCCCTCCTTACAGAAGACAATCAGAACAAAACAGACCAAAACAGAACAAAACAGAAGGTATACAGAACCAATCAGAACATCACAGAACCACTAATAAACATCATGAACTTCTAAAACACAATCATTATCATCCAAAACACTCTCAAACCACTTCCAAACCCATCAATCATCTCATAAAATCAACCATTCAGCTCTCAAAAACAACAAAAATTAGCTAAAAAACAAGTCATTTCAACACTCAACATATCCCCACACTTAACAAGGAAGCGTTCTCGCGACCTAGGAAAAAGGGAATACAAGTTCATTTAAAAGCGCAACTTTGATCTTCAATATCTCTTAAAAAAGAATCCATCCACCACGACCCCAACTTATAACCTGTTTCTGATATAAAAATACAAAGAAAGGAAAACCCTTATACATTAACACCTCTTATCAAACTAAAAATCACAACAAATTTGTAAAGGATATAAGAGTTTGCTTCTTCTTCATCTGCATCAGCTTCAACTCTGCAACCACGACTCCATCACCACAATTCTCCAAAATGTAGCTCGCACACGAAATCCAATCCAATAGGAAACCACCATGTTCGTATTACATAAATGAACTCACAACACAAACACTAATACAACACAACCATCTGAATGACTCCAAAAAGAGAGATTTTCATTAAAAAGCATCCACCATACATTGAAAAGGTACCAATGAAGATGATCCCTCTTGAAAGATTGATGTTGTCGGAAACGATCTATAGACAAGGATTCATCTACAAAGTTTTTGGGAGGATTTTGAAAAAACTGGAGACAGCACATCCTTTCCAACAGGACCAGGTATCTGCTAGGCAAACAAAGGGCATGAAAATACAATATATCTAGCTGTTGGGAATCAATGCTCACATTGACATTCATGCACAACTTTGGAATAGGCTTGGAATCATTATGAGATTGCCTATGCATATACGCCAGGTACCAAGCAAAGTGAGCAGTTAATCTCACTGAAGGATCTGCAGACTGGGAATACTGTTGAGCAAAATGAACATAGTTCTGATAAGCTTGACTGGAAGCTGTCCATTCTCCTGGAATTACTGGCCAATTGATCTGAGGTCATGTAAGGCAATCATCCGAACTCCATCCCCTTCTTCTGGAAATCTGATTATCAAACCCTTCACAGTCACTAACCAACTGAGGTGGTTGAGATATAGAAGTGTTAGGAGAAGGTAGTGGAATAAGGAAAAGTGGATGAAGTGAGGGATAGGAAAAATCATAAAAGGAAGAAAAGTTTAAAGAAGGAGTGGTAGAAATTTGGAGGGAATCACTAAGGAAGGGTGTTAACTGACAAATAGGAAATGTGGAGGGTACATGAATGGATGGAGAAGGACAGGGTGGAGAAGGGGAAAATACCCTATCCTCAATAAAGGAACAGTATGTAAAAATGGGAATTTGAGGGAAAGATGAAGGTTGGAAAAGAAGGGGTAAAATAATTATGGAATTAGATTGACAAAGGGAAAGATATATAGCATATCGGTGAGCCATTTGTTGGTAATAGAGGAGGGTAGGAACAGAAGGTCCTAAGAGAGATCGTCTATGATAGGCATCAAAGAAGGAAGAATCAAACGGATTATGTTTTGAAAGATAGGCTAAGAGATCCATCCTCAGTTGATTCGTACTCTGGGCAAAGGTAGGAGCTATGTTTTGTCGTTGATTCAGGACCACATAATCAATCATGGGATGCCACGAATTATCATGACAATCAGCCACTTTGGAAGAATAACTCTGGAACATGTCAGCTATGCGTAACTCTAAATGATTGACATACAAAACAGCCTGTAAGACCACATCCCCCACATACCATGCCATATCCACCATCTGGAATTAACAAGTCTCCTCGTAGATACATGTATGACATCAACATGGTATCTAGCATGACAGAATCTTCAAACACCATCCTGACTACCTCTGTCAACAAGTCAGCAGACCAAGCCCCACTCCAGCCATCCTCTGGAAGAGGTAAATCCATCGTGGAAAGCTTCATGTAGAAGACCAACTTCTGTAAGTGGTAGTGGACAAAGAAAGAATGGTCTGGTGGAACATATTCCTTAAAACTGCTCAAAGGTAGACCATAACAAGTCCATTCTAGACTGCAATCTTTCCACTTTATCTTGGAATAGAGGACACAAAGTAGCCTGTCTCTGAAGAGCAGCCAAGTCCTGCTGTGAAAGAGAAGGAATCAATGGAACATTAGGGCTTGGAGGAACAGAGCGTGACTTTGCGAGTTGATCTTGCAACTGCTTGATTTGGGAGGCTTGGGATGCCACTGTGTCATTAGCAATCTGTAAAGCTGAAAGTTTGTCATCTAAGATAGCTTGGAACTCCTGCGCTTCTCTGGACATTCTCTCCTTCTCCTCTGAAAGGCTAGTAACCTGGGATTGAGCCTCTAGTAACTGGATCTTCAAAGAAGAGATCTCATTGCTTTGGGTGGCAACCAGTTGGGTTTGCTGTTCCATTTGCTTAAACAAATCTGCTAGGGTATTCTTAGCAAAAGCTAACTCGGATGTTGCCGTATGCAACTGGTCCTTAGATTGCATGAGTTCTTCATAAAAAGACGCGTACAGCTGTTGAACATAGGCTGTCACTAACAACTCAATGGAACTTTGAATATCTTTACAAAGGAAAGGAATTGCATCTCCTGAGACTAGACTGTTCAGGGAGGGAACTGATATCTCCAATGATCCTTCTCGATGTGCTCTGAACATGTTATTACAAGTGAGATACCCAGGGAGATCACTGCCAGAGGTAGTAGGAATGGGTATTGAGGGAAGTACGGAATGAGCTTTATCCGCTACCCTCTTCAAGCGTTTGCGTTGTATGACCAGGGGAGGCGGAGAATCATCATCCTCTATGTCAATAGGTTCTGACTCATCTGAAGGTGGAGGAGGAGGTACTGGATCTGATGGAGGAGGTGGAGGCACAGTCTTCTGTAAACCTGAATAGGTCAAGAAGGCAGACAAATATGATCCATATGTGACATTGGTAACATTACCCCTGGTGACTTTGACAAAATGTTGATCGATTTTAGTGAGGAGGTAAGTGCTCCAATCAATAGCAACTCCTTTCAACACCATCCGGGAAGCTGTAAAAAGCTCTTTGGACAAGTACTGGGATGGCGTTTTGGCAGGCATAAACCTGTCCTGGAGAAACTAACAGATCATCTTCCATACAGGATCAGTGATCATAGAAAAGGAAACTCCTGAAGAGTTAATCACCTTCTTAATATCCAGCATTTCTCGTGTCTTGTTTTGCAACACCTTCAGAATCTCTTCATTAGAGAAAAGCTGACGAGTGGTAACAAAAGGTTCACCTTTGGAGGGAAGAGATAGAGCCTTCCCTTAGCCTCGAGGTGTCAAAGTCATAGAAATTCCCTGGACTAGTCCTATCTTCTTGCTGTAAGAGGCCAGAAACTCATCACATAACGACGGATCCTCTAGAGGCAGTGGAAAAGAAGTAGCCACAAAAGCAGCGAGTCCCGCCTTCGTGAGAGGCTCAAAAGTAAGTAGGGAAGAGTAATCCCTACTAACTAATGGGACGTACTGGATAGGGGGAGGAGCATGAGAAGGCGCCATTCAGATGGTTACACACACACCACAAACACAGACAATCAAGGAGAATGCCTGCAAAGCAACAGACAAAAAACCAAGGATAAGAGAACAACCAAAACAATAAAACGTGACTCGACCAACTAACCCCAAGCAAACCACATCCTAGAAAAAATTCGACATGACCTCGAGACAAATGCGACTGAAAGCTTCATGCTATGCATCAGACAAACACCCAGAACCCCGTATCAGGCAATAAAAGAAAAAAATTGCACACCGTACCCGTTACCGTAACAAAGACAGTAAACCAAAACAATACCACATCCGACACATATCAAGACTACCTCGTTGATAAACCAGTGTTTGACCATGGAAATAAGTCTAATGACTGCGCATATCCATCCCACGAAACGGTTCATTAAAAAAAGGGAATTAAGTGCAGTGAGGGGGAATTAATTGAATGAAGGGTTTATTTTGATAAATTATTAAGAAATGGGTGAATTTTTATTAAGTGATAAACCTTAGCAAGAAAACGGCGGTTTCTTATTATAAATTTAATTACCAATTATTAGGTGAAAACGGTGCTTTAATTCGAATCCCGGACTTCGATACCCAGACTGGGTCTCTAAATGCAAGTTCATTGATTACAAATTAAGGTGATGTGGAGCGCTTTTTTGCCAGCGCGTGCTCTTGTGACAGCTGGTTCATTTTAATTAAAAATCAAAGTGCCTCTATAGCGCACGTAGCACGTGCTAAGTGAACGGTGGGTTTATTTTAAATTAAAAAGAAAATGTGTGTGTTTAGCGCGAATGCGCGTGGAAACTGTGGGTGAATAAAGAGTTCATTTTAACAATTAATTTGTGATTAAGGGGGAAATGAAAATAAATAAAGCAGATAAAATAAATACCTGGAAGGGATGTGTATGTAATGCAGAAATGTGCATGGAAGAGTCCCCCAAAAGAAGTGAATCCAGTAAAGGAAAAGTAAAGATCACTGACGAAACAACAAAGACAACACCTTAGCGGATGTGTGGATTTTGTTTTTTGTGGTTTTTTTTTAATGTTTGTAACTTGTGATTATTTATGGTTGGTTTTTGTTTGTGAGGTTGTTATGTTGTGTGGATGTGTTTTGTTGTTTTTTGTTTGTTTGGTTTGTGGTTTGTTTGTTTTGTTTTGTTTTTGTTTTTTGAAAGAATAATAATAATAATAATAATAAAATCAAGATATATAACACATGAAGATGTTATGAAGGAAAAAAATGAAAATTCAGCCATGGAGGAAATATCCACAATTTAGGGTATGAAAATAAGATGAGGATTTTTATGGTTAATTGTTATTTGTTGTTTGTTTTTTTTATAAATAGGGGGGCCATGTATGAAAATGTTATAAAGTGAAAAATAAATGGAAAATGGTCAAGGGGGGTGAGGGAAATTCTTGAGAATTGTTGAGAAGTTTTTCAGAATTTTTTTAGAATTTTGTACTATTTTTAAATGAATTTTCTACATTTGTTGGTAATTTGGGGGATAAATTGGGAAATATGTAGTTTTCAGAAATTTTTGGGGGTGGAAATTTCCAGCTGACAAATTTCCAAAAATTGGCAAAAAGCGAAGGGAATTTTTAGAAATTTTTCTGAATTTTTATGAGGTGAAAATTAATTTAGAAATTAATTAAATCAGTTAAATCAGCTTAGTCTGGTAAGTAAGTTGAAAGTAAGTCAGCTAAGTCAAGGTAGTCTAGATAAGTCAGGTAAGTCAAATATGGTCTAGTCAGGTTAGTCAGATGGAATTAGGTTAGTCTAGGTGAAGGCAGAGAAGTCAGATAAGGCAAGTTAGTGGAGACTAACCTAAAGGGGGTTAGTTAACCTAAGTTGGGTTAGGGTTAGGGTTAGGGTTAGGCACCTAACTAGGGGTAGGTAGAACTAACCTAACTAGGGTTAGTGAGAGGGGGTTAGGTTAAGTTAGTTAACCTAATGAGGGTTAATTAGAAGGGGTTGAGGTTAAGTTAGTTAACCTAACTAATGTTAATTAGTGTAACTAATGTTAGGTTAGTGAGATGAACCGTAGGTTAGTTAAACTAACCTTAGGTTAGTTAGGGAGGAGGAGAAGGGGGCGGCGCGGCCGGCGGGAGAAAGGGGGGAGGGCGGCGTCTACGCGGCGGCGTCGGTCATTTCGGCGGGCAGCGTTAGGCGGTTCGGCGGCTCGTGGCGGGAGGCGGCGCGGGGAGGGCGTCCGACGGTCTATGGAGGCGGGCCCATCAGACAGGGGCGGTGGCTGACGATGCCGCGAGGTGGCCGGGGCGACGGAAGGGTGAGGCGGCGCGAGCAGGGCGGGCGGCTGATGGGTCGGCAGGTGGCGGCGTCGTGGGCGACAGTGACGGCGGCCAGGGCAGGAGGCTGCGACGGGCGTGGCAGGTGGCGGCGACCTCATGGGCCCCTGACGGGCGACGACCTGACAGGCCGGTACGGCGACGACCTCAGGAGCCGCTGGCGGGCGGCGAACTGGCAGGCCTCTGGCGGGTGACGACCTGACAGGCCGGTACGGTGGAGCAGGAGGCCGCACGGCACAGTGGGCGGGGCGACGACGGGGGAAGAGGAAGGGGAAGGAGGGGAAGAGGGGGGAGGAGGAGGAGCAGAGAAGGAGGAGGGGAGGGTGAAGGAGATAGAGGGGAAGGAGGAGAAGAGGGGGGAGGAGGAGGAGGACACGCAGAGGGAGAGGGAAGGGTTGGCAGTTGGGGGGGAAAAGGGTCGGGGTAGGGGGAGGGTGGGATAGGGAAGGGTGTGGGGGGGGGGTGGAAAGGGTGGGAGGGGATGGGCAGGGGCCCAGAGGATGGGGGTGGGCATAGGGGAAGGGGAAGGGGCCCATAGGATGGGGGTGGCCCTAGGGGGGGATAGGCAGGGGGCCCATAGGGGAATGGGCAGGGGCCCCTAGAAGGGGGGGTGCCCGGGGGAAAGGGTAGGGGAAAGGGTTATGGGCGGGGTAGGGGATCATGGGATGGGTAGGAGTAGGGGTGGGGGAAATGGGCGGGGTAGGGGCCCAAGAAGGAGGCATACCCCGTTCCGCGCGCGTGCGCGGAGGGGGGTAAAAAAATTTACCGTGACAGGATTGAAAAGGCGCCAGAACGTCGCAACGGGGAACGTGGAGGTGATCGAGGCGCGTTAAGGTGCGTACAATCGAAAAAGGGCGCGTTCACGCGCAAGACGGATGCGCGAAAACACATAAAAATAAAGAAAAATTAATAACTCCCAATCGGATCGTCAAAACGAAATAGCGTAAAAACAAAAAGTGGGCAGGACAACAAGAGGAAAACAAGGAAAATATGTGACAGAGGTTCCGGGAGGGGTAAAGGGTGGTCACGCGCAAAAAACACAAAAAATAAACCAAAAAACGCAATTAAAAATTAATATCGGAAGATCCGTGCATCGGAACGAGGTGCAGAAAATAGAAAAACTGTGCAGAAAGACGTGCCCGACAATCCTATCACATCAAAACATAGTTCCGAGGGAAATAAGACGCATTCACGTGGGAAAAACCCAAAAATCAAACCCAAAAATGGGATCGAAAATTAATATCGAACGAACCGTTCACCGAAATGTCATGCAGTAAGAAGGAAAAATGTCTGCAGGAAGGGGTGGCACAGGGTTGTCATGTTAAACCGCAGTTCCGGTGGAAGTAGGAGGGGTTCACATGCGAAAAACTCCAAAAATATACCTGAAAACGCATTGAAAAATTAATAAGTAAAAATCCAGAAGTCGAAAGAGGGGGGAGGAAAAAGGAAAAAGGTGAGGGAAGACACAGGGGACACGTCTGTCAAATCAAATTGGAATTCCGATGCAAACAGGGCAGGTTCACATGGAAAAAGGTCAAAAAGATGCACGAAAAAGTATTAAAAAACCGGAAAATTAATATTGGACAAACCGTGTAGCGGAATGACTCGGAGTAAAAAGGGAAAATGTCAGGGGAAAAGTGGTTGGCAGGGCTATGACATCAAATCATGGTTCCGAAGTAAGAAAAGCATGTTCACATGGAAAACCGGCTAATTGGCAAAAAATGCTTCAAAAATTAATATTGCAAAAACCGTGCACCGGAATAGGGGTAGGTAAAAAGGAAAATGGATCAGTTCAAAGAGAGGAACAGGGCGATAAGGTTGGATTTGGACTACGGTGAACGTAGGGTGCATTCACATGACAGGACCTCAAAATCAGGGAATGAAGGAAAACTACAAGGGAACAGCCCCAAGGGTGGGTGGGAAGGGACCCCATCAGGGTAACAGCAAGGCATGGCATACATGCATGAGCAGGTTAAGGCATATGCAGAAGGGTATGCAATGTAGATGCGCAGGGACGCGTCCCCACACTTAAGACCTCAACAGATAGGGTTAACCGAGCAACAAGAACCTAGTACCACGCCACAAACCATCCACTAACTTCCGCACACTTAAAACATGACCGTCACAAAGAAAGCAAAGTGGGAGGGTTAGAAAAACTTGGCCCATTTTGTCAAGAAGCAAGGTTGAGTGTCAATGGGATGTCCAGTGTTGTAGTCGGCTTCTGGAGGTACCAAGGCATCTTCTCGGCACACGTCCGTCATGGCAGGTACCACAAGGCAGCACCCAGGGAGGTAGCTGATGGAAGGAATCGCAGGAAATGTGTTGTCGATGATGAGGGATATTGCACTCAACTCACAATCACTCAAATGGAATGAAAGAATTGTCACTCGCCCCCTGACTAATATCACTCGAGGAATAAGGATTGAAACCCATATCTCGTACCCGGTTGAGGAATCGACAAGGGGAATGGTGCAGAGGGAGTATGCCAGGGTGCACAGTTGATGGTGCATTAGTGCGTCCAACCCGTCTGGCTTAGGTGCAAGGAGGAAGGCAAGGGAGCCTTACAGTGCAGTGTACAGAACAGGGTGACGTGGCTTGTGATGACGGCAAAGACCCCTCCCGTGGGTGCACAGGGAAATGGAAACATACCTGACTCCAAGTATCGTAACATCCCTCAATCTCACCTCTCGGTAATTGATTGAAGAAACTCCAGTCACACTCAACCCACCCTCTGTCTCACGCTCTGTTGATAGATACAAAAGGGCAGCCTTTTCCTAAAACCCGTTGATGTAATCCTCACGGTCACTTATGCGAAGGTTGTATGCCTTGTGCGCGTTTGATGGTGCAACTGTGCATCCCGCCCTGTGCCGACATACGGTGCGAGAAGGAAGGCCAGGGAGCCTTATGGTGCAGTGCACAGAAACAAATCGTGCTTTGTGCATTGAGAGGCCCATCCCGTGCGTGCAACACTTCATTCACACTTCTCACCTCTCATTTGATTTGAAGGGAAAAGACTGGTCACTCGCCCCACCCTCTGTCTCACTCTCTGTGGATAGTTACAGAGGGCAACCCATGCTCACATCCCCATCCGGTTAGGATGACAGCTCACGTCACTCGATTGTTTGTCGATGAAGATGGCGTCGTCAGTTGTTGAAGCGGTATGCCCAGGGAGGTAACCATCAAATCGAACGTTGTGTTAGATAGGACATGTCGTTTGCGAGAGGACAGGTAGACACTCTGCAGAAAGACCCAGGACACAGCATACCAAGGGAGGCAGCTTCGGAATTGGATCCTGGGGATATCAATTAATGAACCACTTTCTGGACTACTGGGTGTTGCCACCTTTTCCACAGCCAGCTTCCCGTCCAAGGGTGTTTACCACCTTTTCTTGGAACGAGGCCTGCTATGACAGGGAATTGCTTCCTTTTCTCCCATAACACATTTGTTTTGGTTTCTTTTTTTGTGTTTTCCCCTATTCCCGAGGGTGTTTCCACCTTTTCTCGAAGAATAGGTCGGCATGACAGGGACCTAAGTCCTTTTCTCCCATGACCGATATGTATACTTTCCTTTTTTTTTTTTTTTTCGAATTGAGCAAGGGAATGGTAGAAAGACCAATTGTCAGAACCAACCTCGCCACTGTCGCTGGTGGAAAATAGAGGATAAGAGATCAAGGCTGGAAGGGGGGTTTGAGGGGACAGAGGGTGGCGTCCACTTCATCAGGAGTGACTGAAGAACGGCTATCAAAAGTAGCATCATAAGAAGTACAGTGCCATGCCAATGAGGGAAAAGATCAAGTGTCCGTAATTGTCAAGATCCCCAAGGAGGGAAGTACTTCTTCAGGCGATATCCATTGATCAGGAAGGGATCATCAGAGGCATCAACGGTCTGCACTTGGACAGAGCCATTAGGGTTGACGGCAAGTACCTTATATGGGCCCATCCACCGCTGTTGGAGCTTGCCAGGAAACTTGCCAAATCGTGAATCATAGGCTAGGACCAAATCACCTTCTTTGAACTCCTTGTGCTTGATGAAGCTATCATGGTAAGCCTTGCGTCGAGCTTGTGTGGCTTCCATGCACTGTAGAGCCATCCTATGAATTTCTCCAAGCATTCCAGGTGTAGGAGACGGCGTTGCAGTGAATCATCGTCCCCCAAACGCTCTTTGATAGCCACTCTTAAAGAGGGTAATTCCAGTTCAACAGGGAAAACAGCTTCTGTACCATACACCAGCTGGAATGGTGTCTGTCCTGTTGCTGCTTTATGGGAGGTTCTGTACGCCCAGAGGGCCTCTGTAAGTCGATCATCCCAATCACAACGATGTGCGGCAATTGTCCTTGTCAGAATCAAGCAGAGGATGCGATTGGTGACTTCGACTTGGCCGTTGGCTCTGGGGTAATAAGGAGTGGACTTGCGATGGCGGATCTTATACAACTCTGTCAATTCTTCCATGATTTTGTTGAGGAAATGAGTGCCTTTGTCACTTACCAGCTCTAAGGGACTGCCAAAACGGGTGATGATATTCTCGTACATGAACAGGGCCACGCTGTTACCATCGTCCCGCTTTAGAGCTTTAGCTTCACACCACTTTGTGACATAATCCGTACATACGAGGATGTATCGGTTCTGTTTCCTTCTGGTAGGAGGATCGATTGGACCTACGAAGTCAATGCCCCACTTCTCAAACGGCTTTACGGGAAGGATAGGTTGCAGTGGCATGGCACTTGTCTTCGTGGGTTTTCCCATTCTTTGACAAGCATCACATCTTTTACAGTAATCATAGGCATCCTTGTGGATGGTAGGCCACCAATAACCTGCTTGCAGAGCCTTCCTGGCTGTAGCTTCTCCTGCAAAGTGACCTCCACATGGCTCGTCATGGCAAGCCTTCAGAACAATCCCAATCTCATTTCCTGCAACACATCTTCTGAGCACTTCATCTTTGCCTTTCTTGTACAGTGCACCGCCTAACAGGGTGTAGGGGGCTGATTCTAGCATGAGCTTCTTCCTTTCATGACTAGAAATGCCAGGAGGGTACTGTTGGGTTACCAGCAGATTGGCAACGTCTGCATACCAGGGAGTTACAGTTTCTACCAAGAATAGGGAAGCATTAGGGAGGTCTGGATCATCCTACTCCTCGTCGGCAGTTTGTGGGATACGCAACAGATGATCAGCCAAAACATGGGAACGACCAGGCTTAGTAATCACCTCAAAGTCGAACTCCTGAAATAGAAGGAGCCATCTCATCATTCGTCCTTTCACATCTGCTTTGTTCATTAGGAAGGATAGGGCCTCATGATCCACATAAAATTTAAAATGGGTGGATAGGAGGTAGTGGCGAAACTTCTCTAGGGCAAACACCATTGCCAAGCACTCAAGCTCTGTCACTATATAGTTCCGTTCCCTATCAGTGACTTTTCAGCTTGCATAATAGATCGGTTGATCCAGCTTCGAGAAGCCTTTTTGGCAAAGGACAGCACCTAAGCCTTCAATTGATGCATCAGTGTGTACATGGAACTCGTTCGTCCAATCAGGAGGTTGCAGAATGGGTGCCTCAATCAGACACTGCTTCAGAGTGTGGAAGGCTTTGTCACATTCTTCCGTCCAAGTAAACTCTGCATCTTTCCTCAGAAGCTTGTGCAAGGAGGTTGCCTTTGTTGCAAAATGGGCTATGAACCTTCTGTAGTAACCCACATGGCCTAAGAATCCCCTCAACTGTTTGAGGTTGGTGGGTGCGGTCAGAGCTGCGATCTTTTCGATCTTTGCAGGGTCTGTTGATATCCCTTGTGCAGAGACAATGTGTTCCAACAGAACTCCGGAAGAGATCCCAAAGATGCATTTGTCGAGGTTGAGGGAAATCCCATACTCCCGGCATCGGTCAAAGCATTGTTCCAGGTGTTCCCAGTGTTCACGGATCACACTATAGACACAGAAGTCATCCAAATATACCTCAATAAAGTCGTGCAGATGATTTTGAAATGCGGCCATCATGACTCGTTGGAAAGTAGTAGGGGCATTGCAGAGCCCAAATGGCATCACTCGGTAAGCGTAGGTCCCCCATTCTGTGGTGAAGGTTGTTTTGGACTGGTCTTCTTCTGCGATTTGGACTTGGTTGTATCTGCTGAATCCATCCAGAAGGGAATAAAGCTCATGTCCTGCCACTGTGTCCAACAGTTGGTCTGTGAAAGGGATAGGAAAGTGATCCTTCTTTGTCTTGGAATTAAGCTTTCGAAAATCCACACATATTCACAATTTGCCATTCTTCTTGGGTACAACCATGATGGGTGAAACCCATTCACTATTTGCCACTGGATAGATGAACTCGGCTTCCAGAAGCTTCAGCAGCTCCGCTTTCACCAATGTGGAATAATTCGGGTTCATTCGCCTCTGTCGTTGCCGTACTAGCTTGGCATCAGGCTCCAAGTCAATATGATGTTGACATATTGTGGGATCAATCCCCTTTAGGTCTTTGTAAGACCATGCAAACACGTCCAAATTCTCTTTCAACAAGTTGTACAAGGTTGACAACTCCTCTTCTGGGAGGCTGCTACCCACCTTCAAGTGGCGTTCAGTGCCATCTGCATCCACAAAAGTTAACTGCCTTTCACCTTCTACCTCACGGATGAAGGTCCCACGGACTGCTTCTGGGTACAGATTCGACTCCTTCAAAGGAGTGGTATCCTCTTCTGATGTCCCACTAGAACCAACTTCTGCTTTTGGTGGAGACTTAATTTGCTCCTTGAGATGTTGGAATGGGATTAGAGTCGTTTCGGATTTGGTTTCAAAATTAATTACCTCTTGGCTTGAAGACTCCTCTTCTGAAGATGACACATCTAGGAACGTCACATAACAAGGACCCTCGGATGCCTGTTGGGTTGGTGGGATTGGTGCTTGTTGGCACGGTGCATCATCATCATCTTTCTTCGGCAAGGATGGGTTAGGACGACATAAGCCACTGCTAAAAGACGGCTAGTTCTTCTTAACCCATGTCTTATAAGAATTTTGCATATGAGAAGATCCATTTACTATATCAAATGGTACTATCGCCATTCTGTCCCATAGCATGAGCTCGTCTGCTTCTAAAGCTTCTGGAACTTCTTCTTCATATATATCCTCTTCAGGTGGAATAGGTTCTTCTGGCTCACTTTCATAACCTTCTTCTTCCATCTCATATCCATCCTCTTCTGTCTCTGTCTCTGCTTCTGCTTCTGTTTCTGTCTCTACTTCTGTCTCTGTCTCTGCTTCTGTCTCTGTAGGCGCTCTATAACATAACAGATTCTTTGTTTCCTCTTTTGCCTCTGTCTCTGGCTCTGCTATGGTAGGGAGAGCAGTACATCCATGCTTCTATCTCACTGTCAAAAGTGATTTCAGAAGTCATTCCTGGTTCAGGCAGGAAGTATTTACCCATTGATAATGGCTTTGCATCTTTTGGAAGTCGGCTTACAGTATCCACTGTTAAGGAATGTGCCACTGTTTTCTTGGGAAGGATCTGTTTGACAGCATCTTCGTCTACTGATGTTCCATCTGTAGCCTCATTAGGGGAGTCAGAAGATAATTCCAAGGAGGTGGATCCATGTCCTTTTTGAGAACCATACAGTTTCAGCACCACTTTGTTGGGTCCTCTACCCAAGGTCAAGGTTCCTTTGAACCAATCCGTCCTTGCTCGAGCTTCAAAAAGCCATGGTCTACCTAGTAACAGAGGGTAGGATGTACCATAAGAGTTTGGCTTCACCACCAGATAGGTTAGCCAATAATCCTTTCCAGCCACTGTAGTCTTCACATATGGAAGAATGCCCAAAGGCTTGATCCTGCTCTGATCCGCCA
Source organism: Lygodium microphyllum (assembly GCF_053477565.2). Lineage (NCBI taxonomy): Eukaryota > Viridiplantae > Streptophyta > Polypodiopsida > Schizaeales > Lygodiaceae > Lygodium > Lygodium microphyllum. Next base: position 181,212,332 of record NC_141135.1, read on the forward strand.
GTCTGATGAGCCATTGGGTGGGTTGCACACCTTGTAGGCCTAAATCCTTCATTGTAACATCCGTCATAATGTTCACTGATGAACCACCATCAAACAGTGCATTTGCAATGAAGCAGCCTTCTATCCACACGCCAGTCTCTGGAGTACCCGGATCTAGGAAAGCATTAGCCACATCCACTTCTTTTACAGGCTCTGGAGCCTTGTTGGACTTTGTTGCTGTTGAGGGAGCAATCCTTAAACCACGTCTTCTTGTGAGTATACTTTTGAACCTTTTCCGGCAACTAGGAGACAACATCAATAATTGTCGGAATGTGAGGTTTGGTTTAAAGGTATCTAGATCTCTGACTAGATCGTATTCCTTAATAGGATCCACTGGCTTCTCTAACCGGTTAGGGAATGGGGCAACACCCATTTTCATTTTTCCTCTTTCTTCCAACAGAGGAATTACAGGAACTTCTTCTGCCACTTGTGGCACTTCCTCCTCTTCTGTATCCTGGACCTCTGGTCCTGTCTCTGTAACTCTCTGTGGCACTGTAGTGCTCTGTACGGCACTGTTAGGCTCTGTTCTGTTCTATTCTTCTAGTGGAAGATTGAACTTCACTGTTCTGGCTGGAGGGTTATTTTCTTTCTGGATAGATGGTTCCTTCTGCTTTGCACGAGTGATGGTAGCAACTTCCAATTTCACTAAATTAGAGGTAGGCTCTTGAGCCTTGGCCGGACTATCAGTAGCACTATTTTTCATTGGGGCTGGGCTTGGACAGTCCTTTGTAGTGTGGCCTTCTCCTTTGCATCGACTACATAAGGGCTTGTAATCCACTGACCTTCTGGGATTTGGACAATTTGGTGAGATGTGTCTCTTTTCTCCACACCTGTAACACTCCACTTCTGATCTCTGACCACCGCCAGACTGTCTTCCTCTGTAACTTTGAGAGGGAAATCTTCTGGGTCCGAAAATAGGACCAAACTCTCTAGGCTTGGGTCCAATATCTTGTGTTGTCATTTTGGATTCCAGCAAGTTGAATCTTGCGTCTTCTTCCTTCATTCTCCTATCATGCATCTCTTTCAGAGCGCAAATGTCCTCTGTATGGTTCTTCCGCAAACAGTAGGAATAGAAGGCTCCAGGAATGGTTGGCTTGCGTGTACATTCGGTGGCTAAATGGCCTGCTTGATGACACTTACCACACCAAGTATTTGACTGCATCACATCTCTTCCTGCTCCTGCAACGTTGGATATGCTAGCGGTATTTACTTTCAGCGTCTGTAGCTGCTCTGTAATCACATCCATCAACTCCTTTTTTATGTTGGCAACTGAGTTGGATAAGTAATCCTTCAAGCTTTCTCCTCTGGATGTACTAGCAGGAGGGTTTTGAGGAGTCTCTGTAATCACTACATAAACGGGTTGGGCTGGTACAGAGGGGTCTCTGTTTTGGTTCTGATTCAGAGCTCCTGTTTGAACTGTTGGCTGTTGGCTCCAGTTGGTAGGGTTCCACTGTTGCTGCTGATTTGGCATTAAGGAAATTGGTTGGGGCCATTGTTGTTGTGGTTGAACCACCATTTGAGGCATGGATGGTGGCCACTGTGGATTTGGTGCACTGTACTGTGATACCGGGGGCATCTGTTGGTAGGGATAGGGAACAGTCCCTAGAACTGCATTGGGGGGGTACATCATTCCTGGCATCAGAGGAGGTAGGACTCCTCTTCCTATATTCATCGCCAATCTAGCTTCCACTTCATCGTACAGTCTTGCACCTTCTGTTGCAGCTTGCAGGGTGGCTGGTCTTTGTAGCTCCACAAACTTACGGACTTTTGGCTGTAATCCTCTGAGAAACACCCCCTTTTGAATGCCATCATCTAGATTATGGTTAGTCCATCTCTTCAGGATGGATTCCATTCGTGAGACATAGGCTTCTACTCTTTCTCCAGAGGACTGACTTAGGTTCATAAATTCCTCTCGCATCCGCTCTTTAAAACCTTCACGCCTGAATTTAGTGAGGAAGGCCAACTTCAGGTCGTCCCATGTGCCAAAAGTTCCTGCTGCTTGTCTCTCATACCACTGAAATACCACGCCCTTGAAAGTGGCGGGAAATATTGCCAACCAATGCTGAGGGGTTCTAGCATTGTTAGCCACACATGCTACCATAAACTCTGCTACATGAAGATCGGGGTCTTCATTGTACTCTCCCTTAAAAACTAGCAATGGAACTACATTCGTTGGCCTGTCATCAATATTTCCAGGATGGATCTGGCTTGGAAGTGGACCTCCAGCAAGAGGAGGAAGGGCTTGATGTGCCATTGGGACTTCTATAAAGAGTTCCGCAAGGGCGTCAAAGGCGGCTTCTGCTGCAAGCTCGTTCTCAGCCTTGATTTTTGCTTTCTCTCTTCTTACGTACCTCTGGACTCGTTCTAATGCTTGCCTCTTTATTGCGTCATTCATCAGGGGGTTGGCTCCATTATGTTGTTAGTGCTCCACAGAGGGTTAACAGAAGGCTTCAGTCTCTGGAGGACTCTCTTGCCAACATTTCTTCTACTTCTTTCTTTTCAACGTCCCTGAATTCTGCTTTCATTCCACTGCACAGAGGAAGGTATTCGGTTCTGAAGGTGTCAAAATGCATACGTCTGAGCATTGTGGTGGTGCCATCATCATAGTAATGCCAGCTTCTGATGGTTTCAACAGTATATGTTGTGAAAAACACTCTGTCTACCAACTTCCAGTGGGTTGCTAATTGAACAAACAAAAGATTATCAGTACACCAAGCATCCCATGTATCTTGCTGTTGAGCATCCACGAACAAATTCCAACTCTTTTCCTTCTTGTCTTTGTGAACCTCTACAGACCAAGACTCCTGAAGCTTCTTCACAATCTCCCACTTGATGTTGTCTGGAAACTTCTCAATGAATGCCAAATCTTCCATGGATGGTCATTCTCTTTGTTTCTTCTCTTCAGTTTATTCCCAAACAGTTTGCCACCAAGATGCAAGTTTCTGCTGCTTCAATAGGAAGAGGAAACTGTCCACCACATAGAGCATGCATCATGATGGTGATGTGTTTCCGCCATTGTGGGATGAACTTCTTGTGGAAAGTGGCTTTGATTATGAGGAATTCCAACTCTTCAGTGGAAGAAGGAACTTTACAAACATCCATTGAATTCTTCTCTTCTTGGCAATGCCAATTCCTTCATTTTCAGCCTCTTCTGGTGCTTGTTGATGGCAAGTTTCCCCGGCTGCGCACCAAAAACATGGAGCCCCAAGAGAAACACCAAGGAAAAGGGAATTCTCTTGCAAGAAAATCTATCTTGTAACATCAACAAGCTTGTTTATTATGTTTCATATGATCACAATGAAGAAAAGAACACCAGGCACAACAAATCTTCATACAGCATCATGTAGATCTCCCACGGATTTTATAGAATCAACCATATTCTTCAATATCTTTACAAAATCCATCAATAGAACAAAGAAAGCAAAGGAATACACCATCTTGGAATGGAAATACATCACATAGTATTCATCTTTAATATCTTCATAGTCTTCTCTCTCAATCTCTCATATACAATCACTCTGGTTGAGTAGAATTGGCTATCTCTGACTCTCTCTCTCTCTCTCTCCATCAATAATACATCATATCCTCACTACAATCTCTCAAAAATCACTCTCAATAATCCCTCTTAGGTCGTGGATACCCCTCCCAAGAGGTATGTCTGATATGAAGAGTCACCAGAGCCACTACAGTGTCCTTTCATAGCTCACTACTGTCACTTCACTCTAGTCTTCACTTGAGTCTTCAGCAGCTACTTCTTTCACTTCTTTCAGCTCTTTTGCACTTGTATTCACCTCTTTCCAAGGCTAGAAAACTTTCCCAAGCTACACTCTCATCCATCAGAACACATACAGAAGCATACAGAACAGTCACAGAACAGTACCAGAATAGCTACAGAATAGAACAAAACAGAGACAGAAGCTCTACAAAAGACCTACAGAAGGTCACAGAAGGTCATCAAAACCACATAACTCATACTCAAACCATTCCATACTCTCACAAACCATTCAATAAGCTTTCACAATATCTCATTCTTCATCAATCAATACTCCATCCCTCCTTACAGAAGACAATCAGAACAAAACAGAAGGTATACAGAACTAATCAGAACCTATCAGAACATCACAGAACCACTAATAAACATCATGAACTTCCAAAACACAATCATTATCATCCAAAACACTCTCAAACCACTTCCAAACCCATCAATCATCTCATAAAATCAACCATTCAGCTCTCAAAAACAACAAAAATCAGCCAAAAAACAAGTCATTTCAATACTCAACATGTCCTCCACCAAGCTTGGGACATTTCCTCTTGAAGTGACCGGGTTCGTTGCAGTGGAAACAAGGTAGGTTTCGACCATTGCTTTGAGTAGGAACAAAGTTGTTGACGTTATTCTTCCTTGCTTTCTTTCTTTATCCCTGATTATGACCTTGAACTCTCTTCATTTGAGGTCTGAATGCTTCTCTGTTCGGGTCACTATAAGACCAAGTTTTGTTACTCCTTGGTCTAGCTTGCACCTCCTGAATTATAGGCACCGCTTGAATGAGTGCATCCTGAAGATCTGATGGACGCATAGATTCGAGACAAGTATTTACTGGTGGATTTAAGCCCGCACAAAATTTGGACACCTGTTGCGTCATGTCCATCTGTGGCGCATACTTTAAAAGTGAAACGAATTTAGAGTAGTTTGCGTCAAGAGTGAGTCCTAGCTGTTTTAGCTCATAGAACTCGTTCATTTTCTGCGTGCGATATACAGGTGGTAAGTATCTTCCCTGCACGGCTTTCTTCAGCTTCTCCCAAGTAATGGATCCCTCTGTAATCCCTTGATCCCTGCACCATTGCTTCCACCAAAGTCTAGCTTCGTCGGTGAGTTTTAACTTGGCGAGCATAGCCTGATTGGTGGGTGCAGTATCGGCTGCTTCGAAGTAATCCTCCATGGATTCAATCCAAATTTCAGCATCAGCCTGAACAAATCTGCCTCTCCCGTCAAACTTGGATGGCTTAATTTGCTTGAGGAGGAACTTCTTCTCCTGGATCACAGCAGTACTTGATGTAGAAGGCGAGTTTGAAACCTGTACATGGGGTTGTGCCTGAATAAAGGTTTTCTTAACGTTATTATACGATAATCGACGTTAGCTTAGCTATCTCATAAACAATGTAGCTACTTAACTTTTTATCAACTCTTATGCACACACAGACATTGATAAAAAGAAGTTTTTATTTGTATTTACATGGGCATAGTCCTTTCGAATACAACATTCCTTGTGATGATAAGTCAATTGTTACATTTAGTTTGGGGAGAACAACGTTGTATTGCATTTATCTACAGGAACTGTGTAATAGTAGGGTTTTGGATCATGGATCTTCAGGAATCGATAAGTCATTGGAAGTTCAGGATATCCTTTTCGTTGGAATCCATACTTCTCATGGCAGCCCAACACTGTAATCCTATCGGCGGGGATTACATGAGTTACTTCCTCATATACATATGAGTTCATCTCAACCCTTCGACCACGAATATGTAAAGTCGAATTTACATGAGCTTCCACAAAAACAAACAGCTTCACGACTTTCAAGTCTTCCAACCACTTGATTCTTTTTAGGTTGGTTTGTAGATAAGCAAACCGGTGGGCGGCTATATAGTAGATTCCTGAAGACCCCATCCATCTTCGTTCTGTGTATAAAGGTGATGGATTATAAATCTGCTCCAGGATGTTCATCATCCCAATTCTTTGTCTATAAAGCGAAGAATGCATTGCAGTCATAAACATGACTTGAAATACCAAAAACTTGTTCCACGCTTCGTAATTCTGCAAGACAACATTGAAGGTAAGGAAATGTCTGGACAACAACAATTTCTTTACTTCATTTTATTGAGATTTTATAAAATCAATTCCGTTATTGGTCAGCTCTGATACCAACTGTAACATGTCCACTAGTATCATCCAGGACACGTCTTAGCAGTCCATCGGAAAGAATGTCTAGAAAGCTCCGCCCGGCACTCCCATGGAATGTTATGGGATTTGCGATCTAGGTCTTCCCATGTTTGCCATGTAGCGGAAGTATCCTGGCCGTTCCCACTTAGAATCGACCGAAATTAGGGTTTTCTTGATTGGTCATTACCTAACAGCAACTAGCATCGGACCCAAGTGAACTACTTCACACAGAAATGCCAGGTCCGAAGCGGATTCACACTGCACTTGGTTTAAGGAGAATGGGAAACGAGAGAGATGCAAAGCTCAACCTCTCTGCCATAAGGCATAGTCCCATTCCATTCCCCTAAAACAGCGTAAATCGGTTAAGACATAACTCTAGGTCATCGCTTTCGTTATTCGTTTCCTTTGACAATCATCTTGCTGTTCTTCGATATTTTGAGAAAAGTTCCCGCCTAACCGGGACTACCCATCCGTAGGACGGACCCATGGCCCATCCTTCGCACTTTCCTCGGTTTTTTTTAGTTATGTAATTATCTAACACATTAATTTGACATGTAACAATCAGCTTCTTTAATTAATCCGTTAAGCACTGGTTCTTTCACGTAATCTTATCACATGACATAGAAAAATAGTATCAAACAAGTTATTTATTAACATAACATCATTCTTATCTTTGAAATACAAGGAATTCCGCCCGTAGGCTTGTCCATAATCCGCTCGAAGGCTATCCAGTAATCCACAGGGATCACTATTTCAAGTTTCCGCCCGTAAACTAGTATGCGGGCCTTGAGATCCAATCCCGAGTCACATTAGTCTCTTATGCAGGACCCAGAAGGTGAGGGATTTATAGCCAGAGCCCCCCTGGCACCCAAGCATCCTCCTGCTTCAAGTAGAGCTCAACGAAGAGACCTCTCGCCAGCGGATTCGGTCCACATTCCTGGCGCGGTCAACCACCCCCTTGGTTAGGGTCAGGCAGGCAGTCGGGGGTAACTGAAACTGCCTCTCCCTTCAGGCCTTCAACCTGAAGCGTAGATATTCATTTAATTTGTAATTCATAAATCAAACAGTGCTCTAAATTCTCTAGCAAGCACAAACACTTTCATTAACCGATCTTGTTGTTGGCAAACTGCTAAGGAATGATTCTTTTCTTTCGAATGCATCAGCACTCATTCCAAGGTGTCTTGCAACTTGGCAAGATCCCTTATATTCTGGGTTAGGGCGTACCTTATTAACCCACTTGGTCAACCCTAAAGTTCATTGGATACTTTAGATTCCGGTTTTTTAACTTTCCTTATTTAGAAGGATATCAAAGAATACATCCTTTTTCAAGATAACTTGCGTAAGGATCCGCCATCCTTATTGAGGGTATTTAACCTTTCTTCTTGTGAATCAATCACAAGACTATATGGCTCCGTACTTGCTGCGCAAGTCCTGCATCGTAATATACGATGAAATAATCCATTTTCGTTTCTTTAAGCTGACGTTTGTCGGACCTAGGGTTTCTTTTTAAGAACCTCAGGGACAAACCCTAGTTCTTTTACATTTTACGGATTTAATGACCCTACAATCAAGGAAGATAGTCAAGTGTTTAAGGTATAAACGTTTCTTGGCCTTTAAATCATTCCCAAGGCATATTTCGCAGCATAGGTATTTCTAAGTTTACATTAATTCGGTTATCTTTTAGGAGGTAATATTGAGATCACCTCGACACGACTTGTTATCCTTGTGACAATTGATTTTTCAATCCTAAACTTTAATACTTTGAGGTTAGGTAAATTCAATTAATCCTCCTTTTTCCTTGCAAACAAAACTCATGCCAAATAACAGCCCCCCCTTAGAAGCTTCAAGAAGCTTCTTGAAGCTTTTTTGGGGGTCGATCAGGATCCACGTGGGGGGGAGGGGGGAGAATCTTGGCGGCGACGACTGGGGGAAAATAGATTGCAGGCAATGGTGATGGCGTTCGTGGGGAGAGAGGATAGAGGCGGCAAGCGGCTGGTGGCGGCAGCATTAGGCGGCGTCCTTCTCGTGATGGTCCTCCCTCCTACAGCTTGGCGACAACACCAGCCCCGACCATAGCTTCGTGCTCACGTTGTCAAAGAGTTTACTGTCCATGATATAAATCATGGGATTCTTATAAACACAGAAGAGTTTCACAAGAAGTTTTATGAGATATTTGCATACAAAATTCAGGCATTATTATCCAATATCTACATTAGTTATACAAGTTCTTTTGTATTTAGCATATAATTTGTAGTTATACCATGTACATTTATGAAAAATAAGTCTATGGGAACCTATAACTTGGACATCTAGAAGTAATTGACAGTCTACTAGATAAATCACATTAATTCAGGTACAAAAATATGGACAAATCCAAAAAATGTTGCCAAAAACTGACAAAAGTCCACTAGGTCCACAAGGGACCAAAAGTAACTGACTTAGGTGACCAGCAAGTGACCTAGGCTGGTAAAAAAGTGACCAGGGATAGAGCAGAGAGCAGCCCGCATTTTTCAGCGCAAAATGTGGGCTGCACTGTCTGAGGAAGACTTGAAGAAAGCTGGAGCTGAGATGCATGAAGTGGAGCATACAAACTAAAGATGGACAGGCCCAACTACTGAAGATGTAAACATGGTGAGAGCTCCACTTCTCAGCCTCTTTGGTGTGACGAAAATGCATGCTGAAACTGTCTATAAAGAGGGAAAATCTGAGAGAAGAGGAGGCAGCCTGCTCTTATGCACGACTTCTCTCATCTTCTCTACCTTATTCTTGGTCCAATGAAGCCCGACTTGTGCCCAACGACTTGTGCCCAAGTACATGAGTGACTTTGGGGCAAGCAAAGGATGAGGATATTGAAGACTTATGGACTGTTATAGGCTGAAATAACCAGTCATAAACAGGGCAGCCCACTATTTTGATCTATTTTTATGAGCAAACATGGGTTTTTTATGGTTGTAATAGAGGAAAATGACCTCTTTTCTTCAGGACATTGTTCATAGATGATCAAAAGTACTTTTTCTTGAGTTTATGCACTCATTTTGAATTTGTTTATGGGCTGGAATTTTTTGTTTGAAAATAGGGCTGAAGCTAAAATTATTCTTTTCCCATTCATTTCATGTATCTTTGGCCCAAATCTTGTATGTATTTGATTCTAGCATCAATATACTTGACCCAAAGGATTGAAATCCATCTATGTACATGAAATAAAATGCCATTAGAGCTTGCATTTGACATTCATAAATGAATTAGAAATCTAAAAATATCCTTTATGAAATGATGTATGCATCCTAAAGCATTTGATGTAATCAAGTTAGTCTTATTCCTTCTGTTCATGTATGTTAAGTACAAAGTGTGAAGGCTTGAATTCCTCTTCCGTACCTAAATTCTTTCTAAACCCCGAATCTTATCAAAACCCAATCCATTTTTCCTTTCTGAATCTTGAATCCCAAACTATTCTTCTGCACTAAAAGCCTCGGTGGAAGGCCTTCAACTCTTAACGCGACGACAGTGGTGAACCCGACGCGAAGGTCCACTACAGAAGAAGAAGTCCAATGGGAGAATCATCAAGCTCGGAAGGAGATGCTTTGCAACAGTTGGTTCGTCTAATGCAAGAGAGCCAACAACAACAACTGCAATTTCAGCAGCAGTTGCAATTGCAACAACAACGGAGATAAGAAGAAGAACGGATTGATGCTGCTGCCATTAAGGCCTTAGAAGTAGTTGAAGCAATTTAATGGGAAAAATGTGTCCTCTTTTATCCGTCTCTACACTGACAAGATGGCCTTCTTTGGAGTTCCTCAACATGCCTGGAGCCGTTACTTTGCCCGCCTGGCTGTGCATGGCCTCCAGGACCGAATTCATGGTTTTTCCCAAAAAGATGTTGGATGGACTGTGTTCAAAAGGCTCTTCAAGAAGAATTTTTCCTTGAAGATTCTGGCCTTATGACAAAGAAAATCTTCACCGAATGGGTCGAGAGGCCCAATAAGGGTCTAACTGCTACTGCTCTTCATCGAGAGTTTGAAAACAAATTTGCCCAACTAAATCCTGATGACCAACAAGGTATGGAAAGTCAAAAGATTGAGTTATTTTTAAAAGCTACAGATTCTTCTCTTCAGGAGAAATTGACTGACCGACGTGAAGACCGTGACTTTGAATCGGGATTAAAGATTGCTTAAAGTGATGTCACTGAAGCACTTAATATGATTGCTCGAAGAGAGCGATTGCGCCTAAGATGGGGATCAACCCCTGTAACAACTAATTCTATGAAGGAGCCGGTTTCAGCTTCTCAACCTCCTGTCTCTATGGCCGAGCAATCAAGAAATTCTGCTATTCCTTCTCCAAAGAAGGATGTCATGGATGAGTTAATTAAAAGCATGCGGGATCTCCATCTTAATTTAACATAAATTAATTCTAAAGTAGAAAGGCTTGATGTTAAAGTAGAAGAAAGGGGTCGGTCAACCGCCCAAAGACCTGCATGAGAAGGCTTTAAAAGACGCTGCATTTGGTGTGATAGCCTTCAGCATGACAAGAGGGAGTGCGGAGCATTCCGTGAAGCTGAAGCACAAAAATTAGTCTTTTGGAAGGATGGCAAAATTCATGCAATCGAAATCGAGCTTCCTCTTGAGCCAAACTTCGGTAATGGCGGCATGAAGAAAAGATTGGAGGATTTGGCAACAAGAATAGCCTATGCAGCTGTTGATGCTGCAACTTATGGGTTGCAAATTGAGCCAACTAATGAAATTGTTAAAGCATGTAAAACTAATGCAAAATCTAAAGTGTGGACACAGGCCTTAGAACGCATGGAGCAAGGCAAGGCAACTAAGGATGATTTAGCCACTACCAGCCAATGTATTCGAGGAAGAACTGGATGGTCCGAGCTTGTGGATTCATTTTCAGCTTTTTCCCAGCTAGCTGAAATTAATAATCAAGGAGCCATGATAGAAGAAAAGAGAAGAAGAGAAGAAGATGTTGCCGGTCCTTCTTCTTTAGGACCAACTAAACGCATAACAAGAAGCAAACCAGACAAATAGAAGGCTGCTAAAAATCCACCACCACCAGAATTTTACATGGGAGATGCCCCTCAAGCAAAGAAGACAGAAGGAAAAAGAAAAAGCAAACATCCCAGTTACAAGTTGCAGTCAGACATAGAGACCGCAACGGATCTTAAACGGATCCTAGAAGAAAGGATTCTTGGAAGTAGAATTGAATTTACATTAAGTGAAATTCTCGGTATTGCAAAACGAGGATTTCATGATGTAATAATTGATGTAATTAAATGAAAAAGACAATATGTTGATGAGAAAACTGAAGAATCTGTACATGCTTTTTTGCAAGTACTTCATGTGTATTTGCAAGATGAAGAGAAGTTGAAAACTCAAGGGATTCGATTGGAGGCAATCAAAGAATTGATTGCAGCCATAGAAGCCAAAGATGAAGACATTTATGAAGCAGAAGTTGAAGAAGCCATAATGGTGGAAACTTCTCAATCTAAAGTGCATCCCATGCAAAAGAAAGAGACTTTTCTTCACAACATGCAGGAAGAAAGTGAAACTCACTTTATTCCAAGTAGTCACTATTCCCGTACCCATTGGGTAAGGGCGACTACTAAAATTGTTGTTAAAATCGGTGAGAAAGAAACTCCATGCATTGCCCTTATAGACCATGGTTCAGAAATTAATGTTATGTCAAGAAGTCTCTATGAGAATGGTGGATGGCCCATTGACGTGGACCCAGGGTGACGCATGAAGGCAGCCAATAACTCTTCTGGCGATCTTTATGTAGCATGTCCTTATGTACAAGTTACTATTGGTAATGTAAAAGATGAATTTCATTTCTTTGTTCAAGATTCTTGCAGTTATCCAATCATTCTTGGACAACCATTTATTTTCGAGTCTCGTTTAGAGACAAAGGCTCTTGATGATGGTTCATCATATGCTCGGATAAGAAGCAAGGATAATGATAAGGCTGTTCAATTCCTAACTGTTTGTGTTAATCACCATCGGAATAGGGATCGATTGAGAGATCATCCCGTTCCTCCTAATGCCTGAGAATTTAAGGGTTTTCGGGTAGCGCTGCTATAAGTGGAGGCTATGGCAGTGCATCATGTCATAAAAAATTGCCTCCACATATGAAGGAGGCAAGGTCTAAAGCTGATTTGCAGGTTTTTTTCAACCAATGGAGTGGCCTGTTATAAACTATTTTCAGCCATGAACAGGGCTGAAAGAAAGTATTTGAGTCATATGGAGCAAGAACTGAAGCAAATTGATGTTTTACCTAAAGATGAAGAAATTTCAGGTCTATTTTATGGGCTGAATTATAACGATACAATGGCTAAAATTTATACAACCGTTCATGCAGAAAATCAAGCTGAAAATCAATCCATACAGGTATGTACATTGGATATGTATGACATAATTCAAGAATTTGCAGATTATGAAGCCTTTGGACAGCCAAACAAGGATGAAGCAAGAGTAGAAACAAAATATAAAACAGTTGATAAGAAGGTCAAGCCGGTAGCTACTCCTCTACCACCTGAAAGCGAAGGATTGGCAGAAAGGGTATCCAAACAACCAAGCCTTCGTGATCCTAAAGATATTGGCCATCAATTTACAGCTGAAAGTCTACAAAAGCTGAAAATTGGTGAAGACTCTTTTCTCTTGCCGGCTGAAAAACAAATTTTCATGCAAATGTTAAAGAACCATGGTAAAGCCTTTTCATCTCAGCCGCATGAAATCGGCTGTGTGGATCCAAGCATTGTGGCTCCAATGGTAATTTTTACGATCCCACATGTGCCTTGGAATCTTAAACCAATTCCAGTTCCAAGGGCTCATTTGCCTAAGTTATTGGAACTTTTAAATGAAAAGATATAAATGCGAATATTGGAGCCATCTTCAGCTCCATATTCCAACCGATGGTTTACCGTACCTAAGAAGAATGGATCTTTACGATTCATTCAAGATTTGCAACACGTTAATAAAGTCACTATTAGAAATGTTGGATTAGGACCAATTGTGGATGAGTTTGCTGAAGTTTTCGCAAGAAGGGCAATCTATTCCATGGGAGACTTATATTCAGGCTACGACCAATTTCAGCTTGCTTTGGAAAGCCGTGACATTACTACAATGAAGATGCCTCTTGGCCTAGTCCGCATTTGTACTCTACCTCAAGGGGCTACGAATTCAGTAGCTCGCATGATGAATGCCATGCATAAAGTATTGAGGGATTATATTCCTCAATTGACTCTTCCTTTCCTTGATGATGTTCCAATCAAAGGATGTGAAGTTCATGAGAAAAATGAAGAACTCAATGAACTTGGATGTCGAAAGTTTGTTTTTGATCATATTAATGATTGTGCTCAAATCCTGTCTAAATTAGAAGAAGTTCATCTTACTCTTTCAGGACCTAAATCTGTTTTTTGGAGTTGAAGAAGTCATTGTGGTCGGTCATATGTGTGGACCATATGGCCGAAAGCCTTCTCCATCGAAAATAAATGCAATCAGCAAGATGCAAGAAGAATGTACAAATGTTTCAGAAGTGAGAAGATTTCTTGGTGCATGTGTCTTCTACCTTATTTGGATACCACATTTTCCTCATGTTGCTGAAAGTCTTTATCAGCTTCTAAGAAAGGGCCAAAGGTCTCTATGGACAAAAGAACACACTCAGGCTATTCAGAAACTCAAGAAAATGCTGACTTCAGCTCCCACTTTAAAGAGGGCTAACTACTCTAATGGACAACCCATTTTTCTCACAGTGGACACAAGTCCTATTGGAATAGGATGGGCAGTTGGCCAAGACGACCTTGAAGGCAACAGATATGTGATCCGCTTTGGAGCAAAGGTTCTTAATGAACGACAAAAAAGGTATGCTCAAATTAAAAGAGAGCTTTGGGGAGTAGTAACTGCATTAAAATGTGACACGGAGTACTTCATGGGCGCACATGTTATAGTTGAGACAGATTGCCTTCCACTCTTGGGCATGATAGCCAACTGTTCCACTCCTGACATAGCCATACTAAGATGGATAGCCTATATTAAATCCTTAAATCCTGATTTGAAACATATTGCAAGTAAAGATAATCCAGTTGTTGACATGCTTTCACGTGCCAGATATATGGATGAAGAAGAAATGATGGATGAAGAAGAATCAGAGTTTATAAATGAAACTGTTAATGCAGGTACAACAAAAATTATAGCAAGAACAACAGGTTCAGCTGATAATACAACTTTTACATCAACAAGGATGGATGAATCAACTAAAGAAGGACAATGGACAGCTAGCAAACAACATATTCCATGTTTTGTTATGGTTTGTTCACACTTTAAAGAAGAATATTATGCAGATGATTGGCTAAAAATTGGCCAATTTTTGAGTACAATGACAAAGAAGGAAGAATGGACTCATGAAGAGTTCAAGAGAATTGAAGAAAAGCCTATGGTTTTTTTCTTAAAGATGGCTACCTTTGGAGGCATGCAAAAAAGAAAGGAAGAGCGCCTGTTTGTGTCTTAGGTGACAAAAAGACACAAAGACAGGTCATGCAAGAATTCCATGAAAGCCTATTCGCTGGGTCATAGAGGCATATGGGTTACTTTTGCCAAAATAAAAGAAAAATTTTGGTGGCAAAACATGTACAAAGACATTGAACATTTTGTTGAGTCTTGTCATGCTTGTCAAATGTATTCTATGATAAAACATAGAGATGGGATTTAGCCTACCTATCCTTTATCTATTCACTATAGATGGGTTATATATTTAATAACCATGCCTACAGGAATTTGGAACATGAGATATCTAGTACTTGCTAGAGAAGATCTCACAAATCAAGTGGAAGGAAAGGCCTTGACAACAAAGTCCACTCATGCTGCTTGTAGATTTTTACTTGAAGAAGTATTTTGCAGGTATGGATGTGTTGCTAAAGTAACTGTTGATAGAGGAGAATTGGATGCCGATGAAGCTCGCCATTTCTTTGCTCAATTGGGAATTAAGCTATCTCTTACTTCAGCCTACAATCCTGAAGGCAATGGTAAGAGTGAAAGAGGTCATCAACCAATTCTTAAAGCTTTAGCAAAATCATGCAAAGGAAAGTTGAGGGAATGGCCTAAAATGCTACCATTCGCATTATGGGCTGATAGAACAACCCATAGTGCAGTGACAGGATATATGCCAGCTAAACTCATGTATGGACAGCCACCTATTATGCCTATTGAGGAATCCATTGTCACATGGAGTATCTTGCCTTGGGATGAAGGCATGAACATGGAAGAATTGATGTCTTTACACATAAGGTAACTTGAAAGAAGGCTAGAGGATGTTAAAATAACCATTGAAAGGCTAAAAACATCAAGATTAAAGAATAAGAAGAGGTTTGATAAGCACCATCGACTCTGTCCAAGAGCTATTCAAGAGAATGATTGGGTTCTTGTTTATGATAGCAGCTTGGATAATCAATATAGTGCTAATAGGAAGTTAGCCAAGCGATGGTTTGGACCATATGTTGTAAAAGTAGTACATAATAATGTTGCTTACTCTTTGGCTGAAATGGATGGGACTATGATTAAGATTCCAATAGTTGGGAAACGAATCAAACTCTTCAAATGAAGAGAATCTTCAAGATATGAACTTGATGACTTAGAAATGAGTCCTCTACTTGAAGACATACAGGAAGAAAAAGACTTAGAGAATGAAGATGAAGAAGAAGACCCTCCTTGACCTGTAATCTTATGAAATGGCACATGCCGGAGGATGTGCAGGTTAGGAGGGGGTGAATGTCAAAGAGTTTACTGTCCATGATATAAATCATGGGATTCTTATAAACACAGAAGAGTTTCACAAGAAGTTTCATGAGATATTTGCATACAAAATTCAGGCATTATTATCCAATATCTACATTAATTATACAAGTTCTTTTGTATTTAGCATATAATTTGCAGTTATACCATATATATTTATGAAAAATAAGTCTATGGGAACCTATAACTTGGACATCTGGAAGTAATTGACAGTTTGCTAGATAAATCACATTAATTCAGGTACAAAAATATAGACAAATCCCAAAAATGTTGCCAAAAACTGACAAAAGTCCACTAGGTCCACAAGGGACCAAAAGTAACTGACTTAGATGACCAGCAAGTGACCTAGGCTGGTCAAAAAGTGACCAGGGATAGAGCAGAGAGCAGCCCGCATTTTTCGACGCAAAATGCGGGCTGCACTGTCTGAGGAAGGTTGGAAGAAAGCTGGAGCTGAGATGCATGAAGTGGAGCATGCAAACTGAAGATGAACATGCCCAACTACTGAAGATGTAAACATGGTGAGAGCTCCACTTCTCAGCCTCTTTGGTCTGACAAAAATGCATGCTAAAACTGTCTATAAAGAGGGAAAATCTGAGAGAAGAGGAGGCAGCCTGCTCTTATGTACGACTTCTCTCATCTTCTCTACCTTATTATTGGTCCAATGAAGCCCGACTTGTGCCTAAGTACTTGAGTGACTTTGGGGCAAGCAAAGGGTGAGGATATTGAAGACTTATGGACTGTTATGGGCTGAAATAACCAGTCATAAATAGGGAAGCCCACTATTTTGATCTTATTTTATGAGCAAACATGGGTTTTTATGGTTGTAATAGAGGAAAATGACCTCTTTTCTTCAGGACATTGTTCATAGATGAAAAAGTGCTTCTTCTTGAGTTTATACGCTCATTTTGAATTTGTTTATGGGCTTGAATTTTTTGTTTTAAAATAGGGCTGAAGCTAGAATTATTCTTTTCCCATTCATTTCATGTATCTTTGGCCCAAATCTTGGATGTATTTGATTCTAGCATCAATATACTTGACCCAAAGGATTGAAATCCATCTATGTACATGAAATAAAATGCCATTAGAGCTTGCATTTGACATTCATAAATGAATTAGAAATCTGAAAATATCCTTTATGAAATGATGTATGTATCCTGAAGCGTTTGATGTAATCAAGTTAGTCTTATTCCTTCTATTCATGTATGTTAAGTACAAAATGAGAAGGCTTGAATTCCTCTTCCATACCTAAATTCTTTCTAAACCCCGAATCTTATCAAAACCCAATTCATTTTTCCTTTCTGAATCTTGAATCTCAAACTCTTCTTCTGCACTAAAAGCCCTGGTGAAAGGCCTTCAACTCTTAACGCGACGACAACGTCTCCCCCTTCAGCTCAGCCCTCTCTCCATTTTATAGGGGGGGAGAGAATCCTCCCCTCCTCGACGTGTCACAATGCATGAAGAAGGAGCCGAGCAAGCTCCAGTGAGGAGCTTGCTGGCTCCTCTATCCCCCCTCGACGCTCCAGCTTGATGCGCCGTCGCGAAGGCAGATTATATATATATATATATATATATATATATATAATATTACAAGAAGTCCCTCTTGACTTCAGTATATGAATTACAAGTCATATAGATTATTGACCTATTATGTGAGTAGGAAAGCCGAAGAAGTCCCTCTTGACTTCATACAGCTTTAGATTACCAAAAATATTCTGGTTGTCAAATAGCTTCATTTGATTCTCTACAGCCTCCATTACTTTGGTCACTTTGAGTTAATATTGCACTTAAGACTATAATTTAATTTGCTATTATAGTTATTATTGATGTTGTAATTGCTACTACTATAGTTTTTGTTGATGCTATTCATTTTGTTATTGTATGTACATATTGAAAGCTTGTAACATATGTTTTAAATCATTAGAAGCATCTTCCAATCCTTAGTTCCTATAGATCTTGAAGGTATTGTTGAAACTTTCATACTATCGTAGGTTGGACGGGGCTTTTCATATTGGATTCACCAAATATTGAGGGGGGTACGTATCAGGCTATAAACCATAGGGGTTCATGAGAATAGATAAGATGAAAGGAAGAATCAAGACAATAAAAAGTGCTTTGTAAGTTTGTTTCCCATATGCATATATTTGGAATATTTATATGGATATTTTTTTCTTATTTTTCATTCATTGAACATGTAATCACATGACAACATAGTTAGCTATCTTAAGAAACATGATTTTTTGGGGGGTTTCGCATGCTATCAACTAAAAAAATCGTGTTTCTAAAGATAAGGGCCAGCAACATCTAGTTTTCTATTCTTCTTCAACATTGTCTTTTTTAAAAAAAAATGACTGCTTGTACTACCTTTCCTTCTTGATATTTTTCTTTGCATAACGCACATTACAAGATTGCATCCTTGAAACTTTATCCAAAGCTAAAATAGATCATGTTTGCAATCATTTTTAAGGTTTTTAGGCCTTCTAAGCTCAATGTTGGGTTCAAAATCACCAAATTTTATAGTCTTAAGTATTTCTTATATGGATTTAATTTTTTGAACTAGTCATGGGATATCATTAAATCTAAGCTACTTCTACTATCATTAGCAATTGATTTTTTACAAAGAAATAAATGAAAATGGATCTTGTAAGACATTGTAAATTTTTTTAATGTTTATTTCATAAATAATTTTTATCATAGCAAGGAAAAAATTCAATTGCTAGGAAGACAAAGTATAATCCTAAATAAATATCTTAAAATATTCATCAAGTCTTAAAGTTGGCTAGTCAAACTTTTTGGGCAAAGCAATATTATTTCATTAGTTCTTTAAAGGGATCCCATAGAAATATCAAGATGTAAGTACAATGGTTGAAGACCTCCCTCATCATTTGAATTTTTTATATTTATAAGATATTAACTTGTTTTAACATAGAAGTCTAAAAAGATTGATTACGGAGCTCTCCAATGCCTTCTAATCTTCTTGCAAAGAGGAAGTAGATGCCTAAATCAAAAGATGTTAAGATACTTGATGATATAAACTACTATGAATAACTTAAAAGAATCACTCTAAGTTGTTGATTTCAAAGTCCTCATCAAGAAGATTGCTATTCATGTGGCTGGAGAGTAATGACAAATATAAGAGAATTGATTCATTAATCAAAATATGTTAATATAGTTTATGATACGAACTACCATAAATAACTTGGAATAATCACTCTTAGTTTATGATACAAACTACCATAAATAACTTGAAATAATCACTCTTTATTATTGATTTTAGAGTCCTCATCAAGAAGATAGCCATTCATATGGTAAGAGAGTATCTGCAAATATAAGAATATTGATTCATTTTATTTTTCTTAACGATGATAAAATTATAAACCAAACATAAAAGAAAGTAAGCTTTAAGATTAAATTTTACTCAAAATCTAAAGAAATTATGACAAAATAAATTATCAAAGAAAACCTAAAGGACTTCTAGAAAGGATGTCTCCTTCTAGGAAAAGTCCTAGCAAAAAGCAATAGCTTTTCTATATTGACTTCTAAACATTCTTCTATATGTAATTATGATTAAAGAAAATAGATTTGCTTGAATATCAAGACTTGAAACATATCTTTGCATTGTATATTCTTTTTCTCATGTTTAATATCTTTAAAAACATTTAACACAATGGTTGTCATTAAAAAAGTTGAATCAAATATGGATCCATTTTAATCTATCAAATTGAAATGATTTATACACTATTATAGGGGATGTGATCTAAGAGCTTGGGAATCTATATCCATGGCTATGAGAGAGAGAGAGAGAGAGAGACGCACACAAAGAGAGAGAGAGAGAGAGAGAGAGAGAGAGAGAGAGAGAGAGAGAGAGACACACACAAAGAGAGAGAGAGAGAGAGAGAGAGGAATAAGCCAAAAAAGGAGAGGAAAAAAAATGAGAAGGGAGTTTGAAGCACCAATATCTTTTGTGATTTGACATGCAATCATGATCATGTCATTAATGTGAACTAGATGTGAGATCCTATCCCATTAATGTAAAGGTTCTCATAACTACAATTACACATGGTATAATCTATATCCTTTTTAGATTAAATAATTCAAAGATAGAAGGTTTTTTGCAAAGGCTTTACTCCTACTACTCTCTCTCTCTCTCTCTCTATATATATATATATGTATACATATATATACATATATATATATATATCCATCCATCCTAAAAGGTAATTTTGAGACCTCAAAACTCCCCTAATATATGAACTTAAGCTAAAATGAAATCCCTCAAGTCCAATCTTGAAAAATTAGTTTTTGTATCCAATTGAACTCATCTCTATTGGCAAAATGGCCGAGAAATGATAAGTTGTTGATACTCTTCAGTATGATCCAACTTACTATGAGACCACTTCACTGTGTTCTATCATTCTAGCTCAGAAGTTGGTTTCTTCACTATAAATGTTGCATCATCCATTTGTCAACAAAATGTTGAATCAAGATGAATCATATAGCACAAGTCACTTTGCAAGTCCCTCCCTTGCTTTGCAATTTGACTACTTATTTATGTGATCTAACAAAGAACCCACATGATTTGGATACTTTTGAAGAATTTGAGTACAATCCAAATTTCTATAACTATTGGATTCTTCACACTTAAAACATTAGCTCTTTTACATATCTAACACTAACTAATTTTTTGTAAAGAAGTTACTTTTTAAATGAAAAGTTGGCACACAACAAGAAAGCTAACCTTGCAACACTTTGAAGCATTGTAACTTTGTTTTGCGAGGGGGAAGGAGGAGGCAAGGAGGGGGGAGGGGGAAAGCAACCAATAACTTGAGCTGCTAAATGAGTTTGAAACTAGTAAAGTGGTAAAATTTTTAAATAAAACTTTCAAAATTTTAAATTATTGAACTCAAATGCATGTTCTCTCAAGTTTTATCAAGTGAATGTAGGACAAAGTGACAAGCAGTAAGCTCAAGCCCAAAGAAGACATCTATGAAGCAAGCAAGTATTTTCTTGAGAAGAGCTCAAGAATGCAAAAATATTGAAGATATAAGGATGCATATGACCTTTAATTAATCTCAAAACTATAGAAGAAGGCAATCAATGTTAAGGATCTACCTTCATCAGCCAAAAGTAGGCTTCTTCAAACTTTCAATCCTCATCACAGATCATAGTTCTTGATTAACAACTACTCCAGCATCAAGCTATGTGCCTTAATCATTTCAGAGTAGGGAAAACTAACCACCAATAACTTGGGCCACTAACAAGTTTGAAATTAGTATAGTGGTGAAAGTTTAAAATCAAACTTAAAAACTTTTAAATTTAGGACTCAACAACATGTTCTCTCAAGATTTATCAAGCGAGTGTAGGAAAAAATAGGTGACCAATGGCATACTTGAGCCAAAAGAATACATGCATGAGGCAACAAAGTAAATATTCAGAGCTCATGAATGAAAAAATGTTGAAGGATACCTTAACTGCTGCCTCAAGTTATGGACCCCAAAAGGATGTGCAATGGCTCCTTCAAAATTTCAATCCTCATCAACTAATTCTAGTTCTTTGTTAGCAAGTACTCCAACATTGAGGTGTATTCCTCTATCATTTTTCCTCAAGTTCCATTGTATATGAGGTAGGGGAGGGGGACATAACCAAAAAGTTGAGCTACCAAAATAAGTTTGCAACTTGTAAAGTAGTAAAAAATTTAAATCAAACTTTTTATCTCTTGAACTCAATGGCAGGTTCTCTCAATTTTTATTAAGTGAATTCAACAAAAAAAAAAGATGATAAGCGGTATCCTCGAGCCCAAAGAAGACATCTATGAAGAAGCAAAGTAAACTATTCCTAAGAAGAGCTCACAAGTAACAAAATATTGAGGATACAAGGGTGCACATATGGGCCTTAATTAAGCTCAAGAGCATGCAAGAACAAAATCAACATTAAGCATTTAACTTCATTAAGAAAAACCTATATTGACCACAATCTCAAGTTGTGGATCCCAAAAGGATGTGCAATGACTCCTCCAAAATGTTAATCCTTGCCACTAATTATGGTTCTTTAGCAATAACAATTACTCAAGTATTGAGGCGTATATCTCAATTATGTCAACTCAATATCCATTCTATAGTGACTTTTGCTCCTGCCCGTCACGCCGTTGATTTGCCATCGTGCCCTGCCACCCCCTTGTTCCTCCCGCCTGTCCCTCCTTGAGGCGCGCTGCGCCTCTCTTCTGCCTCTGACATCCTCTCCATCGCGTTGCCTGCCCCCCCCCCCGCGTTGTCCTACGCCTGACTACCCCCTGTTGCTGCCCCGCTGCTAGCAGTCTCCGTCACGCTACCCCCCGCCTTGGTACCTTCCCCGCGCACTGTCCCCCGTCCCCTTCACCCTGCAGCCACCGGCCTGCAGGCCCCCCACTCTGCGTGGCTCTAGTCTGACATTGTCATCCCTCTGGCGTCCGACGCTGCCACCGCCTTCAGAAAATAGCATCCCCCCTTTCCTTGCTATTGCCCCCCCTCCCCTCCATTTGCAGCAACACTCCCCCCCTCCGGCAGTACAACAACATGATTGGTAGGTTCTCAGTAGGGATGCACAATGGAAACCTGTGGTTAGACGCCGGTGCATTCTGTGAGTGCTTCCCAACCAAACACCTTACGCGTCGTCCTCTCTTAGGAACAACTCTTAGCCGTCGATGCCACAGAGCTAGAGCTAAAAGAAACATCAAGGTCATAGGACACTCCCTAACTTTGGGATTGGCTTCACTCCACATTGAGCATTGGCATAGTGCAGATTGTGGAAGCAGTTCTCATATGCAAGGGATCTTCATGGTACGACTCACCTCGGCAAACTAGCCCGCGAGCTAGTGGCTAGCTCACCCTATGCTTCCACGAAGTGGGTCATCTACATGGTTCCCTAGTACAATGGTTTCATAGTGGAGATATTTGTGCTCCACAATAGGTTCCTTAAACATCTCGTCACCCTACTCTTCCCAAGACTAGCGATAGAGTATCGCCAGTTAGTGGAGGACTTTGGATGGCTCTTCAGCACTGTCCTTCTCGCCTCCTTCACTGACTCAATGAGAACCGTAGGAGTTCCAAATGTCGAGGTGGCAATGAAAGAGACAAAGAATATACCACCGTTTTTGGAGATTGAGGCAGGCAGACACTTTTTCAAGCAGTAGGTTATTGTGGTTGGGCAGCTAGGGCACTGCCTACATTGCCATGACTTTGGGCATCAGGCAGTAGATTGCATGCACTTTGGAGCCAAGGCAGCTTCACTGATAGGCCCAGAGGTGGAGGAGGACGGTTTTACATGGGTCTAGAGATGACAGAGGGGGAGACAACAGGGGGGCCGCAGTTAGCAAACCCTTAGATACAACCATGACAGTAAGGAGAAGGAGGGCAAAGTGTCCCTCTGGGCAGAGCACCACGCGGACCCCCCTCCTCGTCCCACCCGATAGGACCACAGGCCTCCACATCCATCTCCCACTGAGGCATCACATGCCACTTCACTCGAGGGCCCACATCGCGCACACCCTCCCTCCCAATCCTCCCCACGGTTCCTGCCTGCACAGCCCCCCCTCCAGAGCCACAGTCCCCCCCACACCTGCCTTGTGTCTCCGACCACCCTATCGTCTCTCGATCCTCCCCCTCCCCATCCCAACCCCCCTTGTCAATCAGTCCCCCTGATCCCCACGCAGTACAGGTGACAGCCCCACACACAAGAGGTGAGTAGCCCCATACATCGAAGTCCTCCACTCACCATAGCAGCCTACCCCCCCTCCCCACACAGCCACGAGCTCATCTGTCCATGCCACCTGTCACACTTTCTCGAGACAAGCACAACTGCTACCACATGATTTTTTTCATAGTGGTCCATGGTTTTACCTGAGAGTTGTGGAGCACAGAGAATTCCCACTACCTCTGGAGGTGGGAATCTTCATGGTACACAAGTCAAGGAGCGGCAAGGTCCATCTACAAGCACCACCGGATGGACCAAACTATGCTTTCTTCCTTCAGACCTCTCATACGGATACTGGATGATGACACAGATAGAGGAGAAGGTGAAGAGTCAGATAGCAGATCACATCTCCCAGTGGATGGGAGAAGGAGGACTAGCACTCTTTTCCAGCAGTAGTGGCCAAGTTGCATAATGGACATAAGTTGGTTGGCCCGGGGCCAAAGTCCCACTTCTGAACATTATCTTTCAAGCCCCTCAGCAGTGTGGAGAGCTCCGATGGATGTGATGAACTGGCCCCTAGCACAGGCAGCCCATTTCTACCAATGTACAGAGGCATGCCTCTCAACCTGGCTAATAGATGCCCTGGTGGTACCACCAGGTGCATCTATCACCCCCATGGTCCAGCCCATGGCTCTCCATGGGGGAATGGAGTTCACTATCCAGACCTGCAACAAAGCATATCAGCATGCCCCATAGCTCTTCTTCTTCATCAATAGCTTCCATACCGAATAGATGCATGTTCGATCAGCCACAAGTTTCCCTATGAGTTTACATCTTGCATCTTGGAATATGAACAGCCTCCACTATAGTGGGGCATGTGGTTCTAGAAAGTTGATTGATGAGTAGGAGCTACAGTCTACCCTTGCTGGATGAACCAACATCCTACTTTTACAAAAGCACAAGCTCTTTCCTGCCTAGGTCCCCCAACGGGTTAGTGAGGTACTCCCAGACAGTTCACACACTTGTTGGCAGCACGCCATCGGTGCCCATGGTAGGAGTGGAGGCATATGGACCTCTATTTGCTTGAGCCTCACCACTTGTATATAAGATCATGGGGCAATGATGTAGACATCAGGTCTAGGATCACATCCCATCCCTCATCACAGAGGAGATGGGACGCTCCCTACTAGACCCCTTCATAGAGAAGAAACTAGAGGAGGCTTTCCATACACAAGACAGGAAGAAATGCTTGGGAGAGGATGGCCTTTCCAAGGTCTTCTTCACTACGTACTTGGAGGTGGTGAAGGACCCCCTACTTGTGGCCTGCCAGGAGATTTTCATCTCACGATGGATGCCAGGGAGTCTATCAACAGGTCTTATCAGTATCCTCCCCAAAGGGGGAGATTAGTTGGAGCTATCCCAGTGGACACCAAGCCCCCTATTGTCAGTGGCCTATAAAGCAATGCCAAGAAGATAGGTAGGTGACTCTGCCCTGTGCTTCCAAAAATCATTTATGATACATAGAGAGGCTTTGTCTAGGATAGGAGCATCCTAGACAATGTCTTCGCCTTATTTGAGGTGACAGACTAGGCCCAGCATAGTGGTCAACGATTGGCAGTACTACTCCTAGATTTTGAGAAAGCCTATGACAGGGTTGATTGGGACTTCTTAGGGGGCACCATGGTGAGGTTGGCTTCCCCCATGCATGGATCTGCAGGGTCTCCAAAATTTATAGATTGGCTATCAGCAAGATTCTCATAGGTGGCATGCGAGGGGAGGAGTTTTGGCTGGAGAGATCGGTCTGTCTAGTCCCATATCTGTTCCTACTCTTTGCAGAGGCGATGTCTTACTTCCTCCAGTCATGTGTGAGTGAGAGACATGGCCTCCAACTTCCGGTGAGAGAGGAGACACAGCTTCTAGACTCAGATTATGTAGATGATACATCACTCTACATAGAGGATGATGAGTTGATGCTGGAGAGAGTGAGACTAGATCTCGAGGTGTTTTGCACTACATCGGGACCAAATATCAACTAACAAAAGTCGGTTGGTTTTCTTACGGATCCGGACTCTAGCACGGAGTGGGACGTCCACTTCGAATTTAGATGGGTGTAAATAGGGTAGACCGTTTGTTACCTAGGCTTCTAGGTGCTACTCAACATCACTCATGCCTAGCAGTTTCTTCCAATCCTCAACTCTATTCGATGGAAGCTGACCTATTGGAGTACTGCTCGACTTTTCCTAGCGCGCTGAGCCTTGGTGGTTAACTAGGTCCTCCTAGTGACAGCATGGTACATTGCCTCGTGTTGGTGCTTTTCCTTGTCCGATGTAGTTTAGCTTTGCTGCATAAAGCAAAATTTCCTTTGGGCTGGGTCAGATGGTTCCAGGGACTCATGAGCCAAGGTGGCATGGGCAACCATCATCTGGCATCGGTCAAAGGGAGGGCTTGAGATCATATACCTAAAGTAGTCTGGCCCTTTTGGACAAGCTAGTAGTCCACGAGCTCACACCATGAGGGCAGACATGGAAGGTCCTATTGCAAGAGGGTCTCCAAGAGTGTAGGGAAGACATGGAAGGTCCTATTACAAGGTCTCCAAGAGTGTAGACTGAGGCTTGGGGGTGATTGGAAGCCATCCTTGAGATGGATCTTCACGACGGCCTAGATCATGCCCCCTAGATCCTCCTTCCTCCACAACCTACTTCGTGTGTGGTAGCGCCTCTGTAAGGCCCCTAATTTAGAGCCCCCATGTTGCCAGGAGGAGACAGACCGCCAATCGATGATCTGGAACCCCCAGGTCATCAGAGATCGGGAGGGGTTACAAATTGATGAGCACACCCACATCCAGTGGGCTAGTTGGGAGGGCGGCTTGGCTTGTATCACCAAGACATAGCACGATGTGTACAAGATGGTGGACCAAGAGGTGTTACAGTGGGCATCAGGTTGCGAAAGAGGAGTCGAGTTGAGTAGAAGGGGGATTGACATTGCAACACCTCAGAAGTGGCTTTACCCCCCGATATGAGAACAAGTAGAGCCTAGTGAGGTATGGGCCACTAGGTTTCCACCAACATGTATCCTGCTACAGGTGGTAGGTAGACTTGACAGTGCCCCACATGGGACTTTCTTCACCATGCAAGGGGGCGTCTGGTCCTTAATAGAGGGTAGCACAATGAGGGGATAATTGTCCTTCCAGGGAGGAGGATTCGGGTGGTTGGCCTTGAGGGGAAGACGTGGTGTCTGGACCCTTATGTGTTCTAGGAGGAGTTCCAGTAGTGGTGCCTTTGGATATGGGAGAGTAGGCCACTTGATGAGCTGGAGTGGGACCCTGGAGAGTGGCTATGGCCAGCCAGTGCAATCGCCAAGAAGCCATAGAGGTTCTTGGAGTACATAGCCAGGATTGGAAAACAGGTATTGATGCAGGAGGACATGGACTAGGCACCTTCGCGTAGCAGGTACTGCGTGGAGCACAGCATCATGGATGCTTTTCAGTAGATTTTTCAATGCCACCTATGGGACAACTAGAGGCCAAGGAGAGTATCATATTTCTTATGGTTCTTGGCACATGGAGGCCTAGGTATGGGGATTTGGTTAGCCTAGATGTAAAAGGATGGAGATTGTAAATGCTGGCCATAGCAGTCTCTGGAAACTCCAAAGCATTGCCTTTGGTCATTTGAGGCAGTGCCACTCGTTTGGAGAGGAGCATGCTACATTCTCCACCGTATAGCACCCAGCGTTGGATGTATCTCATGGGGAGCTTTCTACTTGTTGGCAAGCATTCAGCCAAGGCCATCACCTTTTGTATGAGCTGGGATGCACGACACAATCTTCATCATTGAGGCTGGGTCATGCGAAGTGGTCGGCTTGGAGGCTCAAACCATCTACCAGGTACTGGAGCCTACAATAAACCGCTCTGAGGTATGGAAGATCGTAGGGAGTCTTACTTGTGACTTTGGCAGAGCTCTAGACCTCCATCATCCACTCAGAGCCGATGGGACCAGGCAAGTCTTGAGCTCATCAGGAGCTCCATTTTTACTTCATGCACACTTGGGGCATCCACGACCAGTTCCTCATGATGCAGGCAGGCAGCCCCAAATGGTGATACACCCCCCTCCATGGCTTCTTGCCCCCATCCCCCCTACACCACCGCCTTGAGAGGCTTGTATACTTGATATATCTATGACTTAGCATCACCTCTAGCTAGTCTGTTGAGCATGAGCACTTCTTTGTATTCAAGGTTTTTTCTGAAGCAATATAATTAGCCACACTTTATTTGTTTCAAAAAATCCATTCTATATGAAGATCCAAAATATCTATCATGATCAGTTTTTTAACCCTTAATAATCTAATATTTTAATCCCAAATAATTTTTGACATCCTTATAATGTTACAAGCTTGCTTACGAAACTCAAATAGTTATTAAAAAAAAAAAGAATGAGTATGCATGCACAATCATGGAACTTCACCTAGGGGTCCTCAAGTTAGATATCCTAGTGACATTAGGCAGCGAGCTCCATCTCTAACCCCCTATCCCTTCTTCCAATTCCCCGCCAACACTCCCTTAGGGCACTTCAAGGGCAAGACATACCTATGAGGTCAACAAATGACCTATCTCCTTGAGTCACTCACCCTTTTCTCTCTCTACTTCGCGTTTACTTCAGTGCCATCATAACAACAACAGAAGCAAGGTGGAAATAGACTTGATAAAGAAACTAATTTCATCATTTGCCACAAGTAGTTACAACCACTAGACTTAACCTTTGGTACTTTTGCTAAGCTATTTAGAATTTTTGATTTAGGCATAGCATATGATGATATGGTTACACGCTTCCTAGTTGAAAGGAGAAGCTCGAGCGAGAGCACTACCAAGTAAAAGCAATGAAAGACCCACAAGAAGCAAGAGACACACACAAGAGGATGAAAAAGTTGAGTGCCATATTGATATTTTTGGAGTTGACATGATGCTCAAATTAGAGGAGACACGCCACCCTACAACTTTAATCCATAGCAGTAGACAAGGAAGGAGGGCTGACTATTCTCACAAAATCGTGAGCACTTTAAAGAGCTGCAAATGTAGCAAACATCATCTATGTCATAATCTGGTGCACAGATCGGATGCCGTAAGCACGCGTAGTGAGCGTCAAAAGGTCCCCAAGAACAAAAGAGCTCTAATTTTTGCACACAAATCAATGTAGAGAGCTTGCATGACATGAACAAGAGACCAATTGGGTGCAATCTCCCCCTATGCCTTGTGTGAGCGCTCCACAAAGCATGTATTTTATGTATTAATCATCTTCAAGCTCAAATAATAGCCCAAATTACAAAATAGCATGCTTTTGGCTTTTGAGTTTGTTTTTGAGCCAAATAGAAATAAAGCTAATGGGCGCCCAAGAAGTCAGGCGTACCCAAATACAAATATCTAAATCGTGTGCCCATGCCCATACAAAAAATAATAAATAAATATCAAACGCCTTGATAAATAAGCGCGACAAAATATAGGTGTCATGCCTAAGGTATGCGCCCATCAAAATATTGACGATAACTGGAATACACGCTATCCTCCAATGCTTTCCACTGCCACCGCTGTTATCTCTACACATCAATTGAAGCATTCAAATCGTTAGTAAAATAATACAATTAAACTGACAAAAGTGAATACCTAGTAGTCTTCAGCTACATAAATAAATAAATTGGTTAGAAATCAATCCTGACCTTAATTTATTACGAGTGCACACTCTAAACTCATAAACGTTTATTAATTTAAATATGTATTTTGCGGAATCACCCGCTATGGAATCACCCATGTACACACTAAATTAACAAAACGCCTGAAAAGGATAGGCATCCCCATCGACTTCTTGCACAAAGAATCCACTTTGTGTATGAGCCCCACTAATAAAAGTTTACGGAATCCAATGTAAAACCTCATGAAATCCACCGTGGCACGGAATCCATCGTGTAATATGCCTCCTGGAATCATACCCCCGGGGTGGGATAGCAATTGTACTCAATTGCTATTAGCTCCATGTGGAGCTAACAGAGTGGGGAAAGCATTTAAGTCTCTAGCGTGCATCCATTGGGCCTCTTCAACAGGATGGTTTTTAAACTTGACCAAATATCTAGAATATCTACGGCCAATTCTAATGGTCATAAAGTTAGTATCTATAATAGCTTCAGGCTCAAGGATTTTAGTCTCTTCATCTAGCAAAGCTGGGTTTTCATAGACAGGGTGTACAGGTAATTGGCCTCTAAAGGGTCGTAATAAACTAATATGAAAGGTGTTGTGAATTTTCCAATGTTGTGGTAAATCTAGTTTAAATGCATTGTCATTTATTTTGTGTATGACCTTGAATGGTCCATAGAATCTAGGTGTTAATTTCACAACTGGGTATTTATCTATACTTTGTAATCTATGTTTCTCTATTCGTAACCAAACATAATCATCAACTTTAAAATTCTTAGCTTGTTTTTTCTTATTTGCTTGTTTTGTATATGATTGCTGGGCTTTGGCAATCATATCTTTAACTTCATAAAAAATAGTAGCGTGCATGTTAGCAATATCATCAGCATTTTGAATTTTGTTTGATAATGATGCAACAGGTGTAGGCAATCTATATCCATAAATAATTTCAAATGGTGCTTTCTTTGTAGCTGTGTGTGGTGTATTGTTATATGCAAACTGAAGTAAATGTAGATGTGTATCCCATGTGTGTGGTTTTGAAATAGTGTAAGCACGTAAAAGATCTAAAACAGTACTATTAGTAGCTTCTATTTGGCCGTTAGTTTCAGGATGAAATGTAGATGAAAAATCAATCTTTGTTCCTAAGTTAGCAAACAAAGTAATCCAAAAATTATTACAAAATCTAGAATCACAATCAGAAATAATAACTTTTGGTAAACCATGATTAGTAAACACAGTTTTCAAAAACAATTGAGCTGCTTGAGATGCAGTTAGAGTTTTCTTGCATGGAATGAAATATGCTTGTTTGCTAAACCTGTCTACAACAGTCCAAATCATATCATGGTTAGCTTTAGTGTTAGGTTAACCAATGATAAAATCCATAGAAATCTGTTCCCATGGTCATGATGGAATAGATAATGGCATCAGTAAACCATATTGTTTACCATGGTGTCTCTTAACTTGTTGACAAACTAAACATTCAGAAACAAAGTTAGATACATCAGTGTCCATATGTGGCCAATAAAAATCTTCAATCCATGTACGCAAAGTAGATATAATACCTCTATGACCTTGATATGGAGGACAATGAATCTCATTCAAAACAAATGATCTAAATGGAATTGTCACACATAATCGTTTTTCATAAAACATGAATCCATTATTGTAAGACAGTGAATCAATAGGAATCCAATTATTTGCAACTAATTTATTCCAATCAGATTGAGAAGTAAGATCCTGCTGATAAGTATCTTTCATAGGGATAAGGGAATCAAATGATATCACATAAATATTATGAATTGTCGGTCTTCTACTTAAAGCGTCGACTACTACATTCTCTTTTCCTAGTTGATATTGGATAAGGGGATGAAAACTTTGAATGAAAGCTGCCCATTTAATATGTTGGTCAGATATTTGGGGTTGACTAAGGAGATGTCTAATGCTTTGTTGGTCACTTTTAATCATAAATTCAGAACCCATTAAGTAATGTTTCCATTGACGTAAGGCTTGTACTATAGCTAGTAATTCCTTATCATATGTAGAATACTTAAGTTTAGATGGTTTCATTTTACAACTAGAGTAGGCTATGGGATGATTATCTTGCATAAGTACAGCTCCTATTCCAGATCCACTAGCATCAGTAACTACTAAAAAGAATGGTCCATTGAAATCAGGTAGTTGTAATACAGGAGCATGGGTTAATGCATGTTTCAATAAATCAAAAGATTTTTGTTGATTATCAGACCAGTTATAAACAATACCCTTCTTTAAAAGTTTAGTCAAAGGTAAAGCAAGTAATGAGAAATCCCTTACAAAATTTCTATAAAAACTAGCAAGACCTAGAAAAGAACGTAACTCATGCACATTTTTGGGTATGGGCCAATTTAAAATTGCTTCTATGTTTTTAGGGTCAACCTTAATACCTTCTAATGAAACAATGTGTCCTAGATATTCAATTTATGTTTGAAAGAATTCACTCTTTTCTGGATTAGCATACAATTGATTATCTTTTAACAACTCCATTGAAATCAGGTAGTTGTAATACAGGAGCATGGGTTAATGCATGTTTCAATAAATCAAAAGATTTTTGTTGATTATCAGACCAGTTATAAACAATACCCTTCTTTAAAAGTTTAGTCAAAGGTAAAGCAAGTAATGAGAAATCCCTTACAAAATTTCTATAAAAACTAGCAAGACCTAGAAAAGAACGTAACTCATGCACATTTTTGGGTATGGGCCAATTTAAAATTGCTTCTATGTTTTTAGGGTCAACCTTAATACCTTCTAATGAAACAATGTGTCCTAGATATTCAATTTATGTTTGAAAGAATTCACTCTTTTCTGGATTAGCATACAATTGATTATCTTTTAACAACTTGAAAACTAAAGAGAGATGTTCATAATGCTCATTCTCATTTTTACTGAATACCAATATATCATCAAAGAATACTATAACACAATGCTAATATTTTAGAAATATGTGATTCATCATGCCACTAAATGTAGCTGGTGCATTAGTTAGATCGAAAGGCATCACTAGAAATTCATAATGTTCAATTTGTGTTCTAAATGCAGTTTTTAATATATCAGATTTATCCAATCTTACTTGATGATAACCAGATTTAAGATCTATTTTATTGAATATGGCAAAACCTTGTATTTTATCCATAAGATCATCTACCCTAGGAATCGAATATCTATTCTTAACTGTAATTTTATTCAGGGCACGATAATCAATGCACATGTGATAAGTATTATTATTCTTCTTTACTAATAAAACAGGTGTGCTAAATGGAGAACTACTAGGTCTAATTAATCCTCTGTTTAACAATTTCTCTACTTGATTTTGAATTTCTTTCTGTTCAATTTGGTTATGCCTATATGGTGCTTTACATGGTGGTTGTGTACCAGGAATTAAATCTATTTTGTGATCTTCAGGTCGTAAAGGTGGTAGTCCAGATGGTAAATCATCAGCAAAACAATATTTAAATTGAGCAAGAAATTGTTTATGCCTAGGATGCATATGTTTTTCTTTAGCTTGAAGTTCATTTACCCATATTAAATAAGATTTGCTACTTTTACGTAATGCACGTTTAGCCTAAGTATGAGTAAGCAGTGGAAAATTATTAGAAGCGTGCATACCATGCAATGTAATTTGTTTTCCTTGAAAATAAATTTTAATTGAATGCGTAGAATAATCTATGTCAGGATTATACTGATGACGCCAAGGCATACCTAAGATAATGTCACTAGACTGCAAAGGTACAACTAGGAAATTTCTTCGTTCAATATATTCACCAATTTTAATTTCTAAGTTATGCGCCTCTTGTGTTTCATTATATCTCGTGCCTAGGAATGCTGCTTTAATGCGATAATGTGTAGAAACAGTTTGTAAATTCAATTCTTTCACTAACTTTACAGAAATAAAATCATGTGTGCTACCATCATCATGCAAAATAATCTTTTCTTTGCCATGCACAAAACATTTCATTGTCAACAAAGAATGTGGAGTTGACATACTTGGCAAAGTATCCAAAGGAGTACCAATGTCGTCATCATCTTCTGTAAAGTCAGACATTTCCTCACATTCTTCTTCTTCCATTGCTCCAAGATAATTGATATGGACAGGTGGCTTTTTCGATTGGCAATTGACTGCTAGATGTCTAGGTTGATGGCATTTGTAACAAACTATGGGTTTGGCTTTAGATACATTGTTGGTAATGGCAGGAAGTCTAGGAATATTGGGATTTGGCTATGAGGATGGCTTAGGGTTTGGATTGGTATTTGATAGCAAAGCAGGTGGTCCTGTCCAAGACTTACGGAATGAAGATGGAAGAAAACGACTTTGATTGAATCTTTTAAAATTTGAATTGAATTTCTTGGAACCATAGTTACCATTAGTTTGAAGTTGTTGTGGACGCTTGTCTCTTTCTCGAATCTTGTCTTTAGTGTCATGAGCAAAAGAAATTGCATCTTCAAGGGTTGTTGGCTTGAACATATTGACTTCAGCATAGTAATGTCCAAGTAGGCGAGACATAAACTTGCGTTTGTGAGTCGCTTCAGCTACATCTTCGAGCATGCGTAATTGCAGTAGGGCATTCCAAAAACGTTGGCTTGAACATATTGACTTCAGCATAGTAATGTCCAAGTAGGCGAGACATAAACTTGCGTTTGTGATTCGCTTCAAGTACATCTTCGAGCATGCGTAATTGCAGTAGGGCATTCCAAAAACGTTCAGTGTATTGGGAAATAGGTTCACAATCTCTTTGCTGTGGAAGATCCCATTGCTTTATGGCTTTTTCATGTAATTGAGGAGGAAGGAAATTCTGCAAAAACTTCTTTTGGAAACTCTCCCAAGTAGTGGGACAATCAATGCTCTTGCGAACCATAGTCCACCATAGAGATGCTCGATCGACTAAATGATTAGTGACACATTTAATTTTGTCTTTCTTAGCATATGTCTCTTCATGAAAGTAATCATCAAACTGACTGATAAATGCAAGTATAGTCTTTCCATCTCGAGATCCATTGAAAGTACGAAATTTAAAGTTTCTTTTACTTATCTTTGTTTCTTTGCAGATGGATTGAGCTTCGAGTGTCGCGTCGATGGTACGTCATATAAGATCTTCAGGTTGCGGTCCACCTTTGTCGGTGGTAGTTTGTTGCAAATTGGCCAATTAAACTTGCAAAGCTTGTTGGGCTTTTCGTTCTTCATCAAGTTGCATCATAATCAAATCCAATTTTTGTTCCATCGTTGGTTCGGGTAAATCACCTTCAGCCATAAGATCGTCCATATGTTGTTCCGTCATCCTGTAAAATCCAAAAGACCTCACACTCTCAAAATCTGATTAGCGGGATGAGCGTAGCTCAAAGACGGGTATACAAGGCTTATAAATTTTTGTTTGGCTTTTTTAGTCTTTGTCTTTTGCGGTTGCGGGATTCGCTATCTTCGTAGAAGTTGCGTATAATCTTCGAATGACCTGCGTATGATCTTCTGTGTTTGCTGAAACTGGTTCAGCAAGTCTGCAAATAGGAACAGGGTCTTCCAGAGGGCAATAAACGAACTCTGTGCTTTTGCGTATGAACAGTCTTTATGGGAATACTTGAAGTAAGTCTGTTTTGATTCTCTGTGACTTACAGAACTTGCAGGAGTAATAGAACTTGCAGAACTTGAGTGATTAAGCTTTTTTAAAGCTTAAGTGACTTAGACTTTAGGAGACTTAAGCTGACTGTCGACGATTTGGGGGGGGCATTTTCTTGCGCCGATTCTATCGTCAGCATGCTGCGTTACTGATCGTCCAATTTCATTTAAGTAAGCTTTATAAAGCCTAATATTAAGGCTTAGTAAACTTTTAAGTTAGAGCTTTTAAAAGTTGTGAGCTATGGAAGCTTATTGTTCTCTGTTTAAAAAACGTCTTGAAGAAGGAGATGTACAAGTGGTCCTCCGCCTCCTCAGGCTGGTCCTTCGCAATCAGAGGATGCAAATAGAGGTTCTTGACCATCAGGAAGTCATTGGTATCGACCGTTCGCGATGAAACTGACTGTAGAGCTCGATTGTTCCAAGAGCTCCGCCTTCATGCAAGATGGTAAGCGATTGAAAGCTCTCGATCTCAGCTTCACTCTGATACTACTGGTGCATAGATCGGATGCCGTAAGTACGCGTAGTGAGCGTCAGAAGGTCCCCAAGAACAAAAGAGCTCTAATTTTTGCACACAAATCAATGTAGAGAGCTTGCACGACATGAACAAGAGACCAATTGGGTGCAATCTCCCCCTATGCCTTGTGTGAGCGCTCCACAAAGCATGTATTTTATGTATTAATCATCTTCAAGCTCAAATAATAGCCCAAATTACAAAATAGCATGCTTTTGGCTTTTGAGTTTGCTTTTGAGCCAAATAGAAATAAAGCTAATGGGCGCCCAAGAAGTCAGGCGTACCCAAATACAAATATCTAAATCGTGTGCCCATGCCCATACAAAAAATAATAAATAAATATCAAACGCCTTGATAAATAAGCGTGATAAAATATAGGCGCCATGCCTAAGGTATGCGCCCATCAAAATATTGACGATAACTGGAATACACGCTATCCTCCAATGCTTTCCACTGCCACCGCTGCTATCTCTACACATCAACTGAAGCATTCACAATCGTTAGTAGAATAATATAATTAAACCGACAAAAGTGAATATCTAGCAGTCTTCAGCTACATAAATAAATTAATTGGTTAGAAATCAATCCTAACCTTAAGTTATCACAAGTGCGCACTCTAAACTCATAAACATTTATTAATTTAAATATGTATTTTGCGGAATCACCTGCTATGGAATCACCTATGTACACACTAAATTAACAAAATGCCCGAAAAGGATAGACGTCCCCATCGACTTCTCGCACAAAGAATCCACTTTGTGTATGAGCCCCGATAATAAAAGTTTACGAAATCCACCGTAAAACCTCATGGAATCCACCGTGGCACGGAATCCACCGTGGCAGGGAATCCACCGTGGCACGGAATCCACCGTGTAATATGCCTCCTGGCATCATAATCTCCATCATCTTAGATCCCATGAGCCTCTTCATCGAGTGCAATACTACATCACGTTTAGCCCATGGTTCTAGTCAACTCATATTTGTATCAACATGCATGTTTTCTATAGATGTCATCATGATTTGCATCATCTTAGTTCCATGATCTAGCCACATTTGCTCAAAACCCATCAATGGTTTTGAGATGACCATCCTCTTTTCATTATTCTCCAATGTGTTGAATGGAGTTATTAAACTCTATTGTCAAAGCCATCTGAATCATAATCGCCCTTCATTATATGATCACCTTAATATATTTTGGTACTGGATTCTTTGTTCTAAAAGTAAGGCATGAGAAACCTTAGAAGGAACCAAAGTACTTAAAGAAACCAAGTGGAATCAAGCAAACTTTAGTGACATGAAGATACATCTTGCTACTATTAGCTTGCCCATCACATGCTCTATTTAGAGAAATCTCATGATAGAGTTTTCTTCTTTTAAAAACTACTATTTATGATTAAATCTATGTATTTTTCCATTAGTTTTGATGATATTGACAATGGTACTTGTGCTGGAGGATGATATTATAGATGTTTCCATCTTGGAGATTGGTATGATGTGGATATGTGCAATGTACCCTCCTATGGATGGCAGAGTTTCTATAGAAATTCTTTCCTTGACAGCCAAATTCGTCTATAACTAGTCAAGTATATAGGTATTATCAAGTTGTATATTACAAAGAATACAATATTCAACCTTTTATGTATGTCTAAGTTGCAATAGTGTTTTGTATGCAGAAAAGGAGACATGCATGCTTGCAAAAGAGACAAATGAATATAGATACTTCTAAAAAAGAGGAGGAAGATGGGTTCTAAATACTTACTATTGCTCATTGAAGTGAACAAGAATGTGTTCTATCTCATGTCACAAAATCCGCATGATGTTTTGATGTGATTTTAAATATGTGTATATATCATGTGGATTTAACAGACAAGATTTCTCAAATCTCATCTTTACACATTATTTGACATATGAAAGAGTGCAATACAAAGGGATTATTTACAAATTGAATAGAAAATGTGTGCCTTATTCAAGGAAAATCCAAAGATAAGGGTATTTAGAAATAGGCCTTGACCATACATGATATAATGAATATACATATAGTAAACCGCCTAAACTTGAGTGATGTTTTTAGTTCCTTTCTATAGCACATCATGTGGTTGTTTTCCTTTAAGATTTGTTTTGATAGTTAGAGTAGCAACACCAAGCTTCTATTGTTATGTTTCCCTTTTCTATTTAAGTAACAAAGGTTTTGGCCTAAACATAGTTGCAAACCTTTTGGATAAGTTACATGTTTCTCCTAAGAAGATTCCCCTGGATGATCTCAAAAAGCTTTTAAAATTTACTCCTTTTGAAAAATTGGGTGAACAATAGCATAACTTTCTAAAAATTTTAATTTTATGTATTTTTAAATAAAGATAATATGGTAAAATAGTTTTTTTAAATAAAATAATTTTTAAAGGACTTACTTAAAGGAAAGCTAGCATCTTAATATCATAAAGTTTACATAGCATAAATTTATTTTTTTCTAAAACTTAATGATTGATTAAACATAGTATATGATAATTATCTTAAAACAAGAAAATTTAATCAAAAAAACTTTGATGCTTAGTTGATAAGAAAGATCTTCTTATAATTATTACTTTCACCAAAGTGTAAAATCATTACCCAATTCATATATTTGATCAAAAGAAAAGACCATTAATATGCTATCATTTCAAAAATAGAATGCCAACTTGCTTTTGCATGAGTAAAGCTTTAGATTATCAAATAAAAATTAATATTTACACAATAATCTTGTATGACAAATATGAAAACTAAACTTTTCAAATCCTAGTATGAGTTAGTAAATCTATAAGTATTATTTAATATGCTACACAATTAAAGAGATATTTATACTTTTTCTAACATTCAGTATTAAAACACACACACACACACACACACACACACACACATATCCAAACATGAACTATTGAGTATATTAGTATGAGCTAGTATATTTTGGTGAATGCTTAACTGCAATATACAAAATAGTATGAGACATTGAGAGATCTCACTTTAAGAAAAGAAAAAAGGAAATTTCTATAAAAACTATAGTGATCTAATACATAAATAGCTCATCTTATACATCCACATCTTCGTCTTCAAGGCATTGCTCCTACTCTTTGGCCTTTTTTGCATCATCACTATTGTTATCATCATCTTTTTCTTCTTCATTCTCCTCAATTCCTTCAACAATTTCAATATTAGCAAGCTCCATAAGTTCTCCTAGTTCATTAGATAGAGGAGGCATGGACTCCGTAGATACAAGCATGACCTTCTTAATGTTTGCTATGACCTTTGTACCTACTTCTTGATCCTCATCTGGCAATTTAGGGACACCTTGAATTCACATCTTAATAAATGCCACTTGAAGGTTATCCTTTCCCACAATAATATAATGTCTTTCTTTCTAAATAGCGCATGTGATTGTTATTCCTATTGATGATATACATTTAAACATCTTATTTAATTACCATGGATATATTAATTAATTAATTAATTATATCATTTAAATATTTCTTCTTAGTCAAATTAATATGTACATACATATCCCTGAAAATAAATCAAGCACCCAATTATCTTGTGCTGAAAATAAGTGTGACTTTCTTTTGATCAACCTTTGTGGCTTTTGATATAAGTTCACCATAGACTTGCTACCATCCACATACTTCAGTTTTCTTGTTATGGTTGTATAATTTAATATATTCTCTGTATTTGATTCATTTGCACGTGCTTTAACTCTTTTCTTCTCTACTTCATCCTAGTATCCTAGGATTATCATCTCAAAGAAACTCTTGAGATCACAATTGGGGTGTGTGGTCAATATTGGTCGTTTCCCCACATAAAAAGATACTTAGCTTTCGCTTATAAAACACTCAACATGTGCAAGACTATAAATTATTTTGGGTGGAGAGCAAAGAAGTTATACCAAATGAAAGATTGTGATCTATGTAATTTATTTTTGAAAGCAAGTGCCATACAACCACGTTGCTGTGTACTATGGAAGATAACAAATCTAAACAATGAAAATTTTGTTATTTTCTTGAAGTTTTTTTTATCATCTATGTGACCTCTTTGAGTATGAAAGCCTTATCATCATTAGTAGATCTTGGCATGTTAAATCTATATGATATATCTAAAATTGTAAGGGAAAATAATGTGGATCTACCAATTTATCTAAGTTATTCACATCACCATGAATAACATTGTAACATATCTCCTATAGTGAACATTGTGGATGATAGAAAGAACATTGTGGATGATCAAGACTTTGGATATTCAAGAGTGACTTCATCCCATGAAGAACAATTGAGGTGCTTTGTCATTGTCTCTTATATTTTCATATAAAGTTTATGTCTGCAAAAGAAAGTATTTTCTTAATATTTGAAAGAGTAGACTATAAAATATGCTAAACATATTGAAAAGAAAAATTATGAGTTCAGCTCAACTTACGAGTTCACCTCATTGACCATCTCACCTAACAAGAGTTTCTTTGCTATTACCCTAGATAAGGTGGATATAATCACCCTCTCATCTTTCACGCCTTGAAGAGAGTACCATGGCAACAACCTCATATCATCAGCAAACTCTTCAGTGGACTTCCCCTTCAAAATTACTTTTGCATCATCTCGAGTCTTCTTTAACTTTTAATCTTTTAATTTCTTATCTTCCCACATGCGAAAGATTTGATCCTATAAATCCTAAATTCAGCCTGGTCTTTAATGCAAGTTAGAACATTGGATAATGCATATGAAAATCCTCTGTCTTTGAGTTTGGGCTAATTCATAGTATTTTTGAGAGAACGTAATTAGACTAATTGATTGTAATTTTGTATACTATAATCAAGTTATTAAAATGGAAGAAAACTTTCTAAGAAACTTGATGTGTTGCATCAAGCTTATTATAAACCTGATACATTTCTAGTGTGGCAAAATAAAATGATCCAAAACTAAAGTGAACTTGATATATTATATTAAAACTTGATGGATTACATCAATCTAGCTAAAAATGTAATAAGACTTCAAAGAGGCTTGATACATTGCATCAAGTAATAAAAAATAATTATATTAACATTTAGGTAAACTTAATGTATGGCATCAATTCTGGTGCGCAGATCGGTCGCTGTATGCTCACGTAGTAAGTCCCGGAAGGTCCCCAAGAACAATGAACTCTACCTTTTTGCACAAAAAACAATGTAAAAGCATGAACGACAAGAAGCAAGAGACCAATTGGGTTCAATCTCCCCCCATGCCTTGTGTGAGTGCTTCACAAAGCATGTATTTTATGTATATTTCCATCTTCATGCTCAATAATAGCCCAATTTACAAAAATATGACAAGCTTTTAGCTTTTGAGTTTGCTTTCTACAAAAATAGGAAATAAAGCTAATGGACAGTGCCCATGGAATCTGGCACACCCAACACAATGTCCCAAATAGAAATAACATATCCGTGCGCATAGGCGCATACAAAATAATAATCAATAATCAATGCCTCAATAGACATAACAAAATATAGGCGTGGCGCCTATCAAAATATAATCCAAAGGTTGAATACTCGCTAGACTCCAATGCTTTCCTCCGCCACTGCTGCTATCTCTACACATCAACTGAAGCATTCACAATCGTTAGTAAAATAATACAATTAAACCGACAAAAGTGAATACCTAGCAGTCTTCAGCTACATAAATAAATCAACTGGTTAGAAATAAATCCTAACCTTAATTTATTACGAGTGCGCACTCTAAACTCATAAACGTTTATTAATTTAATATGCATTTTGCGGAATCACCCGCTATGGAATCACCCATGTACACACTAAATTAATGAAACGCCCGAAAAGGACAGGCGTCCCCATCAACTTCTCGCACAAAGAATCCTCTTT
Source organism: Lygodium microphyllum (assembly GCF_053477565.2). Lineage (NCBI taxonomy): Eukaryota > Viridiplantae > Streptophyta > Polypodiopsida > Schizaeales > Lygodiaceae > Lygodium > Lygodium microphyllum. The sequence continues at coordinate 181,253,443 of NC_141135.1, forward strand.
GTGTATGAGCCCCAGTCATCTAAGTTTACAGAATCCACCGTAAAACCTCACGGAATCCACCGTGGCACGGAATCCACCGTGGAATATGCCTCCTGGCATCATACCCCCGGGGTGGGATAGCAATTGACCTCAATTTCTATTAGCTCAATGTGGAGCTAATAGAGTGGAGAAAGCATTTAAGTCTCTAGCGTGCATCCATTGTGCTTCCTCTACAGGATGGTTCTTAAATTTTACTAGATATCTAGAATACCTTCGGCCAGTTCTAGTGGTCATGTAGTCAGTGTCTATGATGGCTTCTGGTTCAAGTATTTCAGTCTCTTCCTCTAATAAAGGTGGGTTTTCATAAACAGGGTGGATTGGTAATTGGCCTCTAAATGGTCTCAATAAACTAATATGAAATGTACTATGAATTTTCCAATGAGATGGTAATTCTAACTTGAATGCATTATCATTAATCTTATGAATGATTCTAAATGGTCCATAGAATCTAGGAGCTAATTTGACAACTGGATGTCTATCTATACTTTGCAGTCTACGTTTTTCTATTCTCAGCCAAACATAATCATCAACTTTGAAATTCATGGCTTGTCTTTTCTTGTTAGCTTGTTTGGTATATGATTGTTGGGTTTTAGCAATCATATCCTTAACCTCATCAAAAATACTGTTATGCATACTAGCAATATCATCAGCACTCTGAATTCTATTAGACAAAGATGCAACAGGTGTAGATAATCTATATCCATAAATGACTTCAAAAGGTGCTTTCTTTGTAGATGTGTGTGGTGTATTGTTATATGCAAACTGTAATAAATGCAAATGAGTGTCCCATGTTTGAGGTTTAGAGATAGTATATGCATGTAAAAGATCTAGAATGGTGCTATTTGTGGCTTCTGTTTGTCCATTTGTTTTTGGATGAAATGTAGATGAGAAATCAATCTTTGTGCCTAGATTTGCAAACAGTGTAATCCAAAAATTGTTACAAAATCTAGAATCACGATCTGAAATAATCACTTTTGGCAATCCATGGTTAGTAAAAACAGTTTTCAAAAATAACTGTGCTGCTTGTGATGCTGTTAAAGTTTTCTTACATGGAATGAAATATGCTTGCTTACTAAATCTATCTACAATTGTCCAAATCATATCATGGTTAGATTTAGTATTTGGTAAACCAGTAATGAAATCCATAGAAATATGTTCCCAAGGCTCAGATAGAATAGACAAAGGCATTAGTAATCCATACTGTTTACCATGATGTCTTTTTATTCTTTGACAAATCAAACATTCAGAAACGAAATTAGATACATCTGCATCCATATGCGGCCAATAAAAATCTTCAGTTAACATGCGTAATGTAGATATGATACCTCTATGACCTTGGTATGGGGGACAATGAATTTCATTCAAAACAAAAGATCGGAATGGAATAGTAACACACAGTCTCTTTTCATAAAACATAAATCCATCATTATATGACAATGAATCAACAGGAATGAAATTATTTTGAACTAATTTATTCCAATCAGAATGAAAAGTAATATCCTGGTGATATGTATCTTTCATAGCAATCAAAGAATCAAAAGATATGACAGAAATATTATGAATTACAGGTCTTCTACTCAATGCATCAGCAACTACATTTTCTTTTCGAGGTTGGTATTGAATGATAGGATGAAAACTTTGAATGAAGGAAGCCCATTTGATATGACGGTCAGAAATTTGGGGTTGGCTAAGTAAATGTCTAATGCTTTGCTCGTCAGTCTTTATCATGAATTCTGAACCCATTAGGTAGTGTTTCCACTGTCTTAATGCTTGTAGTACTGCTAATAGTTCTTTGTCATAAGTGGAATATTTCAGCTCAGAGGGTTTCAGCTTACAACTAGAATATGCTATAGGATGATTGTCTTGCATTAGTACGACTTCTATTCCTGATCCGCTAGCATCGGTCACAACTAGAAAGAATGGTCTATTAAAGTCAGGCAACTGTAGAACAGGGGCATTGGTTAATGCACGTTTTAGTAAGTCAAAGGATTTCTGTTGAGTTTTAGTCCATTGATAAACAATTCCTTTCTTGAGAAGTTTTGTTAATGGTAAAGCAAGTAATGAAAATTACGTACAAACTTCCTATAGAAACTAGCAAGACCAAGGAATGAGCGTAACTCATGCACGTTTTTAGGAATAGGCCAATGCAATATTGCATCAATTTTCTTAGGATCAACTTTGATTCCTTCAGATGATACAATATGACCTAAATACTCAATTTCTGTCTTAAAGAATTCACTCTTTTCAGGATTTGCAAACAATTGATTTTCTTTCAGTAATTGAAAAACTAATGATAAATGCTCATAATGCTCTTTTTCACTTTGACTAAACACCAAAATATCATCAAAGAAAACAATCACACAGTACTGATATTTCAGAAAGATACGGTTCATCATTCTACTGAAAGTGGTAGGTGCATTAGTCAATCCGAATGGCATGACTAAGAATTCGTAATGGCCAAACTGTGTTCTGAATGCAGTCTTAAATATGTCAGATTTATCTAGCCTCACCTGATGATATCTAGACTTAAGGTCAATTTTACTAAATATAGAAGATCCTTGCAGTTTGTCCATAAGGTCATCAACTCTAGGTATAGGATACCTATTCTTTACAGTGATCTTATTTAAAGCTCGGTAGTCAATACACATACGATAGGTATTATTCTTTTTCTTGACTAAAAGTACAGGTGCACCAAATGGAGAACTGCTAGGTCGAATTAAGCCTCTATTTAGTAATTCTTCAACTTGACTCTGGATTTCTTTTTGCTCTATCTGATTGTGCCTATATGGTGCTTTGCAAGGTGGTTGTGTGCCAGGGATTAAATCAATCTTATGGTCTTCTGGATGTGAAGGAGGTAAACCTGGTGGTAGGTCTTCTGCAAAACAGTCCTTAAAATATGCAAGAAATTCCTTATGCCTAGGGTGCATATGATTTTCCTTTGCCTGCAATTCATTCACCCAAATGAGATATGATTTAGTACTCTTGCGTAATGCACGTTTTGCTTGAGTATGCGAAAGCAGTGGAAAAATATTAGATGCATGCATACCATATAATGTAATAGATTTTCTTTGAAAATTAATATTCATTGTGTGTGTGGAATAATCTATATTTGGATTATGCTGGTGTCGCCAAGGCATTCCTAAAATAATGTCGCTTGACTGTAATGGAACAACTAAGAAATTTCTTCTTTCAATGTATGAACCAATTTGAATTTCTAAATCTTGTACTTCTTGTGTGCCATTGTACCTAGTGCCTAAAAATGCAGCTTTTATGCGATAATGCGTAGGTACAGTCTGTAATTTCAATTCCTTTACCAATTTTGCTGAAATAAAGTCATGAGTACTACCGTCATCATGCAAGATAGTTCTTTCCTTTCCATGCACCAAACATTTCATAGTCAATAATGAATGTGGAGTAGGCATACCTGGTAAAGTGTCGGAAGGAGTAGTAGTGTCATCCTCATCTTCAGTGAAATCAGGCATATCCTCATACTCGTCTTCATCCATGGCTCCAAGATAGTTGATATGTGCTGGTGGCTTCTTTGAATGACAATTTGCTGCGAGATGCCCCGGCTGGTGACACTTATAGCATACTATTGGCTTGGCTTTGGTTACATTATTTGCAATGGCTGGAAGTCTGGGTACATTTGGATTTGCTTGTGGAATAGGCTTAGGATTTGGATTGACATTGGAGGGTAATGCAGGTGGTTTAGCCCAATTCTTGCGGAAAGATGGTGATGAGAAACGACCTGGATTAAACCTTCTAAAATTGGAATTGAATTGTTTAGATCCATAATTACCATTGGCTTGGAATTGCTGTGGTCATCTGTCTCTTCCGTATAACTTATCTTCAGTGTCGTGAGCTAGTGAGATGGCGTCTTCAAGGGTAGCAGGCTTGAACATGTTCACTTCAGCGTAGTAATGTCCAAGAAGTCCAGACATATACTTCCGCTTATGTATCGTCTCTGGTACGTCTTCAAGCATGCGTAGCTGTAGGAGTGTACTCCAAAAACGCTCTGTATACTGTGGAATAGGCTCACGATCCCGTTGTTGAAGTAAATCCCATTGCTTGATAGCCTTCTCATGAAATTGCGGTGGAAGGAAATTCTGCATGAACTTCTTCTTGAAATCTTCCCAAGTAACAGGACATTCTATGCTCTTGCATACTACAGTCCACCAAAGTGATGCTCTGTCTACCAAATGATTAGTAACACACTTGATTTTATCTTTTTCTGGATAAGTTTCCTCATGGAAATAGTCATCAAACTGGCTAATGAATGATAAAACTGTCTTTCCTTCTCGTATGCCATTGAAAGTGAGAAATTTGAAACTTTGTTTACTTATCTTTGATTCCTTGCGAATGGTTTGAGCTTCAAGAGTGGCGTCGATGGTACATCGAATCAAATCTTCAGCTTGAGGTTCTTCTTTATCGGTAGACGCTCTTTGTAATTTTGTCAATTGCGCTTGCAATGCTTGCCTAGCCCTTCGTTCTTCTTCCAATTGCAGCATGATTAGATCCAGCTTTTGTTCCATGGTAGGCTCAGGTAAGTCGTCTTCAGCCATAGGATCATCCATATGTGGGGTCGTCATCCTGTAAAACTCAATAAACCTTTCTCACTCAAAATCAAGTTAGCGGGATCAGCGTAGCTCAAATTCGGGGTTACAAGGCTATGTATTTTTGGGTATTTCTTCCTCAATTTTCAGAAAATCTGCAATATTTCCTTCTTCGTTTGCTGAAAATACTTCAACGGACCTGTGGATGGGTAGAATACTTTGCCACGAACAACTTTCCAGTTCAGAGTTTTTATGCAGGAACAGCCCTTCTAGGAGTTTTGAGCACTAGTCAGTTCTGACTCCAGTTGACTAGTCTGACTTGCAGAGTTGCAGACTTGCAGAACTTAGGCCGACTTGATGAACTTGCAGGACTTGATTCCAGTCGACTTGCAGGACTTGACTTTTGGTGCGCAGGACCCGGAGTTTATGAAATTGCTTGCCTTGTATGACTTGAGTAGTTTAGCTTTGACTTAAGAGATTAAGGTTGAAAAGCTTAACAGTGAGTTGTCTGATTTCGTGGGGGGGGGCCGTTTTTCAGCACGGCGCGAAAAATGCGGAAGCTCCTGAGATACCACGGCGAAAAAAATTGAAGCTTGAAGCTTCTAAGCTTAGTCTTAAGCCTTGTTGAAGTAATTAACTTTGATATGAAGAAAGCTTATCTCTGTTTTTTTGACAACTTGATGAAGGAGATGGATGCGTGGTCCTCCGCCTGTATAGCCTAGTCCTTCGCGATCTGAGAGTAGAAACAGGGGTTCTTGATCGCCAGAAGTCTGCCTGTATCGACGGTTCACGACGAGATTGATTATAGAGCCTGATCGTTCCTGGAGCTCCGCCTTCGCTCGAGATGGGTAGCGATTGGAAGCTCTTGATCTCAGCTCCGCTCTAATACCACTAGTGCGCAGATCGGTCGCTGTATGCTCACGTAGTGAATCCCGGAAGGTCCCCAAGAACAATGAACTCTACCTTTTTGCACAAAAAACAATGTAAAAGCATAAACGACAAGAAGCAAGAGACCAATTGGGTTCAATCTCCCCCCATGCCTTGTGTGAGCGCTTCACAAAGCATGTATTTTATGTATATTTCCATCTTCATGCTCAATAATAGCCCAATTTACAAAAATATGACAAGCTTTTAGCTTTTGAGTTTGCTTTCTACAAAAATAGGAAATAAAGCTAATGGACAGTGCCCATGGAATCTGGCACACCCAACACAATGTCCCAAATAGAAATAACATATCCGTGCGTATAGGCGCATACAAAATAATAATCAATAATCAATGCCTCAATAGACATAACAAAATATAGGTGTGGCGCCTATCAAAATATAATCCAAAGGTCGAATACTCGCTAGACTCCAATGCTTTCCTCCACCACTGCTGCTATCTCTACACATCAACTGAAGCATTCACAATCGTTAGTAAAATAATACAATTAAACCGACAAAAGTGAATACCTAGCAGTCTTCAGCTACATAAATAAATCAACTGGTTAGAAATAAATCCTAACCTTAATTTATTACGAGTGCACACTCTAAACTCATAAACGTTTATTAATTTAATATGCATTTTGCGGAATCACCCGCTATGGAATCACCCATGTACACACTAAATTAACGAAACGCCCGAAAAGGACAGGCGTCCCCATCAACTTCTCGCACAAAGAATCCTCTTTGTGTATGAGCCCCGGTCATCTAAGTTTACGGAATCCACCGTAAAACCTCACGGAATCCACCGTGGCACGGAATCCACCGTGGAATATGCCTCCTCGCATCAAATTCAACCAAAATATTGTAAAGTTTATAAGGAACTTAATGCATTGCATCAACTCAACTATAAAATTAGAAAATTTTCAAAAAAGAAGAAGAAAAATCTCTAATAAACTCAATGCAATTTATTAAGTAAGCTAAAAATGATATAAATATCAAGTGAACTTGATACACTATATCAACTTGTCTAAAATATTAGCTACAACTCCAAGAAAGTTGATACACTATATCAACTTAGTAAAAAATTTAACTAACTTTCTAAGTAACTTGATGGACTATATAACCTTAGAAACAATTTATTTATTTATTTTTGAACCTTGATGTGTACAATACTAATTAAGGCCTAAAACTAGTTCAAAGAGTGGGTAAAATTGATGCATGACATTAAATCAAATGAAAATTTAGAAAAAAATCTAAACAAATCCATACATTGCATCAAGTTAGCTACAAAATTTCTATCAAAATCTAAGGAAACTTGATGTAATGCATCAAATAGGAACAAAACTTCATAAAATATTTGTGAGATTGATGCATTATATCAAGTACACCAATTTGTTAACATAATTTTTAAGAACCTTGTTGCACTAAATCAAGTGAAGATAGATATTATAACATATCTCTACTCAAACTTGATCCATTACATCAAATTGCAAGAGAGATTAACAAAAATTCAATGTAATCCAACAAGTTGTCTTTAAGAAGTTAAAAGTTTCTTAGAATATTAACAAAGTTCATCAAGCTCTCTATAGTCTTAAGAAAATTTCTTTCTTAAGTGATCAAACATTTATTATATTCACTATAATTTAATACATTACATCAAGTTAAGTTGACCTTCTTTTATCAATCTTCTTATTTTTCTTTTTAAAATTCCAACTTAGCAAGTCCCTAATCCTAAGGTACCTTCACAATGAGCACTATGCCTATAACCCTAACCCTTACCTATACTTCAAGAATCTACATTTTGTAGACAAGTATATGTAACAAGTGTTGAACCCTAAGATCAAAGATTTGTGTTGAACACGGTAAAAATTAAGGGACCCCCATGATTTTTAGTTTGTAGGTAGATGGAAAAATGTTTGGCTAATCAATGGTGGAAGAGTTTAGAAAATTGGGTGAATGTTATGAGAAAACCCTATTTTTAGCTAATTTTGGGTTGAATTTAGACCAAAATATGTAAATTTTTGTATATATGGGCTATATTTTTGAGTTGTGAAGCCTCAATTTTTAGCTTGATGACCAAGAAAACCTCATAAAAATAGCATTTGAGCTAAAATTTGCCCCTAATTTTTACCTTGGTGTTGAAAATTTAGGACATTAATATTTAGCTTGAATACTTATTTTACCCTATTTCTTATAGCTCATGAGAGCCACAAAATCACTTCTTTTCTACCCCAATCAACACCCTAAAGGTTTAGGAGTGTTCAACTCTATTTCTTCTTTTCTACCCCAATCAATACCTTCAAGGTCTAGGAGTGTTCCACCCTATTCCTTCTTTCCCAAAGCTATCATTTGCATGAGTTTAGTCTTGCTTGCTTCCCCACACTTGATGTAGGCCTCCACAACATTTACATGTAATTTCCTCATGTTGAATGATGCCCTTTGCTCCTCACTTTTCTCCACTTTACTTGTCCGCAATAGTCCCATAAGTCCTCACTTATTCCCCTATACAAAGTCACATGCATAAATCTCTCGGTCATCGACTTAACTTTCCTTCTTCTCTTGAGTCCAACATCATTACTTGTGACTAAACCAATGAATAGAACTCTGTAGTGTGTCCAAAATTCCTACAACTTGTCATGTCATGTCATATGTATAGATACATGAATGCATGAAGTTATGAGATCTCATCTATCTTCATAGTATGGGCATACAATTGCTTGACAATTCTACTAACAAAGTTATGATAGGGAGGGTGGCACTTATCAATTCCGTTAAAGATACTTGAGTTTGGATGACAAAGGGGATTTCAAATTTCCTATGATTTTCTTTTCCCACCATTTCGTAGCCTCACATATTATGATATGACCAAACTACTATAGCAAGGAGTCTATCATAACCAACCTTAGTGTTCAATTGTCTAATCTGGTGACTCCTATTGTTTGGTATTTCTTTTTGAGCTTCCTAGCTTGTGTGCTTCTCTTCATGCAAGGGAAAATGGTAGCAATCAATCATGTGAAAAGGACCTCGTATGACATACAAAATGCATCAAGCTCTAATGTTAAACTTGCAAAATTTTAATCTTCACAATAGATTCTCTTCTCTCTAGCTAGTGTTACGCTATCTTCTCCTCATCTCTTCTTTGAAACATACACTTATGTCACAACAAGATTTTTTATGTTTCTCATGACAAATTATATTTTAATTAGGAATTCACTAGATGGTCCTCTTACAATGTTTCAAACAAAATGCAACATTATGCAAAAAAATAATAATCTTTGAAGAGGTAGGGTTGGAACTTGGACCCCTTTAGCGTTCAATTAGTTTCAATGGGAGTTGTGTTTTTGTGGTGAGGATGGTTTTTCCTTAGAAGATGTTTTATTATTTGGTTGGTTTTAATGGGATTTGTGCTCTATTGGCTAGCGTATTTTCCCCTAGAAGATATTCTATTATTCAAATACTTGATTTGAAAATTAGGGAAAATTTGAGGTCTCGAAAATGCCCTCTAAGGGAGTTTGGCCAAAATATTCCCTTAAAAAATAGGGGCACGATAATTTTTTGGCCAATGAACTCCAAACTTGTCGAAGCTTGCATATTTAGAACCTACTCTTCACAACTTTCAGATGATATACAGCAAGATGGGGTTTCAACTTTGTATGAGGCTAGGTTATATAAATATTTCTTTCTACTCTTAAAATATTCCACTACAATTATATTCCCTATACAAAATAGAATCTTTGATGTAACTTCATTGTTTCACTTCCAAACCTTATCAACCCATATATCACTAGAAAGCTCTTGAATAATAGAATCTAAAAATGTAATCTTTGACAAGTTTGGAGTTCATTCACAAAAATTTCATTGTGCTCCCATTTTTTGAGGGAATGTTTTGGTCAAACTCCCTTAAGGGCATTTTTGAGACCTCAAGTTTCCCCTAATGCATCTCTTTCTCTAGCTTATGTGCCATTCTTGAGATAGAAATTACTATCTTGGAAAATTATCTTACATTTCTTCTCTCATTATTAAACCTAAAGGGAAGCACATGTAATGCATATTATGGGACTAGAAGATTGAACCCTTAAAGTTCAAACAATAGAATACCAATATGTTGAGACTATTTGTGCACAACCTCTCTTGGTTTCTAGATGTGTGCTATGGTTGCACAAAGAGTTGCCACTTTGCTCAAGATTACCCCCAATAAGATAGAAAAGCAAGAGATCAAAATGATGAGATACCTCAAGAAAAATGATCAATTTATAGAACTAGATGAGGCCTAGCACATCAGGACCTTTGAGATATTGTGTCACACATAATACAAGGCTATTCTCTCTCTCTCTCTCTCTCTCTCTCTCTCTCTCTCTCTCTCTATTGATTGATCGATATTGAGTTGTGATGGGTACCAACAATAAAACAAGTGAGAAAAAGGGTTGCATTATTGGCTTCTTGCCCATCCTCTAACCTTTCCAACCATCTACTTATTGACCTTCCTTTGAGTCCAACAAAAAAGGACTGCATGCATGCAACTTATTCCTAAAGGAGAAAGGCATTTTCTATCACTTTTATCTCTTGAAACACCAAACCCCCATAGTTTGTTAATAATAGGTCACATGCATGGCCTACCTAACGTGTGCATATATTTCATGAAGCTATCTACAAGTTGCATTTGGTTGTACTTAGATGTTTCTCATTCCATAGACTCTACTTGGCATTCAAATATATAGAGAGTCTCTCTTTACTTTTTAGGAGAGTGAAAGTGCAAGGAGCAACCTTCTAGCCAAAAAATAGGAATACATAAATATAGGAGGTGTGGATTGTCAATATTTATAGTTCAACGAGTGGAACATTTCTCACATCACATGACTATAAGAATAATCTAAGAAAGGAGAGTCATGCAAATGTAGGCTATAATTGAGCTAAGAAAGAGTTGAGAGTTGAGTCAATAGGTTGACAAATTGTGAAAGTTAATAGGTGAAGCTTGGCTTGAGCTAGGATAAGAAAGCATGGCTACCTTCCTCACTAAACAAAAAGTAATACCTACATCTGTGTGCATGTGTGTGTGTAAGGACCAATTCCATATACATAATATCGATCACACATTTGCCAATCCATTGGAAATACTTGGCACCCTCTCCTTTTTCCTTCCAAGAGAAGTATAAAATCATCATTCACATGGATGGCCTCCATAGTTACGAATGTTTATGTGAGTAATGGATCTTGAAGATCATCAACTTAATTAATGTAGAGATATGGATTTCAACATCATAAAATTCTTCACTTAGAAGAGTGTATGACAGTTTTCAAATTTGGTATATGCATGTGTGTGAAATTGCATATTTAGCTTTAGATATATTGTGTGTCTAAGTGTGTATATGATAATTTATACTTATCTAGAAGATACCTAGAGTGACGGCACTTGGATTGTCATCAATAAAATTTACCAATATCTTTCATTGTGAATACTTAATCTTTGTATGCTCAATAATTGCACAATATGATATCTTTATTACATAGTCAAGTCTGGACAAGATGTACTCATTATCCAACTTTTTCCTTTCCATATGTAGTTGAAACCATGCAATGAAGCAAATGGTTTACCATCCATAAAATAGTAGACATAATGACATTGCTAATTAATTGTATCCATGTTGTAAGCACTGTATAGGTTTATCTTAACCATTTATCTGATTATTGTTGTGCTATGTGTAAACTTTGAGTTTAAATTGGCAAGGAGAAGGTAGAGTAACGACTCTCTCTCTCTCTCTCTCTCTCTCTCTCTCTCTCTCTCTCTCTCTCTCTCTCTCTCTCTCTCTCTCTCTCTCTCTCTCTCTGTCGACTCTCTCTCTCCATACATGTGTATGTGTAAGTGTGCATGCACGTATATGCATACATGTATGTTATCTAGAAACACACACATATATCTTCCTTCATCTTTGTGAAGTGTGTGTGGGGAGTGTGTATGTGTGTGTGCATGGATGCATGCATGTATGCATTCTAAGTGTAGATAGATGTATATGATTACTTAGCAATGTCACTATGTCTATTGCTTTATGGATGATATACCATTTTCTTCATTGCATGGTTGCAACTACATATGGAGAGGACGAAGTTGGATAATATGTACGTCATGTTTGGACTCAACTATGCAATAAAGGCATCAAGATTGTGCAATTATTGAGCATACAAAGGTTAAGTATTTACTATGAAAAATATTGGTAAATTCTATTGATGAGAATCCAAGTGCCATCACTGTCGGTATCTTTTGGATAAGTATAAAGTATCATACACACTTAGACACACAAATGTTCATCCAGATACGTGCACATAGATATATAGGAACATAAACCAAGTCATATATTGTTTTAAGTGGACAATTTTATGATGTTGAGATCCATACCTCTACATTACTTAAGTTGATGGTTAAGATGGATTGTTTATAGCAACATTTGTAACTATGGAGGCCATCCATGTGAATGATTATTTTATAGTTCTCATAGGAGAAAAATTGGGATGATGCTAAGTAGTTTGAGTTTAACTCCATGTAAAATTGGGATGATTATTTTATGGTATTTTCCCTTACACATGCGCATGCACACACACACACACACACACACACACACACACACACACACACACACACACATCATAAGACAATCTCAAGCATTGTTGCTCCAAGAAAGGAGAGTGTCAAGGGATAAAGGGGATATTCCATGTGCTTAAACATACTCCATCCTTTTAAAGTTAGAGATTGAAGAATTGAATTGATGATAGATATTTTACATTGTATGTATTGCATTCTGAATATAACATATCTTTTGAATGCACAAGAGTGATTTATGCCCATCACATGACACATCAAAATTCTAGTTTCATGGAATTACTATAGAAGTAATCTATTGTACTATATAGATTGCAATTACTACATATCAAATAGTACTATTTGCTAGATATATTGAAATTGCAAAAAGAAAAAGTACCCATATAGCATGATTTCTTATTTTGCTAATTAATTCACAAATTAGGAAATGATACTTGCTAATAGAATAGATGGAAAAATGGTTTGCTAGATCTAACTAGTAATCATGTACATTTTACAACTTCATAACCATTTTGCTATATAGCAATTTATTTGGAGTTCATTGTGTATGTACAATTAGTTGCATTGATTAATTAGATGTAGCAAAAATACAATATATTGCAAAACAATATGTGTTGCACAAAATATGATGAATTGGCAAAACATATCGAGCTAATTAGTTAAAGATAAAAAATAGTAACAAAATATCGATTGTTTGCAAAAATTCCCATGTTTTTGACATAAACTTTAATTGGACTACAACAAAATACCAAATCATTGCAACACATATTGTGAAATGAGTTTAACGAGAATCTAGAAGGTTAAGAATTGTACCTTTCTTTCTCAAATTTATGATGTCCAGGAGAGCCTTCCTAGTTTTTAGGCTTGGAACTAGAGTCCTCATGAGCACTCCCTTTTTATAAGACTTTAGATCTTTACCAAAGCCATGCAAGGTTGTTACGGATGCATGTCCACATAACACCATATCTTTATAGTTCAAGCATGTTTGTGTGTGTGTATGAGAGAGAGAGAGAGAGAGGACAAAACTCTATCAACATGCAAGAAAGAGGATTGGACGACTCTCTAACTGTGGGATATGTATTGCTCTAGCTGCTCGAATGCATGTCCATGCAAGTAGGTCCAACTGCTCAAGCAAGATAGTTGAGGTGAGAGATAGTGTATGTATATGTGTGTATGTGTATGTGTGCAATGATTTCGATGTAGGTGAAGAGCACTATTGGTCATCCTTTGGGAAAGGGGATCTGGCAACCTTTCAAGGTGAGATGTAGATGGAGAACAAAGGAGAGAGAGAGAGAGAGAGAGAGAGAGAGAGAGAGAGAGAGAGGTATGTGATGTGCAGAGGTGACAAGTGGATGACAAAATATTTGGTGGATCAAGATATGAGAGAGAGAACTAGGCATGAAGATGTGAGAAGTGATCTAAATCTTGTCACAAAATATTTGTTAGATCGAGGTATATATATATATATATATGTATATACATATATATATATGTGTATATATATATATATACATATATATATATTACAAGGCACAATGAACAAATTCTAACCAAAGAGCTTAGAATACACAACAAGCATGAGAAGAAGAGAAAGTTCTTTTATTCTAAATAAACTAATACAAAGATGGCTATATCCACCAATGTGCTTCCATTGTGAAGCTTGGATGGTAGTCCAAAATCGATGACAGTAGGCGACAAGATTAAGGCTAGCTAAAAGAATTTTGATTGGGTGAAAGATAGATTGATGATGGCTTTGGAGGGGTCTTTCTTTTGTAGCTCAATAAGACCATGTTATAAACCTTCCCTAGGCATCCAAGGACTGTGTCTGATAACTCCCATATCATGCACCTTGATCCACATAGGTGACCCTTTTTGTCAAGTGGTTGTATAGATCTCATCTTATATACATGTCCAATGTCCAAGATCACACATGGCTTCTCCTCATAATGGGAGTATTATAACTTAGAATACTATGGATCTTTGGTGGAAACTTACAAGGATGGGGCATTGAGTATATCTAACAACCCCCTTTAATATCCACCCACACATGAACTACATCCTTGTCTTGGGTCTCTAAAGATGAACTGAAAGTAGATTCTTTGTGAGATCTCTAATGAAGATTTTTGCTCAATTTCCCTCCATTGGATAGCATATAAGTTCTACTACCCCATCCTTGATCAAATCATGCACATAGTGATACTCGATTTCAATGTGTTTGGTGCATGTACAAAACCTTTGACTTTTTAAAATGGAAATGCAACTTTTATTGTCACATCCTAGCACAATTGGATCTTCATCTTGCACTTTGATATGCCATAGGATTCCCCTTAACCATATTACTTCACATGTGGCAAAACTGGCTACCTTTGTACTCGGTAGAAGAAAAAATGCTACTATTAGTTGTTTCTTACTTATGAAAGATAATATTCCTAAATACAAAGAGAAATAATATCTACGAACTAATTTTTTAAAATCACTATCACCTATCCTCCCATATTCCACAGGATCCCCCCTTAATCATACTGCTTTACATGTAGCAAAACAAGCTATCGTGTACTCTTCTTCAGTAGAAGACAATGATACTCTTGATTGCTTCTTAGTTATCCAAGAGAAGATTCCTAAACCCAAATGAAAACAATATCTAGAAGATAATTCCAAGAACTATTATCACTTGTTTAGCGTGAGTCACAGTTCTCCACAAGAAAACTTCTAAAATTGTACGTGATACCATAGTTAAGAATTTCCTTCAAATATCTAAACACTTGCATCCATACTTTCTAAGGACTTTCTTGTGATTTTTTTGAAAACCTAGTCAAATACCAACAAAGAAAGTGATATTTGGAGACTTGTGTTGCATAAATACATGAGACTGTCCACCAACCTCTTGTACCTCCCAATGTCTACTAGTGATGATGTATCTATAGTGGATAACTTCCAATTGACCTTTATAGATGTAGCTATCTCCTTGCACTCAATCATGCTAAATGCTTTCCAGATCTTCCATGTATACTTCTTTTGAGAGATGAAGATTTTGTTAGGCTCTTGCTAAACTTCAATCCCCAAATAATAGTGTAACAAGTCCAAGTCTGTCATTTCAAACTTGGATTTCAAAGCCTTTCAAGTCTAATGGATCATATATTCATAGTAACCTATAATAAGTAGGTCATCTACATATAGGACAATCACTATACACTTTTTACCACCCTTGTAAATATACAAGTTAGTACTTGAGGCACATCTATTAAAGTTTAATTCTAAGAAGAAGTTATCTATTTGTTGTTTGTACTATGCTCCAAGGGTTTGTTTTAACCTATACAATACCATTTTTACCAAGTTTTTACCTTACAAACTTTGTTCTCAAAATGGGGGGACCTCAAAACCTAGTAGATAGAGCCTTGTGCACTTGAGGTCACTACAAGGGAATGGGCAATTAGAGATGCTCATTTTTAATGAAAAATATCACTATCACTATTTAAGTCACTAATTTTTATTTGCAATGCCAATAGCAACACAAATAGTGACGTCGCTTTGAGAAAAAAAAGATTTGAAAACATGAGTGAAAGAGCTTAAAACTTTGAGAGGGATAGAGAGAGGAAGAGAGAGGGAGAGAAAGACGGAGAGCTCATCATTGCCTCTACCACCTTCGTCATCGTACGCAAAGAAGTAGAGGGGTCGAAAGGATAAGGGAGGGAAGCCACGAAGGCAAGGAAGAAGAAGGGAGACACAAAGGGTTTCATATTTGATCCTTTGAGATAGGTACATTGCCTATTATTTCTTTGTTTTTGTATTTTGTTCTTTTTTTAATTATTTTTTATTTGTGGAGAGATGCATTGAGAGGGAGGGAGAGAGGGAGGGAGGGAGAGAGAGAAATAGAGAGAAGAAGGGAGGGGGACGAAGGGAGGAAGAGGAAGAGAGAAAGATGAGAGAAAGAGGAGAAGGGAGGGAGGGAGAGAGAGAGAGAGAGAGAGAGAGAGAGAGAGAGAGAGAGAGAGAGAGAGAAGAGAGAGAGAGAAACAAAGAATGAAGAGAGGGAAGAGAAAGAAATAGAGAGAGAGGGGGCCATAAATAGAGAGATGGAGGAAAAAATAAAAATAGAGAGTGAGAGAGGGAGAGAGAAATACAGAAACAAAAAGAGCCTGCAACACTCAAGATCATGAGGCATATGTCAATCAGCATATTCCGTGCCCTTACACTTAGTGCAAGTTGGCAATTTGACAAAAATATCACTTGTCTATAGACCACGTGTGACACTTTGATAAGTTTCAATCGAAAATCATTGACCAAGCAATCTCGAACTTTGAGTTAATGGTAAGAAAAGTATTTACCAATTATGCTTTACATTCAAAATGTAATTGAATATCATATACAATAATATTTGATGTGCCTTGAAAATGTCTACAAACAGGTATTGTTTCATCCCAAGGAATAGACATATTGCAGCCTATAAGATGATTTCGTGGGCGTGCAATGGATGGAATGCATGACCCAATAAACCCATTGATTAAGGGTACACCACTAACTACACCCTCAATACCAAAAGAGATGGTGGGCCCTTCAAACATTCTCTCAATCTTGCAGCTCAAGATGGAGGCAATGATAGATGCATTACTATTCATGGATGTTGGGCCATCTAATCCATTGAGAGAGGAGACATCCATACCACTATATGATGGGTTCTGGGTATCTCACTTAAAGATGCTACTTGTGCTCCTAAGTGTATAGGCAATGTATAGATAGAGTAATGCAAGTGTGGCGAGTTGTTCATATACATACTACACTCCTTTGTCTTTGAGTCTTTTATAAGAATCGTTTTTACTCTCTTCAAATGTGCTTGGATTTTTTTAAGGTTGCTAAAATATCACATATTTCCACTTGAAAACACAATACTTGAGTCTCATGATGATGCATGACTAGTATTATGGAAACTTAGTTGAACTACAACAACATTCATGCATGTGTCAATGATTGTATACTATTTTGAGGAGACTATAAGGCTATGGAGACATGCTCGAAGTGTGGTGCTCACATGTATTGATAGGACTTGTAAGGACAAACTATCTCTCAGAAGATTCTGAAGTACTTTTCACTTATACCACGTATACATCACATATTTTGCATGTCAGACATGGCAAGCTTGGCAATGTGGCATGCGTAAAATGGATCCACAGATAGAGTCCAACGAATACAAGAAGATTTGCAAGCATGGAGTCACATTGACTCCATCTTTCCATGCTTGTTTCCATGCTTTACATGAGAGTCAATGAGTCTTTACCTTGGTCTTGCCACGAATGGCGTGAATCCATTCGATCTCACTAAAGTTCTTACAATGTGTGGCCTTTAGTCATTGTAAACTACAATATTTCACCATGGCTTTCTACGGGACACCTAATCCCTATCTTGCTCGTTCCTGGGCACTATAAAGTTATAAACATGGACATTTATCTCCATCCATTAGTTGATGAGCTCAAGATTTTGTGGGAGGAGGGGATTGCTATGGAAGACATGAGGAGGTATGTTGGTTGGTAATATGTTAATATAGGAGCCATTGTTATATAAACCATGCATGACTTTTTAGTTTCAAGAAGTGCTTAGGTTAATGAGCTTTTGTTCTCATTGCTGAAATCTAACATGGCTCATTTATATTTGTGTTGACTAGATAGGGATGTCATGATATATCTGGTTACCTTAAGTTAACATGCATGTCCATTGTGTAGACCATAGTTAGACTCTAATAGGTTGGGGACCATGAAGAAGATGGTATATTAGCGGCACGCCACTTTCTTGCCATAGGGTCATGAATTGAGGGCAAGTTTCTTGGATGACCTCTAGCACGAATGAATACCCAAAGCTAGTATGAGTGGAAAATGATCTACGAGGAGTCGCTTCCAAAAGCAGAATGTGATGGTTTTGAGTTTCCTATGGACACCATATTAAAGAGTTTGGAAAATTTCCAAGTCCCAAATTTAAATAAGTGATACATATTTGACAACCTGTCTAAATATTGATCCATATTTGAAAGTGAAATTTGAAAATGTAGCTTATAAAGTATTTAGGATCAACTCCACCTTTAGGAAAACAAGATTTGACCATGTTGTCAAATAATAAAGGTATTGGGGGTTCTCAAAGTGCTTGGAAATTTCCAAATTCCCTAATATAGTGTTTATGAGTTGTCACATTGAACCCACTATAACAAATCAACCAAGTTGTGGATCCCATGCCCATTTTCAAAAATATGGGTAGCTTATTATGGGACTATATCATAGAAAAGAGAGACAATATAGGGGCATAGATGGATTTGAAGGAGGCAAGAAACTTGAAGGTGCTTTGGCTACAACTGAGCTTTGATAGTTGTATGTAACTACCTCCTACTTCTTGGTTCTTGTCCACTAAAGAAGAGCTCATGATAAAGCAAATTATCAGGTCTATCTGCACCTTGACAGGTATGATGCATTCTCTTAGGTTTACTTTTTCTAAAGATGACCAACTAACAAGAATAGAATCCCATGATTGGCACAAGATATGCTAGGTTTGTCTTGGATTTGATAGTAAGTACAATCACTATTTCACTATTTTGTGTTGATTCAATGTTCGTAATTCTTTGTATTCATGGTAGTTTGTATTATCGATCGAATTGAAGATTTCATGACCTGTCCATATACCCGATTGGATGTTCTTCTTGGAGCACTTCATGAAAACCCTAAAGGGCTTTGTGTAACAACGAGCTCATCCAGAGGGTAGCATGGCTAAAGGTTAGCTAGCATTAGTAGAGGCATTGATGCATACTTTGGAGTGGCTACCGATGGTGGATTTATATAAGAGTATGTTGTGGATGCTAAAGGATGATGATAGATTGATAGAAGAGGTGGTGGTTGAAAATGGGATCGAAAAGAAAATTGATAATGCCATGGAGGAGAATGTGAATAGTTTTTATAAGTGTCACCATGCATCCATGGAGAAGTGGCTCAATAGATATGAGCAAGCTACCAAAAGAAAACATGAGGGAGTGTGATCAAAATTTTAGCATAGCATAGGTCATCGACCAGTTTGATTTCCAAAGGACATGGAGGAGATGCTGCAATTTATGTCTGTGAGGTGGTTGCATGATGCCTTGATTGTAGCTTTATGTAAAGGGATAGAAGTCTCCAAGAGGAGTAAAGATTGTCGAGGGGATGTAATCCAAAGGTAACCTGACGGATGATTTTTCATGCTCACAAGTGCTTAAAAATAGCCAAAAATTCTGAATTTCAGGGGAAAAATAGACTTCGTCAAAGGCAGCGCTTGCAATCACTACGATTTTAAGTGGTAATGCTTGAAAGTGCTTAAAAGACCCATTAGACGATAGTTGGTGAATTTTCATAATTTTTTGGCGTGTTAGACGAGAACCTGGGAGATGCCTAGCAGTGGGGGACTTGGAGATGGTCAAGGAAAAATTCCTAGATCGCGAATCGGACACCGGACAAGGAAATGGGAGTGCCTCGAAGGCCAAGGCCAAATGGCAAGTGGAAATAGGCTTTAGGGAGCCCAAAAGTCATGCCTTTTGGGGACTTTCTTTGGGGGGCCCTAACAAACTCAAAATCGTGGGGGGGGGGTCCGTTTTTTCCGCACAGATTGAGAATGAGGACACCATGGCCACGATTGATGGAGAGGGGGGTTGTTGGAGAGCCTAAAAGCAACCCCCCCAACCAATTGGTTGTCTGAGATGCACTCTATCTTCTCTCATCATTACTTGTCTCTGATCCTCGAATGGCTGCCTAGTTGTGGAGATGGAGTTTCAGCCTTTTTCTCTTCTCTTTCTCTCTCTTGCATAGAGGCAATTCATGTGGCAAGAATCAAGAAGAGAATCCGGAGATGGATGCTTTTCCGGGAGGCACCGGATTGTTCGAAGAGACTGAGGAGGCTGAAGGCTGAAGATCTATGCTGAAATCCATGGCTGCTTGGTCGATACACAGTCCCAATTAAATATTCAGAACCTGAAACACACAAAAAGGCGATATGCTCTATTTTATGAAAGAATTTTGCTTGTTTTTTATCGATCATGGTCTAAATGGTATTCACATGAGCTGAAATTTTATTCAAATGTTCCTTGCATTATTTTTGAGGGTTGGAATCACTATTATGCAAAACCCGTATTGATTTACAGCAATTATAAATTTTCAAAACTCGAAAAAATACAAAGTTTGATGGAAATTGATAGTTTCTTTGATTTTGAGTGGAAAAAATGAGTGGACATGGGATAAAATAAGGAAAAATGCAGAGTTTTAGTTCCAATGATTAGTCATCAGAAAGAACCAAAAAATACTTGTTTTTAATTAAAAATAAATAGGAAAAATAGATAAATATAAGGAAAAATGGGTTTCTTGCATTCGAAAAAAATGGAAAAATGAGATCTATGTATGTGAATGTCTGACTAGGATGAAGCATGAGGTTAAGCCTCACTTTGGCCCTTTTCTTGTGTGTTAGAGTGGGTATTTATTGCTTTTACATACAAAAAATGACATAAAAGAACCTCTACACATATGCAACGTAGCAAAATTTAAACGGTGAGGGGGAGGATGATGTTATAAAATAGTTTAACCACTAAAATAATACAAAGTTTGATTCTTTTCTTTATGCATAACATTTAGGATGCGGTTTATTTGGAAATAATGGATCTAGCAACATGAGGTTTGCCTCGATGCTAGGTTCGTGCAACAAAGCATTGCGTATTAACGGAAATTCATTAAAAGGGATGTTTTTGCACGACACATAGGCTGATTTTAAACCATAACTATTTGTGCACAAAATAAGGCATCCACTATTGCATGAATCATACACATGGTATCTATTCCTAGCATGCATAGCAATTGGTTGAAGTATAAATGACCCACGCTGGAGAGAGTAAGGAACCCAAGCTGTAGGTCTAGATGGTGGGCCCAATGGTACAAGTGAGGACTGGTACATTCCTGGAGCGATATAATACTGGTACTAAGAGCGGAGTCTGTTTCGTATGTGTTATATGTGTTAGTGACTCATCGAGGGGTCAATCCCCAAGGTGTAGGAGGGTCGTAGTGGGTCCACCGCAATCAACCGAGGGGTGCCTCCTATGTTGTTCTACATGGTAAATTACACCAAAATGTAAAGGGTCTCCCTCTAAGGAGTCTAAGAAGGTTAAGGGTTGGACTATAAACACGATACGAGCGCAAAATGTACGTACGATGGCAGGGCAATGTGTCCTGTCGATGCTCTTGACTATGAGGATGTGGGGTTATCTTGTGCATGTCAAAGGTCCGACTAGTGCTATAGCCAATGGCAGCCCATTTTAGGTCCCATCAGTGGTGCATTTTGCCGAGAGCCGCCAACAAGTGGTGGCTCTCGAATCTAGGGTTTTTAAGGACCAAATAGTCTGTTTATGTCCTTTGACAAGGACCGTCAAGCCGAAATACAAAAAGCAAAATGTGCTAAGAGAGCTAGACGGCGGTTGGAGATTGTAAGACGCTATTCTTCTCAAAGGAGCAGCCCGTTACGAATAATTGGCAGTGGTTCTAGTAACCTAAGTGTTATGAGTAGCTCTTCGAGTGCAAGTGGAAGTCTTGGTACTTCCCTTCTTCCAGTTAATCAACCCACTTCAAGTGGAGGTGTAGTTGTACCTACACAAACTCTTGTCTTCAATCCGGTTGTAGCCATGGCACAACCCATCGCAATTCCAGCAGGTCCACTAAAAGGCCAATGGGCCATGGAGTGAAAAAACAAAGAAAAAATAAAAGAGACAAGGTGAGGAATCATGACATCTCACCCAACGGCCAATCAGAAAGCGAGCTGTGCAATAAGCAGAAACTTCTATGAAAGAAGAGTTAAGCATCCCCGAGTCCATGACTTCCAAGAGATAAGAGATCTCACAGCTCCATACATTGGAGCAATCCAAGAATGCTTCTCATGAAGTAAGCACAACTCATAAGTGCAAGGCTATAATGCATAAGCATCAAAGTGGCACATAGCATCATAAGAGACAGCTGAGAGCACATAGACTCTCCAAAGTCAATCATAGAAGAAGGACCAGCATCTTAGACACATGTCACATGGGGTCTCAAGATAGTATGCAGTCTCAATGAAGCAGAAGATTGACATACGACTGTAGCATCAACCATAAAGTGCATTGAACGCACATCAAGAGGCTTAAGAGATGTTTGCATCTCATAGAAGATAGCATGACGACTGCATATAACCTAATAGGCATCCAAATCCCATAAGCTCTAGGCATGAAAAACCTCAATCCTAGAGCTTTGGAGACTTGATATGTAGAGAGACATGTTCTTATCGTACTCATCGATAGATTGTATGTGTGTAGCAGCCCAATAATTCATGCTTGTTTTCTATTTTTAGTCATTAGTTCTTTTGTGATGCATTATGTGTTATGGATGAATATGTGGTTGTTTATATTGCGAAGTCCGTTCGATGCTCCATTGTGTAAGAAAAGGAGCTCTCCAATGGTGAGGAGCTGTAGAAATCACTTGGATTTGTGGAGCATATATCCTTTCTTTTTTTGACACTATGATCCATCCAAGCTCTTTCTATGTAGCTATCCTTGGATATATTTCTCATCCTTTGTATGGACTTACATTTTGTGATATTTATGGATACATTTTTCTATTTGTTTTGGACTCTCCTCTCTATCATTCTATATAGTTCTATGAGTTGTCATAATCGATATTGTACTTATTTTAATATTCAATCAATGACTCTTTTTTTCTAGCATCTCACGTTGTATGTGTTTCGATGACAATTGTGTACTCAATTTATATTTGCTTTATGGAACATTGTTTGGCATATGGAGTTGAAAGGGTGATATGGTAACATGTCCTACCACCTTTTTTAAAAAAAATGTAACTGTCACTATGAGCATCGCTATGTAATGACACAAATAGGGACATATCTATGGAGACGTATATATCGATGTTTATAGCAATGATGGGGATAAATCTTCTGATGAATATTTTTGTAATATTTCCGCGTACCGTTTACGGTAAATATTAACTTGCCGCACGTCGTGTAAATTTCGTGCAAGGATTATCACTAGTGCCAGCAGTTGATCCATAGCCACACGCGGGAAATAGAGACACTCTACCTTACGAGAATAGGACCGGGGGATTCAAACCGCATAACCGCGTGAAAACAGCCTCTTGGGAAGAGGTCAAGAGGATAAAGGTAAGATTATTGCAAATTTTTTTTTCATTTTCCCTAGCCGATGTGTGGCTGGGGGAAAGGGATGGGCTAGTGGAGCATGAGGAGGTGAAGGGAGAAGGCCATGCATCCGACCACGTGGGCAGTCCCTCTCCCCTCCTTGGCCTATAAGAACCCCCTCTTGGGGGGGTGGAAGGGGGTACTGGGAGTGAAGAGGCCAGCGTGGAGGAGGATGCGCCGTGATGGAGCTAGAGGAGAAGAAGGGCAATGGTGGAGGAACAATGGGCGTAAGGCTGCCGTGAGGGGAGCTAGAGGAGGAGGAGTGAGGGAGACTGTGAAGGAGGGCACTGTGGGGATGGCTGGGAGAGGAAAGAACCGTGGGGAAAGGATCGTGTGAGACGACCGTGCCGTGTGTTGCAGGAGGCCGCCGTGTGAAGGGCCCGGCCGTGGAGGTCGTCGCCATGTCGTCGTGAAGGAGGGCCACAGCACCGTCCGCCAGCCGCCACGCTGCCCCAGTCGTCAGCCCGCTGGTCGCCACCAGCCGCCTCAGACCGCCCAGCCCGCTGCCGCCCGGATCACGTCCCACCTCCTCCACACGTGGACGTGTCAAGAGAAGCTTCTTAGAAGCTTCTCTAAAGAAGCTTCTAAGGGGGCTTCTTAAGCCCCCCTTCCCACTACCTTTTCCCCCCATGAGTCTTTTCCTCCCGGGAACCTTGAAGAGAAGGATGCGACACGGGATGCCTTCATAAGCCCATTTTTATCTCGGGATTTGAAGAATAGGAGGTGACAAAAGTCCTTCCCACTACATTGCCCATCGGCCTATCCACACACACCCCCCGGAACGTGAAGGAAAAAAGGAGGCGACGAACCTTCTCAACGATCTTCCGTAAGGCCTTCCTATCAAAGTTTGCATAAGCTCTCTAGGTCCAGGGCTTGTAGAGAAGAAGAGGGGTTCCTAAACACCTTTCCACAATATCATTAACCCTCGGGATTTTGGAAGAGTAAAAGAGGAAGACTATAAGGGTCCTTCCCCACCAATTCCCCCAAAGCCGGTCCTTGGATTTTTTGTGGAAGAAGAAGAACTCCAAAGGCCCATTCGCAAGAGCCTTTTTCCGCGGACATCATCAATCCTTCCTTAATCCGGAATTTCAAGGAGGACTAAAGCTCTCAAATCGCCACTGTCAAAGGGATCTCATAAGAACCCTAAGGGTCGCCAAGGCAAATTCCGCAAATCGGAACTTCGGTCAAGGAAGCCATATAACAAAGGGAGTTGCGCATACAAAGGAGGCGAGCCAAGGTCATAAGATTGCAAGCCAAGGCAAAAAGTTGAAGTCCACAAAGGCTAGCTGGAGATCGAATTCGCGATGGTTTCTAGAAAGATCACAAGGTGCGATGCGGAAGGTTCACCCCGAGCATACGTGGATATTTTCCGGAGTCCGCAAGTCCAGGTTTTATCTATTTGGATTCCACACAAAAGTATTGAATTATTCACGATAACTTCACGGATTAGAGGCACTCATGCATGTCAAATGCAACTAGTCAAGTTAAATGCAATTAGGACATGAATTGGCTATTTGAACATTATTAGAAATAGCTTAAGATATGGAAATTGATCATTGGTACGTTCAAAGGAATGAATGAAAAGAGCATAAAGTGTCTATGCATTTGTAGGACCTTATTAGCAAGTTTCCTTTTGTGCATTCTAAAGTGACGAGCCGAGGACAACTGTTGCCTCATTACAAGGTTGAAGTTATTGAGGTACACCTTTTTGCTAGGTATGGAAAGATTAATGGCATGTCACCTTTTTAGATAAATCTTCCTTGTAATGATTCATAAGGAAAAGTTATCACCCATAAGATGTTATTCGAAAAGGAATAGAAGGGCACAAACATGAACTATGGACTTGCAAGTGGCATGTTTATTTGATGTAAATCCTAGTAGGACCTAGGAAAGTTAGTGTCGAGATTATTAGGCATTTTTACGTTACCAAGAAAGGATGGGGTTATTGTGAACCATGTTATGCGTTGAAACAGTGAATCACATGTTTACATGTATTGGTGTAGTTGTAACTATTGATCTAGTTTATCACCCTTGGGAAAGGTTAGGTGTTTGCCTTGAAGTAAATGACCAGACAATAAACTAAAGCGACATGGTCGCTGGAACCTACCACAGCTAAACACTAAAGTATGGGTAGGGTATGACCCTAACCCAAGAATGATAGGAATCTTGCCAAGTTGCAATTGATTCCGGATCGAATGCGGGTTGCATTCGAAGAAAAGGAGCCACTCCTTAACAGTTTGCCAGCTAAAAGACCACTGAAATTGATTGTGCTTGTAACAGTTTAGAAAGGACTGTTTGCATTGTTTGCTCAATGAACTAAAGGATGAAAATATATTTAAATACTTCAGGTTGGTGCCTGAGAGGCAGCTCAGTTACCCCTGACTGCCTGCCTGACCCTAACCAAGGGGGTTGTGAACCGCGCCGGGAACGTGGACCGAACCCGCCGTGAGAGGTCTCTCCGTTGAGTTCTGCTTGGAGCAGGAGGACGCTTGGGTGCCAGGGGGGGCTCTGGCTGTAAATCCCTCGCCTTCCGGGTCCTGCACAAGAGACTAACGTGACTCGGGATTGGATCTCGAGGCCCGCATACTAGTCTACGGGCGGAAACTTGGGATAGTAATCACAGGAAGGATTACTGGATAGCCTTCGGGCGGATTATGAATATGCCTACGGGCAGGAACTCCTTGTATTTCAATGATAAAAGGATATAATGATAATAAAGGAGTTGTTTGGCATTGTTTTCTTTATGTCCTGTGATAAGATTACGTGAAGGAACCAGTGCATAACAGGGTTAATCAAGGAAGCTGTTTGTATATGTCAAACTAATGTGGTAGGTAATTACATAACTAAAACAAACCGAGGAAAGTGCGGAGGATGGACCATGGGTCTGTCCTATGGAAGGGTGGTCCCGGTTAGCCGGGAACTTTTCTCAAAGTCTTCGGCGAACAGAGGATGATCGTCATCTCCGAAACAAGTAATGAGAACGATGACTTGGAATTACCGATTACCCGATTCACGCTGTTTTAGGGGAACGGACTGGGACTATGCCTTATGGCAGAGAGGTCGAGCCTTGCATCCCTCTCGTTTCTCATTCTCCTTGAACCAAGTGCCGCGCGAATCCGCTTCGGTCCAGGCGCTTCTGCGTAAAGTAGTTCGCTCAGGTCCGACGCTAGTTGTTGATAGTTAATGACCAAACAGGGAAACCCAAATTCAGGTCGATCCTAAGTGGGAACGGCCAGGATACTTCCGCTACGTGGCAGACTCGGGAAGACCTAGATTGCAAAACCCGTAACATTCCATGGGAGTGCCGGGCGGAGCTTTCTAGACATCCTTCCCGATGGACTGCTAAGACGTGTCCGGAAAGGTTCTAGTGGACACGTTACAATTTTCATCACTTTATATGTCAGTATATAGCATGTATCTTGTAGTGGGTATATCTCTTCCTTGATATCACCATTTAAATATGATGATTTAACTTTCATTTGGTAAATTGACCACTTCTTATGAGGTACTATTGTAGGTTTTATGCAAATAGTGGTCACTTTGGTATTTGGAGATAATGATTCTTGAAAATCAAACCCTTTAACTTATGAAAATGCTTGTGTGACTAATCTTGCTTTGTATTATTCTACGCTATCCCATCAACCTTGTACTTTACATTCCAGATCCACTCGATGCCAATAATCTTCTTCTTTTCTAACCGATCCATTAGCTTCCCAATATCATTCTTGATTATGATGCCATACTTATAGCTTGCATAATCGCTCTCCATGTAGGATCGACAAGTGCTTCCAAGTCTCATGGCTTATTTGCTTCTCTCATAATCTCAGCCATCAAGACCATATTGACTTTGTGAGCACACGCCTCTCTTTGCACCTCTAGTCTCTAAGACCTTCTTGTTCAATCTATATTTTCCTCAGTAGCTATAGGTATAGGGTTACTAATGAAGCTACTTCACCCATTGGGATAATGTCTTTTCTAATGGCGCAATAATAGGTTGGTGAACATTCTCCTTATTTTCTAAAGATTATGCTTCCTCCTCCTTGATAATAAGGATAGCTCTTGTGTCAGGCTCACAGTGGACTACTTCTTTGCTTGATGATAAAGTGAAAAAAGTTACATTCTTTTTCTCCACTATATGTGGCTACTTCGTGAATGACACATCATGGCTCACTATGATCTCTTTCCTCTTGATCATACAATTTGTATACATTTTGCTCATCAATATAGCCAAATAAGATACATTTGGCACTTTTTTAAAGCATATTCATATTATCCTTTGAAACATGTGTATAACATTCACATCCAAAAGTTGTAAAGTGTAAGTTAGATGATCTCTTAATAATATTGGCCTCGTGATGAGTTTTTTAAAAAAAGCATTTGTTTTGGCTTTTCCATTGGTAAGAGAATGCACGATCTCCATTGCCACTACCTTGTTGAGCTTTAACTTGGAACTCCTCCTCCATTAGTAGTGCATAAAATTCCTCAAATTCAAATCTTGGGGTCTCACTTTGTTTAGGGCAGTTTCAATCTATGAAACTTTGGTAGAAAATTTCAAAGATATCTCTAAGCTAGCTCCTTACTAATATTTTGTATCACTGTGCCATCCATCTTCTTACATATATTCTTGATCTGAGTGATCGATGCTTCCATTGTCTCTCTTTAGTAAACTACTCCACTCCTAGTTGATTCTCTAGGTTTTGAGTCCTTGTTTGGCTTTCCATTTTGTATTAATTGCTCAATGTGTTCCAAGCCTCCGATGTCTTAATTGTATGAGAAGAGCTTGTAACTAACCCACATAATACATTTGTATTTCTTCATTTTCAAGCTTTTAAAAAATCTTCGTTTGGAGGATTTACAACACTTGATTTTAATGGGTTGAGGGTGGATTGTGGTTCTAGGTTAGTCCCAAACAATGTCTCCAAAAGCTCTTAAGAATCAATAATAGTTGTAATTATAAACTTCCACAAAGTATAGTTTGTACTATCTAACTTACCTTTATTAAACATTGGTGGATAAATCCTTAGTGTTTAAATTTTTAATACAAGAGTGTTGCTACGTGATGCACAAGATGATATTTCTCCTCTTTGATATTAAAGGCCCTTGCCTTTTGTGCACTCTTCACTCCTTAGAGCCCCCATGGGCTTTGATACCATGTAAAAATTATATGGTATAATGAAAAAAATCTAAGTAAGGAGGAGTAAATAGAATAAAACAAGTGTGAGAAAAACACAAACTTCTTTAATTCCAAAAAAAATGATGCAAACACTTGGGGGGTGCACCTATAAAAAATAATCTATATAATGTGCATTCAAAGAGTATTAAAAAATATCATTTCTTTACATACTATGAGGTCACAAAAAGACCCCTTATACTTTAGTAAACTTAATTTAAAAATAAAATTTATGATATAATCTCGTAAATGTTACTAAAAAGAATAACCTTTCTTTTAAACTTATGTGATATCTTACATGTTCTATAAGGTGTACCCTGGGGTACAAAGATGGATCTATTCACCATGTACTTCCATTGTGAAGATTAGATGGAAATTTTGATAGATAAAAGGTTTATGGTCTAGGATTTAGACTAATGATGAATTTAGAGAGATCTTTCTTTATATTCTACAAAGGTCGAAGGTAGTCTAGTCAACCTGCCTCCAACTATATTATGGACCTTTCCTAGTCAAGTAGGAATATTTTCTTTAACATTAGCATTAGGGCTGATTTGGACTCACTTTTAGGCCTTGTAAGAATTGTCATATCATCATCCTATTGAAAAAAGAGGCCCATGGATAACTAGACCCATTTTATTTCAAAACAATATTATGTAATATATTGTTAGAAAGATCTTGATGAAAGCATTACTATATACCGATCTTTGATAAATTTAGAGCCTGTATGCTCAA
Organism: Lygodium microphyllum; assembly: GCF_053477565.2. Lineage (NCBI taxonomy): Eukaryota > Viridiplantae > Streptophyta > Polypodiopsida > Schizaeales > Lygodiaceae > Lygodium > Lygodium microphyllum. Next base: position 181,282,670 of record NC_141135.1, read on the forward strand.
GTTATGCCTCTAGACCAAAAAGTAACCTTAAGTTTTGTAACAATAGCATCACCCTCATTTGTCATTATGGAATATTGTTTGGAAATCTAAATAGCTTAAAAGGCCCAAAAGTGAGTCCAAATCTCCCCTAATGACTAGGAATGTAATCTCTTAGACCTTGTCAGGGGGGCTATTGGCCACTATGAGACTCCCCTAGCCAAGGTCCACTCTTACATCTCTCTCAACCTAAAATAGGGGTTGCTGCTAATTGCCACACTCCACAACTCAATGCATTGTGGCGGTAGGTCAACTTTTTGTTATATGGTCATATAGATCTCATCTAACATACAAGTCAAGACCCAACCAATGTTCCAGCTCCCACATGGCTTCTTCTCATAATGTGGGTCTTATAAACTAGATAATCATGGATCATTGGTGGCAACTTACAAGGGTGAAAATTTGAGAAAATCTAATAAGAGAGAGAGAGAGAGAGAGAGAGAGAGAGAGTGTGTGTGTGTGTGTGTGTGTGTGTGTGTGTGTGTGTTTGTTTGTTAGTCCCATTAGGGAAAAAAACTAGTGTGCATGTGTTCTACAGACAGAGGGGAGGTGGTGTCATTGTGTATCAAGAGAGAGAGAGAGAGAGAGAGAGAGAGAAAGAGAGAGAGAGAGAGTATTTTCTATTATTTTCTTACTTAAGAAAATACACAAGTTTGGCGATTAATTAGCCTCTCAATGAGAGAGAAATAGTGTTTCTATGTGTGTGTATGGATATAGTTTAATAAGAGATCAAAAATGTTTTAAGAAGAGAGAGAGGGTAATCATAAAAGTGATTAGGAAAGAAGGGGGGTTTAACTAACATGTAAGAGTACCTTTGCATGGTGTATTTTAGATCATAACCCTTGCACCCTTGCGCATCCCTCTTTAGGCTCCCTAATGGGCTTCAAATATTCCACTCAAGATCATCAATGAGTATGCTGATAAGATGGAGGAGCTATTTTGGGAGAGTGTTTATAAGTGTGTTAAAAAAAATATTTTGCAATTTTCAAAATGATTATAATGGTCAAAGATGTTATTATCCTACATTTTTGACACATATATGGAGTGGTTCCTAGCCTATTTTTATTAGAATGTATACTATTATCTCCTTCACACATGGTAGTATATGCCCATTTTCCTTGTTAGGACTAAATTCTATGGGTTTCAATAGTCCTAAATGGTTACATTCTTTGTATCATGACAAAAAGAGTTGATAGTCATTTTAAACATCATGTAACCACAACTAATAAGATTTTTATGTGCGTGTGTGCAAGTGTCTATGCACTCACCACATGAGTAGAGATCCCATGCAAGACAACATGTGCCCTCAATACAAAAACAAAGGCCACACCATGAAAGGACAATAGTAATACATCCTATAGGAAAAAATACAAGAAGGCACCTGGCACACTGTTCTCCTTGATGTTCCTCTTGTCTGTCCACACATTACAACATAATCTTTTGTAAACATCCTGTGTGAAACTAGAGAATTTCATCGCAGGGAAAATTTCGCAAGCTACCAAAAGTGAGAATAACCTAAGCCAAAATGTCGGTCACCCGTGTTTGTAATCAAGGATTTGGGAACTCGCCCTTTGATCGCCACCCGAGGATCCTAGTTATGTATAAAAGAAGGGCATGTTGCGCTTGCGCTTTCGTTTTCGCTTGTTCGGAGTAACCAATAGAAGCGCACTGGTGAAAGGTGGTGCAGTTTCAGCGTTTCATTATAACAGGAGGCTACCTGTCAGCGATGGCTCGTCGACCCGTGCAGCAGACAGCCAGAGGAAGAGTTTTGGCGGCAGCCATGACGATGATGATCGTCATCCTTGGTGAAGCAGGGACTTCAACGGCAGGTAATATAAATAATCTGCTCCTCTGTGTGTGTGTGCGTGTGTGTCTCTCTCGTGTTCTGGTCTAGCGAACATCAACGACGACCATTCATTATAATCGACGAGGCTTATATAATATACAATTATACATAATAATGTTAGTGTCAATAGCTGTGATGTACATTAAAATACTTAATTCGCTACTGCTACTGCTCCGCCAGCTGGACGACAGGTGATGCGGGAGGAGCTGCAGGCCCAGCACGACGTGCAGGCGCAGCAATGCAGTGTGTCGGACGTAGATATACAGCTGGGCTTGCGGAAGGAAAACGATCAAGAGGTCGATGAGCCGTACCTTGTGACCAGGCCGTACGTGACAGTGTTGAACAAGTGCACCTCCTGCCGAGCCTGCGACTTGGTGGCCGCCTGTCCCGGCTGGACGCAAGACATGGTCAAAGCCGACCGAATCGTCGTGGTGGGCGACGGCACATGCCACATCAAGGGCGCTCTGCGCTCCCAGAACGGCAACGTCACTCCTTTGACTCGATTTCCGCCCAGCGGCGCCAGCTGCCTGCGAATGCTCAGCGTCTCCTTCGACTCATGCACTAGCAATTAATTTCTCTTGTTATTAGCCTTCATGCATGAGCGCGATCATCTAGGAGGCGCTGGATCCGATATTCAGATGGTCTGTCTATCTGCGTTTTTGTCGGTGGCGCCCCTTTTGCGCTCATGACGGTGAATTTTGCGAGTACTGGCCATGTGATCATCGTAATGAATTGTTCACTCTCATTCAGTTAAGAGACGAGCTTGTGCTTGATACACTAAAGCTCTTTGGCAAGCGGCCATTCGTTGTGATTTCCTACTCGTACTGTACTGGTTATTAGAGATGACGATGTTAAAGGAGTTGAGTGACGTTTTGTGCTTGACACACTATCTCTTTGGCAAGCGGCCATTCGTTGTTCTTTCGTACTATAGTGGTTATTGGAGATGACAACGTTCCCTCTAACGGTTCTTCGGCGACTCTCTCTCTCTCCCTCCTCCTCCTCCTCCTCCTCCTCCTTCTTCTTCTTCTTCTTCTTCTTCTCTCTCTCTCTCTCTATCATTCTTCTTCGTTCTTGTTTACGACGATTAGCTAAACAACCTGCAATTGTATCTCAAGCTGGATTCAATATTCGTCACGGCGTAATTATCAATATTGACGGGGGGATGCTGGTTAATCGCTCATGCTCACTTAAAACCAAAATCATTCGCTCACTCTCACTTGCAATCATCACTCACGCATCACTTAGATTCGTCGACTCACTCGCAATCATTGCACAATAAGCTTTTGATAACTTCCAAGTTCCTATGCAAGAAAACTTAATACTTATGAAATATAGGAATTTTTTTCATATTTCCTAGGTATGTATGTCTTCATTCCCTACATATAACTCGGGAATTACATTCCCAACTTCCCATGGTAGAAGATCCTATGTGAGCACATGTGTATTTCCTACATACGAGTAGGGAATTCAAGTCTCCACATCTTCTAATAGGGAATCCTAGGCATATATCAAATGGATTCCCTACATAGAATTAGGGAATTCTATTCCCCACATTATAAACTAGGATATTATAGGTCATATAAATGGGAATCCAACCCCTATATCTCTTATTAAGGAATTGTAGAGGACCATATCTAGAAGTATTTGTTTTCTTGTTTTTCTACCACTACATGTGCAAAATGGTCATTGTGTTCTACAATGGGAGGCCTTAAACTAAGCAATCAATCGATCCCATTCTAGCAACATATGTTAAGGTGATTCATTTCTTGCCCATTCAATAGACATTTTTCTTATGATATTCTACACCAAGTCGTCTAAAGGTAAATTGAAATCCTCGTTGAAATTGACCATTTATTTGATATTAACTATTATTCGACCTAGCTCAATACGTATCAAGAGTAGGGGACATAATAGCTTGACTCTTAAAAAAAGGGGACAATCTGTTATTGGAAGAATTGGTTGCATCTTAATATGTTCTTAATTATTACTTAGTTGAAGGTGATTCCTTTTTACTCTAGAGGAAATAGTGTGAGTGAGTAAATTGACTAGTCTTAGTCTTACAAAACAATTGATGTGTCTCCTTCCTTTTCTTACGAAAAACTTTTATATTAGAAGAACTAAACTATTGTACCATGCTCTTAAAGAGTTGTGAAGCTTAAAGAATGAACTTTAACGCACTTAGGCTTACATCCTTTCAAGTAATTGGTATTAATCCATTGACACAAGCTAAAGAACCTATCATCTAGTATGAGCATGATCCTTACAGCGCATTTAAAAGCCTAACTATATTAGACTTGCTAAGAGCTTGCCAAATTTTTAATAAGATTGCTTCTCAAATCACATGCCAAACTTTAAATAGGAAAATGTTTTTTAAAAATCTCTTTGTTCAAGCAAGGATTGTCTCCAAGTTGGTTCCTTAGGTCTACTAACTCTGGTCAACAATTTTTGCACCTTCTTCCACACCTTTCTTTTTTTTGTATATGCTTGAGCTAGAAATAGTTATGAAAATGATAATAAAAGGAGATGGAATACGGTCATTTCTCCTTATATCGATCCATCGCATGCAAGCTAGATAGAAGTAACATGATTAGAGGTAAACGACATAGAGAAAACTACTTGCAATCAACACTTATAAGGAACACAAAGGAACAAGGAGGGCTCATGCTAGTTGACTCTAAGATTGTGAGTGTGTGGCTTGATTTGATCATGGATCAAGAGCAAGAGTTAGGAGTTCTAGGCAACAAACTAGAGTGATATTCTATGTAAATAGGGACAAAGAGAGAGAGAGAGAGACAAAGAGACAAAGACTTTTATAAAACTAGTGCATGGATTACACCTGATTTTTTTCTTTCACTATGTAGTTCTACATGAAATCTGTGAGAAATTCAAGCATACCTTGAAGGAACCAATGCATAGACTATTTAAATTAAAAGAAACCAAAGTAAAAACATGCATATCTTAAAGGAACCAAATCACAAAATCTTTAAAGGTTAGATATTATTCTACTTGTGTGCTCCTTCAATGAACATCCTTTAAATATGAAAATCTTAAAGATAACAAGTACTTGGAATGTATTTAGCTTTTGATATCTCGTATTTAGTCCTCCTCGAATTGCACCCACCATTATTTTTTATGCATCCTTAAGGTCCATTTCAAGTTTTCTAAGCTTGAGAAGTAAAAAAGAAAATGGCTCAAAAGTTCACCCATGTGCAAGCGCTCAACTTTGGTACTCAAGTTCATGGCATGGAAGTAATTGAGAATAAGGTTTAGGATCGCCTTGTGTAATGACTTGAAAATCAATGTACTAGTGGAGTGCATAATGGAACCCCCAAATGTGTATGTGCTTGAACTATCTTTAGAAAGTCCCTAAGGAATTCACTATATGTATACCCTCTATATCACATGCATGCAAAGACTATCTATAAATAACCTTATTTGTGAGATTTTCCTTGATAAAACATAACCCTTTTTTATTCAATTTGTAAGGAACCCCTTTTTATAGGACCCTTCTGAATGTTATTTTAAAAATCCCTTATGTTGAACCCATGTGATACATACATATATTTATGATTGAACTCCTAGGGAGAAAGTCAACCCTTAGTAGTATCTCTTACTTTATTTCTCAATGGATGAATTTCCACTCCATGTGCTAATCTTAAAAACAGAGAAATCAAATTTTGAACCGCAACCTCGACCCATATTTATGCATCATTCTAGGATACACACACTATTATTTTGCTTTACCTTTTAGTTAAACCCATGTTTTCCTTGTTCTTTTGGTCAAAATAGAAAAATACTAAAGAAAATTTTGTAATGTTGTGATATCCAATATAAAACCAACGAATTGAATATAGCAATAGAAACACCTCCAAGTATGATAATATATTGTTAATTTCTCTTGACTTTGAATTATGTTCTTGTGGAAAAAGTTAGCTAAGTTAATAGCTTCATAATATACATGGACTTATTGATTCTCAAAGCTTTGGGAAACAATAGTCAATATTCCTTCCATCAATGGCAAGTATGCAAGGTATTCCTAGGATCATGGAGTTTAGTGTTTGATCTATGAAAGAGAACTCACGATATTGTGGGGTTTCGAAGCTTCATGTGACGGAGTGGTAAGTACATTAACACATCACAATGAGCTTTAGGAATATCAAGATTGCAAGGATTTTTCTTTGAGCTACTCCGTGAGATTAGATTGTGGCATCATCATAGCCATTAACACCCATCCCTATCATTCATGCAACTCTTACCAACCATATCTACATAAGAAAACATGAGGGGTGGGAAGTAAAAACACTAACCTAAAAGAGGGAAACCTAGAAGATTTGCAGCGTGCATTTCTTCACATTCTATAACTTTCGTCATAGACAAGGGACATTCATCACCCCTTGGCATCACACTATCTTCTCTTTGTTTTCATTTAATGTGGCATTCCCCTACCTCTATGATCTCTCCAAGATCATTTAAAGTAGAATTGCTTGGCTTAGAATATGTCCATTTTCCATGAGAGTCCTTAGGGCTTCCCCCCCCACTGGAACACTAATACTAATTTCTCAAAATGTTGAAATTTAAATAAATACTTTTCTAGCAGTCAATTTAGAAGCCTTCATCTTGGTATATGGGTTGTGCCACAAACGCTCTAAGACATTGAGTGTGGATTTTGTTTTAGCCTCGAATCAATACCATGGTTTCACCCTCACTAGGGTAGTGAAGAGTATTTGCATTAAAAAAGTGTTTGCCTTTAAAACATACATCATTCTAGGCATGGAAAAGCTAGCTACAAAACCCCTCCCTCTCTTTCTAATAAAAATGATACATTTTTTTGTTATTTTCACACAAATAATGGTGCAATTATATCATAAGATCTAACTTGCACCTAATATCAAGTGAGAATCATGTGTGTATCATTTTGTACTACCATACTTTGGCCTTTATGATTGCATCATGGTTTAATGTTTTTTCAAAATATTCATATAAGTAAAATATGCCCATCAAATATAAAATGACCTTTATTTAAGTCTTCAATGAACTCAATTAAGGAAAACCATTCAACCCTAATCTTCATTGTAATTAGTAATAACAAAGAGTAAACTATCTATGTAGAAGAGTTCTACTAGAGGACCATGCTACTATAGTGAAATGAATTAGGTTATAGCTAAGTATCCCAACCCCTCAATTATTCTTAGGCTTGGTTGAAGAAATTACTGCGTCCCTCCCCATAATGTCTACATTTATGTACTTTTGGAGGATATATGATCATGAAGACTGTGTGTGGTATTGAAAAGAAGTGAGGTTTGAATACAAAGAGGTGATCAAAAAATCAAGTTGGATTGGAGTTGAGGTCCCGAGATAATTAGCTATGAGTTGAATTCATAAAAAAGGACACTACACTACAAAATATTGAAATATTTCTTGTATCAAGGCAAAAGATCTTATTTTTGAAGATTGATAATAAATCATCCCACCTTTTAAAAGGCACATCAATGATGTTTATTGAAATAAAAAGTTGAAAAATGGCACATCGAGTATTGGCATTTTAATTGGAAGTGCCTTAAGAGGATACATTTTTATTATAAGTAAAAAAAATTGGCCAAACTAGTAGAGATTCAAGTTTCACATTTGATCACACATTTCATTGCTATATTCACCTATTCAATAATCTTATCATTAGTGAAATTTAACCAAAAGATTAATTTGGCCTCAAAATTGGCCATAATGACCACAAATCTTTGAGCTCCAATTGAGCATGGTAATGTTATTTTGGGAGCCCTTAGTCATACTTCAAGTGTAAATGTCTACTTATCTTGGTATATTAATATTCTAATAAAATCCTAACCTTCCTTAAATATATACATACATACCAATGTAATGAATGAAGTTGAGAGGAGAGAGGAGAAGAGCTGAAGAGAGAGAAAGAGAGCAAGAGGAAGAGAAAAGAAGACTAGAAGAGGAGAGAGAAAGACAAAAAAGAGGAGAGAAGGAAGGAGGAAGCCATGGAAGCTGGAGATGAAGGTGAAGAGTATGTTCTTGATAATAACTGGTTGGCCTAATCTGGGACTCTTATACCTTATATACCCGGGTCAGTGTGACTACGTGTCTAATCCCTAGTCGGAGTGTATCCTGCTTATTACAATCCATCCCCACCTTGAATGTTTTTTCCCTAAAAGACAAGGAGAAGTAGAGAGGAGTGATGGGTGGGTTGAGGGAGGTTGTAGAGTACTTGTCTGAGCCCTTTTCCAATGAAAAATGGATGGGTAAAGACTAGGGATAACATGCTGTCTAGGGCCGGCCTATTGAAGTAAACGAGTCATAACTTTTGATAGGCTACTCCAAATGGGGCATACCACATGTTTTAACAGATCTTAGGACGAGTAATTTCATCCTGTGTAGGATGCACATGCCTGAGATTTGGATAAGTACAAAATTATTCTACAATAGTGTGCAGTCTATAGGTAGAGGATGGTCAAATGGGGTATGCCTGGCTAGTCTTTAGGTCAGGGGGCCTTTTGGAGGCAGGGAATTCATTGACAATGGTTTTCGGGAACCAAGAGGCTTCTTCGAAGGATAGGCCTTGCCATTTGATGAGTTATTATTTAATGGATCAAGACCGTAAGGGCTTATCTCGTTGCCCAATAATTGCTTCTGGGATATACTAAGCGATGCCTTCTTCACCTATGGGGGGGAAGTTCTTCCATATAGTCCACTAAGGAGCCCATGAACGGTTTCAATTGGCTGACATGAAACAGATTGTGAATTTTGGTGGTAGGGGGAAGTTCTAGGCGGTAGGCCAAGTCACCAACTCTCTTCACAGAATCTGGTATGGGCCATAGAAGTGGTGGGCTAGCTTGTTAGTGTTGCCCTCTTTGAGAATCGAGTAGTGGGACTTAGGCGCTTTCAAAAGGACCAATTCCCCTCTCTGGAATTATAAATGCCTTCTTTTCTCATCAGCCTAGAGTTTCATGTGGGTTTGGGTCTTTTGAAGGTTCACTTTACATTGCTGAAGTAAGGCTTGCATGTGATCCAACTCAGCATGACTCTGAGGGTTGATCTTATTGTTTAATAAGATTATGGAGAGGGGAATCTTATACCCATATAAGTGGAGCCACATATCCCAACTATGTTGTACATCATGGAAAAAGTGCCTCAAATATTTCTCAAGCCATTTGTTTACTCTTTTAGTCTGGCCATCAGTCTGAGGGTGGTATACAATGGATGGAGCAATCTTGGTGCCCATGGAGGTGAAATTTGTATGCCAGAAGTCGCTATAAACTTTGCATCCTGATCATGTACTATGACTTGTGGTAAGCCATGCAACTTGAAGACATTTTTCATAAATTGAGTGGCCACCTGTTGAGAGGTAGTATATTGGGTCTTAGTGGGGATAAAATGGGCAGCTTTGGTCGGGTGATCAACTACCACACATAGATATTGTTCCACCCTTCTTGGTCATGAGAAAGCCATTAATAAAGTCCATTGTGATGTGAATCCATTTCCCTTCAGGGATAGGGAGAGGCTGCAAGAGGCCAGTGGGCTTGAGTATACATTCCTTGTTCTATTGACATGGAACGCATTTGGTCACAAAGTCCTTAGCATCCCTCCATAAGCCTTTCCAATGAAAGCTCTTGGCAATCTTGTCATATGTTTTGAAAACACCCAAGTGACCACAACAGTGGGGCAAGAATGCTTCTCTTCTATAATCTTCTAGGTGAAGGGGGAAGTGTGTGGGATAACAATCTTGCCATGGGACCAAATAAGGCCATGCTTAAGCTGATATTGGGATTTTCCAACCATGACCCCATGCTGTAATTTCTGGAAGATGTGGCTAAAGTGATCATCTAACAAGTATAGCCTCTTGAAGCTCTTCAACCCAATCCCTGTGCAATTCTGAGGTAGAGGATACTCTGCATGCCCACATTCGAGAGAGTAAATTAGCCACAATATTATCCTTGCCCCAAGTGTGCGAAATATCAGTCATAGTTTTGTAAAGTTGCCACCCATCGCCTTTGCTTTGGAGACAAAGTGGACTGAGTCAAGAAGTAGCGGAGGACTTGGTGGTCACTTTTTACTTAGAAGCGGCTACCATACAAATAGTAGTGCCATTTCTTGATGGCATGGAGGATGGCCAACATCTCCTGGTCATACACATTCATTTGCATCTCCTTCTCATCAAGCTTGTGGCTCTCAAATGCAATCACACTATGCTCTTGCAAAAATACTGCACCAATAACCCTGCCACTGGCAATACAATGAATAGTAAACAACTTAGAGAAGGGAAATAAAGGATGGGGGAGAAAGTAAGCATGTCCTTTAACTGTTTAAAGCTATGATCAACAGTGGCATTCCAAAAGAATGACTCCTTTTTTAAGTGATCATTCAAAGGTGCTGCAATGGTGGCATATTGCTTAATCAAGTGTCTATAGAATGAAGAGAGACCAAGGAAGCCATGCAAAGAAGTGGTGATGGAAGGAGTGGGCCAGTCCCTAACAATTGTACCTTCTTTGGGTCAGCCTGTATGCCATTTTTGCTCACAATTTTTCCCAAGTACTCTATAGATGTCTGCATGAAGGTGCATTCGCCCTCCTTACCAAAGAGTCGATGCTCTCTCAATATGTCAAATACCATTCTAACATGTGTCAAGTGCTCCTTGGACAACTTGCTGTAAACGAGGATGTCATAAAAGAAAACAATCATAAACTTGAACAGAAAGGGTTGTAGGATTCTATTCATGAGGCTTTGAAATGTGGCAGGGACATTAGTCAACCCAAAAGGCCTCACTAGAAAATGATAAAGTCCACGATTAGTCCTAAAGGCCGTTTTGATCTCATCTCCATCCCTCATACGAATCTGATGGTAGCCAGAGCACAAGTCAATCTTAGTAAAAAAAAGTATACCCCTTGTAACTCACAAAGCAAATCGTTAATATGTGGGATGGGGTAGCAGTTCTTCACCGCCATGATTTTGTTCAAGTCTCTATAGTCGATGCACATGGAAAAGGAGCCATCTTTTTTCTTGACTAACATGACAAGGGATGCATAGGGGGAAGAAGTTGGTTCAATAAAGCCCATCTCCAACAACTCCTTGACTTGCTTTGCAACCTCTTCATGCTCACACTTGGAGAGTGTATAAGGGGGCTTGTTTACTAGCTTGAAATGGGGCTCTAAATCGAGTGGATGTTCAACTTGCCTCTTAGGAGGAAGGGCTATAGGCATCTGAAATAGGTCATTGTATTCCTCAAGTAAGGCCTGCAAGGCTGAATCATTAGATACTACAAAGGGTTGACCGGAATTGTCCTTATTCAATTGCAAAACAAAGATTTGTGAGCATTTCTTAAACTCCCTTTTGAGTTGCTTTGCTATAATGAGTTGGAAATCAGCATGATCTTGAACCCCCTCTAGGTAGATGGGCTATCCATGCATCATAAACTCCATGTAGAGCTGAGAGAAGTCCATAGCAAATTTCCCTAATTGTTTCAGCCAATCACAGCCCAAGACAACATCAATGGGGCCCATATCTAAGACAATTAGATCAACCACTACCACATAATTTTCAGCCTAAGGGGACTACGGGACATATATGTGTGTTGATTTCTTCTTCTCCATTTGCTACTTGGACCTTCAAGAGGTGGGGTAGTGCCATAGGGGTGCATTTCAACTGATCAATGACTAATTTATTGACAAAATTGTGAGCGCTAAAAAAATCAAGTTTCTAAAGAAAAGGGCTGACAACATCTAGTTCTCTATTCTTCTTCAACATTGTCTTAAAAGACAAAAATATGATTGCTTGTACTACCTTTCCTTCTTGATATTTTACTTTTCATAAGGCACATTGCAAGATTGCATCCTTGAAACTTTATCTTAAGCTAAAAGATAATGTTTGCAATCATTTTTAAGGTTTTAGGCCTTCTAAGCTCAATGTTGGGGTCAAAATCACCAAATTTTATAGTCTTAAGTATTTTTTATATGGATTTAATTTCTTAAACTAGTCATGTGATATCATTAAATCTAAGTTACTTTTACTTTCATTAACAATTGATTTTCTACAAAGAAATCAATGAAAATGGATCTTATAAGACCTTGTAAAAATTTTTATTATTTATTTCATAAATCAATTTTAGCATAGCAAGGATAAAATAAATTGCTAGGAAGACAAAGTATAATCCTAAATAAATATCTTAAAAGATTCATCAAGTCTTAAAGTCGGCTAGTCAAACTTCTTGGGCAAAGCAATATTATTTTATTAGTTCTTTAAAGGGATCCCATAGAAATATCAAGATGTAAGTACAATAGTTGAAGACCTCCCTCGTCATTTGAATTTTTTATCTTTATAAAATATTAACTTTTTTTAACATAAAACTGTAAAAAGATTGATTAATGAGCTCTCCAATGCCTTCTAATCTTTTTGCAAAGATGAAGTAGAGTTCTGAATCAAAAGATGTTTTAAAAAAATTGATATTCATGTGGCTAGGGAGTAATCACAAATATAAGAAAATTGATTGATTAATCAAAATATGTTAATATTGTTTATGATACGAACTACCATAAATAACTTGAAATAATCACTCTTAGTTTATGATACAAACTACCATAAATAACTTGAAATAATCACTCTTTATTATTGATTTTAGAGTCATCATCAAGAAGATAGCCATTCATATGGTAGGAGAGTAATTACAAATATAAGAATATTGATTCATTTTATTTTTCTTAACGATGATAACCTTTTAAACAAAACATAAAAGAAAGTAAGCTTTAAGATAAAATTTTACTCAAAATCTACAGTAATTATGACAAAATAAATTATCAAAGAAAACCTAAAGGACTCGTAGAAAGGATGTCTCCTTCTAGAAAAAGTCCTAGCAAAAAGCAATAGCTTTTCTATATTGACTTCTAAATACTATTCTATATGTAATTATGATTAAAGCTAATAGATTTGCTTCAATATCAAGACTTGAAACATATCTTTGCATTGTATATTCTTTCTCTCATGTTTAATATCTATTAAAAAATTTAACACAATGCTTGTCATTAAAAAAGTTGAATCAAATATGGATCCATTTTAATCTATCAATTTGGAACGAATTATACACTATTACAGGGGATGTGATCTAAGAGCTTGGGAACCTTGTTGAACATCAGATTTCTATATCCATGGCTATGTGAGAGAGAGAGAGAGAAAGAGAGAGAGAGAGAGAGAGAGAGAGAGAGAGAGAGAGAGAGAGAGAGAGAGAGAGAGAGAGAGAGAGAGAGAGAGAGAGAGAGAGAGAGAGAGAGAGAGAGAGAGAGGAATAAGCCAAAGAAGGAGAGGAAAAAAAATGAGAAGGGAGTTTGAAGCACCAATATCTTTTGTGATTTGAATATATATTCAATCATAATAATCATGCAATCATGATCATGTCATTAATGTGAACTAGATGTGACACCCTATCCCATTAATGTAAAGGCTCTGATAATTACAATTACACATGGTATAATTTATATCCCTTTTAGATTTAAAAATTCAAAGATAGAAGTTTTGTTACAAAGGCTTTACTCCAACTACTCAAGAGCTCTCTCTCTCTCTCTCTCTCTATCCATCCATCCTAAAAGGTAATTTCGAGACCTCAAAGCTCCCTTAATATATGAACTTAAGCTAAAATGAAATCCCTCAAGTCCATTCTTGAAAAATCAGTTTTTGTATCTAGCTGAACTTACCTATGTTTTCAAGTGTCTCATGGAAATGGCTAAGAAATTATGAGTGGTTGATACTCTTCAGTATGATCCAACTTACTATGGGACCACTTCACTATGTTCTATCATTCTAGCTCGGAATTTGGTTTCTCAACTATAAATGTTGCATCATCCATTTGTCAACAAAATGTTGACTCGAGATGAATCATATACCACAAGTCACTTTGCAAGCCCCTCCCTTGCTTTGCAATTTGACTACTTATCTATGTGATCTAACAAATAACCCAAATGATTTGAATGCTTTTGAAGGATTTGAGTACAATCCAAATTTCTATAACTATTGGATTCTTCACACTTAAAACATTAGCTCTTGTACATATCTAATACTAACTAATTTTTTGTAAACAAGTTACTTTTTAAATGAAAATTTGGCACACAACAAGAAAGCTAACCTTGCAACACTTCGAAGCATTACAAATTTGTTTTTCAAGGGGGAGGGAGGAGGCAAGGAGGGGGAAAGCAACCAATAACTTGAGATGCTAAATGAGTTCGAAACTAGTAAAGTGGTAAAATTTTTAAATAAACTTTTCAAAATTTTAAATTCTTGAACTCAAATGCATGTTCTCTCAAGTTTTATCAAGTGAATGTAGGAGAAAGTGACAAGTAGTAAGCTCAAGCCCAAACAAGACATTTATGAAGTAGCAAAGTATATTCTTGAGAAGAGCTCAAGAATGCAAAAATATTGAAGATATAAGGATGCATATGAGCCTTAATTAATCTCAAGACTATAGAAGAAGGCAATCAACGTTAAGGATCTACCTTCATCAACCAGAAGTAGGCTCCTCCAAACTTTCAATCCTCATCACATATCATGGTTCTTAATTAAAAACTACTCCAGCATCAAGCTATGTGCCTTAATCAACTCAGAGTAGGGAAAACTAACCACCAATATGTTGGGCCACTAACAAGTTTGAAGGTAGTATAGTGGTCAAAGTTTAAAATCAAACTTAAAAACTTTTAAATTCAGGACTCAACTAAATGTTCTCTCAAGATTTATCAAGTGAATGAAGGAAAAAACTGGTGATGTGACCAATGGCATGCTTGAGCCAAAAAAAGACATGTATGAATCAACAAAGTAAACTATTACCGAGAACAGCTCATGAATGAAAAAATGTTGAAGGATACCTTAACTGCTACCTCAAGTTATGGAGCCCAAAAGGATGTGCAATGGCTCCTTTAAATTTTCAATCCTCATCAACTAATTCTAGTTCTTTATTAGCAAGTTCTCCAACATCGAGGTGTATTCCTCTATCATTTTTTCTCAAGATCCATTGTATATGAGGTAGGGGAGGGGGGACGTAACCAAAAAGTTGAACTACCAAAAAAAGTTTGCAACTTGTAAAGTAGTAAAACATTTAAATCAAAATTTTTAACTCTTGAACTCAATGGCACGTTCTCTCAATTTTTATTAAGTGAATTCAGAACAAAATAGATGATAAGCGGTATCGTTGAGCCCAAAGAAGACATCTATGAAGAAGCAAAGTAAATTATTCTTAAGAAGAGTTCACAAGTAACAAAATATTGAGGATACAAGGGCAATATGGGCCTTAATTAACCTCAAGAGCATGCAAGAACAAAATCAACATTAACCATTTAACTTCATTAAGAAAAACCTATATTGACCACAATTTCAAGTTATGGATCCCAAAAGGATGTGCAATGACTCCTCCAAAAATTTGATCCTTGCCACTAATTATGGTTCTTTATCAATATCAATTACTCAAGTATTGAGGCGTATATCTCAATTATCTCAACTCAATATCCATTCTATAGTGACTTTTGCTCCTGCCCGTCATGCCGCTAATCTGCCACATCGTGCCCTGCCACCCCCTGTTCCTCCTGGCTGTCCCTCCCCCCCGAGGCGCACTGCACCTCTCTCCCACCCCTGACATACCCTCCATCACGTTGTCTCCCCCCGCTCCACCCCATGCCTGGCTACCCCCTGTTGCTCCCCCCGCTATAACAGTCTACGTCATGCTCCCCCCTGCCCTAGTACCTTTCCCACACACTGTCCCCCGTCTCCTTCACCCTGCAGTCACTGGCCTGGAGGTTCCCCCATCCATGCGGCTCCAATCACACACTGTCATCCCCGTGGCGCCCAACGCCACCACTCCCGTCAAAAAATAGCATACCCCCTTTCTTTGCCATTGCGCCGCCCCCCCGTTGCTCCCTCCATTTGCAACAACAATCCCCCCTGTCTAGTAGTATAGCAACGTTATTGATAAGTTATCGGTAGGGACACATAGTGGAAACCTCTGGTTGGATGCCGATGCATTCTATGAGTGCCCCCCCAATCAAACATCTTACACGTCATCCTCTCTAAGGAACAGCTCTTAGTTGTCCGTGCCATGCAGCTGGAGCTAAAAGAAATATCAATCTTTGGTCAGGTAGTATGACACTCCCCAGCTTCTGGATTGGCTTCACTCCATGCTACACATTGGCACAACGCAGATCATGGAGGCGGTTCTCATGGGTCAAGGGATCTTCACGATACGACTCACCTTGGCAGACATAGCCCGCGAGCTAGTGGCTAGGTCACATTATGCTCCCATGAAGGGGGTCATTCACATGGTTCCCTGGTACAATGGTTTCATAGAGGAGGCATTTGTGCTCCACAACAGGTTCCTTAAACATCAGGTTACCCTACTCTTCCCTAGAGTGGCAGTAGAATATCGCCAGTTAGTGGAGGACTCTGGACAACTCTTGAGCATTGTCCTTCCCACCTCAGATGCAGTGATAGTTGCAAGAGTCCCAAAGGTATGGGTGGCAGTCAAAGAGAAAAATAATATACCATAGTTTCTAGAGATTGAGGCATGCACAGACTCTTTCAAGCAGCAAGTTATTGTGGCGGGGCAACCACGGCAATGCCTGCATTGCCATAACTTTGGGTATCAGGCAACACATTGCACTCGCTTTGGAGCCAAGGTAGCTTCAGTGATAGGCCCACAGGTGGATGCGGACAGCTTTACACGGGTCCAATATGACAGAGAGGAAGACGACAAGGGGGCCGCAATCAGCAAACCCTTAGACACAACCACAACAGTAGGGAGAAGGAGGACGAGTGTCCCCCCCGACAGAGCGCCATGCAAACCCCCCTCCTCCTCCCACCCACTAGGACCACATGCCTCCACATTCATCTTCCACCGAGGCATCACATGCCACCTCACCTGAGGGCCCACATCCCTCACACGCTCCCTCCCCATCCTCCCCATAGTTCCCACCTAACCCTAGCCCATAGCCCCCCCTCCAGAGCCACAAGTCCCCCCACACCCACCTTGTGCCTTCGACCACCCTATCATCCCTCAATCCTCCCCCTCCCCACCATCCCCCCTGTCGATCAGTCCCCTTGATCCCCACGTAGTACAGGTGACCCCCCCACACACAAGAGGTAAGTAGCCTCATACACCGACATCCTTCACTCACCACAATAGCCTACCCCTCTCCCTAGACAACCACTAGCTCATATGTCCATGCTGCTCGTCACACTTTCCCGAGACAAGCACAACTGCTACCACAAGAGCTTTTTCACAGTGGTCCGTGGTCTTACCTGAGAGTTACAGAGCATGGAGAGTTCCCACTACCTCTAGAGGAGGGAATTTTCATGGTACGCAAGTCAAGGAGCAGCAAGGTCCATCTACTAGCACCAATGGATGGACCAAACTATGTTTTCTTCCTTAGGACCTCTCATACAGGAGACTAGACAATGACACAAATAGAGGAGGTGAAGAGTCAGATGGTAGATCAGAGCTCCTAGTGGATTGGGAGAAGGAGGACTAGTACTCTTCTCCTAGTAGCAATGGCAAGGTTGCATAATGGACATAAGTTGGTGGGCCGGGCTCGAGGTCCTACATCTCAACATTATCTTTTGAGCCTCTTTGTAGTATGGAGAGCTCTGATGGATGTGATCAAGTGGCCCCTAGCAGAAGCAGCCAGTTTCTACTAGTGTACAGAGTCATGCCTCTCAGTTTGGCTGGCTAATAGATGCCCTGGTGGTACCACCAGGTGCATCTATCACCCCCATGGTCCGGCCCATGGCTCTCCATGGTGGAATGGAGCTCACTATCCAAGCCTGCAGCAAAGCGTATCAGCATGCCTATAGCTCTTCTTCTTCACTAGCAGCTTCCACACTGAACAGATGCATGTTCGGTGAGCCAGAGGTTTCCCTATGGTTTTACATCTAGCATCCTGAAATATGAATAGCCTCCACTACAGTGGGACACGTGGTTCTAGAAAGTTGATCATTGAGCAGGAGCTACAGCCTACCCTTGCCGGATGGATTGACATCCTACTTTTGCAGGAGCATAAGCTCATTCCCACGCCTAGGTCCCCCAGCGGGTTAGGAAGGTACTCCCAAGCATTCACACACTTGCTGGGAGCACACCATCGGTGCCCATGGCAAGATTGGAGGCATATGCACCTCTATTGGCCCAAGCCTCACTACTTGTATACAGGATCACAGGATGATTGTGGCAAGGAGGGTTCTTTGGATCAAATTGGATATTGGGGACTCGTGTCTTGGAGTCCTCAATGTCTATGCCCCTATTGAGGTTAGGGCATGCAGCAGGTTCTGGGTGGAGATTGCAGCAGGACTCCCAGAGGTGGGCTCCTGGATTGTTGGAGGAGACTTCAACAACCTGGAAGCCTTAGAGGACCAGGAAAGGGCAGATGCAAAAACTATCAAGGCATGTCTAGGGAGGAGCAAGAGGCATGGGAGGTCTTCCTACTAGCAGTAGGAGCACACGATGCTTGGAGAGACCTTGCTTTCCATAGGAAGGAGAAGTTGCTTGACTTCTCTTAGGGATACAAGCGGCTAGGCATAGTTTTGCTGGAGCAGCTTGAGAGGTTTTTTGTGGGAGAGCAAGGATGCTCTTGTGGAGGCCAGGTAGGGCAATAAGCACCTCTTTGTCTAACCACTATCCAGTTATCCTAACACTTGATGCCCAGCCTCTACCCTAGACACATGATCCCTGACTCGATCTATAGGTGGGAGGAGGTGAAGAGACAGATTGAGTAGATTTGGACTAGGAAGTGGGGAAGGAGGGACCAGATTGCAGAGGAGGTTGCAGAGGTCCTAGCCGAGTCATGCAGTACTGCTACGAGGTAGTCCTACAAGCCAGGCAGTAAAGCTAGGAGGAGGGGAGAGCACTTCGGTGGGACCTAGTAGCCACACAAAGACTCCTATAGGAGGCACCAGGGAATCCCATCCTCCACGCACATGAGGTACGCACACGAGTAGACCTCGTTGTCCTAGAGGAAGGGGGACACGATATGCATGGAGTTTTTCCAAGTGCATCAGCCATGCACCTTAGGAAAGCAAATACTCAGCCTTTGGGATTAGTATGTGAGGATTCGTTCTAGCCCAGATGAGGTGATGGAGATCACCATTGACTACTACAGATGTCTTTTCGAGCGGGAGAGACCGCCTCAACTAGAGGGCAGTAGTGTAGACAGTAGGTCTGGGATCACATCCCATCCCTCATCATAGAGGAGATGGGACGCTCCCTACTAGACCCCTCCACAGAGAAGGAAGTAGAGGAGGCTTTCCATGCACATGATAGGCAGAAATGCCCGATGGCCTTTCTAAGGCCTTGTTCACTACATACTAGGAGGTGGTGAAGGACCCCCTAATTCTGGCCTTCCAGGAGATTTTCTGCCCAGGACGGATGCTAGGGAGTCTATCGGCACATCCTATCAGGCTCCTTCCCAAACAGGGAGACCGGTTGGAGCTATCCTAATGGAGACTGATCTCCCTGTTGTTAGTGGCCTATAAGGCACTCACCAAGATGATTGGTAGGTGACTCCATACATCATTCATGACACATACATAGGCTTTGTCTAGGGTAGGAGCATCCTAGACAATGTTAATCTTCTTTGAGGTGACAGAGTGGACCCAGCACAGTGGTCAAGGATTGGCAGTACTACTCCTTGATTTTGAGAAAGCCTATGATAGGGTTGATTGGGACTTCTTAGAGGGCACCATGGTGAGGTTGGGCTTCCCCGAAGCATGGATCCGCGAGGTATCCGCACTTTAAGATCAACTACCAGCAGGGTTCTCATAGGTGGTAGACGAGGAGAGGAGTTTCGACTGGAGAGATCGGTCAGCCAGCAGGGCTAGCCTTTGGTCTCATCTCTGATCCTACTCTTTGCGAAGGCGATGTCTTACTTCCTCAGGTCATGTGTGAGTGAGTTACGTAGCCTTCGACTTCCGATGAGAGAGAAGACGGAGCTGCTAGACTTCGAGTATGTAGATGATACAACACTCTACATAGAGGATGATGAGCTGATGCTGGAGAGAGTGAGACTAACTCTCAAGGTGTTTTGCACTGCAGCAAGAGCAAAAATAAAATGGTGAAAGTTGGTTGGTTTTCTTACAGACCCAAACTCTAGCACGGAGTGGGGCGCCCACTTCAGATTTAGATGGGTGTGAAGAGGGCAGGCCATTTGTTACCTAGGGTTCCAGGTGGGACTCGACATCACTCCTACCCAACATTTTCTTCCAGTCTTGGACTCTATTTAGGGAAAGCTGACCTACTAGAGTACCACTCGACTTTTTCTAGCAGGCCGAGCCTTGGTGGTTAACGAGGTCCTCCTAGTGACGGCATGGTACATTGCCTCGTGTTGGTGCTTTTCCTCGTCATGTGTAGTTTAGCTTCACCGCCTAGTGGAAAATTTCCTTTGGGCTAGATCAGACGGTTCCAAGGACTCCTGGGCCAAGGTAGCATGGGTGACCATCATTCGGCATTAGTCAGAGGGAGGGCTTGGGATCATAGACCTAGGGTATCAGAGTGTGGCCCTTTTGGGCAAGCTAGTAGTCTGCGGGCTCACACTAGGAGGGAACACATGGAAATTCCTATTGCAAGAGGGTCTCCAAGAGTGTAGACTGAGGCCTGGCGGTGATTGGAAGCGGTCCTTGAGATGGATCTTTATGATAGTCCAGATCACGCCCCCAGATTCTCCTTCCTTTGTAGCCTACTTCATGCATGGCAAGGCCTCTATAAGGCCCTAATTCAGAGCCCCCTAGGTTGCCAGGAGGAGATAGACGGCCATTCGGTGATCTGGAACCCCCAAGTCAGAGATCAGGATGGGGTACAAATTGACAAGCGCCCCCACATCCAGTGGGTTGGTTGGAAGGGTGGCCCAACTTGTACCATCAGGACATGGCAGGAGGAGTACATGATGGTGGACCAGGAGGTGTTGCAGCAAGCATCAGGTCTCCAGAGAGGAGTTGAGTTGAGGAGAAGGGAGATTGATGTTGCAATACCTCAGGAGTGGCTTGACCCCCCCATACGAGAGCTGATAGAGCTTAGTGAGGTATGGGACGCTAGGTTTTCACCAACATGTATCCCCCTACAGGTTGTAGGTAGAGTGGGCGCCCCACATGGGACTTTCTTCACCGTGCAAGGGGGGCATCTGGTCCTTGATAGAGGGGAGCAGGATGAGGGGATAATTTTCCTTCCATGGAGGAGGATTCCGATGGTTGGCCTTCAGGGGAAGATAAGGCTTCTCGACCCTTATGTGTTCTAGGAGGAGTTCTGGCAGTGGTGCCTTTAGATATGGGACAGCAGGCCACTCGATGAGCTGGAGTGGGACCTTTGAGAGTGGCTATGGCCGGCCACTTTGGTCACCAAGAAGGCACTAAGGTTCTTGGAGTACATAGCCAGGATTGGCAGACACATATTGATGCAGGAGGACATGGACTGGGCGCCTTCATGTAGCATGTACTAGGTGGAGCATGGCATCACAGATGCTTTTCGGCGGCGGATTTTTTAGCGCCGCCTATGGGATAGCTGGAGGCCGAGGAGGGTGCGGTATTTCTTATGGATGTTGGCACATGGAGGCCTAGCTGTGTGGAATTGGTTAGCCTAGATATAGAAGGATGGAGATTGTAAACGTTTCCCATAGTAATCTTTGGAAACTCCAAAGCACCGCCTTTGTTCGGGTGAGGTGGCAAAGCTCATGTGAAGAGGAGCATGCCGCATTCTCTGCTGTATAGCACCTAGCCTTGCTTGTATCTCATGGGGAGATTTCTATTGGCAAGAAATCAGCCAGGGTAGTCACCTTTTGTATGAGGCTGGGATGCAGGACACATGATCTTCATCATTGAGGCTAGGTCGTGGTGCACAGTGGTCAGCTTGGAGGCTCTACCTATCCACCATATATTGGAGCCCATAGCAGACCGCTTTGAGCTATGGGAGATCGTAAAGAGAGTCTTACTGGATGGCACACTTAGAAGGCACGGTGTGAGGAGGTTTTGGGCAGGGACATGCTTTTAGTACATGCGACTTTGGCAGAGCTCTGGATCTCCATCATCCACTCCCTCCGCGGCGGCCGATGGGACCAGGCAAGTCTCGAGCTCGTCACGAGCTCTGTTTTCAATTCATGCGCACTTGGGGTGGCCATGACTTGTTCTTCATGATGCATGTAGCCCCAAATGGTGATACACCCCCTCCATGGCTTCTTGTCCCCATCCGCCCTAGACTGTTGCCTTGAGAGGCTTGTATACTTGATATATCTATGACTCAGCATTAGCTCCAGCTAGTCTGTTGAGCATGAGCACTTCTTTGTATTTAAGGTTTTTTCTAAAGCAATATAACTAGCCACACTTTATTTATTTATTAAAAAATATCCATTCTATATGAAGAGCCAAAATATCTATCATGATCAATCTATTAACCCTTAATAATCTAATCTTTTAATCCTCAATAAATTTTGACATCCTTATAATGTTGAAAGCTTGCTTAACACACTCACATAGTCATTCGAAAAAAGAAGAATGATTATGCATGCACAATCATGGAACTTCACCTACAAGTCCTCAAGTTAGATATCCTAGTGACATTAGTCAACCCGCTCTGTTTCTAGCCCCTTAGCCCTTCTTCCAGTTTCCCGCCAACACTCCGTCAGGGCACATCAAGGGCAAGACATAGCTATGAGCTCAACTCATGACCTATCTCCTTGAGTCACTCACCCTTTTCTCTCTCTACTTCGCATTTACTTTAGTGCCATCATAACAATAACAGAAGCAAGGTGGAAATACACTTGATAAAGAAACTAATTTCTTCAATTGCCACAAGTAGTTACAACCACTAGACTTAACCTTTGGGGCTTTTACTAAGCTACTTACAATTATTTATTTAGGCCTAGCATACTATGGTTACACTTGCTTTCTAGTTGAAAGGAGAAGCTCGAGCGAGAGCACTAGCAAGCAAAAGCAATGGAGGAGTGAGCTATGTGGCAGATAGAGCAAGGGAGAAAGAGAGAGAGAGACTCAACATGTGGAAACTCTAAGAGTCACAAAGTGTGACCAACCTTCTCTTATTCAAATGTCACTAAAAGAATAAAGAATAAAGTGATAGTGATGGGCACCTACTACCTATCATGTATAGGTATATGGGCACTGTTAGTGTAGTAGTACAGAGATAGCATAGATACATGTGCCTTTGCCCCCAACAACCTCCCACTTAAAGGAAAATGTGCCCCTAGCAAGAAGAGAATAAGAAAAAAAGTGAGAAAGTACAAATGTATGTGAGAAAGTACAAATGCACATGAAGTACAACAGCATGAGGAAATATGTCATCTCATCCAATGCCCATGAGCTTCCTAAGGAAGACAGAACACTCTATTGAGAGACTTTTAATGAGAAAATCTACAAGATTTTGGTCAATCTAAGATCTTGACATGCTCAGTGGACTTATCCTCAATGACCTCTCTAATAAATTGATAACCCACCTCAATATACTTTTTCCTCACATGGAATATTGGCAACTAAATAATACTCAAATCCAAATGCAGTGTAGGGACCACATCAATAATGCTAAGATATACAACTAGAAAGCACTACCAAAGACTCTCCTTGTTGCAAGCCTCAATGGCTACAATAGACTCTACCTTTGTAGTGGATAGGGCCATGCATTTTTGTACCCCAAATATCCAAGAAATAGCACCTCTAGCAAAGTGAAGACATAGCTAGAGGTAGACTTCCTACTATCTATATGTTTTGCATAATTAGAGTCAATGTACCTCACGACTCATGTATCCTAGCCATCACAACATATGCATATATCTATAATGCCCTTAAGGTACCTCATGTTATCCTTTATGACATCCCAATTTTTATTGCCATGTGTAGCCATAGAGCGTGCCGCAACTCCCACCACTACAAATGCTATGTTAGGATAAGTGGCTATCATGGCATACATCAAACTACCCACTATAGATGAAAAAAGAATCTTGGCCATCTCAACCTTATGCTTATCATACTACACACAATTTGCTTAACTAATCTTCACATGAGAAGGTAGAGGACAACCAATAGGCTTAATGTCCTACACATGAAACAGCTCGAGAACCCTCTAGATGTAGTCCTTTTGCGACAAGTAAAGGAGCCCCTTAGAGCAATCTCACGTGATGTGTATCCCAAGAATATGTGAGGCCTCTATCCCATGTCCTTCATCTTAAAGATATGCTTAGCTAATATTTGAAAGCGTTCGACTCATTATGAGTGCTCCTAGGAATCAATATATCATCCACATACAGTACCAAAATCATAAGGCTACCATCATGGGCCTTGTTTGTGTGTAAACATGGATCCATATATCATGGGGGGTATATCCTTATGAATGCATAAAAGTATTGAACTTGTGGTACCATTCCCTAGGTGCCTACTTAAGGCCATAAAGACTCTTTTGCAACTTACACACCAGTTATTTCCTACCTTTTTTCTCAAATCCCTTAGACTATTGTGTATAAATCTCATCATGCAAGTCCCTATGTAAGAAAGCCATCTTGGTATCCATCTGATACAAATCCAAATCTAGTTGTGCAACTAATGCCAATACCAAGTATAGGTAGTCATCTTGACTATAGGAGAAAATATTTCATCAAAGTTAATACCATGCTCATTCTTAAAATCCTTAGCAATCAATTTGGCCTTATAGGCTACTAGCTTTGGGCATCCAAGGGTACTCTTCTACTTGTATATCCACTTGCATGGAAAAGTACTCTTTCCACTAGGCATAGGAATCACATCCCACATATTATTTTTTTACAATGAGTCATACTCTAACTATATGTTCCTCTCCCAATAGTGGCTATCACCTCTGTGCATGACCTTATCATGGATAAGAGGTTCACCAACACTTGTCACCAGTACATAATCCATAGAGCATGCAAATTAATCAGATTGATATCTATCTCTAGCAAATCACCACAAAAGAAGCTATGGGGCTTGTATCTCCTATCTAACATCATGATCTTGGGATACTAGAGAATTAATTGCTACATGTTGTCTATCTAGCTATACAATAACAAGAGGCTCCTCCTGAAATATCACCCTAAGTACCGCAACAACCTGCTCAAGTTGCTTATGCATCTTCTCCTCATGGAAAGTAATATTATGGCTATGAATGACCTTTTGAACCTACAAATTCCATAAATGATAGCATATCTCCCGTGCATCCCCATAACCAAGAAAGATGCATTTCACTGACTTAGAATCTAGCTCATTGTGCTTGTCCTTAGGAACACGGCAAAAAGTCTCACAACTAAAGATCCAAAAATGAGCATATGATGGAGATTTTGCAGATTGTACCTCCTTGGCAACCTAATAGTGAAGAGCAGTGCATGGTGATTGATTAATCAAATATACAGTAATGGTAACTACCTCAGCCTAAAACTATTGCGATAAGTTTTCCTGGCCAAGCATACTACAAATTCTAAATCGTCGTATTTATGTGCTCAGTCATACCATTCTAGGATGGGATGTATAAGGTAGTCAATTGATGCTTAATATCCCTCTCATGACAAAACTACTCAAACACTTTAGATATATACTCACCCCCATTGTCAAATCATAGGCATTTCAACCTATACCCAAACTGGTTCTCAACAAAAACAAGTCAATATTAAAATGTAGCCAAGACTTCTAACTTTTACTTTATGAGGTATGTCTAGACCTTATGTATGTCTAGACCTTATGTGAGTAATCATCAATGAAAGTAACAAAATACTTCAGTCCACCTAACGAATTGCAGATAGAACCACAAATGTTATAATAAACAAGAGCCAGATACTCACCCATGCCCGTAATGCCAAACTTCTTATGTGAACTACATGTCTACCTAGCAATGATTAAAAGAATAAATATCTTTATCGTCAAGGGGCATAAGATACTGCAAAAAGATAAGCATTTTCATTTCCTTTAATGACATATACCTTAGGTGACAATACCATATAGGATGCATGTGGTACTGCATCCCCACTGTCAAAACATGGTTGATAGATTGAGATAGAAGTAAGGGATAAAGAATGCTAGACTTGGTACCTTCTACTAGGACAAGATTCCCACAGGTAAACTTCCATGAGAAATCACCAAAAGAGACAACGTAACCTGCATCATCCAATTGTCTAGCAGAAAGCAAGCTTTTAGTCAAAGCCAAAGCATGGCATACATCATGTAAAGTAAACATACTACTTGAAAAAAAGTGCAGCTCGGCATCACCAATACCAACAATATCCAATACCAAGTGCTTATCATGACCCTACTTCCCATAATATGACCCTACTTCCCATAATAATGACAAGTCAATGAAAACTTACAACCATAGGAGACTTATTATGAGCCTATCCATATGACTGTGAATGAGACTATCGAGAGTCTCTCGCATGGCGGTCATTACCGCTCTTACCATTATTTCCTCTAATTGTCAAATTATGAGAACTACATGAAGCATCAACATTCTTTCTGTTAACCTCTGCATTCAATCGTGACCCTCTACATCCCACAATTTTAGTTCATCAACAAGCATATTTACACACTTAGTAGTACGGAATGTGTCCCATAACTCAATCAATGTAACCAACAGGAACAAGGGAGGAAGATTCTCCTTAAAGTCAATCCCTTCTAAAGATAAGTGGCTATAAATAGAATCAAACTCATTTAAGTGGATGGACATGGAAGTATCATACTTCATACTACAGGGTCCCATGAGTTGGTTCAACCAATACATTTGTGAGGCAAGACTTTTCTTATCATAGATATCATGAATCTTCTCCCATAACTATCATGCAATCTACCGTTGAGATATAACATTATAGAAAACCCACTTAAAGAGTGATAAAATAATCATAGAGTTACATAACTCATCTAATTCAACCCAATCCTCTGTATCAAAGTGTTAAAGCTTTACACCCTCATGTCTCAATGGCTTAATCTACAATTTTTGCACTAGAACCTACCAAATTTGCGTCTTGCAATAGCGATAATTTGTACCATCCAACTTGTTAATGTTGAAGATAGCATTGTCATTCGACCCACCAGCCATAATGCAATGAATAAAAGCATAGTCCAAGACAAACAAGTTGTTATAAATGATAACATAACAACAAGCTAAAATCATGGCCAAAATAGTGTTTGGTAGTAGAGCAAAATTTGCAAAGAGTAGGGCTATCCACTAACTATCAAAGAATAATGGTTAAGTCAAAGCATCTACACTAAAAAATGATGCATAAACCTACATTTATAGCAAGGTAAAAATAATGACCCAAAGCCAAGTGTTAGCAGCCAACTGATAGAATCCAATACGTAAGTGCCAGGTATATCTTATAAGAAGTGGGGTATGAACAAACTACTAGCAATCACTGAGTATGCAACTAGTACCGAGAACTACCAAACCAAAATCTTCGTATTCCACCCATCCTCCCTAGGAAAAACCATGTTACTTTTAGAGTCTCTAAATAAAGTTTTGACCCTTTCTTTCTTGCCAATCTCAAATTCATTCACTGATTCATCTACAACTTCTCCTAAAGATACTATGTAAGGATCTCCCAACTCAATCTCCAAATCAAACACAACATAAAAAGGAGTCAACTCCGAACTCATAACACCACAAAAACCAACAACATCCACAAATGGGGTCACTCCAGGACACCCAGCCACATCACTCAACTCATCAACAATACAAGACTCCATCGAGTCTTTCACACACAAAGAGTGGTAAACACCTTCCATAGTATCCTTACAAGAAACCTCACAAGAAATTGAAGAAACTTTCACCTCTACATCATCACGAATAACATATTCACTATACAACAATTTTGGATCTAAAACCTCAACCAAAGACTCCTTAACTACCAAATCCCCTACTACCTCCTCACAAATACCTTTCAACTCTAATTTCTTGATTTTAAACCGCTCTTCCCTCAAATTCTCAATCCTTTTTAAAGCCTTACTCAAATTCTCTCTCACATCCTCATCAATGTCACTCTTAAGATCCTCAAAACCCCAATCAGAATCATCACAAACAACATCAAAACCTTTAGGAGAACTCAAAGAAACTAAAATACTATCAGATGAAGTTTTCTCTTCATCATTGTTGCCTAAATCAACCAAACAATTATCTACACAACTATCAAGAAGCATGAGGTTAGGTCTACTCAAAACCACATCATCAACACCACAAACAAAAGCCTCTCCAGGGCTACTCAAAACATCACCAACCAACTCACAAGACTTATCAGAGTCAACAACACCAACACCAAAATCACAACATGAGTCAGAACCTAAAACCTCCATACTCTTTTGATCATCAAACTCACAACAAATCTCCACAAACTCATTAGGCAACAAATTTGAACCCTTAACTTCATCTTGAAAACTTACAGTTTCTAAGCTCTCCCCCTCATGGTCTTCTAACAAACTCAAAAATTCATCCTCTATTCTCTCTTCATCTTTCAAGCAATCAGATCTATCTATACTATCACCAAGGCAAACAAGATCACTCTCTAAATTATATTTACTCTCTTCAACACTGCCATGACTATCAGAATTTTCATCACACCTTCCCTCATCGACTTCATCATTTGAACTCCGAATATAGTTGTTCGGGTACTCAAAACGATTGGAACGCATTTGGTTGACAAGCCTCTGTGGGCACAATTATGAAAATCCGTCAAAATCGGGAAAAAATATTGATATTCATAAATCGCATCATTTTTCTCCATCTTTTATCTTGGAGGACTTATTCCCTTCCTTGGCCTATTGTTATTGTAATTGCACACACTTTCACCACACATGTCCTCTTTTTCTTTAAGAAATACTCGATGAAGATGTAAAACGTACGACCTTTTTTCTTTGATCCTCGAGTCTTCAAAATGAATATTCTTTGAACATGAACCCTGTTTTTTATGCAGTGTGCCCTAGCAGGAATATGCTATGAAAGAGAACTCCGTGCACAACTATACATGATTTAGAATAATATGCAATTGATTGAATCCATGACATGCTACCATTCAAACAATGCTCACACAAAAAATATGGATGCATTGGAAGAATTATGCCTAGCCTATCTAGATGTGCTAGTGCGTCATGCAAAATGCAAACACAGTTCCTTAATGATTTAAATCCTTATCCTTACATCTCAAATCTCTTCAAAAATATATAATATACTCCACTCCTCCCATCCAATTCTCACAATCGCTCAAGAAAATGATGGTCCTCAAGATATTGACCAGATAAGAACAACCCATCTCACAATTGGTGGCGCCCTTCATGACCCTCTAACTCACCCAACCTCCTTACACACTCAACCATAGGTTCCTAACTTTGTGATGAGCATCCCAAATCTCATGCATGCAAGAAATGTGCGTGCTCAATGATAGGTGCTCTCTCATATGCGTGTGCATCTAAAATGTACTGCATATAGCTGCAGCGGACCTCATATCGTGCAAGTGCTCAATGATGGTGCAAAGCATGCATAATCCCAATCCATGGCATGGAAGTATTTGATAAGAATAAGAGACGACCCCCGAGTGTGTAGTGCATCAACAAGTGCAATGTGAAGTGCTCGTGAATCCATTATCCATGTGATGTGCAAGAGTCTGGACCAAAAAACATACCTTGTTCCTCAATGTTTGGTAGCTATTGACAAACATAAGCTTCATCCTGTCCAAAAAAATACCAAGCTCGACCAAGGCTATCAAGTTTCACACTCAACAAATCAAACAAAATGACAGAAATAAATCCTATGCTAGACAAACACAAGAAATCCAATTACAAAACAACAAAACAAAATGTCACACAAACAACTAAGCTAGCATAAATCAAACCTAACTACAAGTTGACTAGGGGTTTTCAGTTTAAAAAAAAACGCTTGACATATTTAGCCCTCCCCCTAGTCTGGAAACATTTATGTACAGCATTTGCTTTCATAAAATGATGCAACATTTATAAGCCAATCAAAAATCAAATCCAATGATCTATTTACAATCTTCTCAATAAACACAAATGGCACATTTCTCTCAAAGAACTTAGACAAAACTCATCAATGAAATTCTCATCAAAATCCTTGAGACAATCCTCATAATCTAAGGAAAATACATCATCCTCCAAATTCTTCAAATCCTTCAAATCATAACCACACTAAAAAATGTTCAAATTCCACAAATCCCAACCATAATCCAAAATCTTCGTATTCCACCCATCCTCCCTAGGAAAAACCATGCTACTTTTAGAGTCTCTAAATAAAGTTTTGACCCTTTCTTTGTTGCCAATCTTAAACTCATTCATTGATTCATCTATAACTTCTCCTAAAGATACTATGTAAGGATCTCCCTACTCAATCTCCAAATCAAACACAACATAAAAAGGAGTCAACTCCGAACTCATAACACCACAAAAACCAACAACATCCACAAATGGAGTCACTCCAGGACACCCAGCCACATCACTCAACTCATCAACAATACAAGACTCCATCGAGTCTTTCACACACAAAGAGTGGTAAACACCTTCCATAGTATCCTTACAAGAAACATCACAAGAAACTGAAGAAACTTTCACCTCTACATCATCACGAATAACATCTTCACTATACAACAATTTTGGACCTAAAACCTCAACCAAAGACTCCTTAACTACCAAATCCCCTACCACCTCCTCACAAATACCTTTCAACTCTCATTTCTTGATTTTAAACTCCTCTTCCCTCAAATTCTCAATCCTTTTTAAAGCCTTACTCAAATTCTCTCTCACATCCTCATCAATGTCACTCTTAAGATCCTCAAAACCCCAATCAGAATCATTACAAACAACATCAAAACCTTTAGGAGAACTCAAAGAAACTAAAATACTATCAGATGAAGTTTTCTCTTCATCATTGTTGCCTAAATCAACCAAACAATTATCTATGCAACTATCAAGAAGCATGAGGTTAGGTCTACTCAAAACCACATCATCAACACCACAAACAAAAGCCTCTCCAGGGCTACTCAAAACATCACCAACCAACTCACAAGACTTATCAGAGTCAACAACACCAACACCAAAATCACAACATGAGTCAGAACCTAAAACCTCCATACTCTTTTGATCATCAAACTCACAACAAATCTCCACAAACTCATTAGGCAACAAATTTGAACCCTTAACTTCATCTTGAAAACTTACAGTTTCTAAGCCCTCCCCCTCATGGTCTTCTAACAAACTCAAAAATTCATCCTCTATTCTCTCTTCATCTTTCAAGCAATCAGATCTATCTATACTATCACCAAGGCAAACAAGATCACTCTCTAAATTATATTTACTCTCTTCAACAATGCCATGACTATCAGAATTTTCATCACACCTTCCCTCATCAGAAATATCAAAACTTTCTTGACTCTCATCCTCTCCCAAAGAACATGAAAACTATTGGTCCTTAAAATCATATGGTCTCTCATGTTCTTCTTTACAACTCAGATCCAACTCTAGCTCATCTTTATAGTCCTCAAGCTCCAAAGTATCATCAGTCGATCCCTATTCTTTAATTAAATCACTAATCACTGGACTAGAAGTATCCATGGTCAATGGGTATGAATTCACATTCCTAAACTCTTTACTCCAATCAGTCAAACATGTATTTTTCTCCTCAACCACCCTAGGGAGTTTCTCCTCACAGACTTCAATTGATTTTTCACAAGTCAACTGATCTCTCCTAAATATAGAATATAGTATACCTCTCTCAAGATAGGCATAACTAACTTTCTTCCCCTCAAAAACTTTTCTCTCAACTCACCTTGAACTCAACCTTTCCCTTGGATCATCAAACCCTAACTCTTTTTTACTTTTGGTCTTCCTCTCTTGATATTGAGCTATCTTTACCGCCTCTACAAGAGTTTTAGGGTTTTTTAATTTCCCCCTCCAATCTTCTAATTTTAACCCATTTACAAAATACATTATCTTCAACATTACTGGGGCTATCTCACCTTCTAACAATGTTAAACTCCATCAATTCCACAATCTTTCAAACTCCCTAGCAAAATCCTCAAGACACTGATCATCTTTTTGAACAGAAGTTTCTATTTTTGCCCATATCTCACTTTGACTTTCTCTTCTTTTAAACCTAGATACAAAAGCATTTTTAATGGTCTCATAGTCCAAATTTTGTCTCTTAAACTGCACGCTTCTCTCAAAGTCAAGCAACCAATTTCGTGCTTCTCCCTGCAATTGATATCTAAAAATCTGGAGTTTATCCTCAAGATTAGTCATTCTCTCTATCAAACAACACAACTCTATTTTTTCTAAAAATCTTTCGGGATCTTCACGATGATTATCACGGAACTCGGGAAAATTATCAACCATTTTCAACAATCACAAGAAATAAAAAATAAACTCACATTCAAAATAACAACAATGTCAATTTCGGCGCTCCTCAGCGAGGGTACCAAAAAATAGAAAAAAAGAGATGTTACGTGAGCGGTGATCGAGAGCAAGCCTCACTCACAACCCGATAACGAGACGTTAAGGAGTGCCGGTTGGGGTAATTGAATTTGTTGGATGCACAATACAACTTGAAAAATTCAAATATTTGACAATACACCACGAAAAACAAAACAATAAAGAATTGCCTCTTGTAGCTCAAACAACTATAACCCTAATTCGGGTAGAGCATCACACAACCACAACTCAACAAAAAAAATCCAAAAATTTGAAAACAAACCAAGTGAAAAAATATTCTCGTACCTTAACAACCATGATTCGACGCTCGGCGCTCTGACATCCAAAGGCTCCGACTTTCAAATTAGCATAATAAGAGCTCACTCTAGCATGCGACCCTCCTCTCTCCTCTCTCACAAAATACAATTGTAATCAAGGGGGAAGGCCCTTAACTCTCCATCCTCATCTCCTTATATAGTTTTCTATCCACACTCACACACAAATTTAGGCTTTTTGCTTTCAGCTTTTAGATTTTTCTTTTCTACTGCTTTTCACTATTTTCGTTTTTTTCCGCTTTATGCCTGTTTGCAACTTGTTTGGATCATAACTTCATCATTTGAACTCCGAATATAGTTGTTCGGGTACTCAAAACGATTGGAACGCATTTGGTTGACAAGTCTTTGTGGGCATAATTATGAAAATCCATCAAAATCGGGAAAAAATATTGATATCCATAAATCGCATCATTTTTCTCCATCTTTTATCTTGGATGACTTATTCCCTTCCTTGGCCTATTGTTATTGTAATTGCACACACTTCACCACACATGTCCTCATTTTCTTTAAGAAATACTCGATGAAGATGTAAAACGTACGACCTTTTTTCTTTGATCCTCAAGTCTTCAAAATGAATATTCTTTGGACATGAACCCTGTTTTTTATGCAGTGTGCCCTAGCAGGAATATGCTATGAAAGAGAACTCCGTGCACAACTATACATGATTTAGAATAATATGCAATTGATTGAATCCATGACATGCTACCATTCAAACAATGCTCACACAAAAAATATGGATGCATTGGAAGAATTGTGCCTAGCCTATCTAGATGTGCTAGTGCGTCATGCAAAATGCAAACATAGTTCCTTGATTATTTAAATCCTTATCCTTACATCTCAACTCTCTTCAAAAAGATATAATATACTCCGCTCCTCCCATCCAATTCTCACAATCACTCAAGAAAATGATGGTCCTCAAAATATTGACCAGATAAGAACAACCCATCTCACAATTGGTGGCGCCTTTCACGACCCTCTAACTCACCCAACCTCCTTACACACTCAACCAGAGGCTCCTAACTTTGTGATGAGCATCCCAAATATCATGCATGCAAGAAATGTGCGTGCTCAATGATAGGTGCTCTCTTATATGCGTGTGCATCTAAAATGTACTGCATATAGCTGCAGCGGACCTCATACCGTGCAAGTGCTCAATGATGGTGCAAAGCGTGCATAATCCCAATCCATGGCATGGAAGTATTTGATAAGAACAGGAGACGACCCCCGAGTGTGTAGTGCATCAACAAGTGCAATGTGAAGTGCTCGTGAATCCATTATCCATGTGATGTGCAAGAGTCTCGATAAAAAAGACATACCTTGTTCCTCAATGTTTGGTAGCTATTGACAAACATAAGCTTCATCCTGTCCAAAAAAGAACCAAGCTCGACCAAGGCTATCAAGTTTCACACTCAACAAATCAAACAAAATGACAGAAACAAATCCTATGCTAGACAAACACAAGAAATCCAATTACAAAACAACAAAACAAAATGTCACACAAACAACTAAGCTAGCATAAATCAAACCTAACTACAATTTGACTAGGGGTTTTCAATTTCAAAAAAAACGCTTGACATATTTAGCCCTCCCCTTAGTCTGCAAACATTTATATGCAGCAGTTGCTTTCATAAAATGATGCAACATTTATAAGCCAATCAAAAATCAAATCCAATGATCTATTTACAATCTTCTCAATAAACACAAATGGCACATTTCTCTCAAAGAACTCCTTTACAAGTAGACAAAACTCATCAATGAAATTCTTATCAAAATCCTTGAGACAATCCTCACCATCTAAGGAAAATACATCATCCTCCAAATTCTTCAAATCCTTCAAATCATAACCACACTAAAAAATGTTCAAATTCCACAAATCCCAACCATAATCCGAAATCTTTGTATTCGACCCATCCTCCTTAGGAAAAACCATGTTACTTTTAGAGTCTCTAAATAAAGTTTTGACCCTTTCTTTGTTGCCAATCTCAAATTCATTCACTGATTCATCTACAACTTCTCCTAAAGATGCTATGTAAGGATCTCCCAACTCAATCTCCAAATCAAACACAACATAAAAAGGAGTCAACTCTGAACTCATAACACCACAAAAACCAACAACATCCACAAATGGGGTCACTCCAGGACACCCAGCCACATCACTCAACTCATCAACAATACAAGACTCCATCGAGTCTTTCACACACAAAGAGTGGTAAACACCTTCCATAGTATCCTTACAAGAAACCTCACAAGAAACTGAAGAAACTTTCACCTCTACATCATCACGAATAACATATTCACTATACAACAATTTTGGATCTAAAACCTCAACCAAAGACTCCTTAACTACCAAATCCCCTACTACCTCCTCACAAATACCTTTCAACTCTAATTTCTTGATTTTAAACCGCTCTTCCCTCAAATTCTCAATCCTTTTTAAAGCCTTACTCAAATTCTCTCTCACATCCTCATCAATTTTACTCTTAAGATCCTCAAAACCCCAATCAGAATCATCACAAACAACATCAAAACCTTTAGGAGAACTCAAAGAAACTAAAATACTATCAGATGAAATTTTCTCTTCATCATTGTTGCCTAAATCAACCAAAAAATTATCTACACAACTATCAAGAAGCATGAGGTTAGGTCTACTCAAAACCACATCATCAACACCACAAACAAAAGCCTCTCCAGGGCTACTCAAAACATCACCAACCAACTCACAAGACTTATCAGAGTCAACAACACCAACACCAAAATCACAACATGAGTCAGAACCTAAAACCTCCATACTCTTTTGATTATCAAACTCACAACAAATCTCCACAAACTCATTAGGCAACAAATTTGAACCCTTAACTTCATCTTGAAAACTTACAGTTTCTAAGCCCTCCCCCTCATGGTCTTCTAACAAACTAAAAAATTCATCCTCTATTCTCTCTTCATCTTTCAAGCAATCAGATCTATCTATACTATCACCAAGGCAAACAAGATCACTCTCTAAATTATATTTACTCTCTTCAACAATGCCATGACTATCAGAATTTTCATCATACCTTCCCTCATCAGAAATATCAAAACTTTCTCGACTCTCATCCTCTCCCAAAGAACATGAAAACTATTGGTCCTTAAAATCATATGGTCTCTCATGTTCTTCTTTACAACTCAGATCCAACTCTAGCTCATCTTTATAGTCCTCAAGCTCCAAAGTATCATCAATAGATCCCTCTTCTTTAATTAAATCACTAATCACTGGACTAGAAGTATCCATGGTCAATGGGTATGAATTCACACTCCTAAACTCTTTACTCCAATCAGTCAAACATGTATTTTTCTCCTCAACCACCCTAGGGAGTTTCTCCTCACAGACTTCAATTGATTTCTCACAAGTCAATTGATCTCTCCTAAATAGAGAATATAGTATACCTCTCTCAGGATAGGCATAACTAACTTTCTTCTCCTAAAAAACTTTTCTCTCAACTCACCTTGGTGCGCAGATCGGATGCCGTACGCTTGCGTAGTGAATGCCGGAAGGTCCCCAAGAACAATAGAACTCTACTTTTTGCACAAATTACAAGGTAAAAAGCATGAACAACAAGAGCAAGAGACCAATTGGGTGCAATCTCCCCCATGCCTTGTGTGAGCGCTCCACAAAGCATGTATTTTATGTATTATTCATCTTCAAGCTCAAATAATAGCCCAAATTACAAAATAGCAAGCTTTTAGCTTTTGAGTTTGCTTTAACACAAAATAGGAATAAAGCTAGTGGACGGTGCCCAAAGAGTCTGGCACGCCCAATACACTGTCCAAATAGAAATAACATAATCGTGCACCCATGCACATACAAAATAATAATAAATATCCGATGCCTTAATAAATAGGCGTGGCGCCTATCAAAATATAATCCATAAATCGAATACTCGCTATCCTCCAATGCTTTCCTCCGCCACTGCTGCTATCTCTACACATCAACTGAAGCATTCACAATCGTTAGTAAAATAATACAATTAAACCGACAAAAGTGAATACCTAGCAGTCTTCAGCTACATAAATAAATCAACTGGTTAGAAATAAATCCTAACCTTAATTTATTACGAGTGCGCACTCTAAACTCATAAATGTTTATTAATTTAATATGCATTTTGCGAAATCACCCGCTATGGAATCACCCATGTACACACTAAATTAATGAAACGCCCGAAAAGGACAGGCGTCCCCATCAACTTCTCGCACAAAGAATGCACTTTGTGTATGAGCCCCGGTCATCAAAGTTTACGGAATCCACCGTAAAACCTCACGGAGTGTACATGGGTGATTTCATAGCGGGTGATTCCGCAAAATGCATGTTAAATTAATAAACGTTTATGAGTTTAGAGTGCGCACTCGTAATAAATTAAGCTTAGGATTTATTTCTAACCAGTTGATTTATTTATGTAGCTGAAGACTGCTAGGTATTCACTTTTGTCGGTTTAATTGTATTATTTTACTAACGATTGTGGATGCTTCAGTTGATGTGTAGAGATAGCAGCAGTGGCGGAGAAAAGCATTGGAGGATAGCGAGTATTCAATTTATGGATTATATTTTGATAGGCAGCACGCCTATATTTTGTCACGCCTATTTATTGAGGCATCGGATATTTATTATTATTTTGTATGCGCATGGGCGCACGATTATGTTATTTCTATTTGGACATTGTATTGGGCATGCCAGACTCTTTGGGCACCGTCCATTAGCTTTATTCCTATTCTTGTGTTAAAGCAAACTCAAAAGCTAAAAGCTTGCTATTTTGTAATCTGGGCTATTATTTGAGCTTGAAGATGAATAATACATAAAATACATGCTTTGTGGAGCGCTCACACATCTAGTGGTCATAAAGTCAATATCTATGATAGCTTCTAGTTCAAGTATTTCAGTCTCTTCCTCTAACAAAGGTGGGTTTTCATAAACAGGGTGTACAGGTAATTGGCCTCTAAATGGTCTTAATAAACTAATATGAAATGTGTTGTGAATTTTCCAATGAGATGGTAATTCTAACTTGAATGCATTATCATTAATTTTATGAATGATCCTAAATGGTCCATAGAATCTAGGGGCTAATTTCACAACTGGGTGTCTATCTACACTTTGTAGTCTACGTTTTTCTATTCTCAACCAAACATAGTCATCAAATTTGAAATTCATTGCTTGTCTTTTCTTATTGGCTTGTTTGATATATGATTGCTGGGCTTTGGCAATCATGTCTTTTACCTCATCAAAAATAGAATTATGCATACTAGAATTCTATTTGACAAAGATGCAACAGGTGTAAATAATCTATAACCATAAATCACTTCAAACGGTGCTTTCTTTGTATGTGCGTGGTGTATTGTTATATGCAAATTGTAATAAATGCAAATGTGTGTCCCATGTTTGAGGTTTAGAAATAGTATATGCACGTAAGAGATCTAGAATAGTGCTATTAGTGGCTTCTATTTGTCCATTAGTTTCAGGATGAAATGCAGATGAGAAATCAATCTTTGTGCCTAGGTTGGCAAACAAGGTAATCCAAAAGTTGTTACAAAATCTAGAATCACGATCTGAAATAATAACTTTTGGCAATCCATGGTTAGTAAAAACAGTTTTCAAAAACAATTGTGCTGCTTGTGATGCTGTTAAAGTTTTCGTACATGGAATGAAATATGCTTGTTTACTAAATCTATCTACTACGGTCCAAATCATATCATGGTTAGATTTAGTATTAGGTAAACCAGTAATAAAATCCATAGAAATTTGTTCCCAAGGTTTAGATGGAATAGACAAAGGCATAAGTAATCCATACTGTTTACCATGATGTCTCTTAACTCTTTGACAAATCAAACATTCAGAAACAAAGTTAGATACATCAGTGTCCATATGCGGCCAATAAAAATCTTCAGTTAATGTATGTAAAGTAGATATGATACCTCTATGACCTTGATATGGGGGACAATGAATCTCATTCAAAATAAAAGATCGGAATGGAATTGTAACACACAATCTCTTTTCATAAAACATAAATCCATCATTATATGACAATGAATCAATAGGAATCAAATTATTTTGAACTAATTTATTCCAATCAGTATGAAAAGTAATATCCTGATGATAAGTATCTTTCATAGCAATCAAAGAATCAAAAGATATAACATAAATATTATGAATGACAGGTCTTCTACTTAATGCATCAGCCACTACATCTTCTTTACCAGGTTGATATTAAATGATACGATGAAAACTTTGAATAAAGGATGCCCATTTGATATGTCGGTCAGAGATTTGGGGTTGGCTAAGTAAATGTCTAATACTTTGCTGATCGGTCTTAATCATAAATTCTGAACCCATTAAATAGTGTTTCCACTGTCTTAATGCTTGTACAATTGCTAATAGTTCTTTGTCATATGTGGAATATTTCAGTTCAGAGGGTTTCAGCTTACAACTAGAATAGGCTATAGGATGATTATCCTACATAAGTACAGCTCCTATTCCTGATCCACTAGCATCGATCACTACTAAAAAGAATGGTCTATTAAAATCAGGCAACTGTAGGATAGGGGCTTGGGTTAATGCATGTTTCAATAAGTCAAAGGATTTCTGTTGATTTTCGAACCAATGATAGACAATTCCTTTCTTCAGAAGTTTAGTCAGTGGTAAAGCAACTAATGAAAATTTCTGCACAAACTTCCTATAGAAACTAGTAAGACCAAGGAATGAGCGTAACTCATGCACATTTTTAGGTACAGGCCAATTCAATATTACATCTATTTTCTTAGGGTCAACTTTAATTCCATCAGATGATACAATATGACCTAAATACTCAATTTCTGTTTTAAAGAATTCACTCTTTTCAAGATTTGCATACAGTTGATTATCTTTTAATAATTGGAAAACCAATGACAAATGCTCATAATGTTCTTTCTCATTTTGACTAAACACCAAAATATCATCAAAGAAGACAATTACACAATACTGATATTTCAGAAATATATGGTTCATCATTCTACTAAACGTAGCAGGTGCATTAGTCAATCCAAATGGCATCACTAAAAATTCATAATGACCAAACTGTGTTCGAAATGCAGTCTTGAATATGTTTGATGTATCTAGTCTCACCTGATGATAACCAGACTTAAGCTCTATTTTACTAAATATAGAAGATCCTTGTAGTTTGTCCATAAGGTCATCAACTCTAGGAATGGGATACCTATTCTTTACAGTGATCTTATTTAAAGCTCGATAGTCAATGCACATACGATAAGTATTATTCTTTTTCTTGACTAACAGAACAGGTGCACCGAATGGAGAACTACTAGGTCTAATCAATCCTCTATTTAGTAATTCCTCAACTTGACTCTGAATTTCTTTTTGCTCTATCTGGTTATGCCTATATGGTGCTTTGCAAGGTGGTTGTGTGCCAGGAATCAAATCTATCTTATGGTCTTCTGGACGTGAAGGAGGTAAACCAGGTGGTAGGTTTTCGGCAAAACAGTCTTTAAAATGTGCAAGAAATTCTTTATGCCTAGGATGCATATGATTGTCTTTTACTTGCAATTCATTCACCCAAATGAGATAGGATTTACTACTCTTGCGTAATGCTCGTTTAGCTTGAGTATGCGAAAGCAGTGGAAAAACATTAGATGCATGCATACCATATAATGTAATAGGTTTTCCTTGAAAATTAATATTCATTGAATGTGTGGAATAGTCTATATCTGGGTTATGCTGATGACGCCAAGGCATACCTAAAATAATGTCACTCGATTGTAATGGAACAACTAGGAAATTTCTTCTTTCTGTGTATTGACCAATTTGAATCTCTAAGTCATGCACTTCCTGTGTACCATTATACCTAGTACCTAAGAATGCTGCTTTGATACGATAATGCGTAGGTACAGTCTGTAACTTCAATTCCTTTACTAATTTTGCTGAAATAAAATCATGAGTGCTACCGTCATCATGGAAAATAGTTTTTTCCTTTCCATGCACCAATTATTTCATAGTCAATAAAGAATGTGGAGTTGGCATACCTGGTAAAGTATCCGAAGGAGTAGTAGTGTCGTCCTCATCTTCTGTAAAATCAAGCATATCTTCATGTACGTCATCATCCATTGCTCCAAGGTAGTTGATATGGACAGGTGGCTTCTTCGAATGGCAATTTGCTGCTAAATGTCC
This sequence comes from Lygodium microphyllum, assembly GCF_053477565.2. Lineage (NCBI taxonomy): Eukaryota > Viridiplantae > Streptophyta > Polypodiopsida > Schizaeales > Lygodiaceae > Lygodium > Lygodium microphyllum. The sequence continues at coordinate 181,323,495 of NC_141135.1, forward strand.
AGGCTGGTGGCATTTATAGCATACTATTGGCTTGGCTTTGGTTACATTGTTTGCAATGGCAGGAAGTCTAGGTACATTAGGATTTAGCTGTGGAATAGGCTTGGAATTTTGATTGACATTGGTTGGTAATGCAGGTGGTTTTGCCCAATTTTTACGGAAAGATGATGAAGAGAAAAGACCTGGATTAAATCTTCTAAAATTGGAATTAAATTGCTTAGATCCATAGTTACCATTGGCTTGGAATTGCTGTGGACGTCTATCTCTACCTTGCAGCTTGTCTTCAGTATCCTGAGCTAGTGAAATGGCGTCTTCAAGAGTAGCAGGCTTGAACATGTTATCTTCAGCGTAGTAATGCCCAAGAAGTCCAGACATATACTTGCGCTTGTGTGTCGTTTCAGGTACGTCTTCAAGCATGCGCAGCTGGAGTAATGCATTCCAAAAACGCTCTATATACTAAGGAATAGGTTCACGATCCCGTTGCTGAAGAAGATCCCATTGCTTAATGGCTTTCTCATGAAATTGTGGAGGAAGGAAATTCTGCATGAACTTCTTCTTGAAATTCTCCTAGGTAGTGGGATAATCTATACTCTTGCATACTACAGTCCACCAAAGAGATGCTCTGTCCACTAAATGATTAGTGACACACTTGATTTTATCTTTTTCTGCATAGGTTTTCTCATGGAAATAGTCGTCAAACTGACTAATGAATGCTAGAACAGTTTTTCCTTCTCGTATGCCATTGAAAGTACGGAATTTGAAACTTCTTTTACTTATCTTTGATTCCTTGTGGATGGTTTGAGCTTTGAGAGTTGCCTCGATGGTATGTCGGATAAGATCTTCAAATTGAGGTTCTTCTTTGTCGGTAGACGATCTTTGTAAATTTGCCAATTGAACTTGCAATGCTTCCCTAGCCCTTCATTCTTCATCCAATTGCATCATGATTAAATCCAGCTTTTGCTCCATGGTAGACTCAGGTAGGTCGCCTTCAGCCATAAGATCATCCATATGTGGTTCCATCATCCTGCAAAACTCAAAAGACCTTTCTCACTCAAAATCAAGTTAGCGGGATGAGCGTAGCTCAAGTTCGGGAATACAAGGCTTATGTATTTTTGGGTGTGGCTTTCACAATCTTTGGAAAATCTGCATTTTATCCTTCTTTGTATGCTGAAAATGCTTCAACAAACCTGCGTATGGGTAGAGTACCTTTCCATGAATAACTTTGCAGTTCAGAGTTTCTGCGCAGGAATAGCCCTTCTATGAGTTTTAGACAGAAGTCAGTTTTGACTCCAGTTGACTTGTCTGACTTGCAGAATACCAGACTAATGTGTCTTGCAGAGTTTTTTGACTTGCAGAACTTGCTTGCTTTGTCAGACTTGCAGAACTTTGACTTGTTAGAACTTGCTGAACTTGACTGGTTTGGTGTGACCTGAAGTTAGTTATGACTTGCCAGATTGAAGAGCTTGTGTGACTATTGCCTAAATGATTAAGCTTGATGGCTTAATACAGCCAATCAGCGAAATTCGTGGGGGGGGCCATTTTGCTGCCGGTGCAAAAATCGGAGGTCTCCTCTTGTCCCAGACGTGACGAATTTTGATGATAAAGCTTTTTAAAGCTTCTAACTAAGCTTCATAACTTGTAAACTTTAGCTTTGAAGCTTAATGAGAGATATGGAAGTTACTCTTTTCTCTATACAAAACGACTTAAAGAGAGGGATGTAGGAGTGGTCCTCCGCCTTTGCAGACCGGTCCTTCGCGATCCGATGATGGAAACAGGGGTTTTTGATTGCCAGAAATCTGCCTGTATCGACCGTTCGCGACGAGATTGACTGTAGAGCCCGATCATTCCAAGAGCTCCGCCTTCGCACGAAATGGGTAACGATTGGAAACTCTTGATCTCAGCTTCGCTCTGATACCACTGGTGCACAGATCGCATGCCGTACGCTCGCGTAGTGAATGCCGGAAGGTCCCCAAGAATAATAGAACTCTACTTTTTGCACAAATTATAAGGTAAAAAGCATGAACGACAAGAGCAAGAGACCAATTGGGTGCAATCTCCCCCCATGCCTTGTGTGAGTGCTCCACAAAGCATGTATTTTATGTATTATTCATCTTCAAGCTCAAATAATAGCCCAAATTACAAAATAGCAAGCTTTTATCTTTTGAGTTTGCTTTAACACAAAATAGGAATAAAGCTAGTGGACGGTGCCCAAAGAGTCTGGCACGCCCAATACAATGTCCAAATAGAAATAACACAATCGTGCGCTCATGTGCATACAAAATAATAATAAATATCCGATGCCTCAATAAATAGGCGTGACAAAATATAGGCGTGGCGCCTATCAAAATATAATCCATAAATCGAATACTCGCTATCCTCCAATGCTTTCCTCCGCCACTGCTGCTATCTCTACACATCAACTGAAGCATTCACAATCGTTATTAAAATAATACAATTAAATCGACAAAAGTGAATACCTAGCAATCTTCAGCTACATAAATAAATCAACTGGTTAGAAATAAATCCTAACCTTAATTTATTACGAGTGTGCACTCTAAACTTATAAACGTTAATTAATTTAATATGCATTTTGCGGAATCACCCGCTATGGAATCACCCATGTACACACTAAATTAATGAAACGCCCGAAAAGGACAGGCATCCCCATCAACTTCTCGCACAAAGAATCCACTTTGTGTATGAGCCCCGGTCATCAAAGTTTACGGAATCCACCGTAAAACCTCACGGAATCCACCGTGGCATATGCCTCCTAGCATCACACCTTGAACTCAACCTTTCCCTTGGATCATCAAACCCTAACTCTTTTTTACTTTTGGTCTTCCTCTCTTGATATTGAGCTATCTTTACCGCTTCTTCAAAAGTTTTAGGATTTTTTACCTCTAATTTCTCTCTCCAATCTTCTAATTTTAACCCATTTACAAAATACATTATCTTCAACATTACTGGGGCTATCTCACCTTCTAACAATGTTAAACTCCATTGATTCCACAATCTTTCAAACTCCCTAGCAAAATCCTCAAGACACTGATCATCTTTTTAAACACAAGTTTCTATTTTTGCCCATATCTCACTTTGACTTTCTCTTTTTTTAAACCTAGATAGAAAAGCATTTTTAATGGTCTCATTGTCCAAATTTTGTCTCTTAAACTGCAGGCTTCTCTCAAAGTCAAACAACCAATTTCGTGCTTCTCCCTGCAATTGATATCTAAAAATCTAGAGTTTATCCTCAAGATTAGTCACTCTCTCTATCAAACAACACAGCTCTATTTTTTCTAAAAATATTTCGGGATCTTCACTATGATTATCATGGAACTCAAGAAAATTATCAACCATTTTTAACAATCACAAGAAATCAAAACAAACTCACATTCAAAATAACAACAATGTCAATTTCGGCGCTCCTCAGTGGGGGCACCAAAAAAGAGAAAAAAAGAGATGTTACGTGAGCGGTGATCGAGAGCAAACCTCACTCATAACCCGATAATGAGACGTTAAGGAGTGCTGGTTGGGGTAATTGACTTTGTTGGATGCACAATACAACTTGAAAAATTCAAATATTTGACAATACACCACGAAAAACAAAACAATAAAGAATTGCCTCTTGTAGCTCAAATAACTAAAACCCTAATTCGGGTAGAGCATCACACAACCACAACTGAACAAAAAAAATCCAACAATTTGAAAACAAACCAAGTGAAAAAATATTCTCGTACCTTAACAACCAAGATCCGACGCTCGACGCTTTGACATCCAAAGGCTCCGACTTTCAAATTAGCATAATAAGAGCTAACTCTAGCATGCGACCCTCCTCTCTCCTCTCTCACAAAATACAATTGTAATCAAGGGGCAAGGCCATTAACTCTCCATTCTCATCTCCTTATATAGTTTTCTATCCACACTCACACACAAATTTAGGCTTTTTGCTTTTAGATTTTAGCTTTTTCTTTTCTACTACTTTTCACTATTTTCGTTTTTTTCTGCTTTATGCCTGTTTGCAACTTGTTTGGATCATAACTTCATCATTTGAACTAGTTGTTCGGGTACTCAAAATGATTGGAACGCATTTGGTTGACAAGCCTTTGTGGGCAGAATTAAGAAAATCTGTCAAAATTGGGAAAAAATATTGATATCCATAAATCGCATCATTTTTCTCCATCTTTTATCTTGGACGACTTATTCCCTTCCTTGGCCTATTGTTATTGTAATTGCACACACTTTCACCACACATGTCCTCTTTTTCTTTAAGAAATACTCGATGACGATGTAAAACGTACGACCTTTTTTCTTTGATCCTTGAGTCTTCAAAATGAATATTCTTTGGACATGAACCCTGTTTTTTATGCAGTGTGCCCTAGTAGGAATATGCTATGAAAGAGAACTCCCTGCACAACTATACATGGTTTAGAATAATATGCAATTGATTGAATCCATGACATGCTACCATTCAAACAATGCTCACACAAAAAATATGGATGCATTGGAAGAATTGTGCCTAGCCTATCTAGATGTGCTAGTGCGTCATGCAAAATGCAAACATAGTTTCTTGATTATTTAAATCCTTATCCTTACATCTCAACTCTCTTCAAAAAGATATAATATACTCCGCTCCTCCCATCCAATTCTCACAATCGCGCAAGAAAATGATGGTCCTCAAGATATTGACCAGATAAGAACAACTCATCTCACAATTGGTGGCACCCTTCACGACCCTCTAACTCACCCAACCTCCTTACACACTCAACCAGAGGTTCCTAACTTTGTGATGAGCATCCCAAATATCATGCATGCAAGAAATGTGCATGCTCAATGATAGGTGCTCTCTCATGTGCGTGTGCATCTAAAATGTACTGCATATAGCTGCAGCGGACGTCATATCGTGCAAGTGCTCAATGATGGTGCAAAGCGTGCATAATTCCAATCCATGGCATGGAAGTATTTGATAAGAACAGGAGACGACCCCCGAGTGTGTAGTGCATCAACAAGTGCAATGTGAAGTGCTCGTGAATGCATTATCCATGTGATGTGCAAGAGTCTCGACAAGAAAACATACCTAGTTTCTCAATGTTCAGTAACTATTGACAAACACAAGCTTCATCCTCTCCAAAAAAATACCAAGCTCGACCAAGGCTATCAAGTTTCACACTCAACAAATCAAATAAAATGACAGAAACAAATCCTAGGCTAAACAAATACAAGAAATCCAACTACGAAATAACAAAACAAACAGTCACTCAAATAAGTAAGCTAGCAAAAATCAAACCTAACTACAATTTGACTAGGGGTTTTCAGTTTTCGAAAAAATGCTTGACATATTTAGCCCTCCCCCTAGTCTGCAAACATTCATTGTGCAGCAGTTGCTTTCATAAAATGATGTAACATTTATAAGCCAATCAAAAATCAAATCCAATGATCTATCGAGAATCTTCTCAATAAACACAAATGGTATATTTCTCTCAAACAACTCCTTTACAGGTAGACAAAAATCATCCATGAAATTCTCATCAAAATCCTTGAGATAGTCCTCTCCATCTAAGGAAAATATATCATTCTCCACATTCTTCAAATCCCAATCATAATCTAAATTCTTCATATCCCACCCATCCTCCCTAGGAAAAACCATGTTACTTTTAGAGTCTCTAAATAAAGATTTGACCATTTCTTTGTTGCCAATCTCAAATTCATCTGCTGATTCATCTAGATCTTCTCCTAAATATACTATGTAAGGATCTCCCAACTCAATATCCAAATCAAACACAACATCAAAAGGAGTCAACTCCGGACTCATAACACCACAAAAACTAACAAATACCACAAATGGGGTCACTCCATCATCAACAATACAAGACTCCATCAAGTCTTTCACACACAAAGAGTGGTAAACACCTTCCATATTATCCTTACAAGAAACCTCACAAGAAACTTAAGAAACTTTCACCTCTACATCATCACAAATAACATCTTCACAATACAACAATTTTGGGTCTAAAACCTCAACCAAAGACTCCTTAACTACCAAATCCCCAACTACCTCCTCATAAAACTCTTCCAACTCTATTTTCTTGATTTTAAACCTCTCTCCCCTCAAATTCTCAATTATTTTTAAAGCCTTACTCAAATTCTCTCTCACATCCTCATCAATGTCACACTCAAGATCCTCAAAACCCTAATCAAAATCATCAAAAACTTCTGGAGAATTCAAAGAAACTACAAGACTATCAAATGAAGTTTTCTCTTCAACATTGTTGCCTAAAACAACCAAACAATTATCCACACAACTATCAAGGAGTAAGAGATTAGGTCTACTCAAAACCACATCATCAGCACCACTAACAAAAGCCTCTCCAGGGATACTCAAAACATCACCAACCAACTCACAAGACTCAACTAAGTCAACAACACCAACACCAAAATCACAACATGAGTTAGATCCTAAAACCTCCCTACTCTCTTGATCAACAAACTCACAACCAAACTCACAATAAATCTCCACAAACTCATTAGGCAACAAATTCGAACTCTTAACTTCATCTTGAAAACTTACAGTTTCTAAGCCCTCCCCCTCATAGTTTTCCAAAAGACTCAAAAAATCATCCTCTATTCTCTCTTCATCTTTCAAGCAATCAGATCCATCTATACTATCACCAAAGCAAAAAAACTCACTCTCTAAATTGTCTTTACTCTCTTCAACACTGCCATCACTATAAAAACTTTCATCACACCTTTTCTAATAAAAAATATCAAAAATTTCTTGACTCTCATCCTCTCCCAAAGAACATGAGAACTCTTAGTCCTTAAAACAATTTGGTCTCTCATTTTCTTCTTTACAACTCAAATCCAACTCTAGCTCATCTTTATAGTCCTCAATCTCCAAAGTATCATCAGTCGATCCCTCTTCTTTAGTTAAATCACTAATCACTGACTTAGAAGTATCCATGGTCCATGGGTATGAATTCATACTCCTAGACTCTTCACTCCAATCAGTCAAACAAGTAATTTTCTCCTCAACCACCCTAGGGAGTTTCTCCTCATATACTTTAATTGATTTCTCACAAGTCAACTCATCTCTCCTAAATAGAGAATATAGTATACCTCTCTCAGGATAGGCATAACTAACTCTCTTCTCCTCAAAAACTTTTCTCTCAACTCGCCTTGAACTCAACCTTTCTCTTGGTTCATCAAACCCTAACTCTTTTTTTCTTTTGGTCTTCCTCTCTTGATATTGAGCTATCTTCACTACTTCCTCAAAAGTCTTAGGGTTTTTTACCTCTAATTTCACTCTCCAATCTTCTAATATCAACCCATTTACAAAATACATTATCTTCAACATAACTGGGGCTATCTCACCTTCTAACAATGTTAAACTCCATCGATTCCACAATCTTTCAAACTCCCTTATAAATTCCTCAACACATTGATCATCTTTTTGAACACAAGTTTCTATTTTTGCCAATATTTCACATTGACTTTCTCTTTTTTTAAACCTAGATAGAAATGCATTTTTAATAGTCTCATAGTCCAATTTCTGTCTCTTGAATTTAAAGCTTCTCTCAAAGTCAAGCAACCAATTTCGTGCTTCTCCCTGCAATTGATACCTAAGAATATGGAGTTTAGCCTCAGGATTGGTCACTCTCCCTATCAAACAACATAGCTCTATTTTTTCTAAAAATCTTTTGGGATCTTCAATATGATTACCATGGGACTCAGGAAAATCATTAGCCATTTTCAACACTCATAAGAAATCAAAACAAACTCATATTCAAAACAACAACAATGTTGATTTCAGCACTCCTCAACGGGGGCACCAAAAAAGAGATGTTACGTGAGCGGTGATCGAGAGCAAGCCTCACTCACAACCTGATAAAGAGACGTTAAGGAGTGCCGATTGGGGTAATTGACTTTGTTGGATGCACAATACAACTTGAAAAATTCAAATATTTGACAATACACCACGAAAAACAAAACAATAAAGAATTGCCTCTTGTAGCTCAAATAACTAAAACCCTAATTTGGGTAGAGCATCACCCAACCACAACTCAACAAAAAAAATCCAACAATTTGAAAACAAACTAAATGAAAAAATATTCTCGTACCTTAACAATCATGATTTGATGCTCGGTGCTTCGACATCCAAAGGCTCCGACTTTCAAATTAGCATGATAAGAGCTCGCTCTAGCATGTGACCCTCCTCTCTCCTCTCTCACAAAATACAATTGTAATCAAGGGGGAAGGCCCTTAACTCTCCATTCTCATCTCCTAATATAGTTTTCTATCCACACTCACACACAAATTTAGGCTTTTTGCTTTCAGCTTTTAGCTTTTGCTTTTCTACTACTTTTCATTATTTTTGTTTTTTTCTGCTTTATGCATGTTTGCAACTTGTTTGGATCATAACTTCATCATTTGAACTCCGAATATAGTCATTTGGGTACTCAAAATGATTGGAACACATCTGGGCAACAAGACAATGAGAGTAGAATTACAAAAATTTGTCAAAATTGGACAAAAATATTGATATTCGTAAATCGCATCATTTTTCTCCATCTTTTATCTTGGACGACTGGTGTGCAGATCGGTCGCAGATAGCTCACGTGGTGAATCCCGGAAGGTCCCCAAGAACAAAGAACTCTACCTTTTTGCACAAAAAACCATGTATTAGCATGCACAACAAGAGGCAAGAGACAAATTGGGTTCAATCTCCCCCATGCCTTGTGTGAGTGCTTCACAAAGCATGTATTTAATGTATATTTTCAATCTTCATGCTCAATAATAGCCCAATTACAAAAATATGACAAGCTTTTAGCTTTTGAGTTTGCTTTCTACAAAAATAGGAAAATAAAGCTAATGGACGGTGCCCATAGAGTCTGGCACACCCAATCTCAATGTCCAAATAGAAATAACATATCCGGGTGCATAAGCGCGTACAAAATAATAATCGATAATCAATGTCTCAATAGACATAACAAAATATAGGCGTGGCGCCTATCAAAATATAGTCCAAATGTTGAATACCCGCTAAACTCCAATGCTTTCCTCCGCCACTGCTGCTATCTCTACACATCAACTGAAGCATTCACAATCGTTAGTAAAATAATACAATTAAACCGACAAAAGTGAATACCTAGCAGTCTTCAGCTACATAAATAAATCAAATGGTTAGAAATAAATCCTAACCTTAATTTATTACGAGTGCGCACTCTAAACTCATAAACGTTTATTAATTTAATATGCATTTTGCGGAATCACCCGCTATGGAATCACCCATGTACACACTAAATTAATGAAACGCCCGAAAAGGACAGGCGTCCCCATCAACTTCTCGCACAAAGAATCCTCTTTGTGTATGAGCCCTGGTCATCTAAGTTTACGGAATCCACCGTAAAACCTCACGGAATCCACCGTGGCACGGAATCCACCGTGGAATATGCCTCCTGGCATCATACCCCCGGGGTGGGATAGCAATTGACCTCAATTGCTATTAGCTCAATGTGGAGCTAACAGAGTGGGGAAAGCATTTAAGTCTCTAGCGTGCATCCATTGTGCTTCCTCTACAGGATGGTTCTTAAATTTTACTAGATATCTAGAATACCTTCGGCCAGTTCTAGTGGTCATGTAGTCAGTGTCTATGATGGTTTCTGGTTCAAGTATTTCAGTCTCTTCTTCTAGTAAAGGTGGGTTTTCGTAAACAGGGTGGATAGGTAATTGGCCTCTAAATGGTCTCAATAAACTTATGTGAAATGTATTATGAATTTTCCAATGAGATGGCAATTCTAACTTGAAGGCATTATAATTAATCTTATGAATAATTCTAAATGGTCCATAGAATCTAGGAGCTAATTTGACAACTGGATATCTATCTACACTTTGCAGTCTACGCTTTTCTATTCTAAGCCAAACATAATCATCAACTTTGAAATTCATAGCTTGTCTTTTCTTGTTGGCTTGTTTGGTATATGATTGTTGGGCTTTAGCAATCATATCCTTAACCTCATAAAAAATACTATTATGCATAGTAGCAATATCATCAGCACTCTGAATTCTATTAGACAAAGATGCAATAGGTGTAGATAATCTATGTCCATAAATGACTTCAAAAGGTGCTTTCTTTGTAGATGTGTGCGGCGTATTGTTGTATGCAAACTGTAATAAATGTAAATGAGTATCCCATGTCTGAGGTTTAGAGATAGTGTATGCATGTAAAAGATCTAAAATAGTGCTATTTGTGGCTTCTGTTTGTCCATTTGTTTCTGGATGAAATGCAGATGAGAAATCAATCTTTGTGCCTAGATTGGCAAACAGTGTAATCCAAAAATTATTACAAAATCTAGAATCTCGATCTGAAATAATCACTTTTGGCAATCCATGGTTAGTAAAAACAGTTTTCAGAAATAACTGTGCTGCTTGTGATGCTGTTAAAGTTTTCTTACATGCAATGAAATATGCTTGCTTACTAAATCTATCTACAATTGTCCAAATCATGTCATGGTTAGATTTAGTATTTGGTAAACCAGTAATGAAATCCATAGATATATGTTCCCAAGGTTTAGATGAAATAGACAAAGGCATTAATAATCCATACGGTTTACCATGATGTCTCTTTATTCTTTGACAAATCAAACATTCAGAAACGAAATTAGATACATCTGCATCCATATGCGGCCAATAAAAATCTTCAGTTAACATGCGTAATGTAGATATGATACCTCTATGACCTTGATATGGGGGACAATGAATTTCATTCAAAACAAAAGATCAGAATGGAATAGTAACACACAGTCTCTTTTCAAAGAACATAAATCCATCATTATATGATAATGAATCAACAGGAATGAAATTATTTTGAACTAATTTTTGCCAATCAGAATGAAAAGTAATATCTTGGTGATATGTGTCTTTCATAGCAATCAAAGAATCAAAAGATATGATGGAAATATTATGAATTGCAGGTCTTCTACTCAATGCATCAGCAACTACATTTTCTTTTCCAGGTTGGTATTGAATGATAGGATGAAAACTTTGAATGAAGGAAGCCCATTTGATATGACGGTCAGAAATTTGGGGTTGGCTAAGTAGATGTCTAATGCTTTGCTGGTCAGTCTTTATCATGAATTCTGAACCCATTAAATAATGCTTCCATTGTTTTAATGCTTGTACAACTGCTAACAGTTCCTTGTCATAAGTGGAATATTTGAGCTCAGAGGGTTTCAGCTTAGAACTAGAATATGCTATTGGATGATTGTCTTGCATTAATACGGCTCCTATTCCTGATCCGCTAGCATCGGTCACAACTAGAAAGAATGGTCTATTAAAGTCAGGCAATTGTAAAATAGGGGCATTAGTTAATGCACGTTTTAGTAAGTCAAAGGATTTCTGCTGAGTTTCAGTCCATTGATAAACAATTCCTTTCTTAAGAAGTTTGGTTAATGGTAAAGCAAGTAATGAGAAATTACGTACAAACTTCCTATAAAAACTAGCAAGACCAAGGAATGAGCATAATTCGTGTACATTTTTAGGAACAGGCCAATGCAATATTGCATTAATTTTCTTAGGATCAACTTTAATTCCTTCTTTTGATACAATATGACCTAAATATTCTATTTCTGTCTTAAAGAATTCACTCTTTTCAGGATTTGCAAACAATTGATTTTCTTTCAGTAATTGAAAAACTAATGATAAATGCTCATAATGCTCTTTTTCACTTTGACTGAACACTAAAATATCATCAAAGAAAACAATTACACAATATTGATATTTCAGAAAAATACGGTTCATCATTCTACTGAAAGTAGCAGGTGCATTAGTTAATCCGAATGGCATGACTAAGAATTCGTAATGGCCAAACTGTGTTCTGAATGCAGTCTTAAATATGTCAGATCTATCTAGCCTCACCTGATGATATCCAGACTTAAGGTCGATTTTACTAAATATAGAAGATCCTTGCAGTTTGTCCATAAGGTCATCAACTCTAGGTATAGGATACATATTCTTAACAGTGATCTTATTTAATGCTCGGTAGTCAATACACATACGATAGGTATTATTCTTTTTCTTGACTAGGAGTACAGGTGCACCGAATGGGGAACTGCTAGGTCGAATTAGGCCTCTATTTAGTAATTCTTCAACTTGAATCTGGATTTCTTTTTGCTCTATTTGATTGTGCCTATATGGTGCTTTGCAAGGTGGTTGTGTGCCGGGTATTAGATGAATCTTATGGTCTTCTGGACGTGAAGGTGGTAAACCTGGTGATAGGTCTTCTGCAAAACAGTCCTTAAAATATGCAAGAAATTCCTTATGCCTAGGGTGTATATGATTTTCCTTTGCGTGCAGTTCATTCACCCAAATGAGATATGATTTAGTATTCTTGCGTAGTGCACGTTTTGCTTGAGTATGCGAAAGCAGTGGAAAAATATGAGATGCATGCATACCATATAATGTAATAGATTTTCCTTGAAAATTAATATTCATTGTGTGCGTAGAATAATCTATATTTGGATTATGCTAGTGTCTCCATGGCATTCCTAGAATAATGTCGCTTGATTGTAATGGGACAACTAAGAAATTTCTTCTTTCAATATATGAACCAATTTGAATTTCTAAATCTTGTACTTCTTGTGTGCCATTGTACCTAGTGCCTAAAAATGCAGCTTTTATGTGATAATGCATAGGTACAGTATGCAATTTCAATTCCTTTACCAATTTTGCTGAAATAAAGTCATGGGTACTACCGTCATCATGCAATATAGTTCTTTCTTTTCCATGCACCATACATTTCATAGTCAACAATGAATGTGGAGTAGGCATACCTGGTAAAGTGTCGGAAGTAGTAGTAATATCATCCTCTTCTTCAGTGAAATCCAGCATATCCTCATGCTCGTCTTCGTCCATGGCTCCAAGGTAATTGATATGTGCTGGTGCCTTCTTTGAATGACAATTTACTGCGAGATGCCCTGGCTGGTGATACTTATAGCATACTATTGGCTTGGCTTTGGTCACATTATTTGCAATGGCTGGAAGTCTGGGTACATTTGGATTTGCTTGTGGAATAGGCTTAGAATTTGGATTGACAGTGGATGGTAATGCAGGTGGTTTAGGCCAATTCTTGCGGAAAGATGGTGATGAGAAACGACCTGGATTAAACCTTCTAAAATTGGAATTGAATTGTTTAGATCCATAATTACCATTGGCTTGGAATGGCTGTGGTCGTCGATCTCTTCCGCGTAACTTATCTTCAGTGTCGTGAGCTAAGGAGATGGCGTCTTCAAGGGTAGCAGGCTTGAACATGTTCACTTCATCGTAGTAATGTCCAAGAAGTCCAGACATATACTTCCGCTTATGTGTCGTCTTTGGTACGTCTTCAAGCATGCGTAGCTGTAGGAGTGCATTCCAAAAACGCTCTGTATACTGTGGAATAGGCTCACGATCTCGCTGTTGAAGTAAATCCCATTGTTTGATAGCCTTCTCATGAAATTGCGGTGGAAGGAAATTCTGCATGAACTTCTTCTTGAAATCTTCCCAAGTAGCAGGACATTCTATGCTCTTGCGGACTACAGTCCACCAAAGTGATGTTCTCTCTATCAGATGATTAGTAACACACTTGATTTTATCTTTTTCGGGATAAGTTTCCTCATGGAAATAGTCATCAAACTGGCTAATGAATGATAAAACTGTCTTTCCTTCTCTTATGCCATTAAAAGTGCGAAACTTGAAACTTCGTTTACTTATCTTGGATTCCTTGCGAATGGTTTGTGCTTCAAGAGTGGCGTCGATGGTACGTCGAATCAAATCTTCAGCTTGAGGCTCTTCTTTATCGATGGACGCTCTTTGTAGTTTTGTCAATTGCGCTTGCAATGCTTGCCTAGCTCTTCGCTCTTCTTCCAATTGTAGCATGATTAGATCCAGCTTTTGTTCCATGGTAGGCTCAGGTAGATCGTCTTCAGCCATAGGATCATCTATATGTGGGGTAGTCATCCTGTAAAACTCAACAAACCTTTCTCTCTCAAAATCAGGTTAGCGGGATGAGCGTAGCTCAAATTTGGGGTTACAAGGCTATGTATTTTTGGGTATTTCTTTGTATATTTTCTGAAAATCTGCAATATTTCTGTATCCGTTTGCTGAAAGTACTTCAACGAACTTGTAGATAGGTAGAACAGCTTGCTGCGAACAACTTTCCAGTTCAGAGTTTTTGCATACGAACAAGTCTTCTAGGAGTTTTAAGCACTAGTCAATTCTAATTTAGTCTGACTTGCAGAGTTGCAGACTTAGCAGACTTGCAGAGTTGTTGACTTGCTGAACTTAGGCCGACTTGCAGAACTTGCAGAACTTGATTATACCTGACTTGTAGAACTTGACTTTGGCAACGCATGACCTGGAGTTTATGGACTTGTTTGCCTTAACTGACTTGCAAAAAGCTTAATGGTTTAAGCTTAGTAGCTTAGGCTTTTAATGGAGGAGGAATCGTCAGAAAACGACGCAAATCGTGGAGGACAAGAGTATGAATTTGATGCCGTCGCGGAAATTTCGGACCCACTCATACAGCTCGTGATGAAGTTTTTGAAGTATTAAGCTTTTCTCCTAAAGCTTAACTCAAGCTTAAACTTGAGATAGAAAAGAAATATGAAATTTTCCTCACTGTTTGTCCACGACTTGTTGATGGAGATGAATGCGTGGTCCTCCGCCTGCAGATCCTGGTCCTTCTCGATCTGACAGTGGAAACAGGGGTGTTTGATCGCCAGAAGTCTGCCTGTATCGACGGTTCGCGACAAGATTGACTGTAGAGCCCGTTAGTTCCTGGAGCTCCGCCTTCGCCCGAGATTGGTAGCGATTGGAAGCTCTTGATCTCTGCTCCGCTCTGATACCACTGGTACGCAGATCGGTCGCAGATAGCTCACATGGTGAATCCCGGAAGGTCCCCAAGAACAAAGAACTCTACCTTTTTGCACAAAAAACCATGTAAAAGCATGCACGACAAGATGCAAGAGACAAATTGGGTTCAATCTCCCCCATGCCTTGTGTGAGCGCTTCACAAAGCATGTATTTAATGTATATTTTCAATCTTCATGCTCAATAATAGCCCAATTACAAAAATATGACAAGCTTTTAGCTTTTGAGTTTGCTTTCTACAAAAATAGGAAAATAAAGCTAATGGACAGTGCCCATAGAGTCTGGCACGCCCAATCTCAATGTCCAAATAGAAATAACATATCCGGGCGCATAAGCGCATACAAAATAATAATCGATAATCAATGTCTCAATAGACATAACAAAATATAGGCGTGGCGCCTATCAAAATATAGTCAAAATGTCGTATAGCCGCTAGACTCCAATGCTTTCCTCCGCCACTGCTGCTATCTCTACACATCAACTGAAGCATTCACAATCGTTAGTAAAATAATACAATTAAACCGACAAAAGTGAATACCTAGCAGTCTTCAGCTACATAAATAAATCAAATGGTTAGAAATAAATCCTAACCTTAATTTATTACGAAATCCACCATAAAACCTCACGGAATCCACCGTGGCACGGAATCCACCGTGGAATATGCCTCTTGGCATCAACGACTTATTCCCTTCCTTGGCCTATTGTGATTGTAATTGCACACACTTTCACCACACATGTCCTCTTTTTCTTTAAGAAATACACAATGACAATGTAAAACATACGACCTTTTTCCTTTGATCCTTGAGTCTTCAAAATGAATATTCTTTGGACATGAACTTGTTTTTTATGCAGTGTGCCCTAGCAGAAATATGCTATGAAAGAGAACTCCGTGCACAACCATACATGATTTAGAATAATATGCAATTGATCGAATCCATGACATGCTACCATTCAAACAATGCTTACACAAAAAATATGGATGCATTGGAAGAACTGTGCCTAGCCTATCTAGATGTGCTAGTGTGTCATGCAAAATGCAAACACAGTTCCTTGATTATTTAATTCCTTATCATTACATCTCAAATCTCTTCAAAAAGATATGATATACTCTGCTCATCCCATCCAATTGTCACAATCTCTCAATAAAATGATGGTCCTCAAGATGTTGACCAGATAAGAACAACCCATCTCATAATTGGTGGCGTCCTACACGACCCTCTAACTCACCCAACCTCCTTACACACTCAACCAGAGGTTCCTAACTTTGTGATGAGCATCCCAAATATCGTGCGTGCAAGAAATGTGTGTGCTCAATGACAGGTGCTCTCTCATGTGCGTGTGCATCTAAAATGTACTGCATATAGCTGCAGTGGACCTCATGCCGTGCAAGTGCTCAATGATGGTGCAAAGCGTGCATAATTGATAAGAACAGGAGACGACCCCCGAGTGTAGTGCATCAACAAGTGCAATGTGGAGTGCTCGTGAATCCATTATCCATGTGATGTGCAAGAGTCTCGACAAGAAAACATACCTAGTTTCTCAATGTTCAGTAGCTATTGACAAACACAAGCTTCATCCTGTCCAAAAAAATACCAAGCTCGACCAAGGCTATCAAGTTTCACACTCAAAAAATCAAACAAACTGACAGAAGTAAATCCTAGGCTAAACAAACACAAGAAATCCAACTACGAAATCACAAAACAAACTGTCACTCAAATAAGTAAGCTAGCAAAAATCAAACCTAACTACAATTTGACTAGGGGTTTTCAGTTTTCGAAAAAATGCTTGACAACGTAACTAAACTAAGTCCCAATGGACTCGTTGAAGTAAGCTCAACTACATTAATCGAAAGCTCTACTGAAATTCAAAATAGCTAAGTAGGTCAAGTGAGTCCCATGGAATAAAACCAAATGCCAAATAAGAAATGCAAGCTTAGAACATCAAGTACATGGCCTCCAAGATCTCAAATACATCAAGTGTAGAGCCAAGAGCATAAAGCCAAATAGAATCTTTAAGCTTGTAAGTGAATGATCACTATAGCAACTAATTAAATCTCCAAGGCATGTAACCAAGATTAAATATGAAACTCAAGGCATTCCATAAGAATATTTGAGTGCATGACATCAATGTCATACATCCACTAAAGTACCCAAATATCATCAAATGGCAATAGGCATAGACTTTCATAATCAAATAGCTTGCTTTGACAGTATATAGTAAGTATATCCTATACAATAGTTAGCATAGGTCTATCTTGAATACAAAAACAACATGTCTGTCATCAATGCAATGAATAATAGGTCTTTCCTACAACACAACGAATAGCATGTCTATTCTTCATAGAGTAAATAGTGCTTTGTCTTACGGAGTAAATAGAAAACATGTCTATCCTGCAAGGAGTAAACAACATGTATGCTATATATTATAGCAAATGACAGAAAGTAGGTAGTCAAATCAATACCTGAAGCCAAAGATCCAATACTGGGAGTGTCCGATATGAGTGCCAAGGTAGCCAAGGGTGTTAGAGAGCTCAACAAGAGGTCAACTTGATAAAAAATGGGGCCATCAGTAGCAACAAGCACAAATCATGTTGCTCCTACTACTAGGATATTGCTGTTGTAGCTAGAGTAAATGTGGTGCAAGAAATCTCAGGGGGAGCTCAATGAATAACTTGAAGAAGGTCTGATCAAACGAGAAGAAAAAGACCATGAAATGCATATCTTGCAAGCAAAATCCATGGCTACTATGAATGAATGGGCTATAAATATTCAAACCAGGCTGAGCAATAGTGCGTGAAGCTCCTCAATATGAGCTCTAATACCACTTGAAGGGAGAAGCCTGAGTGAGAGCATGAGCAAACAGAAGCAATGAATGAGTGAGCCATGGTGGATGGAGTAACCCTCCAACACTAGTGGCATCCCACTTGGGAAGAACAAGAACTCTCGAATAATCATAAAAGCAATCCCATCTAGGAAAAATTCTCACGTAAACTTCCCAATTTTTTTAATAAAAGTGTTGTACTTCCCATTTACATGGCATTGATCCAAAAAGTGAAAGTTCGAAGTAAGTTGAAAGAAAATGGTATTCTAGTCAGGGTTTAGCTACAAGAGATAGTAGTCTTTTTTATGACTATTACTGAGCAAAGAAAGACATTCTGGACTTCTCTACATGATTTGACATATGTAGCCCCTATATCTCTAAGAGTGTCAACATTTTTAAACATTCCAACTTAATCCCTTGTGTGACAAACTAGTTTCCATGGAATATCTACACATTACAAGTCGATTGGGACAAAGCAATATGATGATTGATGTCACTAGATACGTCTTATACCTTACCTATGATAAATAACTTCTTGATGTCCATGCTTCATTACACATTACAAGTCAATTGAAACAAAGTAATATGATGATTGATGTCACTAGATATGTCTTCTACCTTACCTATGATCCATAACTTCTTGATGGCCATGCTTCATTGCAATACAATCTTGATTCTTATGAATGGTTTATTCCAAGGATGAGAAATAGTAGTAGAAAGTATTAGAGTTGAGACTCTACATCCTACAATTGAAGCTACTAATGTCCCCACTATCTCAACCCACCAGTCATACCAAGTTGAGTTAACTAACTCCTCGAACCCTTCAGAGATATCTATCTAGACTCATCTCCAAACTATCCCTACTAAATTTGATCCTCCTTCTAGCCTCCAACCTTTGATGTTATGTCAACCACTAAGTAGTATGGTTACTCATTTAGTAAAAACTTACAACTCCTCTCCGAAGTAGAATGGCTATTCTAATTTGATGACATATTCACCACTTATGCTAAGCTTTTTTCCATGATTCATTTTGGAATTACTTAACAATGAGATGATTCAAGTTGCATCCAAATGGCATTCCATTTGGGAAGAGAGTGAGCACCTCTACTAAAAACATCTCTTGATTGAAGATGAATATGCTAAGACTCTCCCTAAGAAAAAATTGTAGTTATGTTGACTTATTCCTTCTTATGCTTCTATTATCTAAACCACCAATTAGTTAATATTTGATGAGCTTAAGAAAAATTGCCATTCCTCGAGTTCATTATTGTAAAAGTGGTTTTCTCATTGAGTTTAGGTCACTTGTTATGGCAATTGTTTTATGACATTGACTAAGAAATGATGTATAATCAATATACTTCAATTTGACCCAAGTTACTATGAGACCACTTCATTATCCTCAATCCTCCTAGCTCAGAATTCGGACGTTGTTGTGCTCCTGCACATCCAAGGTGTGGAATCCACCAAAAAGTTTGTGTGTGTGACATTTGTTACTTTGTGCATACTTAGTCGTCGTGTTTGCATTTTGTTTTGCGTGGGTTGGAGATCAAACCTCATTGTGTAGTAGATGATTTGATATTCACCCAAAAGCACACCTACAGCCCCCATGGAGCTGGGCAGCATAATGATGAACATGAGAGTACATTAACATGATTCATTTCAAATGAAAGCCATTGTGACAATAAGGTTTGTAAAAGATGCCAAGGAGCATATGGATGTCCAAGGCTCCAGGTTAATTGTTATGTGGAAGGAGATGTTGGAATGTCATAGGGCTCAACGAGATGTTACCTTGGAGAGGCACACACTTGAAAACTTAGTGGCAAGAAATGAAGCTAGTGAAGCGCACAAGAAGGCAACGATCGAATTAGAACATGAACTTGAGAAGTGGCAACATTACTTTCAACGATGGATTGAAAGTCAGAAGGAATATATTGAGACTTTACATGAATGGTATGCGCTATGCCATAATGGACCAAAAGGACGAAAGCCAAATGAGGATGATGCTACTGAGAAAAGCCAAGTTTGTATTCTACTTGAAACTTGGCATAGCAAGCTTAATAATCTTGACATGCAGGAGAGTGCTGTTGACAGTATTCATAACTTCTCAACAGTGGTGCACTCTCTTGAAACTGAATAGTCATTGGAGTTGGACCTCAAGAAAGAGGCTGAAAGATCTGCAAGAGACCTTCATCACAAGACAGTCCTCCTGAAGAAGTTGGAAAGAAAATATGTGGAGAGTGAAGATGAAACTAACAAGGCTGCTCGGACTGACTCGAAATTGAAAGTGACCCTACTAGGTAAGAGACATGAGGTTGACAGACCTAGAGCCACTACTGAGGATGACAAGAATAGGCATCGAAGGGCAGTGCAGAGCCCCAAAGAGGCAACCCTTAACAAGCTTAGAGAAAATCTTCCAACGGTTTTTGATTCCATAGCAATGTTTGCTGAGCAAGCTGCAAGAGGGTATTTGTTGTTGGACAATTCTGTCAAAGATGGTGGTGACACACAAACAGATTTGGAGGATTAAGAGGAGAATTGTTAAGCTTTCTTAGATTGTCTTACACTATTTCTAGGTGCTCATTTGGGAGTCAGCTTTCTCGGCTTCCTTTGAGGGGCTGCAAGTTATTTTTTGCTTTGGTGCTGATCTCTGCTTTTTGGAGGGAGTCATGATGTGGATGGAGTCTAGAAATATCTGAGTTAAGGCTATGGCTAGATGCTGCTTTTGCTACAAGCATCAATGCCAGAGTTGTTGTTGTCATCAATCCTGGAAATACAACAAGAAAATCAGACAGTGTGTTCACAGGTCATTGGAGTCATAACAGGTCTGCAACCTGTAAATCTATTATAGACAGTGTGTTCACAGGTCATTGGAGTCATAACAGGTCTGCAACCTATAAATCTATTACAGAGATCAAAAGCTTGCCTTAAGCTTTGGCTGTTGATATGTTTCATGAAATACAAGGTTCAATTGTACAGCTTAATCTGGGGACTTTAGAGAGTGGAGAACGTGTTGTGGAGGTTGCCACTGCAAGCTAATTTGGCTTTCTATTCGTCTTTAGTTATTGGCAGAAATAAAAACAGAGACTTGACATCATATTCTCATCTTGCTTATTCGCTTGATTGGTTTTCTATCTTGGAATTTCTCAAGGACCTCTGTGGTCGTAGTTTGCTTTCGAAAACCCTTCGACATCTTTTGTGAACCCGACGTGAAAGTGTTGCATTTAAAAAAAATTCAGGATGGGAGTTTCTTCAGCATCAATTTCAGCCCCTTCTACGATTTCTGCTTTGTCCTCTACTTCAACTCCATCATCGACTTCTGCTTCAAGTACTTCTACGGATGATTTAAAGTAGATTTTGCACAATATGTCTATGTATATGCAACTTCAAAATCAACAAACACAATTGTATATGCAACAGCAACAACAATTACATCAACAACAGTTGTCTCAACAAAGCCAACTATATTCGGAGCAAGAGAATGCAATCAGCACGACTAAGGCAATCGAAGCAGTTGAAAATGAAAAGAAGCTATTTCATATCCATAATGTATCGGCTTATTTGAAGACATATGAGATTAAGATGGGATTTTTTGGAGTACCGACAGGACCTATGAGTAAATATTTTCTTCGCCTTGTCACACCCACCTTGAGGGTAAAAGTGACTGATCTTTTCCTTCAAAATTCGCATTGGCAAGATTTTAAGAAGGCCCTGAAAGAGGAGTATTTTCTTGAGGACTTTGGGATGGCTACACAGCGGTCATTCCGAGAGTGGGTCTACATGCCAAAAAAAGGTCTAGCTGCTTCAGAATTAATACGAGAATTTGAAGAGAGGTATAGTCAACTTGATGGTATTGAACAAAGAGCATTGGATGTTGAGAAAGTTGAGTTTTTCTTGCAAGCTACAGATCCTGCTCTTCAGGAAGAATTAGGAGAGCTTCTTGAGGATCACACGAAGCCTATGGGTCTTAAAACAGATTGGCAAGATGCCCAGGATGCGGTCTCGACTTTGACCAAGCGGCGGATATGGAAGACCCGCCTATAGAATGGATCTATGACACCGACGCCGTCTTTTGCTCCTATGTCTGCTTCTACCCTTGTCATTCCTTCTCTTCCTTAACCAGTTACTTGGCCTATGCCAGTGCCTACTATTTCTAATCCTCCTGTTCCTCCTATTCCAAGACCGATGCCGACTCCTTCTGCTCCAAAATCATCCGCTCCTTTGGTTTCTTCCTCTCTTGATGACATAATCAAAGGCATAATGGATTTGACACTAGAGTCACTTAAAGCAAAATTCGTGGAAAATTTAAAAGACAGTTTGACTCGACCGTGCCTACTATCTCTTCTAGTGCTCCTAGTGCACCTAGGAGTGCTCGTAGTGCACCTAGGAGTGCTCATAGTGCACCTAGGAGAGATCGAAGATGTATTTGGTGTGATAGTACTAACCATCAGCATTGCAGGGATTGCGAATCTTTTCAAGACTCAAGGAGGAAGAATTTGGTATTTTGGGGAGAAGATGGTAAGATCTGGTTGAACTGAAACAAGAGCTCCGCTTCGTACCAATTTTGGGAAAGGCGGAATGAAGAAATTAGTAGATGACATGGATGCATGTACTTCTCATGTGGCAGCTAGAGGAGATGCTTCTGCATATGGAATCCAGATTGAGAAAGGTTTAGAGAGTCAGTCAGCATTATGGACCTATGCTATAGAGACGGCAAACAAGGGGAAAATCCAGCAGACTGTTTTGACTAGTGTAGGTTCAAGCATCAGATCTAAGACAGGTTGGGATTTGCCTATTGACAGGTACACTATTTATGCCTACTTGGCTAAGTCTCAGGGAGCAGATGTACTTGTTGAGGAGAAGCGTAAGAGAGATGAAGAGAATCCAAATGCAGCTAAAAAGACTAGAGGGGGTGAGTTTGTTACTCCACCTACTGCAGGGCCGTCTTTGAGACCAGGGCCAGAACAAAAAATGGAGGATGCTCAAAAGAAAGAAAAGAGGCAGGAACATAGATAGAGAAAGCAGCCAGGATTTAGATTAGTGTCCGATATTGAGACATATACAGACATGAAGAAAATCTTTAATGACAAGATACTTGGCAGTGAGGTGACTTTTACTATTTCTGAGGTTTTGGGCATCTCGAAAAGAGAGTTTCAAGATCAGTTCCAAGAAGTCCTAAAGAGAAAAAGACATACATTGTCTACTACTGATACACAGGGAGTTTGGATTGGGGAGTTGGATGAGGATGAGGATGAGGTTATGGTTGAGAATGCTTCTATTTTTCCACAGACAGAGAAGAGAGTTCAGTCTATGCATTATGTTGAAACTAATGAACCTATCTTGGTACCGCATAGTCATTTTTCGCGGAGTCATTGGGCTAGGGCAACTACAGAAACAATGGTAAAAATTGGAGAGAAACAAGTGCCTTATGTTGCTTTGGATCATAATTCAGAGATTAATCTCATAGTTTGTGGAGTTTATGAAAGTAATAGATGGCCTATGGATGCAGAGCATGGGTGGCGTATGAGAGCCACCAACAATACTGCAGGTGATTTGTATGCTGCCTGTCCCAGTGTCAAGATTTCTATTGGAGATGTAGAGGAGGATTTCCATTTTTTTGTGTAGGATTCATGCTCTTACCGCATAATCCTAGGACAGCCATTCATCACAGAGATGCGCATGGAGACGAAAGTAATGGATGATGGATCTGTTTATGCATGGATTCATAGTAAAGATGGTATGAGAGCAGTCCAATTTATGACAGTGTGTGTAAATCAAGCTAGAAATAGGGATACTCTTTGAGATGCTCCTTTGCCCACTGTGAGGGATTCGAGTTTTCATTAGGTACTGCTATTCCGCGAGATGACGGTGGTACAGAGCAGAGGAGATTGGAGTTCTGGCCTCCTGGCAATAGTGTTTTCTCCTCCAATTTTGTTGGAATTTCAGCAAACAATTTGATGAGTTATCAAAAGATTTCTAAGTTGCCTAGAGGTGCCAGGCAGTACATATGCAGGAAGGAGAAAGATTTGAAAAATGCAGGTATTTTAGAGGATGATGAGCATATAGATGGGATGTATGATAGTATGGTTTGTGCATATACGATGACAGAGATGGAAAATATGGTAAAAGCTGATATGCAGAGTTGTCTCAGTAATGTATCAGTGCAGTCCCTGGACAAGTTTCATGAAATTTCAGATTTTGTGTCATAAATAGAGTCAGAGGCTAAGGTGACTCAGCAAAAAGCGTTGAGAGCTGAAGAAATTCAGCAAACAGAGTTTTCGGCTAATTATGATCAGCCTACAGAGACATAGAGGGCTGAAAACTTTTAGCCAATAGAGTTTACTGCTGAAATATTTCAGCATCCAGAGTTTAGGGCTGTTCCTATGCAGTCCATAGAGTAGAGGGCTGAGGATATTCAGCCACCAGAGGGCAGAATTACTGATTTACACCAAGATTTGAGTAATGCAGAGGATCATAATGAAGCCAGGGTTGAACGAAATACAAGACTGTGGATAAGAAGGTGAAGCTGGTAGCTGGACTGCTTTCACCTATCAGTGATCAACAAATAGAGAGGGCTACCAAGCAGCCAATTTTGAGGAATCCAGAGCATATAGGCAATAAATTTTCAGCAAAGACTCTTGCTAAATTAAAAATTGGAAATGGTGATTTCTTGCTACCCTCAGAGAAGCAATGCTTTCAAGATATGCCTAAGTGACATGGAAAGGGGTTTGCTTTCTTTTCGCATGAGATTGGATGTGTGAATCCGGATATTGTTGCCCCTATGGTGATCTTTACAATTCCTTATATTCCATGGAACCTCCGACCTATTCCAGTGCCTAGGGCACACCTGCCAAAGCTAGTTGACTTGTTGAATGAGAAAATCAGGATGAGAATCCTAGAACCGTTATCTGCACCATACTCAAATAGGTGGTTTACGGTTCCAAAGAAGAATGGTACTCTATGATTTATACAGGACATGCAGCCAATAAACAAAGTTGCTATCAGGAATGTTGGTATAGGTCCAGTTGTGGATGAGTTTGTAGAAGCATTTGCTAGACGTGCCATCTATGCTTTAGGTGACTTGTATTCGGGATATGATCAGTTTCAGCTCGCCTTGGAAAGCAGGGACCTAACCACTATGAGAACTCCTATTGGGCTTATCAAGATCTGTACCTTGCCTCAAGGTGCCACTAATTCTATTGCGCATATGATGAATGCCATGCATAAGGTCCTTCGTGAGTACATACCTCAGCTTACCATGCCTTTCTTGGATGATGTGCCCATTAAGGGGTATGCAAAAGAAGAGAAGAATGAGAGTATAAATGAGCAGGGATGCAATTACTTTGTGGCTGATCATATTGCAGCTTGTGAAAAGATTTTGGCCAAGTTAGAAGAAGTGAACTTGACGCTATCATGGCAGAAATCTATTTTTGGAGTAAATGAGGCGTCATTGTTGGACATATGTGTGGGTATTATGGCAGGAAACCTTCACCTGAGAAGGTTGATGCTATAGGAAAGATTACGGAGTATTGTTCTACCACTTCAAAGGTATGGAGATTCATTGGAGCTTGTGTGTTTTATATGATTTGGATATGCCATTTTGCACACATAGCAGATTGTTTATATCAGCTACTCCGAAAGGGGCAAACATTTTATTGGGATGAGAGCCACACTAGATCCATGCGGAAATTGAAGAAGTTATTGCAGATTGCTCCTACTCTCAGGAAAGCAGATTATAATTGAGGAAGACCTATTGTATTAACAGTTGACACTAGTCCAATTGGCATAGGTTGGGCTGTGGGTCAAGATGATGCAGATGGAAACAGGTACGCTATTCGATTTGGGGAGAAAGTCCTAAACGAGAGACAGAGGAGGTATCCGCAAATCAAGAGGGAATTACTGGGAATTGTTACGGCTCTCAAATGTGACAAGGAGTATTTTATTGTAGCCCTAGTTGTGGTAGAGACTGATTGCTTGCCATTGATAGGTATGATTACGAGTTGCTTTGCTCCGGATATAGCTATGCTGAGATGGATCACATATATCAAGTCATACATCAAGTCATTAAATCCAGAATTTAAACACATAGCAGGGAAGGATAATCCAATGGCGGATATGCTGTCTAGAGCTAGATATGATGATGAGGAGACACTACTTGTAGAAGAAGATGATGCAGAAATTTCAGCCGCTATGGTTGATCATGTTTCCCATGTCTATGATATTGTGGCTTTCATACAAGAACTCTATGTTGGAGATTGGTTGCAGATTGGCAAGTACCTTTGTACACTAAGTAAAAGAGATGAATGGACAGATGAAGAGTTCAAGAAGATCAGAAGAAAAGCCTATGGTTATTTTCTCAAGGACGGATTTCTTTGGAATGTAATAACTCCGAAATAAAAACACGCATTCCGCATACAAATCCCCTCTCAGGAGGCTATAAGGTTAGGATAATGACAAATTTTATTATTATTATTCCCCTTATCCCCCCAGCCGACTGTCGTGCTCAAGGGGGAGGGGAATAGAAGGTATGATCAAGATCCTCAATGGAGCTTGTAGGGGGGAAGAGGGCATGCGAGATGCCACACAGGGGAGGGAGGATCCCCCTCCCCTCACCTATTTAAATTGAGGGTCGTGAGAGCAGAGGGGGGCATCGCCAGACGGCTGAGAGGGAGAAGATTGCTACACTAGGGCTGAGGGACAGGAGCCGTGAGGGAGAGAACGCCGTCCAACTGGCCGACGAGAGGAAGGAGACAAGGCATTGGGCTGCCGTGCAGCCAGAGGAGGTCACTGGCAGACTACTGAGAGGGAGAGGAGGAGATTTCTGCACCACCGCCTAAAGCCCGTATGCCATCCCGAGACGCTGATTCGATCTACCTCTTGGGCGCCCTCAATTCTCCAATAGTCATTCCCTTGTTTTAACATCCATGTGGTTCTGAAATCCCAGAAGCTTCCAAGAATCTTCTAAGGGGAGGAGCTAAGGCCTCTTCATGTGCCTCTTCCATACTTTCCACCACACACACAAGATCACTCTTAAGGGCTCTATAAGCCCCCTTTCCTCCCCCAAATTTGTCTTAAAGGGCCTTCATGTGGCCAATTTAAGCCTTCCTATTACTCCTCCCCCCCCTCCCCATGAAAAATTCCTTCTTTAGGCCCTTTCATACCTTTGTTCCCCCCCCCCCCCACACACAAAAAGAAAAGATTCCTCTTTAAGCCCCCACACAAAATCCACAGTTAAGGGTCTTTTGACACCTTCTTCCCCCATACAAAAGCCCTCGTAAGGGTCTTTTACACATTTTATTTTTCCCTTTCCTGTGGGTCCTTAAAAAGCCATTAAGCCCTTTCCCGTGGCTTTAATGGGCGTTACTCACGGAGGTTTTTAAAACACCCCATTCCCAGGTTTAAAACCCTTTCCGTGGTTTCTCCCTTCCTCCACAGAAGTATCCCTTCAAAGGGCTTCTACGAAAGGAAGAAAAAGAAAACTCATAAAGAACGGTGGAATTTCAAAAGGGAGTTCGCAAAGCCGCATCCAAGATGGAAAGGCTGCATTCGCGATGGCTTAATTGTATTATTTTACTAACAATTGTGAATGCTTCAATTGATGTGTAGAGATAGCAACGGTGGCAGTGGAAAGCATTGGAGGATAGCGTGTATTCAAATTATCGTCAATATTTTGATGGGCGCATATCTTAGATATGGCGCATATATTTTGTGGCGCTTATTTACCAAAGCGCTTGATATTTATTTATTATTTTTATATGTGCATGGGCACACGATTTAGATATTTGTATTGGACATTGCATTTGGGTACGCTTGACTTCTTGGGTGCCCATTAGCTTTAATTCTTTATTGGCACAAAAGCAAACTCAAAAGCTAAAGCGTACTATTTTGTAATTTGGGCTATTACTTGAACTTGAAGATGATTAATATATGAAATAAATGCTTGGTGGAGTGCTCACACAAGGGATGGGGGGAGATTGCATCCAATTGGTCTCTTGTTCATGTCATGCAAGCTTTCTACATTGATTTGTGTGCAAAAAGTAGAGTTCTTTTGTTCTTGGGGACCTTTTGACGCTCACTACGCATGCTTACGGCATCCGATCTGTGCACCAGTGGTATCAGAGCAAAGCTGAGATCGAGAGCTTCCAATCTCTTACCATCTTGCGCGAAGGCCGAGCTCCTGGCATGATCGAACTCTACAGTCAGTTTCATCGTGAACGGTCAATACCGGTGTGTTCTTGGTGATCAAGAACCGGGGGTATGATGCCAGGAGGCATATTTCACGATGGATTCCATGCCATGGTGGATTCCGTTAGGTTTTATGGTGGATTCCGTAAGATTTTATTACTGGGGCTCATACACAAAGTGGATTCTTTGTGCGAGAAGTTGATGGAAATGCCTATCTTTTTCGAGCGTTTTGTTAATTTTATGTGTACATGGGTGATTCCATAGCAGGTGATTCCGCAAAATACATATTTAAATTAATAAACGTTTATGAGTTTAGAGTGCGCACTCATGATAAATTAAGGTTAGGATTGATTTCTAACCAATTTATTTATGTAGCTGAAGACTGCTAGGTATTCACTTTTATCGGTTTAATTGTATTATTTTACTAACGATTGTGAATGCTTCAATTGATGTGTAGAGATAGCAGCAGTGGTAGTGGAAAGCATTGGAGGATAGTGTGTATTCAAATTATCGTGAATATTTTGATGGGCGCATATCTTAGACATGGCGCCTATATTTTGTCGCGCTTATTTACCAAAGCACTTGATATTTATTTATTATTTTTATATGCACATGGGCACACAATTTAGATATTTGTATTGGACATTGTATTTGGGTACGCTTGACTTCTTGGGTGCCCATTAGCTTTAATTCTTTATTGGCACAAAAGCAAACTCAAAAGCTAAAGCATGCTATTTTGTAAATTGGGCTATTATTTGAGCTTGAAGATGATTAATATATGAAATACATGCTTGGTGGAGCACTCACACAAGGCATGGGGGGAGATTGCACCCAATTGGTCTCTTGTTCATGTCATGCAAGCTTTCTACATTGATTTGTGTGCAAAAAGTAGAATTCTTTTGTTCTTGGGGACCTTCTGACACTCACTACGCGCACTTATGGCATCCGATCTGTGCACCACAATGACTAGCACATGAACAAATCTATAGGTCTAATGTCCACCTTGCAAGATTTTGTTAAAATTATATTGAATATTGCTAAAAATAAATTGCTACCTAGGATCTCAATCCTTGCAAACCTTGCTTTTTTCAAATATAAGTATTCTTCTTTGAATTATTAAAGATAAGCTATTGCTAACTATGATGGTCAAATAAATCTAAAAACTATAATTTTGGTGAGTTTCATGGTCAAAAATCTCTAGATTTGCGAGATTGATAGTCATGTTATTGAGGGGGATATGTGTCAAGCCACAAACCATAGGGGTTCAAGAAAAGAAACAAGACAAGAAATAGAATCAAAAGTACCAAGAGGAACTTATAAATTACTTGGTAATTCACTTTGCTCATTGTAAATACACTCTTGGATTACACATAAATTGTCCCTTTGATTACCAAAGGCATTCGAGAATAGCTGGCAAGTAGAGGACTCAAAATATGATTGTTTGAGTGCTCAAATCGATTGAAGTAGGCCTAATCTACAAGATAAAATGGGTAGATTTGCAAAAATCATCATTTTCTATAAAAAATACAACTTTCTATTTTACATGTTGCTTTTTTATATCTTTAGGTTTGGATGGCCTATAGCACTCAAGATAAATCCTTGCATGTATTTTTATACACCCAAATTTATCATTAAATAATAAACTTAATAATGAAGACTTAGACTTTTTCTATAGACCATAATTGAACCTTGAAAAACATGTTTGCATCTTGAGTAAGCAACACATAAGCGTATATCTAATATACTTATACATATGTTTTTTCCTTGGTTTTTCTTCATTGAATATGTAAACATGTGATACCCACCCAAATGTCAAGGGGGATACATGTCAAGCCACAAACCAGAGGGATTCAAGAGAATACACAAGATGAAAGGAAGAATCCAAATAATCAAAAATATTCTATATATTACTATGCAAAAGGCTTTGTACACTGTAGACACCCTCTTCGATTACAAATGCTCTTTTGATAGCCTAAAGCATCCACCAATAGTAGACAAGTAGAAGCTTTAAGGACAAAACCCTGTAGTAAAACCCTCAGGTCAATAGTCCTGTCCTAAACTTAGTGCAACTTCTTTTCACTGTAACATTTTTCTCCAAACTCAAAATATGTTCATCCAAATACTAAAATCACCGAGAAGCTCTAATCTACTAGCCATTGCATGAGAATTTGCAAAAATTGTCTTTTCCTAGTAAAAAAAAATCTCCACTTTTTATAAAAAATGTTGCTTTTTTATGTTTTAGATCTAGATGCCCTATATTACTCATGGTAGCTCCTTCCATGTATTTTTATCTACCCAAAATTATCATCAAGTTAATAGAACTCAATGATGAATATTTAGACTATTTTAGAGACCAGTTCTAAACTTAGAAAATATGTCTGGTACATGAGTAAGTATTCCATAAAGATATATTTGGAGTATTTACATGGACATCTTTTTCTTGTTTTTCCTTCATTGAACATGTAAGCACACAATATCCACCCCCTCCAAACATGCACATCCTCAAAATGTGAGCCACAACTACCCATCCTCCTCTTCTCCAAGCTCTCACTCATATCAACCTCTTCTTCCTCTCCATCAAGATCTTTTGCTTCATTTTACATGTCACCACGTCCTCTTCTTCATCCTCTCTATTATCATGTTCTTCACCCAAGTTCTCCAATGCATATGCTTCTTCATCCCTTCTCTTAGACACTTTGATTCTTGTATCTACAATGGGTATCCACAAGGCAGCCCCATCAAGCTCTATTAGTAAATAAGTAGCACTATCATGGACATGCTTCACTACATAAGGCCTAAACCATCTCTTGGCTACCTTATGGATAGTGCTATGCTGATTTTCCAAGCTAGTGTCATAGACTAAGACCTAATAACCCTCTTCAATCACTTTAGACCTCAACTTATATTTGTTATCAAACCTATCCTTATTTCGTAGCCTTTCATCCTTAAGTTGTTGCACTACTCTCTGCGCATTATTTGGTCTTCTCTTAATGTGTTGTATGTAAAGATCCAAGAGCTCCTCTTTGGACATATCATCTCACCCAAGGCAAGATCCTCCAAGTAAGTGCACAAGTCCCTATGGGCATCACTATCTTTTACCCATACATCGACTTTGCAAGCATAAATTATGTGGTCACACTATGTGTGGTGCGGTCCATCTATAAAGCAAAAGGAAACAACTAGGGCTACTCAATGATCCTTCCACCCATAAGCTTGGGCTAAGGCCTTCACTATTGGTAGATGACGCACTTTTTTCATTACCCTCCAAATTATATGCAGAAGTTAAGCGTAGCTTAATACCGAGTCTAGAGAAGAGTTTTCTACCCTCATCACCATTCAATTCACCTCGATCTATAGTGATGTTTCCAACACACCCATACTTGCAAAAGATCTCCTCAATAGAAACTTGCATACAACAAAAGTGGCTTTAGTCCTCAATTCTCTATCATCAACCTAGTTGATTAGGTCTTCTCAAGCTGGAATAATGTATCTCATCTTCCAAAGACCCAACCAGCATAGTGACTAGATCAACCATCCATTATAGCTACTACATGCTACATGTTTTCTTGGAGTAGATATGAGATTTGAAGCTCATGTCATAAAGCCTACGTATGGCACAGACTTATCCTACAGAATTATCCTATAGTAGCATTATCTCTAAGTTCTCATCTTAGAGATTTTAGGCAATCATCCCAACTTAAGGTATTGCACTTGTACATTGAGTGTATATATAACTAGACTTGCTTTGCTATGCATAATATGAATAAAAGGGCCTTGTAACAGCTTCAATCAAAGTTTCTTTGTTCTCAAATTGATTCAATTTTCTCTTTTCTTATTCTTTCCCAATTGTACTATTTGCATCCTTCTCTCTTAAACCCCCTTATTAATGCCTTTGACTTAATATCCCCTTGACAATGTGGGATTTATTATTGATAATTGTTCTAGATACAAACTACAACTAAAACCTATTCTCATATGCTTTGAAATTTTATATCAATATTTTTCTCTATGAGCATGTGTATGTTGGCATAAATATTAATGAGAATATTTTTTGTGTTTGGAGGAGGTGGCAGGATATGAAATCTTACAACTGAATACTCTAGAGAGTTCTATTGTGGATATGTAAATTTTATATCAATATTTCTCCCCATGAGCTTGTGTTTAGTGTTGGCATAAATATTTTAGAAAATAACATCTATAAATTAATGAAATGTATAGAAAACTTTACTCTTTATTGAAAAATCCACATTTTCTACCAAATTAGTGCATATGTGAAGTTGAGTTTAAGTATGCATATGTGGTGTGTCTCATGTGTCAATGTTATATTTTGACATATGATTTTTGATGCCAAGAAGTGCTTAAAAATAGCCAAAAATTACAAATATCAAGGAAAAAATAGACTTCGTCGAAGGCGGCAGTGGCAATTAGTACGATTTTAAGTGGCAAGTCCCTAAAGCGCTAGTGCTAATTTTCATGGAAAATCAAATGATGGCGAATGGTCAAGCTGGAGTTTTCCTAGTTGCAAAACGACGTCAGAAATCCAACGCAAGTCTCAGATCTGAATTCCGATGTCTTTTGATCCCCCATTTAATCCCCGCAAGGTTTGGGGTTGTGAAGTGGCTACTCAATCTAGAAGTCGAGAAGAGCGTAATGGAGCCCAGCTTTGTAGATTTTGATGCCACAGAGCCAGCCATCCAATCGGATGGCGAATTAGAGTCCGTTTGCACCCCCAAACAGGCTGAAAACCCTTCCATAGTAGTATGAATGTGGTTTTTTTTGAAGTGGACATTTTATAAATGAATGAAATGAAACTCTAAATGAAGAAAACATGCAAAAACATGTCGTGATGCAGGGAGGGGCGTTTTTTGATTGATACCCCATTTTTTGGGGATGTATGTGCCTCTTGGATACTCAATCATGTAAAGAGGGAAGAGAAGATCCCCGATCCATGCAGAGAGGGCAAGATTTTGATGGTAACCACGTTCAATATGATGAAGGGAATGAAATTTTGATTTTTAGTATTTCTCTCTCCTCCCTCTCTCTCCTGCATAGAGGCAATTCATGTGCAAGAAATCAAGAAGAAGAGAGGATGAAGGATGCTTGTCCGACTCCTGTGATCGGATTGCTTCAAGATGAAGTGGAGGCTGAGGAAAGAGGTTCAGCACTGAAGAGATGGTTGTTGGTCGGTCTATGGGCTGCTCAGAATAATGATTTAAAAACCCACAACACGCAAGACAAGCGGTATGCTTCAATTTTACAAAGAAATTTGATTGTTTTTGTTGTTTCATGGTCCAAATGTTGTTCATATGCAATGAAATTTTGTTTGAACCTTGTTTACATCATGATTGAGTGCTCGAATTACAGAAATATAGAACCCATAATGATTTAGAACCGTTATTAATTCTTTAAAACCTGTAAAATGTCATTTTAAATGGAAATTAGTGTTTTTTTCGTTTTTGAGTTCAAGAAAATTGGTGGAAATGGGACAAAATCAGAGAAAATGTGAAGTTTCAATAAAAAATGATAAGCTAATATAAATAAATAAAAAATACTTATTTTTTATGAATAATAAATAGAAAAAATATTAAACAATAAGAAAAATTGGGGTTTTCACACTCAAAAAATATGAAAAAATAAGATTTATGTGCAGAATGTTGGGCAAGGTTAAATCATGAGGTCAAGCCTCAGTTTGGCCTTGTCTTTGTGTTAAAGTCCATGTTTATCGCTTTTTACATACAAAAATGATACAAAACAACTATTTACACCTATGCATCATAGCAACACCTAAACGGTGAGGGGGGGATGAAGTTTGTGCGACGATCTAGTTGCTGAAAATATATAAATTCTTATTTTCGTTTTTGTGCATAGCATTTAGGGATCGTTCCATAATTAAATATAGGCAACTAATAGCACGGAAGTTCTGGTGCTAGTCCCTAAAGCAGTGCAACACGTAACGATTAGTTAAAATTCATGAAAGTGTTGTTTTTTGCACCTCATATGGTTGGTTTTTTAATCACAAAATGGTTGTGCACAATTGCTACACACCTTGCATCAAGCATGCTTCAATTTTACAAAGAAATTTGATTGTTTTTGTTGTTTCATGGTCCAAATGTTGTTCATATGCAATGAAATTTTGTTTGAACCTTGTTTACATCATCATTGAGTGCTCAAATTACATAAATGTAGAACCCGCAATGATTTAGAGCTGTTATTAATTCTTTAAAACCCGTAAAATATCATTTTAAATGGAAATTAGTGTTTTTTTCGATTTTGAGTTGGAGAAAAGGAGTGGAAATGGGACAAAATTAGAGAAAATATTAAGTTTTAGTCAAAATGATAAGCCAATACAAATAAATCAGAAAATACCTATTTTTCATGAATAATAAATAGAAAAAAATAGTGAAAAATAGAAAAATTTGAGATTTTCGTGCTAAAAAAATATGGAAAAATAAGATTTATGTGTGTGAATGTTTGGCAAGGTTAAAGCATGAGATCAAGCCTCACTTTGGCCTTGTCTTTGTGTTATAGTCCATGTTTATCACTTTTTACATACAAAAATGATACAAAACAACTATTTACACCTATGCACTGCAACAACACCTAAACGGTGAGGGGGGATGAAGTTTGTGCGATGATCTAATTGATGAAAAGATACAAATTTTGATTTTCCTTTTTGTGCATAGAATTTAGGGATCGTTCCATAATTAAATATAGGCGACTAGTAGCACGGAAGTTTCGGTGCTAGTCCTTAAAGCAGCGCAACACGTAATGCTTAGTTAAAATTCATGAAAGGATTGTTTTTCGCACCTCACATGGCTGGTTTTTTAATCACAAAATGGTTGTGCATAATTGCCATACACCTTGCATCAAGCATACGATGTGGTATCTCCTCGAATGCATTGCAATTAATTGATAAACTTTGACCAACGCTGAGAGGACAGGAAACCTAAGCTATAGGTTTAGACGGGTGTTTCCATTGGGAAAAGTTTTGTGAGGCAAATCAAAATCTCCTGGAATGCTGAATTATGAAAGAGTGGAGTTTGTACGAATGTTATATGTGTTAGCGACACATCTTGGGACTAATCCCTGAGGTGTAGGAGAGTCGCAGTGGAGCTGTGGCAATCAATTGAGAGGTGCTTTCCTATGTGTGTGTTACGAGACACTATGACTATATGTTTTGGGATCTCCCTCTGAGGAGAAGGGATGGTGAACGTTGGACTACATATTGGATACAAACACAAAATCATCATAAGTATTTAGTGCAAAGTGAGTCTTAGATGCTCCTGGCCCGAGATGCCATGTGGTAGGATTGTATGTCATATGCATGAGGTGTGGCTAGTGCCATAGCCAGTGCTGGCCCATTTTAGGTCCCAGTAGTGGTGCGTCTGCCGAGAGCTGCCTATAAGTGGCGGTCTCCGAATTTAGGTTGTAAAGGGACCTAAGTTTATACTTCCATTAGGAGTATGCTAAGCTAACCATAAAATGGGGTTTGTTCAAGGATGGAAAACCTTGGCTTTCCCTATAAAAAACTTATTGATGGACTTAGTTAGTTATGTAGAGTATGATTTCTCTGTAGAAGATAATTTAGGTGATGAGAAGAGTAACCAATTAATGGTTACCCCATCCTCTAATGCGATGGCATGGGCCGAGGTTCGCCTTGGTGTGGTCTCTATCCAAGAGAAATCATGTATAACCATCCATCAACCTAGAGGGCATGGAACAAGTATGTTGGAAGCTATGGCGGTCGTGACATCACCAAGTGATTATGCTAAAGCTGTAGTGCCATGGGAAAAACTCGACACAGTAGAGTGCATTTATGGCTGAAACATCCCATGTGGTGGGGCATCCTGCCAAAATTTTAAGTATCACAAGGATGTTAGAAGCCCTAGATGTAAAGGGAAAACCGTTGCTTAAAAGACACGGTCCGTAGGTCCTAAGTACTAAGGATAAGTTTGCTTTTGATGAGGGGTAGACGCTCCTAGATAAATCCACCATGGAACTACCTAGGAAGGGGCAAGATATGGAAGATCCTCTAAGAAAGGATTGAAATAACATGCTAAGAGCTATAGGTCTCCCTAGACCACTTTATGAGTTGGCAGAAAGGGACATTAAGGATAATATTAACTTTCCTACACTAGCAAAGGTGGAAATGGAAGAGGTTGGAGATCCTAAGACAGTAGGGTTAGGCCATGATTATGAGGATTTTAATGGCCCAGTGCTGATCTCGAAGAAAAGGACTAAATGCCCTCCTCCTTATAGGGATCTCCCAGTGTTTCATGGGCTGGTTAATGAGGATCCGATGGTGCATTTATAAGAATATGGCCTAACTTGCCTTGCAAGTGGGTTCAATGATATTCATTGGATGCTTGTATTCTCAAGTACCCTAAAGGGAGAGGCTAGAAAATGGTACTGGAGTCTCCCAAGGGGGTCTATTAAATCCTTTGAGGAGTTGAGTGATCAATTTTTAGATAAATATGAGAAGAAGGTGCCTATGACCCAAGTTTTAGGGCAGCTAATGCAGATTAGGCAAGAGTCCTATCCTTCTGTTAAAGAATATGCTAGAGCCTTTGATGATATTCTGAGGCTTTGGCCAAGAAGAGCTACTACATTGCCAGGTGATGTGCTATGTGAGCTCTTTTTGAGTGGCTTAGAGATTAACATGTAAATCCAAGTGGGACTGCGGAATCCTAAGTCATTAAGGGAAGAAAAGATGCATGCCATTGATTATGAGGGACATATTCAGAGATGTTGGAAAAAATTTTGGAGTTTTCCCCGCTCAATACAAGTGCATCCTAGCTTCCAACCATTTCTACAAGGAGACAACTCACTTGTTGATACCAAGGCAGCCTGTGAGGGGAACCTTGGTAGCCAAAATCTCCAAGCAAAAAATGGCAATAGTAAGGATAATATACCCCCTGGGAATAAAAATATTCCCATCCTAGTAAGTCCCATCAAGGCTTGCAACACTTCCATGAGAGATAGTTGTGATGGTGGAATTGATAGAACCATTAGGTCTACAAGCTTAGATGAGCATTCTATGAGTGGTTCTAGTTGTGCTCCTAGTAAGGCTTTTGAGAGACCTTTCCAATTTATAGATGAATCATGCTTTCGAGTAGATGTTATTCCTTTTAGTAAAAGCATGGTTCCTATGGCTAAGCATTTGTTGTAGAGTGGACAAAGGCAAGTAAAGACATCTTGTGTAGAGAAGATGCGGCATGCAAAAGGTCCACCTGTGCTAAATAGAATCCATAAGGCTGTGAGGCCATCTGGTAATGGTGATAAATCCACAGTGGGTCCATTAGACCAATGTGGGCAGGTGAGGTAGTCTAAGAATATGAAAAGGAACATGAGATGGGTTTGGAGGCCCAAAACACCTAAAAATACTGTTGGTATGTCAGATAAAGGGCCAGGAATTGCATGTGGACATGCTTTGATCGATTCCCAAGAGGATGCGACTAAAGGCCATAATGCAACATCTGACAATAGGGACCGCCACCCTGAGATGCATTTATTTGATGGGTCTAGGCTTGAAGCTCTGTCTAGTGGATCGTATCATTGACATATGGAATGGTCCAATTAGAGAAGAGTTGAATGATCATAAATCCATGATTCTAACTGTAGGAGTTACTGGAAAGTTGGGACAAGCGATCCGTTTGAATGACGACCAAGGGGATGAGATATATAAACCTAATGATTTCATTCATTTAGCTCATAGTACCCAAGAAGAGATGGCCATTATTACTAAGATATCAGTAGAAAGGCTTGGGCTAGTGAATCTACAAAGAGCGTAGATCAAGCTTTTAGTTAACTTGCATGAGTAGCATGAGGCTAGTCCTCCTATTTTATGCTCTCTTGATTAGTTTGATATGATGTGCTATATATGACAAGGAGATCATATATTGCATGGACTAGAATGAACTATCTCTTTAGGCCAAGAGGGCTAGCTAGTTTGTAGTGAAATGCGCTATTTCTTTAAGCCAAGAGGACCCTTTGTCTATTTGGTGCAGGTATGTTTAATGTTTTGTTGTTTTTGTGATTGCGCCATACAGGTTGACGAAGTCGTTGGAGGGAGCCTTTGCTGCAAAGAAGCTTCTTGTGGCCATTCCAGGTGGTTTCGTCCCCTTTTCTAGTTTTTCCCTTAAGCAATTAATGATATATGTGCAGGTGAGGGTTACTTTCTTTTGTTTGTTGGGGACCAACAATCGAGGCAGAAAGTCCTAGGTTTAGGTTAGGTATGTCTGGGGGAGGTCTGAGTAGTCATTGCCTCCTGTAAGGCATTGCCAGGCATTGAAAGACCTGTTTTAGATGGGAGTTCTAGTGTCCATATTCTGCTGACCTGCTAGGCGGCCATTCTAGGAGTTCTTGTTAGTTGTGAGGCAATTAGAGAAGCCTACTAAAATAATGATGGAAAGAGACAAAACCCTAAAGATCTTAAAGACAATATATGAATATACGGAGGTGTATAAAAAGGGGTTTTACTCCTATAAAAATAGAAAAGAAAAGAAAGAAAAATCCTTGAGTTGTTGTTTATCGCCTTTGGAAGGCTTAATAGGTTCCTGGGGATAAGACAAGATCCGAGGTAGATGCCTTGTCTTCCTTGGGGTGACATCTTGCCATAAAAGAATAAAATAAAAGAAGGTTGGAGCAAAAATAGAAGTGAGTGTTAGAAAAGGGTTAAGTGCCACCTTGCGAGGGCTTGGTAGGTTTTTGGGTACCGAGACAGGTCTTGAGGCCGATGCCCTATTCTCCTTGGGTCACTACACTCAGCTCCCTCCTTTTTACACTCCCGAGTATGGAAAATAAAAACCTAAAAGAAGAGCAATGTGCTAAAAGAAAAAATTTCTTGCTCAGGCTATAAGAGTCCTCGCCTAAGAGGAGCTCCTGGTTGAGTTGTTCTTAGTTAGGTAGGTAGTTCAAACCACCACTTAGGGCGACCTCTTCGCTTGTTCTTTTTAGCTTGGTTGTGTTGCAACAGTTGGTTAGTGACTAGGTTCAGACTTTTTGTCAGATTATGCTGGGCCTACTCCTCATGGATTTCATGCCTTGGTTTTGTCAGGGGGTAGGGTATGGGCTGTGATGTGTTTTGTTGTGTATCTATTTTATATCAGCTTGATGCTCCTTTTTGTTGTTTCTGTGCAGATCTATTCGTGGGATTCGACGGGCTAAGTCACTGTATCCCGTGGTCGCCAATGACAGATGATTTTTTATGCTGAGAAGTACTTAAAAATAGCAAAAATTTACGAATATCAAGGGAAAAATAGACTTCGTCGAAGGCGGCGGTGGCAATCAGTATGATTTTAAGCGACAAGTCCCTAAAGTGCTAGTGCTAATTTTCATGGAAAATCAAATGATGGCGGATGGCCGAGCTCAAGTTTTCCTACCTGCAAAATGACGTCAGGAATCCAACGCAAGTCTCAGATCTCAATTCCGAGGTCATTTGATCCCCCATTTAATCCTCGCAAGGTTCAGGGTTGTGAAGCAGGTACTGGATCTGGAAGTCGAGAAGAGTGTGATGGAGCCTAGTTTTGTAGATTTTGATGCCACGGAGCTAGCCGTCAAATCGGATTGCAAATCGGAGTCTGTTTGCACCCCCAAACAGACTGAAAACCCTTTCATAGTAGTGTGAAAGTGATTTTTTTTTAAGTAGACATTTTATAAATGAAATGAAATGAAACTCTAAATGAAGAAAACATGAAAAAACACATCGTGATGCAGGGAGGGGCGTTTTTTGATTGACGCCCCATTTTTTGGGGATGTATGTGCCTCTTGGATACTCTATCACGTAGAAAGAGAAGGGAAGATCCCTGATCCATGCAGAGAGGGCAAGATTTTGATGGTAACCACATGCAATATAATGAAGGGAATGAAATTCTTATTTTTAGTATTTCTCTCTCTTCCCTCTCTCTCTTCCATAGAGGCAATTCATGTGCAAGAAATCAAGAAGAAGAAGGGCTGAAGGATGATTGTCCGGTTGTGATCGGATTGCTTCAAGATGAAGTGGAGGCTGAGAAAAGAGGTTCAGCACTGAAGAATGGTTGCCGGTCAGTCTATGGGCTGCTTAGAATAATGATTAAAAAACCTGCAACACACAAGACATGTGGTATGCTTCAATTTTACAAAGAAATTTGATTGTTTTTGTTGTTTCATGGTCCAAATGTTGTTCATATGCAATGAAATCTTGTTTGTACCTTGTTTACATCATGATTGAGGGCTAGAATTACAGAAATACAGAACCCGTAATGATTTAGAGCCGTTATT
The DNA here is from genome assembly GCF_053477565.2 of Lygodium microphyllum. Lineage (NCBI taxonomy): Eukaryota > Viridiplantae > Streptophyta > Polypodiopsida > Schizaeales > Lygodiaceae > Lygodium > Lygodium microphyllum. Next base: position 181,363,650 of record NC_141135.1, read on the forward strand.
AATTCTTTAAAATCCATAAAATGTCATTTTAAATGGAAATTAGTGTTTTTTTCGATTTTGAGTTGGAGAAAATTGGTGGAAATGGGAAAAAATCAAAGAAAATGTTAAGTTTCAATCAAAATGATAAGCTAATATAAATAAATCAGAAAATACCTATTTTCCATGAATAACAAATAGAGGAAATTCGGGTTTTCACGCTTAAAAAAATGGAAAAATAAGATTTATGTGCACGAATGTTTGGCAACGTTAAATCATGAGGTCAAGCCTCATTTTGGCCTTGTCTTTGTGTTATAGTCTGTGTTTATCATTTTGTACATATAAAAATGATACAAAACAACCATTTACACCTATGCACCGTAGCAACACCTAAACGGTGAGGGAAAGATGAAGTTTTTGTGATGATCTAATTGCTGAAAATATATAAATTTTGATTTTCATTTTTGTGCATAGCATTTAGGGATCGTTCCATAATTAAATATAGGCAACTAATAGCACGAAAGTTCTGGTGCTAGTCCCTAAAGCAATGCAGCACGCAATGCTTAGTTAAAATTGTTATTTTCTGCACCTCATATGGTTGATTTTTTAATCAAAAAATGGTTGTGCACAATTTCCATACACCTTGCATCAAGCATGCCATGTGGTATCTCCCGGAATGCATTGCAATTGATTAATAAACTTTGACCAACACTGAGAGGACAGGAAACCTAAGATGTAGGTTTAGATGGGTGTTTCCGTTGGGGAAAGTTTTGTGAGGCAAATAAAAATCTCCTAGAACGCTGAATTATGAAGGAGTGGAGTTTGTGCGAATGTTATATGTATTAGTAATGCATCTTGGGGCTAATCCCTGAGGTGTAGGAGAGTCGCACAATTTTCATACACCTTGCATCAAGCATGCCATGTGGTATCTCCTGGAATGCATTGCAATTGATTAATAAACTTTGACCAACGCTGAGAGGACAGGAAACCTAAGATGTAGGTTTAGATGGGTGTTTCCGTTGGGAAAAGTTTTGTGAGGCAAATAAAAAACTCCTAGAACGCTGAATTATGAAGGAGTGGAGTTTGTGCGAATGTTATATGTATTAGCGATGCATCTTGGGGCTAATCCTTGAGGTGTAGGAGAGTCGTAGTGGAGCTGCAGCAATTAGCCAAGAGGTGCTTCCCTATGTGTGTGTTACAAGGCACTATGCCTATATGTTATGGGAACTCCCTCTAAGGAGAAGGGAAGGTGAACATTGGACTACATATTGGATACAAACACAAAATCGTCATAAGTATTTAGTGCAAAGTGAGTCTTAGATGCTCCTGGCCCACGAGGCCATGTGGTGAAGTTATCTGTCATATGCATGAGATCCGGCTAATGCCATAGCCAATGCCGGCCCATTTTAGGTCTCATCATATTCCTTATTGGGGGATCTTGAATCATAGTTATTAACTACCATTTTGTGCTTGACATTAAAATTGTATCTAAGTATCTCTCTCTATAAGCTTGTATGGATACTTTAGAGAAACTCTTAGTTGCAAAACATAGATATAATTGTGCAGGATAAGAGAAAGAGGGATGAAGATATTGCGTGGGACTTCAAAACAAGTGACATGTACAAATCCTAAGTAGCCTAAGGCTTCAATTCAACCTACTCCTCGGCATGTAATGGAGGATGTATCCTAAGAAAAAAAACATATGTAAATAAAAAGAATAAATATCTAGCTTCCAAACAGTTGCAGTCCAACATTGAGACTATGAGACAGATGCTTAAAGAGCTATATTCTCAATAGTAGGGTGGAATTTACCCTTGGGGAGATGCTTGGTATTGGTAAACATGAGTTTTATTATGAAATTATTAATATTATAAGAAGTACTTGGTTATTCAGTAAACACTACGGTGTAGGTGGAAGAAGAGCCTAGCTTGTATAAAGGATGATTGTGGAAAAGATATTGTGTCGTTTTGGAAAGGGATGATGTTATAAGTGAGTTGGATGAGGGTAAAAGTGCTAATGTATTTGTTGAGAATTATGTTATGGGAGTTCTTCTTATCTACTAATTTTGGGACAGCGATACATCACATCTATTCATATGAAGATGAAAGTGCCATGGCCTAGACTAGACTCAAGAGCAATGATGGAATCACTATATATGTCCATTAAATGAGAAATAGAGACATATTAAGGGATTATCCATTGCCTAAAAATGCAAAGGAATTGAAGGAACTAGGTTCTTAGTAGACACTATTGTAATGCAAGGCTATAATAGTGCTACCAGGAGGAAGATGTCACCTCCTAGTAGAGAAAAAAATGTATTTTCTACTCATTTTATTGAACTTACAGCAAGCAATTATGGTATTTTATGAGGATGGATTCCATATGTAGCACTGAAAGAGTATACATTTGTAAATATAAAAAAGAGCTAGAATGGTATGGTTTATTGGCTCTGCAAATGAGGGCATGTTACACCTATATGAAAGGTTAGTTTTTGTAGACACTATGAACTTAAATTTTAGTAGTGCTAAAATTAGATAATATGGCTAAAAATAGTATGCTACATGTTTGCTCTTTAGTTCCAAGTCATATAAGAGTTTACTCATCCACAAGGTTTATGCCTAAAAGAATGGGCCAATGCAATTGTGGAAACAAAATACAACACGATAGACAAAAAGTGTTGGTGCGGTGTCTTATGGTCAATGCTTTTGTTGAAGCATTCACTAGTAGAGTGCTTTATTCTTTGGGGGATTTATACTTAGGGTATGACTAGTTCCAGTTGGTAGTAGAGATCAAGGATATCACTACCATAATGACACCATTGGGATTGGTATGGGTATGTACTCATTTTGAGGGTGCAAAAAATTCTATGTGGCATATGATGAATAAGATATCTTAAGGGATTACATATCACAATTAACAATGGCATTTTTAGATGACATACCAATAAAGGGTTGTGTGAAGGATGAAAACATTAAAGAGATGAATGAGCATGGTTGCAATCTTTGTTGCCAAGACTATGAAAAGGTTTGATTTACTTAGAGGAAGTGAATTTGACTCTTTCAAGCCAAAAGTTAATGTTTGGAGTTGAAGAGCGAGCTACTAATTGCGGGTTATATGTATGGCCCTATGGCAGGAGTCTTCATTAGTGCATTGGATTCTTCTAGGCCAAAATTCTTTGTTTGGATTGGAAGAGTTACTAGTTATTGTGGATCATATGTATGGCCCTATAGTAGGACGCCTTCATTAGTGAATGCAGATGGAGTTTATAGAATGTAGGATACATGTTCTAGCATTTCAAAGATCTTAAGTTTTTTAGAGGCATGTGTCTTTTGCCTCATGTATTACATTTTTTTATGTGGCTAATAATTTGTATTAGCTATTATAGAAGGAAAAGAAACTCCAATGGAGCAAAAAGTACACAAAGCCATGAAGAAACTAAAGAGATTCTTATTGGGGGTTAAAGACACATGTGCCTCCTAGCTCATTGTTGGGGTTACTCATGAATATATGTGTGTATCACGTGAGTTCAAAATAAGGGATTTTTTAAATATCATTTTTAAAGATTTTTTACATACAAAAGGGTGTCATATAAAGGGGTTATTTACATATTTAATAAAAAAGGGTTGTGTTTTATTCAAGAAAAATTTATAGATAAGGGCATTTATAAACATGCTTTGAATGCACATGATATAGATTATATATATATATATATATATATATACATCGGATTACAATATTGATGATTATTTGTATATTATATGTCTTGATTCTATTTTGACTAAGTATTAGTTCATGGTGTGATATTGGATTGGGCATAATATATATCATTTCATGATTTTGGTTTGGTCATATTATGTTTTTGATGCATGATGTCATTATCATTATATCAAGTTGTAATGTGACACAATAAAAAACAATTAGGCATGGCATGCCTGGGATTTATGCAAGCTTAGGTCTTAAGGGAGTGTGTCAAGCAATGGTCTGAGACCCTCATCTCTTTTCCATTTGTCCCCCTCGTTAGCTATGTCACAAACCCTAAACTTACTTATTGTAGCCTACAAATTATGTTCTTCAATCTTCAAAGCCCTTCTTAATAAGTAGTAATTAGTTTTTAAAATTAATCTATTCAATGATGACCTAAGGGCTAGGTGGATAAAAATGTATATTGTCAAAATGATGACATTTGGATTTTAACCTTGCCATTGTGAAGAGGTTTCTATTTTGCTAAGCATATGCTATTGACTACATGTATAACTCAGGAAAGACTATCTAACATATGATTTAATATGTTCTTCAATCTTCAAAGCCCTTCTTATATATATATATATATATATATATATATATATATATATATATATATATATATATATATATATATATATATATATATATATATATATAGTGAACCCCCACAGCCGGTGGACTCGGACCTGGTTATGAGCTGGTTATAACTTAAAAATCCATCTAAGAAGCTATAAGTCTCCTTGCTTTTTCCACTCACTCAATCATATAATCTATATAGGAGAGGTAATAATGGTCTCGTGATGTTGCAACATCCACTTTCTAATAATTAATACATACTCTAATTTTACCATTTAGTACCATAATCATCAATTATATCCATTCAGTATGCTCAATTTGATAGATAAATCCTACCATTTGTAGTTTCTCAATCTCTTCCATGACATGATGGCTAGCCACCCATATTTACTATGTGCATTGTACCCTCACCTTTGATGATAAGATGCATTGTATGCAATTTTAACCAAGGGTACATATTGTATCCATTCCTTAGATTTGCTGCAATAGTAAGCTCTAAGTATGTCTTCAATGACATGATTAAGTTGGTTGGTTTGACCATTATTTTGGAAATGATGAGTGATGCTAAAATAAAATTGACTTACCAGTGGACTTGAACAAGCTCTTCCAAAAGTGAGATGTGAAGAGAGAATCACAATCACACTGATAATATTTCTAGGCAATACATGTAGCCTAAATATATATTTCATAAAGAGCCTTATGATATCTAAAAACTTGTAGTTGATCTTGACTGGTAGAAGGTAAGCAATCTTAGCCAACATATCCACAATCACTAGGATCAAGTTATATCCACAAACACAGCACCACACCTAGGGGTTTGCCTAATGGCTTTAATTAGCCAGCTTTGCCCCTAAACCCTTAGCCTTGCCACCTTATCTCCCCACATAAAATCAAGGCATATCAAGGGTAGAATGCACCTAGGGGGTCTCAGCTCTCTTGTGGTTACACCTGTCTCTCTTAGTTTTACTAACACAAATTTTCCCATTCTCTCACTATTAAGGTAATGATATTGGGAAAACATCTACCTAAAAGTAGGTCACCAATCATTATGTATTGTAGCCTCATAGGAAAATGTAGCACTACAAGATATAGGCATTATACGGATGTTAAAAGTGAAAAAATATTCATAAAGAAATTTTCTCTCGTCGTCGCAAAAAATATCGTCATTGGTGATGCCATAGAACTGTCAGTATTAGCATCGTTATTAGCATCGCTATTTGTATCAGTAAATGCGATGCTAATACCGATGCAAATAGCGATGCTTTGCGATGCATTTTGTGATGTTAATAGCGACAGGTGTAGTAAATTTGCGACAGTAATAGCGACCGTAACAGGGAAAAAAAATTTGTGGCAGGGCAGCCACCACTATGTGCTTTATTTGGGCCATACAAAATAGTTTCAGTAATGTGTACAATGGTCGTGTAAATAAAGGCAAAGTGTACTTAAATCATACCACTGATACCTTAAATAAATACATGATCATGTAATGAAAGGGACCGGTACAATCATGGCAAGATAGTACTACTACATAGAAAATGTATATACATATCACGTAACCAAAAAAGAAGATTATGTGAGCTCCAAGGATCCAAGGGCGAGCTATAGATCCTCGTCATCTGAAACCTCGTCCTACCCCACAAAGGAGCATCGAACGGACCCTGCAAAAAAAAGAAACAACTACACATCAATCCACCATACAATAATTCATTTTAAGTAAACTTAGTAACTACAGACAAGAAAGATGAGTGACTTATAGGGCCACCGCGTCCATACAATCGGTTGATCAATGCTGTGAGACTGTGCATCTCTGCATATCGAGTCTCAAGGCCAGTGGGATCGCGGTTTGTAATGGAGTGTTGCAAAGAAAACAAAATACAAATGTTAGAAACGTGATTTTCAGTACAAAGGATATTGCAAAAAAAAAGGCAAGTAGAACAAAAGAAAAACTTACAAAGTCCTCCAGATATGTCCCGTGGCCGCCACTCCCAAGATGATGGACCACTCCGGCCTCTAGTCGTACCCTCTCCGCTGTCGAAGGGTTTTCGAAAGCAAAGTCGCGTCCACGGAGGACCTTGACAAATTCCAAGATAGAAGAATCAATCAAACAAGATCAGGCTATGCAGAACAACCTCTGATCACTAGGTTCCCACATCTTGAATCATGAAGTGATGGTGAGGTTAGCTACTGCTGCTAGAGGTCTGTATGTGGCTTTGGGAAAGGCTATGGCTGTTCCCTCATGACGTCGAAATGATGCTGTCACTGTGAGTTCAGTGGCAAAAGCTATTGCCTCTTCTCTTTCAATCTTCTTTCTTAACAACTTGTAACATGATGGCTGTGTTGGGTCCTCATCATAATCATCCGAGTCTTCAATGTCAGTCAAGTGTAGATACCACTTTTGAAGCAACTAGTCAGCTTTTATGGACTTCTGTACCAAGTTCTAGTACTCCAATGGAAACAGAGACTTGAAAGATGGAAACAGAGAGCTCTGAACTCGAAGTAGGTGGATAGGCATGGCTTTTAGAGATTTTACGTAACTATGTCAGGTGCTGGAATATTTGGTGACATCCTCCATCCTATTGGTTCCTTCTACTATGGCACAACTTTTAGTTCAGCCTGTGAGTGGGGAAACTATTCCCATTCCCAAAGACTCAGAAAATTTTGTTTTGACTCTTCAAGCACAAGGTTTAGAAGTGGTACTCCCTGTGTGGAATCATCCTATGTTTCCTCAGTGCAATCCAAATCTAATCGAGTCGCTTTGCTCTATTCTAAGACACATATTTTCTAGTATAAGAAACACAAAAAGGACAGAGATTTCATGAAGTGGGAACTACTGGAAACAGATTCAACTTCTGGAGAGAAAATTTCAACATCCCATCCTGAAGGGAGCTCTCTGAAATTCTGGTCAGCAATATCATTGTAAACTCTGGGCTCATGAAGTTCTGTGAAGAATTCCTCTAGATCTCATCTGATAAGTTATAGTCTCCTTCCTCCTTGAATAAGCCTATTTTTCTTATTACTAGTTAATCTGTCCGAATAGTCAAGAGTTTCCAGCAGGATTTAGCTTGTGCATATTCTGTCCCATCACCAATTCTCCACTGAATTGATTTATCGATGTTTGAAGCTATGGATTCGCTGTTAGACAGTAAGGGCTTTATCTTCCAGAAAATCCTTCCCGACTTCAACCATGACAAGGGAATTCAGTTTGAAAAGGAAAGAAAAATAGAGATAATCCTCTCTGACTTCATCCACCACCAGAGAAAAGACAAAATACAGGTCGGAAAGGAATTCCCATTATCATTGTGGTTCCACCCTTTTGTGCATTCACAAGTAGCATCAGGTAATTGGATCCCAGCCAGCGCCTTTGAGTATCTGAATATATATTTAAAAAATCCTGGTCCGCATTAGTTTGTCATTAGTGTCGTATCTCCCAGGCACTCCTGCGCTCCCATCGTCTCTGCTGTTTTTGCTTTTTCTCCACAAATTGGCTTCCCTCTAATTCTCCTTTCTTAGCGTCGTCCACCTTCTTCGCCTTCCTTCACAATCGATCTCCCTCCTCCATAATGCCGTCAGCAAACGTTCGCAATTTCGTGTGCTTTTGAGGACCGTGAATTCCATGGTAAAGTGAAGCTATCCATGCTTTTATGATGCTGTTGGATCACGACGACGTCTCCTGTCGAGTAAAAAAAAACTTTTCCTTAGTTCATTCCGTGTCTCCACAAAGGGCGAATCTTGTCTTGGCTTCCAACATCCCAAACAGTAAAACTGATGTTTTTGTATTCCACAGTCTCCACATTAAATCTGATCATAAGGATAGTCGTGACGATCTCGCCAAGCTTCGGCTTATGAATAATGGTCTCCTCCTTCAACATTCTATCCCCTTTTATCCCAAATTGGAAAAGCTCTCTTTTCTTTCCCCTCGTAGATCCCCGAATGCTTGTCCTCTTCTCGTTCGTTCTGCCCCCAGGAAAAACCAGAGAGCCCCCCCCTTTTCGCTCCCTTTCGACAGGATTAGTGGCCCTTTTCTTTTCCCATACACACGTAGTTTGAAAAAGCGGCCTCCATCTTTACCAAATATAAATGGAGAGTGATAAGGATAGCACAATCTCTCCAATCAAAGGTTGGCATAGCATATACACAACTTGCCCCTTCAAGGCAGATTAAACAGTGCTGTACTGCCACCTGAAGTAGCACTATTACTTGTAGAAGCCTATAGAAGCCGAAACATGCTACTACTATGCGTATCCGTCTCGGTGAAGTGGGCAAAACAAACACCAGCAACAACAATGTGCACCGAAAAACCCCACCTCGCATGCACAATCTCACCAACTGTATGTGCTGATGATGCCTTCCATTTGATTTCAATGGCAAGTACTCCAAAAAGGAGCACCTGAACTGTCGTCTCACTTGCATACAAGAAAGGGCCATTGACACCATACTCCCATGTAACATTAGAGCTTTGCAAAATAGTAGCTGCCCAAGTCCACTGTGATACAATGACACTCGCAATCAAGCCTGTCTTGATGCTCTTACCAGCTGTATTGCACCATTCTGAGGTGTGCTAGACATCAAACAAGCTCCCACTTTTGGCATACATATCCACCAATGTACTTCGACTTGCATCTCTTGGAATTAGTTTAGTACTTCCTCAAAAAGCCCATAATCGACATATCTTGAAATAAGTGTAGCCCATGAGATTGCATCTCGAGTTACCAGTCTACCAAAACTCCCTATTCTTCTCCGTCTTCAGCATAGAATGAAAGAGCAAACATAACAACTAAGTATGTACAAAGTATCAAATCACACGCACAACTTTTGGGTGGTTTTCACACCTCGAATGCGCAGCAATACGACATCCACCCCCTCTATTCCTGTGCATCCTCCGGATGGGCCAACTACCCATGATCGTTATCATCGAGATCCACAAACAAATCAATCTCTTCGTTATGCATTTCCAGTATATCAACAAGATTATCTGTCATATCATCTGTCTCTTCCGTTGGAGTTTCTTCTCGTTGCTCTTCTCTTGAAAATTCTTCCAATGCATAATCCTCATCATCTCTTTTCTTGAAAATCTTGATTCTTTTTACAGCAATAGGAACTTTAAGCAATGTCCCATCTAATTCTGTCAACTCATATGTTGCATTATCAAAAACATGTCTAACTATGTATGGCCCAAACCATCTTTTCACCATCTTCCAAAGTGCAGTATGCTGATTTTCAAGGCTGCTATCAAAGACCAATACCCAATCTCCCTCTTCTATTACTCTAGGCCGCAAGCGATGCCTGCTGTCAAACTTGTCCTTATTCCTTAGTCTAGCAACCTTCAACCTGCCAATAGCTAGCTCAATATCCTCAGGTCTCCTCTCCAACTGTCGAATCCGAAGAGCCAAAAGCTCCTCTCTCGTCAAATCCTCCTGCCAAGGTAAAACTGACCAAGTCAAAGCACAAGTCTCAGTCGGCATAACAAGTTTCTGACCATACATCAACTCTGCAGGCATATATCCTGTGGTAACACTATGAGTCGTACGATCAGCCCACAAAGAAAATGGTAGAAGTCTCGGCCATTCTCCAATCCGTCCTCTGCATGATTTGGCTAATTCTTTCACTATCGGCGGATGCCCTCTTTCACTCTTCCCATTTTCCTCTAGATTATATGCTATAGTTAGAGCCAACTTGATTCCTAGCTGAGAGAAAAACTCCCTAGCTTCATCTGCATCCAATTCACCATGATCCGCAGTGATCTTACCCACACAACCATACCTGCAAAAAATTTCCTCCAATAAGAACTTACACACTGCACTAGTGGTCTTCGTTCTCAAAGTTCTGCCCTCAACATGATTGGTAAGATCCTCTCTAGCCAAAACAATGTACCTCATCTGCCATAGACCCATAGGCATGGTAACCAAATCAACTACCCACTTATAATGAATGCATAGCAGATAGGTCGGATGAAGCTCATCTCGATGACGCACTACTGAATACATCTGGCAGTCTCTGCAAGTCTCAACAAAGTGAGAAACATCTCTATACATGCCTTTCCACCAATATTTCTCCTTGATTTTCTCATAAGTAGCCCACACTCCTCTATGACCAGCCCAAGGACTCTCATGAAACTCCCTCATCACTTGTAACTGTGTCTCTCTATCGCAGACAACCCGCAAAGGTAATCCGCCTCTTTTCTTCAGATGCTTCCAAAGAAATCCGTCCTTGAGAAAATAACCATAGGCTTTCCTTTTGATCTTCTTGAACTCTTCATCTGTCCATTCATCTCTTTTGCTTAGTGTACTAAGGTACCTGCCCATCTGCAACCAATCTCCAACATAGAATTCTTCTATGAAAGCCACAATATCATAGATATGACAAACATGATCAACCATAGTGGCTGAAATTTCTGAATCATCCTCCTCTGCAAGTAGAGTCTCCTCATCATCATATCTGGCTCTAGACAACATATCTGCCACCCACTGGATTATCATTCCCTGCTATGTGTTTAAATTCCGGATTTAATGACTTGATGTATGCAATCTATCTCAACATAGCTATATCCGGAGTAGAGCAACTCGTGATCATACCAATCAATGGCAAGCAATTTGTCTCTACCACAACTGAAGCTCTAATAAAGTACTCCTTGTCACATTTGAGAGCCGTGACAATCCCCAGTAGCTCCCTCTTGATTTGCGAATATCTCCTCTGTCTCTCGTTTAGGACTTTCGCCCCAAACCGAATAGCATACCTATTTCCATCTGCATCATCTTGACCCATAGCCCAACCTATGCCAATTGGACTAGTGTCAACTGTCAATACAATAGGCCTTTCACAATTATAATCCGCTTTCCTGAGAGTAGGAGTATTATGCAATAACTTCTTCAATTTCCGCATGGCTCTAGTGTGGCTCTCATCCCAATAAAATTGCAGCCCCTTTCAAAGCAGTTGATACAAACAATCTGCTATGTGTGCAAAATGAGGTATCCAAATCATATAAAACACACAAGCTCCAATGAATCTCCGTACCTCTGAAGTGGTAGAACAATACTCCGCAATCTTGCCTATAGCATTCACCTTATCAGGTGAGGGTTTCCTGCCATAATATCCACACATATGCCCAACAATAACAACCTCATTCACTCCAAAAACAGATTTTTGCCTTGAAAGTGTCAAGTTCACTTCTTCTAACCTGGCCAAAATCTTCTCACATGCTGAAATATGATCAGCCACAAAATATCTGCATTCCTGCTCATTTAGACTCTCATTCTTCTCTTCTTCTGCACACCCCTTAATGGCCACATCATCCAAGAAAGGCATGGTAAGCTGAGGTATGTAATCACGAAGGACCTTATGCATGGCATTCATCATATGCGCAATAGAATTAGTGGCACCTTGAGGCAAGGTACACATCCTGACAAGCCCAATAGGAGTTCTCATGGTGGTTATCTCCCTGCTTTCCAAAGCCACCTGAAATTGATCATATCCTGAATACAAATCACCTAAAGAATAGATGGCACGTCCAGCAAATGCTTCTGCAAACTCATCCACAACTGGACCTATACCAACATTCCTGATAGTAACTCTGTTCACTGGCTGCATGTCCTGAATAAAGCGGAGAGTACCATTCTTCTTTGGAACTGTAAACCACCTGTTTGAGTATGGTGCAAATGAAGGCTTAAGAATTCCCATCCTGATTTTCTCATTCAATAAATCAATCAGCTTTGGCAGGTGTGCTTTAGGCACTGGAATAGGTCAGAGATTCCATGGAATATGAGGAATAGTAAAGATCACCATAGGAGCAACAATATCAGGATTCACACATCCAATCTCATGCGGGAAAAAAGTAAATCCCCTTCCATGTCGCTCAAGCATATCCTGAAAGCATTGCTTCTCTATGGGTAACAAGAAATCACCATTTCCAATTTTCGATTCAACAAGAGTCTCTGCTGAAAATTTATGACCAATATACTCCGGATTCCTCAAAATTTGCTGTTTAGCAGCCCTCTCTATTTGCTGATCACTGTCAGGTGAAAGCGGTACAGCAACCGGCTTCACCTTCTTATCCACAGTTTTGTATTTCGTGTCAACCCTGGCTTCATTATGCTCTTCTGCATTACACAAATCTTGCTGTAAATCAGCAATTCTGCACACCAATGGCTGAATATTCTCAGCCCTCTGCTCTATGGACTGCATAGAAACAGCCCCAAACTCTGAATGCTGAAATATTTCAGCAGTAAACTCTGTTGGCTGAAATTTTTCAGCCCTCTGTCTCTCTGAAAGCTGATCATAACCAGCTGGAAACTCTGTTTGCTGAATTTCTTCAGCACTCAACACTCTTTGCTGAGTTACCTCAGCCTCTGACTCCATCTGTGACATAAAATCTGCAATTTCATGAAACATGTCTAGGGACTGCACTAATACATTACTATGACAATTCTGCATATCAGTTTTCAGCATATCTCCCATCTCTGTTATCATATCTGCACAAATCACACTGTCATACATCCCATCTATGTGCTCATCATCCTCCAAAATTCCTGCATTTTTCAAATTTTTCTCCTTCCTGCATATATACTGCCTGGCAGCTCTAGGCAACCTAGAAGTCTTCTGATAACTCATCGAACTGTTTGCTGAAATCCCAACAAAACCGGAGGAGAAAACACCGCTGCGAGGAGGCGAGAACTCCAATCTCCTCTCCCTTGTACCACCGTCGTCTCGCGAAACGGCAGTACCTAATGAAAACCCGAATCCCTCATAGTGGGCAAAGGTGCATCTCTGAGAGTATCCCTGTTTCTAACATGGTTCACACATACAGTCATAAATTGAACTGCTCTCATACCATCTTTACTGCGAATCCGTGAATAAGCAGATACATCATCCATGACCTTTGTTTCCATGCGCATCTCTGTGATGAATGGCTGACCAAGAATTATGGGATAAGAGCATAAATCCTGCACAAAGAAATGAAAATCCTCCTCTACATCACCAATAGAAACCCTGACACTAGGACAGGCAGCATACAAATCACCTGCAGTGTTATTGGCGGCTCTCATACGCCACCCATGCTCTACATCCATAGGCCATCTGTTACTCTCATAAACTCCACGAACTATGAGATTAATCTCTGAACCATGATCCACCAATGCAACATAAGGCACCTGTTTCTCTCCAATCTTTACCATTGTCTCTGTAGTTGCCCTAGCCCAATGGCTTCGCGAAAAGTGACTATGCGGTATCATGACAGGCTCATCAATATCAGCATAATGCATAGGCTGAACCCTCTTCTCTACCTGCGGAAAAATAGAAGCATTATCAACCATAACCTCATCCTCATCCTCATCCAACTCCCCAATCAAAACTCCCTGTGTATCAGTGGTAGACAATGCATGTCTTTTCCTCTTCAAAACCTCCTGAAACTGATCCTGAAACTCTCTTTTTGAGATGCCCAAAATCTCAGAAATAGTGAAAGTCACCTCACTGCCAAGTATCTTATCATTAAAGATTTTCTTCATGTCTGTAGATGTCTCAATATCGGACATCAATCTGAACCCTGACTGCTTTCTCTCTCTAGGCTCTTGCCTCTTTTCTCTCTTTTGAGCATCTTCCATCTGTCGATCTGGCCTTGATCGTGAAGACGGTCCTGCAGTAGGTGGAGTAACAAACTCACCCCCTCTAGTCTTCTTAGCTGCACTTGGATTTTCTTCATCCCTCTTACGCTTCTCCTCAACAAGTACATCTGCACCATGAGACTTAGCCAAATAAGCATAAATAGAGTACCTGTCAACAGGTGAGTCCCAACCTGTCTCTGATCTGATGCTAGAGCCTGCACTAGTCAAAACAATTTGCTGAATTTTCCCCTTGTTTGCAGTCTCCATAGCATAAGTCCATAGCGCTGACTGAGTCTCTAATCCCTTCTCAATCTGGACTCCATATGTAGAAGCATCACCTCTAGCTGTCACATAAGAAGTACGCGCAGCCATGTCATCCACTAACTTCTTCATTCCACCTTTACCAAAGTTGGTAGCAAGTGGAGCTCCTGTCTCAGTCAACCAAATCTTACCATCTTGCCCCCAATATACCAAATTCTTCCTCCTTGCATCCTGAAAAGATTCACAATTTCTGCAATGCTGATGGTCCGTACTATCGCACCAAATACATCTCCGATCTCTCCTAGGTGCACTAGGAGCACTCCTAGGTGCAGTAGGAGTACTAGAAGAAGTAGTAGGCGCAGTCGAAGCAAACTGCTCCTTCAACTTTTCCACCAACTCCACTTTGACTGACTCCAGTGTCAAATCTGTTATGCCTTTGATTATGTCATCAAGAGAGGTAGGCACCGATGGAGCGGATGGTTTTGGAGCAGAAGGTGTAGGCATCGATCGTGGAACAGGAAGAATAGGTGGAGTGGAAACAGTAGGCACTGGCATAGGCCAAGAAACTGGCTGAGGAGGAGAAGAAATAACAGGGATAGAAGCAAGCATAGGAGCTGATGATGGTGTAGGTGTCATGGAACCATTCTGGAGGTGAGTCTTCCATATCCTCCTCTTGGTCAAAGTTGAGACTGCATCCTGAGCATCCTGCCAATCAGTTTTAAGACCCATAGGCTTCGTGCGATCCTCAAGAAGCTCACCCAATTCTTCTTGAAGAGCAGGATCAGCAGCTTGCAAGAAAAGCTAAACTTTTTGAACATCCAATGCTCTTTGTTCAATGGCATCAAGCTGACTATACCTCTCCTCAAATTCTCGAATCAACTCCGAAGCAGCTAGACCTTTGTTTGGCATATAGACCCACTCTTGGAATGACCGCCGAGTAGCCATACCAAAGTCCTCAAGGAAGTATTCTTCTTTCAGGGCCTTCTTAAAATCTTGCCAATGTGTATTTTGAATAAAAAGATCAGTCACTTTTGTCCTCAAAGTGGGTGTGACAAGACGAAGGAAGTACTTACTCATAAATCCAGCAGGAACTCTAAAAAACCCCATCTTGATCTCATATGTCTTCAAATATGCTGAAACATTTCGGCCGTCAAATAGCTTCTTCTCATTCTCAACTGCTTCAATAGCCTTAGTCGCGCTGTTTGCATTCTCGTGCTCCGAATAGAGTTGCCTTGGCTGAGACAACTGCTGTTGATGCAATTGTTGCTGTTGCTGCATGTACAATTGTGTCTGCTAATTTTGGAGCTGCATATACATGGACATATTCTACAAAATCTGCTTTAGATCCTCTGTTGAAGTACTTGACGCAGCAGTCATTGATGGAGCTGAAGTAGAGGCAGCTCGAATTGTAGAAGAGGCTGAAGTATCTCCCATCCTGAAATTTCTGCAACGCTTTCACGTCGGGTTCACCAAAGATGTCGAAGGGTTTTCGAAAGCAAAGTCGCGTCCACGGAGGACCTTGACAAATTCCAAGATAGAAGAATCAATCAAACAAGATCACGCTATGCAGAACAACCTGTCCATTCACTAGGTTCCCACATCTTGAATCATGAAATGATGGTGAGGTTAGCTACTGCTGCTAGAGGTCTGTATGTGGCTTTGGGAAAGGCTATGGCTGTTCCCTCATGACATCGAAATGATGCTGTCACTGTGAGTTCAGTGGCAAAAGCTATTGCCTCTTCTCTTTCAATCTTCTTTCTTAACAACTTGTAACATGATGGTTGTGTTGGGTCCTCATCATAATCATCCGATTCTTCAATGTCAGTCAAGTGTAGATACCACTTTTGAAGCAACTAGTCAGCTTTTATGGACTTCTGTACCAAGTTCTAGTACTCCAATGGAAACAGAGACTTGAAAGATGGAAACAGAGAGCTCTGAACTCGAAGTAGGTGGATAGGCATGGCTTTTAGAGATTTTATGTAACTATGTCGGGTGCTGGAATATCTGGTGACATCCTCCATCCTATTGGTTCCTTCTACTATGGCACAACTTTTAGTTCAGCCTGTGAGTGGGGAAACTATTCCCATTCCCAAAGACTCAGAAAAATTTGTTTTGACTCTTCAAGCACAAGGTTTAGAAGTGGTACTCCCTGTGTGGAATCATCCTATGTTTCCTCAGTGCAATCCAAATCTAATCGAGTCGCTTTGCTCTATTCTAAGACACATATTTTCTAGTATAAGAAACACAAAAAGGACAGAGATTTCATGAAGTGGGAACTACTGGAAACAGATTCAACTTCTGGAGAGAAAATTTCAACATCCCATCCTGAAGGGAGCTCTCTGAAATTCTGGTCAGCAATATCATTGTAAACTGTGGGCTCATGAAGTTCTGTGAAGAATTCCTCTAGATCTCATCTGATAAGTTATAGTCTCCTTCCTCCCTGAATAAGCCTGCTTTTCTTATTACTAGTTAATCTGTCCGAACAGTCAAGAGTTTCTAGCAAGATTTAGCTTGTGCATATTCTGTCCCATCACCAATTCTCCACTGAATTGATTTATCGATGTTTGAAGCTATGGATTCGCTATTAGACAGTAAGGGCTTTATCTTCCAGAAAATCCTTCCCGACTTCAACCATGACAAGGGAATTCAGTTCGAAAAGGAAAGAAAAATAGAGATAATCCTCTCTGACTTCATCCACCACCAGAGAAAAGACAAAATAGAGGTCGGAAAGGAATTCCCATTATCATTGTGGTTCCACCCTTTTGTGCATTCACAAGTAGCATCAGGTAATTGGATCCCAGCCAGCGCCTTTGAGTATCTGAATATATTAAAAAAAAATCCTGGTCCGCATTAGTTTTTCATTAGTGTCGTATCTCCCAGGCACTCCTGCGCTCCCATCGTCTCTGCCGTTTTTGCTTTTTCTCCACAAATTGGCTTCCCTCTAATCCTCCTTTCTCAGCGTCATCCACCTTCTTCGCCTTCCTTCACAATCGATCTCCCTCCTCCATAATGCCGTCAGCAAACGTTTGCAATTTTGTGTGCTTTTGAGGACAGTGAATTCCATGGTAAAGTGAAGCTATCCATGCTTTTATGATGCTGTTGGATCACGACGACGTCTCCTGTCCAGTAAAAAAAACTTTTCCTTAGTTCATTCCGTGTCTCCACAAAGGGCAAATCTTGTCTTGGCTTCCAACATCCCAAACAGTAAAACTGATGTTTTTGTATTCCATAGTCTCCACATTAAATCTGATCATAAGGATAGTCGTGACGATCTCGCCAAGCTTCGGCTTATGAATAATGGTCTCCTCCTTCAGCATTCTATCCCCTTTTATCCCAAATTGAAAAAGCTCTCTTTTTTTTCCCCTCGTAGATCCCCGAATGCCTGTCCTCAGAGAGCCCCCCCCTTTTCGCTCCCTTTCGACAGGATTAGTGGCCCTTTTCTTTTCCCATACACACGCAGATTGAAAAAGAGGCCTTCATATTTAGCAAATATAAATGGAGAGTGATAAGGATAGCACAATCTCCAATCAAAGGTTGGCATAGCATATACACAACTTGCCCCTTCAAGGCAGATTAAACAGTGCTGTACTGCCACCTGAAGTAGCACTATTACTTGACTTGGGGGGGAGGGTCCACCAAATCAATCAAGACAATGAGGCCTATAGAAGCCGAAACATGTTACTACTATGTGTATCCGTCTCGGTGAAGTGGGCAAAACAAATACCAGCAACAACAATGTGCACCGAAAAACCCCACCTCGCACGCACAATCTCACCAACTGTATGTGCTGATGATGCCTTCCATTTGATTTCAATGGCAAGTACTCCAAAAAGGAGCACCTGAATTGTCGTCTCACTCGCATACCAGAAAGGGCCATTGACACCATACTCCCATGTAACATTAGAGCTTTGCAAAATAGTAGCTGCCCAAGTCCACTGTGATACAATGACACTCGCAATCAAGCCTGTCTTGATGCTCCTACCAGCTGTATTGCACCATTCTGAGGTGTGCTAAACATCAAACAAGCTCCCACATTTGGCATACATATCCACCAATGTACTTCGACTTGCATCTCTTGGAATTAGTTTAGTACTTCCTCACAAAGCCCATAATCGACATATCTTGCAATAAGTGTAGCCCATGAGATTGCATCTCGAGTTACCAGTCTACCAGAACTCCCTGTTCTTCTCCATCTTTAGCATAGAATGAAAGAGCAAACATAACAACTAAGTATGTACAAAGTATCAAATCACACGCATAACTTTTGGGTGGTTTTCACACCTCGAATGCGCAGCAATACGACACCACCTCGCGTTGCTGTCTTCAACAACCTGGAGAATCTATAGCCTCCTCCGTGAGTCGACACTAGTCGTCTGTGTCTAGCCACTCGGGCTTTGAGACCCCACTCTTGAGTATCTCGTGCGTTCGATCGTCTGTGTGACAAGTATACACTCATGCACTCCATCATCTAGCCCGTAGAAAACCTATCTGCTACGGTTGCTACCAGAAACTCCTCATGCAAGGATGCTACTATGTAGTCCTTGCTCCCCTCCGGTATGTCCTTACAATGATCCAAGATGTTGTGTCGAAAAACTTGTTGGCACCACTCTCTCATACGAGCCATCACCCTCCTCCCCTCATCATTCATGATGATGGCTCCTATCCTATCATCTACAAGGTAGGCATCCCCTCTGGGGTATGCCTAAGATGGGTCCTCACCCACCTGCGACCACGACATATCCAAGAGACCCTTGTGCATCTAGTGTACCTATGGGGGTAGTATCTCTCGAAGTAGCACCCATAGGGGTGCCACCTGCAAATAGCTGAGCAAAAGCTGGAGTGACCAGAGTAGACCTGCCCATAGGTGTGAAAAATCCTGAAGGTGATGCAACTCCATTAGAACGACGAGACGGAGACACTGCATTGGTACCTCCACAGCAACCACCTGATCCATGCTCTTTGGAACCGCCAAGAGAGCAAAGAGTAGCACATGCATCCCGAGTCTCCACAAAAGGATGAGTCCACCTCGTTCTCAAAGATTTCTTGGACTACTGTATTTCCATCATTGTTACCGGATGTTGACTCCTCTACATGCTCAAAGCTTTCGGGGGCCTCCACCCCTTGCAATATCAATCCCTCTATTTGCATACTGTCCTCATCTATGCTCAAAACATCGCTTTGATCATATACTCTCGCACTTCAGGGAGCTGAAGGTATAACGTACCACCATCGAGGTTGTCGGGGGTTTGGATAGAAAATTATCTATTCACAATTACGTACAAGAGAGATTTAACTATTGTGACATGTACCATGTCGTAATACAATTAAAAAATACTGAGTTCATGCACTTTTTCACAATGGGCCAGTAACACAAATGTGTTGCACAAATCTGTCCATTTTTTTAAAAATCTATTTTGAGAAATCTAGATGGACCTCGTCGAATTGTTGCTCCAGCTCCTTCAAGTACCACTTTGAACCACTGCACACCGAATAGGATCATGGAGAAGCTATGGTAATCTACCGTGACAATAGTTTGCAAGTTTCTAAAATACTCCATCTCATCTATAACCATGTTTGGATCTGTTGCTCGTCCTTGGCTCTCTTGCTCGAACCTTGCCATGATACCACAATATGTTGTGGAGCATATTTTGTCAATACGCTCCACGCAGAAATGTTGTCCGCGCGACCACGCCACACTATATATTTTGTATTGTACATTGAAACACTCAACTAGTTGTCGCATATAAAATATAGATACCACAAACCCTAAACACGTCATCACCTTTGGACTTTAAACCCTAAACATGTCATCACCTTTAGA
Organism: Lygodium microphyllum; assembly: GCF_053477565.2. Lineage (NCBI taxonomy): Eukaryota > Viridiplantae > Streptophyta > Polypodiopsida > Schizaeales > Lygodiaceae > Lygodium > Lygodium microphyllum. Next base: position 181,383,621 of record NC_141135.1, read on the forward strand.
CTTCAAACCCTAAACACGTCATCACCTTTGGACTTCAAACCCTAAACATGTCATCACCTTTGTACTTTTTCCTATCTTTATGAAGTGTAAGATTCCTTGCTACATTAGCCATCATCAACAAATGAATTCATGGAGTAGCCTTCTAACTATATATTAGCCTATGTAAACACATGCACTCATAGTCTATTTCTATCATAACCTATGCATGTTTTTGGGTCCTCAAGTGTGGAACAACACTTTAGGATTTCGTGGAGTTCGAATATCTTCTCAACCCAACCATATTCTATGTCATTTGCACAAGTAGAAGACTGATATTTTTTCTTAAGAAGTGAATACATGTGAGGTTTTCATTTACAGATATAATATTTCATGCAAAATTAAGTTTCCTCACTTCTATGTCAATATAACTCTCCCAACTTCTGCAATCTAGAATTCGTTTTCTTGGCCATTCAATATTTATCCAGATGAGGTACCACCAATCACGTGTATTATCAAGCAACAACACAAACTTTTGAAGCTAAGTCTCCAAGCATATTATCATTATTGCCATAACACCATACCTACAAGATCATCGATACCCTCAGTAAGATCACCATCTTCATCAATAGTATTCATTTTACTCCATCAACACTACTTCATTATGACTGTTCCAAGCATTTTTCTCATGCTACGTGCGATGTGAGTGCCATGGGACTGGGACTCATCTTGAAGGGGATAATGTTAATAGTATTTTGAGAAGACAAAGTCAAAGTGCAAGTATTGAAAAATAATTTTGGAAAGATTTTTTTTTTTTGGAGCTTTAGTGTATTATTTTTAGGTACTTGTATGATTTTGCTACTTCAAAGGTACATCGTTATTATGGTTGTATTCTTTTATGAGATTTAGGCTCACTTTCATGCACATTATATTCATTACCCAGAGTTGTATTTGTCATATCCATAACTATTGTGTGGATTACACACATGTAGTTGTGGCTAGAATACCATAGACTTGGTCTATTTAGGTTAAGAACAAAGTGTGCGTCAAGGAAAGACCGTCCTAGAGCTACAAAGTGGGTAGGATGCCCAAAAGAGAGTGTAAACCCTAATTCACAATTGTGAAAACCCTAAAATGCAAAGTGGGACCAAATCCTAAAATGCAAATGGGGTGTTATCCTAAATAAGTGACTAAACCCTAATCCTAATCTTGGTCTATATAAGGGTGGGAGGTCTCAATTGTATTTACCCTTTTAGCGGATCTATGCAAGCTTTATCAGCAAAACCCTTTTGGCACATCTATGCCATGGAAGCTCTATCAATGCAACTATTGAAGCTTTATATTATCAAAGCAAGTGGCTAACAACTTAGGAATGTATTATTTACATCCGGTACCATAGTTGTATTGGCAGTGATATCCTTGCTCGCGGCTTCATTGCGCACTGTGGGATTTCCACCTACACTTGTCAGACTTCGCTTGGGGACTATTCTCAGTCTTCCTTTCTTCTAGGCACAACCCTTGCTGGAATTTCAGTGGCCTCTTGTTCAAGTGGATGGCATAAAAAAGGGGGGAAAGCTCGCGGGATAGGGATTAAGTTCACGGGAAAGGGAAGGAGCATGTGGTCACCCTCTAAGGAGGGGAAGAGAAGGAGAAACCTTCTAGAAGGTTCTCTCTCTCTCTCTCTCTCTCTCTCTCTCTCTCTCATGCCAGGGCGTCAAGGCCTCCCTCTTTCCTTGTGATGGGTGGAAGAAGACAAGTAATCAATCATTGCCTTGGGGAGGGGGGGTTTATATGTGTTGGGGGAGTGGGCAGGAGGTGGTGGTGTCCACCACCTGTCACCGTCCACATGGCGGCGAGGCTTCTTAGCCTCTCCAGGTGGCTGCAAGGGCTCGATATGCCCAAGGGGGGGTAGGCCATGTGGCTTTCCCCCTCCATATCATAGTCATTGTCGCCATCTTCCACACCTTGTTCGTCATCATTAGCGTCATCTCCTTTTTCCTCCCTGTCGTCATCCACTCCTTCTTCCTCCCCCCACCTATTCGGCAATGAAAAGGGGCGAGGATTAAAAAAAATTCAACTAATTTTAATCATTTTTTCGGGAGGGGAAAATATTACATCCTCTCCCCCTTAGAGAACTCAAGATGTCCTCATCTCGGAAGAAGCTGGGGATTTCATTTTGGAACCTATGGGGTAGGACCCATCACACATTTGTTGCGACACTCTGATCACTCATAAGCACAAGGTCTTTTAGAGAAACAACTTATTGTATTAGATATATCCGAGTAGTCTGACCAACTGGCCATCATTGCTTGATTGGTAGAAGCAGTTCCTAAGGCAGAGAAATAATCATCCATCGACTCAATCCATATCTCCGCCTCTGCTGTGACGTCCTAGTGGTCAAGGTCTCCTGATATCATTCTAGCATCGGGTCCTAGACATCCTACATTACACAGAGATACGTGAGCTGAAGCAGATCCATGTTGCACTTGGTTCAAAGTGAATGGGAAACGAGACAGATGCGCCACTCAACCTCTCTACCCCTAGGGCATAGTCCCATTTTGGTCCCTTAAAACGACATGAATCGGGGTTCTAACCTAGAAATTTCTAAGGGTCCGGAGATCAGTAAAACCTTGTGAGAAGCCTCCTAGTTCTCTAGGACCACCCTGTCATAGGACAAACCTGGTCTGCCCACCCCCTTCCCTCAATAGGTGTTCTTTAGTTATCTAATTAGGTCCTATCATAATTATGTCTGACATTTAAAATCAGCTTCCTTAATTAAGCTTTTTAGGGAACACGTTCATTTACGTAATTTACAACATAGACACGAATATAAAGCAAGCATTCCTTTTGATAAACAAGTTCAAACAAGTTCCTTAACTTATCTTCAAGTTAATCTTTGTCTATTTTCCATACATGAGAAATTATATATCTCTTCTACCCTATAGAAGTAACTGGTCCAAATCACATGGCACCACAATTTCTATCCTTTCTCTAGAATAGGATCTTCCAATGCAACAAACATTGGGGCCATGAATGTCCTCAACTCCATTTCAAACTTGGCAAGGGGTGTCTAGAGCGCCTCCACTTGACCCACAAACTGCCTAGGAGTGAAACACCATGTCTGTGTGGAGCCCCAAGAGGAACACCAAGGAAAAGGGGATTCTATAGCAAAAAAATCTATCTTGTAACATCAACAAGCTTTTATTTCATTCTTTTGATAACCAAAACAAAGAAACAGCAATTCTTCACACAACATCATAGTAGATATCTCCCACATATTTGATAGAATCAACCATAATCTTCAACATCTTCACAGAATCCATCAATAGAATAAATAATATAAAAGAATACACCATTTTTGAATGGAAATCAATCACGTAGTATTCATATTCAATGTCTTCATAGTTATCTCTCTCTCTCTCAATAGTACATCATCTCCTCACTACAATACTCTAATAATAACTCTCACTAATCCTTCTTAGGTCATGGATACACCTCCCAAGAGGTATGTCTGATGTGAAGAGGCACCAGAGCCACTACAATGTCTCTTCATAGCTCACTACTGTCACTGTCACTTCAGTCTTCTCTTCAGTCTTCAGCAACAAGCAGCTGCTTCTTCCATTTGTTTTAGCTCTTTGAACTTAGATTCATCCTTTCCAAAATTTAGAAAACTTTCTCAAAGTCACAAATACATATTGCAGAACACTTACAGAAGATTTACAGAATAAGAACAGAGCAGATACAGAACAGATACAGAGTAGAGACAGAGGCTCTACAGAAGGTTTATAGAGGGTTACAAAAGGTCATCAGAGAATATAAAATCCTCATAAATCATACTAAAATCATTCCAAACTATCAAAAAATATTCAATAAACTTTCAAAATATTTTAACCTTCATCAATCATCAATCCATGCTTCATACAGAAGAAAATCAGCACAAAATAGAAGCTATACAGAAGGTATCGGAACCTCAACAGAACCTATCAGAACATCGCAGGGCTTCATATTTCTACTAAGAATCATCATGAGCTTCCAAAACATAATCAATATAATCCAAAACACTCTCAAACACTTCCATTAACAACCATACATCACTCTAAATCCATCAAAAATCAACCATTCAGACCTAAAAAACAACAAAAATCAGTCAAAAATTCAGTCTTTTTCCACTCTCAACATATCCCCACACTTAGAAAGGAAGCGTCGTCGCGACCTAAGGAAAAGAAGAATGTAAGTTCAGTAAAGAGCTCAATTTAAGCTTCTTCAATATCTTTAATAATCACTCCAAACCACGACCCCAACTTATCACTTGTATCTCCAGAAAAGAATACTACTAAAGGAAAGTTTCATTATTCATTAACACTTCTGATAATCAATTGAAATTCATAACAAATTTGTAAAGGATATAAGAGGTTCTTTAACTCTCCATTGTAGACTTGCCATCCACCATCGCCGTCAATAGTTGAAAAGAGAGCTCTCAAACAAATTATTCAACTAGCATGAACTCATCACATACAAAGTAATACAACACACACACAAACACAACCATTTGAGTGGCACCTTAAAAACAAATGTCTCATTAAGAAGCACAGAAGATACATCCAGGGGTATCAATGACGATGATCCCTCTTGAAGTCTTGATGATTTTGAAAGCGATCCAGGGATAAGGACTTATCCACAAATTTCTTGGGAGGATTTTGAAAGAACTGAAGGCAGCACATCCTTTCTAGCAAAACAAGGTATCTGCTAGGTAGACAAAGGGCATGAAAATATAGGACATCCAACTGTTGGGAATCAATGTTCACATTGACATTCATACAAAGCTTTAGAATGGACTTTTGATCGTTATTGGAATGCCTAGAAGGTATATAGATAGATGGAGAAGGGCATGGCAGAGAAGGGGAAAATACTCGATCTTCAATGAAAGAACAATAGGTAAAGATTGGAATTTGAGGAACCCTAAGGTTGGAAAAGGAGAGGTAAGATAGCTGCTGAGTTAGATTTATAAAGGGAAAAATAAGCATCATAGCGATGGGCCATTTATTGATAGTACAATAAGCTAGGAACAGAGGGACCTAAAACAGATCGTCGATGGTAGGCATCAAAGAAGGATGAATCAAATGGATGGTAGGCATCAAAGAAGGATCCTTAGTTGGTTAGTGCTATGCACATAAGTAGAAGCTGTATTTTGGCGTTGGTTCAGGACTAGAAAATCAATCATTGAATGCCATGAAGTGTCAAGGCAAGTAGCCACTTTAGAAGAATAACAGTGGAACATGCCATCTATCCTCAACTCCAAATAGTTGACATATAAGGCAGCTTGTAAGACCACATCCCCCGCATACCAAGCCAGATCTACATCATTTGAAATTAACAGATCACCTCGTAGATACATATAAGACAGCAACATGGTATCTGTCGTCATAGAATCTTCAAAGACCATACGACAACTTCTGTCAACAAATCAGAAGACCAAACCCCACTCCAACCATCCTCTGAAAGAGGAAGATCTATCGTTGAGAACTTTTTATAGAAGGCTAACTTCTGCAAATTGATAGTGGACGAAAAAGGACTGGTCCGGCGGAACATACTCCTGAAATTGCTCAAATGTAGACCATAGTAAATCCATCTTAGACGGCAATCTTTCCACTTTATCTTGAAACATTGGACATAATGTGGCCTATCTCTCTAGAGAACTGCCAAGTCCTGCTGAGAGATAGAAGGAATCATAGGAACATTGGGGCTTGGAGAAATGGACTGTGAGTGCACCAGTTAGTCCTGCAACTGCTTAATCTGGGAAGATTGGGATTCCAATGTATTGTGAGCAGTCTGCAAACCTAACAGTTTCATATCTAAAAGAGTCTTAAACTCTTGAGCTTCTTTAGACATTTTCTCTTTGTCTTCCGAAACTATGGTAACCTCTGACTGAGCTTCTGCTATCTGAGTTTTCAAAGAAGATATTTCTTCTCTCTAGGTCTCAATCATTTGTGTATGCTGCTCCATCTGCTTAAATAGATCAGCAAGAGTGTCTTTAGCAAAGGCTAACTCTGTGGTGGCCTTATGCAACTCACCTTTGGATTGCATTAATTCTTTATAAAAAGAAGCATATAACTATTGAACACAAGGTGCCACTGAGAGTTCAATAGAACTATGGATGTCCTTACAAAGGAAAGGAATGGCATCCCCTGACACTAAACTGTTCAGCGAAGGAACTGATATTTCCAAAGAACCCTCTGGATGTGCCTTGAATAAATTGTTGCATGTGAGGTAGGCAGGAAGGTCACTTCCAGAGGTAGTAGGAACTGTGAATGAAGGAATGACTGAGGGAACTTTCTCTGCTATACGCTTCAAGCACTTCTCTTGAATGACCAATGGAGAAGGGGAATCAAGATCCTCTATGTCAATGGGTTTTGAATCCTCTGAAGGTGGAGGGGGAGGTACTGGATTAGATGGAGGAGGAGATAGCACACCCTTCTTAAGGCCTGAATATGTCAAGAAAGCATATAAATAGGAACCATAAGTGACATTGGTAACATTTCCTCTAGTCACTTTGACAAAATGTTGGCCCATCTTCGTAAGCAGGTAGGTACTCCAGTCAATAGCAACCCCTTTTAACACCATCTTGGAAGCTGTGAAGAGCTCCTTGGACAAATAGTGAGATGGTGTCTTGGCAGGCATAAACCTGTCTTGGAGAAATTGGCAGACTAGCTTCCAGAGAGGATCAGTGATCATGGAAAAAGATACTCCTGAAGTGTTAATCACCTTCTTGACATCAAGGACCTCTTTGGTATGCTTTTGTAACAGCTTGAGAGTCTTATCATTTGAGAATAATTGCCTGGCTGTAACAAAGGGTTCTCCTTTGTAGGGAAGAGACAAAGCCTTTCCTAACTCTAGGTGTTAAAACCATGGAAGTACCATGAACCAAGCCTGATTTCTTACTGTATGACGCAAGAAACTTATCACACAGGGATGAATCATCTAGAATCAAAGGGAGTGGAGCAGCCACAAAATTTGTAAGGTATGCTTTTGCGATAGGCTCAAAAGTTAGTAAGGAATAATAATCCCTACTTATCAATGGGGCATACTGAACAGGAGGAGGAGCTTGAGGTGCCATTCAAATGGAATATACACATACCACAAACACAGAAAATCACAAAGAATGTGTGGTAGGGGTGTGTATGCAAGAGACTGAGAGCGCACTTAGTAGTCCCAAATGCAAGGAATCCAATCAAAAAAGTAAAAACCACTAACTGAAAAAAATAAAGCACCTTAGTTTTTTTTAAAAATAAAAAATAAATATCAAAGTAATACTACGGGGATCACATTTGGTTTAAATAATGCTGATTAGTGTTTGGGTGAAATTGTTATTAGTATATTTTTTTATTTAATATAATTTAGGTGTGTTTTGATTGTGTATTTTTTTCTTTGTTTTTTTTCATTATTTTTTATCTTTTTTGTATATATATATTTTTTAAAATATTTCAAAAGCATTCAAATGCATTAATGTTTTTGTGATTTTTTTGAATTTAATTTTTTAAGGGATTTTTAATGGATTTTTCTCAAATTTTAGTGAATTTTAAAAGGATTTTAAATATTATTGATTTTTTGCAATTAATTTTCTATATTATAATCAGCAACATGAACCAAAAAATTACCTAATTTAGTAAGGATTTTTTTGTTTTTTAATTTAATTTTTATGAATTTTTTAATGTTTTTAAAGTGTTTTTAGGTATTTTTAAAGTATTTTTCTCGAGTTTGTGGAAAATCAAAAGAGATACCCCACTGCATGTGAGCAGCTGTGTGTGCTCGGGTACGGCACGAATCACCGCACGAAGAAGACCAAACGTGCGTCCTCACGCGTGAACACCCGCTGGCACTTCCATACGTGCAAGCACACCTAGAGAGGCCCGCACGGTGTGTAGAGGGGGGGGAAAGAGTGGAGAAGGGGCAAGAAAGGGGGCTAAAACGGGAGGAAACGGGGGTTCGTGATGCCAGGAGGCATATTCCACGGTGGATTCCGTGCCACAGTGGATTCCGTGAGGTTTTACGGTGGATTCCGTAAACTTAAATGACCGGGGCTCATACACAAAGAGGATTCTTTGTGCGAGAAGTTGATGGGGACGCCTGTCCTTTTCGGGCATTTCATTAATTTAGTGTGTACATGGGTGATTCCATAGCGGGTGATTCCGCAAAATGCATATTAAATTAATAAACGTTTATGAGTTAAGAGTGCGCACTCGTAATAAATTAAGGTTAGGATTTATTTCTAACCAGTTGATTTATTTATGTAGCTGAAGACTGCTAGGTATTCACTTTTGTCGCTTTAATTGTATTATTTTACTAACGATTGTGAATGCTTCAGTTGATGTGTAGAGATAGCAGCAGTGGCGGAGGAAAGCATTGGAGTTTAGCGGGTATTCGACATTTGGACTATATTTTGATAGGCGCCACGCCTATATTTTGTTATGTCTATAGAGACATTGATTATTGATTATTATTTTGTATGCGCCTATGCGCCCGTATATGTTATTTCTATTTGGACATTGAGATTGGGCGTGCCAGACTCTATGGGCACCATCCATTAGCTTTATTTTCCTATTTTTGTAGAAAGCAAACTCAAAAGTTAAAAGCTTGTCATATTTTTGTAATTGGGCTATTATTGAGCATGAAGATTGGAAATATACATTAAATACATGCTTTGTGAAGCGCTCACACAAGGCATGGGGGAGATTGAACCCAATTTGTCTCTTGCCTCTTGTCGTGCATGCTTTTACATTGTTTTTTGTGCAAAAAGGTAGAGTTCATTGTTCTTGGGAACCTTCCGGGATTCACAACATGAGCATTCTGCGTCTGATCTGCGCACCAGTGGTATCAGAGCGGAGCAGAGATCAAGAGCTTCCAATCGCTACCAATCTCGGGCGAAGGCGGAGCTCCAGTAACAAACGGGCTCTACAGTCAATCTCGTTGCGAACCGTCGATACAGGCAGACTTCTAGCGATCAAGAACCCCTGTTTCCACTATCAGATCGCGAAGGACCAGGCTCTGCAGGTGGAGGACCACGCATACATCTCCATCATCAAGTCGTGGAGTTACAGAGATAAGCTTCATTAATTTTCTCATTATTTCATTGCAAAAGCTTAAGAGGAAGCTTAAGAAGCTTAAAAGCTTCTAATAATTCTCATCGTGGCCTCAGAGGAGGTCCGATTTTTTCGCGCGGCGAAAAAAACGGACCCCCCCCCTCTCGAAATCGACGACGGCTGTTCCTAAGCTATTAAGCTTAACTTTCTTAAGTTAAGCCAAGCTCTGCAAGTCACACAGGTCAGACAAGTTGGCAAACTCCTGGTCTCGCACTTCTGAAGTCAAGTTCAGTAAGTCAATTGAAATCAAGTTCTGCAAATTCTGTAAGTCGGCCTAAGTACAGCAAGTCAACAACTCTGCAAGTCTGCTAAGTCTGCAACTCTGCAAGTCAGACTAAATCAGAACTGACTAGTGCTCAAAACTCCTAGAAGACTTGTTCGTATGCAAAAACTCTGAGCTGGAAAGTTATTCGCAGCAAGCTGTTCTACCTATCTACAAGTTTGTTGAAGTACTTTTAGCAAACGGATACAGAAATATTGCAGATTTTCTGAAAATATACAAAGAAATACCCAAAAATACATAGCCTTGTAACCCCAAATTTGAGCTACGCTCATCCTGCTAACCTGATTTTGAGTGAGAAAGGTTTATTGAGTTTTACAGGATGACTACCCCACATATGGATGATCCTATGACTGAAGACGACCTACCTGAGCCTACCATGGAACAAAAGCTGGATCTAATCATGCTACAATTGGAAGAAGAGCGAAGGGCTAGGCAAGCATTGCAAGCGTAATTTACAAAACTTCAAAGAACGTCTACCGACAAAGAAGAACCTCAAGCTGAAGATTTGATTCGCCGTACCATCGGCGCCACTCTTGAAGCACAAACCATTCGCAAGGAATCAAAGATAAGTAAACGAAGTTTCAAGTTTCGCACTTTCAATGGCATAAGAGAAGGAAAGACTGTTTTATCATTCATTAGCCAGTTTGATGACTATTTCCATGAGGAAACTTATCCCGAAAAAGATAAAATCAAGTGTGTTACTAATCATCTGATAGACAGAGCATCACTTTGGTGGACTGTAGTCCGCAAGAGCATAGAATGTCCTACTACTTGGGAAGATTTCAAGAAGAAGTTCATGCAGAATTTCCTTCCACCGCAATTTCATGAGAAGGCTATCAAGCAATGGGATTTACTTCAACAGCGAGATCGTGAGCCTATTCCACAGTATACAGAGCGTTTTTGGAATGCACTCCTATAGCTACGCATGCTTGAAGACGTACCAGAGACGACACATAAGCGGAAGTATATCTCTGGACTTCTTGGACATTACTACGCTGAAGTGAACATGTTCAAGCCTGCTACCCTTGAAGACGCCATCTCCTTAGCTCACGACACTAAAGATAAGTTACATGGAAGAGACAGACGACCACAGCAATTCCAAGCCAACGGTAATTATGGATCTAAACAATTCAATTCCAATTTTAGAAGGTTTAATCCAGGTCGTTTCTCATCACCATCTTTCCGCAAGAATTGGCCTAAACCACCTGCATTACCATCCACTGTCAATCCAAATCCTAAGCCTATTCCACAAGCAAATCCAAATGTACCCAGACTTCCATCCATTGCAAATAATGTAACCAAAGCCAAGCCAATAGTATGCTACAAGTGTCACCAGCCAGGGCATCTCGCAGCAAATTGTCATTCAAAGAAGCCACCAGCACATATCAACTACCTTGGAGCTATGGACGAAGACGAGCATGAGGATATGCCAGATTTCACAGAAGATGAGGATGATCCTACTACTACTTCCGACACTTTACCATGTATGCCTACTCCACATTCATTATTGACTATGAAATGTATGGTGCATGGAAAGGAAAGAACTATCTTGCATGATGACGGTAGTACCCATGACTTTATTTCAGCAAATTTGGTAAAGGAATTGAAATTGCATACTGTACCTATGCATTATCGCATAAAAGCTGCATTTTTAGGCACTATGTACAATGGCACACAAGAAGTACAAGATTTAGAAATTCAAATTGGTTCATATATTGAAAGAAGAAATTTCTTAGTTGTCCCATTACAGTCAAGCGACATTATTTTAGGAATGCCATGGAGACACCAGCATAATCCAAATATAGATTATTCCACACACACAATGAATATTAATTTTCAAGGAAAATCTATTACATTATATGGTATGCATGCATCTCATATTTTTCCACTGCTTTCGCATACTCAAGCAAAACGTGCACTACGCAAGAATACTAAATCATATCTCATTTGGGTGAATGAATTGCACACAAAGGAAAATCATATGCACCCTAGGCATAAGGAATTTCTTGCATATTTTAAGGACTGTTTTGCAGAAGACCTACCACCAGGTTTACCACCTTCACGTCCAGAAGACCATAAGATTGATTTAATACCTGGCACACAACCACCTTGCAAAGCACCATATAGGCACAATCAAATAGAGCAAAAAGAAATCCAGAGTCAAGTTGAAGAATTACTAAATAGAGGCTTAATTCGACCTAGCAGTTCTCCATTCGGTGCACCTGTGCTCTTAGTCAAGAAAAAGAATAATACCTATCGTATGTGTATTGACTACCGAGCATTAAATAAAATCACTGTAAAGAATAGGTATCCTATACCTAGAGTTGATGACCTTATGGACAAACTGCAAGAATAGGTATCCTATATCATCAGGTGAGGCTAGATAGATCCGACATATTTAAGACTGCATTCAGAACACAGTTTGGCCATTACGAATTCTTAGTCATGCCATTCGGATTAACTAATGCACCTGCTACTTTCAGTAGAATGATGAACCGTATCTTTCTGAAATATCAGTATTGTGTGATTGTTTTCTTTGATGATATTTTGGTGTTTAGTCAAAGTGAAAAAGAGCATTATGAGCATTTATCATTAGTTTTTCAATTACTGAAAGAAAATCAATTGTTTGCAAATCCTGACAAGAGTGAATTCTTTAAGACAGAAATAGAATATTTAGTTCATATTGTATCAAAAGAAGGAATTAAAGTTGATCCTAAGAAAATTGATGCAATATTACATTGGCCTATTCCTAAAAATGTACATGAATTACGCTCATTCCTTGGTCTTGCTAGTTTCTATAGGAAGTTTGTACGTAATTTTTCCTTACTTGCTTTACCATTAACCAAACTTCTTAAGAAAGGAATTGTTTATCAATGGACTGAAACTCAGCAGAAATCCTTTGATTTACTGAAACGTGCATTAACTAATGCCCCTGTTCTACATATGCCTGACTTTAATAGACCATTCTTTCTAGTTGTGACCGATGCTAGCGGATCAGGAATAGGAGCCATACTAATGCAAGACAACCATCCAATAGCATATTCTAGTTCTAAGCTGAAACCCTCTGAGCTCAAATATTCCACTTATGACAAGGAACTATTAGCAGTTGTACAAGCATTAAAACAATGGAAGCATTATTTAATGGGTTCAGAATTCATGATAAAGACTGACCAGCAAAGCATTAGACATCTACTTAGCCAACCCCAAATTTCTGACCGTCATATCAAATGGGCTTCCTTCATTCAAAGTTTTCATCCTATCATTCAATACCAACCTGGAAAAGAAAATGTAGTTGCTGATGCATTGAGTAGAAGACCTGCAATTCATAATATTTCTATCATATCTTTTGATTCTTTGATTGCTATGAAAGACACATATCACCAGGATATTACTTTTCATTCTGATTGGCAAAAATTAGTTCAAAATAATTTCATTCCTGTTGATTCATTGTCATATAATGATGGATTTATGTTTTTTGAAAAGAGACTGTGTGTTACTATTCCATTCCGATCTTTTGTTTTGAATGAAATTCATTGTCCCCTATATCAAGGTCATAGAGATATCATTTCTACATTACGCATGTTAACTGAAGATTTTTATTGGTCGCATATGGATGCAGATGTATCTAATTTCGTTTCTGAATGTTTGATTTGTCAAAGAATAAAGAGACATCATGGTAAACAGTATGGATTATTAATCCCTTTGTCTATTCCATCTAAACCTTGGGAACATATTTCTATGGATTTCATTACTGGTTTACCAAATACTAAATCTAACCATGACATGATTTGGACAATTGTAGATAGATTTAGTAAGCAAGCATATTTCATTGCATGTAAGAAAACTTTAATAGCATCACAAGCAGCACAATTACTTTTTAAAACTATTTTTACTAACCATGGATTGCCAAAAGTGATTATTTCAAATCGAGATTCTAGATTTTATAACAATTTTTGGATTACACTGTTTGCAAATCTAGGCACAAAGATTGATTTCTCATCTGCATTTCATCCAGAAACAAATGGACAAACAGAAGCCACAAATAGCACAATTTTAGATCTTTTACGTGCATACACTATCTCTAAACCTCAGACATGGGATACTCATTTACATTTATTACAGTTTGCATATAACAATACACCGCACACATCTACAAAGAAAGCACCTTTTGAAGTTATTTATGGATATAGATTATCTACACCTGTTGCATCTTTGTCTAATAGAATTCAGAGTGCTGATGATATTGTTGTTATGCATAATAGTATTTTTGATGAGGTTAATGATATGATTGCTAAAGCCCAACAATCATATACCAAACAAGCCAACAAGAAACGACAAGCCATGAATTTCAAAGTTGATGATTATGTTTGGCTTAGAATAGAAAAGCGTAGACTGCAAAGTGTTGATAGACATCCAGTTGTCAAATTAGCTCCTAGATTCTATGGACCATTTAGAATCATTCATAAGATTAATGACAATGCATTCAAGTTAGAATTGCCATTTCATTGGAAAATTCATAATGCATTTCATATTAGTTTATTGAGAACATTTAGAGGCCAATTACCTATCCACCCTGTCTATGAAAACCCACCTTTATTAGAGGAAGAGACTGAAATACTTGAACCAGAAGCCATTATAGACACTGACTACATGACCACTAGAACTGGCCGAAGGTATTCTAGATATTTAGTAAAATTTAAGAACCATCCTGTAGAGGAAGCACAATGGATGCACGCTAGAGACTTAAATGCTTTCCCCACTCTGTTAGCTCCACATTGAGCTAATAGCAATTGAGGTCAATTGTTATCCCACCCCAGGGGTATGATGCCAGGAGGCATATTCCACGGTGGATTCCGTGCCACGGTGGATTCCGTGAGGTTTTACGGTGGATTCCGTAAACTTAGATGACCGGAGCTCATAGACAAAGAGGATTCTTTGTGCGAGAAGTTGATGGGGACGCCTGTCCTTTTCGGGCGTTTCATTAATTTAGTGTGTACATGGGTGATTCCATAGCGGGTGATTCCGCAAAATGCATATTAAATTAATAAACGTTTATGAGTTAAGAGTGTGCACTCGTAATAAATTAAGGTTAGGATTTATTTCTAACCAGTTGATTTATTTATGTAGCTGAAGACTGCTAGGTATTCACTTTTGTCGGTTTAATTATATTATTTTACTAACGATTGTGAATGCTTCAGTTGATGTGTAGAGATAGCAGCAGTGGCGGAGGAAAGCATTGGAGTTTAGCGGGTATTCGACATTTGGACTATATTTTGATAGGCGCCACGCCTATATTTTGTTATGTCTATAGAGACATTGATTATTGATTATTATTTTGTATGCACCTATGCGCCCGGATATGTTATTTCTATTTGGACATTGAGATTGGGCGTGCCAGACTCTATGGGCACCGTCCATTAGCTTTATTTTCCTATTTTTGTAGAAAGCAAACTCAAAAGCTAAAAGCTTGTCATATTTTTGTAATTGGGCTATTATTGAGCATGAAGATTGGAAATATACATTAAATACATGCTTTGTGAAGCGCTCACACAAGGCATGGGGGAGATTGAACCCAATTTGTCTCTTGCCTCTTGTCGTGCATGCTTTTACATTGTTTTTTGTGCAAAAAGGTAGAGTTCATTGTTCTTGGGGACCTTCCGGGATTCACCACGTGAGCATTCTGCGTCCGATCTGCGCACCAGTTCGTGGAAGCTAGTTAATTAAGTGAGCTAAGTTAGGTTAGGTTAGGTAACTTAGGTTAGTTAAGTTAATTAAGGTGATTAAGTGAATTAGGTTGATTAAGTTGATTAAGTAAATTAGGTTAATTAGGTTGATTAGGTAACCTAAGTAAAGTAGGTTAATTAAGTAACTTAAGTGAATTAAGTTAATAACTTAAGTTAATAAAGTGAGGTTAATTAGGGAACTGATTTTGAATAAACTAACCAGGGAGGAGAAGGAGAGGAAACGATGGTGGGCAGTAGCGAGGTGGGAGGAGAGAAGGAGGTTTGAAGCGTGGTGGTGAGGCGAAAAGGGCAGAAGGTGTGGGAAGAGAGAGGTTGAGGAGGAGGGGTCGACGGAGCGGAGGAAGGGAGGAGGAGACTCGGCGGGTTGCGGCGGTGGGGAAGGAGGAGGGAGAGGGAGGAGAAGGGGGAGGAGATGCGGCGGGGCGCCGGCGGAGAGCAAAAGGGAGAAGGGCGTCCAGCGTCGCGAAGCGGCGGAAGGATGGAAGGGAAGAGGATAGTAGGGTGGCCTACGACAAGGAAGAGGAGAAGGGAGGAGGGATGTGGCGGGGCATCATGGGGGAAGAAGGACCGAGGGGAGGGAGCGCCTGCGCCGGGAGGAAGCAGACACAAGGAGGGGGAGATCCTCGCACGTGGTGGAGGAAAGAAGGGACAATGAACATGTAAGTCGTTTTAAAAAATAAAATAAATAAAAAATATTTTTTTTATTTTCTTTTAAAATAGTTAATTGGTTATTGGTGGTTTTGTTTGTGTTTGGATTTTGTAGGTTTTTGTGCTTTTTATAAGTAATTTGTTATTGGGGTTGGTTGCTTTTTAAAAAATATATAAAAACTGGGTTGTGTTTCTTTTTTTTTTTGGTTAATTTGTTTGAATGTGTGTGCTTGATGGTGTTTTTTTTTGTGGTGTGGTTGTTTTGTTTGGTTTTTTTTAATAAATTTGTTTGGTTTGTTAAAAATTAGCGCACCCCCATCCCGCGCACATGCGCGGGGCGGGAATAAAAGTTTTTTTTACATCGGTGGGATCAGACGGGGCGGGAACGGCAACACGCGAGGCACAGAGGTCACGGGGGCATCCAGAGGGGCGTAAAACCAAAAGTAGGTGCGTTCACGCGCGACACGAGAGACGCGACCACATGGTGAAAAGGAAGAAAAATTAATAAAACCCAAACCGTACATCGGATTAAAAAATCGTAAAGAGGAAAAATGTGCGAGAAGATGAGGGGAAGATGATAGAAAAATGTGACACAGGTTTTGAGGCAAAATCAGGGTGTTCACATGGGAAAAACACAAAAAATAGACCTGAAAACACATACGTGTGTTAATATCGGAAAATCCACTTGTTGGAACGGAGTGCGGAAATAAGGAAAAATGTGTAAAATAACATATCCAACAATGCTCGCACATCAAAACACAGTTCCAATCAAGATAGGATGTGTTCACATGGAAAAAACCCCAAAAACAGACTCGAAAAATGGACTCGAAAATTAATACGGGAAGAACCAATTGCCAAAACGAAGTGCGATAAACAAGAAAAATGTTTGAGGAAAGGGGATGCACAGGACTATCACATCAAAACTCATTGCGGGCGGAGAGAGGAGGGGTTCACATGGGAAAAATGTGAAAAATACGCACGAAAAGGTTCCGAAAACCTGCAAAATTTAATAGCGGATGAACCCTGCATCGGAATGGTAGGGTGTAAAAAAGAAAAATGTCAGGGGGAATAGGTAGGGCAGGGCTGGCACAAGAGATCAATGTTCCCAAGCAATAAAATCACGTTCATATAGGAAACCATCCTATTTATGGGATTTGCTTCAAAAATTAATAACTTTAGAACAGTTTGTCGAAACAGGGGTTGGTAAAAAGGAAAAATAGGCAGATCAAAGGGACGAATAAGGAAATAAGGGTGGATGGGGATTCCAACGAACGAAGGATTCGTTCACATGAAAAAGCGTCAAAACAAAGGACAAAGGGAAATAGAGAAGGAACGACCCCAAGGGAGGGAGAAAAGTGGATGGGTGGGTGGATAAGCGACGCCATCAAGGTAAAATGAAGTCATGGTATAGATGCATGATCATAATAGGGTATATGCATGGGGGTATGCAACATAGACGCACAGGGACGCGTCCCCACACTTAAAACCTAAACTGGAAGGGTAAACCGAATAACAAGGACCTAGTATCACACATCAGACCAACCACGAACGTCCCCATACTTAAAACATGACCGTCATTGAGAAAAAAAAGGTGTAGGGTTAGAAAAACTTGGCCCATATTGCCGAGGAGTAATGTCGACTATCGAGGTTGCGTCTTGTATCGTTGTCAGTTGCAGAGGTACCAAGGTGTCTTCATAGCACGTGTTCTTCGTGGCAGGGACCACGTCGCAGCACCATGGAGGGATATGGTTCAAAGAATCGTAGGAAATTCATCCATGATGAGAGATATTGCACTCAATGCACGATCACTCAAATGGAATGAAAGAACAGTCACTCGTCCCATTACTAACATCACTCAAGTGAATAATGATGAAACCCAGAGCTCACATCCGGTTTAGGAATCAACAAGGGAATGGTTCTTGGGGAGTATGCCAAGGTGCACAGTTAATGGTGCATCAATGAGTCCAACCTTGTCTGGCATAGGTGCAAGTAGGAAGGCCAGGGAGCCTTGCAGTGCAATGTACAGAATAGAGTGACGTGTCTTGTATTGATGGTAGAGACCCATCCCGTGGGTGCAGAGGAAAATAAGAACGTACCTGACTCCAATGGTCGTAACTTCCCTTAATCCTCACATCTCAATAATTGATTCAAGAAATACGAGTTACACTCAACCCACCCTCTATCTCACTCTCTCTTGAAAGATACAGAGGGTAGCTCATTCCTGAAACCCATTGATGTAATCCTCATTGTCACTTGCACAGAGGGTGTATGCCTTGTGTGCTTTTGATGGTGCAACAGTGTATCCCGCCTCGTGCCGGCATACATTGCAAGAAGGAAGGCCAGGGAGCCTTATGGTGCACTGCACAGTAACAGATTGTGCATTGTGCTTTGAGAGGTCCATCCCATGCGTGCAACACTCCGTTCACACATCTCACCTCTCATTTGATTTGAAGGGAAAGACTGGTCACTCACCCCACCCTCTGTCTCAGGCTCTGATAGATACAGAGGGCAGCCCATACTCACGTCCCCATCCTGTTAGGATGAGAGCTCACATCACTCAAGGGGTTGGTGATGAAGATCATGTCGGCTGTTGTTGTCATCAGGATCTTAAAGATGAGGCATACCCAGGGAGGTAGTCAACAAGTCTTGTTGCCGTATGGCTACGCATCCGAGGTGTGGAATCCACCAAAAAGTTGTGTGTGTGACATTTGTTACTTTGTACATACTTAGTTGTTGTGTTTGCATTTTTGTTCTGTGTACCAACATAGTGGAGAAGGGTTTGGAAGTGAATATATTTGTGGGAAGGCAGTAAGGACTGGAAGATGTTCAACCGGAAGGAGAAACGGCAAGATGCATCATATCCCTGAAGGGAAATGGACTCACATCACAATGGAATTTTTCAATGGCCTTCTCGTGACCAAGAAGGGTGGAACAATATCTATGTGTGGTAGTTGATCGCCTCACCAAAGCTGCCCATTTTATCCCCACTAAGATCCAATATTGGCTCACCACAAGTCATAGTACATGATCCGGATGCAAAGTTTATGAGCAACTTCTGGCAGACAACTTTCACCTCCATGGGGACCAAGATTGCTCCATCCATTGTATACCATCCTAGACTGATGGCCAGACTAAAAGAGTAAAAAAATGGCTTGACACATATTTGAGGCACTTTTTCCATGATGTACAACACAGTTGGGATATGTGGCTCCACTTGTGGTTGAGTTTGCATATAATAACTCCACACAATAAAGTATTGGAGTTTCCCCTTTTGATGCCTTATATGGGTATAATATTCTCCTCTCCATAATCTTATTTAACAAAAAGATCAACCCTCAGAGTCACGCTGAGTTGGATCACATGCAAGCCTTACTTCAGCAATGTAAAGTGAACCTTCAAAAAACCCAAACACACATGAAACTCTATGCTGATGAGAAAAGAAGGCATTTAGAATTCTAGAGAGGGAGATTGGTCCTTTTGAAAGAGCCTAAGTCCCACTACTCGATTCTCAAAGAGGGCAACACTAACAAGCTAGCCCACCGCTTCTATGGCCCATACTAGATTCTGAAGAGAGTTGGTGACTTGGCCTACCACTTAGAACTTTCCCCTACCACCAAAATCCACAATGTGTTTTATGTCAGCTAGCTAAAACCCTTCATGGGCTCCTCAATGGACTATATGGAAGAACTTCCCCCCATAGGTGAAGAAGGCATCGCTCAGTATATCCCTGAAGCAATTATTGGGCAGCGAGATAAGCACTTACGGTCTCGATCCATTAAAGAATAACTCATCCAATGGCAAGGCCTACCCTTGGAAGAAGCCTCTTCGTTCCCGACAACCATTGTCAATGAGTTTTCCTACCTCCAAAAGGCCCCCCGGCCTAAAGACTAGCCGGTCATACCCCATTTCACCACCCTCTACCTGTAGACTGCACACTATTGTAGAATAATTTTGTACTTATCCAAATCTCAGGCATGTGCATCCTACATAGACTGAAATTACTCGTCATAAGCTTCATTACAACATGGTATGACCCATTTGGAGTAGCCTATCAAAAGTTATGACCCATTTACTTCAACAATAGCAGGCCGGCCTTGGACAACATGCTATCCCTAGTCTTTACCCATCCATTTTTCATTGTAAAAGGGCTCAGAGTAGTACTCTACAACTTCCATTAGCCCACACATCACTCCCCTCTACTTCTCTTTGTCTTTTAGGGCAAAAACCTTCAAGGTGGGGATGGATTGTAATAAGGGAGATACACTCCGACTAGGGGTTAGACACCCAGTAACACTGACCTGGGTATATAAGGTGTAAGAGTCCCAGATTAGGGAAACTAGTTATTATCAAGAACATACTCTTCACCTTCATCTCCAACTTCCATGTCTTCCTCCTTCCTTCTCTCCTCTTTTTGTATTTCTCTCTAATCTTCTAGTCTTCTTTTCTCTTCCTCTTGCTCTCTTTCTCTCTCTTTAGCTCTTCTCCTCTCTCCTCTCAACTTCATTCATTACAATGGTATGTATGCATATATTTAAGGAAGGTTAGAATTTTATTAGAATATTAATATACCAAGATAAGTAGACATTTACACTTGAAGTATGACTAGGGGCTCCCAAAATAACATTACCATGCTCAATTGGAGCTCAAAGATTTGTGGTCATTATGGCCAATTTCGAGGCCAAAGTGATCTTTTGGTTAAATTTCACTAATGATAAGATTATTGAATAGGCAAATAGAGCAATGAAATGCGTGATCAAATGTGAAACTTGAATCTCTACTAGTTTGGCCAAAGTCTTTTACTTATAATAAAAATGTATCCTCTTAAGGCACTTCCAATTAAAATGTGAGTACTCGATGTGCCATTTTTCAACTTTTTATTTCAATAAACATCATTGATGTGCCTTTTAAAAGGTGGGATGATTTATTATCATCTTCAAACATAAGACCTTTTGCCTTGATATAAGAAATATTTCAATATTTTGTAGTGTAGTGTCCCTTTTTATGAATTCATCTCCTAGCTAATTATCTCGGGACCTCAACTCCAATCCAACTTGATTTTTTAATCACCTTTTTTTAATTCAAACCTCACTTCTTTTCAATACCACACACAATCGTCATGATCGTATATCCTCCAAAAGTACATAAGTGTAGACATTAGGGGGAGGGAATCAGTAATTTCTTCCCCCAAACCTAAGAATAATTGAGGGGTTGGGATACTTAGCTATAACCTAATTCATTTCACTATATTAGCATGGTCCTCTTGTAGGGCTCTTCTACATAGATAGTTTACTCTTTGTTATTACTAATTACAATGAAGATTAGGGTTGAATGGTTTTCCTTAATTGAGTTCATTGAAGACTTAAATAAAGGTCCTTTTATATTTGATGGGCATATTTTACTTATATGAATATCTTGAAAAAACATTAAACCATGATGCAATCATAAAGGCCAAAGTATGGTAGTACAAAATGATACACACATGATTCTCACTTGGACATTAGGTGCAAGTTAGACCTTATGATATAATTGCACCATTATTTGTGTGAAAATAACAAAAAAATGTATCATTTTTATTAGAAAGAGAGGGAGGGGTTTTGTAGCTAGCTTTTCTATGCCTAGAATGATGTATGTTTTAAAGGCGAACACTTTTTTAATGTGAATACTCTTCACTACCCTAGTGACGGTGAAACCCATGGTATTGATTCGAGGCTAAAACAAAAGCCACACTCAATGTCTTAGAGCATTTGAGGCAGAACCCATACGCCAAGATGAAGGCTTCTAAATTGATTGCTAGAAAAGTGTTTGTTTAAATTTGAACATTTTGAGAAATTAGTATTAGTGCTCCAGTGGGGGGGGGGGGGGGGGAAGCCCTAAGGACTCTCATGGAAAATGGACATATTCTAACCCAAGAAATTATACTTTAAATGATCTTGGAGAGATGATAGAGGTAGGGGAATGCCACATTGAATGCAAACAAAGAGAAGATAGTGTGATGCCAAGGGGTGATGAACGCCCCTTCTCTATGAAGAAAGTTATAGAATGTGAAGAAATGCACGCTTGCAATCTTCTAGGTTTCCCTCTTTTAGGTTAGGGTTTTTACTTCCCACCCCTCATGTTTTCTTATGTAGATAAGGTTGGTAAGAGTTCCATGAATGATAGGGATGGGTGCCAATGGCTATGATGATGTCACAATCTAATCTCATGGAGTAGCTCAAATCAAAAGCCTTGCAATCTTGATATTCCTAAAGCTCATTGTGATGTGTTAATGTACTTACCACTCCATCACATGAAGCTTTGAAACCCCACAATATCATGAGTTCTCTTTCATAAATCAAGCACTAAACTCCATGATCCTAGGAATACCTTGCATACTTGCCATTGATGGAAGAAATATTGGCTATTGTTTCCCAAAGCTTTGAGAATCAATAAGTCCATGTATATTATGAAGCCATTAACTTAGCTAACTTTTTCCCACAAGAACGTAATTCAAAGTCAACAGAAATTGACAATATATTTTCATACTTGGAGGTGTTCTTATTGCTATATTCAATTCGTTGGTCTTATGTTGGATATCACAACATTACAAAATTTTCTTTTGTATTTTTTTGTTTTGACCAAAAGAACTAGGAAAATGTGGGTTTAACAGAAAGGTAAAGCATAATAATAGTGTGTGTATCCTAGAATGATGCATAAATATGGGTCGAGGTTGCCGTTCAAAATTTTATTTCTCTGTTTTTAAGATTAGCACATGGAGTGGAAATTCATCCATTGAGAAATAAAAAAAGAGATACTACTAAGGGTTAACTTTCTCCCTAGGAGTTCAATCATAAATATATGTATGTATCACGTGGGTTCAACATAAGGGATTTTTAAAATAACATTCAAAAGGGTCCTATATAAAGGGGTTACTTACAAATTGAATGGAAAAGGGTTATGTTTTATTAAGGAAAATTTCACAAATAAGGATATTTATAAATAGGCTTTGCATACACGTGATATAGAGGGTATACATATAGTGAATTCCTCAGGGACTTTCGAAAGATAGTTGAAGCACATACACATTTGGGGGTTCCATTATGCACTCCACTAGTACATTCATTTTCAAGTCATTACATAAGGGGATCCTAAACCTTATTCTCAATTACTTCCATGCCATGAACTTGAGTACCAAAGTTGAGCTCTTGCACATGGGTGAACTTTTGAGCCATTTACTTTTTTACTTCTCAAGCTGAGAAAACTTGAAATGGACCTTAAGGATGCTTAAAAAATAATGGTGGACGCAATTCGAGGAGGACTAAGTACGAGATATCAAAAGCTAAATACATTCCAAGTACTTATTATCTTTAAGATTTTTGTATTTAAAGGATGTTCATTGAAGGAGCACACAAGTATAATAATATCTAACCTTTAAAGATTTTGTGCTTTGGTTCCTTCTAGACATGCATGTTTTTACTTTGGTTTCTTTTAATTTAAATAGTCCATGAGTTGTCTCCTTCAAGGTATGCTTGAGTTTCTCACAGATTTCATGCAAAACTACATAGTGAAAGAAAAAAATCAGGTGTAATCCATGCACTAGTTTTATAAAAGTCTTTATGTCTTTGTCTCTCTCTCTTTCTCTGTCCCTATTTACATAAAATATCACTCTAGTTTGTTGCCTAGAACTCCCAACTCTTGCTCTTGATCCATGATCAAATCAAGTCACACACTCACAATCTTAGAGTCAACTAGCATGAGCCCTCCTTGTTCCTTTGTGTTCCTTATAAGTGTTGATTGCAAGTAGATTTCTCTATGTCGTTTACCTCTAATCATGTTACTTCTATCTAGCTTGCATGTGATGGATCGATATAAGGAGAAATGACCATATTCCATCTCCTTTTATTATCATTTTCATATCTATTTCTAGCTCAAGCATCTACAAAAAAAAGAAAGGTGTGCAAGAAGGTGCAAAAATGGTTGACTAGAGTTAGTAGACCTAAGGGACCAACTTGGAGACAATCCTTGCTTGAACAAAGAGATTTTTAAAAAACATTTTCCTATTTAAATTCTGGCATGTGATTTGAGAAGCAATCTTATTAAAAATTTGGCAAGCTCTTAGCAAGTCTAATATAGTTTGGCTTTTAAATGTGCTGTAAGGATCATGCTCATACTAGATGATAGGTTCTTTAGCTTGTGTCAATGGATTAATACCAATTACTTGAAAGGATGTAAGCCTAAGTGCGTTAAAGTTCATTCTTTAAGCTTCACAACTCTTTAAGAGCATGGTACAATAGTTTAGTTCTTCTAATATAAAAGTTTTTTGTAAGAAAAGGAAGGAGACACATCAATTGTTTTGTAAGACTAAGACTAGTCAATTTACTCACTCACACTATTGTCTCTAGAGTAAAAAGGAATCACCTTCAACTAAGTAATAATTAAGAACATATTAAGATGCAACCAATTCTCCTAATAACATGATTGTCCCCTTTTTTTAAGAGTCAAGCTTGTGTCCCCTACTCTTGATATGTATTGAGCTAGGTCGAATAATAGTTAATATCAAATAAATGGTCGATTTCAACGAGGATTTCAATTTACCTTTAGACGACTTGGTGTAGAATATCATAAGAAAAATGTCTACTGAATGGGCAAGAAATGAATCACCTTAACATATGTTGCTAGAATGGGATCGATTGATTGCTTAGTTTAAGGCCTCCCATTGTAGAACACAATGACCATTTTGCACATGTAGTGGTAGAAAAACAAGAAAACAAATACTTCTAGATATGGTCCTCTACAATTCCTTAATAAGAGATATAGGGGTTGGATTCCCAGTTATATGACCTATAATATCCTAGTTTGTAATGTGGGGAATAGAATTCCCTAATTCTATGTAGGGAATGCATTTGATATATGCCTAGGATTCCCTATTAGAAGATGTGGAGACTTGAATTCCCTACTAGTATGTAGGAAATACACATGTGCTCACATAGGATCTTCTACCATGGGAAGTTGGGAATGTAATATGTAGGGAATGTAGACATACATACCTAGGAAATATGAAAAAATTTCCTATATTTCATAAGTTTTCTTGCATAGGAACTCGGAAGTTATCAAAAGCTTATTGTGCAATGATTGCGAGTGAGTCGACGTTTCTAAGTGATGCATGAGTGATGATTGCAAGTGAGAGTCAGCGAATAATTTTGGTTTTAAGTGAGCATGAGCGATTAACCAGCATCCCCCCGTCAATGTTGATAATTACGCAGTGACGAATATTGAATCCAGCTTGAGATACAATTGCAGGTTGTTTAGCTAATCGTCGTAAACAAGAACAAAGAAGAATGAGAGAGAGAGAGAGAGAGAGAGAGAGAGAGAGAAGAGAAGAGAAGAAGAAGAAGAAGAAGAAGTAGGAGGAGGAGGAGGAGGAGGGAGAGAGAGAGAGTCGCCGAAGAACCGTTAGAGGGAACGTTGTCATCTCCAATAACCACTATAGTACGAAAGAACAACGAATGGCCGCTTGCCAAAGAGATAGTGTATCAAGCACAAAACGTCACTCAACTCCTTTAACATCGTCATCTCTAATAACCAGTAGAGTACGAGTAGGAAATCACAACGAATGGCCGCTTGCCAAAGAGCTTTAGTGTATCAAGCACAAACTCGTCTCTTAACTGAATGAGAGTGAACAATTCATTACGATGATCACATGGCCAGTACTCGCAAAATTCACCGCCATGAGCACAAAAGGGGCGCCACCGACAAAAACGCAGATAGACAGACCATCTGAATATCGGATCCAGCGCCTCCTAGATGATCGCGCTCATGCATGAAGGCTAATAACAAGAGAAATTAATTGCTAGTGCATGAGTCGAAGGAGGCGCTGAGCATTCGCAGGCAGCTGGCGCCGCTGGGCGGAAATCGAGTCAAAGGAGTGACGTTGCCGTTCTGGGAGCGCAGAGCGCCCTTGATGTGGCATGTGCCGTCGCCCACCACGACGATTCGGTCGGCTTTGACCATGTCTTGCGTCCAGCCGGGACAGGCGGCCACCAAGTCGCAGGCTCGGCAGGAGGTGCACTTGTTCAACACTGTCACGTACGGCCTGGTCACAAGGTACGGCTCATCCACCTCTCGATCGTTTTCCTTCCGCATGCCCAGCTGTATATCTACGTCCGACACACTGCATTGCTGCTGCACGTCGTGCTGGGCCTCCAGCTCCTCCCGCATCACCTGTCGTCCAGCTGGCGGAGCAGTAGCAGTAGCGAATTAAGTATTTTAATGTACATCACAGCTATTGACACTAACATTATTATGTATAATTGTATATTATATAAGCCTCGTCGATCATAATGAATGGTCGTCGTTGATGTTCGCTAGACCAGAACACGAGAGAGACACACACGCACACACACACAGAGGAGCAGATTATTTATATTACCTGCCGTTGAAGTCCCTGCTTCACCAAGGATGACGATCATCATCGTCATGGCTGCCGCCACCAGGGCAATTACCCCGCGCGACGCCAAAACTCTTCCTCTGGCTGTCTGCTGCACGGGTCGACGAGCCATCGCTGCCAGGTAGCCTCGTGTTATAATGAAACGCTGAGACTGCACCACCTTTCACCAGTGCGCTTCTATTAGTTACTCCGAACAAGCGAAAACGAAAGCGCAAGTGCAACATGCCCTTCTTTTATACATAACTAGGATCCTCGGGTGGCGATCAAAGGGCGAGTTCCCAAATCCTTGATTACTAACACGGGTGACCGATTTTTTTTTAAAAAAAATTGTAGGAAGCTTTAAGTATGTATTAAAATGAACATTTACAAGATATGTAGTAGTTCAGGCTCCATTACAGGGGAGCAACCTGGACAAAAAAAGATTGCTTTTGGTAGCTTGCGAAATTTTCCCTGTGATGAAATTCTCTAGTTTCACACAGGATGTTTACAAAAGATTATGTTCTAATGTGTGGACAGACAAGAAGAACATCAAGGAGAACAGTGTGCCACGTGCCTTCTTGTATTTTTTCCTATAGGATGCATTACTATTGTCCTTTCATGGTGTGGCCTTTGTTTTTGTATTGAGGGCATATGTTGTCTTGCATGGGATCTCTACTCATGTGGTGAGTGCATAGACACTTGCACACACGCACATAAAAATCTTATTAGTTGTGGTTACATGATGTTTAAAATGACTATCAACTCTTTTTGTCATGATACAAGGAATGCAACCATTTTGGACCATTGAAACCCATAGAATTTAGTCCTAACAAGGAAAATGGGCATATACTACCATGTGTGAAGGAGATAATAGTAGACATTCTAACAAAAATAGGCTAGGACCACTCCATATATTTGTCAAAAATGTAGGATAATAACATCTTTGACCATTATAGTCATTTTGAAAATTGCAAAATATTTTTTTTAACACACTTATAAACACTCTCCCAAAATCCCTCCTCCATCTTATCAACATACTCATTGATGATCTTTGATGGAATATTTGAAGCCCATTAGGGAGCCTAAAGAGGGATGCGCAAGGGTGCAAGGGTTATGATCTAAAATACACCATGCAAAGGTACTCTTACATGTTAGTTAAAGCCCCCTTCCTCCCTAATTATAACACATCACTTTTATGATTAACCTCTCTCTCTTCTTAAAGCACTTTTGATCTCTTATCAAACTATACACACACACACACAATTTCTCTCTCATTGAGAGGCTAATTAATCGCCAAACTTGTGTATTTTCTTAAGTAGGAAAATCATAGAAAATACTCTCTCTCTCTCTCTCTTGATACACAATGGCACCACCTCCCCTCCTTTTGTAGTACACATGCACACTAGTTTTTTTCCCTGATGGGACACACACACACACACACACTCTCTCTCTCTCTCTCTCTCTCTCTCTCTCGTTAGATTTTCTCAAAATTTCACCCTTGTAAGTTGCCACCAATAATCCATGATTCTCGAAGGTATAAGACCCACATTATGAGAAGAAGCCATGTGGGAGCTGGAACATTGGTTGGGTCTCGACTTGTATGTTAGATGAGATCTATATAACCATATAACAAAAAGTTGACCTATCGCCACAATGCATTGAGTTGTGGAGTGTGGGAGTTAACAGCGACCCCTATTTTAGGTTGAGAGAGATGTAAGAGTGGAGCTTGGCTAGGGGAGTCTCATAGTGGCCAATAGCCCCCTCGACAAGGTCTAAGAGATTACATTCCTTGTCATTAGGGGAGATTTGGACTCACTTTTGGGTCTTTTAAGCTATTTAGATTTCCAAAGAATATTCCATAATGACAAAAGAGGGTGAGGCTATTGTTACAAATCTTAAGGTTACTTTTTGGTCTAGAGGCCTTAACCTGAGCAGACAAGCTCTAAATTTATCAAAGATCGATACATAATAATGCTCTCATCAAGATCTTTCTAACAATATATTATATAATATTGTTTTGAAATAAAATGGGTATAGTTATCCCTGGGCCTCTTTTTTCAATAGGATGATGATATGACAATTCTTACAAGGCCTAAAAGTGAGTCCAAATCAGCCCTAATGCTAATGTTAAAGAAAATATTCTTTAGAATATTTGATACTTGACTAGGAAAGGTTCATAATATAGTTGGAGATAGGTCGACTAGACTACCTTCGTAGAATATAAAGAAAGACCTCTCTAAATTCATCATTAGTCTAAATCCTAGACCATAAACATATTATCTATCAGAATTGCCATCTAATCTTCACAATGGAAGTACATGGTGAATAGAGCAATCTTTGTACCCCAGGATACACCTTATAGAACATGTAAGATATCAGGTAAGTTTAAAAGAAAGGATATTCTTTTTAGTAACATTTATGAGATTATATCACAAAGTTTATTTTTAAATTATAAATAAAAAATCCATAAGTTTACTAAAGTATAAGGGGTCATTTTGTGACCTCATAGTATGTAAAGAAATGATATTTTTTAATACTCTTTGAATGCACATTATATAGATTTTTTTTTATAGGTGCACCCCTAAGTCTTTGTATCATTTTTTTTGGAATTAAAGAATTTTGTGTTCTTCTCACACTTGTTTTATACTCTTTACTCCTCCTTACTTAGATTTTTTTCATTATACCATATAATTGTTACAAGGTATCAAAGCCCATGGGGGCTCTGAGTGAAGAGTGCACAAAAGGCAAGGGCTTTAATATCAAAGAGGAGAAATATCATCTTGTGCATCGTGTAGCAACACTCTTGTATTGAAAATTTAAACACTAAGGATTTCTCCACCAATTTTTAATAAAGGTAAGTTAGATGGTACAAACTACACTTTGTGAAAGTTTATAATTACAAATATTATTGATTCTTAAGAGCTTTTGGAGACATTGTTTGGGAGTAACCTAGAACCACAATCCACCCTCAGCCCATTAAAATCAAGTGTTGTAAATCCTCCAAACGAAGATTTTTTAAAAGCTTGAAAATGAAGAAATACAAATGTATTATGTGGGTTAGTTACAAGCTCTTCTCATGCAATTAAGACATCGGAGGCTTGGAACACATTGAGCAATTAATACAAAATGGAAAGCCAAACAAGGACTCAAAACCTAGAGAATCAACTAGGATCAGTGGAGTAGTTTACTAAAGTAGAGACAATGGAAGCGTCTATCACTCAGATCAAGAATATATGTAAGAAGATGGATGGCACAGTGATATAAAATATTAGTAATGAGCTAGGTTAGAGGTATCTTTGAAAATTTCCACCAAAGTTTGATAGACTGAAACTGCCCTAAACAAAGTGAGACCCCAAGCTTTGAATTTGAGGAATTTTATGCACTTCTAATGGAGGAGGAGTTCCAAGCTAGTGGCAATGGAGATCGTGCATTCTCTTACTGGTGCGCAGATCGGTCGCAGATAGCTCACGTGGTGAATCCCGGAAGGTCCCCAAGAACAAAGTACTCTACTTTTTAGCACAGAAACCCATGTAAAAGCAAGCACGACAAGAGGCAAGAGACAAATTGGGTTCAATCTCCCCCATGCCTTGTGTGAGCGCTTCACAAAGCATGTATTTTATGTATATTTCCAATCTTCATGCTCAATAATAGCCCAATTACAAAAATATGACAAGCTTTTAGCTTTTGAGTTTGCTTTCTACAAAAATAGTAAAATAAAGCTAATGGACGGTGCCCATAGTGTCTGGCACGCCCAATCTCAATGTCCAAATAGAAATAACATATCCAGGCACATAAGCGCATACAAAATAATAATAAATAATCGATGTCTCAATAGACATAACAAAATATAGGCGTGGCGCCTATCAAAATCTAGTCCAAGAGTCGAAAACCCACTAGACTCCAATGCTTTCCTCCGCCACTGCTGCTATCTCTACACATCAACTGAAGCATTCACAATCGTTAGTAAAATAACACAATTAAACCAACAAAAGTGAATACCTAGCAGTCTTCAGCTACATAAATAAATCAATTGGTTAGAAATAAATCCTAACCTTAATTTATTACAAGTGCGCACTCTAAACTCATAAATGTTTATTAATTTAATATGCATTTTGCGGAATCACCCGCTATTGAATCACCCATGTACACACTAAATTAATGAAACGCCCGAAAAGGATAGGCGTCCCCATCAACTTCTCGCACAAAGAATCCTCTTTGCGTATGAGCCCCGGTCATCTAAGTTTACGGAATCCACCGTAAAACCTCACGGAATCCACCGTGGAATATGCCTCCTGGCATCATACCCCCGGGGTGGGATAGCAATTGACCTCAATTGCTATTAGCTCAATGTGGAGCTAACACAGTGGGGAAAGCATTTAGGTCTCTAGCGTGCATCCATTGTGCTTCCTCTACAGGATGGTTCTTAAATTTGACTAGATATCTAGAATACCTTCGGCCAGTTCTAGTGGTCATGTAGTCAGTGTCTATAATGGCTTCTGGTTCAAGTATTTCAGTCTCTTCTTCTAGTAAAGGTGGGTTTTCATAGACAGGGTGGATAGGTAATTGGCCTCTAAATGGTCTCAATAAACTAATATGAAATGTATTATGAATTTTCCAATGAGATGGCAGTTCTAACTTGAATGCATTGTCATTAATCTTATGAATGATTCTAAATGGTCCGTAGAATCTAGGAGCTAATTTAACAACTGGATGTCTATCTACACTTTGCAGTCTACGCTTTTCTATTCTAAGCCAAACATAATCATCAACTTTGAAATTCATGGCTTGTCTTTTCTTGTTGGCTTGTTTGGTATATGATTGTTGGGCTTTAGCAATCATATCCTTTACCTCATCAAAAATAGAGTTTTGCATAGTAGCAATATCATCGGCACTTTGTATTCTATTAGACAAAGATGCAACAGGTGTAAATAATCTATATCCATAAATAACTTCAAAAGGTGCTTTCTTTGTAGATGTGTGCGGTGTATTGTTATATGCAAACTATAATAAATGTAAATGAGTATCCCATGTCTGAGATTTAGAGATAGTGTATGCACGTAAAAGATCTAGAATGGTGCTATTTGTGGCTTCTGTTTGTCCATTCGTTTCTGGATGAAATGCAGATGAGAAATCAATCTTTGTGCCTAGATTTGCAAACAGTCTAATCCAAAAATTATTACAAAATCTAGAATCTCTATCTGAAATAATCACTTTCGGCAATCCATGGTTAGTAAAAACAGTTTTCAAAAATAATTGTGCTGCTTGTGATGCTGTTAAAGTTTTCTTACATGCAATGAAATATGCTTGCTTACTAAATCTATCTACAATTGTCTAAATCATATCATGGTTAGATTTAGTATTTGGTAAACCAGTAATGAAATCCATAGATATATGTTCTCAAGGTTTAGATGGAATAGACAAAGGCATTAATAGTCCATACTGTTTACCATGATGTCTCTTTATTCTTTGACAAATCAAACATTCAGAAACAAAATTAGATACATCTGCATCCATATGCGGCCAATAAAAATCTTCAGTTAACATGCGTAATATAGAAATGATACCTCTATGACCTTGATATGGGGGACAATGAATTTCATTCAAAACAAAAGATCGGAATGGAATAGTAACACACAGTCTCTTTTCAAAGAACATGAATCCATCATTATATGACAATGAATCAACAGGAATGAAATTATTTTGAACTAATTTTTGCCAATCAGAATGAAAAGTAATATCCTGGTGATATGTGTCTTTCATGGCAATCAAAGAATCAAAAGATATGATAGAAATGTTATGAATTGCAGGTCTTCTACTCAATGCATCAGCAACTACATTTTCTTTTCCAGGTTGGTATTGAATGATAGGATGGAAACTTTGAATGAATGAAGCCCATTTGATATGACGGCCAGAAATTTGGGGTTGGCTAAGTAGATGTCTAATGCTTTGCTGGTCGGTCTTTATCATGAATTCTGAACCCATTAAATAATGCTTCCATTGTTTTAATGCTTGGATAACTGCTAAGAGTTCCTTGTCATAAGTGGAATATTTGAGCTCAGAGGATTTCAGCTTAGAACTAGAATATGCTATTGGATGGTTGTCTTGCATTAGCACGGCTCCTATTCCTGATCCGCTAGCATCGGTCACAACTAAAAAGAATGGTCTGCTAAAGTCAGGCAATTGTAGAACAGGGGCATTGGTTAATGCATGTTTGAGTAAGTCAAAGGATTTCTGCTGGTTTTCAGTCCATTGATAAACAATGCCTTTCTTAAGAAGTTTGGTCAATGGTAAGGCAAGTAATGAGAAATTACGTACAAACTTCCTATAGAAACTAGCAAGACCAAGGAATGAGCGTAATTCATGTACATTTTTAGGAACAGACCAATGCAATATTGCATCAATTTTCTTAGGATCAACTTTTATTCCTTCTTTTGATACAATATGACCTAGATATTCTATTTCTATCTTAAAGAATTCACTCTTGTCAGGATTTGCAAACAATTGATTTTCTTTCAGTAATTGAAAAACTAATGATAAATGCTCATAATGCTCTTTTTCACTTTGACTGAACACTAAAATATCATCAAAGAAAACAATCACACAATATTGATATTTTAGAAAAATACGATTCATCATTCTACTGAAAGTGGCAGGTACATTAGTTAATCCGAATGGCATAACTAAGAATTCGTAATGGCCAAACTGTGTCCTGAATGCAGTCTTAAATATGTCGGATCTATCTAGCCTCACCTGATGATATCGAGACTTAAGGTCAATTTTACTAAATATAGAAGATCCTTGCAGTTTGTCCATAAGGTCATCAACTCTAGGTATAGGATACCTATTCTTTATAGTGATCTTGTTTAATGCTCGGTAGTCAATACACATCCGATAAGTATTATTATTTTTCTTGACTAAGAGCACAGGTGCACCGAATGGAGAACTTCTAGGTCTAATTAAGCCTCTATTTAGTAATTCTTCAACTTGACTCTGGATTTCTTTTTGCTCTATTTGATTGTGCCTATATGGGGCTTTGCAAGGTGGTTGTGTGCCAGGTATTAGGTCAATCTTATGGTCTTCTGGACGGAATGGAGGTAAACCTGGTGGTAGGTCTTCTGCAAAACAGTCTTTAAAATATGCAAGAAATTCCTTATGCCTAGGGTGCATATGATTTTCCTTTGCGTGCAATTCATTTACCCAAATGAGATATGATTTAGTATTCTTGCGTAGTGCACGTTTTGCTTGAGTATGCGAAAGCAGTGGAAAGATGTGAGATGCATGCATACCAAATAATGTAATAGATTTTCCTTGAAAATTTATATTCATTGTGTGTGTGGAATAATCTATATTGGGATTATGTTGGTGTCTCCATGGCATTCCTAGAATAATGTCGCTAGACTGTAATGGGACAACTAAGAAATTTCTTCTTTCAATATATGGACCAATTTGAACTTCTAAATCTTGAACTTCTTGTGTGCCATTGTACCTAGTGCCTAAAAATGCAGCTTTTATGCGATAGTGCGTAGGTACAGTATGCAGTTTCAATTCCTTTACCAATTTTGCTGAAATAAAGTCATGGGTACTACCGTCATCATGCAATATAGTTCTTTCTTTTCCATGCACCATACATTTCATAGTCAACAATGAATGTGAAGTAGGCATACCTGGTAAAGTGTCGGAAGTAGTAGTAGGATCATCTTCTTCTTCAGTGAAATCCGGCATATCCTCATGCTCGTCTTCGTTCATAGCTCCAAGGTAGTTGATATGTGCTGATGGCTTCTTTGAATGACAATTTGCTGCGAGATGCCGTGGCTGGTGACACTTGTAGCATACGATGGGCTTGGCTTTGGTCACATTATTTGCAATGGCTGGGAGTCTGGGTATATTTGGATTTGCTTGTGGAATAGGCTTAGGATTTGGATTGACAGTGGATGGTAATGCAGGTAGTTTAGGCCAATTCTTGCGGAAAGATGGTGATGAGAAACGACCTGGATTAAACCTTCTGAAATTGGAATTGAATTGTTTAGATCCATAATTACCGTTTGCTTGGAATGGCTGTGGTCGTCGATCTCTTCCGCGTAACTTATCTTCAGTGTCGTGGGCTAAGGAGATGGTGTCTTCAAGGGTAGTAGGCTTGAACATGTTCACTTCAGCGTAGTAATGTCCAAGAAGTCCAGACATATACTTCCGCTTATGTGTCGTCTCTGGTACGTCTTCAAGCATGCGTAGCTGTAGGAGTGCATTCCAAAAACGCTCTGTATACTGTGGAATAGGCTCACGATCGCGCTGTTGAAGTAAATCCCATTGCTTGATAGCCTTCTCATGAAATTGCGGTGGTAGGAAATTTTGCATGAACTTCTTCTTGAAATCTTCCCATGTAGCAGGACATTCTATGCTCTTGCGGACTACAGTCCACCAAAGTGATGCTCTGTCTATCAGATGATTAGTAACACACTTGATTTTATCTTTTTCGGGATAAGTTTCCTCATGAAAATAGTCATCAAACTGGCTAATGAATGATAAAACAGTCTTTCCTTCTCTTATGCCATTGAAAGTGCGAAACTTGAAACTTCGTTTACTTATCTTGGATTCCTTGCGAATGGTTTGTGCTTCAAGAGTGGCGTTGATGGTACGGCGAATCAAATCTTCAGCTTGGGGTTCTTCTTTGTCAGTGGACGCTCCTTGTAGCTTTGTCAATTGCGCTTGCAAGGCTTGCCTAGCTCTTCGCTCTTCTTCCAATTGCAGCATGATAAGATCCAGCTTTTGTTCCATGGTAGGCTCAGGTAGATCGTCTTCAGCCATAGGATCATCCATATGTGGGGTAGTCATCCTGTAAAACTCAACAAACCTTTCTCACTCAAAATCAGTTAGCGGGATGAGCGTAGCTCAAATTTGGGGTTACAAGGCTATGTATTTTTGGGTATTTTCTTCTTCAATTTTCAGAAATTCTGCAATATTTCTGTCTCCGTTTGCTGAAAGTACTTCAACGAACTTGTAGATAGGTAGAACAGCTTGCTGCAAACAACTTTCGAGTTCAGAGTTTTTGCAAACGAACAAGTCTTCTATGAGTTTTAAGCACTAGTCAGTTCTGATTTAGTCTGACTTGCAGAGTTGCAGACTTAACAGACTTGCAGAGTTGTTGACTTGCTGGACTTAGGCCGACTTGCAGAACTTGCAGTACTTGATTCCAATTGACTTGCTGAACTTGACTTCTGATGCGCAGGACCCGGAGTTTACAGACTTGTTTGCCTTGTGTGACTGGAGTGATTTGGCTTAACTTAAAGAAGTTAAGCTTAATAGCTTAATAGCAGGCCGTCGTCGATTTCGTGGGGGGGGGTCCGTTTTTTTCGCCGCGCGAAAAATTCG
Organism: Lygodium microphyllum; assembly: GCF_053477565.2. Taxonomy (NCBI): domain Eukaryota; kingdom Viridiplantae; phylum Streptophyta; class Polypodiopsida; order Schizaeales; family Lygodiaceae; genus Lygodium; species Lygodium microphyllum. The sequence goes on from NC_141135.1 coordinate 181,419,177, forward strand.
GACCTCCTCTGAGGCCACGATGAGAATTTTTAGAAGCTTTTAAGCTTCTTAAGCTTTGTCTTAAGCTTTTCCAATGAAGTAATAAGAAAATTAATGAAGCTTATCTCTGTAACTCCATGACTTGATGATGGAGATGTTTGAGTGGTCCTCCGCCTGCAGAGCTTGGTCCTTCGCGATCTGACAGTGGAAACAGGGGTTCTTGATCGCCAGAAGTCTGCCTGTATCGACGGTTCGCGACGAGGTTGACTGTAGAGGCCGTTTGTTCCTGGAGCTCCGCCTTCGCCCGAGATTGGTAGCGATTGGAAGCTCTTGATCTCTGCTCCGCTCTGATACCACTGGTGTGCAGATCGGTCGCAGATAGCTCACGTGGTGAATCCCGGAAGGTCCCCAAGAACAAAGTACTCTACTTTTTAGCACAAAAACCCATGTAAAAGCAAGCACGACAAGAGGCAAGAGACAAATTGGGTTCAATCTCCCCCATGCCTTGTGTGAGCGCTTCACAAAGCATGTATTTTATGTATATTTCCAATCTTCATGCTCAATAATAGCCCAATTATAAAAATATGACAAGCTTTTAGCTTTTGAGTTTGCTTTCTACAAAAATAGTAAAATAAAGCTAATGGACGGTGCCCATAGTGTCTGGCACGCCCAATCTCAATGTCCAAATAGAAATAACATATCCAGGCGCATAAGCGCATACAAAATAATAATAAATAATCGATGTCTCAATAGACATAACAAAATATAGGCGTGGCACCTATCAAAATCTAGTCCAAGAGTCGAAACCCCACTAGACTCCAATGCTTTCCTCCGCCACTGCTGCTATCTCTACACATCAACTGAAGCATTCACAATCGTTAGTAAAATAACACAATTAAACCGACAAAAGTGAATACCTAGCAGTCTTCAGCTACATAAATAAATCAATTGGTTAGAAATAAATCCTAACCTTAATTTATTACGAGTGCGCACTCTAAACTCATAAACGTTTATTAATTTAATATGCATTTTACGGAATCACCCGCTATGGAATCACCCATGTACACACTAAATTAATGAAACGCCCGAAAAGGATAGGCATCCCCATCAACCTCTCGCACAAAGAATCCTCTTTGCGTATGAGCCCCGGTCATCTAAGTTTACGGAATCCATCGTAAAACCTCACGGAATCCACCGTGGAATATGCCTCCTGGCATCACTTACGAATGGAAAAGCAAAAAAAAAAGCTTTTTTTAAAAAACTCATCATGAGGCCAATATTGTTAAGAAATCATCTAACTTACACTTTACAACTTTTGGATGTGAATGTTATACACGTGTTACAAAGGATAATATGAATATGTTTTAAAAAAAGTACCAAATGAATCTTATTTGGCTATATTGATGAGCAAAATGCATACAAATTGTATGATCAAGAGGAAAGAGATCATAGTGAGCCATGATGTGTCATTCAAGGAGTAGCCACATATAGTGGAGAAGAACAATGCTTTTTTCACTTTATCATCAAGGAAAGAAGTAGTCCACTGTGAGCCTGACACAAGAGCTATCCTTATTATCAAGTAGGAGGAAGCATAATCTTCAAAAAATAAGGAGAAAGTTCACCAACCTATTATTGCACCATTAGGAAAGACTTTAACCCAATGGGTGAAGTAGCTTGAGTAGTAACCCTATACCTATACCTACTGAGGAAAAGATAGATTGAACAAGAAGGTTTTAGAGACTAGAGGTGCAAAGAGAGGCGTGTGCTCACAAAGTCAATATGGTCTTGATGGTTGAGATTATGAGAGAAGTAAATGAGTCATGAGACTTGGAAGCACTTGTGGATCCTACATAGAGAGCGGTTATGCAAGTTATAAGTATGGCATCATAATCAAGAATGATATTGGGAAGCTAATGGATCGGTTAGAAAAGAAGAAGATTATTGGCATCGAGTGGATCTAGAATGTAAAGTACAAGGTTGATGGGATAGCATAGAATAATACAAAGATAGATTAGTAACACAAGCACTTTCATAAGTTAAAGGGTTCGTTTTTCAAGAATCATTATCTCCAAATACCAAAGTGACCACTATTTTCATAAAACCTACAATGGTACCTCATAAGAAGTGGCCAATTTACCAAATGAAAGTCAAATCATCATTCCTAAATGGTGATATCAAGGAGGAGATATACCCACTACAAGATACATGCCATATACCGACATATAAAGTGATGAAAATATTCATCAAAATAATTATCCCCATCATTGCTATAAACGTCGATATATAAGTCTCTATATATATGTCCCTATTTGTGTCATTACATAGCGATGCTAATAGTGACGGTTACAGAAAAAAAAAGGTGGTAGGACATGTTGCCATATCACCCTTTCAACTCCATATGCTAAACAATGTTCCATAAAGCATTTATAAATTGAGCACACAATTGTCATCGAAACACGTACAACGTGAGATGTTAGAAAAAAAGAGTCATTGATTGAATATTAAAATAAGTACAATATCGATTATGAAAACTCATAGAACTATATAGAATGATAGAGAGGAGAGTCCAAAATAAATAGAAAAATGTATCCATAAATATCAGAAAATGTAAGTCCATACAAAGGATGAGAAATATATCCAAGGAAAGCTACATAGAAAGAGCTTGGATGGATCATAGTGTCAAAAAAAGAAAGGATATATGCTCCACAAATCTAAGTGATTTCTACAGCTCCTCACCATTGGAGAGCTCATTTTCTTACACAATGGAGCATCGAACATACTTTGTAATATAAACAACCACATATTCATCCATAACACATAATGCATCACAAAAAAACTAATGACTAAAAATAGAAAACAAGCAGGAATTATTGGGCTGCTACACACATACAATCTATCGATGAGTATGGTAAGAACATGTCTCTCTGCATATCAAGTCTCCAAAGTTGTAGGATTGAGGTTTGTCATGCCTACAGCTTATGGCATTTGGATGCCTATCAGGTTATACGCAGTCATCATGCTGTCTTTTATGAGACACAGACATCTCTTAAGCCTCTTGATGCGCGTTCAATGCACTTTATGGTTGATGCTACAGTCGTATGTTAGTCTTCTGCTTTATTGAGACTGCATACTATCTTGAGACCCCATGTGACATGTGTCTTAGATGCTGGCCCTTCTTCTATGATTCACTTTGGAGAGTCTATGTGCTCTCACATGTCTCCTATGATGCTATGTCCCACTCTAATGCTTATGCATTACAACCATGCACTTATGAGTTGTGCTTACTTCATGAGAAGCATTCTTGGATTGCTCCAATGTATGGAGTTGTGATATCGCTTATCTCTTAGAAGTCATGGACTCGGAGATGCTTGACTCTTCTTTCATATAAGTTTCCTCTTATTGCACAACTCACTTTTTGATTGGTCATTGGGTGAGATGTCATGACTCCTCACCTTGTCTTTTTTCTTTTTTCTTTATTTTTTCACTCTCTAGCCCATTGGCCTTTTAGTGGGCCTATTAGAATTGCGATGGGTTGTGCCATGGCTACAACTAGATTGAAAACAGGAGTTTGTGTAGGTACAACTACACCCCCACTTGAAGTGGGTTGATTAACTGGAAGAAGGGAAGCACCAAGAATTCCACTTGCACTCGAAGAGCTACTCGTAACACTTCAGTTACTAGAACCACTACCAATTATTCGCAACGGGCTACTCCTTTGAGGAGAATAGCATCTTACAATCTCCAACCACCATCTAGCCCTATCAGCACGTTCTGCTTTTTCTATTTCGACTTGAGACGGTCCTTGCCAAAGGACATAAACCCACTATTTGATCCCTAAAAACCCTAGATTTGAGAACCACCAATTGTTGGCGGATCTCAGCAAATGCACCACTGATGGGACCTAAAATGGACTGGCATTGGCTATAGCACTAGCCGGACCTATGACATGCACAAGATAACCCCACACCCTTGCGGCCAAGAACGTCTATAGGACACATTGCCTTGCCATCGTACGTACATTTTGTGTTCGTATCGTGTTTGTAGTCCAACCCTTTACCTTCTCAGACTCCTCAGAGGGAGACCTTACACATTTTGGTGTAATTCACCACGTAGAACAACATAGGAGGCACCCCTCGACTGATCGCGGCGGCCCCACTGCGACCCTCCTACACCTTGGGGATTGGCCCCTCGATGAGTCGCTAACACATATAACACATGCGAAACAAACTCCGCTCTTAGTACCAATAATATATCGTTCTAAGAATATACCAGTCCTCACTTACCAATATTATATCGTTCTAGGAATGTACCAGCCCACCGTCTAGACCTACAACTTAGGTGCCTTACTCTCTCCAGCATGGGTCATTTATACTTCAACCTATTGCTATGCATGCAAGGAATAGATACCATGTGTATGATTCATGCAATAGTGGATGCCTTACTTTGTGCACAAATAGTTATGGTTTAAAATCAGCTTATGTCTCGTCCAAAAACAGCCCTTTTAATGAATTTTTGCTAATACACAATGCTTCGTTGCAGGAACCTAGCACCAAGGCGCAACCTCATGCTGCTAGATCCATTATTTCCAAATAAACCGCATCCTAAATGTTATGCATAAAGAGAACAATCAGACTTTGTATTATTTCAATGCTTAAAATATTTTATAACATCATCCTCCCCCTCATAGCTTAAATTTTGCTGCGTTGCATAGGTGTAGAGGTTCTTTTATGTCATTTTTTGTATGTAAAAGCAATAAATACGCACTTTAACACAAAGGACAAGGGCCAAACTGAGGCTTAACCTCATGCTTCATCTTCGTCAGACATTCACATACATAGATCTCATTTTTTCATTTTTTCCGAATGCAAGAAATCCATTTTTCCTTATTTTCTCTATGTTTCCTATTTATTTTAATAGAAAATAGGTATTTTTTGATTTTTTTCTAATGACTAATCATTCAAACTGAAACTCAACATTTTCCCTTATTTTACCCCATATCCACTCATTTTTCCCACTCAAAATAAAAGAAACTATCAATTTCCATCAAAATTTGTATTTTTTCGAGTTTTGAAAATTTATAATTGCTGTAAATCAATACAAGTTCTGCATAATAGTGATTTCAGCCCTTAAACATAATTCAAGGAATATTAAAATAAATATTCAACTCATGTGAACACCATTTAGACCATGAACGAAAAAAAAAAGCAAAATTCTTTCATAAAATAGAGCATACCGCCTTTTTGCGTGTTTCGAGTTTTTTGAATATTTAATTGGGACTGTGTATCGACCAACCAGCCATGGATTTCAACATAGATCTTCAGCCTTTAGCCTCCACAGCCTCTTCGAACAATCTAGTGCCTCCCGGACAAGCATCCATCTCCCGATTCTCTTCTTGATTCTTGCCACATGAAGTGCCTCTATGCAAGAGAGAGAAAGAGGAAGGAGAAAGACTGAAACTTCATCTCCACAATAGAGTAGCCATTCGAGGATTAGAGATAAGTGATGAGGAGCAAAGATAGAGTGCATCTCAGGCATCCAATCAGTTGGGGGGAGTTGCTTTTAGGCTCTCCAATCCCCCTCTCCATCAATCGTGGCCATGGCGCCCTCATTCTCAGTCTGTGCGAAAAAAAGGACCCCCTCGCCCCCCCCACGATTTTGAGTTGGTTAGGGGCCCCCAAATGAAGCCCCCAAAAGGCATGACTTTTGGGCTCCCTAAAGCCTATTTCCACTTGCCATTTAGCCTTGGCCTTCCAAGCACTCCCGTTTCCTCGTCTAGTGTCCGATTCACGATCTAGGAGTTTTTGCTTGACCTTCTCTAAGTTCCCCATTGCTGGGCATCTCCCAGGGTCTCTTCTAACACACCAAAATTTATGAAAACTCACCAACTATCGTCTAGTGGGTCTTTTAAGCACTTTTCAGCATTGCCGCTTAAAATCGTAGCCATTGCAACCGCCACCTTTGAGGAAGTCTATTTTTTCCCTGAAATTCATAATTTTTGGCTATTTTTAAGCACTTTTGAGAATCAAAAATCATCTGTCATGTTACCTTTGGATTACATCCCCTCGAGAATCTTCACTCCTCTTGGAGACTTCTATCCCTTTCCATAAAGCTACAATCAAGGCATCATGCAACCACCTCACAGGCAGAAATTGCAGCATCTCCTCCATGTCCTTTGGAAATCGAACTAGTCGATGGCCTATGCTATGCCAAAATTTTGATCATGCTCCCTCATGTTTTCTTCTGGCAGTCTGCTCATATCTATTGAGCCACTTCTCCATGGATGCATGGTGACACTTATAAAAACTATTCACTTTCTCCTCCATGGCACTATCAATCCTCTTTTCTATCCCATTTTCAACCACCACATCTTCTATCAGTCTATCATCATCCTTTAGCATCCACAACATACTCTTATATGAATCCACCATTGGTAGACACTACAAAATATGCATCAATGCCTCTACTGACACTAACTAACCTTCAGCCATGCTACCCTCTGGATGAGCTCATTGTCACACAAAGCCTTCAGGGTTTTCATGAAGTGCTCCAAGAAGAACATCCAATTAGGTATGGATAGGTCATGAAATCTTCAATTTGATGGATAATACAAACTACCATGAATACAAAGAATTACAAACATTGACTCGACACAAAATAGTGAAATAGTGATTGTACTTACTATCAAATCCAAGAAAAACTTGGCATATCTTGTGCCAATCATGGGATTCTATTCTTGTTAGTTGGTCATCTTTAGAAAAAGCAAACCTAAGAGAATGAATCATACCCATCAAGGTGCAGATAGACCTAATAATTTGCTTTATCATGCGCTCTTCTTTAGTGGATAGGAACCAAGAAGCAAGAGGTAGTTGCACACAACTATCAAAGCTCGATTGTAGCCAAAGCACCTTCAAGTTGCCTGCCTCCTTCAAATCCATCTGTGCCCCTATATTGTCTCTCTTTTCTATGATATAGCCCCATAATAAGATACCCACATTTTTGAAAATGTACATGGGATCCACAAATGGTTCATTTGTTATACTGGGTCCAATATGGCAACTCATAAACACTATATTAGGGAATTTGGAAATTTCCAAGCACTTTTAGAACCTCCAATACCTTTATTATTTGACCACATGGTCAAATCTTGTTTTCTTAAAGGTGGAGTCTATCCTAAATACTATATAAGCTACATTTTCAAATTCCACTTTCAAATATGGATCAATATTTAGCCATGTTGTCAAATATTTAGCACTTATTTAAAATTGGGACTTGGAAAATTTCCAAAATTTCTAATATGGTGTCCATAGGAAACTAAGAACCATTACATTCTACTTTTCGAAGTGACTCCTCGTAGATCATTTTCCACTCATACTAGCTTTGGGTATTCATTCGTGGTAGAGGTCATCCAAGAAACTTGCCCTCAATTCATGACCATGTGGCAAGAAAGCGGTATGCCCCTAATATACCATCTTCCTCATGGTCCCCAACCTTTCAGAGTCTAACTATGGCCTACACAATGGACATACATGTTAACTTGAGGTAACCAAATATATCATGATATCCCTATCTAGTCAACACAAATATAAATGAGCCATGTTAGATATCAGCAATGAGAACAAAAGCTCATTTACCTAAGCACTTCTTGAATCCCAAAAATTCATGCATGGTTTATATAAGAATGGCTCCTATATTAACGGATTACTAACCAACATACCTACTCATGTCTTCCATAGCAATCCCCTCCTCCCACAAAATCTTGAGCTCATCAACTAATGAATGGAGATAAATGTCCATGTTTATAACTTTATAGTCCCCAGGAATGAGCAAGATAAGGATTAGTTATCCCGTAGAAAGCCATGGTGAAATATTGTAGTTTACAATGACTAAAGGCCACACATTATAAGAACTTGAGTGAGATCAAATGGATTCTCGCCATTCATAACAAGATCAAGCTAAAGACTCATTGGCTCTCGTGTAAAGCATGGAAAAAAGTGTGGAAATATGGAGTCAATGTGACTCCATGCTTGCAAATCTGCTTGTATTCATTGGACTCTATCTGTGCATCCATTTTACACATGCCACATTGCCAAGCTTTCCATGTTTGACATGCAAAATTTCTGGTTTTTCTTGTTCCACTCACTTCAACATACTAACATTAAATTTATCTTCATATTCTCCCCATGGGAACACTTTTTCCCCTCCCGAAACGGAAAAACCAGCATTTTGCCACTTAAAATCCACATTTCGGGATTACGGGAATTAAATAAAGCATGTAAATCATTGCAAAATCAAGATTTTCTAATACACAATAATTAATCATAATGCAAACAGCCCACAAACAATTTTTCATCCAATAAGAACATAATTATCATCATAAACTATAAAAATTTCTTAATTTTCTTCATAATAATGGTCATACCGTGTTTTTACGTAACCCAAGATGCCTTGAATGCATGCATAATTAGCAGATGGAGCCTCCATTTCTCTCAATCCAATGCTGCACTTCAATCTTCAGCATATCCATCCATTTCCATCACCATTTTCCTCATTCTCCTCCCCCGGTTCCTTCATCAAGATGGCACACATGAACAGCCCATAGAGAAGAGAGAGAGGGAGGAGAGAGAAAGACTATAATCTATTCTCTTCAACCACACAGCCATTGCTTATGCGAAGGGCGGCGATAGAGTCAGGAGAGAGAGAGAAGTTGGCTCCCATTGTCGGTTCTATGGGTTGCTCACAGCCAGGAATCTCCATCCTCATGGATGGAGCGCAAATTTCGATGCCTGTCTATACCACGCCATCACCCCATCTCTCATCACTTTTTTTCATCCATTAAGCATAAAATTTTGGGGGGGGGGAGGGGGGGTCAAGGCTCCAAAGGGCACCCCTTTTGGTCCTCTCAAATGTCCACCTCTTCGTATCTTGCGAATTTTGTGGTCACTTTCTCGTCCAAACTCCGATTCGAGCTCTGAAAAATCCTGGGCGTCCAGCTTGACATCTCGCACTAACTGGCAGCTCCTGATAACCCACACGGTAGTTGGAAAAATTATCAAAAATCCACAAGTGTCGCTCAGGCGCCTTTTAAAAGCCGTCTTTCACTTGGTGCTTAAAATCGTCCTAGCTGCAACCGCCGCCTTCGATGTTAAATATTTCTCCCCTAAATTACGGATTTTTTGGCAAATTTTAGGCACATCTCAGGCTCAAAACTCCGCTCTCACTTTGTCTTTGAGTCCATTATAAGAATGGTTTTTACTCTCTTCAAATGTGGTTGGATTTTTTAAGGTTGCTAGAATATCACATATTTCCACTTGGAAACACGATATTCGAGTCTCATGATGATGCATGACTAGTGTTATGGAAACTTAGTTGGACTACAACAACATTCATGCATGTGTCAATGATTGTATACTATTTTGAGGAGACTACAAGACTATGGAGACATGCTCGAAGTGTGGTGCTCACATGTATTCATAGGACTTGTAAGGACAAACTATCTCTCAGAAGATTCTCAAATACTTTTCACTCATACCACGTATACATCATATTGGCAAATAAATCAAGAAAATGGGGGAAAATAAGGGGAAAAATAGAAATACGTCTTGGAAAAATAAGGAAAAATATAAGAATTGTTTGTGGATGTGTGGTAGTGGCAGAGCATGAGGTAGTGATTTATCGCTTTCTATACATCAAGATATGACAAAATGAACCTCCACACCTATGCAACGAAAGCAATACCTAAACGTAGGGCATTGGAAGGTTTGAATGGTGTGATTTGCGTGTTGATTGCTACTGATTTTCTGATGTATTTCATGACATAGAGTCCGTGTATGTTAATTAAGAGGATAGTAGCACGAGTGTTATCTCGGTGCTATCCTTACATCGTTGCAACGCGTTAGGGAATAAGTAGATGGAAAGCCTGGTTGTGCACCACGTGTTTCTGATTTAAAATGATGTTTGAGCACTTTAGAATCATTCACTTTTGCATGTGCATGAATCCATGGTATCAGGGAATAAAAAACCTGGATGCATAGGACCTGTTTTCAATGACAATGATCTACGTTGAGTGTGGAAAGGCATCTTAAGCTGTAGGATAGACGTTCGGTTCTTGGGGGATTATTGGAAAGGAAGCATGGTATATCTCCTAGATTCAAAATGAAGAGTGAAGTTTGTTCGTTTGTTTTATATGTTGAGCAGCGCATCAAGGGGCCAATCCCTGCGATGTAGGAGAGCTGTAGTGGGGCCGCGGTGTTTCTACCGAGAGGTTGCCTCCCACGTATGTGATTATCATGGTATTTATTGCCAAAGTGTATGGATTCTCCCTCTATGGAGTTTATAGAAAAAGGGAAATGTTGGACTACAAAACTACAAAACTATAAACGCATAGATTAAGCTTCAGGGTAGTTTATCCTTTAGCAGTAGATAGACGCTCTTGGTATGTGAGGCCGTGAGGATGTATTTGTCTGTTATGAGCATGAGGTCCAGCTAGTGCCATAGCCAGTGCCGGCCCATTTTAGGTCCCATCTCAAAGGAGTGTAGTATGTATATGAACAACTTAGTCACACTTGCATTACTCTATCTGTACATTGCCTATACACTTAGGAGCACAAGTAGCATCTTTAAGTGAGATACCCAGAACCCATCATATAGTGGTATGTATGTCTCCTCTCAAAATGGATCAGATGGCCCAACATCCATGAATAGTAATGCATCAATCATTGCCTCCATCTCGGGCTCCAAGATTGAGGGAACGTTTGAAAGGCCCACCATCTCTTTTGGTATTGAGGGTGTAGTTAATGGTGTGCCCTTCAATGGGTTTATTGGGTCACGCATTTCATCTATTGCACACCCACGAAATTTTCTTATAGGCTGCAATATGTCTATTCCTTGGGACGAAACAGTACCTCTCTATAGACATTTTCAAGGCACATCTAATATTATTATATATGATATTCAATTACATTTTGAATGTAAAGCATGATTGGTAAATACTTTTCTTACCATTAACTCAATGTTCGAGATTTCTTGGTAAATGATTTTTGATTGAAACTTATCAAAGTGTCACACATGGTCTATAGACAAGTGATATTTTTGTCAGATTGCCAACTTGCACTGAGTGTAAGGGCGCGGAATATGCTGATTGACATACGCCTCATGATCTTGAATGTTGCGGGCTCTTTTTGTTTCTCTATTTCTCTCTCCCTCTCTCACTCTATTTTTATTTTTTCCTCCATCCCTCTATTTATCTCCCCCTCTCTCTCTCTTTCTTTCTCTTCCCTCTCTTCATTCTTTGTTTCTCTCTCTCTTCTCTCTCTCTCTCTCTCTCTCTCTCTCTCTTTGTTTCCCTTCTCCTCTTTCTCTCATCTTTCTCTCTTCCTCTTCCTCCCTTTGTCCCCCTCCCTTCTTCTCTCTATTTCTCTCTCTCTCTCTCTCCCTCCCTCTCTCCCTCCCTCTCAATGCATCTCTCCACAAATAAAAATAAATTAAAACAATAATAAAATACAAAAAAAAGAAATAATAGGCAATGTACCTATCTCAAACGATCAAATATGAAACCCTTTGCGTCTCCCTTCTTCTTCCTCGCCTTTGTGGCTTCCCTCCCTTATCCTTTGCACCCCTCTACTTCTTTGCATACGATGACGAAGGTGGTAGAGGCAATGATGAGCTCTCCCTCTTTCTCTCCCTCTCTCTTCCTCTCTCTATCCCTCTCAAAGTTTTAAGCTCTCTTGCTCGTGCTTTTAATGTTTTTTTTCTCAAAGCGACGTCACTATTTGTGTTGCTATTTGCATTGAAAATAAAAATTAGTGACTTAAATAGTGATAGTGATATTTTTCATAAAAAATGGGCATCTCTAATTTCCCATTTCCTTGTAGTGACCTCAAGTGCACAAGGCTCTACCTACTAGGTGTTGAGGTCCCCCCATTTTGAGAACAAAGTTTGTAAGGTAAAAACTTGGTAAAAATGGTATTGTATAGGTTAAAACAAACCCTTGGAGCATAGTACAAACAACAAATAGATAACTTCTTTTTAGAATTAAACTTTAATAGATTTGCCTCAAGTGCTAACTTTTATATTTACAAGGGTGGTAAAAAGTGTATAGTGATTGTCCTATATGTAGATGACCTTCTTATTATAATAGATGTGCCTCAAGTGCTAACTTTTATATTTACAAGGGTGGTAAAAAGTGTATAGTGATTGTCCTATATGTAGATGACCTTCTTATTATAGGTTACTATGAATATATGATCCATTAGACTTAAAAGGCTTTGAAATCCAAGTTTGAAATGACAGACTTGGACTTGCTACACTATTGTTTGGGGATTGAAGTTTAGTAAGAGCCTAACATCTCTCAAAAGAAGTATACGTGGAAGATTTGGAAAGCATTTAGCATGATTGAGTGCAAGGAGATAGCTACATCTCTAAAGGTCAATGGGAAGTTATCCATTATAGATATGTCATCACTACTAGACATTGGGAGGTACAAGAGGTTGGTGGATAGTCTCATGTATTTATGCAACACTAGTCTCCAAATATCACTTACTTTGTTGGTATTTGACTAAGTTCTCAAAACAATCACAAGAAAGTCCTTAGAAAGTATGGATGCAAGTGTTTAGATACTTGAAGGAAATTTTTAACTATGGTATCACATACAATTTTAGAAGTTTTCTTGTGGAGAACTGTGATTCACGCTAGACAAGTGATAATATTTCTTGGAAATTATCTTCTAGATATTGTTTTAATTTGGGTTTAGGAAGTCTTGGATCAGTAAGAAACAAATCAAGAGTGTCATTGTCTTCTACTGAAGAAGAGTACACGATAGCTTGTTTTGCTATATGTAAAGCAGTATGATTAAGGGGGGATCTTGTGAAATATGGGAGGATAGATGATAGTGATTTCAAAAAATTAGTTCGTAGATATTATTTCTCTTTGTATTTAGGAATTTTATCTTTCATAAGTAAGAAACAACTAATAGTAGCATTGTCTTCTACCGAGTCAAAAGTAGCTAGTTTTGCCACATGTGAAGTAATATGGTTAAGGGGAATCCTATGGCATATGGAAGTGCAAGATGAAGATCCAATTGTGCTAGGATGTGACAATAAAAGTTGCATTGCCATTGTAAAAAATCTAGGGTTTTGTACATGCACCAAACACATTGAAATCGAGTATCACTATGTGCATGATTTGATCAAGGATGGGGTAGTAGAACTTATAGGCTATCCAATGGAGGGGAATTGAGCAAATATCTTCACTAGAGATCTTACAAAGAATCTACTTTGAGTTCATCTTTAGAGACCCAAGCCAAGGATGTAGTTCATGTGTGGGTGGATATTAAAGGGGGTTGTTAGATATACTCAATGCCCCATCCTTGTAAGTTTCCACCAAAGATCCACAGTATTTTAAGTTATAATACTCTCATTATGAGGAGAAGCCATGTGTGATCTTGGACATTGGACATGTATATAAGATGAGATCTATATAAACACATGACAAAAAGGTGACCTATGTGGATCAAGTTGCATGATATGGGAGTTATCAGACAGTCCAACACAATATTAGTGATTTTGGGAATCTCCCAATTCCCATTTGTTGAATACTAAAAAGGTGGCACCCGGATAGCATGCCCATAAGTTTCTCAAAACCATATGATATGACCTATCATTGGAAAGCGCTTGAAAAATGGAATCTATTGAGCTATAGAGCGCTCAATTTGGAGTTATAGTGTTCAAGTTATGACAAATCCAAAGATTTGACCACATGTCTCAAACTTATGGAAAATTCCCATATTCCCCAATATGGTGTTGTCCTTGGATGCCTAGGGAAGGTTTATAACATGGTCAGATGGGTCGACTAAACTATCTTATGGAGCTATAAAAGAAAGACCCCTCCAAAGCCATCATCAATCTATCTTTCACCCAATCAAAGTTCTTTTAGCTAGCCTTAATCTTGTCGCCTACTATCATCTATTTGGACTACATCCAAGCTTCATAGTGGAAGCACACTGGTGGATATAGCCATCTTTGTATTAGTTTATTTAGAATAAAAGAAGTTTCTCTTATTCTCATGTTTGTTGCGTATTCTAAGCTCTTTGGTTAGAGTTTGTTCACTGTGCCTAGTAATATATATATATATATATATACCTCGATCTACCAAATATTTTGCCACAGGCTTTAGATCACTTCTCACATCTTCATGCCTAGTTCTCTCTCTCATATCTTGATCCACCAAATAGTTTGTCTTGTCTCTCTCTCTCTCTCTCTCTCTCTCTCTCTCTCTCTCTCTCTCTCTCTCTCTCTCTCTCTCTCTCTCTCTCTCTCTCTCCCCCTTCTTTGTTCTCCATTTGCATCTCAGCTTGAAAGGTTGCCAGATCCCCTTTCCCAAAGGATGACAAATAGTGCTCTTCACCTACATTGAAATCATTGCACACACACACAAGCACACACATACACACATATACATACACTGTCTCTCACCTCAACTATCTTGCTTGAGCAGTTGGACCTACTTGCACAGACATGCATTCGAGTAGCTAGAGCAATACATATCCCAATCATCTTTCTTGCATGTTGATAGATTATTGTCATATTCTCTCTCTCTCTCTCTCTCTCTCTCTCATACACGCACACAAACATGCTTGGACTATAAGGATATGGTGTTATGTGGACATGCATCCGTAACAACCTAGCATGGCTTTGGTAAAGATCTAAAGTCTTATAAAAAGGGAGTGCTCATGAGGACTCTAGTTCCAAGCCTAGAACTAGGAAGGCTCTCCTAAACATCATAAAATTGAGAAAGAAAGATACAATTGTTAACCTTCTAGATCCTCATTAAACTCATTTCACAAGATGTGTTGCAATGATTTGGTATTTTGTTGTAGTCCAATTTAACTTTATGTCAAAAACATGGGATTTTTTGCAAACAATCCGTATTTTGTTACTATTTTTTATCTTTAACTCATTAGCTCAATATGTTTTGCCAATGCATCATATTTTATGCAACACACACTGTTTTGCAATATATTGTATTTTTGCTACCATCTAATTAATCAATGCAACTAATGGTACATACACAATGAACTCCAAATCAATTGCTATATAGCAAAATGGTTATGAAGTTGTAAAATGTACGTGATTACTAGTTAGATCTAGGAAACCATTTTTCCAGCTATTCTATTAGCAAGTATCATTTTCTAATTTGCAAATTAATTAGAAAAATAAGAAATCATGCTATATAGGTACTTTTCTTTTCACAATTTCAATATATCTAACAAATAGTACTATTTGATATATAGTAATTGCAATCTATATAGTAAAATAGATTACTTCTATAGTAATTCCATGAAACTAGAAATTTGATGTGTCATGTGATGGGCATTAATCACTCTTGTGCATTCAAAAATAATGTTATATTCAGAATGCATGTCATAAGCATCTCTTAGCACAATTTTCCCATGCATAGGCATCTCTCATACATCCCAAGCATTGCATTCACTGCCATTGACTGTATATGTATTCTCATATCTGCAAATACATCCTCAATAAAATTTCCATACATTTGCAGCCAATAATACATCCATACATCAGTGCCAAGTGAATATCTCAGCTCTTCAAGTGGGTACCTGCAGATGCAAGCGACTTTGGGCTCCGGATCATCGAGAGGTGCGTAAAGTTCCCCCCAGGCTGGGTTGTGCACCCCTTCAGGGTCTTTGATGGCAAGGGGGGTCACCCCTCTTTTGTCTTTCCACCTCACCTGGCATTGAGATTTTTCATCACCCGGAGTATACATGGCAGACATTTATTAATTAAGCAATCCACATGCTATGCAGGGTTGCTTGGAAGTAATTCTTTTCATGAAGTGCATGGAATTGAGTTGGGAATAAGGAGAGGGCTTACCGAGCAGTGGCTCACTGCTAACTCACCTCATTTACAATGGATTTCAGAGATTAATATTTTCTCAAGCAATCATCACAAGTCAAGAGGTCAGGGTAAGGCAATCAATAAATAATAATGAGAATTTTCAGCATAGAATGGATCATTCTGAATGCAAGTAAGCCTAAGAGAGGATTAAAATTAAATTGGCAGCATGTAAGCATTGAAATCTTGAAGAAAATGCATGATTGACTACTTGAATCTCTTCCAACAATAGGATTTTTAAGCTTAGCAAGAGGATGAAATTAGAAGAGAGCTCAAGAGTCAATTACCTCTTTGATTGGTGAAGATGGGCTAAGAATCAATGGCCAATGTCCACATGATTGGTCTCCAGTTCTCCCATTAGCTCCATGATGACAATTTCAGCCAAGAATTGAGTCTTCAAGCTTTATTCTTCAATAGGGGAATGAAAGGTTGAACTTCAGTAGTTCTCAGCATGCCTTGAAGATCATAGAAGAAGAATGCCCTAGAATCTCACCCCATAATGTCCTTCCCGTGCTTCAAAGCTCTTCCCATTAAGTAAAAAAGATCCATTGATGACAAGGAGTCTAATCTTGAAGCCTCGAGACCCAATCTTGAAGAGAACTTGAAGAAATTGAAGGTCGTGGTCTATGGCTATGGCTGCCCCAAATGTCCAGCTTGCAATCTTGCCTCCATCTTCAAGTACAGGTCTCTTGATGCTTGCTTCTTCAAGGATTCCTGTAGGTACAAGTTCCTGGGACCAAGGAAGGAAAAAGCTCTCAAGAATGAGTGAATACTGAAGGAGAATCCATGGCTGGCCATGGCCTGCACATGTTAGGGTTCAGAGGCTAAAGGATGTTCAAGAGGATGAAAAGGGAACTTCAATCTCGCAAAGAATCAACTGCGAGATGATGAGGAAGAAGACCAGGATGAAGGAGAGGCTTGGTATGCTGTAGTTTTTCTTAGGATGCTGTCTGAAATTTGCACCGAAATTTACGAGCTGCTTCTTGGAGAGAAAGGGAGGGTCAAACCAGTCCCTCGACAGGTTGAATTGATGGCTGTGATCCCTGTGAGGCTCTAGAAGAGTGATGAAGATCACTAGGGCTGAGGCTGAGAAGATCCAGGGTGTTTCTCCTCCATGGGAGCTTGGCAGGAGCTTGAGAATGAGGAGAGAGAAGACTGCATATGAAAAGTAACCAAAACTAACTCTTCCCTACTTCTTGTGACCACAGTTTTTAAAAATTTACCTTCAAATTTGGCCCAGATAGAATGACCTTCGACCTGCTAAATGTGGTGTTCTAGCCTCCAATCTTGGTCCAAGGACTCCATTAATGCTCTTGACTGCTATCCTCTTAGTCCTTGACTTGTGGCTCTTCAATGCTCCTCCATTTTTGTGCCTGTGACTATGTACCTGAAGCTTCTTGGATTTTTAAACTGAAAAGGATGGTAATTGAGCATGTAAAGTAACTAAATGGATCAGAAGTAGAGCTTTGATACCTCTTGTAATGAAGGAGGCAGGAGAGAGAGAAGGAGAGGAGACAGAGAGAGTGTAGAAGAGAGAGAAAGACTGCAGGAAGAGAGAGAAAGAGAGTGAAAAGGAGAGAGAAAGACTAGAAAAAGAGAGAGAAAGATAGAAAGAGAGAGAAAGAAACCATGAGAGCTTGAAGAAGGAGATGAAGATGAAAGGAGACTTGTATTATAATCTGCTGGTGAAAAATACATTGAAGAAGGAGATGAAGATGAAAGGAGACTTGAATTATAATCTGCTGGTGAAAAATACATGTAATTTCCTCATGTTGAATGATGCCCTTTGCTCCTCACTTTTCTCCACTTTACGTGTCCACAATAGTCCCATAAGTCCTCACTTATTCCCCTATACAAAGTTACATGCATAAAATCTCTTGGTCATTGACTTAACTTTCCTTCTTCTCTTGAGTCCAACATCATTGCCTGTGACTAAACCAATGAATAGAACTCTATAGTGTGTCCAAAATTCCTACAACTTGTCATGTCATGTCGTATGTATAGATACATGAATGCATGAAGTTATGAGATCTCATCTATCTTCATAGTATGGGCATAAAATTGCATGACAATGCTACTAACAAAGTTATGATAGGAAGGGTGGCACTTATCAATTCCATTAAAGATACTTGAGTTTGGATGGCAAAGGGGATTTCAAAATTCCTATGATTTTGTTTTCCCACCATTTTGTAGCCTCACATATTATGATATGACTAAACTACTATACCAAGGAGTCTATCATAACCAACCTTAGTGTTCAATTGTCTAATCTTGTGACTCCTATTGTTTGGTATTTCTTTTTGAACTTCCTAGCTTGTGTGCTTCTCTTCATGCAAGGGAAAATGGTAGCAATCAATCATGTGAAAAGGACCTCGTATGACATACAAAATGCATCAAGCTGTGGTGTCAAACTTGCAAAATACTAATCTTCACAAGAGATTCTCTTCTCTCTAGCTAGTGTTACGCTATCTTCTCCTCATCTCTTCTTTGAAACATATACTTGATTATACCACAACAAGATTGTTTATGTTTTTCATGACAAACTATATTTTAATGAGGAATTTGTTAGATGGTCCTCTTACAATGTTTCGAACAAAATGCAACATTATGCAAAAAACTAATAATCTTGGAAGAGGTAGGGTTGGAACTTGGACCCCTTTAGCATTCAATTAATTTCAATGGGAGTTGTGCTTTTGTGGTGAGGATGGTTTTTCCTTAGAAGATATTTTATTAGTTAGTTGGTTTCAATGGGATTTGTGCTCTTATGGCTAGCGTATTTTCCCCTAGAAGATATTCTATTATTCAAATACTTGATTTGAAAATTAGGGAAATTTTGAGGTCTCGAAAATGCCCTCTAAGGGAGTTTGACCAAAATATTCCCTTAAAAAATAGGGGCACAATAGTTTTTTTGCAAATGAACTCCAAACTTGTGGGAGATTGCATATTTAGAACCTACTCTTCACAACTTTCAGATGATATATAGCAATATGGGGTTTCAACTTTGTATGAGGCTAGGTTCTATAAAGATTTCTTTCTACTCTTAAAAGATTCCATTACAATTATATTCCCTATACAAAATGGAATCTTTGATGTAACTTCATTGTTTCACTTCCAAACCTTATCAACCCATATATCACTAGAAAGCTCTTGAATAATAGAATCTAAAAATGTAATCTTTGACAAGTTTGGAGTTCATTTACAAAAATTTCATTGTGCTCCCATTTTTTGAGGGAATGTTTTGGTCAAACTCCCTTAAAGGGCATTTTCGAGACCTCAAATTTCCCCTAATGAGTATCTTTCTCTAGCTTATGTGCCATTCTTGAGATAGAAATTACTATCTTGGCAAATTATCTTACCTTTCTTCTCTCATTATTAAACGTAAAGGGAAGCACATGTAATGCATATTATGGGACTAGAAGATTGAACCCTTAAAAGCCAAACAATGGAATACCAATATGTTGAGTCTATTTGTGCACAACCTCTCTTGGTTTCTAGATGTGTGCTATGGTTGCACAAAGAGTTGCCACTTTACTCAAGATTACCCCAATAAGATAGAAAAGCAAGAGATCAAAAGGATGAGATACCTCAAGAAAAATGATCAATTTGTAGAACTAGATGAGGCTTGGCACATGAGGGCCTTTGAGATATTGTGTCGCACATAATACAAGGCTATTCTCTCTCTCTCTCTCTCTCTCTCTCTCTCTCTCTCTCTCTCTCTCTCTCTCTCTCTCTCTCTCTCTCTGTCTCTCTCTGTCTCTCTCTCTCTCTCTCTCTCTCTCTCTCTCTCTCTCTCTCTCTCTCTCTCTCTCTCTCTCTATTGATTGATCGATATTGAGTTGTGATGAGTACCAACAATAAAACAAGTGAGAAAAAGGGTTGCATTATTGGCTTCTTGCCCATCCTCTAACCTTTCCGGCCATCTACTTATTGATCTTCCTTTGAGTCCAACAAAAAAGGACTTCATGCATGCAACTTATTCCTAAAGGAGAAAGGCATTTTCTATCACTTTTATCTCTTGAAACACCAAACCCCCATAGTTGGTTAATAACAGGTCACATGCATGCCCCACCTAAAGTGTGCATATATTTCATCAAGCTATCTACAAGTTGCATTTGTTTGTACTTAGATGTTTGTCATTCCATAGACTCTACTTGGCATTCAAACATATAGAGAGTCTCTCTTTAGTTTTTAGGAGAGTGAAAGTGCAAGGAGCAACCTTCTAGCCAAAAAATAGGAATACGTAAGTACAAGAGGTGTGGATTGTCATTTATAGTTCAACGAGTGGAACATTTCTCACATCACATGACTATAAGAATAATCTAAGAAAGGAGATTCATGCAAATGTAGGCTATAATTGAGCTAAGAAAGAGTTGGGAGTTGAGTCAATAGGTTGACAAATTATGAAAGTTAATAGGTGAAACTTGGCTTGAGCTAGGATAAGAAAGCATGGCGACCTTCCTCACTAAACAAAAAGTAATACCTACATCTGTGTGCACATGTGTGTGTAAGGACCAAGATCATAAACATAATATCGATCACACATTTGCCAATTCATTGGAAATACTTGGCACCCTCTCCTTTTTCCTTCCATGAGAAGTATAAAATCATCATTCACATGGATGGCCTCCATAGTTAAGAATGTTGATGTGAGTAATGGATCTTGAAGATCATCAACTTAAGTAATGTATAGATATGGATTTCAATATCATAAAATTCTTCACTTAGAAGAGTGTATGAATTAGATTTCAAATTTGGTATATGCACGTTGTCATATTGCTGCGCATTCGAGGTGTGTAAACCACCCAAAAGTTGTGCATGGGATTTGGTACTTTGTACATATTTAGTTGTTGTGACTACATTTATTTTCTGCGTATGAGTATAGTAGCGAGTATGAAGGATTGCTTTCAGTCTATGTTGAACAGGATCAAGGAGACAAGACATTACAATTATTTAAACAAATGCATGAGGAGGATATCTCTTTGGATAGTATCACAATTGTCTGCACCTTAAAAGCTTGAGGCATGGCTGGAGCTATAAACAAGGGCCAAGAAATACATGCTGAGATTGATAAGATAGGGCTATTGAAGACAAATGTGGATGTGGGCATTGCATTAATTGATATGTATGCTAAATGTGGCTGGCTGGCAGAGGCACAAGCAGTGTTTGATATGTTTCCTTATCGAGATCTAGACACATGGAATGTCCTAATCACAGGATATGCACAACTTTTGAAAGGCCACATTATAATTCTATAGTGATCTTTTGCTTCATCATGTCGAATGCATGAATCATGCGATGACATAGATTTTTCGAGTCAAGTATCGTATCTATGCTGCGAGAATAACGATGATGACCTTACCCATGTAGCTTGGAATGTGGTTTAACTTGAAAAAGGGAATCACAAACAGGGCGGATCTCGGTAATTGGAAAATAGAACTACGAAGGCTAAAGAGGGGATTTTAAAAGGCTAAAGAAGGAGGGAAAAGGAGAGCCGTGCTTTGAGGGGAAAAAGGAGAAGCTTTTGGGCTATTTTTGAAAAGGAGGCTTTTGGAGGGGAAGATCTACGAAGAGGGAAAAAGACATCGAATCATGACGGAATGAAGAGAAAGAGAGGAATGAGACGGAGAACAGGGGGGGACACGCACGAAAATGAATCTGGGCCGTCGACTCCCGACATCGGACGGATGATGGTGGTGTTGCCATGCAGGTTGACTGCCTTACAGTTGGTGAAGCTCTGCTGCTTTGTGCTGTGTATTGACGTCGAGACTTGGATGCACGGGACTATCAGAGATGGCTGACATCTGCCCAGACGTACTTGTCTGTTCTTGCTCGGTCAGACATGGCCGATCCTATTTATGACAGCTGCTTCGGCGCCTGTGTGCGCTTGCTCGATTATCTGATGGATTCTCATGAGCCGTTTCTGCGACTGAATTTTGGACATTTTCGGCAGACATTACGACCTTCCTTCTCTGGCGAATCTGTGGATTTGCGCTGGAATTCTGAGAAATCTCTCTCCAAAATAATCCTGAGATACTGATTCGATTCATGACATGTGCTTGCTTGCCTGGTCTTAGTCGGTTATTCAATGGATTCTCATAAGCCATGTCTACGGCTTAATTCGGGACGTGTACCGCACAGATTGTTTTCTGGAGCATTTGTCCTGAATTTCTGGTAATTTTCGATCGCTTCTTAGAAGTTTTTTTTGGGAGCATTTATGGGTTTGCCCTAAATTTCTGACAGATCTCTCTCAAGGATAAGTCTGAGAGACTGATTTTGATTCTGAGATGCATACTGGAGATGATGATGATTTGTCCCAGAAGATACTGGCCTCTCTTCCAGCAGATCCATTTGAACAGCTGGAGATGGCACAGAAAATCACATCCATGGCGACTGCAGCCGTCATTAACAAGCTAGAGGGAGAGACCACCAAGCTCCGGCAAAAACTCGGGGAGAAAGAGAACACGATTCATAGCATGCAGCAGCAAATGGGGGAGCTTGAACATTCCCTTCAAGACGCATCGATGCGCTTAAACCAATCTTTGGACGAGCAGGATTCATTTTTTTGCAGCAACTTGAGGAGAGTGACATTATCTCGCAACCTACTTACATAAGCTCAATACCTAACACATCAATGCTTGGCAAAGTCTATGATGCAGATGGAGAGGGGAAAATGACTCGTGAAAACATTTTGGAAGTTCTCTATGACTTATCAAGCTTTTTCCTTTCCGAAGAACTAGGCCAACAAGTCTGTTTGCCACATTCAAGAGACTAAAGGCTTGAACAAATTGATTATAGGGTCATTTTTTGACATTGCATTCACAAATTGAATCTTGATCTTGTTTGATTGATCTTCTATCTTGGACCAATAACCTCTGTGGTTGCGACATTGCTTTCACAAACCCTTCGACATCTTTGGTGAACCCGACGTGAAAGCGTCGCAGAAATTTCAGGATGGGAGATACTTCAGCCTCTATTTCAGCTTCTTCTACAACTCCAGCTCCCTCTACTTCAGCTCCATCAATGACTGCAGCGTCAAGTACTTCAACGGAGGATCTAAAACAGATTTTGCAGAATATGTCCATGTATATGCAGCTCCAAAATCAGCAAACACAAATGTATATGCAGCAGCAACAACAATTGCATCAACAACAGTTGTCTCAGCAAAGGCAACTCTACTCGGAGTAGGAGAATGCAAACAGCGCGACTAAGGCTATTGAAGCAGTAGAGAGTGAGAAGAAGCTATTTGACGGGCGTAATGTTTCAGCATATTTGAAGACATATGAGATCAAGATGGGGTTTTTTGGAGTTCCTGCTGGACTTATGAGTAAGTACTTCCTTCGTCTTGTCACACCTGCTTTGAGGACAAAAGTGACTGATTTATTTATTCAAAATACACATTGGCAAGATTTTAAGAAGGCTCTTAAAGAAGAATATTTCCTTGAGGACTTTGGTATGGCTACTCGACGGTTATTCCGAGAGTGGGTCTACATGCCAAACAAAGGTCTTGCTGCTTCAGAGTTGATTCGAGAATTCGAAGAGAGGTATAGTCAGCTTGATGCTATTGAACAAAGAGCATTGGATGTTGAAAAAGTTGAGCTTTTCTTGCAAGCTGCAGATCCTGCTCTTCAAGAAGAATTGGGTGAGCTTCTTGAAGCTCGCACAAAGCCTATGGGTCTTAAAACTGATTGGCAGGATGCTCAGGATGCAGTCTCGACATTGACCAAGAGGAGAATATGGAAGACTTGCCTACAGAATGGTTCCATGACACCTACACCATCATCTGCTCCTATGCCTACTTCTATCCCTGTTATTTCTTCTCCTCCTCAGCCAGTTTCTTGGCCTATGCCAGTGCCTACTATTTCTACTCCACCTATTCCTCCTGTTCCACGACCGATGCCTACACCTTCTGCTCCAAAACCATCCACTCCATCCGTGCCTACTTCTCTTGATGACATAATCAAAGGTATCACAGATTTGACACTTGAGTCAGTCAAAGAGGAGTTGGTGGGTAAGTTGAAGGAGCAGTTTGCTTCGACTGCGCCTGCTACTTCTTCTAGTGCTCCTATTGCACCTAGGAGTGCTCCTAGTGCTCCTAGGAGAGATCGGAGATGTATTTGGTGTGATAGTACAGAGCATCAGCATTGCAGGGATTGTGACTCTTTCCAGGATGCAAGGAGGTAAAATTTGGTATATTGGGGGCAAGATGGTAAGATTTGGTTGACTGAGACAGGAGCTCCACTTGCTACCAACTTTGGTAAAGGTGGAATGAAGAAGTTAGTGGAGGACATGGCTGCGCGTACTTCTTATGTGACGGCTAGAGGTGATGCTTCTGCATATGGAGTACAGATTGAGAAGGGATCAGAGACTCAGTCCGCACTATGGACTTATGCTATGGAGACTGCAAACAAGGGGAAAATTCAGCAAACTGTTTTGACTAGCGCAGGCTCTAGCATCAGATCAGAGACAGGATGGGACTCGCCTGTTGACGGGTATTCTATTTATGCTTATTTGGCTAAATCTCATGGTGCATATGTATTTGTTGAGGAGAAGCGTAAGAGGGATGAAGAAAATCCAAGTGCAGCTAAGAAGACTAGAGGGGGTGAGTTTGTTATTCCACCTACTGCAGGACCGTCTTCACGATCAGGGCCAGATCGACAGATGGAGGATGCTCAAAAGAGAGAAAAGAGGCAAGAGCCTAGAGAGAGAAAACAGCCAGGATTCAGATTGATGTCTGATATTGAGACATCTACAGACATGAAGAAAATCTTTATTGATAAGATACTTGGCAGTGAGGTGACTTTCACTATTTTCGAGATTTTGGGCATCTCAAAAAGAGAGTTTCAGGATCAGTTTCAGGAGGTCCTGAAGAGGAAAAGACATGCATTGGCTACCACTGATACACAGGGAGTTTTGATTGGAGAGTTGGATGAGGATGATGATGAGGTTATGGTTGATAATGCTTCTGTTTTGCCACAGGTAGAGAAGAGGGTTCAGCCTATGCATTATGCTGAAATTGATGAGCCTGTTTTGATACCGCATAGTCACTTCTCGCGAAGCCATTGGGCGAGGGCAACTACAGAGACGATGGTAAAGGTTGGAGAAAAACAGGTGCCTTATGTTGCATTGGTTGATCATGGTTCAGAGATTAATCTCATTGTTCGTGGAGTTTATGAGAGTAACAGATGGCCTATGGATGTAGAGCATGGGTGGCGTATGAGAGCCGCCAATAACACTGCAGGTGATTTATATGCTGCTTGCCCTAGTGTCAGGGTTTCTATTGGTGATGTAGAGGAGGATTTTCATTTCTTTGTGCAGGATTCATGCTCTTATCCCATAATTCTTGGACAGCCATTCATTACAGAGATGCGCATGGAAACAAAGGTCATGGATGATGGATCTGCTTATGCACGGATTCGCAGTAAAGATGGTATGAGAGCAGTTCAGTTTATGACTGTATGTGTAAACCATGTTAGAAACAGGGATACTCTCAGAGATGAACCCTTGCCCACTGTGAGGGATTCGGGTTTTCATTAGCTACCACTGTTTCGCGAGACGACGGTGGTACAGAGGAGAGGAGATTGGAGTTCTCGCCTCCTGGCAGCAGCAGTGTTTTCTCCTCCGGTTATGTTGGGATTTCAGCAAACAGTTCGATGAGCTATCAGAAGACTTCTAGATTGTCTAGAGCTGCTAGGCAGTATATATGCAGGAAGGAGAAAAATTTGAAAAATGCAGGAATTTTGGAGGATGATGAGCACATAGATGGTATGTATGACAGTGTGATTTGTGCAGATACGATGACAGAGATGGGAGATATGCTGAAAACTGATATGCTGAATTGTCATGGTAATGTATTAGTGCAATCCCTGGACATGTTTCATGAAATTGCAGATTTTATGTCACAGATTGAGTCAGAGGCTGAGGAAACTCAGCAAAGAGTGTTGAGTGCTGAAGAAATTCAGCAAACAGAGTTTCTAGCTGGTTATGATCAGCTTTCAGAGAGACAGAGGGCTGAAAATTTTCAGCCAACAGAGTTTACTGCTGAAATATTTCAGCATTCAGAGTTTGGGGCTGTTTCTATGCAGTCCATAGAGCAGAGGGCTGAGAATATTCAGCCATTGGAGTGCAGAATTGCTGATTTACAACAAGGTTTATGTAATGCAGAAGAGCATAATGAAGCCAGGGTTGACATGAAGTACAAAACTGTGGATAAGAAGGTGAAGCCGGTTGCTGTACCGCTTCCACCTGACAGTGATCAGCAAATAGAGAGGGCTGCTAAACAGCAAATTTTGAGGAATCCGGAGCATATTGGTCATAAATTTTCAGCAGAGACACTTGCTGAATTGAAAATTGGAAATGGTGATTTCTTGTTACCCATAGAGAAGCAATGTTTTCAGGAGATGCTTGAGCGTCATGGAAGGGGATTTGCTTTTGTCCCACATGAGATTGGATGTGTGAATCCTGATATTGTTGCTCCTATGGTTATTTTTACTATTCCTCATATTCCATGGAATCTCCGACCTGTTCCAGTACCTAAAGCACACTTGCCAAAGCTGATTGATTTATTGAATGAGAAAATCAGGATGGGAATCCTTGAGCCTTCATCTGCACCATACTCAAACAGGTGGTTTACAGTTCCAAAGAAGAATGGTACTCTTCGATTTATTCAGGACATGCAGCCAGTGAACAGAGTTACTATCAGGAATGTTGGTATTGGTCCAGTTGTGGATGAGTTTGCAGAGGCATTTGCTGGACGTGCCATCTATTCTTTGGGTGATTTGTATTCAGGTTATGATCAGTTTCAGCTGGCTTTGGAAAGCAGGGACATAACCACCATGAGAACTCCTATAGGGCTTGTCAGGATGTGTACCTTGCCTCAAGGTGCTACTAATTCTGTTGCGCATATGATGAATGCCATGCATAAGGTCCTTCGTGATTACATACCTCAGCTTACTATGCCTTTCTTGGATGATGTGCCCATTAAGGGGTGTGCAGAAGAAGAGAAGAATGAGAGCCTAAATGAGCAGGGATGCAGATACTTCGTGGCTGATCATATTTCAGCATGTGAGAAGATTTTGGCCAGGTTAGAAGAAGTGAACTTGACACTTTCAGGGCAAAAATCTGTTTTTGGAGTGAATGAGGTTGTCATTGTTGGGCATATGTGTGGATATTATGGCAGGAAACCCTCACCTGATAAGGTGAATGCTATAGGCAAGATTGCAGAGTATTGTTCTACTACTTCTGAGGTACGGAGATTCATTGGTGCTTGTGTGTTTTATATGATTTGGATACCTCATTTTGCACACATTGCAGATTGTTTGTATCAGCTGCTTCGAAAGGGGCAGAAATTTTATTGGGATGAGAGCCACACTAGAGCCATGCGGAAATTGAAGAAGTTATTGCAGAATGCTCCTACTCTCAGGAAAGCGGATTATAATTGTGATAGGCCTATTGTATTGACAGTTGACACTAGTCCAATTGGCATAGGTTGGGCTGTGGGTCAAGGAGATGCAGATGGAAATAGGTACGCTATTCGGTTTGAGGCGAAAGTCCTAAACGAGAGACAGAGGAGATATCCGCAAATCAAGAGGGAGTTATTGGGAATTGTCACGGCTCTCAAATGTGACAAGGAGTACTTTATTGGAGCTTCAGTTGTGGTAGAGACAGATTGCTTGCCATTGATTGGTATGATCACGAGTTGCTCTACTCCGGATATAGCCATGTTGAGATGGATTGCATACATCAAGTCATTAAATCCGGAATTTAAACACATAGCAGGGAAGGATAATCCAGTGGCAGATATGTTGTCTAGAGCCAGGTATGATGATGAGGAGACTCTACTTGCAGAAGAGGATGATGCAAAAATTTCAGCCACTATGGTTGATCATGTTTGTCATGTTTATGATATTGTGGCTTTCACAGAAGAGCTCTATGTTGGAGATTGGTTGCAGATTGGCAGGTACCTTAGTACACTAAGCAAAAGAGATGAATGGACAGATGAAGAGTTCAAGAAGATCAGAAGGAAAGCCTATGGTTATTTTCTCAAGGACGGATTTCTTTGGAAGCATCCGAAGAAAAGAGGCGGATTACCTTTGCGGGTTGTCTGCGATAGAGAGTCACAGTTACAGGTGATGAGGGAGTTTCATGAGAGTCCTTGGGCTGGTCATAGAGGAGTATGGGCTACTTATGAGAAGATCAGGGAGAAATATTGGTGGAAAGGCATGTACAGAGATGTTTCTCACTTTGTTGAGACTTGCAGAGACTGCCAGATGTATTCAGTAGTGCGTCATAGAGATGAGCTTCATCCGACCTATCCGCTATGCATTCATTATAAGTGGGTAGTTGATTTGGTTACCATGCCTATGGGTCTATGGCAGATGAGATACATTGTTTTGGCTAGAGAGGATCTTACCAATCATGTTGAGGGCAGATCTTTGAGAACGAAGACCACTAGTGCACTGTGTAAGTTCTTATTGGAGGAAATTTTCTGCAGGTATGGTTGTGTGGGTAAGATCACTGCGGATCGTGGTGAATTGGATGCAGATGAAGCTAGGGAGTTTTTCTCTCAGCTAGGAATCAAATTGGCTCTAACCACAGCAAACAATCCAGAGGGAAATGGGAAGAGTGAAAGAGGGCATCCGCCAATAGTGAAAGCATTAGCCAAAGCATGTAGAGGACGGATTGGAGAATGGCCGAGACTTCTACCATTTGCTTTATGGGCTGATCGTACGACTCATAGTGTTACTACAGGATATATGCCTGCAGAGTTGATGTATGGTCAGAAACCTGTTATGCCGATTGAGACTTGTGCTTTGACTTGGTCAGTTTTACCTTGGTAGGAGGATTTGACGAGAGAGGAGCTCTTAGCTCTTCGGATTCGACAGCTGGAGAGGAGACCTGAGGATATTCAGCTAGCTATTGACAGGTTGAAAGTTGCTAGACTAAGGAACAAGGACAGGTTTGATAGCAGGCATCGCTTGCGGCCTAGAGCAATAGAAGAGGGAGATTGGGTATTGGTCTTTGATAGCAGCCTTGAAAATCAGTATACTGCACTTCGGAAGATGGTGAAAAGATGGTTTGGGCCATACATAGTCAGACATGTCTTTGATAATGCAACATATGAGCTAACAGAATTGGATGGAACAGTGCTTAGAGTGCCTATTGCTGGAAAAAGAATCAAGATTTTCAAGAAAAGAGATGATGAGGATTATGCATTGGAAGAATTTTTAAGAGGAGAGCAACGACAAGAAACTCCAATGGAAGAGACAGATGATATGGCTGAAAATCTTGTTGATCTACCGGAAATGCATAATGAAGAGATTGATTTGTTTGTGGACCTTGATGATAATGATCATGGGTAGTTGGCCCATCCGGAGGATGCGCAGGATTAGAGGGGGTGGATGTCATATTGCTGCGCATTCGAGGTGTGTAAACCACCCAAAAGTTGTGCATGGGATTTGGTACTTTGTACATATTTAGTTGTTGTGACTACATTTATTTTCTGCGTATGAGTATAGTAGCGAGTATGAAGGATTGCTTTCAGTCTATGTTGAACAGGATCAAGGAGACAAGACATTACAATTATTTAAACAAATGCATGAGGAGGATATCTCTTTGGATAGTATCACAATTGTCTGCACCTTAAAAGCTTGAGGCATGGCTGGAGCTATAAACAAGGGCCAAGAAATACATGCTGAGATTGATAAGATAGGGCTATTGAAGACAAATGTGGATGTGGGCATTGCATTAATTGATATGTATGCTAAATGTGGCTGGCTGGCAGAGGCACAAGCAGTGTTTGATATGTTTCCTTATCGAGATCTAGACACATGGAATGTCCTAATCACAGGATATGCACAACTTTTGAAAGGCCACATTATAATTCTATAGTGATCTTTTGCTTCATCATGTCGAATGCATGAATCATGCGATGACATAGATTTTTCGAGTCAAGTATCGTATCTATGCTGCGAGAATAACGATGATGACCTTACCCATGTAGCTTGGAATGTGGTTTAACTTGAAAAAGGGAATCACAAACAGGGCGGATCTCGGTAATTGGAAAATAGAACTACGAAGGCTAAAGAGGGGATTTTAAAAGGCTAAAGAAGGAGGGAAAAGGAGAGCCGTGCTTTGAGGGGAAAAAGGAGAAGCTTTTGGGCTATTTTTGAAAAGGAGGCTTTTGGAGGGGAAGATCTACGAAGAGGGAAAAAGACATCGAATCATGACGGAATGAAGAGAAAGAGAGGAATGAGACGGAGAACAGGGGGGGACACGCACGAAAATGAATCTGGGCCGTCGACTCCCGACATCGGACGGACGATGGTGGTGTTGCCATGCAGGTTGACTGCCTTACAGTTGGTGAAGCTCTGCTGCTTTGTGCTGTGTATTGACGTCGAGACTTGGATGCACGGGACTATCAGAGATGGCTGACATCTGCCCAGACGTGCTTGTCTGTTCTTGCTCGGTCAGACATGGCCGACCCTATTTATGACAGCTGCTTCGGCGCCTGTGTGCGCTTGCTCGATTATCTGATGGATTCTCATGAGCCGTTTCTGCGACTGAATTTTGGACATTTTCGGCAGACATTACGACCTTCCTTCTCTGGCGAATCTGTGGATTTGCGCTGGAATTCTGAGAAATCTCTCTCCAAAATAATCCTGAGATACTGATTCGATTCATGACATGTGCTTGCTTGCCTGGTCTTAGTCGGTTATTCAATGGATTCTCATAAGCCATGTCTACGGCTTAATTCGGGACGTGTACCGCACAGATTGTTTTCTGGAGCATTTGTCCTGAATTTCTGGCAATTTTCGGTCGCTTCTTAGAAGTTTTTTTTGGGAGCATTTATGGGTTTGCCCTGAATTTCTGACAGATCTCTCTCAAGGATAAGTCTGAGAGACTGATTTTGATTCTGAGATGCATACTGGAGATGATGATGATTTGTCCCAGAAGATACTGGCCTCTCTTCCAGTAGATCCGTTTGAACAGCTGGAGATGGCACAGAAAATCACATCCATGGCGACTGCAGCCGTCATTAACAAGCTAGAGGGAGAGACCACCAAGCTCCGGCAAAAACTCGGGGAGAAAGAGAACACGATTCATAGCATGCAGCAGCAAATGGGGGAGCTTGAACATTCCCTTCAAGACGCATCGATGCGCTTAAACCAATCTTTGGATGAGCAGGATTCATTTTTTTGCAGCAACTTGAGGAGAGTGACATTATCTCGCAACCTACTTACATAAGCTCAATACCTAACACATCAATGCTTGGCAAAGTCTATGATGCAGATGGAGAGGGGAAAATGACTCGTGAAAACATTTTGGAAGTTCTCTATGACTTATCAAGCTTTTTCCTTTCCGAAGAACTAGGCCAACAAGTGTGTTTGCCACATTCAAGAGACTAAAGGCTTGAACAAATTGATTATAGGGTCATTTTTTGACATTGCATTCACAAATTGAATCTTGATCTTGTTTGATTGATCTTCTATCTTGGACCAATAACCTCTGTGGTTGCGACATTGCTTTCACAAACCCTTCGACAACGTGCACATAGATATATAGGAATATAAACCAAGTCACATATTATTTTAATTGCAGAATTTTATGATGTTGAGATCCATACCTCTACATTACTTAAGTTGATGGTTAAGATGCATTGTTTATAGAAACATTTGTAACTATGGAGGCCATCCATGTGAATGATTATTTTATAGTTCTCATAGGAGAAAAATTGAGATGATGCTAAGTAGTTTGAGTGAATTTGCAAATGTGTGATCGATATTATTTTATGGTATTTTCCCTTACACACACACACACACACGCACGCACGCACAAACACACACACACACATCATAAGACAATCTCAAGCATTGTTTCTCCAAGAAAGGGGAGTGTCTAGGGATAAATGGGATATTCCATGTGCTTAAACATACTCCATCCTTTTAAAGTTAGAGATTGAAGAATGAATTGATGATAGATATTTTACATTGTGTGTATTAGAATAAGGCTAGAAACAATGAATTTGGATGACTGGGCAATGCATTATGCAACGTTGGATGACACTTTAGTAATACATTGACAAGATGATCCATTGCAACCCGTTTCTTAACCCTTACAGGGTGCTGTAAGCAATTTGCTTGCATTTATAGAGGTATACCTACTCCCAAGAACTGAGGTAGAGGTCTTGCAGAGTGCCCACAGGTCCTACTAAGGGCTTTGATCAGTTTTGAAACTCTATTTGGAATCCATAGGATACCTACAGGTCAAAACAAGTCTCCTACAAGTGTAGAGGATTGCATAGTATAGAATTACTTTTCTTATTACAAAATTTCTTGTATAAAATTTATGGGTGCATGCTTATGCTCAGTTTGAAGAGGGCATCCTTGGCTCCGGTTTGAATAAAAAAGTAGATCAATCGGAGCTTCCTAGCTCAAGTTACAGGCAAAACAGTGACATGTGGTCTAACGGGACTGCACCTAACCATGGCAGGGAATAAGGGAAAAACTAAGGCAAATGATGACCTTTAGCAACAAATAAGGGATGCACGTGCCCCGAGGGCTGAAACTAACCCTGAGATGGAAGATGAAGATTATTCTCATGGCATGGACAGCCTCTGTGCACTCACTAACACCCTCACTTCGCATGAGACAAGGCATGTTGAGAGGCATAGAGAATTGATGGAAGGCATTGGTCAACTGAAGACTACTATGTACACCCTTGCGGCCCAGCTCACTAAGTGGATGGAATTCCAAATGAAAGGGAAGGAACATGAGGATAGATCGGGTATGCATGCTAAACGAGTGCATGCTAAACGAAGGAACATGAGGATAGAACGGGTATGCATGCTAAATGAGTGACGGGCCCACCAGTGAATGCAGCAACTATGAACTCTCAAGGCATTTTGGGGAGAATGGGCATCCCTAATAGCACTTTTGAACAGGAAGAGCCTTCACATAGACAAGAGGAGCCCATGAACAATGCAATGAGGGGCAATTTTTAGTCATCGCAAGGGCCCATGCCATCTATGCAAGCTCAGCCATCTTTTGGCAAAAATGTCTCTAACAATGGTTCATTTTTGGGTAGCCACATGGATCAGCCTCAATTTGGATATGTGGGACAACCACCTAATCATGAAAGAAAGCTAAGAGACAAGATTATATTCTCAAAATTCAATGGTCAGTCGTCATCCCCAGCTGAACTTGAAGAGTGGCTCTCCAAGCTTGAGGGTTATTTTGACATCTTGCTCTGTAATGATGACCAAAAGATCCATTTTGTAACAATCCACTTGGAAGGATTTGCACATACGTGGTGGAGGTACATTAAAAGAGAAAATCAGGCAATTGAACTCATGGGAAGCATTCAAGGCACTCATGGTGCAAGTATTTGTCTCATCGGTGGAGAAAGAAAAGCTTGCCCACCGATGGTATTGCCTTGAACAACATGGTCTTGCTGCTGTTAGAGAATACACAAATCACTTCCTCAACCTTACCATGTATGTTGAGTCAATTAGTGATGATGACAAGTTACACAAGTATGTGTGTGGGCTAGATCCCCAACTCTTGTTGATGCTTCAGCTCAAAACCCATCGGATTTGTTCAAAGCTATTGAATTGGCTGAGAGATACTCTCGCAAGTATCGCCGGGATGCTTCATTTTAGTATGGATAGCAAAGAGGGGCATCTCAGCCAGTGTTTGGGCAGCAAAGAGGACACATGCAGTCATATTCTAGACAAAAAAGAGGTGTTGTAAGGCTGAGGCAGTTTGGGGCCAGTTATGATGGTGGTAACATGCCATTTAGCACTCCAAAAATCCCCACATACCCCACTTTTAAAACCTCAAGACCACAAGGCAATTTAAGGACAACAAACAGCCCAAGAATGGATAATATGCAAGGGGACAACAGAAACAAAAATGCTTTAGCTTTTTGTAGTGCAAGATCCATTCCCATGGATTTGTATAAAGAAAGAAAGGAAAAAGGGCTTTGTTTCAAGTGTGGCATGAAGTATACAGCTGGTCATGCCTCAAAATGTGCTTTTAGAAATGCTAAGGCATGGGTCCACAGCATGTTGGTATTTGAGGACTCAGAGGAGGACCGCAAGGATACACATGCTTTTATGATGACTGCTGAAACAGATGATGCTGATGAAGAGTTTGGTCAAGAAGAGTTCTTTGACCCTACTTACTCTTTTCCTTTTGACCCTAGTGGCCATTTATCACGAGGTATGAGTTGAAAGATCGAACCACATGCTGGAATACATACTACCACTACTTATACCATATCAATGGATGCTTGGATAGGATCCAGAAGCCCTAATACATTTCGTATTAAGGGCCAAATTCATGGGAAGGATGTGTTTATACTCGTGGACAATGGTAGTACTCATAATTTCATTAACTGAGCAGTCTAGATAGGCTGAAGTATTTTCCCACTGATTTATAGCAGCCATTAAAGGTGCAAGTTGCCAATGGGGATGAAGAAATTAGCACACAAGTATGTCCTACTGTTCATATTCAACTTGCTAAAAATTTTGAACAACAATTGGATTTAATTGCATTGGAAATGGGGCCTATAGATGTTTTCTTGGGTTGTGATTGGGTGAAAACTTTGGGCACCATAACCATGGAATTTTCCTTGCTGTAAATGGAGTTTGTCAGTGCGGGACAGCTTATTCAC
Organism: Lygodium microphyllum; assembly: GCF_053477565.2. NCBI lineage: Eukaryota > Viridiplantae > Streptophyta > Polypodiopsida > Schizaeales > Lygodiaceae > Lygodium > Lygodium microphyllum. The sequence goes on from NC_141135.1 coordinate 181,453,736, forward strand.
TTGTAGGGAATTTAAAATGATAGTGAATTTCAGCTCATTACTAGCAAACAACTCAAGAAAGAGTTCAAGAAATGGTCCCAAATCTTTGTATTGCAGTTAAACAAAGAAAATTCAGATCAATCCACTAAAAGAGTAAAGAATTCAGCATTGAAAACTCTTTTAGAAGAGTACAAGGACTTCTTCCAAGTACCTACAGCGCTACCCCCTAATAGGGTGGTTGATCATCCCATAGATCAGGAGCCTTAGTCAAAGACTGTGAACAAGCCACCTTATAGATTGTCTAGGTGCGAAAGAGAAGAAGTTGCCAAACAAGTCAAAGAATTACTGTACATGGGATTCATTGAGGCCAGTTCTTCACCGTATGCTTCCCCTGTGTTATTGGTCAAAAAGAAGGATGGATCTTTCAGGATGTGCATAGACTACAAGGATCTTAATAAGATCATTGTGAAGAACAGGTACCCTATTCCACGCATAGATGACTTGGATGAGCTCAAGGGGGCTAAGTACTTTAGGAAGATAGATTTGAGGTCAAGCTATCACCAGATCTGCATGAGGGCAGGGAATGAGGTCAAAACAACATTTCCGATTGATCGGGGGCTTTATCATTTCTTGGTCGTGCCTTTCGGGTTAACTAATGCACCAGCCACCTTTCAGAGCTTAATGAACAAGGTACTTCAGCCCTTTCTTTTTAGATTTGTGTTGGTCTTCTTTGATGACATCCTCATCTATAGTAGATCACTGAAGGATCACCTTTGGCACATGAGGCAGTTGTTTGATGTATTGAGGCAGCATAGGCTCTTTGCCAACGAGACAAAATGTTTTTTTATGCAAACGGATGTGGAATACTTGGGGCACATCATTAGTGAAGATGGAAATAGGGTTAATCCTAAGAAAGTGCAGTGTATAAAAGACTAGCCCACACCTACAAATACCACTTCACTTAGAGGATTTCTTGGTCTCTCATCATTCTATCATAGATTCATTAGGCATTATGCCACTATTGCAGCTCCCTTGATGGATAGGCTCAAGAAAAAGGTCTTTTTCTAGGATCCCATAGCTGATAAGAGTTTTAATCAGCTCAAATAATTTCTTACCTCGGCGCCCATCTTGGTTTGCCTAGATTTTTTGAAAGAATTCACCATTCAGTGTGATGCCAGTGGTAGAGGCATAGGGGTTGTATTGTTACAAGGGCATGGGGTTATAACATTTGAGAGCCGCAAACTTGCTAAAAATGAGATGACCATGAATGTATATGACCAAGAAATGTTGGCCATCCTTCATGCCATTAAGAAATGGCACCACTACTTGTATGGCAGCAAATTTAGGGTCAAGAGCGACCATAGGGTACCTCAAATACTTCCTTTCTCAGTCTAATCTTACCCCCAAACAATGCAGATGGGTAGCTACATTGCAGAACTATGACTTTGACATTACACATACACAAGGAAAAGACAATGTAGTTGTTCATTCATTATCAAGAATGTGGGCTTGTAAAGTTTCAGCCATCATGGTACTTCATAGTGATTGGATAGAAGAGCCATCACGGAACTTCATAGTGATTGGATAGAAGAGCTTTAGGAGGCCTATTTGTTAGATGCTGATTTCAGCCACATTTTCCAAAAATTACAGTAAGGGCATGTAGAAGAAAACTCTCCATATGAGCTTAAGAATGGTCTGTTATGGTTTCAGGGTAGGATTCTATCCCATACACTTCCCCATTCAAGCAAAAGATCATGCAAGATATGCATTCTTCACCTACAGCTGGTCACTGGGGCATATTTAAAACTGACGACAAAATTGCTAAAAGCTTTCATTGGAAGGGCCTATGGAAGGATGTAAAAGATTTGATCTTGAGCTGCATGCCATGTCAACAAAACAAGGACAGCACCTTAAAACCAGCTGGTTTACTACAGCCATTGCCTATGCCTGAAGGCAAATGGACACACATCACTATGGACTTCATAACCGGCCTACTGATGACCAAGAAGGGGTTGAACAACATCTATGTAGTTGTGTACACACTCAACAAGGCAGCCCATTTCATTCCTACAAAGACTCAATATAATGCTTCTCAAGTAGCTAGCCAATTCATGGAACATGTTTTCAAATTACATGGCTTACCACAGGTCATTGTACATGACTAGGATGCTAAATTCATGAGAAAATTTTGGTAGGCAGTATTCAGCTCTATGGGCACTTAGTTAGCCCCTTCCACTACTTACCATCCACAGACTGATGGCCAAACAGAGAGGGTTAACAAGTGGTTGGAAACTTACTTAAGGCATTTCTGTTATGATGTGCAGAATACTTGGGACTCATGGTTGCATCTGGCTGAGTTTACCTATAACAGCTCTATACACTCTAGCATTGGAGTTTCACCATTCGAGGCATTGTACGGCTATAAGGTGCCCCTTCCCACAGTTATCTTCAATGATAAAATAAACCCACAAAGCAAGGAGGAATTGGATAAAATGCAGGCCTTACTTTAGCAGTGCAAAGTCAACTTGAAGAAAGCCCAGGATCAAATGAAGCTTTATGATGATGACAAAAGAAGGGATGTTGAATTCCAAGAAGGGGATTTGGTGCTTTTGAAGGTACCCAAGTCTAGATATGCCACCCTTAAGGATGGGTCCAGCAATAAGTTGGCTTACAGGTTCTATGGGCCATACCAGATTGTCAAAAGAGTAGGAGACTTGACATATCAGTTAGCACTACCCCAATCCACAAAAATTCATAATGTCTTCCATGTGAGCCAATTGAAGCCCTTCATTGGATCATCAGTGGATTATGTTGAGGAGTTACCACCGATAGATGAAGAAGGCATCATTCAATACATACTCGAGCAAATCATAGGACAAAGGGAAAAGAAGCTTTGCTCTTGCCCCATAATGGAATACTTGATTAAGTGGCAAGGTTTACCACTTGAGGAAGCTTCTTGGAGATGAGCTTCATTTTTGGAAGAGTTCCCATACCTATGAGAAGCAGATTTGGCTGAAATCTAGCTAACTATGGCCCCGTTTTCTCTCAGATTGACCATAGACAGCTCTATGGTTTCAAAGAAAATTTTACCTTGCACTATGGACAGTAATGGACACCATATATGGGCTGAAAGTACTCCTCAAGAGCTTCATTTTTATATATGGCCCATCCCAATCAGATTCTCTATAGAAAGTTATGACAGATTTACTACAACAAGGTCTTGTAGTAAACAACTTGATGTCCACTATCTGCAACTCACATTTACTCAAGATACCTGGGTCAAAATTCATTTTTTTAATTCCTCAATAAGACCCATGTAAGGTACATACCCCAATGACCAAACATATGCAATAATACCTCTTCATTCATTTGTATACCCCTGTAATAATGCAGCAAAGTAGTACTCTGGCCCAGTTCATAAGTGCCCAAATTGTTTTTTAGGGCAAAAACCTTCGGGTAGGGATGGAATGTAAGAGAGGGGGATTTAATAATGGGGAAATAATAGCTACATTGGCTGGTATATAAGATGTTAGGGACTTGATTTTTCACCAACAGATTATAATACAAGTCTCCTTTCATCTTTATCTCCTTCTCCGAGCTCTCATGGCTTCTTTCTCTCTCTTTCTATCTTTCTCTCTCTTTTTCTAGTCTTTTTCTCTTCTCGTCACTCTCTTTCTCTCTCTTCCTGCAGTCTTTCTCTCTTCTGTACTCTCTCTCTCTCCTCTCCTTCTCTCTCTCCTGCCTCCTTCATTATAGGTTAGGGTTATAGGCATAGTGCTTAGTGTAAAGGTATCTTAGGGTTAGGGACTTGCTAAGTTGGAATTTTAAAAAGAAAAATAAGAAGATTGATAAAAGAAGGTCAACTTAACTTGATGTAATGCATTAAATTATAGTGAATATAATAAATGTTTGATCACTTAAGAAAGAAATTTTCTTAAGACTATAGAGAGCTTGATAAAATATGTTAATATTCTAAGAAACTTTTAACTTCTTAAAGATAACTTGTTGGATTACATCAAATTTTTGTTAATCTCTCTTGCAATTTGATGTAATGGATCAAGTTTAAGTAGAGATGTGTTATAATATCTATCTTCACTTGATTTGGTGCAACAAGGTTCTTAAAATTTATGTTAAGAATTTGGTGTACTTGATATAATGCATCAATCTCACAAATATTGTATGAAGTTTTGTTCCTATTTGATTCATTACATCAAGTTTCCTTGGAATTTTGATATAAATGTTATAGCTAGCTTGATGCAATGCATTGAGTTATTTAGATTTTTTCTAAATCTTCATTTGATTTAATGTCGTGCATCAATTTTACCCACTCTTTGAATTAGTTTTAGGCCTTAATTAGTACTAAACATCAAGTTTCAAAAAATAAATAAATTGTTTCTAAGGTTATATAGTGCATCAAGTTACTTAGAAAGTTAGTTAAATTTTTTATTAAGTTGATATAGTGTATCAACTTTCTTGGAGTTGTAGCTAATATTTTAGATGAGTTGATATAGTGCATCAAATTCAGTTGATATTTATATCATTTTTATCTTGCTTAATAAATTGCATCGAGTTTATTATAGAGTTTTCTTCTTCTTCTTTTTGAAAAATTTCTACTTTTATAATTGAGTTGATGCAATGCATAAAGTTTCTTAAAAATTTTGCTAGTTTTCTAGCCAAGTTGATGCAATGCATTAAGTTCCTTATAAACTTTACAAAATTTGTTTATCGACAAATTGATGCAATTCATCTAAGTCTACTTAAATTTTAGCTAATATTTTGGTTGAATTGATGCCATATATCAAGTTTACTTAAATGTTAATATAATTATTTTTTCTTACTTGATGCAATGTATCAAGTCTCTTTGAAGTCTTTTTACATTTTCAGCTAGATTGATGTAATCCATCAAGTTTTGATATAATATATCAAGTTCAATTTAGTTTTGAATCATTTTATTTTGCCACACTAGAAATGTATCAGGTTTATAATAAGCTTGATGCAACACATCAAGTTTCTCAGAAAGTTTTCTTCCATTTTAATAACTTGATTATAGTATAAAAAATTACCATCAATTAGTCTAATTACGTTCTCTCAAAATAACTATGAATTAGCCCAAACTCAAAGACAGAGGATTTTCATATGTATTGTCCAATGTTCTAAATTGCATTAAAGACCGGGTTGAATTTAGGATTTATATGATCAAATCTTTCGCATGTGGGAAGATAAGCACTTAAAATATTAAAAGCTAAAGAAGTGTCAAGAATCACGTGGTGGGGGGACTTGCTCAAGATGCTACGACGAACACACACAAAATGCACAAGGAGAAGCTCACTCAAGAGATAAGAAGGGAGATGGAGGCCAAAACGTTTTTTTGTTGGTTTCTTCTTCTTCTTCCATACTCTTTAAAATGTACACAAAGTATAGATAAGATACAACATAAAGAAAAGTGGCCAACTAAGTCAAACAATGCATAACAAACTACACTAGTCGACTGGCGCTATAACTATGCCAGCTATAAATAGGTGTGACAACCTGAATATAATAAGTAATGAGTCAGTGGCCATGTGAGAGTCATAATGACCACCGACATGCTAAGTGTAGACGTGTGGACCCATCTAACCAGGCGGTCCATCATCGCATGTGTTGAGCTTGTCATCTCAACACTCCCCCTCAAGCTCAACTGCATCTCTGCAACTCCAAGTAAGCTTCGAAACTTTTGAAGCTTCTCTGTATCCAATGCCTTCGTGAAGATGTCAGCTATCTGATCATGTGTGCTAACATACACCAAGTCAATCTCACGTGCTAGTACTTTCTCTCTCACAAAGTGGTACTGTACCTCAATATGTTTTGTCCTGGCATGGAACACAGGGTTCCTAGCCAACTGTATACTGCTCATGTTGTCACAATAAATGACAACTGGACCTTCCACCTGCACATCCAAATCATCCATTAACTTTTGTAGCCATACTACCTCACATGCTGCAACAGCAGCACCTCTATACTCAGCCTCTGTACTTGACAAAGCAACTGTAGATTGCTTTTTGCTGCTCCAAGTAACTGTTGCACTACCAAGAGAGAACATGTATTCGCTGGTAGATCTTCTATCAGACATACTACCAGCCCAATCTGCATCTATGTATCCAAACACCTGTACATCTGTACCTGCCTCATAGAAAAGTCCATAATGTAATCTGGACTTCACATATCTCAATATGCGTCTGACTGCATCCAAATGTGGCTTTCTAGGTACTTGCATAAACTGACTCACAAGACCAACAGCGTAGCTCAAGTCTGGCCTTGTAATGGTCATGTAGATCAAACGCCCCACTATCCTCCTGAACATAGTAGGGTCTTCTATCTCATCCCCAACATCAGCACTCAGCTTTACATTCTGCTCCAATGGGACTGAAAGTGATTTGCATGTTGTCATACCATACTTGGACAACATATCCAAGCCATACTGTCTTTGGGACAGCCATATACCATCATCACATCTGATCACCTCAATGCCAAGGAAGTATCTTAGATCACCTAAATCCTTCATCTCAAACTTCTTCTTCAAAAAATCCTTGACTTCAGCAATCCCACTATCACTATTACCTGTAATAATGAAGTCATCCACATAGATGACTATGATGACCAAACCTGCATCTCCCTTTCTCACATAAAGTGAGTGATCAGCATTAGAAACATAAAAGCCAATATTGACAAGATACTCTCTGATCTTGTTAGACCATGCTCTAGGTGCTTTCTTGAGCCCATAGAGCACCTTCTTCAACCTGCACACATACGTCGGATGCTCTAAATCTTCATAACCTGCTGGTTGATCCATATACACTTCTTCCTGCAAATCACCATGCAAGAAGGCATTCTTCACATCCATTTGCTACAACCTCCAACCTTTGGCTGCTGCCAAAGCAATCACACATCTGACAGTTGCCATCCTAGCAACTGTACTGAAGGTTTCTTCATAATCTATGCCATATGTATGGGCATAGCCTTTTGCAACTAGCCTAGCTTTGTACCTACTAATAGAACCATCTGCATTGTGCTTAATCTTATAAACCCACTTACATCCAATAGCTTCCTTGCCCTTTGGCAATGATACTAGATCCCAAGTCTTATTGACCTCTAATGCAGCCATCTCCTCATCCATTGCTGCATCTCCTCATCCATTGCTGCATCCCAATGAGCATGACCAACAGCCTTCTCAAAACATGTGGACTCAACATCCTTAACTAGTTTCACCATATAAGCATAATGGTGAGCTGTATAACCTTCAAAACCAAATCTTTTAACAGGGTATCTGACCCTGCTAGATCTGCGTACCATCGGATCACTCAATGGAGCCTTTACATTACTATGAGCTTTCTGTACACCTGGTGTCCTGATAGAAGGAATACCAAGCTCATCATCCAAGCTCTTTGAGCCACTTGAGTCTCCATCAAGAACTGCATCAATGCCATCTGACACTTTATTCTTACCTTTGTCTTTACCTGTAGTGCTACTAGATGCACCTGAAGATGTAGAGCTACTCCTTAGTCTCCCAGACCAAGGACTACCAGATGACTTCTCTGGTCCACTAAGAGTCCGTGATTCTTGCTTTTCAGCCTGCACATGAGTGTCATGATCATCATTATCAGCCAATGCATCACCACTGGATGCATACCAACTGGTCATTTCATCAAAGATGACATCCCTGCTCACTCTGAACTTACATGTGACAGGGTTATAACAGTGATACCCTTTCTGCTCTAAAGAATATCCAATAAAGACACTTTTCAGCCTTTGGATCTAGTTTCTTTCGCAACTCATCTGGCACATGAACATACGCAATGTAGCCAAACACTTTTAAGTATGAGACATCAGGCTTCTTACCTATAAAACATTATTCGGGGGTCATACCATGAACTGCAGCTGTGGGAGTTCTGTTCATAATATAAACAGTAGTATGAACAGCCTCAGACCAGAAATGCTTAGGCATATTCTTTTCAGCCATCAAGGCACGTGCAACTTTTGCAATATGCCTGTTTTTCCTTTCTGCAACCCCATTTTTCTATGGGGTATACCTGCATGTGAACTGCCTCTTTATCCCATGAGACCTCAGAAAATCACTGAACTCATTCGAAAGGTACTCTCCCCCTCCATCTGACCTCAAGCACTTTACTTTCAAGCATGTTTCTCTTTCAACTGCAGCCTTGAAAGTTCTAAAGTGCTCAAACACTTCACTCTTTTCCTTCATAAAATATACCCACAGCTTTCTAGAACAATCATCAATGAATGTGACAAAGTATGAACTGTCTCCAAGAGATACATTTTGCGTAGGCCCCCAAATGTCTGTATGCACAACATCAAGGATATTTCTGCTTACATCTCTATCATGTGAAAAGGGTTGTTTTGCCTGCTTACCAAACTGACATGCTTCGCATACCTTATGAAATTCTGCAACTCTAAATGTAGGCAAACCTATAACCAACCCTTTGGACTGCATTAATTTCAGCCTTTGTACATTTGCATGTCCAATGCATTTGTGCCAAATTTCAATATCTGCAACAACATCTTTTCCTTTAGCATACATCTGGTCCCTCTTGCCCCACTCCCTAGTTCAAATCTGCTCAATTTTTCTTTTCACCTCCTCCCTCCTATAGATTGAGTTAGGGATCGTGTGTTTAGGACAGAGGTTGGGTATCAAGTGTTAGGAGAACCGGGAAGTGGTCAAACAAAGTGGTGCTTGCCAACTGCCCTACTTGGCCTCCTCAAGACCATCCCCACTCTCCCACATAAACACCTGGCCTCCTCAAGACCATCCCCACTCTCCCACATAAAATCTCTCCAGCCTTTCTAGTAAAACTCCGCCTAGCCGCCTGTATCCCTAAGAGAAGTCCAACAACTTCTCCCTTCTATGGAAAGCAAGGTCTCTCCAAGCATCGCGTGCTCCTATTGCCAGTAGGAAGACCTCCCATGCCTCATGCTCCTCCCTAGCCATGCCCTGGTATTTTCTACCTCTTCCCTGCTGGTCCTCTAAGGCCTCTAAGTTGTTCAAGTCTCCTGTAGCAATCTAGGAGCACCTCTGGGAGTCCTACTACGATCTCCACCCAGAACTTGTTGCATGTCCTAGCCTTAGTAGGGGCATAGACATTGAGGAATCCAAGGCATGAGTCCCCAAATATCCAATTTGATCCATAGAACCCTCCCTGCCACAATCGTCCCATGATACTATATACAAGTGGTGAGGCTCGGGCCAATAGAGGTCCATATGCCTCCACTCCTACCATGGGCATCGATGGCGTGCTCCCAGCAAGTGTGTGAACTGCCTGGGAGTACCTTCCTAACCCACTGGGGGACCTGGGCAGGAACGAGCTTGTGCTCCTGCAAAAGTAGGATGTCGATCCATCCAGCAAGGGTAGGCTGCAGCTCCTACTCAACAATCAACTTTCTAGAACCACGTGCTCCACTATCGTGGAGGCTGTTCATATTCCAGGATGCAAGATGTAAACTCATAGGGAAACTTGTGGTTGACCAAACATGCATCTATCTGGTATGGAAGCTGTTGAGGAAGAAGAAGAGCTATGGGGCATGCTGATATGCTTTGTTGCAGGTCTGGATAGTGAAATCCATTCCCCCATGGAGAGCCTTGGGTCAGACCATGGGGGTGATAGATACACCTAGTGGTACCACCAGGGGATCTATTAGCCAGGTTGAGACGCTTGCCTCTGTACACTGCTAGAAATGGGCCGCTTGTGCTAGGGACCACTTGATCACATCCATCAAAGCTCTCCATACTGCAAAGGGGCTCAAAAGATAATGTTCAGATGTGGGACCTTCGCCTCGGACCCACCAACTTATGTCCGTCATGCAACTTGGCCACTGTTGCTGGGAAAAGAGTGCTAGTCCTCCTCCCATCCACTGGGGGATGTGATTTGCTATCTAACTCTTCATCCCTCCTCTATCTGTGTCATCATCTAGTATCCTGTATGAGAGGTCTGAAGGAAGAAAGCATAGTTTGGTCCATCCCATGGTGCTAGTAGATAGACCTTGCCGCTCCTTGACTTGCATACCACGAAGACTCCCACCTCTAGAGGTAGTGGAAATTCTCTGTGCTCCGCAACTCTCAGCTAAGACCACGGACCACTGTGAAAAAATTCCTGTGGTAGCAGTTGTGCTTGTCTCGAGAAAGTGTGACAGGTGGCATAGACAGATGAGCTGGTAGTTGTGTGGGGAGGGGGGGTAGACTGTTGTGGTGAGTGGAGGATGTCGATGTATGGGGCTACTCACCTCATGTGTGGGATTGTCACCTATACTGTGTGGGGATCAGGGGGACTGATCAACGGGGGGGAGGATCGAGGGACGATAGGGTGGTCGGAGACACAAGGCAGGTGTGGGGAGGACTGTGGCTCTAGAGGGGGGCTATGCGGGCGGGAACTGTGACGAAGATGGGGAGTGATGACACCAAAAGAAGCATAAAAACAAGGCACAAAAATATCCATGCATATATCATAATTTCATCTTTTGTAAAGGGGATAACATTTATATTGTTCCAAAATCACTAAAATACACACTTACATGAGGGGACCACATCCACATCCATCATAAATAAATGGTATATACAAAAGTGTTACGTGCATGCATTTGTAAAGGGTAGGAATACTCAAAATTAAAGGAAAAATGTCTTATAATATCAAATGTATCAAAGTTTCAAAGAAATAATAAAATATGAAAGAGTTTGCTTTTTGGAGAAGAGGTGGGGTGGAGTGCACGAGTGGTTATGTGCCTCTTTCCCTTTCCTCTCTGGTCCAATCACATATTCTCCTTTTTGCGGTGCCAAAAATTTGTTCTCTCTCCTCTATCCTCTGTCTTTTGTGTAGAAATTTCTCTTTTCCCTTTTGTTCTTGCATAATGGTTGAAGCTATGGATGAAGATGATGATGATGAAAATTTTGTTTATTATTAAAAGAGAGATTTATAAATTCTTGTCATTTTTGAGATTAATCACAGAGCCATACACATAGATTTTGTGTGCTTTGTCCCTGGTTTTGTGGTTGATTATGTTCGTGGGAGGGTTGTTGTCATTTTGTTGCATAGTCGGAGAAAAAGCTGATCTCAACAACTACAATTGCAGAGAGATTCTATGGTGAATAAAAAGCTAATGTAGCAATGCAATGATAAGTTAATAGTATACTAATGGTTTAGAGAAGAAGAAGAAGCCAAAGGACTATTTTGACCACACAATTAGGGTATAACAGATCTTCTATGATATGGACCCTTAAAGAAGACGTCCTTCAGCATCTCACCTCCATCAATAATGGAGTCCCTTTCACATCCCCTGTTTGCATGCCCCTCAACAAAGGATAGTAGCATGAAGAAGAAGAAGAAACATCAGAAAGAAGAAGAAGAATAGATAAAGATGGTGATGCAATCTGCAAGAATGCAATGTTTCTTTGCAGACAACCAACACGAAGAAGAAGAAGAAGAAGAAGAAGAAGAAGTAGAAGAAGAAGAAAACAATTCAGGCTTTTTGAAGTAGGGGGAGAAATATTTTTTCTGAAGAAGAGGAAGTTGTTGAAGAACAGATAGCGCAGTACTTCAACAGCTACTCCTCTCTTGGTCCATGGTGTTGCCTTCTCCCCTCCATCAACACCCTACATCCATGCCTCCCTTTCAAATGGTAATTACCGAATATGATGGAAGACAGAAAACTATGATTTCCTAGCATATTGCAGAAGATATCAGGGCATATAACCCCATTGTAGCTTAGCAACAGAGGTAGTAGCAATATATTCAGAAACGGATTATCTACTTCACAATGGGAGGATGACATAATTTTGTATCTTCTAGCCTTTCACAAGAAGAAGGAGCACAAAACAGATACAGAGATATAGAGAGAGAGCATGTAGGAGGTTGAGGATGGTTAAATGCAGAATTGAGAAGGCAGCAAGCATGAGATTTCACAGTCCTCCCTCGACTCCTTCACCAATCCATATGGACAACCTTAACTTCGCAGCAGCTGCGGCCATAAACGCCATGAGAAAGCTCTCTCTTCTCTCTTGTTGTTCCATCTAATCATCCAAAAAAAACCCAATAATCAACACGAAATCAGATACCAGAGAGAGAGAGAGAGATGCTACCATGATATGAGGGATGGTCGAAGAGAATCACGCATGCAGAGGTGACAGAAAAGTAGATAGTAGAAGAAAATGATCGGTCGGCGTAGCGGGGAAGGTGTGGTATGGGATACTGTAGGATGTAGAGAGCGGCCGCATAAATATAGGTGCTCGGACCTTGGGTGAAGGCAGAGAGAGTTTGTTTATCAGCACAAGAGGGAGAGAGAGGGGGCAGAAGACATGCTTGATACGCACTTGCACAAGGAGCATGTCGATAGGCTACACGCACTTGGAGAAAGAGAATAAAAATAAAATTCACAGAATGGAAACAAGACCATTGTCCTAGCTTAGTCTGTCATGCCGGATCGTCTAGATTTGAGTCAACGCCTCAAGGTTGTTGTGACACATCTTTCCACTGTTAAGAGTGAGGACTGAAATGATGAATGGGTTGCCACTCACCCATCCAACCTCCAATCCTCACTAAGAGAACTAAAGAGGGGCATCACCTAGCCAAAGGGAGGATGGGCTAGGACATCCCTTTTCTCAAAGAGAATCAAAAGAACCAAGACACAAATTTACAAGAGAGAATATATATACTAGACACCATATTAGAATATGAGAGAGACATATGAGAGGAGAGGGAGACAAGAGGAGAAGAGGTAGAGGAAGCTTGCCATTATGGTACATGGAATGAGAAGATGAGAAGAGAGGGAGATAAGAGGAGAAGAGGAAGAGGAAACTTGCCATTATGCTGTATAATAAAAGAACTCACTCATAGCTCACCTCAAAGAGACGGACTTGCATGAGGGTATTCTAGAGTGCTCTCATGTGCTTGTCATTGTCCTTCTCCCCCCCTTTTCCATTCTCCCTGGGATCTTTATATAACCTCCATGAGGGGTTAGATTAAGCTAATATTCTTGATTAACATAATCCTAGATGATGTATGGCATCTTTGAAAATATGGAGAATAGTGGATGGGACAAGTTTCCACCTTCGTCATCATGCAAGAAGCCAAGGGTGGTGGTAGACAAAATAGAGAAAGGGAGCTAGACTACAAGAGGTGGGTGCCCAAAGCACATTATTATAATATATTTACAAGAAGGATAGAATGGAAAGTTGGTGTGGTGAAAGAGAGAAGAAAATTGCATGTAGCCAGCAGTCTACGCCTTCGTAACTTCAAATCCGCGAAGAATCTGAAAAAAGTTTCTTCTGCAACTTTGTACACCAGATCGAAACCGATCGGGCATCATGAAATTTTTCTTGAAATTCACTTTTTCTCGGGAGTTATTGAGATTATAAAAAATGAATTCCAAAAGTTGCTTTGACTTTAGTCCCCCATATATATATAAATGCATATAATCATGTGACAGAAGGGGTCCATGCTTATAAGATTTTGTGTAAGATTCAAATGGCACCATGATGTGGATATTGACTTGTGTGCTAGGGTGAGGTGTCCTCTAATGATGGTGATAGATTTCAAATCTTAGTGATGCAGGCAGAACCCATGTGTAGTTGGAGGCTAGTCCTTTGAAAAATCTATGCACTCACTTAACTCCTAGCTGTAATCCATTTCCATCTTCACTAAGATAACCATCCCTTTTACCCTTTACATTGACATGCCTCCTAAGAACTTGTTCCCCCCATTTGCTAGAGTTATCTTAATCAAGGAGCAATGTAGCATACCTAGTGCTTGAAGAGTAAACCCAAAGTGATATGGAAAGCTCTTGATAGGGGTTTTGGCCAAATGTGGTAGTAATCTGGGTTGTAAAAAACCCGGATCATTAGCCCTCCCCTTAGGCTAGAGGCATTCATGCCTCTAGCTTGCTAATGACGGTCAAATAGGGCAAGGAGGACTGCATCCCCTCATTGGTGGCTCTTCATTGAATGACTGCTCCAAAGTGTTCATATTTCTTTGAAAATAAGGCTTCAGTTGCCATCCATTTACCCTTGTCTTGTGAACCTTCCCATCCATGTCACCTAGCTTATAGCTGCCATTTGGATATCTCCTTATGACCATGAATGGCCCTTCCCACTTGAACACAAGTTTAGCATCCTTTCTGTTATCAAAGCGGTTATCATAGCGTAGCATAAGTGATCCTTCCCTTATGTGTTTGCTAGCTAGCTTCTTATTAAATGTCTTCCTCCTCTCTTCAGCCTACATGGAATAGTGTTGGACTGTTGCTTCTCTGTCTAACTCCAACCTCTCTAGATCCAAGATCCTTTCCTCTAAATTCTTATCTTGATTCTTCTCTCGACTGGTTACTAAAACACGCAAACTCGCCAGTTCCACCTCTATAGGAAGAAAAGCCTCTTGGCTGTAGACGAGGTGAAATGGAGTATAGCCAAGTGAGACTCTGAATGAAGTCCTGTAGGCCCAAAGAGCTGCACTCAAATTTTTATCCCAGTTCTTGGGGTGCATGTGTACTTGCTTGGTAATTATCTTACAAATCAGCCCATTCACGTTTTCAACCAAACTATTATACTGTGGGTACTAGGGAGTAGAATGCATGTGCTTGATTTTTAGTCTTTCCATTAGCTCCCCTACTAGGTTCGCCCTAAAACTAGGACCTTGATTAGAGATAATTTCCAAAAGTGTGCCAAACCTACAACAAATATTTTCAAACACAAAATTTTCCACTTCTTGGGTTGTGATCCTACTAGTTGCTGAAGCCTATGTCCACCTCGTCATGTAGTCCACATCCATTATCATGTATTCCTTGCTAGACTGAGCTCGTAGGAGTGGCTCTATTGTATTAATCCCCCATTTCTCAAATGGGCCATATGTAGTTATGGGATTTTGTTCCTCATGCACGAGCTTCCTTGGTCCAGCCTTTTGGCAATCGTCACAAGTGCGGCACCAATGTTGCACATCTCGATGTAGACTGGGCCACACAAAACCGGCATGGAGAATCTTCCTGTTGGTTATTTCTTGAGAAAAATGTCTGCCACAAACCCCCTCATGGTAGCTCTTAATCACATCCATAATCTCATTTGCTGTTGGCACCCTTCTAAGCACTGCATCCTTTCCTTTGCAATACAACACAACATTTATGAAGCAGTATTTAGTGGCCTTAGTAGCCAACCACCTTTTCTCACTCTTACTCATATGTGTAGATGCCTCACCATGCTCAAGAAAATAAATCACATCTTGTAGTTGAAACTTACCCTGAAACAAGGGAAGCTTTACTGCAATGATGCCCACCATTATCTCTTTCAAATTTTCAGCTCTGCTAGACTATCTGCGTCGCCATTTGTGCGCCTTGGCACAAAATAGATTTGGGCTTTCTGGAGCTTTCTCATGAGAGTTTTAGCTTCTCTCATTTTCAGTGCTAAGTTATATATTTTACAAGCCCAGATTCCTTTCATTTGCTTAACAATTAGCATAGAATCCCCAAAAACATTAAATCAAGTGATACCATGTGAGAGATACCACCTCAAACCTAAAAGCAAGGCTTGATATTTTGCCTCATTGTTAGAATGGACATCCTCCAAGCTGATACCTTCTCCATAAAGTTTGTAACCTTCGGGACTAAACACCACTATTCCTGTTGCCGCTCTATCTTTAATACACTTTTAGGCCCCATCGAAGTAGAGGGCATGGGCATTCTCAACCGGTGGCAACTCCTCAAGAGGAGGTGTCTCCTCTTTTACATTTCCCTTCTCCTTTTCCTTCTTTTGATGGCAGCTATAAGTCAACAAATCAACTAGGCAAGCTCGAGTAGAATCCTCCACCTTGAAGGTATAGTCAAACTCTTGGAGTTGTATCACCCACTTAGCGATTCTGGCTGAAACATCCATGTGCTCTAAGGCATAGTGAAAATGCTCTTCTGTCGTGATCACTGTGAATGGCCTAGGGATAAGATAAGGATGAAACTTTCTTATAGCAAATTTGAGACAAAACCATCACCTCGACCATCTTGTACCCTTGTTCTGATGCTGTCATTACTCTGCTAGAAAAGTAAACCGGTCTCATTAGGCCAGTTTTAGCATCCTTTTGTATTAGTACTGCCCCTAGAGCATCTTCCCCAAAACTTAGGTTGACAAGAAACTCTTGATCCCAGCAAGGCTGTAAAATTATAGGAAGGGTGCTAAGAGCCTTCTTCACCTCATGAAAGCACCTTTCACTTTCGTCACTCCACAGGAGCTCCGCAGAGTGGGTTAACTGTTGCAATGGAAATACTAATTGGGAGAGGAGATGAATGAACCATCCCATATATCACACTTCTGAATGAAAGAGGTTAGTTGCTTCACAGAATATGGTGATGGCACCGCCAATAGGGCCTTAACTTTGTTTGGATCTACCTCAATGCCCCTCTCACTTACGACATGCCCTAACAAAGTTACAGTGCTTTCACCAATGTGACACTTCTCATGGTTTAACTGCCCCTCCCATTTGTGCGAGGCGATTGAAAGCTTCATCCACCTTCCCTAGATGTAGAGCCTTAGAACTATAAATACAAAAATAATCAATAAAGACCATGATATATTACCCAAAATATGGTTGGAAGACATAATTCATGAATCGTTGGAAGGTAGCTGGAGCATTTGTTAATCAAGATGGCATTACTTTGTAAGCAAAACACCCCCAAGGCATAATGGAGTTGGTCTTCTGTTGATCCTCCTCAACTACTCAGATCTGGAAATAACCTGAATATCCATCATAAATAGTGTATCTCTCATGCCCGGCCACCTCATTGAGTATTTCATCCTGAAAGGGAAGAGGAAAGTGATCTCTCTTTGTTGCAACATTTAGGGGCTTGTAGTCTACAAAAATCCTCCATTTTCCATTCTTCTTGGGTATTACCACTACAGCTGAAACCCACTCTGAGTCCCCAATTGGATAGATGAAGCCTGCCTTAAAAAATCGTTGCACCTCAGTGAATAGAGCGTTTTGTTGAACTACTCCCAACCGTCGTAGTCGCTGCACCAGTGGCCTTGCTTCCTCTATTAGATTTATGTGATGTTGTACTGTTGTCACACCTATGATGTGTTCATAATCAGAAATAAAAAGTGTAGAGTGTTTTATCACCACTTCCATGTAGGCTGCCTTCTCCTCAACCAATAGATCCTTAGCCAACATTTTTTCTAACCCCTCCTTCTCGCCCTTTGGAAGCTGCTGCGGAATTTCACTACTAGAAGGCCCTTTTAATGTAATCCCCATCACTTCTAGAGAGCTTTCTTCCTCCTCATTAGAAGACTCTCTCTTTGTCATAGATGACCAACCCTCGCTGGAACTCCATTCATCAGCGGTGGTCTCTAACACAAGATCCTCCTGTCAGCCCTCCTTCATGTTGTAGATAGTGTGCTTCCATTTTTTCTGCAACCCCTTTTGTGGCCTTAGCTCTAAATCCCCTGTCTCCCAATCTTGTCTGGCTTTCATTCCCATTAGCCATGGTCACCCGAGAATGAGTGGATAGCCGACCCCTTCATTGGCATCACATACATGTCAAGCTCCAATTGCACTCCGCACACCTTTACCTTGACTTTCTTTATAACTCCCAAACAATTTACTACTACATTGTTAGCCATTTTGGCCCCAAATTTAGTAGTTTCATTTACCTCTAATCCCAAACGATGCATCAACTTTTCCGTCATGACATAAATCTGTGCACCTCCATCCACATATATCTTTGTCACTCTCTGCCCATTGATTTCGGCTTCTACTATAGGCACAATATCTTTCATCTTTCTAGCCTAGATTACATTCACATGTCTATTCTTCATGGGTTTAATGCTCACCATCTTTGACCATTGTCGCCCCACTATTGGAGATAGATGTAGTAATTGTGGCCATGAAATTTTTGGCCCTTGATCCCTCACATCAGCAAGCAAATCATAAGCTCTAGTACCTTTACCCAGGGAAAAATCATCTGGCTCAATGTGTTGGCGTAAGCGAGCCCTCCTCTTTTTACTACTACATGTCTTCTGCCTTCTCTTTCATATTTTCAATCTCTTTTGGTGGTGTAGGCTCCATTCTCTCAATTCTACGGGCTTTCTTCACTGGCATTGCTTCAACCTCTACTACTTTGGCCTTCCCTTTGACATCACTCTCATCTAAACTAATTATCCTGATATCATGATTCTCTGGCGGTTGGACAGGCAAGGGCGGGACCTCTACAAGTGGTCGAGGATGCTGGAGAACTTGAACCATCGGTGGAGGCCCTAGATTTGGTGGAACAAGCCTCTCCCTAGGTGGTGTCACTTATTGTCCCCTCCTTTGTTGAAACCCATTTCCTAGAAAACGCTTGGGATGAGGGCAAAAGTACATACCATGGCGCGTCTCCCCAAAATTATAGCAAACATACTCTCTTTCTTATCTCCTTGAACCTCGATTTCCTTCATTTATGAGGGGAGGGGGCCGTACTCCTTGCACCAAATTTAATGAAAGGCTTTCAAGTTGATTAGTAATGTGTTGTAGGAGCTCTTGTTGTGGCATCTTCAATTCACATGGGGCCTCTGCTATTTCTCTAGGCCTTGGCATGGTTAGTAAAACCTGTATGGGCTCAACTCCCCCCTTCAACTAGGCTTGATACTTTAATTTTCTATCTTTCTCCCTAGCATAAGTGACTGATTCTTCATATGATGTGGGAAACTTTCCTTTGACCTTCTCCCTTAGTAGAGGATGAAGTCCGGCTAGAAAATAATCTTTCTTAAGACAATCAAGTACTCTTTTTCCCTCAGCTAAGGAGGTTTTCCATTTATCCCACAATTTGATAAACATGCCTTCATATGCTTGGTACTCCCCTGGTAAGGTTTGGCGAAGATCTAAGAGTTGTCTCTAAATATCTTCAGGTGGCTCTGTATCTTGGTACTTGTGCATGAATGTGGCCTTGAGATCTTCCCAATTACCCCTTATAGCCTCTGGGAGAGCTTGATACCACACTCGAGCATCACCCTTTAGAAGTAAAGAGAAGGCCCGTACTTTGGTTGCTTCATTGTCCCAGCCTGTGACTAGGAAGGCCATTTCTAAGTCATCCAAAAAGTCTAGAGCTTTCTCCTCTTTGTGCTAAAAAAAGCTTGGAAATTCCATGCCTTAGTAGAGTACAAAGATAAACACGTCTAGACTTAAGTTGTATTTTATGAGGGGAAGGATGAATGGGTTCACAGATGCATTGATTTCAAAAAGACGCCTAGGCCCCAGTTTGCTTCTAATAATGCCTTGGAATCTAAGCTTTGTGCTGGCTACAATATGCATAGTTTGCATAGCAAGTGGATGGATAGGTCCATACAACTCGTGGTGATTCATGAGAAACTATTATAATAAGATAAAGACATGTACATTGAAGGATGCATTGTAGTCTAGCATTGGGAAGATTATAGGTTCTGGTGATACAAGAATCTCCCTTAATCTTTCAGCCCCAAAGTACATGACAAGACGCTGCTAGAAAAAAATCTTCCTACTGATTCATGCATTAACTTGGATGTTTTGTACAGAGTGGAAGGTGTAGAAATTCGGGCCATTATTATTATTCATGAGTGGAGACTACTTAAGGGAGTAGAGGGAATGCACTTTCTTGAATTATGAAGGATTTTCCCAAGAGTGTTTCTTTCTAGAATCCACCAACTTTGCTATACAGAGAATTTGCTCACCAGTGATTGTTCTTGCCTTAGTATCCATCCTCGGTGACATATATTTCATAAGGTGTGATGGCCACCTTTTCAACCACACCCAACCTTCGAGCTAGCAACAGTTGAAGGTAGTCTCCATACTTCACACCTCTACAATACTCCACACTGTTCATGCATAGTTGTCCTCCTTTGATGTTGATTAGGCCAGAGAGAGAGAGGGATTTGATGATTTGGAGATGAGGACCTCTCGAAAGGGCCTTCACTTTGTTTGCAAAACACTCACCACAATTATGAGAAGCTAGCAATTGATGGCAACATGATTTTTTCCATTGTGAGAGAATGGAATTTCTAAGGTGAACACCTTTTACCCGCATACATGCCATCATCCGATAGGCATACTTCCTTTCTTGGGCTTCCTTGGGAGACCATTGTGGGAGTCGTGGACTTTGACCAGCTTCAAAAAGAGTTGGTAAAGGCGTTGGAGAAGAGCCACTTGGAGCACTTATTGTAGAGGATGCACCACTATGTGTTGTATCGTCCTGCATAAGGAGGTAGAGAATTGTGGATGAGAATGTCCTCACTGGGGGCACAAAAAATGAGGGCTGAAATGATGAATGGGTTGCCTCTCACCCATCCAACCTCGAATTCTCACTAAGAGAACTAAAGAGGAGCACCACCTAGCCAAAGGGAGGATGGGCTAGGACATCCCTTTTCTCAAAGAAAATCAAAAGAACCAAGACACAAATTTACAAGAGAGAATATATATACTAGACACCATATTAGAATATGAGAGAGACGGATGAGAGGAGTGGGAGACAAGAGGAGAAGAGGTAGAGGAAGCTTGCCATTATGCTGCATAATAAAAGAACTCACTCATAGCTCACCTCAAAGAGATGGACTAGCATGAGGGTATTCTAGAGTGCTCTCATGTGCTTGTCATTGTCCTTCTCCCCCCCTTTTCCATTCTCCATGGGATCTTTGTATAGCCTCCATGAGGGGTTAGATTAAGCTAATATTCTTGATTAACATAATCCTAGATGATGTATGGCATCTTTGAAAATATGGAGAATAGTGGATGGGACAAGTCCCCACCTTGGTCATCATGCAAGAAGCCAAGGGTGGTGGTAGACAAAATAGAGAAATGGAGCTAGATTACAAGAGGTGGGTGCCCAAAGCACATTACTATAATATATTTATAAGAAAGATAGAATGAAAAGTTAGTGTGGTGAAAGAGAGAAGAAAATTGCATGTAGCTAGGAGTCTACGCCTTCGTAACTTCAAATCGGTGAAGAATCTGAAAAAAGTTTCTTCTGCAACTTTGTAGAGCGGGTCGAAACCGATCGGGTCATGCAAGAATTTTCTTGAAATTTGCTTTTTCTTGGGGGTTATTGAGATTATAAAAATGGGCTTCCAAAAGCTGCTTTGACTTTAGTCTCCCATATATATATAAATACATATAAGCATGTGACAGAAGGGGTCCATGCTTGTAAGCTTTTTTGTAAGATCCAAATGACACCATGATGTGGATATTGACTTGTGTGATAGGGTGAGGTGTCCTCTAATGATGGTGATAGATTTCAAATCTTAGTGATATAAGCGAAACCCATGTGTAGTTGGAGGCTAGTCCTTTGAAAAATCTATGCACTCACTCAACTCCTAGCTGTAATCCATTTCCATCTTCACTAAGATAACCATCCTTTTTACTCTTTACATTGACATGCCTCCTAAGAACTTGTTCCCCCCATTTGCTAGAGTTATCATAATCGAGAAGCAATGTAGCATACCTAGTGCTTGAAGAGTAAACCCAAAGTGATATGGTAAGCTCTTGATAGGGGTTTTAGCCAAAATTTGTGGTAGTAATCTAGGTTGTAAAAAACCTGGATCAACAGCAAGCAAACCAAGATGAGAGATGGTGAGAGAGAGAGAGGAGACATTTATGTCACACACATAGATGTGTTTTGATTGTTTCATATCCTATCCCAAATGCAATACGGCTAGTGTTAACAACAGGAGAAGAAATGAGAGGAAAACCAGCAAAGCGATGAACTTAACAAAGTAGAAAAAAGCTGATTGGTTATAGCGCTGCAACGGATAGCAGGAGTGCAAGCACCTGAGGAGTTAGCACGAGAGGACAGGGTCATTGAGACGAGTTTAATCACCATGATCAAGAGCATCAGGCTATGGAACCTCCTACAATGAACAAATAAGAACAAGGATGATTCTCCCTAGTAGCTTGCTCTTCTCCACCGCAATCCACTTCTGTGCCTCCCTATCCAACACATGCAAACAAATCCCATCGTATCTTCTTTTTCCTCATCCCTAATGAAGCACCAAATACCCTAACCCTTAACTTTTAATGAAAAAATAAATAACATTTTAATTTACTAAAAGAATTTAATTAAAAAAAACAAATGCATGGTCCTATTCTATATTGCCTCTCAAATGAATCTCTAAGCTCAATCCCTTTGAGACCCCTTGAAAGTACCTCCATGTCCTTTCATAGTCCCTTCATCCCCCTCCCTTAAACTTAGCAATACCACACTATTTCTCTCCACCGTGGCACTATCTTCATCCTCCTCTATGGCGGCCTTTCCCTACTCTTCACCTCTCCATCCTTGCCAATATCTTCGTCCCCATTGCTATCTTCCTCTCCTTTAAGAGACACGCATCATCTTTACTTCCATTTCTCCTATGATACCCTCTCAGACCCATCATCCTATTGTTAAGGGTCTCATAGCTTAAATAAATCTAATGTCATCTAACAATAACCTTTAACAACACAAAAGTTAAAGCCTCACTCAAGTTACACAACCTAAGATAAATAAGCTCTTGAAAGACGCAGAAAACAAAACCCTAAAGAGCAACCCTAAGGTTTAAAAACTCTTAATATCTATCATTAGCATTCATTTTTTTAAAAAATAAAAAACTTTTTGCAAAGGTGAATCTATAATGGGGTTCTCTTCTTAGCTATCAATTGTAGTAAACCCCTACATCCGAAGATACATAAAGATGTGGCTACAATCAAATGGTGTTCCCTCAAGTGCCTATGTAGCTACATGATGGAGTCTTCTTTCTTTCTCTATTGGACAGAGAAGTTGTGCTTGTGATCATTGTGAAAGATAAAACCCTATCCTTTGAAGACTAGTAAAGTTTTTCAGTGTGGGAGTATAGTGGAGGCAGGAGTTCCCTTACTCTGGTGGTCATGGATTTGGAGTCCCATACCCTACCATGGCTAGGCCTCATCCTTGTGATCAAAGTTGTATTACTAACAATTTTGGAAGTTGTTTATGCTAGACAGTGGTTCTTCTTTAACAAGGTTCACAAGGACTCTTTACGTTTCAGTGTGGGAGGAATATGATGACACCAAAAGAAGCATAAAAACAAGGCACAAAAATATCCATACATATATCATAATTTCATCTTTTGTAAAGGGGATAACATTTACATTGTTCCAAAATCACTAAAATACACACTTACATGAGGGGGCCACATCCACATCCATCATAAATAAATGGTATGCACAAAAGTGTTACGTGCATGCATTTGTAAAGGGTAGGAATACTCAAAATTAAAGGCAAAGGGTCTTATAATATCAAATGTATCAAAGTTTCAAAGAAATAATAAAATACTAAGGGGTGTGCTTTTTGGGGAAGAGGTGGGATGGAGTGCACGAGTGGTTATGTGCCTCTTTCCCTTCCCTCTCTAGTCCAATCGCATATTCTCCTTTTTGTGGTGCCAAAAATTTGTTCTCTCTCCTCTCTCCTCTGTCTTTTGTGCAGAAATTTCTATTTTCCCTTTTGTTTTTGCATAATGGTTGAAGCTATGGATGAAGATGATGATGATGATAATTTTGTTTATTATTAAAAGAGAGATTTATAATTTCTTGTCAGTTTTGATATTAATGGCAGAGCCATACACATAGATTTTGTGTGCTTTGTCCCTGGTTTTGTGGTTGATTATGTTCATGGGAGGGTTGTTGTCAAGGAGGGAGGGTGTGGGCAATGTGGGCCCTCGCGTGAGGTGGCATGTGATGCCTCGGTGGGAGATGGATGTGGAGGCATGTGGTCCTACCGAGTGGGACGAGGAGGGGGATCCGCGTGGTGCTCTGCCAGGGGGATGCTCTGCCCTCCTTCTCCTTACTGCTGTGGTTGTATCTAAGGGTTTACTAACTACGGCCCCCCCTGCCACCTTCCCCTCTGTCATCTCTAGACCCGTGTAAAACCGCCCACCTCCACCTGTGGGCTTATCGACAAAGCTATCTTGGCTCCAAAGTACGTGCAATCTACTGCCTGATGCCCAAAGTCATGGCAATGTAGGCACTGCCCTAACTGCCCAGCCACAATAACCTACTGCCTGAAAAAGTGTTTGCCTACCTCAATCTCCAGAAATGGTGGTATATTCTTTGTCTCTTTTATTGCCACCTCTACCATTGGGACTCCTACGATTTGCACTGCGTCCACGAAGGAGACGGGAAGGACAGTGCTGAAGAGCCATCCAAAGTCCTCCACTAATTGGCAATACTCTATTGCCAGTCCAAGGAAGAGTAGGGTGACGAGATGTTTAAGGAACCTGTTGTGGAGTACAAATACCTCCACTATGAAACCGTTGTACTAGGGAACCATGTAGATGACCCCCTTCGTGGAAGCATAGGGTGAGCTAGCCACTAGCTTGCGGGCTAGTCTGCCGAGGTGAGTCATACCATGAAGATCCCTTGCCCATGAAAACCGCCTCCACAATTTGCACTGTGCCAATGCTCAGCATGGAGTGACGCCAATCCCAAAGTTGGGGAGTGTCCTACGACCTTGAAGTTTCTTTTAGCTCCAGCTCTATGATACGGACGGCTAAGAGTTGTTCCTTGGAGAGAGGACGATGCGTAAGGTGTTTGATTGGAGAGCACTCGTAGAATG
The DNA here is from genome assembly GCF_053477565.2 of Lygodium microphyllum. Lineage (NCBI taxonomy): Eukaryota > Viridiplantae > Streptophyta > Polypodiopsida > Schizaeales > Lygodiaceae > Lygodium > Lygodium microphyllum. The sequence goes on from NC_141135.1 coordinate 181,478,288, forward strand.
CACCGGCATCTAACCAGAGGTTTCCATTGCGTATCCCTACTGAGAACCTACCAATCACGTTGTTGTATTGCCGAAGGGGGGGGAGTGTTGTTGCAAATGGAGGGATCAATGGGGAAGAGGGGGGGGCAATAGCGAGGAAAGGGGGGATGCTATTTTCTAACAGCGATGGCAGCGTGGTACGCCATAGGGATGACAATGTCAAACTAGAGCCACACGGGTGGGGGGCCTGCAGGCCGGTGGCCGCAGGGTGAAGAAGACAGGGGACAGTGCGCGGGGAAGATACCAGGGCGGGGGAGTAGCGCGATGGAGACTGCTAGCGCTAGAGCAATAGGGGGTAGCCAGGTGTGGGGTAACACCGAGGGGGGGGGAGGAGGCAATGCGATGGAGAGGATGCCAGAGGTGGGAGAGAGGCACAGCGCACCTTGAGGAGGGACAGGCGGGAGGAACAATGGGGTGGCAGGGCGCGATAGCAAATCAACGGCGTGACGGGCAGGAGAAAAAGTCACTATAGAATGGATATTGAGTTGAGATAATTGAGATATACGCCTCAATACTGGAGTAATTGTTATTGCTAAAGAACCATAATTAGTGGCAAGGATTAACACTTTGGAGGAGTGCAATATCCTTTTGGGATCCATAACTTGAAATTGTGGTAAATATAGGTTTTTCTTAATGAAGTTAAATGCTTAATGTTGATTTTGTTCTTGCATGCTCTTGAGCTTAATTAAGGCCCATAAGTGCCATTGTATCCTCAATATTTTGGTACTTGTGAGCTCTTCTTAGGAATAGTTTACTTTGCTTCTTCATAGATGTCTTCTTTGCGCTCGAGGATACTGCTTATCATCTATTTTGTTCTGAATTCACTTAATAAAAATTGAGAGAACCTACCATTCAGTTCAAGAGTTTAAATGTTTGATTTAATTTTTTTACTACTTTACAAGTTGCAAACTTATTTTGGTAGCTCAACTTTTTGGTTATGTCTCCTCTCCCCTACCTCATATACAATGGATCTTGAGAAAAAATGATAGAGGAATACGCCTCAATGTTGGAGTACTTGCTAACAAAGAAGTAGAATTAGTTGATGAGGATTGAAATTTTGAAGGAGCCATTGCACATCCTTTTGGGGTCCATAACTTGAGGCAGTAGTTAAGGGATCCTTCAACATTTTTTCATTCATGAGCTCTGAATATTTACTTTGTTGCTTCATACATGTATTTTTTTGGCTCAAGCATTCCATTGGTCACCTATTTTTCCCTACATTCGCTTGATAAATCTTGAGAGAACATATTGTTGAGTCTTGAATTTAAAAGTTTTTAAGTTTGATTCTAAACTTTGACCACTATACTAATTTCAAACTTGTTAGTGGCCCAACTTATTGGTGGTTAGTTTTCCCTACTCTGAGATGATTAAGGCACATAGCTTGATGCTGGAGTAGTTGTTAATCAAGAACTATGATTTGTGATGAGGATTGAAAGTTTGAAGGAGCCTACTTCTGGTTGATGAAGGTAGATCCTTAACATTGATTGCCTTCTTCTATAGTTTTGAGATTAATTAAGGCTCATATGCATCCTTATATCTTCAATATTTTTGCATTCTTGAGCTCTTCTCAAGAAAATACTTTCTTGCTTCATAGATGTCTTCTTTGGGCTAGAGCTTACTACTTGTCACTTTGTCCTACATTCACTTGATAAAACTTGAGAGAACATGCACTTGAGTTCAAGAATTTAAAATTTTGAAATTTTTATTTAAAAATTTTACCACTTTACTAGTTTTGAACTCATTTAGCAACTCAAGTTATTGGTTGCTTTCCCCCTCCCCCCTCCTTGCCTCCTCCCTCCCCCTCGCAAAACAAAGTTGCAATGCTTCAAAGTGTTGCAAGGTTAGCTTTCTTGTTGTGTGCCAACTTTTCATTTGAAAAGTAAATTGTTTACAAAAAATTAGTTAGTGTTAGATATGTAAAAGAGCTAATGTTTTGCAAAGCAAGGGAGGGACTTGCAAAGTGGCTTGTGCTATATGATTCATCTTGAGTCAACATTTTGTTGACAAATGGAATGATGCAACATTTATAGTGGAGAAACCAACTTCTCAGCTGGAATGATAGAACATAGTGAAGTGGTCTCATAGTAAGTTGGATCATAGTGAAGAGTATCAACCACTCATCATTTCTCGACCATTTTCATGAGACATTTGCCAATAGACGTAAGTTCAATTGGATACAAAAACTAATTTTTCAAGAATGGACTTGAGGGATTTCATTTTAGCTTAAGTTCATATATTAGGGGAGTTTTGAGGTCTCAAAATTACCTTTTAGGATGGATGGATGGATATATATATATATATATATATATATATATATAGAGAGAGAGAGAGAGAGAGAGAGAGAGTAGTAGGAGTAAAGCCTTTGTAACAAACCTTCTATCTTTGAATTTTCTAATCTAAAAAGGATATAAATTATACCATGTGTAATTGTATTTATGAGAGCCTTTACATTAATGGGATAGGGTCTCACATCTAGTTCACATTAATGATATGATCATGATTGCATGATTATTAAGATTGAAACTAAATTCAAATCACAAAAGATATTGGTGCTTCAAACTCCCTTCTCAGTTTTTGTCCTCTCCTTTGGCTTATTCCTCTCTCTCTCTCTCTCTCTCTCTCTCTCTCTCTCTCTCTCTCTCTCTCTCTCTCTCTCTCTCTCTCTCTCTCTCTCTCTCTCTCTCTCTCTCTCTCTCTCTCTCTCTCTCTCTCTCTCTCAGATTCCCAAGCTCTTAGATCACATCCCCTATAGTAGTGTATAATTCATTTCAAATTGATAAATTAAAATGGATCCATATTTGATTCAACTTTTTTAATGACAACCATTGTGTTAAATGTGTTTAAAGATATTAAACATGATAAAAAGAATATACAATGCAAAGATATGTTTCAAGTCTTGATATTCAAGCAAATCTATTTTCTTTAATCATAATTACATATAGAAAAGTATTTAGAAGTCAATATAGAAAAGCTATTGCTTTTTGCTAGGACTTTTCCTAGAAGGAGACATCATTTCTAGAAGTCCTTTAGGTTTTCTTTGATAATTTATTTTGTCATAATTACTTTAGATTTTGAGTAAAATTTTATCTTAAATCTTACTTTCTTTTATGTTTCGTTTATAATTTTATCATCGTTAAGAAAAATAAAATGAATCAATATTCTTATATTTGCAATTACTATCCTACCATATGAATGGCTATCTTCTTGATGAGGACTCTAAAATCAATAATAAAGAGTGATTATTTCAAGTTATTTATGGTAGTTCATATCATAAAATATATTAACATATTTTGATTAATGAATCAATTTTCTTATAGTTGTGATTACTCTCCAGCCACATGAATAGCAATCTTCTTGATGAGGACTTTGAAATCAACAACATAGAGTGATTCTTTTAAGTTATTCATAGTAGTTTATATCATCAACTATCTTAACATATTTTGATTTAGAACTCTACTTCCTCTTCGCAAGAAGATTAGAAGGAATTGGAGAGCTCTTTAATCAATCTTTTTACACTTCTATGTTAAAAAAAGTTAATATTTTATAAAGATAAAAAGTTCAAATGATGAGGAAGGTCTTCAACCTTTGTACTTACATCTTGATATTTCTATGGGATCCCTTTAAAGAACTAATGAAATAATATTGCTTTGCCCAAGAAGTTTGACTAGCCAACTTTAAGACTTGATGAATATTTTAAGATATTTATGATTATAATTTGTCTTCCTAGCAATTGGTTTTTTTCCTTGATATGCTAAAAATGATTTATGAAATAAACAGTAAAAATTTTTACAATGTCTTATAAGATCCATTTTCATTGATTTCTTTGTAAAAAATCAATTGTTGATGATAGTAAAAGTAACGTAGATTTAATGATATCCCATGACTAGTTCAAAAAATTAAATCCATATAAAAAATACTTAAGACTTGTTTTCTATTAAAAAAATTCAATCCATATAAATTTTTTCTTTTATAAAAAATTCAATTTTATTTTATATAAATTCAATCCACTACCCCTTTTTTCTTTTATAAAATTTCAATCTTCTTTCTCCAAATCTTGAGTTTTCTATTTAAAAAAGGGGTAGTGGGGGATTAAAAAAAGGGAGAATGAAAAGTACAAAAATTTTGAGTTTATCTTGCCTCGTATTTTTTCCCTTTTTTGAAGAATTTTCGATTTCGATTTTTTTACCTCACAAAATCAGTTTGACCCAAAAGTTGAGCAACAGACCACTTTCCCTCTCTTCTCTATACTCATGAGTTTTTGTCTCCATTGAAGCTCCCTGCTGAGAGTAATTAGGGTTTTGAGCGTTTTGCTTATCTCTGCACTTTCTTCTCCATGTAGCTCTAGATTTTGGGCAAAACACAGGTGCCCATCTCTCTTTGCATTTTCTCTTGTTTGCTATTTTTTCAATGGGGTTTGATGTTGTTTCTTACTGTTATTGTTGTTTTATTGCAGAGATTGTTTGGGGCAGGAGATAGAGGTTCTCATCTCTCTCTCCTTTCTTTCCTCCCTCTCTCTATGTGTTGTTTCTCTTTTATGCTGTGTTTTCAATAGAATTTGATGTTGGTTCTAATTGTTGTTTTCTTGCAGAGTTTATTTGGAGCAAGAGGCAAAGATGTTAATCTCTCTCTCTGTTTGGTTTTTTTTTTGGTTCATATCTTTTCAATACAACATAATGTTAGTTCTAACTATAGAGCTTTGACCGCAACGTCTCATGAAGGGGCAGAGGTCTGGAGGAGTGGGAATTCTTGAGGGGATGTAGTTTAAAGGTGATGAGGTATTTAGGATTTGTCGTATATATATTTTATATGTGACAACTAATTTGAGTTTTTCAATGTATAGTACAAAATATATAGTGCAGTGTGGTCACGCGGACGGCATTTTCGCGTGGAGCGTATTGACAAAATGTGCTCCACAATGGACTGTGGTATCATTGCAAGGTTTGAGTAGGAGAGCCGGCGACGAGAAACGGATCCAAACACGATTATAGATGAGATGGAGTATTTAGGGAACTTGCAAAGTATTGTTACGGTGGATTACCGTAGCTTCTCCATGATACTATTCGATATGCAGTGGTTCAAAGTGGTACTTGAGGGAGCTGCGGCAACAGTTCGATGAGGTCCATCTGGATTTCTTGAAATAGATTCTGAAAAAAATGGATGGATTTGCGCGACACCTTTGTGTTGTCGGCCGATTGTGAACAGGTGCATGAACTCATTTGTTTGTTAATTATATTACGAAATGGTACATGTCAGAATAGTTTAATCTCTCTTGTACATGGTGTTGGAATAGGTAATCTTCTATCCAAACCCCCGACAACCTCAATGGTGGTATGTTATACCTTTAGCTGCCCGAAGTGTGAGAGTATATGATCAAAGCGACGTTCCGAGCATAGATAAGGACAATATGCAAATAGAGAGGTCGATATTGCAAGGGATGGAGGCCACCGAAAGTTTGGAGGATATAGAGAAGCTAGCATTGGCTAATAATGATGGAAATACAGGAGTCCAAGAATTCTTTGAGAATGAGGTGGACTCATCCTTTTGTGATGAGATGTCTTATATCAACCTTCTAGTGTATGCAAAGTTGTGTCAGGAGATTGACATGGGATCATAGGATACTTCATACTTGGAGCATCCACTTACTCAATTCCTTTACTAATCACTTATAAGGGTACATAAGATATGCATTTTAAGTGAGATCATTTTATTAGGATTTATATTATCGTGCTTTGTATGATTTAAATTGATTATGCTAACATCATTTTTTGTCTGTGCAGGTGACATTTTCAGGATGAGTCGAGGGATGAGCGATGAGGAGTTGCAAGATATCTTCACATACACATCTCTAGATCAGATTGCGAGATTCAGAGACATGGCAGACCAGGAGCTGTCGCGGACATCGTCAGGCCGCTCTGCTAGATCTACTTCGGCGCGATGAGATGCTTCAGCTTCGAGCAAACGAGGTCGACGCTCCAGACTTGGGCCAGAGGGAGGGAGTACTTCAGGGTCAAGGGGATGCTGTAGAGATACGGAGGCAGTGAGCCTGCAGTGAGCACGGGATACATGTGCGACTACTTGCTCTGGTGGCAGCTCCAGGGAGCGTGGCTCAAGTGGATGCTGTGGAGGCATGGACACGGTGTCTCCGTCTGATCGTTCTACTGGAATTGCATCACCTCCAGGATTTGTCACACCTATGGGGACGTCTACTCCAATTACTCCGACTTTTGCTCAGCCGTCTGCAGGTGGCACCCCTATGGGTGCCACTCCGATAGATATTACCCCGATCAGTACACCAGATGCACAGGGTCTCCTAGATATGCCCAGGATCGTGGACGCAAGTGGGAGAGGACCCATCTTAGGCATACCCCAAAGGGATATGCATATCTTAGGTCACGAGCCATCATCATGAATGATAAGGGGAGGAGGGTGATGGCTCACATGAGAGAGTTGTGCCAACACATTTTTCGGTATAGTATCTTAGACCATTGGAAAAACATACCGGAGGGGAGCAAGGACTACATAGTAGCATCCTTGCATGAGGAGTTTCTGGTTCCAACCTCAATAGATAGATTTTCTACGGGCTGGATGATGAACTAAATGCATGCATATATGTCACACAGACAATCGGACGCATACAAGGCACTCAAGAGTGGGGCTATAAAGCCTAAGTGGCTAGACATGGACGATTGGTGCCGATTGAGGGAGGAGGCTACAGACCAGGACATTGGATTCAACATCGCAAGGTGGCGAGGGCATGACTAGAGGCTAGAGTGGTCCATCATCTTGGGAGTGGCAACCACAGGACATATCTGGAGGACTTTGAAAGTTTTTCTTTTATTTTGCTTGCTTATTTTTTTGCAATACCATTTGTACTGACAATCATGTTTCTAACAGTTAGTATTTTGTTTTCTTTGCAGCACTCCATTACAAATCGCAATCGGACTGGCCTTGAGACTCGATATGCAGAGAGGCACGGTCTCACTGTATTGATCAACTGATTGTATAGACGTGGCGATACTGTAAGTCACTCATCTTTCTTGTCCGTAGTTACCATGTTTATTAGAATGCATTATTGTATGGTGGACTGATGTGTTGTTGTTTCTTTTTTTGCATAGTCCGTTCGATGCTCTTTTGCAGTGGGACGATCTTTTCGATGGCGAGGATATGTAGCTCACCCTTGGATTCCTAGAGCTCACACACCTTTCTTTTTTGGTCGCCTGATCTGTGAAGACATTTTCTATGTAGTAGTGATATCTTGTCATGATTGTCCTATTCACTTTCATTATGCGATCATGTATTTATTTAATGTATCAGCGTTATGATTTCAGTATACTTTGTTTTTGTTTATATGAGCATTGTACACAGTACAGAAACTATTTTGTATGGCCCAAATAAAGCACACGGTGCTATATGTGGCAGGGTAGCTTGCTACCTTGCCACAAATTGTTTCTTCCCTGTTATCATCGCTATTAGCATCGTAAATTTACTGCACATATCATTATTGGCATCGTTATTAGCATCGTAGAGTATCGATATCAGCGTTGTTATTTGCATCGATATCATCGTCCCAAATCCGATGCAAATAACGATGCTGATACCGATGCTGATACTGATTGTTCTATGGCCTCGCCAATAACGACGCTTTGTGTGATGACGGGAAAAAATTTTGTTATTTATATTTTCGTTGCTTTTAACGTCGGTATAAGACCTATATCTTGTAGTGTGTGCCCAAATACAATGTCCAATAACAAATATTTAAATTGTGCATCCGTGTGGATATAAAATAATAAATAAATGTTAGGCGCTTCAATAAATAAGCATATCAAATAAATATTGTCACCACGCCTAAGATGCGTACCCATCAAAAATGATAATTTCTTCTAAATAACTTGAATACACACTATCGTCTAGTGCTTCCCAACGCCACCACTACCTGCTCTATACATCAACTGAAGCAATCACAATTGTTAGGAAATAATCAAATTGAACGACAAAAGTGAATACCTAGCACTCTTCAGCTAACAAAATAAATAAATTAGTTAGAACTCAATCCTAATCTTAATTTATTATGAGTGAGCACTCTAAACTCATAAAAGTCTATTAATTTAAATATGTATTTTGCAGAATCACCTACTATGGAATCATCCACTTGCACATTAAATTAACAAGGTGCCCAAAAAGGATAGGCGCCCCACTGACTTTTCACACAAGGAATCCACCTTGTGTATGAGCCCCGGCAATAAATATAATTTTACGGATTCCACCGCAAAACCTCACGAAATCCACTGTGAAATGTGCCTTGTGGCATCATAAAATTAGTTGAAAACTTTTTTATCCTCCCCTCCCTGTCGTCACCGAACAGGTGGCAAGGGGAGGAAGAAGGAGTGGATGACCACAGGAAGAAAGAAGGAGATGACACTAATGATGACAGGGAAGGAGTGGAAGATGGTGACAGTGACGATGTTGAGGGGGATGTTGAGGGGGTAGGCCACGTGGCCTACCACCCCCCCTTGGGCAAAGTGCATGTATCAAGAGGAGTAAGTTGCATCTAGTTGCTATGCGATAAAATCCATATACAACATAAGCAACATATAAGATTCCAAGTTATTGTCAACTCCCCTTTTCTTGTAAATGATAGATATGGTTTTCACCATACTGAAAGTATGTTGTAGCTTGCATGCTTGACGAATTGCATGGTAAGAAATCTAGCCTAAAGAAAATTCATCCTAGAAATTCTAGATCCACGCTCTTGCTAATAACACAAACTAATAGCTCATATTTAATAGATTGGGATCTTGACGATGTGCATAAGTTAGTATAAGCCACGTACAAGCATTGGTCATAAGGATTAAAACTAAGATGCCTTGAGATGATCCGTCTGATAACTACTATTTTCATCAATCCAATTCGGTTTAGGCTAGATATAAACAATAAATCAAGGCCTCAAGGGCAAGTGGAGAGCTCAAGGATTAGGAAACTACAAGACAGGGTAAAGACCACTACTTTTATACTTGTTGGGAATTTGATCCAAAATGACAACACAAGATATTGGACCAAAGCCTAGGAAATTTGGTCCTAATTTCCGTCCAAGGAGGTTTCCCTCTCAAAGTTACAGAGAATGATAGTCTGGCGATAGTTAGAGATCAGAGGTGGAATGTTATAGGTGTGGAGAAAAGGGTCATATCTCCTCAAATTGTCCAAACCCTAGACAATCTATGGATTACAAGCCCTTATGCAGCCGATGCAAAGGAGAAGGCCACACTGCAAAGGATTGTCCAAGTCCAGCCCCTGTCAAGGCCAATGCTACTGATAGTAGCCAACAGAAGGCACAAGAGCCTACCTCCAATTTGGTAGAATTGGAAGTTGCCGCTATCATGTGCACGAAGAAGAAGGAACCAGTTTTTCAGAACGAAAATAATTCTCCTGCTAAGACTGTGAAGTTTAACCTATCAATAGAGGGACAGAGTAGTATAGGACAGAATAGTGCAGTACAGAGCACTATAGTGCCACAGAAAGTCACAGAGAGTCCTAGAAACAGGACCAAAGGTCCATGAGATAGATGATACAGAAGCACTTCCAGAAACATAGGAAATGCCGATGTTGCCATTGCTAGAAGAAAAAGGAAAGATGAAAATGGGTGTAGCCCCATTTTCCAGTAGGTTGGAGAAGCCCATGGATCCTATTAAAGAATATGACCTAGTCAAAGACCTAGACACTTTTAAACCAAACTTAACCTTTCGGCAATTGCTGATGCTGTCGCCCAGCTGTCGAAAGAAATTCAAAAGCATTTTGACAAGAAGATGCGAACTAAGGATTGCTCCCCCAACAACAATAAAGTCCAATAGAGCTGTAGAACCTACGAAGGAAGTAGATGTGGCTAACGCCTTCCTAGATCGTGGAATCCCAGAGATTAGTGTATGGATAGAAGGATGATTTATTTCAAATGCATTGATTGATGGAGGCTCATCGGTAAACATAATGAAGAATGTGACAATGAAGGACTTAGGATTGCAAGGAATTCAATCTACATAGTGGCTTATCAGATTGGCAGACCAAAGAAGAAGTAAACCATTGGGCATCCTCCCATACGTAAAAACAACCCTTGCAGGAAGAGACTATTGGCTGACATATTTGGTGGTCAAACCAAATTCTTATGAGACCTCATACCCTCTGTTGTTGGGAAGACCTTGGCTTTTTGAAGCGAGGGACAGGACGGACTGGTTCAAAGGAACCCTAACCCTAGGCAGAGGACCCAACAAAGTGGTATTGAAGTTGTATGGATCGCAAAAAGGCAATGGATCCACATCCATCGAAGTCATAACTGACTCCTCCAATGAGGTAACAGATGGTACATTAGGAGATGAAGAGGCTATTAAACAGATCATTCCTAAGAAAATAGAGGCACAGTCCCTAACAGTGGGCACTGTAAGTCAACTACCAAGGGAAGCAAAGTCCTTGTCCTTGGGAGATTACCACATGCCTCAACTATAATTGACTTCTGAAATCACCTCTGACAATGAAATAGAAGCATGGATGTATTGTTCTCCCTGTTACATGGCATTTGCAGAGATAGTAGCATAGATAGAGCCAGAGACAAAAGCAGAAGTAGACAAAAAGGCAGAAGATTTGTTCTTCTCCTATAGAGCCTCTACAGAAGCAGAGACAGAGCCTCTAGAGAAAGAGGATGGACATGATGAGAAAGAAACCAAAGCAGGTTATGAAAGTGCAGTTGAAGAAGATCCTCTAATAGTGGATTATCTTTTTGAAGTCCCTATAGAGATCTTAGAGGCCGAAGATCTTGGGGTATTGGAGGGAATGACCATAGTTCCATTTGGGTTGACCAATGGACCACAAAGTATACAGAATCTGCATAAGCAATGGATTAGAGGCATAAAAATTAAGTTCACCAGTGGCTCTTGTCGCCCTGACGTTCAGTCCAGAGAAAAGATGATGATGATGCTCCCTGCCCCAAGAGAAGCCAAAGCCATCAGAGCCACGGCTTCTAGAAGGTCTGTGCTATGTGACATTCCAAGACGCATCCTCTGAAGATGAATCCCTAAGTCCAGAAGAAATCACTACTCACACAGAAGCAAAAAAAGCTCTGATACCCTTCCAACAATCTCAACAGATAAATGAGTCATATGTTTAGAAGGAGGACATTAGTTCTAGTGGAACATCAAACGAGGACACTACTCTCTTGAAAGAGTCAGACCTCTATCCAGATGCACTCCATGGGACATTTATCCGCGAAGTGGAAGGTGAAAGGAAAGTAATATTCTTGGATACTAACGGTACTGAAAGTGGGTCTCCATCTTCCAAAAGAGGAACTAGTGGTCCTACGAGATCTATTAAAGAAGAACTTAGACGTGTTGGTGTGGTCATATAAAGATCTAAAGGGGATTGATCCCACAGTATGCCAACATCACATTGACCTAGAGCATGATGTCAAACCTGTAAGGAAAAGACAAAGGCGTATGAATCCTAATTATTCTGCTCTGGTGAAGGCTGAATCATTGAAGCTTCTTGAAGCCGAGTTCATTTATCCCATGGCTAACAATGAATGTGTTTCACCCATTGTGATAGTACCCAAGAAGAACGAGAAACTTTGAATATGTGTAGACTTTCGAAAGCTCAATTCGAAGACGAAGAAGGATCATTTCCCTATCCCTTTTACAGGACAACTATTGGACATAGTGGCACGTCATGAGCTGTATTCCCTCTTGGATGGACTCAACGGATATAACCAAGTCCAAATTGCAGAAGAGGACCAATCCATAACAACCTTTACCACAAAATGGGGGATCTATGCCTATAGAGTGATGCCATTTGGGCTTTATAATGCTCCTGTCACCTTCCAACAAGTAATGATGGCTACCTTCCAGAATCATTTGTATGATTTCATTGAGGTGTATCTTGATGACTTTTGTGTCTATAGTTTGATCCAAGAGCATTAGGGACACCTAGAGTAATGTTTTGACAGATACCGAGGGTATGGGATTTCTCTCAACCCTGACAAATGTGTGTTTGGCATCTCCTCAAGAGTTCTTTTGGGCCATATTGTCTCTGCACAAGGGATTGCAATAGACCCTTGCAACAGACCCGGCGAAGATTGCCACCTTGATAGCACCAACAAACCTCAAGTAATTGAGAGAATTTCTTGCCCATGTGGGCTACTACAGAAGATTTATTGTACATTTTGCAACCAAGCAACCCCTCTGCACAAGATCCTAAGGAAAGATGCAGATTTTCTTTGGACTGATGACTATGAAGAAGCCTTTAATACCCTAAAACACTGCCTTATCCAAGCACCTATCTTGCAGTCTCCTAATTGGACGAAGGAGTTCCATGTGCACACAGATACATGAGTTGAAGGGCTAGGTGTTGTTCTATATCAAAAGGGTCTCTCTAAATTAGATCAACCATTATATTATGCAAGACGAAAGGTCACTGATAGGGAACGGAACTATATAATGACAAAGCTTGAGTGCTTGGCAATGGTACTGGAGAAGTTTCGACACTATTTATTGTCAACACATTTTAAGTTCTACGTGGATCATGAAGCCCTGTCGTTCCTGATGAACAAAGCAAATGTTAAAGGATGAATGATGAGATGGTTGCTCCTATTCCAAGAGTTCGATTTTGAAGTGTTCACTAAGCCTGGCTGTTCCCATGTCCTAGTCGATCATCTATCACAGATCTCTCAAACTGTAGAAGAGGAACAAGATGATCCAGACCTTCCTGATGCTTCCTTATTTCTAGTTGAGACAGTTACTCCCTAGTATGCAGACATAGCCAACGTCCTAGCAACTCAACAGTATCCTCCTGGCATCTCAAGCAATAAGAAGAAGAAGCTTATGTTAGAATCAACCCCCTACACATTGCTAGGCGATGCACTATACAAGAAAGGCAAAGATGAAGTGTTGCAAAGATGTGTTGCAGGGGTTGAAATCGGCATGATATTGAAAGCATGCCATGACGAACCATGTGGTGGACACTTCGTAGGAGAAGCGATAGCCAGGAAGGCTCTGTTAGTAGGATATTGGTGGCCGACCCTCCATAAGGATACATATGACTATTGTACGAGATGTGATGCTTATCAGCGAATGGGGAAAACCACCAAAACAAGTGCCATGCCACTGCAACCCATTCTTCCCCTAAAGCCATTCCAGAAGTGAGGGATTTATTTTGTGGATCCCATTGATCCACCCACCAGATGGAAGCAGAATAGATACATCTTAGTATGTACGGATTATGTCAAAAAGTGGTGTGAAGCTAAAGCGCTGAAGCGGGATGATGGTAACAATATAGCCCTGTTCATGTACGAGACTATTATCACCCATTTTGGTGGTACCATCGAGCTAGTAAGTAATAGAGGTACTCATTTCCTTAACAAAATCATGGAGGAGCTGACAGAGCTATATAAGATCCGCCATCACAAGTTCACTCCATACTACCCAGAGCCAACGACCAAGTTGAAGTCACCAATCGCATCCTTTGCTCGATTCTGACAAGAATGATTACCGCACATTGTCGCGACTGGGACGATCAACTTACAAAAGCCCTCTGGGCATACAGAACCTCCCATAAGGTAGGTACAGGACAAACGCCTTTCCAACTAGTCTATGGTACAGAAGCCGTCTTCCTTGTTGAACTAGAATTTCCCTCTTTGCGAGTGGTAGTTAAAGAACGCTTGGGAGATGATGAGTCATTACAATGCCGCCTCCTGCACTTGGAATGTTTGGATGAGATACGACGGATGGCCATACAGTGTATGGAAACCACTCAAGCACAACGTAAGGCCTATCATGATAGTTTCATCAAGCACAAGGAGTTTAAAGAAGGTGATCTTGTCCTAGCCTATGATTCAAGATTTCGCAAGCTTCAACAATGGTGGATGGGTCCATACAAGGTACTTGCTGTCAATCCTAATGGCTCTGTTCAGGTGCAGACCGTTGATGCCTCTAATGATCCTTTCCTGATCAATGGCTATCGTCTGAAGAGGTACTTTCCTCCTTGGGGATCTTGACAATCACAGTCGACCTACCCTCTCCCTTTTGGACATCGCACTGTCATTCTCTTTGTGCTTTTGATAGCCCTTATGATTTTCCTCATGAGGCGGTCTCGTTCTGCTAGCCCCTTAGAGATACCTCTCAACCCGTCCTTGTTGTCTTCTCATCTGATCCAACAACGATGGCGAGGTTGGTCCTAACACATGATATTTCTACCATTCTCTTTCTTAACGAAAAAACAAAAACAAAACAAAAAGAAGAAAAAAAAACAAACAAAGCTGTTATGGGGAAAAATGAAAAAATTCATTGTCATAACACGCCTCGTTCCAAGAAAAGATGGAAACACTGGGCGGGAAGCTGACTGTGGAAAAGGTGGTAACACCCCGTAGTTCATGATCGTTGACTCATCAGCATAACCTTTTTAGCAAGTAATTTGATGCCACCTCCCTTGGTGCGTTGTCTCTGCAATGTCAATTCGTCTGCCCTTCTTAACAGTCGACCTTTCTTACAAATCATTGAAGTACGAGATGTCGAAGGGGTACAATGCAATACCATCAAAGTCATCGCTTATATAGTGCCCAATAACTATCGGATTTTCAGTAGTATCCTTTGGATCCCATTCAGCTTTGAAGCATGTAAGGTATCGATTAAAATCATGACTATGCACAATTTCTCGACTTCATACAGCAAGATCACTGAAAATACAATCGTATACTCTCCATTGAATTTCCCCCGTTGCTTTTTGTTTTTTCAATCACCCGTTTCTTGGGCACTTGGGAACTTTTGCGCACAGCTATCAGAGGCTGATTTGAGTTATTTATCCCTTGAGATCCTTTCCCCTCAACCCTATGTCGTGTGACACTCTTGAATTCTTTTGTGGCATTATCCTTCCCTGATCCATCTTCGTCAGAATTGTCCTGTAAAATCAGATGTTGCCTTTGTCTACCAGGCTTGGAGACACACATAGGCTTTTTCAGCAAACGACCCTTGTTGGTGATAGAACTAGAACTCTCAATCTTCTCCACATTCTGGCATTGATCCTCCTCTCCAGGTGAGTGCACAGTATGAGTAATACCACCCGCTTTGAGCTTCAGCTTGCCTCGAATAGATCAGTCACTAACAGCTTTTCCAAAAGATTTAATTCCCGCTTTTTTACTTACAGACCCAATGTTGTTATGTTCATTACAGCTATTTTTGACTAAAGAGCTCCTCCCATTTTCAATCTCCATTCTTTCATATGCCTTTCTACTAGAGACTCTTTTTGATCTGTAAAAGGTCCATGATTGTTGGGTTATCACACTGCTCCTCGCTTTCTTTATCCCTTGTGTCCTTGAAGAATGGCATCTGGCACCCCTTGTTCCACTAGACCTTATTAAGAGATGCATATTTGCCTCCAGCCTTGATAGAGTAATCTTCTTTATGGAGATGACCAGCCTATTTAGAACCATCTGTGTGGCTATTAGAATGTATAGTGTGTTTCTGGAAACAAGTTGTTCCAGGTTTGGTCTCAGCACTGGATTGCTCTTCAATGGCTGAACTCCTCTTCAACACGTTAACATTGGAATGCTTAGAATCTCCTACATGTGAATTCAAAGAACATCTTGCATGTGATGATGCATCTTGCCGTTTCTCCTTCCGTTTGAACATCTTCCAGTCCTTACTGCCTTCCCACAAATATATTCACTTCCAAACCCTTCTCCACTATGCTGGCACGCAGAACAAAAATGTAAACACAACAACTAAGTATGTACAAAGTAACAAATGTCACACACACAACTTTTTGGTGGATTCCACACCTCGGATGCGCACCAGTACAACATCCACCCCCTCTGATCCTACGCATCATCCGGATGGGCCAACTACCCATGATCATTATCGGCAAGATCCACGAGCAGATCAATCTCTTCATTGTGTATTTCTGGTATATCAGCAAGATTATCTGTCATATCATCTGTCTCTTGTACTGGAGTTTCTTCTCGTTGCTCTTCTCAATTCTTCCAATGCATAATCCTCATCATCTATTTTCTTGAAAATCTTGATTCTTTTCCCTGCAATAGGCACTCTAAGCACTGTCCCATCCAATTCTATCAGCTCATATGTTGCATTGTCAAAGACATGTCTGACTATGTATGGCCCAAACCATCTTTTCACCATCTTCCGAAGTGCAATATGCTGATTCTCAAGGCTGCTATCAAAGACTTATACCCAGTCTCCCTCTTCTATTGCTCTAGGCCACAAGTGATGCCTATTGTCAAACCTGTCCTTATTTCTATGTCTAGCAACCTTCAACCTATCAATAGCTAGCTGAATATCCACTGGTCTTCTCTCCAACTGCCAGATCCGAAGAGCTAAGAGCTCCGCTCTGGTCAAATCCTCCTACTAAGGTAAAACTAACCAAGTCAAAGCACAGGTCTCAGTTGGCATAACCGGTTTCTGACCATACATCAACTCTGCGGGCATATATCCTTTGGTAACACTGTGAGTCGTATGATCATCCCACAAAGCAAATGGTAGAAGTCTCGTCCGTTCTCCAATTTGTCCTCTGCATGCTTTGGCTAATGCTTTCACTATCGGCGGATGCCCTCTTTCACTCTTTCCATTTCCCTCTGGATTGTATGATGTGGCAGAGCCAACTTGATTCCTAGTTGAGAGAAAAAATCCCTAGCTTCATCTGCATCCAATTCACCGCGATCTGCAGTGATCTTACCCACATAACCATACCTGCAAAAAATTTCTTCCAATAAGAACTTACACACTATACTAGTGGTCTTCGTTCTCAAAGGTCTGCCCTCAACATGATTGGTAAGATCCTCACCAATATTTCTCCTTGATTTTCTCATAAGTAGCCCACACTCCTCTATGACCAGCCCAAGGACTCTCATGAAACTCCCTCATCACCTGTAATTGGGTCTCTTTATCGCAGACAACTCGCAAGGGTAATCCACCTCTTTTCTTCGGGTGCTTCCAAAGAAATCTGTCCTTGAGGAAATAACCATAGGCTTTTCTTCTGATCTTCTTGAACTCTTCATCTGTCCATTCATCTCTTTTGCTTAGTGTACTAAGATATTTGCCAATCTGTAACCAATCTCCAACATAGAGTTCTTCTATAAAATCCACAATATCATAGACATGGCAAACATGATCAACCATAGTGGCTGAAATTTCTGCATCATCCTTTTCTACAAGTAGTGCCTCCTCATCATCATATCCGGCTCTAGATAGCATATCCACCACTGGATTATCCTTCCCTTCTATGTGTTTAAATTTTGGATTTAATGACTTGATGTATGCAATACATCTCAGCATAGCTATATCCGGAGTAGAGGAACTCGTAATCATACCTATCAATGGCAAGCAATCTATCTCTACCACAACTGAGGCTCCAATAAAATACTCCTTGTCACATTTGAGAGCTGTAACAATTCCTAGTAATTTCCTCTTGATTTGCGGATACCTCCTCTATCTCTCGTTTAGGACTTTCGCCCCAAACCGAATAGCATACCTGTTTTCATCTGCATCATCTTGACCCACAGCCCAACCTATGCCAATTGAACTAGTGTCAACTGTCAATACAATAGGCCTTTCACAATTATAATCCGCTTTCCTGAGAGTAGGAGAAATTTGCAATAACTTCTTCAATTTTCGCATGGCTCTAGTGTGGCTCTCATCCCAATAAAATTTCTGCCCTTTTCGAAGTAGCTGATATAAACAATCTGCTATGTGAGAAAAATGGGGTATCCAAATCATGTAAAACACACAGGCTCCAATGAATCTCCGTACCTCTGAAGTGGTAGAACAATACTCCATAATCTTGCCTGTAGCATCCACCTTCTCAGGTGAAGATTTCCTGCCATAATACCCACACATATGTCCAACAATGACAACCTCGTTTACTCCAAAAATAGATTTTTGCCCTGATAGTGTCAAGTTCACTTCTTCTAACCTGGCCAAAATCTTCTCACAAGCTGAAATATGATCAGCCACAAAGTATCTACATCCTTGCTCATTTAGACTCTCATTCTTCTCTTCTTCTGCACACCCCTTAATGGGCACATCATCCAAGAAAGGGATGGTAAGCTGAGGTATATAATCACGAAGAACCTTATGCATGGCATTCATCATATGCGCAACAGAATTAGTGGCACCTTGAGGCAAGGTACACATCCTGACAAGCCCAATAGGAGTTCTCATAGTGGTTATGTCCCTACTTTCCAAAGCCAGTTGAAACTGATCATATCCCGAATACAAATCACCTAAAGAATAGATGGCACGTCCAGCAAATGCTTCTGCAAGCTCATCCACAACTGGATCTATACCAACATTCTTGATAGTAACTCTGTTTACTGGCTGCCTGTCCTGTATAAATCGAAGAGTACCATTCGTCTTTGGAACCGTGAACCACCTATTTGAGTATGGTGCAGATGAAGGCTCTAGGATTCCCATCCTGATTTTCTCATTCAACAAGTCAATTAACTTTGGCAGGTGTGCCTTAGGCACTAGAATAGGTCAGAGGTTCCATGGAATATGAGGAATAGCAAAGATCACCATAGGAGCAACAATATCTGGATTCACACATCGAATCTCATGCGAGAAAAAAGCAAACCCCCTTCCATGTCGCTCAAGCATATCTTGAAAGCATTTCTTCTCTGTGGGTAGTAAGAAATCACCATTTCCAATTTTTAATTCAACAAGAGTCTCTGCTGAAAATTTATGGCCTATATGCTCTGGATTCCTTAAAATTGGCTGTTTGGCAGCCCTCTCTATTTGGTGATCACTGTCAGGTGGAAGCGGTACAGCTACTGGCTTCACCTTCTTATCCATAATCTTGTATTTTGTGTCAACCCCGGCTTCATTATGATCCTCTGCATTACTCAAATATTGCTATAAATTAGTAATTCTGCACTCTAGTGGGGCTGAATATCCTCAGTACCTTGCTCTATGGATTGCATAGGAATAGCCCTAAACTCTGGATGCTGAAATATTTCAGCAATAAACTCTGTTGGCTGAAAGTTTTCAGTCCTCTGTGTCTCTGTAGGCTGATCATAATCAGTCGGAAACTCTGTTTGCTGAATTTCTTCAGCACTCAACACTTTTTGCTGAGTCACCTCAGCCTCTGAATCTATCTGTGACACAAAATCTGGAATTTCATGAAACATGTGCAGGGATTGCACTAATACATTACTGTGACAACTCTGCATATCAGTTTTTAGCATATTTTCCATCTCTATCATCGTATATGCACAAACCATACAATCATACATCCCATCTATATGCTCATCATCCTCTAAAATACCTGCATTTTTCAAATTTTTCTCCTTCCTGCATATGTACTGCCTCGCAGCTCTAAGTAACTTAGAAGTCTTCTGATAACTCATCGAACTGTTTGCTGAAATTCCAACAAAACTGGAGGAGAAAACAGTGCTGCCAGGAGGTGAGAACTCCAATCTCCTCTCCTCTGTACCATCGTCGTCTCGCGAAACAACGGTACCTAATGAAAACCCGAATCCCTCACAGTGGGCAAAGGTGCATCTCTAAGAGTATCACTGTTTCTAACATGGTTCACACATAGAGTCATAAACTGAACTGCTCTCATACCATCTTTACTGTGAATCCGTGCATAAGCAGATCCATCATCCATTACTTTTGTTTCCATGCACATCTCTATCATGAATGGCTGTCCAAGAATTATGGGATAAGAGCATGAATCCTGCCCAAAGAAATGGAAATCCTCCTCTACATCTCCAATAGAAACCCTGACACTAGGATAGGCAGCATACAAATCAGCTGCAGTGTTGTTGGCGGCTCTCATACGCCACCCATTGTCTACATCCATAGGCCATCTATTACTTTCATAAACTCCACGAACTATGAGATTAATCTCTGAACCATGATCCACCAAAGCAACATAAGGCACCTGTTTCTCTCCAATTTTTACCATCATTTCTGTAGTTGCCCTAGCCCAATGACTCCGCGAAAAGTGACTATGCGGTATCAAGACAAGCTCATCAGTTTCAGCATAATGCATAGGCTAAACCCTCTTCTCTATCTATGGAAAAACAGAAGCATTCTCAACCATAACCTCATCCTCATCCTCATCCAACTCCCCAATCAAAACTCCCTGTATATCAGTAGTAGGCAATGCATGTCTTTTCCTCTTCAGGACTTCTTGGAACAGATCTTGAAACTCTCTTTTTGAGATGCCCAAAACCTCAAAAATAATAAAAGTCACCTCATTGCCAAGTATCTTGTCATTAAAGATTTTCTTCATGTTCGTAGATTTCTCAATATCAGACATCAATCTAAACCCTGGCTACTTTCTCTCTCTAGGCTCTTGCCGCTTTTCTTTCTTTTGAGCATCTTCCATCTGTCGTTCTGGCCCTGGTCTCAAAGAATGTCTTGCAGTAGGTGGATTAACAAACTCACCCCCTCTAGTCTGTTTAGCTGCATTTGGATTTTCTTCACCCCTCTTACGCTTCTCCTCAACAAGTACATCTGCTCCCTGAGACTTAGCCAAGTAGGCATAAATAGTGTACCTGTCAACAACAGGCGAATCCCAACCTGTCTCAGATCTGATACTAGAGCCTACACTAGACAAAACAGTCTATTGAATTTTTCCCTTGTTTGCCGTCTCCATAGCATAAGTCCATAATGCTGACTGATTCTCTGATCCTTTCTCAATGTGGACTCCATATGTAGAAGCATCTCCTCTAGCTGCCACATAAGAAGTACACACAACCATATCATCTACTAATTTCTTCATTCCGCCTTTCCCAAAATTGGTAGCAAGCGGAGCTCCTGTTTCAGTCAACCAGATCTTGCCATCTTGTCCCCAAAATACCAAATTCTTCCTCCTTGCATCCTGAAAAGATTCACAATCCTTGCAATGCTGATGGTCCGTACTATCACACCAAATACATCTTCGATCTCTCCTAGGTGCACTAGGAGCACTCCTAGGTGCAGTAGGAGCACTAGAAGAAATAGTAGGTGCAGTCGAAGCAAACTGCTCTTTCAATTTTCCCACCAATTCTTCTTTAACTGACTCCAATGTCAAATCCGTTATGCCTTTGATTATGTTATCAAGAGAGGAAGGCACTGACGGAGCGAATGGTTTTGGAGCAGAAGGAGCTGGCATCGGTCTTGGAATAGGAGGAACAGGAGGATTAGAAACAGTAGGCACTGGCATAGGCCAAGAAACTGGCTGAGGAAGAGAAGAAATAACAGGGATAGAAGCAGGCATAGGAGCAGAAGACAGTATCGGTGTCATTTCGTGCGATCTTCAAGAAGCTCTCCTAATTCTTCCTGAAGAGCAGGATCTGCAGCTTGCAAGAAAAGCTCAACTTTCTCAACATCCAATGCTCTTTGTTCAATGGCATCAAGCTGACTATACCTCTCTTCAGATTCTCGTATCAACTCTGAAGTAGCTAGACCTTTGTTTGGCATGTAGACCCACTCTCGGAAGGACCGCCGTGTAGCCATCCCAAAGTCCTCAAGGAAATACTCTTCTTTCAGGGCCTTCTTAAAATCTTGCCAATTTGAATTTTGAAGGAAAAGATCATTCACTTTTTCCCTCAAGGCGGGTGTGACAAGGCAAAGGAAATACTTACTCATAAGTCCTGCTGGTACTCCAAAAAATCCCATCTTGATCTCATACCTCTTCAAATAAGTCAAAACATTACGGCCATCAAATAGCTTCTTTTCATTTTCAACTGCTTCAATCGCCTTAGTCGCGCTGATTGCATTCTCCTGCTTCGAATATAGTTGCCTTTGTTGAGACAATTGTTGTTGATACAACTGCTGCTGCTACTGCTGCATATACAATTTTGTTTGCTGATTTTGAAGCTGCATATACATAGACATATTCTGCAAAATCTGCTTTAAATCATTTGTTGAAGTACTTGAAGCAGCAGTCAATGATGGAGGTGAAGTAGAGGACAAAGCAGGAATTGTAGAATAGGTTGAAGTATCTCCCATCCTGAAATCTATGCGACGCTTTCACATCGGGTTCACCAAAGATGTCGAAGGGGTACAATGCAATACCATCAAAGTCATCGCTTATATAGCGGCCAATAACTATCAGATTTTTAGCAGTATCCTTTGGATCTCATTCAGCTTTGAAGCATGTAAGGTATCGATTAACATCATGACTGTGCACAATTTCTCGACTTGATATAGCAAGATCACTGAAAATACAATCATATACTCTCCACTGAATTTCCCCCGTTGCTTTTTGTTTTTCCAATCACCCCTTTCTTGGGCACTCGACAACTTTTGCGCACAGCTATCAGAGGCTGATTTGAGTTATCTATCCCTTGAGAGCCTTTCCCCTCAACCCTATGTCGTGTCACACTCTTGAATTCTTTTGTGGCATTATCCTTCCCTGATCCATCTTCATCAGAATTGTCCTGTAAAATCAAAAGTTGCCTTTGTCTACCAGGCTTGGAGACACACACAGGCTTTTTCACTAAAGGACCCTTGTTGGTGATAGAACTAGAACTCTCAATCTTCTCCACATTCTGCCATTGATCCTCCTCTCTAGGTGAGTGCATGATATGAGTAATACCACCCGCTTTGAGCTTTAGCTTGCCCGGAATAGATGAATCGCTGCCAGCTTTTTCAAAAGATTTAATTCCCACTTTTTTACTTACAGACCCAATGCTGCTATATTCATTACGACTATTTTTGACTAAAGAGCTCCTCCCATTTTCAATCTCCATTCTTTCATATGCCTTTCTACTAGAGACTCGTTTTGATGTGTAAAAGGTCCATGATTGTTGGGTTATCACACTGCTCCTCGCTTTCTTTATCCCTTGTGTCCTTGAAGAATGGCATCTGGCGCCCCTTGTTCCACTAGACCTTATTAAGAGATGCATATTTGCCTCCAGCCTTGATAGAGTAATCTTCTTTATGGACATGACCAGCCTATTTAGAACCATCTGTGTGGCTATTAGAATGTATAGTGTGTTTCTGGAAACAAGTTGTTTCAGGTTTCGTCTCAGAACTGGATTGCTCTTGAATGGATGAATTTCTCTTCAGCACGTTAACATTGGAATGCTTAGAATCTCCTACATATGAATTCTTAGAACCTCCTGCATGTGTGATGCATATTTCCGTTTCTCCTTCCGTTTGAACATCTGCCGGTCCTTACTGCCTTCCCACAAATATATTCACTTCCAAACCCTTCTGCACTATGTTGGCACGCAGAACAAAAATGCAAACACAACAACTAAGTATGTACAAAGTAACAAATGTCACACACACAACTTTTTGGTGGATTCCACACCTCGGATGCACAGCAATACGACAACGAGACTTGTTGGCTACCTCCTTGGATATGCCTCATCTTTAAGATCCTAATGACAACAACAGCCGACATGATCTTCATCACCAACCCCTTGAGTGATGTGAGCTTTCATCCTAACAGGATGGGGACATGAGTATGGGCTGCTCTCTGTATCTATCAGAGCTTGAGACAGAGGGTGGGGTGAGTGACCAGTCTTTCCCTTCAAATCAAATGAGAGGTGAAATGTGTGAACGGAGTGTTGCACGCACGGGATGGACCTCTCAAAGCACAATGCACAATCTGTTACTGTGCACTGCACCATAAGGCTCCCTGGCCTTCCTTCTTACACTGTATGCCGGCACAAGGCAGGATGCACTGTTACACCATCAAAAGCACACAAGGCATACACCCTCTGTGTAAGTGATAGTGAGGATTACATCAATGGGTTTCAGAAATGGGCTGCCCTCTGTATCTTTCAAGAGAGTGAGATAGAGGGTGGGTTGAGTGTAACTGGTGTTTCTTCAATCAATTATTGAGATGTGAGGATTGAGGGAAGTTACGACCATTGGAGTCAGGTACGTTCTTGTTTTCCTCTGCACCCACGGGATGGGTCTCTACCATCAGCACAGGACACGTCACTCTATTCTATACACTGCACTGCAAGGCTCCCTGGCCTTCCTGTTTGCACCTATGCCAGAGAAGGTTGGACTCATTGATGCACCATTAAATGTGCACCCTGGCATACTCCCTAAGCACCATTCCCTTGTTGATTCCTAAACCGGGTGTGAGCTCTATGTTTCATCATTTTTCACTCGAGTGATGTTAGTAATGGGGCGAGTGACTGTTCTTTCATTCCATTTGAGTGATCGTGCGTTGAGTGCAATATCCCTCGTCATCGATGAATTTCCTACGATTCTTTGAACCATCTCCCTCCCTGGGTGCTGCCGCGTGGTCCCTGCCACGAAGAACGCGTGCTGTGAAGACACCTTGGTACCTCCTGCACAGTTGACAATAATACAAGACGCAACCTCGATAGTCGACATTAATCCTTGGCAATATGGGCCAAGTTTTTCTAACCCTACACCTTCGGGTTCTCAATGACAGTCATGTTTTAAGTGTGGGGACATTCATGGTTGGTCTGATGTGTGATACTAGGTCCTTGTTGTTCGGTTTACCCTTCTTGTTAAGGTTTTAAGTGTGGGGACGCGTCCCTGCGCGTTTATGTTGCATATCCCCATGCATATATCCTATTATGACCATGCATCTATACCATGACTTCATTTTACCTTGATGGGATCGCTTACCCACCCACCCATCCACTTTCCCCCCTCCCTTGGGGTCGTTCCTTCTCTATTTCCCTTTGTCCTTTGTTTTGACGCTTTTTCATGTGAAGGAATCCTCCGTTCATTGGAATCCCCATCCACCCTTATTTCCTTGTTCGTCCCTTTGAACTAACTATTTTTCCTTTTTACCAACCCCTGTTTCGACAAACGATTCTAAAGTTATTAATTTTTGAAGCAAATCCCGTAAAATGGATGGTTTCCCATATGAACGTGCTTTTATTGCTTGGGAACATTGATTTGTTGTGCCAACCCTGCCCTACCTATTCCCCCTGACATTTTTCCTTTTTACACCCTGCCATTCCAATGCATGGTTCATCCGCTATTAAATTTTGCGGGTTTTCGGGACCTTTTCGTAGGTATTTTTCACATTTTTCCCATGTGAACCCCTCCTCTCTACGCCCGTAATGAGTTTTGATATGACAGTCCTGTGCATCCCCTTCCCTCAGACATTTTTCTTGTTTATCTCACTTCGTTTTGGCAATTGGTTCTTCCCGTATTAATTTTTGAGTCTATTTTTTAGGTCTGTTTTTGGGGTTTTTCCCATGTGAACACATCCTATCTTGATTCCAACTGTGTTTTGACGTACCAGCGTTGTTGGATATGTCATTTTACACATTTTTTCTTCTTTCCGCACTCTATTCCAACAAGTGGATTTTCCGATATTAACACACATATGTGTTTTTAGGTCTATTTTTTGCGTTTTTCCCATGTGAACACCCTAATTTTGCCCCGAAACCCGTGTCACATTTTTCTATCATCTTTCCCTTATCTTCCCGCACATTTTTCCTCTTTGCAATTTTTTGATCCGATGTACGGTTGGTTTTTATTAATTTTTCTTCCTTTTCACCGTGTGATCGCGTCTCTCGTGTCGCACGTGAACGCACCTACTATTGGTTTTACGCGCCTCTGGATGCCCCCGTGGCCTCTGTGCCTCCCGTGTTGCCGTTCCCGCCCCGTCTGATCCCACCGATGTAAAAGAAACTTTTATTCTCGCCCCGCGTATGTGCGCGAGACGGGGGTGCGCTAATTTTTAACAAACCAAACAATTAAAAAAAAAACACACAAAACCAAACAAAACAACCACACCACCAAAAAAAAAACACCATCAAGCACACACATTCAAACAAATTAACCAAAGAAAACAAAAGAAACAAAAGAAAACAAAAAACACAACCCAGTTTTTATATATATTTTTAAAAACAACCAACCCCAATAACAAATTACTTATAAAAAGCACAAAAACCTACAAAATCCAAACACAAACAAAACCACCAATAACCAATTAATTACTTTAAAAGAAAACAAAAAACAATAATTTTTATTTATTTTATTTTTTAAAGCCACTTACCTGTTCGTTGTCCCTTCTTTCCTCCACCACGTGCGAGGATCTCCCCCTCCTTGTGCCTGCTTCCTCCCCCGCGCAGGCGCTCCCTCCCCTCGGTCCTTCTTCTTCCCCCATGCTGCCCCGCCACATCCCTCCTCCCTTCTCCTCTTCCTTGTCGCAGGCCACCCTATTGGCCTCTTCCCTTCCATCCTTCCGCCGCTTCGCGACACCGGACGCCCTCCTCCCTTTGGCTCTCCGCCGGCGCCCCGCCACATCTCTCCCCCCTCCTCCTCCCTCTCCCTCCTCGTTCCCCACCGCCGCAACCCGCCGAATCTTCTCCTCCCTTCCTCCGCTCCGTCGTCCCCTCCTCCTCAACCTCTCTCTTTCCACACCTTTTTTCGCCTCGCCACCACGCTTCAAACCTCCTTCTCTCCTCCCACCTCGCTACTGTAGCCCACCATCGTTTCCTCTCCTTCTCCTCCCTAGTTAGTTTATTCAAAATCAGTTCCCTAATTAACCTCACTTCATTAACTTAAGTTATTTACTTAATTCACTTGAGTTGCTTAATTAACCTAATTTACTTAGGTTACCTAATCAACCTAATTAACCTAATTTACTTAATCAACCTAATTCATTCAATTTACTTAATCACCTTAATTAACTTAACTAACCTAAGTTACCTAACCTAACCTATCTTAGCTCACTTAATTAACTAACTTCCACTAACCCCCGTTTCCTCCCGTTTTAGCCCCCTTTCCTACCCCTTCTCCACTCTTCCCCCCCCTCCACACACCATGCGGGCCTCTCTAGGTGTGCTTGCACGTATGGGAGTGCCAGCGGGTCTTCACGCGTGAGGACGCACGTTTGGTCTTCTTCGTGCAGTGGTTCCTGCCGTCCCCCAGCACACATAGCTGTTCACACGCAGTGGGGTATCTGAAACTCGAGAAAAATACTTTAAAAATACCTAAAAACACTTTAAAAATATTTTAAAAATCATAAAAATTAAATTAAAAAATTTAAAAAAAACAAAAAAATCCTTACTGAATTAGGTAATTTTTTGGTAGATGTTGCTAATTATAATACATAAAATTAATTGCAAAAAAATTAATAATATTTAAAATCCTTTTAAAATTCACTAAAACTTGAAAAAAATCCATTAAAAATCCCTAAAAATAAAAATTAAATTCAAAAAAATGATAAAAATTTCATTAATGCATTTGAATGCTTTTGAAATATTTTAAAATAAAAAATATACAAAAAAAGTTAAAAATAATGAAGAAAAATCAAAGAAAATTTACACAATCAAAACACACCTAAATTATAATAAATAAAAAAATATACTAATAACAATTTCACCCAAACACTAATCAGCATTAATTAAACCAAATGTGATCCCCCTAATATTGTTTTGATTTTTTTTAATTTTTTTTAAAAACTAAGATGCTTTATTTTTTCCAGTCAGTGGTTTTTTCTTTTTTTATTGTATTCCTTGCATTTGGGACTACTCAGTGCGCCCTGAGTCTCTTGTATACACACATCTACCACGCATTCTCTGTGATTGTCTGTGTTTGTGGTATGTGTATATTCCATTTGAATGGCGCCTCAAGCTCCTCCTCCTGTTCAGTATGTCCCATTGATCAGTAGGGATTATTATTCCCTACTGACTTTTGAGCCTATCGCGAAAGCATACCTTGCAAATTTCGTGGCTGCTCCACTCCTTTGATTCCAGACGATTCATCCCTATGTGATAAGTTTCTTGCATCATATAGTAAGAAATCAGGCTTGCTTCGTGGTACTTCCATGGTTTTGACACCTAGAGAGTTAGGAAAGGCTTTGTCTCTTCCCTACAAAGGAGAACCCTTTGTTACAGCCTGACAATTACTCTCAAATGATGAGATCCTCAGGCTGTTACAAAAGCAGACCAAAGAGGTCCTTGATGTCAAGAAGGTGATTAACACTTCAGGAGTATCTTTTTCCATGATCATTGATCCTCTTTGGAAGCTAGTCTGCCAATTTCTCCAAGACAGGTTTATGCCTGCCAAGACACCATCTCACTATTTTTCCAAGGAGCTCTTCACAGCTTCCAGGATGGTGTTAAAAGGGGTTGCTATTGACTGGAGTACCTACCTGCTTACAAAGATGGGCCAACATTTTGTCAAAGTGACTAGAGGGAATGTTACCAATGTCACTTATGGTTCCTATTTATATGCTTTCTTGACATATTTAGGCCTTAAGAAGGGTGTGCTATCTCCTTCTCCATCTAATCTTGTACCTCCCTCTCCACCTTCAGAGGATTCAGAACCCATTGACATAGAGGATCTTGATTCCCCTTCTCCATTGGTCATTCAAGAGAAGTGCTTGAAGTGTGTAGTAGAGAAAGTTCCCTCAGTCATTCCTTCATTCACAGTTCCTACTACCTCTGGAAATGACCTTCCTGCCTACCTCACATGCAACAATTTATTCAGGGCACATCAAGAGGGTTCTTTGGATATATGAGTTCCTTCACTGAACAGTTTAGTGTCAGGGGATGCCATTCCTTTCATTTGTAACGACATCCAGAGTTCTATTGAACTCTCAGTGGCTTGTGTTCAATAGTTATATGCTTCTTTCTATAAAGAATTAATGCAATCCAAAGGCGAGTTGCATAAGGCCACCACAGAGTTAGCCTTTGCTAAAGACACTCTTGCTGATCTATTTAAGCAGATGGAGCAGCATACACAAATGATTGAGACCTAGAGAGAAGAAATATCTTCTTTGAAAACTCAGTTAGCAGAAGCTCAGTCAGAGGTTACCATAGTTTTGGAAGACAAAGAGAAAATGTCTAAAGAAGCTCAAGAGTTTAAGACTCTTTTAGATACGAAACTGTCAGCTTTGCAGACTGCTCACAATACATTGGAATCCCAAGCTTCCCAGATTAAGCAGTTGCAGGACTAACTGGTGCACTCACAGTCCATTCCTCCAAGCCCCAATGTTCCTATGATTCCTTCTATCTCTCAGCAGGACTTGGCAGTTCTCTAGAGAGATAGGCCACATTATGTCCATTCTTTCAAGATAAAGTGGAAATATTGCCGTCCAAGATGGATTTACTATGGTCTACATTTGGGTAATTTTAGGAGTATGTTCCGTCGGACCATTCCTTTTTTGTCCACTATCAGTTTGCAAAAGTTAGCCTTCTATATAAAGTTCTCAACGATGGATCTCCCTCTTTCAGAGGATGGTTGGAGTGGGGCTTGGTCTTTTGATTTGTTGACAGAAGTTGTTCGTATGGTCTTTGAAGATTCTATGATGACAGATACCATGTTGCTGTCTTATATGTATCTACGAGGTGATTTGTTAATTTCAGATGATGTAGATTTGGCTTGGTATGGGGGGGGATGTGGTCTTACAAGCTGCCTTATATGTCAACTATTTGGAGTTGAGGATAGATGACATGTTCCAGTGTTATTCTTCTAAAGTGGCTACTTGCCCTGACACTTCATGCCATTCAATGATTGATTTTCTAGTCCTCAACCAATGCCAGAATACAGCTTCTACTTATGTGCATAGCACTAACCAACTGAGGGTGGATCTCCTAGCTTATCTTTCCAAGAACCATCCATTTGATTCATCCTTCTTTGATGCCTACCATCGACGATCTATTTTAGGTCCCTCTATTCCTAGCTTATTGTACTATCAACAAATGGCCCATCGCTATGATGCTTATTTTTCCCTTTATAAATCCAACTCAGTAGCTATCTTACCTCTCCTTTTCCAACCTCAGGGTTTTCCTCAAATTCCAATCTTTACCTATTGTTCTTTCATTGAAGATCGAGTATTTTCCCCTTCTTCGCCATGCCCTTCTCCATCTATCTATATACCTTCTAGGCATTCCAATAAGGATCAAAAGGCCATTCTAAAGCTTTGTATGAATGTCAATGTGAATATTGATTCCCAACAGTTGGATGTCCTATAATTTCATGCCCTTTGTCTACCTAGCAGATACCTTGTTTTGCTAGAAAGGATGTGCTACCTTTAGTTCTTTCAAAATCCTCCCAAGACATTTGTGGATAAGTCCTTATCCTTGGATCGCTTTCAAAATCATCAAGACTTCAAGAGGGATCATCGTCATTGATTCCCGTGGATGTATCTTCTATGCTTCTTAATGAGACATTTATTTTTAAGGTGCCACTCAGATGGTTGTGTTTGTGTGTGTGTGTTGTATTACTTTGTATGTGATGAGTTCGTGCTGGTTGAATAATTTGTTCGAGAGCTCTCTTTTCAACTATTGACGGCGATGGTGGATGGCAAGTCTACGATGGAGAGTTAAAGAACCCCTTATATCCTTTACAAATTTGTTATGACTTTCAATTGATTATCAGATGTGTTAATGAATAATGAAGTTTTCCTTTAGTAGTATTCTTTTCTGGAGATACAAGTGATAAGTTGGGGTCCTGGTTTGGAGTGATTATTAAAGATACTGAAGAAGCTTAAATTGAGCTCTTTATTGAACTTACATTCTTCTTTTCCTTAGGTCACAAGGACGCTTCCTTTCTAAGTGTGGGGATATGTTGAGAGTGGAAAAAGACTGAATTTTTGATTGATTTTTGTTGTTTTTGAGGTCTGAATGGTTGATTTTTGATGGATTTAGAGTGATGTATGGTTGTTAATGGAAGTGTTTGAGAGTGTTTTGGATTATATTGATTATGTTTTGGAAGCTCATGATGATTCTTAGTAGAAAAATGAAGCCCTCTGATGTTCTGATAGGTTCTGTTGAGGTTTTGATACCTTCTATATAGCTTCTGTTTTGTGCTGATTTTCTTCTGTATGAAGCATGGATTGATGATTGATGAAGGTTGAAATATTTTGAAAGTTTATTGAATAGTTTTTGATAGTTTGGAATGATTTTAGTATGAGTTATGAGGATTTTATATTCTCTGATGACCTTTTGTAACCCTCCATAAACCTTCTATAGAGCCTCTGTCTCTACTCTGTATCTGTTCTGTATCTGCTCTGTTCTTGTTCTGTAAATCTTCTATAAGTGTTCTGTAGAATGTATGTGTGACTAAAAGTTTTCTAGATTTTGGAAAGGATGAATCTAAGTTCAAAGAGCTAAAACAAATGGAAGAAGCAACTGCTGAAGACTGAAGAGAAGACTGAAGTGATAGTGACAGTAGTGAGCTATGAAGAGACATTGTAGTGGCTCTGGTGCCTCTTCACATTAGACATACCTCTTGGGAGGTGTATCCACGACCTAAGAAGGATTATTGAGAGTTATTATTAGAGTATTGTCGTGAGGAGATGATGTACTATTGAGAGAGAGAGAGAGAACTATGAAAACATTGAATATGAATACTACGTGATTGATTTCCATTCAAAAATGGTGTATTATTTTATATTATTTATTATATTGATGGATTCTATGAAGATGTTGAAGATTATGGTTGATTCTATTAAATTTGTGGGAGATATCTACTATGATGTTGTGTGAAGAATTGCTGTTTCTTTGTTTTGGTTATCAAAAGAATGAAATTAAATCTTGTTGATGTTACAAGATAGATTTTTTTGCTATAGAATCCCCTTTTCCTTGGTGTTTCTCTTGGGACTCCACACGGACATGGTGTTTCACTCCTAGGCAGTTTGTGGGTCAAGTGGAGGCGCTCTAGATACCCCTTGCCAAGTCCGAAATGGAGTTGAGGACATTCATGGCCCCAATGTTTGTTGCATTCGAAGATCCTATTCTAGAGAAAGGATGGAAATTGTGGTGCCATGTGATTTAGACCAGTTACTTCTATAGGGCAGAAGATATATATAATTTCTCATGTATGGAAAATAGACAAAGATTAACTTGAAGATAAGTTAAGGAACTTGTTTGAACTTGTTTATCAAAAGGACTGCTTGCTCTATATTTGTGTCTATGTTGTAAATTACGTAAACGAACCTGTTCCCTAAAAAGCTTAATTAAGGAAGCTGATTTTAAATGTCCGACATAATTATGGTAGGACCTAATTAGATAACTAAAGAACACCTATTGAGGGAAGGGGGTGGGTAGACCCTTGACAGATTTGTCCTATGAACAGGGTGGTCCTAGAGAACTAGGAGGCTTCTCACAAGGTTTTACTGATCTCCGGACCCTTAGAAATTGCTAGGTTAAAACCCCGATTCATGTTGTTTTAAGGGACCAGAATGGGACTATGCCCTAGGGGTAGAGAGGTTGAGCGGCGCATCTGTCTCGTTTCCCATTCACTTTGAACCAAGTGCAACATGGATCTGCTTCAGCTCAGGTACCTCTGTGTAAAGTAGGATGTCTAGGACCCAATGCTAGAATGATATCAGGAGACCTTGACCACTAGGATGTCACAGCAGAGGCGGAGATATGGATTGAGTCGATGGATGATTATTTTTGTGCCTCAGGAACTTCTTCTACCAATCAAGCAATGATGGCCAGTTGGTCAGACTACTCAGATATATCTAATACAATAAGTTGTTGCTCTAAAAAACCTTGTGCTTATAAGTGATCAGAGTGTCGCAACAAATGTGTGATGGGTCCTACCCCATAGGTTCCAAAATGAAATCCCCAGCTTCTTCCGAGATGAGGACATCTTGAGTTCTCTAAGGGGGAGAGGATGTAATATTTTTCGCTCCCAAAAAAATGATTAAAATTAGTTGAAATGTTTTTAATCCTCCCCCCTTTTCATTGCCGAATAGGTGGGGGGGGGGAGAAAGAAGGAGTGGATGACAGGGAGAAAAAAGGAGATGATGCCAATGATGACGAAGAAGGTGTGAAAGATGGCGACGATGACTATGATATGGAGGGGCCAAGCCACATGGCCTACCCCCCCTTGGGCATATCGGGCCCTTCCAGCCACCTAGAGAGGCTAAGAAGCCTCGTCGCCATGTGGACGGTGACAGGTGGTGGACACCACCACCTCTTGTCCGCTCCCCCAACACGTATAAACCCCCCCCAAGGCTACAATTGATTACTTCTCTTCTTCCACCCATCACAAGGAAAGAGGGAGGCCTTGACACCCTGGCACGAGAGAGAGAGAGAGAGAGAGAGAACCTTCTAGAAGGTTTCTCCTTCTCTTCCCCTCCTTATAGGGTGACCACACACTCCTTCCCTTTCCCGTGAACTTAATCCCTATCCCGCGAGCTTTCCCCCCCTTTTTATGCCATCCACTTGAATAAGAGGCTACTGAAATTCCAGCAAGGGTTGTGCCTAGAAGAAAGGAAGACTGAGAATGGTCCCCAAGCAAAGTATGTCGAGTGTAGGTGGAAATCCCACAGTGCACAACAAAGCCGCGGGCGAGGATATCACTGCCAATACAACTACGGTACCGGATGTAAATAATACATTCCTAAGTTGTTAGCCACTTGCTTCGATAATAGAAAGCTTCAATAGTTGCATTGATAGAGCTTCCATGGCATAGATGTGCCAAAAGGGTTTTGCTGATAGAGCTTGCATAGATCCGCTAAAAGGGTAAATACAATTGAGACCTCCCACCCTTATATAGACCAAGATTAGGATTAGGGTTTAGTCACTTATTTAGGATAACACCCCATTTACATTTTAGGATTTGGTCCCACTTTGCATTTTAGGGTTTTCACAATTGTGAATTAGGGTTTACACTCTCTTTTGGGCATCCTACCCACTTTGTAGCTCTAGGACGGTCTTTCCTTGACGCACACTTTGTTCTTAACCTAAATAGACCAAGTCTATGGTATTCTAGCCACAACTACATGTGTGTAATCCACACAATAGTTGTGGATATGGCAAATACAACTCTGGGTAATGAATATAATGTGCATGAAAGTGAGCCTAAATCTCATAAAAGAATATAACCATAATAACGATGTACCTTTGAAGTAGCAAAATCATACAAGTACCTAAAAATAATATACTAAAGCTCCAAAAAAATAATATCTTTCCAAAATTATTTTTCAATACTTGCACTTTGACTTTGTCTTCTCAAAATACTATTAACATTATCCCCTTCAAGATGAGTCCCAGTCCCATGGCACTCACATCGCACGTAGCATGAGAAAAATGCTTGGAACAATCATAATGAAGTAGTGTTGATGGAGTAAAATGAATACTATTGATGAAGATAGTGATCTTACTGAGGGTATAGATGATCTTGTAGGTATGGTGTTATGGCAATAATGATAATATGCTTGGATACTTAGCTTCAAAAGTTGGTGTTGTTGCTTGATAATACACGTGATTGGTGGTACCTCATCTGGATAAATCTTAAATGGCCAAGAAAACGAATTCTAGATTGCAGAAGTTGGGAGAGTTGGTATTGACATAGAAGTGAGGAAACTTAATTTTGCATGAAATATTATATCTGTAAAGGAAAACCTCACATGTATTCACTTCTTAAGAAAAAATATCAGTCTTCTACTTGTGCAAATGACATAGAATATGGTTGGGTCGGGAAGATAGTCGAACTCTACGAAATCCTAAAGTGTTGTTCCACACTTGAGGACCCAAAAACATGAATAGGTTATGATAGAAATAGACTATGAGTGCATGTGTTTACATAGGCTAATATATAGTTAGAAGTTTACTCCATGAATTCATTTGTTGATGATGGCTAATGTAGCAAGGAATCTTACACTTCATAAAGATAGGAAAAAGTACAAAGGTGATGACATGTTTAGGGTTTGAAGTCCAAAGGTGATGATTTGTTTAGGGTTTGAAGTCCAAAGGTGATGACATGTTTAGGGTTTGAAGTCCAAAGGTGATGACGTGTTTAGGGTTTGTGGTATTTATATTTTATATGCGACAACTAATTGAGTGTTTCAATGTACAGTACAAAATATATAGTGTGGCATGGTCGCGTGGACGACATTTCTGCATGGAGCGTATTGACAAAATATGCTCCACAACAGATTGTGGTATCATGGCAAGGTTCGAGCAAGAGAGCCGAGGACAAGCAATGGATCCAAACATGGTTATAGATGAGATGGAGTATTTTAGAAACTTGCAAACTATTGTCATGGTAGATTACCATAGCTTCTCCATGATCCTATTCGATGTGCAGTGGTTCAAATTGGTACTTGAAGGAGCTGGAGCAACAATTCGATGAGGTCCATCTAGATTTCTCAAAATAGATTTTTAAAAAAATGGACGGATTTGTGCAATACATTTGTGTTACTGGCCCATTGTGAACAAGTGCATGAACTCATGTAGGTTTTAATTGTATTACGACATGGTACATGCCACAATAGTTAAATCTCTCTTGTACGTAATTGTGAATAGATAATTTTCTATCCAAACCCTCGACAACCTCGATGGTGGTACGTTATACCTTCAGCTCCCTGAAGTGCGAGAGTATATGATCAAAGCGATGTTTTGAGCATAGATGAGGACAGTATGCAAATAGAGGGATTGATATTGCAAGGGGTGGAGACCCCCGAAAGCTTGGAGCATGTAGAGGAGTCAACATCCAGTAACAATGATGGAAATACAGTAGTCCAAGAAATCTTTGAGAACGAGGTGGACTCATCCTTTTGTGGAGACATGTCTATCAACCTTTCAATGTATGCGGATTTGTGTCAGGAGATTCGTTGACTAATCGCTTATAAGGGTACATAAGATATGCATTTTAAGTTAGATTATTTTTTAAGATTTATATTACCGTGCTGCTTTGTATGGTTTATATTGATTATGTTAACATCTATTTTTTCCTGTGCAGGTGACCTTTGTGGATATTTAGATCATCATGATGAGTCGAGGGATGAGGGAAAAGGAGTTATAGGATATCTTCATGCCTATGTCTCCATATCAGATGGTGAGATTCAGAGATATGGCGGACCAAGAGTTGTCTCTCAGACACCATCAGGCCGTTCTATTAGATCTACTTCAGCATGCTCTGATGCTTCAGTTTCCAACGGACGAGGTCGATGCTCTAGACTTGGGCGAGATGGAGTGAGTGGTTCTTGGGGATGCTGTGGAGGTCTGGATGCAATGAGCTCGCGGTCCACTCGGGATGCGGGTGCTACTCTTTGCTCTCCTGGCAGTTCCAAAGAGCATGGATCAGGTGGTTGCTGTGGAGGTACCAATGCAGTGTATGTGTCTCATCGTTTTGCTGGAGTTGCATCACCTTGAGGATTTGTCACACCTGTGGGAAGGTCTACTCTACTCACTCCAGCTTTTGCTCAGCTATCTACAGGTGGTACCCCTATGGATGCTACTTCGAGAGATACTATCCCCATAGGTACACTAGATGCACAAGGGTCTCTTGGATATGCCGTGGTCGCAGGTGGGAGAGGACCCATCTTAGGCATACCCCAGAGGGGTATGCCTACCTTGTAGATGATAGGATAGGAGCCATCATCATGAATGATGAGGGGAGGAGGGTGATGGCTCGTATGAGAGAGTGGTGCCAACAAGTTTTTCGGCACAACATCTTGGATCATTGTAAGAACATACCAGAGGGGAGCAAGGACTACATAGTAGCATCCTTGCATGAGGAGTTTCTAGTAGCAACCGCAGTAGATAGGTTTTCTATGGGCTAGATGATGGAGTGCATGAGTGTATACATATTACACAGACGATCGAACACACGAGACACTCAAGAGTGGGGTTTCAAAGCTCGAGTGGCTAGACATGGATGACTAGTATCGACTCACGGAGGAGGCTATAGATTCTCCAGGTCTTTGAAGACAGTAGCGCGAGGCGGAGAGGGTACGGCTAGAGGCCGGAGTGGTCCATCATCTTGGGAGTGGCGGCCACAGGACATATCTGGAGGACTTTGTAAGTTTTTCTTTTGTTCTACTTGCTTATTTTTTTGCAATATCCTTTGTACTGAAAATCACGTTTCTAACATTTGTATTTTGTTTTCTTTGCAGCACTCCATTACAAACTGCGATCCCACTAGCCTTGAGACTTGATATGCAGAGATGCACAATTTCACTTCATTGATCAACCGATTGTATGGACGTGGTGGCCCTATAAGTCACTCATCTTTCTTGTCCGTAGTTACTAAGTTTACTTAAAATGAATTCTTGTATGGTGGACTGATGTGTAGTTATTTCTTTTTTTTTCAAAGTCTGTTTGATGCTCCTTTGTGGCAGGACGAGGTCTCGGATGACGAGGATCTATAGCTCGCCCTTGGATCCTTGGAGCTCACATAGTCTTCTTTTTTGGTCACGTGGTATGTATATACATTTTCTATGTAGTAGTAGTATCTTGCCATGATTGTATCGGTCCCTTTCATTATGCGATCATGTATTTATTTAAGGTATCAGTGGTATGATTTAAGTACACTTTGACTTTATTTACAAGACCATTGTACACATTACTGAAACTATTTTGTATGGCCCAAATAAAGCACATAGTGGCTGCCCTACCACAATTTTTTTCCCTGTTACAGTCGCTATTACTGTCGCAAATTTACTGCACCTGTCGCTATTAACATCGCAAAATGCATCGCAAAGCATCGGTATTAGCGTCGCATTTACTGATGCAAATAGCGAAGCTAATAACGATGCTAATACTAACAGTTCTATGGCATCACCAATGACGACATTTTTTGCGACGAAGAGGGAAAATTTCTTTATGAATATTTTTTCACTTTTAACATCCGTATAATACCTATATCTTGTAGTGCTACATTTTCCTATGAGGCTACAATACATAATGATTGGTGACCTACTTTTAGGTAGATGTTTTCCCAATACCATTACCTTAATAGTGAGAGAATGGAAAAATTTGTGTTAGTAAAACTAAGAGAGACAGGTGTAACCACAAGAGAGCTGAGACCCCCTAGGTGCATTCTACCCTTGATATGCCTTGA
Organism: Lygodium microphyllum; assembly: GCF_053477565.2. Classification (NCBI taxonomy): domain Eukaryota; kingdom Viridiplantae; phylum Streptophyta; class Polypodiopsida; order Schizaeales; family Lygodiaceae; genus Lygodium; species Lygodium microphyllum. Next base: position 181,516,063 of record NC_141135.1, read on the forward strand.
TTTTATGTGGGGAGATAAGGTGGCAAGGCTAAGGGCTTAGGGCCAAAGCTAGCTAATTAAAGCCATTAGGCAAACCCCTAGGTGTGGTGCTGTGTTTGTGGATATAACTTGATCCTAGTGATTGTGGATATGTTGGCTAAGATTGCTTACCTTCTACCAGTCAAGATCAACTACAAGTCTTTAGATATCATAAGGCTCTTTATGAAATATATATTTAGGCTACATGTATTGCCTAGAAATATTATTAGTGTGATTGTGATTCTCTCTTCACATCTCACTTTTGGAAGAGCTTGTTCGAGTCCATTGGTAACTCAATTTTATTTTAGCATCACTTATCATTTCCAAAATAATGGTCAAACCAACCAACTTAATCAAGTCATTGAAGACATACTTAGAGCTTACTATTGCAGCAAATCTAAGGAATGGATACAATATGTACCCTTGGTTAAAATTACATACAATGCATCTTATCATCAAAGGTGAGGGTACAATGCACATAGTAAATATGGGTGGCTAGCCATCATGTCAGGGAAGAGATTGAGAAACTACAAATAGTAGGATTCATCTATCAAATTGAGCATACTGAATGGATATAATTGATGATTATGGTACTAAATGGTAAAATTAGAGCATGTATTAATTATTAGAAAGTGGATGTTGCAACATCATGAGACCATTATTACCTCTCCTATATAGATTATATGATTGAGTGAGTGGAAAAAGGAAGGAGACTTATAGCTTCTTAGATGGATTTTTAAGTTATAACCAGCTCATAACCAGGTCCAAGTCCACCGGCTATGGGGGTTCACTATATATATATATATATATATATATATATATATATATATATATATATATATATATATATATATATATATATATATATATGTATGTATATGTATATATAATCTATATCATGTGCATTCAAAGCATGTTTATAAATGCACTTATCTATAACTTTTTCTTGAATAAAACACAACCCTTTTCTATTAAATATGTAAATAACCCCTTTATATGACACCCTTTTATATGTAAAAAATCTTAAAAAATGATATTTAAAAAATCCCTTATTTTGAACTCACGTGATACACATATATAATCATGAGTAACCCCAACAATGAGCTAGGAGGCACATGTGTCTTTAACCCCCAATAAGAATCTCTTTAGTTTCTTCATGGCTTTGTGTACTTTTTGCTCCATTGGAGTTTCTTTTCCTTCTATAATAGCTAATACAAACTATTAGCCACATACAAAAAATGTGATACATGAGGCAAAAGACACACACCTCTAAAAAACTTAAGATCTTTGAAATGCTAGAACATGTATCCTACATTCTATAAACTCCATTTACATTCACTAATGAAGGCATCCTACTATAGGGCCATACATATGATCCACAATAACTAGTAACTCTTCAAATCCAAACATAGAATTTTGGCCTAGAAGAATCCAATGCACTAACGAAGACTCCTACCATAGGGCCATACATATGACCCGCAATTAGTAGCTCGTTCTTCAACTCCAAACATTAACTTTTGGCTTGAAAGAGTCAAATTCACTTCCTCTAAGTGAATCAAACCTTTTCATAGTCTTGGCAACAAAGATTGCAACCATGCTCATTCATCTCTTTAATCTTTTCATCCTTCACACAACCCTTTATTGGTATGTCATCTAAGAATGCCATTGTTAATTGTGATATGTAATCCCTTAAGATATCTTGTTCATCATATGCCACATAGAATTTTTTGCACCCTCAAAATGAGTACATACCCATACCAATCCCAATGGTGTCTTTATGGTAGTGATATCCTTGATCTCTACTACCAACTGGAATTGATCATACCCTAAGTATAAATCCCCCAAAGAATAAAGCACTCTACTAGTGAATGCTTCAACAAATGCATTGACCACAAGACACCACACCAACACTTTTTGTCTATCGTGTTGTATTTTGTTTCCACAATTGCATTGGCCCATTCTTTTAGGCATAAACCTTCTGGATGAGTAAACTCTTATATGACTTGGAACTAAAGAGCAAACATGTAGCATACTATTTTTAGCCATATTATCTAATTTTAGCACTACTAAAATTTAAGTTCATAGTGTCTACAAAAACTAACCTTTCATATAGGTGTAAAATGCCTCATTTGCAGAGCCAATAAACCATACCATTCTAGCTCTTTTTTATATTTACAAATGTACACTCTTTCACTGCTACATATGGAATCCATCCTCATAAAATACCATAATTGCTTGATGTAAGTTCAATAAAATGAGTAGAAAATACATCTTTTTCTCTACTAGGAGGTGACATCTTCCTCCTGGTAGCACTACTATAGCCTTGCATTACAATAGTGTATACTAAGAACCTAGTTCCTTCAATTCCTTTGCATTTTGAGGCAATGGATAATCCCTTAATATGTCTCTATTTCTCATTTAATTGGACATATATACTGATAAATGAGATAGCCCTTTTTCCATCATTGCTCTTGAGTCTAGTATAGGCCATGGCACTTTCATCTTCATATGAATAGATGTGATGTATCGCTGTCCCAAAATTAGTAGATAAGAAGAACTCCCATAACATAATTCTCAACAAATACGTAAGCACTTTTACCCTCATCCAACTCATTTATAACATCATCCCATTCCAAAACGACACAATATCTTTTCCACAATCATCCTTTATACAAGCTAGGCTCTTCTTCCACCTACACCATAGTGTTTATTGAATCACCAAGTACTTCTTATAATATTAATAATTTCATAATAAAACTCATGTTTACCAATACCAAGCATCTCCCCAAGAGTGAATTCCACCCTACTATTGAGAATTGTAACATTCCCAATTACCAAGTACGCGTTCTTTGCATGAACCTCTACTTAATAGGAGGTCATTACTTGAATAAAGGCAATTTTTTTAATTAATTATCCCTCTCTCCTCTAGCCAACTGTCGTGCTGGAGGAGAAGGGAATAGCAAGAGCTATTAAGCTCCTTTTTGCTGGAGCTCGCAGGGGGGGCCGAGGGCATGCGTGATGCCATGAGAGTGGGGGGGAATCCCCCTCCCCTCACCTATAAAAGCCCTGTGCCATGGGCATAAGCGAGGTGGCGTAAGGCTGCCGTGGAGAGCCGCGCCACTCTACTGGTCGAGAGAGAGGGTGAAGACGGACAGAAAGGAGGGAGTACGGGCCGCCATCATCGTGAGTAGAGGGAGCGTGAAGAGGTAGTCGTGAGGAGGAGGAAGTACAGGCCACCTGGGCTCGTTAAGCTACAGCCTGGGCTCGTGGCGCCTCCACCTTTTCCCTCTGTGACCACGTCAATCTGCTCACGCCCTCCAGAAGCTTCTTGGAAGCTTCTAAGGGGGCTCTCCAAGCACCCCTTCCCATGGAAATTCCCACCTAAGTTCATGTTGCCCCCGGGTTTCTTTAAAACCCCTTTTTCATTGCATCTTTACACAAGGGGTTTTACCCCCGGGAATTGAGCCTTCCCCTTGCATCCCCCAAAATTCATTTACCCAGTCGTAAACCCTTTTCATGGATTCACTTAAAGCCACACTAGCAGGTTTTAAACCCCTTTTTCCTCCCCGGGTTCCAAAGCCCCTTTCCCGTGGGCTTTTCCTTTTTCCCTTTCAAGTGGGTTTAATAACCCTTTCCCCCCTAAGATTTAACCCTTCTCAAGCAGTCTTTTACACCCCCTTTTCCCCCTTTTTTTTTCGAATCCACTAAGTCCATTTAGAACCCCCTTTTCCGTGGGGTTCCATCCAAGCCCCTCTAAAAGCCCAAGTCTCACAAGTCCAACCTTTCAAAGATCCGAAGTTCCGCGAAGGCATCTCCTGCATACGAGGGAGAAAGGTAAAGATCTTGAGGCTGTGTACCAAGGTGAGTAAATTCACCAAATCGTGTTAAGACAAAGGCAACCTGGAAGTCTGAAATTATTCCCACAATGGCCAACAGGTTGCAAGTCGGGCCTACGCGGGAGGTTATTCTCCTAACATTCATGTGGATATCTCCCTGAGCCCACAAGTCCAGGTATTTACTATTTTTTTGACTCGTCGCAAAAGTAAGGCATTATGCACGATAAATTCATGGACTAGGAAGCACCTACGCATGTCAAATTCACCTAGCCTAGTTAGATGCAATTGGAAATAGATGGACTATTGAAATAATTAGCTCATGGCATGAAGTGGTCATTGGTATTTCCAACATGATGAACAAAATAACGTAAATTATCTATGCATCTTACGACCTTATTAGTAGTTTCCCTTGCGTGCATGTCAAAGTGACGGCCTAGAACACCTATTGCCTATCATTATAAGGTTGAGATTATAAAAGTGCACCTTTGACTAGGCATGGGAAGATTAACTGCACGTTGCATTTTTAGACAAATCTTCATTGAATGATTCATTAGGGAAAGTCCTTAACCCCGTAGGAAATAGAAGAGTGCGGAAATGATTCTAGGAATTTGCGTGTGGCATGTGATTGTAAAATGGAATAGGTCAACTCTAGTTTTTTTGGCATGAATTTCACTACGTTGTAGTCAGGAAAGGAGTGCATGTTGCACATTTGTCATATGAAAAATTTCATTCATCAAGAGTTGTATTTAGGGAAAGGCTGCATGGTTTATTGAAGCATGAAATCTTAAAAGCTTAGAAAAAGAATTGTGGGCATGATTCTTGAATGCAAGTCCTAGTAGGATCAATGGAACTTATGCCGCAAATTAACATGCGTTTTGATCTTAACAAGAAAAGTTAGGGTTATTGCAAATTTAGGGGTACGTAGAAGAAATGAATCACGCGTTTAGGTGAATTGTGAGATGTTACAACTAGCTTTCTCCTTTAAGATCAAGTTAGCATCTCTAGGGATGGTTCATCCTTGTCGCAAGACAAGTAGATCGAATTATCTAAATCGCCTAACCCGGAAGGGATTCACATAGGATGGCTCAACCGATACGATAAATAACCCAAGTGCTAACTAGGGTTTGGCACGTTAAGGACTTGACCTAGTTTCACGCACTTGTTACCAAGACGAACCCTTGAACCAAAGGTCCTACCCACACGGAATGTAGGGACAATTGGACGCTCATGCATAAAACGATCTAAGGTTTCTACCCTAAGGATCACTCGTTCAAATGATGAAACTCGGATGGAGTTGGAATTCCTAGGACCGAACGTTGTCGGCCTAGTGTAATTAGGAATGGGTTGGGTAAGAAGACACCCTAAACCCTGCTTCTCGTTTGGAGATAATTCCGTGACCAGAAAACACTGTTCAATGGGTGAAATGATCCCATGGAATAGATGCGACACTTGTGCAATAAGTTGCAACGTCGCATAGACTTGTGGTTTGTTCACAAGAAAGTTTTGCCATTTCTTGAAATGAGGTTGGCAAGTTCTTATGCAAGTTTAACTTGCAAGAGGATGAGTAGTCATCCTGTTACATCACCTTACTTGGGGAAAAATTTCCAAGTAAAGGGAAGTTAGGCATTTGCTTGGAAGCAAATGATCAATCAATAAATTGGAGCGACATAGTCGCCAGGATTTACTGTTAATAAAACCTAAGGTATTGGTTAAGTTGGGTTAACACAGTATGGCCCTAACCCAAGGACAAAAGGGTGAACAAACAAACCCTTGGGGATCTTTCCAAGTCGCAATTGATCCCGGATCGAATGCTGGATGCATTCGGAGAGAAGGATTCACTCCTTAACAGTTGGCCAAATAAACGACCACTGGAATTGATTGTGCTTGTAACAGTTTAGAAAGCACTGTTTGCATTGTTTGCTCAAAGAACTAAAGGATGAAATGATATCTAATGCTTCAAGTTGAAAGCCTGAAGGGAGAGGCAGCTTCAGTTATCCCCGACTGCCTGCCTGACCCTAACCAAGGGGGTTGTTGACTGCGCCGGGAACATGGACTGAACCCGCCGCGAGAGGTCTCTCCGTTGAGCTCTACTTGGAGTAGGAGGATGCTTGGGTGCCAGGGGGGGCTCTGGCCGTAAATCCCTCGCTTTCCGGGTCCTACACAAGAGGCTAACGTGACTCGGGATTGGATCTCGAGGCCCGCATACTAGTCTATGGGCGGAAGCTTGGAATAGTGATCCCTGGCGGACTACTGGATAGCCTTCGGGCGGATTATGGACAAGCCTATAGGCGAAACTCCTTGTATTTCAAAGACAAAATGATGAAATGATAATAAAGAATTTGTTTGATATTGTTTTTCTATGTCACGTGATAAGATTACATGAAGGAACCAGTGCTTAACAGGATTAATTAAAGAAGCTGATTGTTATATGTCAAATTAATGTGTTAGATAATTACATAACTAAAACAAACCGAGGAAAGTGCGGAGGATGGACCATGGGTCCGTCCTATGGTTGGGTGGTCCCGGTTAGCCGGGAACTTTTCTCAAAAATATTGAAGAACAGCGGGAGGATCATCGAAAGCAATGACCTAGAGTTATGTTTTACCCGATTTACGCTGTTTTAGGGGAACGGAATGGGACTATGCCTTATGACAGAGAGGTTGAGCCTTGCATCCCTCTCGTTTCCCATTCTCCTTGAACCAAGTGCAGGATGAATCCACCTCGGACCTGGCGTTTCTGCGTAAAGTAGTTCGCTCGGGTCTGATGCTAGTTGCTGTTAGCTAATGACCAATCATGAAAACCCTAATTCCGATCGATCCTAAGTGGGAACGGCCAAGATACTTCCGCTACGTGGCAAACGCGGAAAGACCTAGATCGCAAAATGCGTAACATTCCATGGGAGTGCCGAGCTAAGTTTTCTAGACATCCTTTCCGAGGGACTGCTAAGACGCGTCCTGGATGATACTAGTGGACACGTTACAGTTGGTATCAGAGCCAACCAACAAAAGACTTATTTTTAAGAAATTTTAATAAGAAGAAGTAAAGCAAATGTTACTGTCCCAAACATTTCCTTACTTTCAATGCTGTCTTGCAGAATTATGAAGCATGGAACATGTTCTTAGTATTCCGAGTCATGTTTATGACCGCGATGCATTCCACGGACTATCGACAAAGGGTTGAGATGATGAACATCCTAGACCGCATTTACAATCCATCGCCTATGTACGTGGAACGAAGATGGATGGGTGTTTCAAGGATCTATTACATAACTGCCTATTGACCTGCGTACCTTCAAATTAACTTGAAGAGAATCAAGTGGATGGAGGATTTGAAGATCGTGAAGTTGTTCGTCTTTGTTGAGGCTCACGCAAACGCGACCCTACAGGTCGGAGGTCGAAGGGTTAACCAGAATAAGTATGTGTACGGGGAAGCGATTCGAAGAATCCCTGCCGACAGAATCAATGTTTTGGGACGTCATGAGAAGAATGGATATCAAAGGAAAAGATACCCTAATCTTCCAATGAACTATCGATTCCTGAAAATCGATGACCCCAATCCGTACTACTACTCAGTTCCTGTAGCTGAATGCAACAACATCTTATTCCCCTCAAATTAATGTATCAACTTGTTCCATCGCCCCAAGAAATAATTGTACCTCGAAAGAGCTATGCTGATATGAATGGAATAAAGCTTTTTTTAAATCAACGATTGTCTTGACTATGAATATTGATAAAGAAGTAAAGTGATTTGGTCACTTGGCTAAAGGAATACGTGGACGTAGTTTCTGAAGAGTTAACAAAACTCCCGCTTCAAAGAGAAGTAGATCATGAGATCAAGCTAGTAATAGGAGCTATGCCAATTAAGAAGAGACCCTATAGAATGTTTATACCGGAAGAAATTGAACTGAAGGAACAACTCAAGCAACTGCTAGATCAGGGCTACATGAACAACTCAAGCAACTGCTAGATCAGGGCTACATCCATCCTAGCAGTTCACCATGGGAAGCACCTTTGACTGAGTTACTAAAGAAGCAAACATCGGCATTGCATGGGTTGAATCAATCAACAATCAAGAACAAATTAGCTTCTTGATAGTCTTCAGGGTGCCAAGATCTTCTCCAAGATTATCTTAGGTCTGGTTACTATTAGATAAGAATCAAGGAAGAAGATATATCAAAGATGACCTTCAACACTAGATATGGACACTTTGAGTTCTAGTTATGTCATTAGGGCTTACGAATGCGCCTGCCACCCTCAATTGGTTAATGCAGGATATCTTTAGACCATATCTTGATAACTTTGTGCTCGTCTTCTTCGATGCCACTCTAGTCTATTCCAAACAGGAAGGAGATCATGAACCCCAACTTCGGATTTTTCCTTGAGACAATAAGGTCACACAAGCTGTATGCTAAGATGACGAAATGTGCATTCCTCAATCAGATTGGTTATCTGGGATTCATCATATCAACAGAAGGAATCTCAGTGGAACCGGCCTAAGTCAGAAATGTTCTAGGATGGCCAAATACCAACAACTGTCAAAGAAATACGCAGCTTTCTTGATTGACAAGATGGTATAGGGTCTTCATCAAAAACTATGCTTTGATTGCAGCACCTTTGACAGAGTTACTAAAGAAGCAAACATCCATTGCATGGTCAACTACCGAACAAATTAGCTTTGATAGATTGAAGCAAAGTTTGGTATCAGCACCGATCCTAAAACTTCTAGACCACAATAAGGAGTTCGAGGTAGTAACTGATGCTAGCATTCTTGCCTTGGGGTGTAGACTTATGCAGGAAGGTCATCCAGTAGCATACTCTTCAAGGAAATTGAAGAGTCATGGAAAGAATTATGCCATGCATGATCTGGAATTACTAGTTGTCATCCATGCTCTAAAGCTTTGGAGACACTACCTGTTGGGTAACAAGTTTACTCTAGTAACTGATCATAAGAGTCTCAAATGGATTTTTACCCAAAATGAGCTCAACATGAGACAACGTCGGTGGATTGAAGTATTGGAGGAATATGATTTTGAAATCAAGTACCAACCAGGAAAGAAGAATGTAGTTGCCGATGCACTCAGTCGCAAGGCATTCCTAAATTCCCTAATCTTGCAGAATCCATCAACGGCCAGATCTCTGGCTACAAATGTATCTATGCCAAACAACCCTATACTTGAACTAGCTAGAGAGGAAGTATGCCATGATTTGGCCTACCAAACAATGATAAAGGAAATATCTACCAAGGAGCAAAATCAGAAGTTGCAAGCTAAGTATAAGGAATTTTCATTGATAATGGACTTGTCTACTACAGAACAAGGCTGTGTATACCCGCAAGCTAGTCATTTAAGTAGAAGATATTGTGGGAAGTTCATGATTCCCCTTTCTCAGGACATTCTAGCTATGCCATGACTCTCAGTGCAGTTAGGAAAAGATACCATTGGGAGAGGCTTAAAAGTGACGTTCTCAAATATATCACCGAGTGTTTGTCTTGTCAATGTATCAAAGCCAAACATGTCAAGATGCCAGGCAAATTGCAACCGCTTGACAATCCCCAAATGAAATGGGAATTCATCAGTATGGATTTTGTTGTTGGCCTACCCCAAGTTCAGGGGGGATACAACTCCATCATTGTTGTGGTTGACATTCTTACTAAAGTTGCACACCTTATTCCAGTAAAGACAAATTATAAAGCCTCCGACATTGCAAGATTGTTTATCAAGGAGATATTCAAGCTACATGGGTTACCTAGAAGAATAATTAGTGATCGAGATTCTCTCTTCACATCACACTTCTGGAGAGCTATCTTTGAAGCTATTGGGACTCAACTCTGTTTTAGCACCGCCTACCATCCCCAAACGGATGGCCAAACAGAACGAGTAAATCAAGTTATCAAGGATATGCTTAGGGAATACTGTTGTCGTAAACCAAAAAGGTGGATTCAATACTTGCCTTCAGTTGAATTTGCCTACAATACTTCTTACCAACAAGGTATTCAGATGACCCCTTTTCAAGCATTGTATGGTCATGACTGTTGAAGTCCCCTAAACTTCTCAGATCCAACCTTGAGGGTTTAAGCTTCAAGGCAGATGTTGGAAGAGATGGATGACCAAGTAAAGTCAATAAGACAGGACATCCAAGCCGCCAAGGATAGACAAAAGGCATACGCGGATTTGAAGTGTCAAGATAGAATATTTGAGGAAGGAGACATGGTCTTCATTCACGTATGCCCAAAGAAGAGATTGCAAGAAGCTAAGCCCAAGGTATTGTGGACCATACAAGATCCTCAAGTGCCTAGGACCTAATGCTTATAAATTGCAACTCCCTGAGAACCTAAAGGTTCATAATGTATTCCATATCAGCCTATTAAAGAAGTATGTACCAAATCCTAACCATGTACTCGATGACCAACAAGTTGTAATGTCTAGTCAAGGAGTCCTTGAACTAAGGCATGACAGGATCTTAGATGTTAGGGAGAGACAACTGAGATCTAGAACCTTGAGAGAATGCCTCGCCCAGTGGAAAGTTTATCTCGAGGAGGATGCCACTTGGATAGATGAAAGCACTCTCAACCTCCAATATCCCCAGTTTATCTCGAGATGAGGACATCTCGATTCCTCCAAGAAGGAGAGAATGTAACATTCCCAATTACCAAGTACGCATTCTTCGCATGAACCTCTACTTAATAGGAGGTCATTAATTGAATAAAGGCAAATTGTTTTATTAATTATCCCATCCGTGACCACATCAATCTGCTCATGCCCTCCAGAAGCTTCCTGGAAGCTTCTTGGAAGCTTCTAAGGGGGCTCTCCAAGCACCCCTTCCCATGGAAATTCCCACCTAAGTTCATTTTGCCCCCGGGTTTCTTTAAAACCCCTTTTTCATTGCATCTTTACACAAGGGGTTTTACCCCCGGGAATTGAGCCTTCCCCTTGCATCCCCCAAAATTCATTTACCCAGTCGTAAACCCTTTTCATGGATTCACTTAAAGCCACACTAGCAGGTTTTAAACCCCTTTTTCCTCCCCGGGTTCCAAAGCCCCTTTCCCGTGGGCTTTTCCTTTTTCCCTTTCAAGTGGGTTTAATAACCCTTTCCCCACTGGGATTTAACCCTTCTCAAGCAGTCTTTTACACCCCCTTTTCCCCCTTTTTTTTTCAAATCCACTAAGTCCATTTAGAACCCCCTTTTCCGTGGGGTTCCATCCAAGCCCCTCTAAAAGCCCAAATCTCACAAGTCCAACCTTTTAAAGATCCGAAGTTCCGCGAAGGCATTTCCTGCATACGAGGGAGAAAGTAAAGATCTTGAGGTTGGGTACCAAGGTGAGTAAATTCACCAAATCGTGTAAAGACAAAGGCAACCTGGAAGTCCGAAATTATGCCCACAATGGCCAAGAGGTTGCAAGTCCGGCCTACGCGGGAGGTTCTTCTCCTAACATTCATGTGGATATCTCCCTGAGCCCACAAGTCCAGGTATTTACTATTTTTTTGATTCGTCGCAAAAGTAAGGCATTATGCACGATAAATTCATGGACTAGGAAGCACCTACGCATGTCAAATTCACCTAGCCTAGTTAGATGCAATGGGAAATAGATGGACTATTGAAATAATTAGCTCATGGCATGAATTGGTCATTGGTATTTCCAACATGATGAACAAAATAACGTAAATTATCTATGCATCTCACGACCTTATTAGTAGTTTCCCTTGCGTGCATGTCAAAGTGACGGCCTAGAACACCTATTGCCTATCATTATAAGATTGAGATTATTAAAGTGCACCTTTGACTAGGCATGGGAAGATTAATTGCACGTCGCATTTTTAGACAAATCTTCATTGAATGATTCATTAGGGAAAGTCCTTAACCCCGTAGGAAATAGAAGAGCACGGAAATGATTCTAGGAATTTGCGTGTGGCATGTGATTGTAAAATGGAATAGGTCAACTCTAGTTTTTTTGGCATGAATTTCACTACGTTGTAGTCAGGAAAGGAGTGCATGTTGCACATTTGTCATATGAAAAATTTCATTCATCAAGAGTTGTATTTAGGGAAAGGCTGCATGGTTTATTGAAGCATGAAATCTTAAAAGCTTAGAAAAAGAATTGTGGGCATGATTCTTGAATGCAAGTCCTAGTAGGATCAATGGAACTTATGCCGCAAATTAACATGCGTTTTGATCTTAACAAGAAAAGTTAGGGTTATTGCAAATTTAGGGGTACGTAGAAGCAATGAATCATGCGTTTAGGTGAATTGTGAGATGTTACAACTAGCTTTCTCCTTTAAGATCAAGTTAACATCTCTAGGGATGGTTCGTCCTTGTCGCAAGACAAGTAGATCGAATTATCTAAATCGCCTAACCCGCAAGGGATTCGCATAGGATGGCTCAACCGATACGATAAATAACCCAAGTGCTAACTAGGGTTTAGCACGTTAAGGACTTGACCTAGTTTCACGCACTTGTTACCAAGACAAACCCTTGAACCAAAGGTCCTACCCACATTCACGGAATCTAGGGACAATTGGACGCTCATGCATAAAACGATCTAAGGTTTCTACCCTAAGGATCACTCGTTCAAATGATGAAGCTCGGATTGAGTTGGAATTCCTAGGACCGAACAATGTCAGTCTAGTGTAATTAGGAATGGGTTGGGTAAGAAGACACCCTAAACCCTGCTTCTCGTTTGGAGATAATTCCGTGACCAGAAAACACCGTTCAATGGGTGAAATGATCCCATGGAATAGATGCGACACTTGTGCAATAAGTTGCAACGTTGCATAGACTTGTGGTTTGTTCACAAGAGAGTTTTGCCATTTCTTGAAATGAGGTTGGCAAGTTCTTATGCAAGTTTAACTTGCAAGAGGATGAGTAGTCATCCTGTTACATCACCTTACTTGGGGAAAAATTTCCAAGTAAAGGGAAGTTAGGCATTTGCTTGGAAGCAAATGATCAATCAATAAATTGGAGCGACATAGTCGCCAGGATTTACTGTTAATAAAACCTAAGGTATTGGTTAAGTTGGGTTAACACAGTATGGCCCTAACCCAAGGACAAAAGGGTGAACAAACAAACCCTTGGGGATCTTTCCAAGTCGCAATTGATCCCGGATCGAATGCTGGATGCATTCGGAGAGAAGGATTCACTCCTTAACAGTTGGCCAAATAAACGACCACTGGAATTGATTGTGCTTGTAACAGTTTAGAAAGCACTGTTTGCATTGTTTGCTCAAAGAACTAAAGGATGAAATGATATCTAATGCTTCAAGTTGAAAGCCTGAAGGGAGAGGCAGCTTCAGTTACCCCCGACTGCCTGCCTGACCCTAACTAAGGGGGTTGTTGACCGCGTCGGGAACGTGGACCGAACCCGCCGCGAGAGGTCTCTCCGTTGAGCTCTACTTGGAGTAGAAGGAAGCTTGGGTGTCAGGGGGGCTCTGGCCGTAAATCGCTCGCTTTTTGGGTCCTGCACAAGAGGCTAACGTGACTCGGGATTGGATCTCAAGGCCTGCATACTAGTCTACGGGCGGAAGCTTGGAATAGTGATACCTGGCGGATTACTGGATAGCCTTCGGGCGGATTATGGACAAGCCTACGGGCGGAACTCCTTGTATTTCAAAGATAAAATGATGAAATGATAATAAAGAATTTGTTTGATATTGTTTTTCTATGTCACATGATAAGATTATGTGAAGGAACCAGTGCTTAACAGGATTAATTAAAGAAGCTGATTGTTATATGTCAAATTAATGTGTTAGATAATTATATAACTAAAACAAACCGAGGAAAGTGTAGAGGATGGACCATGGGTCCATCCTACGGTTGGGTGGTCCCGGTTAACCGGGAACTATTCTCAAAAATATTGAAGAACAGCGGGAGGATCATCGAAACCAATGACCTAGAGTTATGTCTTACCCGATTTACGATGTTTTAGGGGAACGGAATGGGACTATGCCTTATGGCAGAGAGGTTGAGCCTTACATCCCTCTCGTTTCCCATTCTCCTTGAACCAAGTGTAGCATGAATCCGCTTCGGACCTGGCGTTTCTGCGTAAAGTAGTTCGCTCGGGTCTGACGCTAGTTGTTGTTAGCTAATGACCAATCATGAAAACCCTAATTCCGATCGATCCTAAGTTGGAACGGCCAGGATACTTCCGCTACGTGGCAGACGCGAAAAGACCTAGATCGCAAAACCCGTAACATTCCATGGGAGTGCCAGGCGGAGTTTTCTAGACATCCTTTCCGAGGGACTGCTAAGACGCGTCCTGGATGATACTAGTGGACATGTTACGGCCCCCCCTGTGAGCTCCAGCAAAAAGGAGCTTAATAGCTCTTGCTATTCCCTTCTCCTCCAGCACGACAGTCGGCTGGAGGAGAGAGGGATAATTAATAGAAAAAATTATCTTTATTCAATTAATGACCTCCTATTAAGTAGAGGTTCGTGCGAAGAACGCGTACTTGGTAATTGGGAATGTTACAAGAATATAGCTCTTTAAACATCTATCTCATAGTCTCAATGTTGGACTGCAATTGTTTGGAAGCTAGATATTTATTCTTTTTATTTACATATGTTTTTTTTCTTAAGATACATCCTCCATTACATGCCGAGGAGTAGGTTGAATTGAAGCCTTAGGCTACTTAGGATTTGTACATGTCACTTGTTTTGAAGTCCCATGCAATGTCTTCATCCCTCTTTCCCTTATCTTGCACAATTATATCTATGTTTTGCAACTAAGATTTTCTCTAAAGTATCCATACAAGCTTATAGAGAGAGATACTTAGATACCATTTTTATGTCAAGCACAAAATGGTAGTTAATAACTATGATTCAAGATCCCCCAATAAGGAATATGATGGGACCTAAAATGGGCCGGCATTGGCTATGGCATTAGCCGGATCTCATGCATACGACAGACAACTCCACCACATGGCCTCGTGGGCTAGGAGCATCTAAGACTCACTTTGCACTAAATACTTATGACAATTTTGTGTTTGTATCCAATATGTAGTCCAATGTTCACCTTCCCTTCTCCTTAGAGGGAGTTCCCATAACATATAGGCATAGTGCCTTGTAACACACACATAGGGAAGCACCTCTTGGCTAATTGCCGCAGCTCCACTGCGACTCTCCTACACCTCAGGGATTAGCCCCAAGATGCATCGCTAATACATATAACATTTGCACAAACTCCACTCCTTCATAATTCAGCATTCTAGGAGATTTTTATTTGCCTCACAAAACTTTCCCCAATGGAAACACCCATCTAAACCTACATCTTAGGTTTCCTGTCCTCTCAGCGTTGGTCAAAGTTTATTAATCAATTGCAATGCGTTCCAGGAGATACTGTTGAGATATCGAGCTCCACTCGTGATATGCCAGGGTGACCGTTGTGCATTTATGTTACCGGCTTGTCAGTTGCAGATGCGGTTGGTACACCACCCATGAATAATAGCTACATGACAGCTATCCTTATCTACTCTAGTTCGTGGCTCAGTTAGTATGCCACCTTAGTTAGTTGAGTTTGGTTTGAGACCCATATATAGGGTTCTTCTATTTCTTTGTATGAGAGTTCTTTTTGGCTTACACAACTAAGAAGAGGAAAACTGTTTTCAGCCTCCACCTCTGTGTGTATTCCCCCATTGTGCAAGCAAGAAAGCTACAAGTGAGACTCCTTCCTTCTCTCCCACAATCTTGATATGGTATCAGAGCCTTGTTCGTGGTAAGGAGCTCAAGAAAACAAGCCAAGCTCGCGGTGTTCTGGTAAGAGGAGCAGTGTTGCTTTCATTTTCTATTTTGGGAGCAGATCTCTACAGGTAGCACAGCCGGAAATTGCAAGAGTGCATTGTCTCAGGTTGAGACGCCCTTCGCGGTGAAGCAAGAGGGTAGTATATGCTGTGGGACGGGGCTTTAGCCCTTGGCGACCCTGTTTTTTTTATTTGAGGCCATTTCGGGGCTTGTTTTGGAGGCGGAAGTTTTCTACACGCACTCAGGAAAAGGCCCAGTTTAATGCTATGCAGCCACTGTTCTACAGGTCGGTGAAAAGTTACTGTAGAAATTGCATCGTATACCTGTGCGCAGAGACATTGGGAGTTACAGAATCATCCCCGTTGCCTATTGATGCAAAATCGTCACTAGGAAGTGACTGTGTGGTAAAATACCACTTTCGTCAGTTTTACAGATTAGCCCTTGTGAGGCTGAAGTTGTGTTCTTTGTAGTGACAGAATTTTTTGCAGTGTTCTGTAATGGCATCTGATTCTCTTTCACAGATTGTCATTGAAAAGCTTGACAAGAACAACTTCCAAGCATGGAAGTTTAGAATGACGAATTTCCTTATGGGAATAGGATATTGGGAATTTGTTGCAGGAAATGAAGAAGAACCAGTTCTTCCTGATGTTCCCAATCAACAGCAAATGCAGGCATTCAAAGCATGGCATGAGAGAGCCAGGAAAGTTATGTACTAGCTGTCTATTAGTATTTCAGACTCTATGATTGTGCATATTCAGGATGCAAGTACGCCAAAGGAGGCATGGGATACTTTGTCAAAAATGTATAGCACAAATACGCAAGCCAGGAAAATGCAGCTCAAGCAAGAGTTGCATAATGTGCAAAGAGAAAATATGAGCATCAATGACTACCACATGAAGGTGAAGAAGATTGCAGATGCACTTGCTTCCATTGGATCACCAGTGGAAGATGATGATTTAGTCTCGTGACCTTGAATGGTCTAGGAAATGATTATGCACAGTTCCGAACATCCATTTCCGTCCGTGAAAGGTTTCCTGATTTTGAGGAGTTGATTGCTCTTCTAATTTCTGAGGAGCAGAGAAATGGTGGTGCATCTTCTTCAAGAGGAACTTCAAAAGAAGTTGTCTTCTACTCAAATGCTGGAAGAGGTAGAGGCAGAGGTAGAGGAGGCCGATATGGAGGCCATGGTAGAAATCAGAATATGCAGCAAACTCAAGAAAACCAGTCCTATGGAGGAGGACGTGGTAACTCTAGAGGCAAGGGGAGCCAAAGAGGTTGTGGTGGATGGCAAAGAGGCCAAAATGCAAACAGTAATGTTGAATGCTACTACTGTGGTAAAATGGGTCATATGGCTAAAGACTGCTATAAAAAGCAGAATGACATCATGAATGGAAAACTGCAACAAGGGAATTATGCATCTTCTAGTCGACAGGGTGATGACAGAAATGAGCATTTGTTTATGGTGCAGCACATGAAAAATTCTGTGACAAGTGCAGAAGAAAGCAATGATATGTGGTATGTTGACTCAGGTGCATCAAACCACATGACAGGTCATGCAGAATGGATGGAGGATGCAAGGAAAATGGAAAAACCAGGATTTGTGGAGGCTGGTGATGATACTGCACATCCTATTGTGCAGATTGGAAAAATTCCTTTGTCTATGCAGGATGGGAAAAAGAAATACCTGTCCGATGTATTTCATGTCCCGTATATCACTAAGAATCTGGTTTCTGTTGGTAAAATGGTTGAGCAGGGCTTGCAGGTCAGATTTAATCCTCATGGATGCTTTGTTGAGGATATAAAAAATAAAGGTCGCTTGATAGCAAAAGGAAAGAAGAAGAGCAGAATGTTTACATTGGATGCAGACATATCTAAATTGAGTGCAGCAATGTTTGCACATGGGACCGGTGTAGTTGCAGATATTGATATCTGGCATAAATGCATTGGTCATGTGAATGTACATCGACTTAAATCAATGCAGGTCCAAAATATTGTTGCAGGATTGCCAAAATTCAAGGTTGCAGAAATGCATAAGGTATGTGAAGCCTGTCAGTTTGGAAAACAGGCAAGGAAACCATTTCCTAGACATGTTCAAGAAAGTAAAAAGCCATTGGAATTAATTCACTCTGATGTGTGGACTACTAAAGCTGCATCTCTTGGAGGCTGTCATTATTTTGTCACTTTTATTGATGACTATAGCAGAAAAGTTTGGGTGTATTTTATGAAAAAGAAAAGTGAAGTTTTTGGGCATTTCAAAACTCTTAAAGCTATGGTTGAAAAAGAAACAGGCTTACAAATAAAATGCCTAAGGTCAGATGGAGGGGGAGAGTACCTCTCAAATGAGTTTGCAAGGTTCCTGCAGGAGCATGGCATAAAGCAGCAATATTCATGCAGTCATACCCCACAACAAAATGGAATTGCAGAAAGGAAAAACATACATATTGGAGAGGTATCTCGTGCCATGCTCAATGAAAAAGACTTGCCAGATTTTTATTGGGCTGAGGCAATTGCTACAGCAGTCTACATAATGAACAGGACTCCCACTGCAGTAATACATGGGATGACTCCAGAGGAGAGGTATACTGGTAGGAAACCATATATTTCTCATTTGAAAATTTTTGGTTGCATTGCCTATGTACATGTGCCAGATGAGTTGAGATCCAAGTTGGATCCAAAAGCTGAGAAGTGCATCTTTATTGGTTACTCTCTGCAGCAAAAAGGGTATAGATGCTATAACCCTTCTACTCGTAAGTTTACAATGAGCAGAGATGTTTTTGATGAGATGAGTAGCTGGTATAAACCAGTAAATGTGATTGATGATATAGATGCACAAAATGGTAATGCTGCACAAAATTCACAGCAGCAGTCACAAAATATTAGTGGACTTGGAGCGTCCTCTAGCAGTGGTTCACATTCTTCGCCATGGACAGGCAGATTGAGATCAGGAGAATCTTCTCAAAGCAATGCAAATAGTGATATGCAGGTGTCACGAAAAGGATAAGAGAAGGTAGATCAGCCCATGGTTGATGTGAATGCAGGTCACTCTTATGTGGATGGTGAATCCAGTGGCTCAGAACAGAGCATTGATGATGAGTTGGGTATTCCTTCTATTGTTACACCTGGAGTAAGGAAGACCATGGATGTTTTGAGAGCACCTGGGAGTGAACCTACTTTGCGCAGGTCAACTAGAGTTAGGTATCCTGTGGATAGGCTTAAATATGATGGATTTACAGCCATTCACTATGCATATATGGTCAAAGTGATACAGGAACCAGAACCCACTTCTTTTGAGCAAGCCATGGGAAAATAAAAATGGGAGAAAGCCATGGATGAAGAAATGGATGCCTTGGAAGAAAATGCTACATGGGAATTGGTACCTTTGCCTAAAGGTAAGAATGCAATTGGTTGTAAGTGGGTTTATAAGGTAAAGCACAATGCAGATGGTTCTGTGAACAGATACAAGGCAAGATTAGTAGTCAAGGGGTATGCACAAACATATGGCATTGACTATGAAGAAAAATTCAGTCCGGTTGCAAGGATGCAACCGTAAGAGCAGTCATTGCTATGGCTGCATCAAAGGGATGGTCTTTACATCAGATGGATGTAAAGAATGCCTTCTTGCATGGTGATTTGCAAGAAGAGGTCTATATGGAGCAGCCACCAGGTTATGTACATGATGTTCATCCTGAGTTTGTTTGCAGGTTGAAGAAAGCCCTGTATGGCTTGAAGCAAGCACCTAGAGGATGGTCTGACAAGATAGGACAGTATCTTGTCACTATTGGCTTTCAGATTTCCAAGGCAGATTTCTCACTTTATGTGAGAAAAACAGAGAAAGGTATTATGCTACTTGTCATTTATATTGATGATTTGATTATGACAGGTGACAGTGATGAAGATATCCTTCATGTGAAAATGCTATTGAAGCAAAAGTTTGAGATGAAGGATTTGGGAGAGCTGCGTTATTTCTTGGGCATTGAGGTGATTAGATCACCAAGTGGGATACAGCTCTTGCAGAGGCAGTATGGATTGGACATGCTGTCCAAATATGGCATGACAGGCTGTAAGCCTATTTCAGTTCCTTTGGAGCAGAATATGAAGCTGAGCACAGATGCAGGTGGGCTTCTAGAAGACCCTACTATGTACAGACGCATAGTAGGAAGTTTGATTTATATGACTATTACCAGGCCAGATTTGAGCTATGCTGTTGGATTGGTAAGTCAGTTTATGCAGGCTCCAAGGAAACCACATTTGGATGCGGCTAGATGCATACTCAGGTATGTGAAGTCCACATTGCAGTATGGACTATTTTATGAGACTGGGGTTCAGATACAGTTGCATGGATACACTGATGCTAATTGGGCTGGTAGTATTTCTGATAGACGATCTACCAGTGGATATGTGTTCTCTTTTGGGAGTGCTGCAGTCACTTGGAGCAGCAAGAAACAACCTACAATTGCCTTGTCGAGCACAGAGACTGAGTACAGGGGTGCAGCAATGGCTGCATGTGAGGTAGCTTCATTTCATAAGCTACTTTATGATATGCATCAGCCTACAGATGGGCCAGTTGTCATTTATTGTGACAACATGAGTAGTATACACTTGGCAAATAACCCAGTCTATCATGCTAGAACAAAGCACATTAAGGTGCATTATCACTATGTGCGGGAGAGGGTTTTACTAGGTCTTATTGATCTAGTCTATGTCAACACAGAGGATTAGGTAGCTGATATATTTATGAAGGCATTGGGCGCAGAGAAGCTGCGCAAGTTCAGAGACCTGCTTGGTGTGTAGGAATTGGGATTGAGCTCGAGGGGGAGTGTTGAGATATCGAGCTCCACTCGTGATATGCCAGGGTGACCATTGTGCATTTATGTCACCGACTTGTCAGTTGCAGATGCGGTTGGTACACCACCCATGAATAATAGCTACATGACAGCTATCCTTATCTACTCTAGTTCGTGGCTCAGTTAGTATGCCACCTTAGTTAGTTGAGTTTGGTTTGAGACCCATATATAGGGTTCTTCTATTTCTTTGTATGAGAGTTCTTTTTGGCTTACACAACTAAGAAGAGGAAAATTGTTTTCAGCCTCCACCTCTGTGTGTATTCCCCCATTGTGCAAGCAAGAAAGCTACAAGTGAGACTCCTTCCTTCTCTCCCACAATCTTGACAGATACCACATGGCATGCTTGATGCAAGGTGTATGGAAATTGTGCACAACCATTTTTTGATTAAAAAACCAACCATATGAGGTGCAGAAAACAGCACTTTCATGAATTTTAACTAAGCGTTACGTGTTGCACTGCTTTAGGGACTAGCACCAGAACTTCCGTGCTATTAGTTGCCTATATTTAATTATGGAACGATCCCTAAATGCTATGCACAAAAATAAAAATCAGAATTTATATATTTTCAGTAATTAGATCATCGCACAAACTTCATCCTCTCCTCACCGTTTAGGTGTTGCTACGGTGCATAGGTGTAAGTGGTTGTTTTGTATCATTTTTGTATGTAAAAAGCGATAAACACGGACTATAACACAAAGACAAGGCCAAAATGAGGCTTGACCTCATGATTTAACCTTGCCAAAAATTCGTGCACATAAATCTTATTTTTTCATATTTTTTGAGCGTGAAAATCCCAATTTTCCCTATTTATTATTCATAAAAAATAGGTATTTTCTAATTTATTTATATTATCTTATCATTTTGATTGAAACTTAACATTTTCTTTGATTTTGTCCCATTTCCACCAATTTTCTCCAACTCAAAATCGAAAAAAACACTAATTTCCATTTAAAATGATATTTTATGGGTTTTAAAGAATTAATAGCGGCTCTAAATCATTAGGGTTCTGTATTTCTATAATTCTAGTCCTCAATCATGATGTAAACAAGGTACAAACAAGATTTCATTGCATATGAACAACATTTGGACCATGAGACAACAAAAACAATCAAATTTCTTTGTAAAATTGAAGCATACCGCGTGTCTTGCGTGCTGTGGGTTTTTTAATTATTATTCTGAGCAGGCCATAGACCAACTAGCAACCATTCTTCAGTGCTCAACCTCTTTCCTCAGCCTCCACTTCATCTTGAAGCAATCCGATCACAGCCGGACAATCATCCTTCAGCCCTTCTTCTTCGTGATTTCTTGCACATGAATTGCCTCTATGCAAGAGAGAGAGGGAAGAGAGAGAAAGACTAAAAATCATAATTTCATTTCCTTCATTATATTGCACGTGGTTACCATCAAAATCTTGCCCTCTCTACACGGATCAAGGATCTTCCCTTCTCTTTCTACGTGAGATTGAGTATCCAAAAGGCACATACATCCCCAAAAAATGGGGCGTCAATCAAAAAATGCCCCTCCCTGCATCATGACATGTTTTTCCATGTTTTCTTCATTTAGAGTTTTATTTCATTTTATTTATAAAATGTCCACTTAAAAAAAACCACTTTCACACTACTATGAAAGGGTTTTCAGCCTGTTTAGGGGTGCAAACAGACTCTGATTTGCGATCCCATTGAACTGCTAGCTCCGTGGCATCGAAATCTACAAAGCTGGGCTTCGTCACACTCTTCTCGACTTCTAGATCCAGTAGCTGCTTCACAACCCCGAGCCTTGCGAGGATTAAATGGGGGATCAAACGACCTCGGAATTGAGATCTGAGACTTGCGTTGGATTCCTGACGTCATTTTGCATGTAGGAAAACTTGAGCTCGGCCATCTGCCATCATTTGATTTTCCATGAAAATTAGCACTAGCACTTTAGGGACTTATCGCTTTAAATCATACTGATTGCCACTGCCGCCTTCGACGAAGTCTATTTTTTCCTTGATATTCGTAATTTTTTGCTATTTTTAAGTACTTCTCAGCATAAAAAATCATCTGTCATTGGCGACCACGGAATAGGGTGACTTAGCCCGTCGAATCCCACGAATAGATCTGCACAGAAACAACAAAAAGGAGCATCAAGCTGATATAAAATAGATACACAACAAAACACATCACAGCTCATACCCTACCCCATGACAAAACCAAGGCATGAAATCCACGAGGAGTAGGCCCAGCATAATCTGACAAAAAGTCTGAACCTAGTCACTAACCAACTGCTGCAACACAACCAAGCTAAAAAGAACAAGCAAAGAGGTTTCCCTAAGTGGTGGTCTGAACTACCTACCTAACTAAGGACAACTCAACCAGGAGCTCCTCCTAGGCGAGGACTCTTATAGCCTGAGCAAGAAATATTTTCTTTTAGCACATTTCTCTTCTTTTAGGTTTTTATTTTCCATACTCGGGCATGTAAAAAGGAGGGAGCTGAGCGTAGTGACCCAAGGAGAACAGGGCATCGGCCTCAGGTCCTATCTCGGTACCCAAAAACCTACCAAGCCCTCGCAAGGCGGCACTTAACCCTTTTCTAACACTCACTTCTATTTTCGCTCCAACCTTTTTTTATTTTATTCTTTTATGGCAAGATGTCACCCCAAGGAAGACAAGGCATCTACCTCGGATCTTGTCTTATCCCCAGGAACCTATCAAGCCTTTCAAAGGCGATAAACAACAGCTCAAGGATTTTTCTTTCTTTCCTTTTCTATTTTTATAAGAGTAAAACCCCTTTTTATACACCTTCGTATATTCATATATTGTCTTTCAGATCTTTAGGATTTTGTCTCTTTCCATCATTATTTTAGTAGGCTTCTCTAACTACCTCACAACTAAATAGAACTCCTAGAACGGCCGCCTGGTAGGTCAGCAGAATAGGGTCACTAGAACTCCCATCTAAAACAGGTCTTTCAATGCCTGGCAATGCCTTACAGGAGGCAATGACTACTCAGACCTCCCCCTGACATACCTAACCTAAACCTAGGACTTCCTGCCTCGATTGTTGGTCCCCAACAAACAAAAGAAAGTAACCCTCACCTGCACATATATCATTAATTGCTTAAGGGAAAAACTAGAAAAGGGGACGAAACCACCTGGAATGGCCACAAGAAGCTTCTTTGCAGCAAAGGCTCCCTCCAACGACTTCGTCAACTTGTATGGCACAATCACTAAAACAACAAAACATTAAACATACCTACACCAAATAGACAAAGGGTCCTCTTCGCTTAAAGAAATAGCGCATTTCACTGCAAACTAGCTAGCCCTCTTGGCCTAAAGAGATAGTTCATTCTAGTCCATGCAATATATGATCTCCTTGGCATATATAGCACATCATATCAAACTAATCAAGATAGCATAAAATAGGAGGACTAGCCTCATGCTACTCATGCAAGTCAACTAAAAGCTTGATCTATGCTCTTTGTAGATTCACTAGCCCAAGCCTTTCTACTGATATCTTAGTAATAATGGCCATCTCTTCTTGGGTACTATGAGCTGAATGAATGACATCATTAGGTTTATATATCTCATCCCCTTGGTCGTCATTCAAACGGATCGCTTGTCCCAACTTTCCAGTAACTCCTCCGATAGGGAGAATCATGGATTTATGATCATTCAACTTTTCTCTAATTGGACCATTCCATATGTCAATGATACGATCCAGTAGACAGAGCTTCAAGCTTAGACCCATCAAATAAATGCATCTCAGGGCGGCGGTCCCTATTGTCAGATGTTGCATTATGGCCTTTAGTCGCATCCTCTTGGGAATCCATCAAAGCATGTCCACATGCAATTCCTGGCCTTTTATCTGACACACCAACAGTATTTTTAGGTGTTTTGGGCCTCCAAACCCATCTCATGTTCCTTTTCATATTCTTACACTACCTCACTTGCCCACATTGGTCCAATGGACCCACTGTGGATTTATCACCATTACCAGATGGCTTGGACCTTTGGCATGCCGCATCTTCTCTACACGAGATGTCTTTACTTGCCTTTGTCCACTCTACAACAAATGCTTAGCCATAGGAACCATGCTTTTACTAAAATGAATAATATCTACTCGAAAGCATGATTCATCTATAAATTGGAAAGATCTCTCAAAAGCCTTACTAGGAGCACAACTAGAACCACTCATAGAATGCTCATCTAAGCTTGTAGACCTAATGGTTCTATCAATTCCACCATCACAACTATCTCTCATGGAAGTGTTGCAAGCCTTGATGGAACTTACTGGGATGGGAATCTTTTTATCCCCAGGGGGTATATTATCCTTACTATTGCCATTTTTTGCTTGGAGATTTTGGCTACCAAGGTTCCTCTCATAGGCTGCCTTGGTATCAACAAGTGAGCTGTCTCCTTGTAGAAATGGTTGGAAGCTACGATGCACTTGTATTGAGCGGGGAAAAATCCAAAAGTTTTTCCAACATCTCTGAATATGTCCCTCATAATCAATGGCATGCATCTTTGCTTCCCTTAATGACTTAGGATTCCATAGTCCCACTTGGATTTACATGTTAATCTCTAAGCCACTCAAAAAGAGCTCACATAGCACATCACCTGGCAATGTAGTAGCTCTTCTTGGCCAAAGCCTCAGAATATCATCAAAGGCTCTAGCATATTCTTTAACAGAAGGATAGGACTCTTGCCTAATCTGCATTAGTTGCCCTAAAACTTGGGTCATAGGCACCTTCTTCTCATATTTATTTAAAAATCGATCACTCAACTTCTCAAATGATTTAATAGACCCCCTTGGGAGACTCCAATACCATTTTCTAGCCTCTCCCTTTAGGGTACTTGAGAATACAAGCATCCGATGAATATCATTGAACCCACTTGCAAGGCAAGTTAGGCCATATTCTTGTAAATGCACCATCGGATCCTCATTAACCAGCCCATGAAACACTGGGAGATCCCTATAAGGAGGAGGGCATTTAGTCCTTTCCTTCGAGATCAGCACTAGGCCATTAAAATCCTCGTAATCATGGCCTAACCCTAGTGTCTTAGGATCTCCAACCTCTTCCATTTCCACCTTTATTAGTGTAGGGAAGTTAATATTATCCTTAATGTCCATTTCTGCCAACTCATAAAGTGGTCTAGGGAGACCTATAGCTCTTAGCATGTCATTCCGATCCTTTCTTAGAGGATCTTCCATATCTTGCTCCTTCCTAGGTAGCTCCATGGCGGCTTTATCTAGGAGCATCCACCCCTCATTAAAAGCAAACTTATCCTTAATATTTAGGACCTAGGGACCGTGTCTTTTAAGCAACGGTTTTCCCTTTACATCTAGGGCTTCTAACATCCTTGTGATACTTAAAATTTTGGCAGGATGCCCCACCACATGGGATGTTTCAGCCATAACTGCACTCTACTGGGTCGAGTTTTTCCCATGGCACTACAGCTTTAGCATAATCACTTGGTGATGTCACGACCGCCATAGCTTCCAACATACTTGTTCCATGCCCTCTAGGTTGATGGATGGTTATACATGATTTCTCTTGGGTAGAGACCACACCAAGGCGAACCTCAGCCCATGCCATCGCATTAGAGGATGGGGTAACCACTAACTGGTTACTCTTCTCATCACCTAAATTATCTTCTATAGATGAATCATGCTCTACATAACTAACTAAGTCCATCAATAAGTTTTTTATAGGGAAAGCCAAGGTTTTCCATCCTTGAACAAACCCCATTTTATGGTTAGCTTAGCATACTCCTAATGGAAGTATAAACTTAGGTCCCTTTACAACCTAGATTCGGAGACCGCCACTTATGGGCAGCTCTCGACAGACGCACCACTGATGGGACCTAAAATGGGCTAGCACTGGCTATGGCACTAGCCACACCTCATGCATATGACATACAATCCTACCACATGTCATCACGGGCCAGGAGCATCTAAGACTCACTTTGCACTAAATACTTATGATGATTTTGTGTTTGTATCCAATATGTAGTACAACCTTCACCATCCCTTCTCCTCAGAGAAAGATCTCAAAACATATAGGCATAGTGTCTCGTAACACACACATAGGAAAGCACCTCTCAGCTGATTGCCACAGCTCCATTGCGACTCTCCTACACCTCACGGATTAGCCCCAAGATGCGTCGCTAACACATATAACATTCGCACAAACTCCACTCTTTCATAATTCAGCATTCCAGGAGATTTTGATTTGCCTCACAAAACTTTCCCCAATGGAAACACCCGTCTAAACCTATAGCTTAGGTTTCCTGTCCTCTCAGTGTTGGTCAAAGGTTATCAATCAATTGCAATGCATTCTAGGAGATACCACATCGCATGCTTGATGCAAGGTGTATGAAAATTGTGCACAACCATTTTGTGATTAAAAAACCAGCCATGTGAGGTGCGAAAAACAATCCTTTCATGAATTTTAACTAAGCGTTACGTATTGCGCTGCTTTAAGGACTAGCACTGGAACTTCCGTGCTACTAGTCGCTTATATTTAATTATGGAACGATCCCTAAATGCTATGCACAAAAAGGAAAATCAAAATTTGTATCTTTTCAGCAATTAGATCATTGCACAAACTTCATCCCCCCTCACAGTTTAGGTGTTGTTGCAGTGCATAGGTATAAATGGTTGTTTTGTATCATTTTTGTATGTAAAAAGTGATAAACATGGACTATAACACAAAGACAAGGCCAAAGTGAGGCTTGACCTCATGCTTTAACCTTGCCAAAAATTCACGCACATAAATCTTATTTTTCCATATTTTTTAAGCACGAAAATCTCAATTTTTTCTATTTTTCACTATTTTTTTCTATTTATTATTCATAAAAATATGTATTTTCTGATTTATTTGTATTGTCTTATCATTTTGACTAAAACTTAATATTTTCTCTGATTTTGTCCCATTTTCACTCCTTTTCTCCAACTCAAAATCGAAAGAAACACTAATTTCCATTTAAAATGACATTTTACGGGTTTTAAAGAATTAATAATGGCTCTAAATCATTACGGGTTCTATATTTCTATAATTCGAGCACTCAATCATGATGTAAACAAGGCTCAAACAAAATTTCATTGCATATGAACAACATTTGGACCATGAAACAACAAAAACAATCAAATTTCTTTGTAAAATTGAAACATGCTTGATGCAAGGTGTATAGCAATTGTGCACAACCATTTTGTGATTAAAAAACCAACCATATGAGCTACAGAAAATAGAACTTTCATGAATTTTAACCAATCGTTACATGTTGCACTGCTTTAGGGACTAGCACCAGAACTTCCGTGCTATTAGTTGCCTATATTTAATTATGGAACGATCCCTAAATGCTATGCACAAAAATGGAAATCAAAATTTATATATTTTTAGCAATTAGATCGTCACACAAAATTCATCCCCCCCTCACCGTTTAGGTGTTGCGATGATGCATAGGTGTAAATGGTTGTTTTGTATCATTTTTGTATGTAAAAAGCGATAAACATGGACTTTAACACAAAGACATAAACTAGATGAAAAGGTGTGAACCCTAACATGGTTTTGAAGGAGATTCTGTAAGCCCATAGAGCTCCACTAAGGTGGTTGTCCTAATCCCGGGGCCTTAAATGTACCTGCTTGCTGATTATTTTACAAATCATTCCATTTACCTTCTCCACCAATCCATTGCATTGAGGGTAGTAAGGGATAGAGTGTCGTCGTTGAATATTTAGCTTTTGCATGAGTTCACCCACCATATTAGCTCTAAACCTTGGTCCTCTATCTGATAGTATTTCAAGAGGGGTACCAAGCCCACAACAAATGTGGTCAAAGATGAATTTACTCACTTCCTTAGTAGTGATTCTTCTAGTTGGCATAGCCTCGGCCCATCTAGTCATGTAATCTACCCCCATGATAATATATTATTTTCCTAATGGAGTATGTGGTAGAGGCCCTATGGCATCAATTTCCCACTTCTCAAAGGGTCCATAAACCTTGATTGGGGTTTGCGGTTCTACTATGAGCCATTGTGGTCCTGATTTCTGACAATCTTCACATGTTTGACACCAATATTTGACATCTCAGTGTAGACTAGGCCAAGTAAAGCTAGCTTGTAGAACCTTTCTACTTGTGATGTTGTGTGCAAAGTGGCCTCCATACACATCATCATGGCAAGCTTTTAAGATTTCTTCAATTTCCTAATTTGAAGGCACTTTCCTAAGCACACCATTCTTACCAAGACAATACAAACTATCAATTACCATGCGATATCTTGTAGCCTTCCAAGCTAGCCACTGTCTTTCTCCCTTAGTCAGGTGTTTGGGAGCTTCTCCTTGCTCTAAGAGGTGTAGAATATCTTCTAATTCTTCCTTTCCTTCCTAAAGTGGGGGTTTGATGGCCAATGCTCCCACCATTGACTCATTCAGCTTTGATGATGGTAGATGGTCAGCATCCTTGTTCTGGTCTCTTGGCACATGATGTACTTGTGCCTCCCTAAATCTTCTCATAAGAGATTTGGCCTCTCTCATTTTACTAGAGAGGTTTGTATTTTTGCATGCCCATGTACCTTGCATCTGCCTTACCAATAGCATGGAGTCTCCAAAAGCATTCAACCTCTCGATTGAATTACTATGACACCAACAAAGACCATGAATTAAAGCTTGATATTCTGCCTCATTGTTAGAGTGGACACCTTCCAAGATGATTCCTTCACCATAGATTTTCTCAAGAGAAAACAACAATGCCTGCAGCTGCCTTATCCTTAGTTCTCTTTTATGCACCATGAAAGTAGAGGCTATAAGCATCTACAAGAGTCTTTATGGATGGGGGTGGTGGAAGGTCCTTTCCTTTTACCCTGAGATTTTTCTCATAGCATTTGTTTGTCAAAATATCAGCCAGGCTTGCTCGAGTTTTTTTTTCAACCTGCACTGTATAATGAAACTCTTGAAGTCAGACCACCCACTTTGCTATTTTGTCAGAGATTTCCATATGTTGTAGTGCATAGGGAAACATATCCTCCACAGTGATGATCACAAACCTCTTTGGAAGAAAATATGGCCGAAATTTGGTTACTGCAAACATGAGGGCCAACATTAGTTGTTCCATGGAGGTGTAAGCCTTCTCTAAGGCTTTCATGAGGCAGTTGGCAAAATACACAGGCCTCATGAAGGATGTTTTTGGATCTTTTTGTAGAAGAGCAACACCAATGGCCTCTTCTCCCACGCTAGGGTTTACAAAGAATGTTTCTTCCCAGCAAGGCTGGAGGATTATAGGAAGTGACCCCAACATTTTCTCTATCTCCTTAAAATATCCTTCAATTTGTTCACTCCATACAAGTGTTTCTTAGTGTCAATTGTTGCAGGGGATATATGGCCTGAGAGAGTAAGTGTATAAATCTACCCAAATATCTTAGCTTTTTTAAGAAAGAGACTAATTGTTTGATGGAGGTTGGGGAAGGTAGAGCTAGCAATGTTTCTACCTTTTTTGGATCTACCTCAATTCCTTCAATTGACACTACATGCCCTAGTAGTGTAACCTTGCTTTCCCCAATGTGACATTTATCCTTATTTAGTTGTCCACCCAACCTAGCTAAGAGAGTAAATCCTTCATTAACCTTGCGTAGATGTATGTTCCTTGAGCTGTAAATACAAAAGTCATCTATGAAAACCCTTATGGACTTACCAAAGTAAGGTTGGAAGACCATATTCATGAATCGTTGAAAGGTTGCTGGGGCATTTGTGAGACCAAAGGGCATGACCCGAAATGCAAAACAGCCCCATGGTGTGATGAAAGTGGTCTTCTTTTGATCCTCCTCTGCAATGTGAATCTAGAAGTAGCCAGAGTAGCCATCACACACTGTATACTGCTCATGTCCCGCTACTTCATTCAAGATTTCATCCTGAAATGGAAGAGGGAAGTGGTCTCTCTTTGTTGCAACATTTAATGGCTTCTAATCTATGCATACTCACCACTTATCATTTTTATTTGGCCTCACTACTACTGGGGAGACCCATTCTGAATCTTCCACTGGGTATATGAATCCTGCATTCAAGAGTCTCTTCAGCTCCGTCAACAGTGCATCCTGTTACACGACTCCCAATATTCTCAATCTTTGTACTATATGTTTGCTTCCTTCTTTGAGTTGGATGTGATGCTTCACTGCAGTGACACCTGTAATGTGAGTATAATCAGAAATAAACAATGATGCATGGTTTTTGAGAATATTCACATAACCCTCCCTTTGTTCATCCTTTATATCCTTGGATATCATCTTCTCTAAGCTAGCATCCCACACATCTTCTCTTTGGATTCTTGGGTTGTCTTTTGATGAGATAGGTTCCTTTAAGGTGACTTCCATAACTTCGAGAGTGCTATCACTCTCTCCACTTGAAGTCTCTTCCTCTTCTACCGATGAGGAACATCCACTTGAGCTCCACTCATCGACAGACATTTCTGGTTCAAGGTTCTCTTGACGCCCACTCTTCAAGTTGTAAACCACCTTTTCATCGTGGCCTCAACTCCAGATCTCCTATTGCCCAATCTTGCCAGCTCCGATACCCATAAGCCGAGGTCTCCCTAGGATGAGGGGATATCCTTCTCCCTTTACTGGTATCACATAAACATCCACTGCTGCAGTGATTCCAAAAATAGAAACTCTCAAAGCTTTCACTATACCCATACATGTGACCGCATCATTGTTGGCCATCTTTGCTCTAAAGATTGAGGATTCCATTACTTCTAAGCCTAATTGATGCATAAGCTTTTCTGTCATGACACAAACCTCTACTCCACTATCGATGTATGTTTTTCAAATCCGTTGACCTTTGATTTGAGCCTCCACTAAAGGCACTATATCTATGAGGCCATATGCCTTGATTGCACTAACAATTTTACCTTGCCTTGCCCTTGTGCTTACTAGTTTTTACCATTGTCGCCGTAGCTTTGAAGAGGTATGAAGTAGTTGTGGCCAAGTAATTTTTGGCCCTTGAGAGCTCACATCTGCCTATCAGATCATAAGGTTGTGTCCAAGAACCCAAAGGGAAGTTGGAGATATCAATTTTAGACCTAGTTCAAGTCTTTCTCTTCTTCCCTTCATCTCTTGGTGCCCGTGATGTACTTGCCTCATTGGTTGCTTCCTTGCTTGCCTCAGTTTGGACACGTACCTGGTTGATAGGTATGGTTTCTACTACATCAACCTTCATCTTACCTCTTGCTATTTCTTCTTGGAGCCTTCTATCCCTCACCACCTCCTCTATTTTTATGACTTTAACATTTGGTTGAACAACAGGGGCTTCAGCTTGAACATAAGGTGGTTGTAAAATTGCAGGTCGTGACTACTCTTACTCTTGAGTCCTAGTACGAGGAGGGCTTACTTGTTGTCGAGGACCTCTGGCAAGGTGATCATATCTTCTAGGGTGAGGAAAATTGTACAAGCCTTGTCCATTTTCTCCACAGTTGTAACACAACATCTCCCTTGCTTGTCACCGCATTTGTGGTCGATTCCCACCATTCCCCTTGATAGCTCTTCTTGCACCTTGCACAAGATTCACTCTCAAACCCTCTATTTGATTAGTAAGATTGTTTATTTGTTGGAACATGTCTTCTTGACCTCCGCCTAGTGCATGAGATACATTTGGAGGAACTTGAGCTTGGGCTTGGTAGAGAATCTTTCGATTCTTTTCCCTAGTGATTCTCAAAGCATCTTCAAAAGTATTTCAAAATTTCACCTTTACGTTCTCCTTGAGCAAGGGGTACAAACCTAAAATACATCGACCCTTTTGAAGGTAGTTTGGGGCTTTCTCACCACGATTTAGTGAGTTTGACCACTATCACCAAAGATTCAAAAACCCTTTCTTGTAAGTTGCATAACCATAAGGATCACTTTGATGGAGGGCCAAAATCCGTTGCTATAACTCTTTAGCTGAGTTAGTTTGTTGAAATCTCTGCAAGAAAGCTGCCTTCAATCCCTCCCATTCAACTCTTTGGGCCGGATTTAGAGTTTGGAACCACATTCTAGCTTCTTCCTTGAGCACCAAAGGAAAAGCCCTCAACTTCAATGCTTCATCATCCCTCCCAGAGACAAGGAAGGCCATCTCAAGGTTTTCCAAAAAATCCACTGCATTTTTTCCATTGCGCCCAAAGAAGCTTGGAAATGCCATGTTGTCTTAGTATAGTACAAAGATGAACACGTCTAGACTTAAGTTGTATTTTATGAGGGAAAGGATGAATGGGTTCACAGATGCATTGATTTCAGCAAGACGTCTAGGCTCCAGTATGCTTCTAATAATGCCTTGGAATCTAAGATTTGTGTTGGCTACAATATGCACAGTTTGCATAGCAAGAGGTTGGATTGGTCCATACAACTCGCGGTGATTCATGAGAAACTATTATAATAAAATAAAGAGATGTACATTGAAGGATGTATTGTAGTCTAGCATTGGGAAGATTATAGGTTCTGGTGATACAAGAATCTCCATTAATCTTTCAGTCCCAAAGCACATGACAAGACGCTGTTGGAAGAAAATCTTCCTATTGATGCATACATTAACTCCGATGTTTTGTACAGAATGGAAGGTGTAAAAATTCGGGCCATTATTATTATTCATAAGTGGAGAATACTTAAGGGAGTAGAGGGAATGCACTTTCTTGAATTATAAAGGATTTTTTCTAGAGTGTTTCTTTTTGGAACCCACCAACTTTGCTATACAAAGAATTTGCTCACCAGTGATTGCTCTTTCCTTAGTGTGTCCATCCTCGGTGACACATATTTCATAAGGTATGATGGCCACCTTTTCAACCACACCCAACCTTTGAGCTAGCAACAGTTGAAGGTAGTCTCCATACTTTGCACCTCTACAAAACTCCACACCGTTCATGCATAGTTCTCCTCCTTTGATGTAGATTAGGCTAGAGAGAGAGAGAGGGATTTGATGATTTGGAGACAAGGACCTCCCGGAAGGGCCTTCACTTTGTTTACAAAACACTCACCATAATTATGAGAACCTAGCAATTGATGGCAAGATGATTTTTTCCATTGTGAGAGAATCGAATTTCTAAGGTGAACAGCTTTTACCCGCATACGCGCCGTCATCCGATAGGCATACTTCCTTTCTTGGGCTTCCTTGGGAGACAATTGTGGGAGTCGTGGACTTCAACCAGCTTCAAAAAGAGTTGGTGAAGGCATTGGAGAAGAGCCACTTGGAGCATTTGTTGTAGACGATGCATCACTATGTGTTGTATCGTCTCGCATAAGGAGGTAGAGAATTGTGGATGAGAATGTCATCAGCGGGGGCACCAATTTATGATGAAGGAAATTCGGTATGGGATCCTCTATACTATATCAAACTCCCTTCTACTACAAAGTGAATGAGGTAAGGGTAAAAAATATTACAAAATCATGTGCTTGATTTTTCTTCCACTAAGAAGGGTCTCATTTGTTTGAATTATCATAAGGCTCCAAAGCCATTGCATTATGAGCCTCACATGCTTTTTGGATGGCTCCAAATTCATTTCATGTCCTATCTTTTCACATTACACATTTTTCCTTCACCTTCCTCCATTGATTTTTACTCTTCACCCCCCCTTGGTAAACCGGTCCATGAAATATTTCCATCCAAATATTTCTTGGATTTCCCAAGAAATTGTTCCCACCCTCTTCTTTATTTCAAATGTCCAAATGTATAAAAAATTAATAAAGTATTAGACAAATATATTTTTGTGATTTTCTCGGATTAGCGGTAATATATGATACTTCAATAACCTCAAAAAAATCATAAAACACCTTGAAAAGCCACAAATATTTTTAATGATGGTTTAAAAAAGAAATCAACGAAGCATACGTATAAGGTACGTGATCAACTTGGTCACTTTTGCATCGCTCCACCCGTATTTTGCTTGCACACTTAGGAGTGCAAGTAGTGTCTTCATGCAAGATACTCGGTACCCATCATATAATGGTATGGATGCTTCCTCTCTAAGCATATCGGAAGTCTCGACATCCATGGGAATCAATGCATCAATCAGTCCCTTCATCTCAGGCTCCAAGATTATAGGTAAGACTCGAAGGCTGTTTGTCTCCTTTGGTATTGACGGTATACATTGGGTAGTACCTTCCAAGTGGTGGATTGGCT
Organism: Lygodium microphyllum; assembly: GCF_053477565.2. Taxonomy (NCBI): domain Eukaryota; kingdom Viridiplantae; phylum Streptophyta; class Polypodiopsida; order Schizaeales; family Lygodiaceae; genus Lygodium; species Lygodium microphyllum. The sequence continues at coordinate 181,550,605 of NC_141135.1, forward strand.
CAAGCACTCCATCCATTGCACATCCACGAACTCTTCTAATTGGCCGCAAAGGGCACTCCTTGGGACGAGACGTCACCTTCCTGGATAGAAAATTTGCCAACCACTCCCAATCTTTTTGTATATGGTATTCAATTAGCTTGTGAGTACAATGCATGATTGATATTAACTTTTCTTACCGTTTGTTGAAAATCCAAGATCACTTGATCAATGATCTTAGATTGAACTCGCCGAAGCATCGTATGTGTTCTATAGACAATCGATGTTTTCGTCTAATTGCCAGCTTACATTGAGAGCAAGGACATGGGACACATTGATTAAGATACGTCTCGCGATATTGAAAATCAAGACCTTCATCGTTTTCCATTTTGTCTATGCTACGACAAACAATTTGTTTTTGTTATCATTCTTTTTTTTTTCTTAAACTATTTGAGAAGGGATTTCTTTTCTTGTAACTCAGCAAAAATTAACGTATGTAAAGTCTCCACCCACCCATCCACAAATTAACATATGTCGGAGTGTTTACGGTCTTGTGGTGTTACATCGGACCTCACCACCACTTTCTCTTTGTTTTTTATCCATTCATTATCTCCTCTCCTTCCATCTCTCTCTCTTTATCTCTTTCTTTATTATGTTGTATGTTTGTTGCCTCTCTCTCAATCCTTCTTTCTTTTTCTCTTCCTCCCCCTCTCTCATTTTCTTTTACAAAATATATATCTCTCTCTACCATTACAACAACAACTACTACTACTACTACAACAACAACAACAACAATAACAAAAAATAAGAAAACCACTGCTACTACTACAACCACGACTACGACCAGACCACGACCACAACCACGACCATGACCATCATTACGACCATGACTACTGCTACCACTATAATAAACAAGAAAAGAAGAAAAAACTACTACTACCACTACGATAACAACAACAACAAATAAGAATACTAGATAACAATAAACAAGAAAATAAAAAAAACTATTACTACAACAACAACAACAAACAATAAAACCACTACTACTACTACAACCACGGCTATGACTACGACTACGACTACAACTACGACTACGATTACGACCATGACCATGACTACCACTACCACTACCACTACCACTATAATAAACAAGAAAAGAAGAAAAAACAACACCAACAGCAACTACTACTACAACCACGACTATGACTACGACTACGACTACAACTACGACTACGATTACGACCATGACCATGACTACCACTACCACTACCACTATAATAAACAAGAAAAGAAGAAAAAACAACACCAACAGCAACTACTGCTACTACTACTACAAAAAAAACAAGAAAACTAAACAATAATAAACTAGAAAAGAAAAAAAACTACTACCACTACTACTACTACTACTACAAATAAGAAAACAACCTCTCCCTCCTCTCTCTCCCTCCCTCTCCCTCTCCATCTCCCTCACTTTCTCTCTTTCCCTATTATGTTTAATGTTTTCTCCCTCTCTCTCTCGTTCTTTCTTTTCTTTTCTCTCTTCCTCTCCCTCTCTCATTTCCTCTCCCTCCCTCACCCTCTCCCTCTCTTTCTCTCTTTTCCTATTATGTCTAATATTTTTTCTCTCTCCTCTCCCTCTCTTTCCCTATTATGTTCAATGTTTTTTCTCTCTCCTCTTCTTCTCTCATTTCCTTTTCTCTCTCTCTCCCTCTCTCATTTCCTCTCTCTCCCTCTCCCTCTCCCTCTCTTCCTCTCTTCCTCTCTTTCCCTATTATGTTTAATATTTTCTCTCTCTCTCTCTCGTTCTTTCTTTCCTTTTCTCTCTTCCTCTCCCTCCCTCACCCTCACCCTCTCTTTCTCTCTTTCCCTATTATGTTTAATGTTTTTTCTATCTTCCTCTCCCTCCCTCTCCCTCTCCCTCTTCCTCTCCCTCTCTTTCTCTCTTTCTCTCTTTCCCTATTATGTTTAATGTTTCCTTCTCTTCCTCTCCCTCTCTTTCCTCTCCCTCCCTCTCCCTCTCCCTCTCTCATTTCCTCTCCCTCTCTCTCTCTCTCATTTCCTCTCCCTCCCTCAATACACATAAATTTTAACAAAACAAGTAAAAGAGAAAGAGAAAACACAAAAACAAAGCAAGAAGTAACAATGCACTCACCGTAAAGGCTCGAAGATGGATTCGGCGACCCCTCTTCGCCCTCCCTACACTTCCTCCTCTTTTTTGCGAATGGCGGTGGCGGCGGTGAGAAGTTTTCCTTCTCCCTCTTTCTCTCTTTCTCTCCCTCTCCCTCTCAAATGCAAGATGTTCGCTCTCCCTTTCGCTCTCTCTTTCGTGTATGTGCGCAAAATAACACACTTGGGTTTTGGCCCGTGTTTTTTCCATCTAAACACCATCGCTATTTGCATCGCAAATGACAACACTAATAGCGATGCCACTATTTTGTGTTGGAAACCGCTGTCACTATACCTCCATATCCTTGTAGTGTGAATGGGCAAGAAATAAATCACCTTAACATATACTACTAGAATGGGATCGATTGATTGCTTAGTTTAAGGCCTCCCATTGTAGAACACAATGACCATTTTGCATATGTAGTGGTAGAAAAACAAGAAAACAAATACTTCTAGATATGGTTCTCTACAATTCCTTAATAAGAGATATAGGGGTTGGATTCCCAGTTATATGATCTATAATATCCTAGTTTGTAATGTGGGGAATAGAATTCCCTAGTTCTATGTAGGGAATGCATTTGATATATCCCTAGGATTCCCTATTAGAAGATGTGGAGACTTAAATTCCCTATTAGTATGTAGGAAATACACATGTGCTCACATAGGAAATTCCAGCCGGGACAGGCGGTCACCAAGTCGTAGGCTCGGCAGAGGAGGTGCACTTGTTCAACACTGTCACGTACGGCCTGGTCACAAGGTACGGCTCATCCACCTCTCGATCGTTTTCCTTCCCCATGCCCAGCTGTATATCTACATCCGACACACTGCATTGCTGCTGCACGTCGTGCTGGGCCTCCAGCTCCTCCCGTATCACCTGTCATCTAGCTGGCAGAGCAGTAATAGTAGCGAATTAAGTATTTTAATGTGCATCACAACTATTGACACTAACATTATTATGTATAATTGTATATTATATAAGCCTCGTCGATCATAGTGAATGGTCGTCGTTGATGTTCGCTAGACCAGAACACGAGAGAGACACACACGCACACACACACAGAGGAGCAGATTATTTATATTACCTGCCGTTGAAGTCCCTGCTTCACCAAGGATGACGATCATCATCGTCATGGCTGCCGCCACCAGGGCAAGTACCCTGCGCGATGCCAAAACTCTTCCTCTGGCTGTCTGCTGCACGGGTCGACGAGCCATCACTGCCAGGTAGCCTCGTGTTATAATGACACGCTGAAACTGCACCACCTTTCACCAGTGCACTTCTATTAGTTACTCCGAACAAGCAAAAACAAAAGCGCAAGCGCAACATGCTCTTCTTTTATACATAACTAGGATCCTCGGGTGGCGATCAAAGGGCGAGTTCCCAAATCCTTGATTACTAACACGGGTGACCGACATTTTGGCTTAGCTTATTCTCACTTTTGGTAGCTTGCGAAATTTTCCCTTCGATGAAATTCTCTAGTTTCACCAAGGATGTTTACAAAAGGTTATGTTGTAATGTGTGGACAAACAAGAAGAACATCAAGGAGAACAGTGTGCAAGGTGCCTTCTTGTATTTTTTCCTATAGGATGTATTACTATTGTCCTTTCATGGTGTGGCCTTTGTTTTTGTATTGAGGGCATATGTTGTCTTGCATAACCATTTTGGACCATTGAAACCCATAGAATTTAGTCCTAACAAGGAAAATGGGCATATACTACCATGTGTGAAGGAGATAATAGTAGAGATTCTAATAAAAATAGGCTAGGAACCACTCCATATATGTGTCAAAAATGTAGGATAATAACATCTTTGACCATTCTAGTCATTTTGAAAATTGCAAAATATTTTTTTAACACACTTATAAACACTCTCCCAAAATCCCTCCTCCATCTTATCAACATACTCATTGATGATCTTTGATGGAACATTTGAAGCCCATTAGGGAGCCTAAAGAGGGATGTGCAAGGGTTATGATCTAAAATACACCATGCAGAGGTACTCTTATAGGTTAGTTAAAGCCCCCTTCCTCGCTAATTATAACACATCACTTTTATGATTACCCTCTCTCTCTTCTTAAAACAATTTTGATCTCTTATTAAATTGTATCCATACACACACACACATAGTATTTCTCTCTCATTGAGAGCCTAATTAATCGCCAAACTTGTGTATTTTCTTAAGTAGGAACATCATAGAAAATTCTCTCTCTCTCTCTCTCTCTCTCTCTCTCTCTCTCTCTCTCTCTCTCGATACACAATGACACCACCTCCCCTCCTTTTGTAGCACACATGCACACTAGTTTTTTTCCCTAATGGGACTAAAACACACACACACACACACTCTCTCTCTCTCTCTCATTAGATTTTTTCAATTTTTCACCCTTGTAAGTTGCCACCAATGATCCATGATTCTCTAAGTTATAAGAACCACATTATGAGAAAAAGCCATGTGGGAGCTGGAACATTGGTTGGGTCCTGACTTGTATGTTAGATGAGATCTATATGACCATATAACAAAAAATTGACCTATCGCCACAATGCATTGAGTTGTGGAGTGTGGGAGTCAGGACCACTATTTTAGGTTGAGACCCCTATTTTAGGTTGAGAGAGATGTAAGAGTGGACCTTGGCTAGGGGAGTCTCATAGTGGCCAATAGCCCCCCTGACAAGGTCTAAGAGATTCCATTCCTAGTCATTAGGGGAGATTTGGACTCACTTTTGGGCCTTTTAAGCTATTTAGATTTCCAAAGAATATTCCATAATGACAAATGAGGGTGAGGCTATTGTTACAAAACTGAAGGTTACTTTTTGGTCTAGAGACCATAACTTGAGCATACATGCTCTAAATTTATCAAAGATCGGTACATAATAATGCTCTCATCAAGATCTTTCTAACAATATACTATATAATATTGTTTTGAAATAAAATGAGTATAGTTATCCTTGGGCCTCTTTTTTCAATAGGATGATGATATGTCAATTCTTACAAGGCCTTAAAGTGAGTCCAAATCTGCCCTAATGCTAATGTTAAAGAAAATATTCTTTAGAATATTTGCTACTTGACTAGGAAATGTTCATAATATAGTTGGAGACAGGTCGACTAGTCTACCTTCGTAGAATATAAAGAAATACCTCGCTAAATTCATCATTAGCCTAAATCCTAGACCATAAATCTATTATCTATCAGAATTACCATCTAATCTTGAAGTACATGGTGAATAGAGCCATCTTTGTACCCCGAGGTATACCTTATAGAACATGTAAGATATCACGTAAGTTTAAAAGAAAGGATATTCTATTTAGTAACATTTACAAGATTATATCACAAAATTTATTTTTAAATTATAATTAAAAAATCCATAAGTTTACTAAAGTATAAGGGGTCATTTTGTGACCTCATAGTATGTAAAGAAATGATATTTTTAAATACTCTTTGAATGCACATTATATAGTTTATTTTTTATAGATGCACCCCCCAAGTCTTTGTATCATTTTTTTTGGAATTAAAGAAGTTTGTGTTCTTCTCACACTTGTTTTATACTCTTTACTCCTCCTTACTTAGATTTTTTTCATTATACCATATAATTGTTACATGGCATCAAAGCCCATGGGGGCTCTATGGAGTGAAGAGTGCACAAAAGGCAAGGGCTTTAATATCAAAGAGGAGAAATATCATCTTCTGCATCACGTAGCAAAACTCTTGTATTGAAAATTTAAACACTAAGGATTTGTCCACCAATGTTTAATAAAGGTAAGTTAGATGGTACAAACTACACTTTGTGGAAGTTTATAATTACAACTATTATTGATTCTTAAGAGCTTTTGGCAACATTGTTTGGGACTAACCTAGAACCACAATCCACCCTCAATCCATTAAAATCAAGTGTTGTAAATCCTCCAAACGAAGATTTTTTAGAAGCTTGAAAATGAAGAAATACAAATGTATTATGTGGGTTAGTTACAAGCTCTTCTCATACAATTAAGACATCGGAGGCTTGGAACACATTGAGCAACTAATACAAAATGGAAAGCCAAACAAGGACTCAAAACCTAGAGAATCAACTAGGAGTGGAGTAGTTTACTAAAGCAGAGACAATGAAAGCATCTATTACTCAGATCAAGAATATATTGTAACGTGTCCACCTGTTCTCTTAAGAACACGTCTTAGCAGTCCATCAGAAAGGAGCTTTAGAAAGCTCCGCCCGACACTTCCATGGGATGTTACGGGGTTTGCGATCCAGGACATTCCATGTCTGCCACGTAGTGGAAGTATTCTGGCCGTTCCCACTTAGGACCGACCTGAATCAGGGTTTTTCCTAATGGTCATTTCCTAAACGGAAACTAGCGTTGAACCCCGAGCGAACTACTTTACGCAGAAACGCCAGGGCCGAAGCAAATTCATGCTGCACTTGGTTCAAGGAGAATGGGAAACGAGAGGAATGCAAGCCTCGACCTTTCTGCCATAAGGCATAGTCCCATTCCGTTTCCCTAAAACAGCGTAAACCGGGATTATTGTAACTTAGACTCTAGGTTAGCGCCTTTGTTGTTCGTATCCTTTGAAACAATCTTGTTGCTGTCCATCATGATTGAGAAAAGTTTCCGGCCAACCGGGACCACCCATCCGTAGGACGGACCCATGGCCACATCCACCGCACTTTTCTCACGTTGTCTTAGTTGTCTAATTACCTACCACATTTGGTTGGATATGCATCAAGCAGCTTCCTTAATTAGCCTGCTAGGTATTGGTTCTTTCACGTAATCATAACACTTGACATAGAAAAGCAGTGTCAAACAAGTTCCTTTCAACATGTTATTATATTTATCTTTGAAATACATTTAAAAAGTCCAGCCCATAGGCTTATCCATAATTCGCCTGAAGGCTATCCAACAATCCACAGGGATTACTAATCCAAGATTCTACCCATAGACTAGTATGCGGGCCTTGAGATCCAATCCCGAGTCACGTTGGCCTCTTGTGCAGGGCCTGGAAGGCGAGGGATTTACGGCCAAAGTCCCCCTGGCACCCAAGCGTCTACCTACCCGGTGCGGTTAACAACCCCCTTGGTTAGGGTCATGCAGACAGTCGGGGGTAACTGAGGCTGCCTCTCCCTTCAGGCCTTCAACCTGAAGCATTAGATATCTTTTCATCCTTTAATTCCTTGAGCAAACAAAGCAAAACAGTGCTCTTTAAAATGTTACAAGCACAATCATTTCCAGTGGTCGTTATGTTGGCCAACTGCTAAGGAGTGAATCCTTCTTTCTGAATGCATTCAACATTCGATCTGGGATCAATTGCGACTTGGCAAGATTCCCAAGGGTTTGTTTGTTAATCCTTATATCCTTGGGTTAGGGCCATGTCCCAACTTAACCAATACCTTAAGTTCTATTAATAGTAAATATGTTATTTCAATTTATTGATTGGTCTTTTTCTTCCAAGCAATTATCTAATCCCCTTATCTTGGTCACTTTTCCCAAGAAAGGTGCTATGTTAGGATGACTACTCATCCTCTTGCAAGATAAACTTGTGCAAGAATCTGCCAATCTCATTCCGAGAAATTTGGCCATTCCCTTGTGATCAAATCACAAGATCATGCGACTCTGTAGTATGTTGCACAAGTGTCACATCTAATCCATGGGACTATTTTACCCATCAAACATCGTCTTCTAATCACAGAATCATGATTAGATAGGAAACAGGGTTAGGGTATCTTCATACAATCCATTCCTGATTACACTAGGAGAACATTGTCGGTCCTAGGGTTCCAAATTCAAACCAAGTTTTATCTTTTTAGCGAATGATCCTTAGGGTGGAAACCCTAGATCTTTTCTTATAAATATGTCCTTTTGTCCCTGCATTCCGTGAATGTGGGCATGTCTTTAGGGATACGAGAGTTTCATCTTGGCAATAAGTGTGACCAGGTCACGTCCTGAACGTGCTAAACCCTAGCTAGCACTTTGGGATATGTTACATCGATTTAACCCTTCCTAAGCGATTCCTTCGCAGTTTTTGGTATTTAGGGTAAACCAATTTATTATTCTATTCATGAATATATTATCTTGATCAAATAGGAAAAAACTAGTTGTATTATGATACCATTCTCGTAAGCACACAACTTATTGCCTACGTATAATTATTTACAATCCCTAACTTTTCTGGTTAAGATCAAAGTGTATGTTAAGTTATGGCATAATTCCTTTTGATCTTTCTATAACATGCAATCAAGATTCATGCTACTAAGCTTTAGGGTTTTATGTTTAAAACGAACCATGCAATCTTTTTCTACTTTCATTTCTGAATGAATTATTCGTATGCTGAACTTACACAACCTTTCATAACTACTTACGTAATTGATTTGAGTTTTATGCCAATTTCCTAGAGATTAATCTACTTCATGCAGCCCTAGAATCATTTCCATGCCTTGCAAATTCATACAGTTTGTTAGCAATCTTCTTTAATGAATCCTTGCGAAGAAAGAGATGTCTAGTAATGCAACATGCGATTTTATCTTTTCACGCATAATCTAAGTGTACTACAATAATTTTGACTTGTAAAGATGGTCATTAGTTTATCTAAATTCATTACTTTGCAATGCATAAAAACCCCTTGCTAAGAATGCATAGAGATCTTATGCTCTTTTTTCATTCGTTTATTTGAAAAATATAAATGATCGAATTTTTCAATTGTGAGCTATTAGCCAAAGTATTTCAATTGAAAAAAAATGTATCCTATTTCCTTAAATGATCCATGCACAATCGAAGTATTACGACGTAAATCAAAATTAGGAAGAAAACCTAGACTTGTGGATTCGGTGAAATCTCCACATGAATGCTAGGAGATGATCCTCCTGCGGTTGTGTCTTGTGCCTTCTTAGGAGCCATCAAGACTTCAACCTTCTTGCCTTGGCCGCAGACTTATGTTCTTGGCCCGTCTCCTTCACCAAAAAACCTCCCTTTGTGATTCGACTTCCTTGACCAATTTCACCGTCTTTCGAAATCATGCTTTAGAAGGCTTTATAGGCTTCCTCCTCGAAAATGGTTTTTAAAGGCTTGTGTGGGAAGGGTTTTTAAAAGGAAACCCAGGGTTGGGTTAAAACCTTATGGATATGCTATGAAAAAGGGTGCTTAAAAACCCGGGGGTAATAAAATTCGCTTGATAAGGCAATAGAAAAAGGGGGCTTTCTAAGGGACCCGGGGGTTAGAATGAACTTTCGTGGAATTTGCAATAGGAAAGGGCTTGGGTGGAACCCCACGGGAATGGGTGCTTAAATCCTTGGGGGGGTTATAAAAACCCTTTAGAAGGGCCTTATAAAAGCCACAGGAAGGGGGGCTTTCTAAGGGCCCTTAGAAGCTTCCCAAGAAGCTTCTGGGAGTTTCTAGGGGTCGTGGGAAAAAACCACATGGACAAAAAATGAAGGTGACAGATGGTGGATTGATGGTAGCGGCGGCATCCCCTCCTCTTCACGATCTCCTTTAGCCTCACGACGGTAGCTAGCGGACCTTCTGTGCAATCTCCCCCTCCTCACGGCGCACCCAGAGCTGCGTTAGCTCTACTCCCTCTCTCGCGGCCTGGTGGCGTTATGGCTCCTCCTCGACTCCCCTTTTCTCCCCCCCTCCCCCCCCCCCCCCCCCCAGGGGTTTTTTATAGATCTTAAGGGAGGGGGACCTCCCCTCCCCACACGGCCTATTGCATGGGCATTCACCCCCCCATGGCTTCCAGCTCCTGCACTGAATCATCCCCGCTTCACTCCCTTCCCTCCAGCATGACCTTTGGCTAGGGGAAAGAAGGGATTTTTTTTAAAAAAAATTGCCATTAATCAATTTCATCTTGATCTGCTTCCAAGAGGGGGTTCACACGAACATATGCGATTTCTCTTACTTTGATCTAGTCTCTGCCAATCTTGATATGTTGTATACTCTTGCACCGTCTGTATTTTCAATGCCGACATTGTCATTGCATGAGACCCACGCGGCTTATAATATTTTCAGCAGAAATGTTACATTCTCTCCCCCTTGGAGCAATCGAGATGTCCTCATCTTGAGATAAGCTGGGGATATTGATGGTTGAGAGTGCTTTCATCTATTCAAGTGGCATCCTCCTCGGGATAATCTTTCCACTGGACAAGGCATTCTCTCAAGGTTATGGATCTCAGTTGTCTCTCCCTAACATCTAAAATCCTGTCATGCCATTGTTCAAGGACTCCTTGACTAGGCATTACAACTTGTTGGTCATCAAGTACATGGTTAGGATTAGGTACATACTTCTTCAATAGGCTGATATGGAATACAGTATGAACCTTTAGGTTCTTAGGGAGTTGCAGTCTATAAGAATTAGTTCCTAGGCACTTGAGGATCTTGTATGGTCCACAATACCTTGGACTTAGCCTCTTGCAATCTCCTAAGGATAGAGAAATCTTCTTTGGGCATACGCGAATGAAGACCATGTCTCCTTCCTCGAAGATTCTATCTTGACGCTTCAAATTCGCGTATGCCTTCTGTCTATCCTTGGCGGCTTGGATGTCATCCATTTCTTCCAACATCTGCCTTGAAGCTTCAACCCTCAAAGTTGGATCTAAGAAGTTTAGGGGACTTCGACATTCATGACCATACAATGCTTGAAAAGGGGTCATCTGAATGCTTTGTTGGTAAGAAGCATTGTAGGCAAATTCAACCAAAGGCAAGTATTGAATCCACCTTTTTGATTCACGACAACAGTGCGCCCTAAGCATATCCTCGATGACTTGATTTACTCGCTTCGTTTGGCCATCAGTTTGGGGATGGTAAGCTGTACTAAAACAGAGTTGAGTCCCAATGGCTTCAAAGATAGATCTCCAGAAATGTGATGTGAAGAGAGAATCACAATCACTAATGATTCTTCTAGGTAGCCCATGTAGCTTGAATATCTCCTTGATAAACAACCTTGCAATGTCTGAGGCTTTATAGTTTGTCTTTACTAGAATAAGGTGTGCAACCTTAGTAAGCATGTCAACCACAACCATGATGGAGTTTTATCCTCCCTAAACTTGGGGTAGGCCAATGACAAAGTCCATACTAATGAATTCCCATTTCATTTGGGGAATGTCAAGTGGTTGCAACTTACCTGGCATTTTGACATGTTCGGCTTTGATACGTTGACAAGACAAACACTCAGTGACATATTTGAGAACATCACCTTTAAGCCTCTCCCAATAGTAGCTCTTCCTAACTTTATTGAGAGTCTTGGCATAGCCAGGATGTCTTGAGAAAGGGGAATCATGAGCTTCCCATAGTAACTTCTACTTAAGTAACTGGCTTGCCAGTATATATAATCTCGTTCTATAGTAGACAAGTCCACTATTGATAGAGAATTCATGATACTTAGCCTGTAGCTTTTGGTCCTGGTCCCTGATAGGGATCTCCCTTAGCATCTTTTGATAGGATGGATTATGGCATGCTTCCTCTCTAGCTAGCTCAAGTATTGGGTTGTTTGGCATGGACACCTTTGTGGCCAGAGATCTAGCTGTTGATGGATTTTGCAAGATTAGAGAATTAAGGAATGCCTTGCGACTGAATGCATCGGCAACTACATTCTCCTTTCTAGGTCGGTACTTGATTTCAAAGTTATACTCCTCTAGCACTTCAATCCACCGACTTTGCCTTATGTTGAGCTCATTCTGGGTAAAGATCCACTTGAGACTCTTATGATCAATCACTAGAGTAAACTTGTTACCCAACAGATAGTGTCTCCAAATCTTTAGAGCATGGATGATAGCTAACAATTCTAGATCATGGGTAGCATAATTCTTCTCATGGCTCTTCAATTTACTTGAAGAGTATGCTACAGGGTGACCTTCCTGCATGAGCACACATCTTAAGGCAAGTGTGCTAGCATCAATTACTACCTCGAACTCCTTACTGAGGTATGGAAGTTTTAGGATAGGTGCTGATACCAAACTTTGCTTCAATTTATCAAAGCTAGATTGTTCGGCAGTTGACCATGCAATGGATATTTGCTTCTTCAGTAAGTCTGTCAGAGGTACTGCAATCAAACCATATTTTTTTATGAAGACCCTATATCATCCTGTCAATCCAAGAAAACTGCATATTTCTTTGACAGTTGTTGGTATTGGCCATTCTAGCACATCTCTGACTTTGGCTGGATCCACTGAGATTCCTTCCGCTAATACGATGAATCTCAAATATTCAATCTGACGTTTGAAGAATGCACACTTCTTCATCTTAGCATTGAGATTATGTGCTCTCATTGTCTCAAGGACAATCTGAAGTTGGGGTTCATGATCTTCTTCCTATTTGGAATAGACTAAAGTTTTGTTGAAGAAGACGAGTATGAAGTCATCAAGATATGGCCTAAAGATATTCTGCATTAACCTGTTGAAGGTGGTAGGCGCATTCGTAAGCCTGAATGACATAACTAGGAACTCAAAGTATCCATATCTTGTGTTGAAGACCATCTTTGGAATATCTTCTTTCTTGATTCTTATTTGATAGTAACCAGACCTGAGATCAATCTTGGAGAAGATCTTCGCATCCTAAAGACGATCAAGAAGCTCATCTATTCTAGGAATAGGGTATTTATTCTTGACATTTGATTGATTTAACCCTCTGTAATCGATACACAGTCAAAGCGTTCCATCTTTCTTTTTCTGGAACAGTACTGGAGCTCCCCATGGTGAACTGCTAGAACGGATGTAGCCTTGATCTAGCAGTTGCTTGAGTTGTTTGTTTAGCTCAATTGCTTCTGGGATGGACATTCTATAAGGTCTTTTTGCAATTGGCACAGCTCCTTGCACTAACTTGATCTCATGATCCACTTCTCTTTGAGGCGGGAGTTCTATGAACTCTTCAGGAAATACGTCTGTGTATTCCTTTAGCCAAGAAGGTCCTTCACTAGACTCCTGCTTCTAATCTAACTTGTTGAGCTTAATCAAGTAGACAAGTAGTCCTTTTCTGACTCCCTTTATAATTTGAGATACTCTGGTCAATTGAATTTTTTGCTTTCCAGCCTCTCCTTGAGTTGTGACCAATTCCCCTTCAGAGTTTCGAAAGGAAATTTGGCCCTTTCCACAATGAATGTGGGCTTCATTCGGTTTAAGCCAATCCATACCAAGTAGACACTCATGGATACCTAGGTTCATGACTCTGAATTTGACCGAAGTCGTCTTTCCTCCCAGAAATAATTCCACCTTAGCAGTTTTCCTGGTACAAGTGACCTCATGACCATTTGCTAATTCCACAAGCAAGGTAGATGCTTCTACTGTGGCTATTCCTAATCTTCTTGCACAAACTTGTGAGATAAAGGAATGTGTACTGCCACAATCAATCAAGGTCTTGAAACCTTTACCTTGATAGTCCGACGGTGTCTGAATCACTGAGAACTGGCAATTTGGCCCTTTCTTGTGAAGAGCGACATGGACTGTCACCCTTTCAAACTCTGCTTCCATGGTCAAATCTTCTTCTTCGTACATTTCCCTGTTGGCAACACAGGTGGTTCTTCCTCTGTCTCGGGTAGCGGCTCCCTAGCCACGGCCCGTTCCTTGGAAAGGTACCTGGCGATGTCCTCCTCCAAGCTTGGGACATTGCCTCTTGAAATGACCGGGCTCCTTGTAGTGGAAACAATGGAAGTTCTGGCCATTGCTTTGGGTAGGGACAAAGTTGTTGACATTATTAGTCCTTGCTTTCTATCTTTGTCCCCGATTCTGACCTTGAACTCTCTTCATTTGAGGCCTAAATTTTCCTCTATTCGGGTCATTATAAGACTAAGTTTTGTTACCTCTTGGTCTAGACTACACCTCCTGAATTATAGGCGCAGCTCGAATGAGTGCATCCTGAAGATCTAATGGGCGTATACATTTGAGACAGGTATTCACTGGTGGGTTTAAACGAGCACAAAATTTTGACACCTATTGTGTCATGTCCATCTGTGGCGCATACTTAAGAAGTGAGACGAATTTAGAGTAGTATGCGTCAAGAGTGAGTCCCAGTTGTTTCACCTCGTAGAACTCATTCATTTTCTACGTGCAATACGTAGGTGGTAAGTATCTTCATTGCACGGCTTTCTTCAGCTTCTCCCATATAAGGGATGCTTCTACGATCCCTTGATCTCTGCACCATTGCTTCCACCAAAGCTTAGCTTCACGGGTGAGCTTCAACTTGGCGAGCATAGCCTGGTTGGCGGGTGTAGTACCGGCTGCTTCAAAGTAATCCTCCATAGACTCTTTCCAAATTTCAACATCCGCTTGGACAGTTCTACCTTTCCCGTCAAATTCAGGCGGCTTAATCTGCTTGAGAAGAAACTTCTTGTCCTGGATTACGGCAGTACTTGATGTAGGAGGCGAACTGGGAATCTGTACTTGGGGTTGTGCCTGGATAAAGGTTTCTTAACGTTATTACTCGTTAATCGTTATGATTTATATTTCATCTCCATTTCAGCTATCAACCAAGAATCCTAGCCACTTAACTTTTTATCAATTCTCATCGACAAAACATACATTGATAAAAAGAAGTCTTATTGCATTCATATGGGCATAGCCCTTTTGGAGTACAACATTTCCAGAGATGATAGAGCAATTGTTTACATTTAGTTTGGGGAGAATAATGTTGTATTACATTTATCTACGAGAACTAGATAATAGTATGGTTTCGGGTCATGAATCTTCAAGAATCAGTAAGTCATCGAAAGATTAGGGTATTCTTTCCTTTGAAACCCATTCTTCTCATAACGCCCCAACACCTTGATCTTGTCGGCGGGGATTACATGGGTCACTTCCTCATTTACATATGAGTTCAGCTCAATCCTCCGACCTTGAATATGTAAAGTTGAGTTTACGTGAGCCTCCACAAAAATGAATAGCTTCATGATCTTTAGGTCTTCCAACCACTTGATCCTCTTTAGGTTGGTTTGAAGGTATGCAAACCGGTGGACAGCTATATAGTAGCTTCTTAAGTCACCCGTCCATCTTCGTTCCACGTACAAAGGTGATGGGTTATAGATACGATCTAGGATGTTCATCATCTCAACCCTTTGTCGATAATCCGGGGAATGCATCGTGGTCATAAACATGACTTGGAACACTAAGAACCTGTTCAATGCTTCATAATTCTGCAAGATAGCATCGAAAGTAAGGAAATGTTCGGAACAGCAACATTTTCTTTACTTCTTCTTATTAAGATTTCTTAAAAACAAATCCTTCATTGATTTGCTCTGATACCAGCTATAACGTGTCCACCTGTTCTCTTTGTCAAGATTGTGGGAGAGAAGGAAGGAGTCTCACTTGTAGCTTTCTTGCTTGCACAATGGGGGAATACACACAAGGGTGGAGGCTGAAAACAATTTTCCTCTTCTTAGTTGTGTAAGCCAAAAGAACTCTCATACAAAGAAATAGAAGAACCCTATATATGGGTTTCAAACCAAACTCAACTAACTAAGGTGGCATACTAACTGAGCCACGAACTAGAGTAGATAAGGATAGCTGTCGTCTAGCTATTATTCATGGGCAGTGTACCAACCGCATCTACAACTGACAAGTCGGTGACATAAATGCACAACGGTCACCCTGGCATATCACGAGTGGAGCTCGATATCTCAACACTCCCCCTCGAGCTCAATCCCAATTCCTGCACACCAGGCAGGTCTCTGAACTTGCGCAGCTTCTCTGCGCCCAATGCCTTCATAAATATGTCAGCTACCTGATCCTCTGTGCTGACATAAACTAGATCAACAAGACCTAGTAAAACCCTCTCTCGCACATAGTGATAATGCACCTTAATGTGCTTTGTTCTAGCATGATAGACTGGGTTATTTGCCAAGTGTATACTACTCATGTTGTCACAATAAATGACAATTGGCCCATCTGTAGACTGATGCATATCATAAAGTAGCTTATGCAACCAAGCTACCTCACATGCAGCCATTGCTGCACCCCTGTACTCAGCCTCTGTGCTCGACAAGGCAACTGTAGGCTGTTTCTTGCTGCTCCAAGTGACTGCAGCACTCCCAAAAGAGAACACATATCCACTGGTAGATCGTCTATCAGAAATGCTACCAGCCCAATCAGCATCAGTGTATCCATGCAACTGTATCTGAACCCCAGTCTCATAAAATAGTCCATACTGCAATGTGGACTTCACATACCTGAGTATGCGTCTAGCCGCATCCAAATGCGGTTTCCTTGGAGCCTGCATAAATTGACTTACCAATCCAACAGCATAGCTCAAATCTGGCCTGGTAATAGTCATATAAATCAAGCTTCCTACTATGCGTCTGTACATAGTAGGGTCTTCCAGAAGCTCACCTGCATTTGCGCTTAGCTTCACATTCTGCTTCAAAGGAACTGAAATAGGCTTACAGCCTGTCATCCCATATTTAGACAGCATGTCCAATCCATACTGCCTCTACAAGAGCTGTATCCCACTTGGTGATCTAATCACCTCAATGCCCAAGAAATAACGCAGCTCTCCCAAATCCTTCATCTCAAAATTTTGCTTCAATAGCATTTTCACATGAAGGATATCTTCATCAGTGTCACCTGTCATAATCAAATCATCAACACAAATGACAAGCAGCATAATACCTTTCTCTTTCTTTCTTATATAAAGTGAAAAATCTGCCTTGGAAATCTGAAAGCCAATAGTGACAAGATACTGCCCTATCTTGTCAGACCATGCTCTAGGTGCTTGCTTCAAGCCATACAAAGATTTCTTCAACCTGCAAACAAACTCAGGATGAACAGCATGCACATAACCTGGTGGCTGCTCCATATAGACCTCTTCTTGCAAATCACCATGCAAGAAGGCATTCTTTACATCCATCTGATGTAAAGACCATCCCTTTGATGCAGCCATAGCAATGACTGCTCTTACGGTTGCCATCCTTGCAACCGGACTGAATGTTTCTTCATAGTCAATGCCATATGTTTGTGCATACCCCTTGACTACTAATCTTGCCTTGTATCTGTTCACAGAACCATCTGCATTGTGCTTCACCTTATAAACCCACTTACAGTCAATTGGATTCTTACCTTTAGGCAAAGGTACCAATTCCCATGTAGCATTTGCTTCCAAGGCATCCATTTCTTCATCCATGGCTTTCTCCCATTTTTCTTTTCCCATGGCTTGCTCAAAAGAAGTGGGTTCTGGTTCCTGTATCACCTTGACCATATATGCATAGTGAATGGCTGTAAATCCATCATATTTCAGCCTATCCACAGGATACCTAACTCTGGTAGACCTGTGCAAAGTGGGTTCACTCCCAGGTGCTCTCAAAACATCACTGGTCTTCCTTACTCCGGGTGTAACAATAGAAGGAATACCCAACTCATCATCAATGCTCTGTTCTAAGCCACTGGATTCACCATCCACATAAGAGTGACCTGCATTCACATCAAACATGGGCTGATCAACCTTCTCTTTTCCTTTTCGTGATACCTACATACCACTATCTGCATTGCTTTGAGAAAATTCTCCTGATCTCAATCTGCCTATCCATGGCGAAGAGTGTGAACCACTGCTAGAGGACGCTCCAGGTCCACTAATATTTTGTGACTGCTGCTGTGAATTCTGTGCAGCATTACCATTTTGTGCATCTACATCATCAATCACATTTACTGGTTTATACCAGCTACTCATCTCATCAAAAACAACATCTCTGCTCACTGTAAACTTACGAGTAGAAGGGTTATAGCATCTATACCCTTTTTGCTGCAGAGAGTAACCAATAAAGATGCACTTCTCAGCTTTTGGATCCAACTTGGATCTCAACTCATCTGGCACATGTACATAGGCAATGCAGCCAAAAATTTTCAAATGAGAAATATCTGGTTTCCTACCAGTATACCTCTCCTCTGGAGTCATTCCATGTATTGCTGCAGTGGGAGTCCTGTTCATTATGTAGACTGCTGTAGCAACTGCTTCAGCCCAATAAAAATATGGCAGGTCTTTTTCATTGAGCATGGCACGAGACACCTCTCCAATATGTCTGTTTTTTCTTTCTGCAATTCCATTTTACTGTGGGGTATGACTGCATGAATATTGCTGCTTTATGCCATGCTCCTGCAAGAACCTTGCAAACTCATTTGAGAGGTACTCTCCCCCTCCATCTGACCTTAGGCATTTTATTTGCAAGCCTGTTTCTTTTTCAACCATAGCTTTAAGAGTTTTGAAATGCCCAAAAACTTCACTTTTCTTTTTCATAAAATACACCCAAACTTTTCTGCTATAGTCATCAATAAAAGTGACAAAATAATGACAGCCTCCAAGAGATGCAGCTTTAGTAGTCCACACATCAGAGTGGATTAATTCCAATGGCTTCTCACTCTCTTGAACATGTCTAGGAAATGGTTTCCTTGCCTGTTTTCCAAACTGACAGGCTTCACATACCTTATGTATTTCTGCAACCTTGAATTTAGGCAATCCTGCAACAATATTTTGGGCCTGCATTGATTTAAGTCGCTGTACATTAACATGACCAATGCGTTTATGCCAGATATCAATATCTGCAACTACACCGGTCCCATGTGCAAACATTGCTGCACTCAATTCAGACATGTCTGCATCCAATGTAAACATTCTGCCCTTCTTCTTTCCTTTTGCTATCAAGCGACCTTTATTTTTTATATCCTCAACAAAGCATCCATGAGGATTAAATCTGACCTGCAAGCCCTGCTCAACCATTTGACCAACAGAAATCAGATTCTTGGTGATATTTGGGACATGAAATACATCGGACAGGTATTTCTTTTTCCCATCCTGCATAGACAAAGGAATTTTTCCAATCTGCATAATCGGATGTGCAGTATCATCACCAGTCTCTACAAATCCTGGTTTTTCCATTTTCCTTGCATCCTCCATCCATTCTGCATGACCTGTCATGTGGTTTGATGCACTTGAGTCAACATACCACACATTGTTGCTTTCTTCTGCACTTGTCACAGAATTGTTCATGTGCTGCACCATAAACAAATGCTCATTTCTGTCATCACCCTGTCTACTAGAAGATGCATAATTTCCTTGTTGCAGTTTTCCATTCTTGATGTCATGCTGCTTTTTATAGCAGTCTTTAGCCATATGATCCATTTTACCACAATAGTAGCATTCAACATTACTATTTGCATTTTGGCCTCTTTGCCATCCACCACGACCTCTTTGGCTCCCCTTGCCTCTAGAGTTACCATGTCCTCCTCCATAGGACTAGTTTTCTTGAGTTTGCTGCATATTCTGATTTCTACCACAGCCTCCAAATCGGCCTCCTCTACCTCTGCCTCTACCTCTTCCAACATTTGAGTAGAAGACAGTTTCTTTTGAGGTTCCTCCTGAAGAAGATGCACCACCATTTCTCTGCTCCTCAGAAATTAGAAGAGCAATCAACTCCTCAAAATCAGGAAATCTTTCACGAACTGAAATGGATGTCCGAAACTGTGCATAATCCTTTCCTAGACAATTCAAGGTCACAGAAACTAAATCATCATCTTCCACTGGCGACCCAATGGAAGCAAGTGCATCTGCAATCTTCTTCACCTTCATGTCGTAGTCATTGATGCTCATATTTTCTCTTTGCACATTGTGCAACTCTTGCTTGAGCTGCATTTTCCTGGCTTGCGTATTTGTGCTATACATCTTTGACAGAGTATCCCATACCTCCTTTGGCGTACTTGCATCCTGAATATGCACAATCATAGAGTCTGAAATGCTGATAGACAGCCAGTACATAACTTTCCTGGCTCTCTCATGCCATGCTTTGAATGCCTGCATTTGCTGTTAATTGGGAACATCAGGAAGAACTGGTTCTTCTTCATTTCCTGCAACAAATTCCCAATATCCTTTTCCCATAAGGAAATTCGTCATTCTAAACTTCCATGCCTGGAAGTTGTTCTTGTCAAGCTTTTCAGTTACAATCTCTGAAAGAGAATCAGACGCCATTACAGAACACTACGAAAAATTCTGTCACTGCAAAAACTCAGCTTCACCCTCACAAGGGCAAATCTGCAAAACTGGCGAAAGTGGTATTTGACCACACAGTCACTTCCTAGTGACGATTTTGCATAAACAGGAACCATGGATGATTCTGAAACTCCCAATGTCTCTGCGCACAAGCATACGATGCAATTTCTACAATAACTTTTTATCGACTTGTAAAACAGTGGTCGCACAACATAAAACAGGGCCTTTTCCTGAGTGCGTGCAGAAAACTTCCGCCTCCAAAACAGGCCCCGAAATGGCCTCAAATAAAAAAAACAGGGTCGCCAAGGGCTAAAGCCCTTACCCGCAGTATATACTGCCCTCTTGCTTCACCGCGAAGGGCGTCTCAACCTGAGACAATGCACTCCTGCAATTTTCGGCTGTGCTACCTGCAGAGATCTGCTCCCAAAATAGAAAATGAAAGCAACACTGCTCCTCTTACCAGACCGCCGCGAGCTTGGCTTGCTTTCTTGAGCTCCTTACCACGAACAAGGCTCTGATACCATGTCAAGATTGTGGGAGAGAAGTAAGGAGTCTCACTTGTAGCTTTCTTGCTTGCACAATGGGGGAATACACACAAGGGTGGAGGCTGAAAACAGTTTTCCTCTTCTTAGTTGTGTAAGCCAAAAGAACTCTCATACAAAGAAATAGAAGAACCCTATATATGGGTCTCAAACCAAACTCAACTAACTAAGGTGGCATACTAACTGAGCCACGAACTAGAGTAGATAAGGATAGCTGTCATCTAGCTATTATTCATGGGCAGTGTACCAACCGCATCTACAACTGACAAGTCGGTGACATAAATGCACAACGGTCACCCTGGCATATCATGAGTGGAGCTCGATATCTCAACACTCTTCACGACATGTCTTAGCAGTCCATCAGAAAGGAGATCTAGAAAGCTCTGCCCAGCACTCCCATGGAATGTTACGGGGTTTGCAATCCAGGACTTTCCATGTCTGCCACGTAGCGGAAGTATTCTGGTCGTTCCCACTTAGGACCAACCTGAATCAGGGTTTTCCCTAATGGTCATTTTCTAAACGGCAATTAGCATCAAACCCCACCGAACTACTTTACGCAGAAACGCTAGGGCCAAAGTGAATTCAGGCTGCACTTGGTTCAAGGAGAATAGGAAACGAGAGGGATGCAAGGCTCGACCTCTCTGCCATAAGGCATAGTCCCATTCCGTTTCCCTAAAACAGCATAAACCAGGATTATTGTAACTTAGACTCTAGGTCAGCGCCCTTGATTTTCGTATCCTTTGAAACAATCTTCTTGTTATCCATCATGATTGAGAAAAGTTTCCACCACACTTTCCTCATGTTGTTTTAGTTGTCTAATTACCTACCACATTTAGTTGGACAGGCATCAAGCAGCTTCCTTAATTAGCCCGTTAGGCATTGGTTTTCTTTCACGTAATCATAGCACTTGACATAGAAAAGCAGTGTCAAACAAGTTCGTTTCAACATGTTATCATATTTATCTTTGAAATACATTTAAAAAGCCAAGCATATAGGCTTATCCATAATCTACCCAAAGGCTATCGAGCAATCCACACGGATTACTAATCCAAGATTCCGCCCGTAGACTAGTATGCGGGCCTGGAGATCCAATCCCGAGTCACGTTGGCCTCTTGTGCAAGGCCAAAAAGGCGAGGGATTTAAGGCCAGATCATCCTTGGCACCCAAGCGTCCTCTTGCTCCAAGTAGCGCTCAACGGAGAGACCTCTCACGGCGGGTTCGGTCCACCTACCTGGTGCGGCTAACAACCCCCTTGGCTAGGGTGAGACAGACAATCGGGGGTAACTAAGGCTGCCTCTCCCTTCAGGCCTTCAACTGAAGCATTAGATATCTTTTCATCCTTTAATTCCTTGAGCAAACAAAGCAAAACACTGCTCTTTAAACTGTTACAAGCACAATCATTTCTAGTGGTCGTTATTTTGGCCAACTGCTAAGGAGTGAATCCTTCTTTTCGAATGCATTCAACATTCGATTCGGGATCAATTGCGACTTCACAAGATTTCCAAGGGTTTGTTTATTAATCCTTATATCCTTGGGTTAGGGCCATATCCCAACTTAACCAATACCTTAAGTTATATTAATAGTAAATATGTTATTCCAATTTACTGATTGGTCTTTTGCTTTCAAGCAATTATCTAATCCCCTTATCTTTGTCACTTTTCCCAAGAAAGGTGCTATGTTAGGATGACTACTCATCCTCTTGCAAGATAAACTTGTGCAAGAATCTGCCAATCTCATTCTGAGAAATTTGGCCATTCCTTTGTGATCAAATCACAAGATCATGCGACTTTGTAGCATGTTGCACAAGTGTCACATCTAATCCATGGGACTATTTTACCCATCAAACGGCATCTTCTAATCACGGAATCATGATTAGATAGGAAACAGGGTTAGGGTGTCTTCATACAATCTGTTCTTGATTGCACTAGGCCGACATTGTCAGTCCTAGGGTTCGGAATTCAAAGTGAGTTTTATCTTTTTAGCGAGTGATCCTTAGGGTGGAAACCCTAGATCGTTTCTCGCAAATATGTCCTATTGTCCCTGCACTCTGTGAATGTGGGCAGGTCTTTAGGGATACGAGAGTTTCGCCTTGGCAATAAGTGTGACTAGGTCACGTCCTCAACATGCTAAACCCTAGTTAGCACTTTGGGATATGTTACATCGAGTTAACCCTTCCTATGTGATTCCTTCACCGGTTTTGGTGTTTAGGGTAAACCAATTTATTTGTCTATTCATGAAGATATTGTCTTGATCAAATAGGGAAAAACTAGTTGCATTACGATACCTTGTAGTAAGCACACAACTTATTGCCTATGTATAATTATTTACAATCCCTATCTTTTCTAGTTAAGATCAAAGCTTATTTTAAGTTATGGCATAATTCCTATTGATCCTTCTATAACATGCAATCAAGATTCATGCTACTAAGCTTTAGGGTTTTATGTTTAAAACGAGCCATGCAATCTTTTTCTACTTTCATTTCTGAATGAATTATTCGTATGTTGAACTTACACAACCTTTCGTAACTACTTATGTAATTTATTTGAGTTTTATGCCAACTTCCTAGAGATTAATCTACTTC
Source organism: Lygodium microphyllum (assembly GCF_053477565.2). Lineage (NCBI taxonomy): Eukaryota > Viridiplantae > Streptophyta > Polypodiopsida > Schizaeales > Lygodiaceae > Lygodium > Lygodium microphyllum. The sequence goes on from NC_141135.1 coordinate 181,573,797, forward strand.
ATGCAGCCCTAAAATCATTTCCATGCCTTGCAAATTCATACAGTTTGTTAGCAATCTTCTTTAATGAATCCTTGCAAAGAAAGAGATGTCTAATAATGCAACATGAAATTTTATATTTTCATGCATAATCTAAGTGTACTACAATAATTTCGACTTGTAAAGATGGTCATTAGTTGATCTAAATTCATTACTTTGCAATGCATAAAAACCCCTTGCTAAGAATGCATAGAGATCTTATGCTCTTTTTTCATTCGTTTATTTGAAAAATATCAATGATCGAATTTTTCAATTGTGAGCTATTAGCCAAAGTATTTCAATTGAAAAAAAATGCATCCTATTTCCTTAAATGATCCATGCACAATCAAAGTATTACGACGTAAATCAAAATTAGGAAGAAAACCTGGACTTCTGGATTCGGTGAAATGTCCACATGAATGCTAGGAGATGATCCTCCTGTGGTTGCGCCTTGTGCCTTCTTAGGAGCCATCAAGACTTTGACCTTCTTGCCTTGGCCGCAGACTTATGTTCTTGGCCCGTCTCCTTCGCACGCAAAACTCCCGTTGTGATTTGGCTTCCTTGACCAATTTCACCGTCTTTCGAAATCGGGCTTTAGAAGGCTTTATAGGCTTCCTCCTCGAAAATGGTTTTTAAAGACTTGCGTGGGAAGGGTTTTTAAAAGGAAACCCGGGGTTAAAAACTTATGGATATGCTATGAAAAAGGGTGCTTAAAAACTCGGGGGTAATAAAACCCGCTTGATAAGGAAATAGAAAAAGGGGGCTTTCTAAGGGACCCGGGGGATAGAATGAACTTTCGTGGAATTTGCAATAGGAAAGGGCTTAGGTGGAACCCACGAGAATGGGTGCTTAAATCCCGAGGGGTGGGGGGGGGGGGGGGGGGGAAGGGGTTATAAAAACCCTTTAGAAGGGCCTTCTAAAAGCCATAGGAAGGGGGGCTTTCTAAGGGCCCTTGGAAGCTTCCGAAGAAGCTTCTACGAGCTTCTGGGGGTCGTGGGAAAAAACCACGTGGACAAAAAATGAAGGCGGGAGATGGCGGACTGATGGCAGTGGCGGCGTCTCCTCCTCTTCACGATCTCCTTCAGCCTCACGACGGCAGAGCTGGCGGACCTTCAGTGCAATCTTCCCCTCCTCACGGCACACCCAGAGCTGTGTTAGCTCTACTCCCTCTCTTGCGGCCTAGTGGCGTTATGGCTCCTCCTCGACTCCCCTTTTCTACCACCCCCATAGGGGGTTTTTATAGCTCTTAAGGGAGGGGGACCTCCCCCCTCTTATGCGGCCTATTGCATGGGCATTCACCCCCCCATGGCTTCCAGCTCTGCGCTGAATCATCCCCACTTCACTCCCTTTCCTCCAGCATGACCTTCGGCTGGGGGAAAGAAGGGATTAAAAAATAAAATAAAATTTGCCATTAATCAATTTCATCTTGATCTCCTTCCAAGAGGGGGTTCACACGAACATATGCGGTTTCTCTTACTTTGGTCTAGTCTCTGCCAATCCTGATATGTCGTATACTCTTGCACCGTCCGTATATTTTCAATGCCGACATTTTCATTGCATGAGACTCACGCGGCTCATAATATTTTCATTAGAAATATTACATATATGTAAGAAGATGGATGGCACAGTGATACAAAATATTAGTAAGGAGCGAGCTTAGAGGTACCTTTGCAATTTTCCACCAAAGTTCGATAGACTAAAACTACCCTAAACAAAGTAAGACCCCAAGCTTTGAATTTGAGAAATTTTATGCACTACTAATGGAGGAGGAGTTCCAAGTTAAAGCTCAACAAGGTAGTGGCAATGGAGATCATGCATTCTCTTACCAATGGAAAAGCCAAAACAAATGCTTTTTTTAAAACTCATCACGAGGCCAATATTGTTAAGAAATCATCTAACTTACACTTTACAACTTTTGGATGTGAATGTTATACACATGTTCTAAAGGATAATACGAATATGTTTTAAAAAAAGTACTGAATGTATCTTTTTTGGCTATATTGATGAGAAAAATGCATACAAATTGTATGATCAAGAGGAAAGAGATCATAGTGTGCCATGATGTGTCATTCAAGGAGTAGCCACATATAGTGGAAAAGAAGAATGTAACTTTTTTCACTTTATCATCAAGCAAAGAAGTAGTCCACTATGATCTTGACACAAGAGCTATCCTTATTATCAAGGAGGAGGAGCATAATCTTCAGAAAATAAGGAGAAAGTTCACCAACCTATTATTGTGCCATTAGAAAAGACATTATCCCAATGGGTGAAGTAGCTTGAGTAGTAACCCTATACCTATACCTACTAAGGAAAATATAGATTGAATAAGAAGGTCTTAGAGACTAGAGGTGCAAAGAGAGGCGTGTGCTCACAAAGTCAATATGGTCTTGATGGCTGAGATTATGAGAGAAGTAAATGAGCCATGAGACTTGGAAGCACTTGTCGATCCTACATGGAGAGAGATTATGCAAGCTATAAGTATGGCATGATAATCAAGAATGATATTGGGAAGCTAATGGATGGGTTAGAAAAGAAGAAGATTATTGGCATCCAGTGGATATGGAATGTAAAGTACAAGGTTGATGGGATAGCATAGAATAATACAAAGACAAATTAGTCACACAAGCATTTTCATAAGCTAAAGGGTTTGATTTTCAAGAATCATTATCTCCAAATACCAAATGACCACTATTTGCATAAAACCTACAATGGTACCTCATAAGAAGTGGCCAATTTACCAAAGAAAATTTAAATCATCATTCTTAAGTGGTGATATCAAGGAGGAGATATACCAACTACAAGATACATGCCATATACCGACATATAAAGCGATGAAAATATTCGTCAAAAGAATTATCCCCATCATTGCTATAAACGTCGATATATACATCTCTATAGATATGTCCCTATTTGTACCATTACATAATAGTGACGGTTACAGGAAAAAAAAAAGAGGTGGTAGGACATGTTGCTATATCACCCTTTCAACTCCATATGCTAAACAATGTTCCATAAAGTAATTATAAATTGAGTACACAATTGTCATCGAAACATATACAACGTGAGATGTTAGAAAAAAAGAGTAATTGATTCAATATTCAAATAAGTACAATATCGATTATGACAACTCATAGAACTATATGGAACAATAGAGAGGAGAGTCCAAAATAAATAGGAAAATGTATCTATAAATATCACAAAATGTAAGTCCATACAAAGGATGAGAAATATATCCAAGGAAAGCTACATAGAAAGAGCTTGGATGGATCATAGTGTCAAAAAAGGAAAGGGTATATGCTCCACAAATCCAAGTGATTTTTACAGCTCCTCACCATTGGAGAGCTGGTTTTCTTACACAATGGAGCATCGAACGGACTTTGCAATATAAACAACCACATATTAATCCATAACACATAATGCATCACAAAAAAACTAATGACTAAAAAATAGAAAAAAAGCATGAGTTATTGGGCTGCTACACACATACAATCTATCGATGAGTACGGTAAGAACATGTCTCTCTACAAATCAAGTCTCCAAAGCTATAGGATTGAGGTTTGTGATGGAGTGCTACAACAAAAATAAAGTAGCATTGTTAAAAATAAGGTTATTTTATTACAAGTAGTATTCCAAATAAGAGTGAGAACGACCAAAATAAAACTTACAAAATCTTCCAAATATGCTCTTTGTCGGCCACTCCCCAAGATGATGCACGGCCCCTACCTCCAACCATACCCTCTTTGCCTCCCACTGTTGTCGTCATCATCCTAGAGAGTTTATGGCCTCCTCCTAGAGTGTCTGCCAATCCTCTACATACAACCACTCAAACTTTGAAGACTCTTGATTTTCTTGTGTATATCTGATTGTCGATGTGACATATATGCATGCATACAATCCATCATCCATCCTATGGAAAACCTCTCCCCACGGCCATAGCTACCAAGAACTCCTCGTGCAAGGATGCTACCACATAGTCCTTACTCTCCATAGTCCTTCGGTATATTTTTCTAGTGGTATAAAATATTGTGCCTAAATACTTGTTGGCATAACTCTCTTATGCGAGTCATCACCCTCCTCCCCTCATCATTCATAATCATGAAACGACTACCCTTCTAGGCATATCAGGAGACCCTTGTCTATTTGGCATGCGTGTAGGACTAGAATCTCTTAGAGTAGTACCCATAGGGGTGCCACCTACAAATAGATGAGTGAAACTTGGAGTCATGGGAGTAGATGTCCCTATAGATGTCACAAACCATGGAGGTGATACATGTCTATTCTACTAACGAGATGGGGATATTGCATCGGTACTTCCATAGCATCCACTTGAGCCAGCCTCTCTAGAATTGATACGAGAGTAAGGAGTAGCAACCACCGTGGGATCACAATATTTGCATCTCCATAGCACCCCTAAAACCACCACAACCACCCTCTCTGTCAATGGAGCGAGACATCCATGAGCCTCCCTCCATAGCCAAAGTCTAGAGCATTGACTTTGCCTATATTGGAGATCAAAGCGTCAGAGCATACTGATATAGATTGTGTAGAACACTTAGACAATGTTCGAGACAACTCCCGATCTGCTACGGTACCATTTGATCCAGAGACATACGCATGAAGATCTTTTGCAGCTCTTCATCTATCATCCCTTGGCTCATTTTTCTCTCTGGATATCCTCAATAGTAACACACATAGTCAAAAAATGATATTAGCATAATGAATATAAGAGTTTAGGTAAAGCACAATAATAAAGCTCGGCAAAAACTATATTAGTTAAAAATAATATAACAAAGTATCAATAAAAGTAAATTATCAATGAATTTGATAAAATGATGCAAATACGATTGATGTTATGGCTCCATGTCAAGCTCTTGGCATAGCTTAGTAGAAGGTCTATACATAGGTCTCCACAGAAAGAGGAGTCCACTTCATTCTCAAAAAGTTCTTGTACTCCTATCTCTTCATCTACATTAACCATGCTTATCTCCTCCGCACACTCCAAGCCATCCTCACTCTCCGCTCTCCACAACATCAACTCCTCTATTTGCATACTTTTTTCATCCATGCTAGGGAAATGTTTTTAATCATACACTCAAGCACTTTGAGATATTGATGGCACAACATACCACCAACGAGATTGTTGGGGATTTCAATAGAAGATTATATGTTCAATATCACATATAAGTATATTACAAAGAATGAATCAATATTTGTGACTGTTTTGTATTGTGAAAGAATCAACAAAAAAGGACATGCATCTACTCACAATGACCTAGCAAGACAACATGTTGTGTAGATTGTTCCATTTTTCCTTGTAATGTACCTTTAAGAATCCAAATGGAATTTACCAAGCAGTTCCCTCTACTCCTTTCAATATCACTTTCAACCATAGCACATCGAATACGATCATGGAGCAGCTACAATAATCTACTAAAATAACACTTTGCAACTTGCCAAAATACTCCATGTCATCTACTACAGTATTTGGATCCATGGCCAGTTGTCAACTCTCTTGCTCAAACTTTGCCATGATACCACAGTCTGTGGTAGAGCACATTTTGTTGATTCACTCAATACAAAAATATTGCCCATGCAACCCCATCGTGTTATAGAGTTTGTATTATACATTTGAAACAACTAGATTAGTTGTTGCGTATAACAATAAAGAAAGCATGTGGTTATGATGGGACCTAAAATGGGCCGACATTGGCTATAGCACTAGCGAGACCACTAACATGCACAAGACAACCCCGCGGCCTCACGGCCAAGAGCATCTATAGGACACATTTCCCTACCATCGTATGTACATTTTGCATTTGTATCATGTTTGTAGTCCAACCCTTAACCTTATCAAGCTCCTCAGAGGGAGACCCTACACATTTTGGTGTAGTTCACCACGTAGAACAACATAGGAGGCACCCCTCGGCTCATTGACACGGCCCCACTGCAACCCTCCTACACCTTGGGGATTGGCCCCTCAATGCGTCGCTAACACATATAACACATATGAAATAGACTCTACTCTTGGTACCAATATTATATAGTTCCAGAAATGTACTAGTCCTCACTTGTCCCCTTGGACCCACCGTCTACACCTACAGCTTGGGTGCCTTACTCTCTCCAACGTGGGTCATTTATACTTCAACCAATTGCTATGCATGCGAGGAATAGATATCATGTGTATGATTCATGTAATAGTGGATACCTTATTTTTTGCACAAATAGTTATGGTTTAAAATCAACATATGTGTCGTGCAAAAACAACCCTTTTAATGAATTTCCCCTAATATGCAATGCTTCATTGCAAGAACCTAGCACCAAGGCGAACCTTGTGCTACTAAATCCATTATTTCCAAATAAACCGCATCCTAAATGTTATGCATAAAGAGAACAATTAGACTTTGTATTATTTCAGTGCTTAAACTATTTTATAACATCATCCTCTCCCTCACTGTTTAAATTTTGCTGTGTTGCATAGGTGTAGAGGTTCTTTTATGTTATTTTTTGTATGTAAAAGCAATAAATATGCACTTTAACACAAAGAACAAGGGCCAAACTGAGGCTTGATCTCATACTTCAGCCTCGTCAAACATTCACATACATAGATCTCATTTTTTCATTTTTTTCGAATGCAAAAAAATATTTTTTTTCCATTTTTTCTATTTATTTTTAATAATAAATATATATTTTTGGGTTTTTTTCTAATGACCGATCATTGGAATTGAAACTCTATATTTTTTCTTATTTTACCCCATATCCACTCATTTTTCCCACCCAAAATCAAAGAAATTATCAATTTTCATCAAAATTTGTGTTTTTTCGGGTTTTGAAAATATATAATTGCCATAAATCAATATGGGTTCTACATAACAGTGATTGTAGTCCTCAAACATAATGCAAGGAACATTGAAATAAAATTTTAGCTCATTTGAACACCATTTAGACCATGAACAATTAAAAACAAGCAAAATTCTTTCATAAAATAGCGCATACTGCCTTTTCATGTGTTTCGGGTTTTTTGAATATTTAATTGGGATTGTGTATCAACCAACCAGCCATGGATTTTAGCATGGATCTTCAGTCTTCAGCCTCCTCAGCCTTTTGGAATAATCCGGTGCCTCTTGGACAAGCATCCATCTCCCGATTCTCTTCTTAATGCTTGCCACATAAAGTACCTCTATGCAGGAGAGAGAAAGATGAGACAGAAATACTGAAACTACATCTCCACAACTGGACATCCATTCAAGGATTGGAGACAAGAGATGAGGAGTGAAGATAGAATGCATCTTAGGCATCCAATTTGTTGGGGGGTTGCTTATAGGCTCTCCAAACCCCCTCTCCATCAATCGTGGCCATGGTGCCCTCATTCTCAGTCTGTGTGAAAAAAACGGACCCCCCCATGATTTTGAGTTTGTCAAGCATCTGCAAAGGGATCCCCCAAAAGGCATGACTTTTGGGCTCCCTAAAGCCTATTACCACTTGCCATTTGGCCTTGGCCTTCGGGGCACTCCCGTTTCCTCGTTCGATGTTCGATTTGCGATCTGGGAATTTTTACTTGATCGTCTCGAAGTCCCCCACTGTGGGGCATTTCCGAGGGTCTTTTTTGATATGCTAAAAATTTATGGAAATTCACCAACTGTTGTCTAGTGGGTCTTTTAAGCACTTTCGGGCATCGCTGCTTAAAATTGTACTGATTGCAACCGCCGCCTTCGACAAAGTCTATTTTTCCCTTGAAATTTAAAATTTTTGGCTATTTTTAAGCACTTCTCAGTATCAAAAATCATCTGTTATTGGCAACCACAGGATAGGGCGACTCAGCTCGTTGAATCCATGAACAGATCTGCACATAAACACAACCACAAAGAGTATCAAGTTGATACAAAATAGATGCACAACAAACACATCACAACTCTCACTCTACGCCTGGACAAAACCAAGGCATGATTCCACGAGGATTAGGTCTAGCATAATCAGATAGAAAGTCTAAAGCGAGTCACTAACCAACTTCTGCAACACAGCCAAGCTAAAAAGAACTATCAACGAGGTCATCGTAAGTGGTGGTCTGAACTACTTACCTAACTAAAGACAACTCAACTAGGAGCTCCTATTAGGTGAGAACTCCTATAGCCCGATCAAAAAATATTATCTATTAATACATTGGGTCTTCTAGCCTCTTATTTTTCATACTCGGGCGTGTAAAAAGGAGGGAGCTGAGCGTAGTGACCCAAGGAGAATAGGACATCGGCCTCAGGTCCTGTCTCGGTACCCAAGAACCTACCAAGCCCTCGCAAGGCAACACTGAATCCTTTTCTAATGCTCACTTTTATTTTTGCTTCAACCTTCTTGTATTCCTTGCTTTTCAGCTAGATGTCACCCCTCAGAAGACAAGGCATCGACCTCGAGTCTTGTTTCGTCCCCAGTAACCTACCACGCCTTCGCAAGGTGATAAACAACAGCTCAAGGATTTTGCTTTCTTTCCTTTTGTATTTTTATAGGGGTTAGAACCCCTTTTTACATACCTCCGTACATTCATATATTGGCTTTCAAATATTTAGGGTTTTGCCTCTTTTCATCATTATTTTAGTAGGCTTCTCTAACCGCCTCACAACTAACAAGAACTCCTAGAATGGTTGCCTAGCAGGTCAGCAGAACAAGGTCACTAGAATTGCCTTCTAAAATAGGTCTTTCAATGCCTGACAATGCCTTTGCAGGAGGCAATGACTGCTCAGACCTACCCCAAACATACAGAGCCTAAACCTGGGACTTCATGGCTCGAGTGCCGGTCCCCAACAAACAAAAGAAAGTAACCCTTACATGCACATATATAATTAATTTCTCAAGGGAAAAGACTCCAAAAGGGGATGAAACCACCTGGAATGGCCGTAAGAAGCTCCTTCCCAGCAAAGGCTCCGTCCAGCGACTTCGTCAATCTGTATGATGCAATCACTACAACAACAAAAAAAATTAATTGTACGTGCACCAAATAGACATAGGCCCCTCTTGGCCTAAAGAAATAGCACATTTCACTCCAAACTAGCTAGCCCTCTTGGTCTAAAGAAATCAAACATGACACGACAAAACTAACTAGCCCTCCTGGCCTAAGGAAATAGATCATTAAAACCTTAAAACAACTGGCCCTCTTGGCCTAAAGAAATCAAGAAAACCAACTCATATATATCCCTCCTTGGAAGAAGTCAGATATACAAAAATATGCTCCATTCCAATGGGAAAAATAGGGCTCTCAATCCTAAATTAAATGCATCAAGTTATGACCCATACCTCCTGCATATATAGCAAGAGGCGTATGCATAACATGTCATCTGATCAACCTATGGGTGCAAGATAATTGTGGTAGATGGGTCTCGGCCACTCTTCGCATTACCCATATCAACCATCACTTGCCATATAATGTGTGGTCTAATAACATTCCCCACAAGTGACCAGGTCCTATCTTGTTATCAAGAGCGACATCCGAACTAGGACCACAATTGAAGAAGAGGTCCTCTTAATAAGAAAAATTAGCTAAGGAATCCGCAAGTTGATTCCAATAACGTGGAATGAGCTGAAGAGATACGCTGTGAAATTCATCAATGAGGGTTATAGCAGTTTGATTATACATACGAAGGATGGGATTCCAGACTGTATATGTCCCATTGAGTTGATTTAAGATCAGTTGGGAATCCCCTTTTACCAACAACCACTGAATACCACCAATCTTGGCAATATTCAGTCTCATAATCAAGGCTTTATACTCTGTCATGTTGTTAGTGAATCCTACCCCGAAATAAACAACTAATTTCATTGCAACCCTACGTCGGGGATCTCGGATAACTACTCCAACACTCCCTTTTTTATGCGGCCCTCGGGACGCCCCATCAAAGTATAACCTGTACCTCGATAATGGGTTTACACAGCCTACCATCAAGAACTCCCCTATTTGTAATTATGATAGTCAAAATTCAACATATTTAGAGGATGAACTGACGGCTCCATCCCACCTTCTTCATGAAACTCAATGGGGATGCTTGTCAAAATTTGTAAACAGTGATGGCAGAAAACTTTGATCTCCCATACAAAGGTACCGCCTTCTTCCTCAATCACTTTGTATCCTTTGCTCCACCATATAAGCTTCCCCTGATGATATCTTTGCTCGAGATATGGGTGCTCCAAGTAAGGGATTAACTGCCCCATCAACTAGTTTAAGCTCTCCTGCAAGTCTCAAATCAACCCCAGCATAGACGTGCAATGCATTTAGCATATTAGCATATTCAAAAATAATAAGGTTTAATCTTATTAAGATTAAACTTATTCTTAAATTCCACTCCTTGTAGATTAGCGAATAAAGCTGTGGACTTATTTTTACCTAATCGAACTATCTTGTAAGGGCCATCCCAGCTAGGTTTCAGCTTTTCTGGAAATAGCTCCCTACGCGCATCGTAGTATAGAACTAACTGCCCTTTCTTAAATATATATTTCTTCATTTTTAGATCATGCAACCACTTCATCCGATGTTTAGCCGCCTCCTGGTACAACAAACTCTACAATTTAAGCTCATCCAAGTGGGCTATAGTCGTAAAACGCTCGAATAGGGCATATTCATCACCCGAAGAATGATTGATTGCGAATCTTATGGTCGGCAACTAAATTTCTAAGGGCAAGACACACTCCTCCCCATAAACTAATTTAAATGGGGTATGGCGAGTGGCTCGCTTAAACGTCGTGTTATATGCCCAAACCGCCACGTATAATTTTGTATCCCAATCCCGCTCCTTTTTGGAGACTATTTTGGATAGGATACCCACAAGCTGCTTATTGGTACTTTCAACTTGTCCATTGGCTTGCAGATTATAGGGGGTCTTCTTGTTATGCTTAATTTTCCATGCTTCAGTCAGGATTTTAATCACCTTGTTCAAAAAATGGGTTCCATGGTCTGACACTATTTCCTTTGGTGGACCAAAATGGCAGATAATCTACTCAACTTGGAAACTGACAGTCTCTTTTGCATTGTCCTGCCTTGTCACCCGTCCTTCTAACCACTTTGTAAACTAATCAGTTGCTACTATAATGTATCTTTTCTGAGTAGTAGACGACGGGGTAATAGGTCCCACAAAATCCATGCCCCACTTCTCAAATGGAAGGGTAGCCATAATCGGCGTAAGTGGACGCTTCCTATTCTCTCTACTATCATGTCTTTGGCATGTATCACATCTCTTGACATAGTCAAATGAATCCTGGAATATGGACGGCCACCAATACTTAGCTCTTAAAGCCTTCTATGCCATCAACTGCCCAGCAAAGTTCCCTCCATAAGCAGAGTCATAGCACTCTACCAATATATATGGAACCTCGTCAGGCATCACACATCAGTGATAGATATTATCAACACCCTGCCGATATAGTGTTCCTGCGATCAAGGAAAATTTCAATGCCTTTTGTTTAAGTTTCCTCTTCTCTGATTTTGATAAAGTAGCTCTAGTCTCTCCCATATAAAGATTATGCATTATACCAGCATACCAGAAGGAAATAGATGTCGTATCATTCTTGAACAAAGTTTCCATGTCACTTCCTTCAGAGACCTCTTTTGGCTCTCCCAAATCCACAAGAGAGTCTACAATGCCCTGAAGCTTTGGCAACTTGCTCTTAATCTCGTAATCAAATTCCTGCAACGTGATTAACCACTTTGCTAAATGATCACGCGGCTGTAACTTATTCAACAACAATCAAAGCCCTTCCGCCTTCGTATAAAAAACCACCTTCTCATAAAGAATGTAGTGCCTGAACTTTTTGGTCACAAATACCATCACAAGACACAACTTCTCCATATAGGTGTAGTTAATTTCTGATATACCCAACTTCTGACTAGCAAAAGCTATCGGATGGTACGACTTCTCCTCCCAAATTTGGGATAAGCAGCAGCTAATACTATACATGGTTGCTGCTGAAAATATATAGAACATTTCGCCTCTTTTAGGTGCTTTTAAAACAGGTTCTCTGGCAAGCTCCTACTTCACATCATCAAAAGATAATTTGCAAGCATCATTCCATGCAAACTGAGTGTTAAAGGACAATAGGTTTGTTAGTGGCAACGTTATTTTTGCAAGGCATTGATAAACCTCCAATAATACCCTACCGATGATAGAAAGCTATGCACTTCCTTTGGAGTACGTGGCAGATTCATGGTGACTATGACCTTGATTTTTTCACGGTCAGAAGTCGCAATCCCTACGGAACCGACCACATGCCTAACAATAGCCCATAAGGAACTCCAAATACGCACTTCCGCAGGTTGATAGCTATGCAAAATTGTCTGCAACACTCAAAATACTTCCGCAAAATAATCAACTGCCTTTCTCTTACCGTGGTTGTCCCCAGGTCATCAATGAATACTTTCAACTCCTTTGGGAAGATGTCACCAAAGGTCTTGCTGTTCTTTGCCACGAACCAGGTGCATTACATAACCCAAATGCCATTACATGATACGTAAAGGTAGGGAAGACAGTGATAAATGTCATTTTTAGCTTGTCTTGCTTAGCAATTACCTTTGGTTATACCGTGCAAAGCAATCCATGAACGAATATATTTCCCTACCCGCCAATTGATCCAAAATTTGGTCAATAAATGGCAATGGGTAGTAATCTTTAACAGTCTGTTTATTTAGCTCTCTAAAGTCTATACAAAGGCAGATTTGATTCTTCTTCTTCTTTCTAATCACAACTGGTGAACACCATTTAGTATGTTGAATTGGAAAGATCAAACCCGCCTTCCGCAACTTCTAAAGCTCTTCAAACAGCCTGTCCCTTAGTAAAAAATTCATATGCGTTACTTTCTGACATACAGGCAGGTACCTTCCTTTACAAGAATGGTGTGCAGAGCTAGACTAGGAGGAATACCCCTAAGTTCGTCATAGCTCCAAGCAAAGATGTGGTGGAACTCCTGAATCAGAGACACATAGTGCTCTCTCTCTTCCGAACTGAGCATGGAACCTAATTTGATTGACCACGAATCATTAGGCATGCCAAGGTCCACCAACTCAATAAGTTTTGCATCTCTTATTCAATCTTGAGGCTCTATCGGCTCATTTAAGGTTATCTGATAAATATCATCTGTAGTGGACCCTTCTTTAGATCCATCACTCGATGATGTCTCACTACCAGATGGATCATCTACTGTTTTTAGTTCAATGGAGGATAATGGAGCTCTCTCACTCTGAGGAGACTCAAGGTAAGCATCCACTATTACACAATGGGCACCTTGACCCAGAATCACTTGACTAGTAGGTATATCAACTTGATAGTCTATCTGTAGAATCCATGGCCTAGCTAGGAAAACTCGATAGCTAGGAAGTCATGCAAACCTTATCACCCTAAATTCCAGATAGCATTCCATGCTCGCAACTATAACGTGGACTTTAGTGATGCAACCTTCCGGTTGTCTTAGAATATCATCAGCCATCCTAAGAAGTGTGGAGCCATCTTTTTGGGTATCTAGACCTAACGTATCCATCAAATCTGAACTCATGATATTGACGAGGCATCTAGTATCCACGATAGCGTGCTCCACTAATATTCCATCCACATATGCTGGAACCCTAGGGCAATGCTTTTTATCATGATAAAACCAATCTTCTTCCACTCTAGCTATGCCCAAAGGTTCTACAATATACCCTATATGCAGGATTTTTTTGAATTTCTTGCATACTCCTGGAGAAAGTTTAATCAATTATAGGATATTTACGTCTGGTTTAACTTTTCAAATTGAACTTACTAGGTCAAAGTTGTTGTAGTTATTCAAAGTTCTCTTCTCACGCCAAATCATCCTCTTCTTTGGTCTTTCAATCGGCTTTGGTGCCTCTTGTTTAGCCTTTACCTTCTTTCTTGGAAATCCTTTATCCTTCTCGAGATCAACTTTACTACCAATAGGTCTTAAACGTCCACCTTCCATATCAAGATTCAGGACTTGCTTTTCCCTAGCATGTTGCTTAGGGCTTCCCTTGATAGGTTTTACAATTCCTTTGTCACCCTCTTTGATCTTTTGACCTCTTGTTACGGCTCGTGGATTGAAAGTTTCAGCATCATTGACACATACGGCCTCAATAAGGCTGACTCCATTGCCATGAGGCAACTCCTCTACAATAGCCTTTCCTCGTTGCAGTATTTGTCTTGGTCCCTCATCTTGCTGGAGATTATTCCCTTGTGCACGTGATGGTTAAGTAGACCTGGTTGTTTACTCCCTTGTTTGGAGAGAACTAATCTTACTCCAACAGGTAGCAGCTAAGTGGCCAGACTTTCCACAAATACCGCATTTGACATTCAGGCAATTCCTAGGGAAATGTTGGCCACCACACCACTTAGAGCTAAATATTAAGGGGGCACCCTCCTTAAGGCGTCGACTCCCTATCAAATTTTGCTGCTTCTTAAGAAAATTAACGTCCACAGCTATTTGTTTCTATTGTTCAGAAATCATATCGGTATAGTGCTTCATCATGTTCTTAACTTCACCAAGAACATTAGAGGCACTCGACTCATAACTGCGATCATCTGTCTGTTGTCCCATCGTCCTAACCACTTGATTAGGAATTGGCCACTGACCTACTGGAACAGCATTAGGATTCATTGTTTGGCTTCCACCACTATTTAGTGAGGCTGCCTGACTAGCCATGGCCATAGTCATACTAGGAGGGGCTAGTAACATAGGAAAATTCGGCATGATACTCCCTCTCCCATTCGCATTTGACATGGGATCCCCTTGACTCCCATTGGTCAAGGCCGAATTATTACCATTCCAATTTATCCTTGCTACATAAGCTGCTTGCAAGCATGACTCTACTCCTTCTGCTTGGGTAATAAGAGTGTCAATGTCGGCCAAAGCTACACTACAAAGTTGCACCTGGATATAGAAATCCAATCCATGTAGGAAATATTGCAATTGTGCAGCCGCTGGAATGGGAATATAAGCATTAAGTTTGCAAAGAACTTACTTTAGTTTCTTGGCATAGGCCTGGACATTCTCATTTGGCTCTTGGCGTATTACATTCAAGACACACAACCAATACTGCCCACCTCTTTTAGAGGCAAACTCTTTATGGAAAGCCATAAAGAATTGGGTACTACTAGTTATGGTTCCAACTTCTAGACTGTAGTATCACACTGCTGCTCTTCCTTTTAATGTCATGTTGAAGAACATCATTAGGTGTCCTTCATCTTGGATCCGATAGTTGAACATGAGTGTTTGAAAATCCTTAATATAGAGTTCTCCATATTCTTCTACTAACCCATTGAAAATGGGCAAAGGTGCTCTTAATGTCGGTAAATCCGGTGTACCTACTGGAATTGGGATGGGTTGTGCCATGGCTACAACCGGATTTAAAACACGATTTTGTGTAAGTACAACTACACCCCCACTTGAAGTGGGTTGATTAACTAGAAGAAGGGAAGTACCAAGACTTCCACTTGCACTCGAAGAGCTACTCGTAACACTTAGGTTACTAGAACCACTACCACTTATTCGTAAGGGGCTACTCCTTTTAGGAGAATAGCGTCTTACAATCTCCAACCGTCGTCTAGCCCTCTCAACACATTTTGTTTTTTGTATTTCGGCTTGACGATCCTTGTTGGAGGACATAAACCAACTATTTGGTCCCTAAAAACACTAGATTTGAGAACCACCACTTGTTGGTGGCTCCCAAAAAACTCATCACTAATGGGACCTAAAATGGGCCAGCACTGGCTATAGCACTAGCAGGATCTCTAACATGCAAAAGATAATCCACACCCTCGCGGCCAAGAGAGTCTATAGGACACATTGCCCTGCCATCGTACATACATTTTGCATTTGTATCATGTTTGTAGTCCAACCCTTAACCTTCTCAGACTCCTCAGAGGGAGACCCTACGCATTTTGGTGTAATTTACCACATAGAACAACATAGGAGGCACCCCTCGACTGATCGTCGTGGCCCCACTACGACCGTCCTACACCTTGGGGATTGGCCCCTCGATGAGTCACTAACACATATAACACATACGAAACAGACTTCGCTCTTAGTACCAATATTATATCATTCCAGGAATGTACTAGTCCTCACTCACTTGTCCTCTTGGACCCACCTTCTAGACCTACAGCTTGGGTGCCTTACTCTCTCCAACGTGGGTCATTTATACTTCAACCAATTGTTATGCATGCCAGGAATAGATACCATGTGTATGATTCATGCAATAGTGGATGCCTTATTTTGTGCACAAATATTTATGGTTTAAAATCAATCTATGTGTCATGCAAAAACAACCCTTTTAATGAATTTTCGCTAATACGCAATGCTTCATTGCAAGAACCTAGCACCAAGGCGAACCTCATGCTACTAGATCCATTATTTCCAAATAAACCACATCCTAAATGTTATGCATAAAGAGAACGATCAAAATTTGTATTATTTTAGTGCTTAAACTATTTTATAACATCATCCTCCCTCTCACCGTTTAAATTTTGCTACGTTGCATAGGTATAGAGGTTCTTTTATGTCATTTTTTGTATGTAAAATAATAAATATACACTTTAACACAAAGGACAAGGTCCAAACTGAGGCTTAACCTCATGCTTCAGCCCCGTCAGGCATTCACAAATATAGATCTCATTTTTTCATTTTTTTCGAATGCAACAAACCCATTTTTCTCTATTTTTCTCTATTTTTTCTATTTTTTTAATAAAAAAATAATTATTTTCTAGTTTTTTGTGATGACTTATCATTGAAACTGAAACTCAGCATTTTTTCTTATTTTACCCCATGTCCACTTATTTTACCCACTCAAAATCAATGAAACTATCAATTTCTATCAAAATTTGTGTTTTTTCAAGTTTTAAAAATTTATGATTGTTGTAAATCAATACGAGTTCTACATAACAGTAATTGCAGCCCTCAAACATAATGCAAGGAGCATTTAAATAAAATTTCAGCTCATGTGAACACTGTTTAGACCATGAACGATATAAAACAAGCAAAATTCTTTTATCAAATAGAGCATACTACCTTTTTGTGTGTTTCAGGTTTTTTGAATATTTAATTGGGACTATGTATTGACCAACCAGGCATGGATTTCAACATAGATCTTCAGCCTTCAACCTTCTGAGCCTCTTGGAACAATTCGGTGCCTCTCGAACAAGCATCCATCTCTCGATTCTCTTCTTGACTCTTGCCACATGAAGTGCCTCTATGCAAGAGAGAGAAGGAGAGAGAAAGAATGAAACTGCATCTCCACAATTGGGCAGCCATTCGAGGATCGGAGACAAGAGATGAGGAGCGAAGATAGAGTGCATCTCAACCATCCAATCAGTTCGGGGGGTTGTTTTTAGGCTCTCCAACCCCCCTCTCCATCAATCGTGGCCATGGCGCCCTCATTCTTAGTCTGCGCAAAAAAAAGAGAACCCCCCCCCAACCATTTTGAGTTTTTTAGGGGGCCCCAAAGGAATCCCCCAAAAGGCTTGTCTTTTGGGCTCCCTAAAGCCTATTTCCACTTGCCATTTGGCCTTTTTTTTCCGGGCACTCTCATTTCCTCGTCCGGTGTCTGATTTGCGATATGGGAATTTTTGCTTAACCGTCTCCAAGTCCCCCACTGGTGGGCATCTACCAGGGTCTTGTTTGACATGCCAAAAATTTATGAAAATTCACCAATTGTCGTCTAGTGGGTCTTTTATGCACTTTCTAGAATTGTTACTTAAAATCGTACTGATTGGAACCGTCGCCTTCGACAAAGTCTATTTTTTCCCTGAAATTCAAAATTTTTGGCTATTTTTTGTATTCCCATACTATGAAGATAGATGAGATCTCATAGCTTCATGCATTCATGTATCTATACATATGACATGACATGACAAATTGTAGGAATTTTGGACACACTACAGAGTTCTATTCATTGGTTTAGTCACAAGTAATGATGTTGGACTCAAGAGAAGAAGGAAAGTTAAGTCAATGACCATTTTATGCATGTGACTTTGTATAATAGGGGAATAAGTGAGGACTTATGGGACTCTTGCAGACTGGTAAAGTGGAGAAAAGTGAGGAGCAAAGGGCATCATTCAACATGAGGAAATTACATGTAAATGTTGTGGAGGCCTACATCAAATGTGGGGAAGCAAGCAAGACTAAACTCACGCAAAGGGTAGCTTTGGGAAAGAAGGAATAGGGTTGAACACTCCTAGACCTTGAAGGTATTGATTGGAATAGAAAGGAAGAAATAGAGATGAACACTCCTAAACCTTTAGGGTGTTGATTGGGGTAGAAAAGAAATGATTTTGTGGCTCTCATGAGCTATAAGAAATAGGGTAAAATAAGTATTCAAGCTAAATATTAATGTCCTAAATTTTCAACACCAAGGTAAAAATTAGGGGAAAATTTTAGCTCAAAGGCTATTTTTATGAGGTTTTCTTGGTCATCAAGCTAAAAATTGAGGCTTCACAACTCAAAATATAGCCCATATGTACAAAAATTTACATATGTTGGTCTAAATTCAACCCAAAATTAGCTAAAAATAGGGTTTTCTCATAACATTCACCCAATTTTCTAAACTCTTCCACCATTGATTAGCCAAACATTTTTCCATCTACCTACAAACTAAAAATCATGGGGGTCCCTTAATTTTTACCGTGTTCAACACAAATCTTTGATCTTAGGGTTCAACACTTGTTACATATACTTGTCTACAATAGGTAGATTCTTGAAGTAGGTAAGGGTTAGGGTTATAGGCATAGTGCTCAGTGTAATGGTACCTTGGGGTCAGGGACTTGCTAAGTTGGAATTTTAAAAAGAAAAATAAGAAGATTGATAAAAGAAGGTCAACTTAACTTGATGTAATGTATTAAATTATAGTGAATAGAATAAATGTTTGATCACTTAAGAAAGAAATTTTCTTAAGACTATAGAGAGCTTGATGAACTATGTTAATATTCTAAGAAACTTTTAACTTCTTAAAGACAACTTGTTGGATTACATTGAATTTTTGTTAATCTCTCTTGCAATTTGATGTAATGGATCAAGTTTGAGTAGAGATATGTTATAATATCTATCTTCACTTGATTTAGTGCAACAAGGTTCTTAAAAATTATGTTAACATATTGGTGTACTTGATATAATGCATCAATCTCACAAATATTATATGAAGTTTTGTTCCTATTTGATGCATTACATCAAGTTTCCTTGGAATTTTGATATAAATGTTGTAGCTAACTTGATGCAATGCATTGAGTTGTTTAGTTTTTTTTCTTAATTTTCATTTGATTTAATGCCGTGCATTAATTTTACCCACTCTTTGGATTAGTTTTAGGCCTTAATTAGTACTGTACATCAGGTTTCAAAAAAAAAAAGTTTGTAAGGTTATATAGTGCATCAAGCTACTTAGAAAGCTAGTTAAATTTTTGACTAAGTTGATATAGTGTATCAACTTTCTTGGAGTTGTAGCTAATATTTTAGATGAGTTAATATAGTGCATCAAGTTCACTTGATATTTATATCATTTTTATCTTGCTTAATAAATTGCATCGAGTTTATTAGAGAGTTTTCTTCTTCTTCTTTTTGAAAATTTGCTAATTTATAGTTGAGTTGATGCAATGCATAAAGTTTCTTTAAAAATTTACTAATTTTCTAGCCAAGTTTATGCAATGCATTAAGTTCCTTATAAAATTTACAAAAAAAATTTATCGAATTGATGTACTTAATCAAAGTCTACTTAAATTTTAGCTAATATTTTGGTTGAATTGATGCCATACATCAAGTTTACTTAAATGTTAATATGAAATTTTTTTCTTACTTGATGCAATGTATCAAGTCTCTTTGAAGTCTTATTACGTTTTCAACTAGATTGATGTAATCCATCAAGTTTTGATATAATATATCAAGTTCACTTTAGTTTTAGATCATTTTATTTTTCCACACTACAAATGTATCAGGTTTATAATAAGCTTGATACAACACATCAAGTTTCTTAGAAGGTTTTCTTCCATTTTAATAACTCGATTATAGTATACAAAATTACCATCAATTAGTCTAATTACGTTCTCTCAAAATTACTATGAATTAGCCCAAACTCAAAGATAGTGGATTTTCATATGTATTATCCAATGTTCTAACTTGCATTAAGACTGGGCTGAATTTAGAATTTATAGGATCAAATATTTCACATGTGGGAAGATAAGCAATTAAAAGATTAAAAGCTAAAGAAGGCTCCGGATGATGCAAAAGTAATTTTGAATGGGAAGTCCACTGAAGAGTTTGTTGATGATATGAGGTTGTTACCATGGTACTCTCTTCAAGGTGTGAAAGATAAGAGGGTGATTATATCCACCTTATCTAGGGCAATAGCAAAGGAACTCTTGTTAGGTGAGCTGGTCAATGAGCTAAACTCGTAAGTTTTCTTTTCAATATGTTTATCATATTTTATAGTCTACTCTTTCAAATATTAAGAAAATACTTTTTTTTTGCAGACATAAACTTTATATGAAAATATAAGAGACGATGACAAAGCACCTCAATTGTTCTTCATGGGATGAAGTCACTCCTGAATATCCAGAGTCTTGATCATCCACAATGTTCACTATAGGAGATAGGTTACAATGTTATTCATGCTTATGTGAAAAACTTAGATAAATTGGTAGATCTACATTACTTTACCCTTACAATTGTAAATATATCATATAGATTTAACATGCCAAGATCTACTAATGATGCTAAGGCTTTCATGCTCAAAGAAGTCACACAGATGATAAAAACTTCAAGAAAATAACAAAATTTTCATTGTTTAGATTTGTTATCTTCCACAGTACACACCAACCTGGTTGTGTGGCACTTTCTTTTAAAAATAAATTACATAGATCACAATATTTCATTTGATATAACTTCTTTGCCTCTTCTTTGCTCTCTGCCCAGAATAATTTATAGTCTTGCGCATGTTGATGTTTTTTATAAGCGAAAACTAAGTATCTTTTTATGTGGGGAGAAGACCAATATTGACCACACACCCCAATTGTGATCTCAAGAGTTTCTTTGAGATGATAATCGTAGGATACTAGGATGAAGTAGAGAAGAAAAGAGTCAAAGCACGTGCAAATGAAACAAATATAGGGAATATATTTAAGTATCCAACCATAACAAGAAAACTAAAGTACGTGGATGGTAGCAAGTCTATGGTGAACTTATATCAAAAGCCAGAAAGGTTGATCAATAGAAAGTCACACTTATTTTCAACACAAGATAATTGGGTGCTTGATTTATTTTCAGGGATATGTATGTATATATTAATTTGACTAAGAAGAAATATTTAAATGATATTATAAATAAATAAATATATATATCCATGGTAATTAAATAAGATGTTTAAATGAATATCATCAATGGGAATAACAATCACATGCGCTATTCAGAAAGAGAGACATTATATTATTGTGGGAAAGGATAACCTTCAAGTGGCATTTATTACGATGCGAATTCAAGTTGTCCCTGAATTGCCAGATGAGGATCAAGAAGTAGGTACAAAGGTCATAGCAAACATTAAGAAGGTCATGCATGTATCTACGAAGCCCATGCCTCCTCTATCTAATGAACTAGGAGAACTTATAGAGCTTGCTAATATTGAAATTGTTGAAGGAAGTGAGGAGAATGAAGAAGAAAAAGATGATAACAATAGCGATGATGCAAAAAAGGCCAAAGAGTAGGAGCAATACCTTGGAGACGAAGATGTGGATGTATAAGACGAGCTATTTGTATATTACATCACTATAGGTTTTATAGATTTTTCCTTTTTTCTTTTCTTGAAGTGAGATCTCTCAATCTCTCATACTATTTTGTATATTGCAGTTAAGCATTCACCAAAATATACTAGCTCATACTAATATACTCAATAGTTCTTGTTTGGATGTGTGTGTGTGTGTGTGTGTGTGTGTGTGTGTGTGTGTGTGTGTGTGTGTGTGTGTGTGTGTGTGTGTATGTGTGTGTTTTAATATAGAATGTTAGAAAATATATAAATATCTATTTAATTGTGTAGAATATTAAATAATACTTATAGATTTACTAACTCATACTAGGATTTGAAAAGTTTAGTTTTCATATTTGTCATATAAAATTATTGTGTAGATATTAATTTTTATTTGATAATCTAAATCTTTACTCATGTAAAAGCAAGTTGACATTATATTTTTGAAATGATAGCATATTAATGATCTTTTTTGTTGATCAAATATATGAATTGGTTAATGATTTTACACTTTGGTAAAAGTAATAATTATATGATATTTCTTATCAACTAAGCATCAAAGTTTTTTTAATTAAATTTTCTTGTTTTAAGATAAGTATCATATACTATGTTTAATCAATCATTAAGTTTTAGAAAAAAATAAATTTATGCTATGTAAATTTTATGATATTAAGATGCTAGCTTTCCTTTAAATAAGTTCTTTAAAAATGATTTGATTTTTTTAAAAAGTTATTTTAACATATTATTTTTATTTAAAAATATATTAACTTAAAATTTTTAGAAAGTTATGCTATTTTTCACTCAATTTTTCAAAAGGAGTAAATTTTAAAAGCTTTTTGAGAGAATCTAGAGGAATCTTCTTAGGAGAAACATGTAACTTATCCAAAAGGTTTGCAACTATGTTTAGGTCAAAACCTTTGTTACTTAAATAGAAAAGGGAAGCATAACAATAGAAGCTTGGTGTTGCTACTCTAACTATCAAAACAAATCTTAAAGGAAAACAACCACATGATGTGCTATAGAAAGGAACTAAAAACATCACTCAAGTTTAGGCAGTTTACTATATGTATATTCGTTATATCATGTGCGGTTAAGGCCTATTTCTAAATACCCTTATCTTTGGATTTTCCTTGAATAAGGCACACATTTTCTATTCAATTTGTAAATAATCCCTTTGTATTACACTCTTTCATATGTCAAATAATGTGTAAAGATGAGATTTGAGAAATCTTGTGTGTTAAATACACATGATGCATACACATATTTAAAATCACATCAAAACATCATGCGGATTTTGTGACATGAGATAGAACACATTCTTGTTCACTTCAATGAGAAATAGTAAGTATTTAGAACCCATCTTTCTCCTCTTTGGAAGAAGTATCTATATTCATTTGTCTCTTTTGCAAGCATTCATGTCTCCACTACAAGATATAGGCCTTATACCGACGTTAAAAGCGACAAAAATGCAAATAACAAAATTTACCCCCGTCGTCGCAAAAAGCATCGTTATTGGCGACGCCATAGAACTGTCAGTATCACTGTTGCTATCAGTGTAAGTATTGGCATCGGTATCAGTGTCGCATTTACGCTGATACTGACGCCAATACAGACGCTGATAGCGATGGTTTGCGATGTAAATAACGACGCGAGCAGTAAATTTTGTAACGCTAATAGCGACCATAACCGGGGGGGGAAAAAAATTTGGCAGGAGCCATACAAAATAGTTTCTGCATTGTGTACAATGCGCTTGCAAACAAAAACAATGTATACTGAAATCATAACACTGATACATGAAATAAATACATGATCGCATAATAAGCGATTGGTACAATCATGACAAGATATCACTAATACATACAAAATGTCTACATAGATTAGGCAATCCAAAAATAAAGATGTGTGAGCTCCAGGGATCCAAGGGTGAGCTACATATCCTTGCCCTCCAAAAGCTCATCCCACCGCAAAGGAGCATCGAATGGACTCTGCAAAAAACGAAACAACACATCAATCCACCATACAATAATGCATTCTAATTAAACATGGTAACTATGGACAAGAAAGATGAGTGACTTACAAGGCCGCTGCATCTATACAATCGGTCGATCAATAAAGTGAGACCGTACCTTTCTACATATCGAGTCTCAAGGCCAGTCGAATCGCAATTTGTAATGAAGTGCTGCAAAGAAAACAAAATGCTAACTGTTAGAAACATGATTTTCAATACAAAGGATATTGCAAAAAAATAAACAAGCAAAACAAAAGAAAAACTTACAAAGTCCTCCAAATATCTCCTATGGCCGCCACTCCCAAGATAATGGACCACTACGGCCTCGAGTCATGCCCTGACTCCAACGTCCTGGAGAATCTGTAGCCTCCTCCCTCAGCCGGCGCCAATCGTCTACATCTAATCACTTGGGCTTTGCAGCCCCACTCTTGATTGCCTTGCGTATGTCCGATCGTCTATGTGACATATTGCACGCATGCAATCCATAATCCGGCCCGTAGAGAATCTATCTACTAAGGCTGGAACTGGAAACTCCTCATGCAAGGATGCTACTATGTAGTCCTTGCTCCCCTCCAGTATGTTCTTCCAATGATCTAAGACATTGTGCCGAAAAACTTGTTGGCTCAACTCTCTTATGCGAGCCATCACCCTCCTCCCCTCATCATTCATGATGATGGCTCCTGACCTACCATCGAATAGATATCCATATCCCCCTGGAGTCTACCTAAGATGGGTCCTCTCCCATCTGTGTCCACGCTCCTGGGCATATCTAGGAGACCCCTGTGCATTCGGTGTACCGATCGGGGTAGTATCTCTCGGAGTGGCACCCATAGGGATACCACCTGCTGACGACTGAGCAAAAGCTGAAGTAACTGGAGTAGACGTCCCCACAGGTGTGACAAATCCCTGAGGTGACGCAACTCCAACTGAATGATGAGACGGAGACATCACGTCCGTGCCTCCACAGCATCCACCTGAGCCTGAGCCATGCTCCTTGGAAGGGCCACGCGAGCGAGGAGTCGCACCTTTATCCCGTGTCGACTGCGGGCTCACTGCATCCGTACCTCTGAAACATCCCCCTGACCCCGAAGCACTGCCTTCCTCTGGCCCAAGTTTTGAGTGTCGAGCTCATATGCTCGAAGCCAAAGCATCCGATCGCGCTGAAGTAGATCTAGCAGAGTGTCTTGACGAAGACCGAGACAGCTCCTGGTCTGTCATATCTCTGAATCTCGCGATCTAGTCTGGAGACATGTGTATGAAGATATCCTGTAACTCCTCATCACTCATCCCTCGACTCATCCTGAAAATGTCACCTGCACAGACAAAAAATGATGTTAGAATAATCAATTTAAACCATACAAAGCACAGTAATATAAATCCTTTACAAAAAGTCTCACTTAAAATGCATATCTTATGTACCCTTATATGCGATTGGTCAACGAATTCAGTAAGTGGATGCTACAAGTATGAAGTATCCTATGGTCCCATGTCAATCTCTTGACAAAACTCCGCATACACTGGAAAGTGGATAGACATGTCACCACAAAAGGATGAGTCCACCTCGTTCTCAAAGAATCTTGGACTCCTATATTTCCATCATTGTTAGCCGATGCTAGCTCCAAGATTTTGACGGCCTCCACCCCTTGCAATATCGACCCCTCTATTTGCATATTATCTTCATCTATGCTCGAAACATCGCTTTGATCATATACTCGCACTTTGGGGAGTTGAAGGTATAACATACCACCATCGGGGTTGTCGGGGGTTTGGATAGAAGATTACCTATTCACAAACACGTACAAGAGAGTTCAAACCATTGTGACATAAACCATGTCGTAATACAATTCGCAAACAAATGAGTCCATGCACCTATTCACAATGGGCCGGCAACACAAAGGTGTTGAGCAAATCCGTCCATTTTTTTTTCAAAATCTATTTCGAGAAATCCAGATGGACCTCATCGAACTATTGCTCCAGCTCCTCCAACTACCACTTTGAACCACTGCACATCGAATAGTATCATGGAGAAGCTACGGTAATCCACCGTAACAATACTTTGCAACTTTTCAAAATGCTACATCTCATCCACAATCGTGTTTGGATCCATTTCTCATCGTCGGCTCTCTTGCTCGAACCTTTCCATGATACCACAATCCATTGTGGAGTGTATTTTATCAATACGCTCCACGCAAAAATGCCGTCCGTGCGACCACACTACACTATATATTTTGTA
The DNA here is from genome assembly GCF_053477565.2 of Lygodium microphyllum. Taxonomy (NCBI): domain Eukaryota; kingdom Viridiplantae; phylum Streptophyta; class Polypodiopsida; order Schizaeales; family Lygodiaceae; genus Lygodium; species Lygodium microphyllum. Next base: position 181,599,786 of record NC_141135.1, read on the forward strand.
CTATACATTGAAACTCCTCCATTGACACCTCTGTCCCTTCGTGAGACGCTGCGGTCAAAGCTCCATGCAACCATTACATTGACATGAACTGCGGTATCTCCTCCATGCCTTCGGGATATTGAATCGGTCGATGATACATACTACATTGGAATTCAGCTCGCGCTTTCTCTCGATCTTGCCTAGCGATCTTGTACTTGGTGACCCACGTCTCCATAGAGGCATGGTGCAACATACAAAAGCAATTCACCTTCTCCTCCATTGAGGCATCCATTCTTTTTTCTACCCCATTTCCAACCACCACATCTCCAGTCAGTCTATCATCGTCCTTTAGCGACCATAGCATTTCGTTGTCTAGATCCACTGTTGGTAGCCATTGTGAAATATGCACTAGCGCCTCAGACACCAACCAACCTTTAGCCATGCTACCCTCTGGCCGAGCTTTTTGTTGCACAAAGCCTTTCAGGGTTTTCGTGAAGTGCTCCAAGAAGAACATCCATTGCGTATGGACAGGTCCAATAATCTCCACTTCATCTACAAGATGCACAAGAAGGTGGATTTGTATCGTGAGCATGCTGGTGGGCAGGTATTTCTCAAAGAGACAGACCATCACCACTGCTCCCCGCCTCGTGGATTCAATAGAGGACGTCTTAATCTCCTTCTGTGAGATCCATTGCACCAAAGTTGACAACCTGTAAATGGCCCCACGTATTTCTGGAGTAAGACATCCTATGATCGTGATCGGTAGTATAAACTGCCACAAATAAGAAAGCATTATGAATAATGGCTACACTCCAAATAGCAAAATGCGCACGCCAATAACAATCCATTCATAGTACATACTGACATATCTTATGCAAGTCAGGGGATTTAAGCCTTGATAATTGGTCATCTTTGAAAAATGCGGACCTGAGAGAACGCATCATACCGATCAGAGTGCGGATAGACTTGACTACTTGCTTCACAATGAACTCTTCTTTAGTGGACAAAACCCAAGGAGCCTGAGGAATCTGCACGTGACTATCAGCACTTGACTACAGCCAAAACGTCTCCATCTTACCTATCTCCTTCAAATCCATTCATGCCCCTATAGTGTCTCTCTTTTTTGTGATGTGGTCCCATAGCAAGCTGCCCACATTCTTGAAAATATGCATGGGATCCAACAAGTGGTTGACCTGTAAGTGGGTCCAATATGGCAACTCGTAGAAAACTAAGAATCGCCGCATTCCGTTTGGATGCGATTCTGCGTGGACCATTTTCAGCTCGTACCAGCTTGCAGCGTTTATACGTTTTGGAGGTCATCCAAGGAAATCTTCGCTGAGTTCATGATCCTCTAGTAAGAAAGCAGTGTGCCCTTGATAAATCATCTTCTTCATGGTTTGTGACCTTCAGGAGTCTAACTATGGCCTGCAGAATGGACATGCATGATAACCTGAGGTAACCAGACTTGTTCCAACACCACGACCTAGTGAATACTTGCTTGAACGAGATAAAATATAGATAGTACCAATGAGAATGGAGGCCTCTTCACCTGAGCACTCTCCGAATCCCGAAAAGTCATGCATCGTCCACATGAGAATGGCTCGAATATTGGCTGATCGTCGACCATCGCGCCTGCTCATTTCTTGCACGGTGACCCCCTCCTCCCACAAAATCTTAAGCTCATCGACTAATGGATGAAGATACACGTCCATATTTTTGACTTTGTAGCGGCCGGGACAAGTAAGTTAAGGATGAGATGTCCTTTCTTCGTAGAAAGGCATGGAGGGATATTGTAGTTGACAAGGACTATAGGCCACACACTGTAAGAAGTTGAGCATAGACCGAATGGGTTCATGCCATTCATTGCAAGACCAAGCCAAAGATTCCTTGGCTCTCGGGCAAAGCCTGGGAAGGTAGAGTCAATGTGGCTCCATGCACATGAATCAATTGATATTCCTTGAACTCCATCCATGGACCTATTTTGCACATGCCACGTTGTCAAGCTCGCCATGCTGGACATACGAAACATGTGGTTTATGCGGGGGATAAGCAGAAAGTGTCTGAGAAATTTTTAAGGGATGGTTTTCCCTTGCAAGTCCTGTCGATACCTGTGAGCACCACACTTTGGACATGTCTCCATAGTCTCATATTCTCCTTGAAACAGTATGCAATCGTTGATACATGCATGGATGTTATTGTAGTCCATGCCAAGATTTCGTAAAACATATCATGCATCATCACGAGACTCAGGCATGATATTTGCAGGTGGTAATATATGATATTTTAATAACCTTAAAAAATCATAAACACCTTGAAAAAGCACAAATATTTGTAATAATAGTGCCGAAAAAATCAACGAAGCGTATATACAACGTACCTGAACAACTCGGTCACACTCGTATTGTTCCACCCGTATTTTGCTTGCACACTTAAGAGTGCAAGCAGTATCTTCAGGCGAGATACTCAGCACCCATCATATAATGGTATGGATGCTTCCTCTCTAAGCAGATCAGAAGTCTCGATATCCATGGGAATCAATGCATCGATCATTGCCTCCATCTCAGGCTCCAAGATTGTAGGTAGGTCTGGAAGGTTGCCTGTCTCCTCTGGCATTGATGGTATAGATTGGCCTTACAAGTGGTGGATTGGCTCATGCACTCCATCCATTGCACGCCCACGTACTCTTCTAATTGGCCGCAAAGGGTGCACTCCTCCTTGGGATGAGACATCACCTCCCTGGATAGAAAATTTTCCAGCGAGACTCAATCTTATTGTATATGGTATTCAATTAGCTTGCGAGTACAATGCATGATTGATATTAACTTTTCTTACCATTTGTTGAAAATCCACAATCGCCTGATCAATGATCTCAGATTGAAACTCGCCAAATCGTCGTACGTGTTCTATAGACAATCGACGTTTTCGTCTAATTGCTAGCTTGCATTGAGAGCAAGGACATGGGACACGCTGATTAAGATACGCCTCGCAATCTTGAACAACAGGACCTTCTTCGTTTTCCATTTTGTCTACGTTACAACAAACAATTTGTTTTTGTTATCATTTTTTTAAAAAAATAGATTGTTATCCTCTCCTTCCATCTCTCTCTTTTTCTATGACCACAACTATGACTACGACCACGACCACTACCACGACCATGACCACAACCACGACTACGACAACGACTATGACTATGACCATGGCTACGTAGTACCTAGTACCTACTACCTACTACCTAGTACCTAGTGCCTAGCATATAGTATCATAGAACACTAGTATTTAGTACCTAGTACTCAGTATCTAGCACATAATATCATAGCATCTTAGTATCTAGCACCTAGTACTCTAGTATCATAGTGCCAAGTACCCAGTACTATGATACTATGTAGCAGGTGCTAGGGTACCTTAAGCATTATGCAATAAATGTGAGGTTCTAGGGTACTATGATAGTATGTAATAGGTACAAGGTAGTACATACTAGGGTACTATGATACTATCTATTGATCTATCTATCTATCTATCTATCTACCTATCTCTCTAACTATCTACTATCTATTTTTCTATCTATCTATCTACCTTCATAATACTTGGATACAATAGCAAATATGGGTAATAAAGAAGAAGAGAAGTTGTAACACTGACTATTATACCCACATATTGTTACATTTGTCTATTTGGCTTCTCTTCTGTCTATTTTTATTTATACCCTTTGTACGTAGATGCATACACAAATATAGAGAGGGGGAGGGTGAAATATGATGGTATCCTTGTGCCAACACAAGTGGAAGCTTATATAATGTAGTTTCTAGGATAATGTATTTGTACCCTTTCTACCTAGATGGACTCATTCCTAGTGAAGTGAATTGCCAATCCTATTCTTAGTGAGGTGGACTCATTCTTAGTACACACTATCATAGTACCCTAAGCTTATTGTAATGTCCTATTTACTTTTCTCTCTTTCTCTCCCTCTCTCATTTCCTCTCCCTCCCTCTTTCTCTCCCTCTCTGATTTCCTCTCCCTCCCTCACCCTGACCCTCTCTTTCTCTCTTTCCCTATATTAGGTTTAATGATTTTTCTCTTTTTCTCTCTCCTCTCTCTCTCTCATTTCTTTTTCTCTCTCCTCTCCCTCTCTCATTTCCCTTTCTCTCTTTCTCTCCCTCTCTCATTTCCTCTCCCTCCCTCACCCTGACCCTCTCTTTCTCTCTTTCTCTATTAGATTTAATGATTTTTTCTATTTTTCTCTCTCCTCTCCCTCTCTCATTTTTTTCTCTCTCCTCTCCCTCTCTCATTTCCCTTTCTCTCTTTCTCCCCCTCTCTCATTTCCTCTCCCTCCCTCACCCTAACCCTCTCTTTCTCTCTTTCCCAATTAGGTTTAATTATTTTTTCTCTTTTTCTCTCTCCTCTCTCTCTCATTCCTTTTTCTCTCTCCTCTCCCTCTCTCATTTCCCTTTCTCTCTTTCTCTCCCTCTCTCATTTCCTGTCCCTCCCTCACCCTGACCCTCCCTTTCTCTCTTTCTCTATTAGAGTTAATGATTTTTTTCTCTCTCCTCTCCCTCTCTCATTTCCCTTTCTTTCTTTCTCTCCCTCTCTCATTTCCTCTCGCTCCCTCACCCTGACCCTCTTTTTTAGGTTTAATGATCTTTCTCTCTTTTTCTCTCTCCTTTCTCTCTCATTTATTTTTCTCTCTCCTCTCCCTCTCTCATTTCCTTTTCTCTCTTCCTCTCCCTCTCTCATTTCCTCCCCCTCTCTTTCTCTCTCTGTCCCTCCCTCTTCCTTTCCCGTTTCCTCCCCCTCTCCCTCCCCCTCTCCCTCCCCCTCTCTTTCTCTCTCTCTTTCTCCCTCTCCCTCTCTCATTTCCTCCCCCTCCCATTTCCTCCCTCTCCCTCTCTTCAATTTCCCTCGCCCTCTCCCTCTCCCTCATTTATTCTCCCTCTCTCATTATACACAAATTATACATAAATAAATAAAAAAGAGAGAGAATACACTCTTCCTCCCTCTCGTTCTCTCATTTCATCCCCCTCCCTCTTCCATTTCCTCCCTCTCCCTCTCCCTCTCTTTCTCTCTCTCTCCCTCCCTCCCCCTCCCTCTCCCATTTCCTCCCTCTCCCTCTCCCTCTCTTTCTCTCTCATTTCCTCTCCCTCTCTCAATATACATACACAAATCATATAAGCAAAAGTAAAAGAGAGAGAGAATGCACTCTCCCTCCCTCTCCCTCTCCCTCTCCCTCTCTTTCTCCTTCTCTTTCTCTTTCTCTTTCTCTCCCTCCCTCTCCCTCTCTCATTTCCTCCCCCTCCCTCTCTTTCTATTTCTCTTTCTCTCCCCCTCTCTTTCTCTTTCTCTCCCTCCCTCTCCCTCTCCCTCTCTTTCTCTCTCATTTCCTCTCCCTCTCTCAATATACACAAATTAAACCCTAAACAAGCAAAAGAGACAAAAAATGGGCTCACCATAAAGATTTGGCGAGGGTTTGGCGGCTCCTCTTCGCGACGGCGGCTCCTCCTCTCCTTCGAGAATGGCGGCGGTGGCAGCGACAAGCCTTCTTCCTCTCCCTCTCTCACCCTTTGTGCAAAACAATCGCTCTCTCTCTCTCTCTCTCTCTCTCTCTCTCTCTCTCTCTCTCTCTCTCTCTCTCTCTCTCTCTCTCTCTCTCTCTCTCTCTCGCTTTCCCTCTCGAAATGTCTCACGAATGCGCGAAATGAAACGCACTCGGGTTTCGGCTCTCTTTTTTTTCCCTATGGGGTGTCGCTATTTACGTCGCAAATGCAACAAAAATAGCGATGCCGCTATTCCTGCATCGCTACCCGTCGTCGTTATACTTGCGTTTCCTTGTACTGCTCCTTTTTCTGCATACAAAACTGGCGTTCGCGAAAAGGAGGCAGGAAGGACACTGTTGAAGACCCATTCAAAGTCCTCCTCTAATTGGCGATACTCTATCCCCAATCCAGGGAAGATTAGGGTGACGAGATGTTTAAGGAACCTGTTGTGGAGCACAAATTCCTCCACTATGAAACCATTGTACTAGGGAACCATGTAGATGACTCCCTTCTTGGAAGCATAGGGTGTGCTAGCCACTAGCTCGCGGGCTAGTCTGCCAAGATGAGTCATACCATGAAGATCCCTTGCCCATGAGAACCGCCTCCACAATCTGCACTATGCCATTGCTCAGCGTGGAGTGAAGCCAATCCCAAAGTTGGGGAGTGTCCTAGGACCTTGATGTTTGTTTCAACTCCACCTTTGTGGCACGGACGGCTAAGAGTTGTTCCTCAGAGAGGACGACATGTAAGGTGTTTGATTGGGGAGCACTCGCAGAATGCACCGGCGTCTAACCAAAGGTTTCCATTGTGCGTCCCTACTGAGAATCTATCAATCATGCTATTGTACTGCTGGAGGGGGGGGAGTGTTGTTGCAAATGGAGGGATCAATGGGGGGGGAGGGGGGCAATGGCGAGGAAAGGGGGGATGCTATTTTCTGACAGCAGTGGCAGCATTGGACGCCACAGGGACGAGGATGTCAAACTAGAGCCACACGAGTGGGGGGCCTACAGGCCGGAGGCCGCAGGGTGAAGGAGATAGGGGACATTGTGCGGGGAAGGTACTAGGGTGGGGAATAGCGCGACGAAGACTGCTAGCAGGGGATCAACAGGGGGTAGCCAGGCATGGGGCAACGCAGGGGGGGCAACACAATGGAGAGGATGTTAGAGGCGGGAGAGAGGCGTAGCTTGCCCCAGGAAGGGACAGGCGGGAGGAACAAGGGGGTGGCAGGGCGTGATGGCAAATCAACGGCATGACAGGAAGGAGCAAAAGTCACTATAAAATGGATATTGAGTTGAGATAATTGAGATATACTCCTCAATACTTGAGTAATTGTTATTGTTAAAGAACCATAATTAGTGGCAAGGTTGAACATTTTGGAGGAGTCATTGCACATCCTTTTGGGATCCACAACTTGAGATTGTGGTCAATATAGGTTTTTCTTAATGAAGTTAAATGCTTAATGTTGATTTTGTGCTTGCATGATCTTGAGCTTAATTAAGGCCCATATGTGCCCTTGTATCCTCAATATGTTGGTACTTATGAGCTCTTCTTGGAATAGTTTACTTTGCTTCTTCATAGATGTCTTCTTTGGGCTCGAATATACCACTTATCATCTATTTTATTCTGAATTCACTTAATAAAATTTGAGAGAACCTACCATTGAGTTCAAGAGTTAAAAATTTTGATTTAAATTTTTTACTACTTTACAAGTTGCAAACTTATTTTGGTAGCTCAACTTTTTGGTTATGTTCCCCCTCCCCTACCTCATATACAATGGATCTTGAGAAAAAATGATAGAGGAATACACCTCAATGTTGGAGTACTTGTTAACAAAGAACTAGAATTAGTTGACGAGGATTGAAATTTTGAAGGAGCCATTGCACATCCTTTTGGGGTCCATAACTTGAGGCAGCAGTTAAGGTATCCTTCAACATTTTTTCATTCATGAGCTCTGAATATTTACTTTGTTGCTTCATGCATGTATTTTTTTGGCTCAAGCATGCCATTGGTCACTTGTTTTTTCCTACATTCGCTTGATAAATCTTGAGAGAACATATTGTTGAGTCCTAAATTTAAAAGTTTTTAAGTTTGATTTTAAACTTTGACCACTATACTAATTTCGAACTTGTTAGTGGCCCAACTTATTGGTGGTTATTTTTCCCTACTCTGAGATGATTAAGGCACATAGCTTAATGCTGGAGTAGTTGTTAATCAAGAACCATGATTTGTGATGAGGATTGAAAGTTTGAAGGAGCCTACTTCTGGTTGATGAAGGTAGATCCTTAACGTTGATTGCCTTCTTCTATAGTTTTGAGATTAATTAAGGCTCATATGCATCCTTATATCTTCAATATTTTTGCATTCTTGAGCTCTTCTCAAGAATATACTTTATTGCTTCATAGATGTCTTCTTTGGGCTTAAGCTTACTACTTGACACTTTGTCCTACATTCACTTGATAAAACTTGAGAGAACATGCATTTCAGTTCAAGAATTTAAAATTTTGAAAGTTTTATTTAATAATTTTACCACTTTACTAGTTTTGAACTCATTTAGCAGCTCAAGTTATTTATTGCTTTCCCCCTCCCCCCTCCTTGCCTGCTCCCTCCCCCTCGCAAAACAAAGTTGCAATGCTTCCAAGTGTTGCAAGGTTAGCTTTCTTGTTGTGTGCCAACTTTTCATTTAAAAAGTAACTTGTTTACAAAAAATTAGTTAGTGTTAGATATGTACAAGAGCTAATGTTTTAAGTGTGAAGAATCCAATAGCTATAGAAATTCGGATCGTACTCAAATTCTTCAAAAGTATACAAATCATGTGGGTTCTTTGTTAGATCACATAGATAAGTAGTCAAATTACAAAGCAAGGGAGGGACTTGCAAAGTGACTTGTGCTATATGATTCATCTTGAGTCACCTACCAGACGGAAGGAGAACGGATACATCCTAGTATGTACGGATTATGTCACAAAGTGGTGTGAAGCTAAAGCCCTAAAGTGGGACGATGGTAACAGCGTAGCCCTGTTCATGTACGAGAATATTATCACCCGTTTTGGCAGTCCCCTCGAGCTGGTAAGTGACAGAGGGACTCATTTCCATAATAAAATCATGGAGGAGCTGATTGAGCTGTATAAGATCTGCCATCGTAAGTCCACTCCCTATTACCCCAGAGCCAATGGCCAAGTTGAAGTCACCAATCGCATCCTTTGCTCGATTCTGACAAGAACGATTGCTGCACATCGTCGCGACTGGGATGATCGACTTACTGAGGCCCTTTAGGCGTACAGAACCTCCCATAAGGCAGCTACAGGACAGACCCCTTTCCAACTCGTGTATGGTACATAAGTTGTCTTTCCTGTTGAGCTGGAATTGCCCTCTTTGCGAGTGGCAGTTAAAGAACGCTTGGGAGATAGTGCGTCATTGCAATGCCATCTCTTGCACTTGGAATGCTTGGATGAGATCCAATGGATGGCTCTACAATGCATGGAAACCACTCAAGTGCGACGCAAGGCCTATCATGATAGTTTCATCAAGCACAAGGAGTTCAAAGAAGGTGATCTTGTTCTAGCCTATGATTCGAGATTTGGTAAGTTTCTTGGCAAGCTTCAACAACGGTGGATGGACCCGTACAAGGTAGTGGCCGTCAATCCTAACGGCTATGTTCAGGTGCAGATCGTTGATGCCTCTGATGATCCTTTCCTGATTAATGGATATCGCTTGAAGAAGTACTTCCCTCCCTAGGGATCTTGACAATCACAGTCGACCTACCCTTTCCCTTTTGGGCGTCACACTGTCCTTCTTGTTGTGCTTCTGATAGCCATGATGATTCTCCTCATGAGGTGGTCTCGTTTGGCTACTCCCTCGCAGAAACATCTCAACCCGATATTTTTCTCTTCTTGTCTGATCCAACAACGGTGCCGAGGTTGGTCCTGATATATGGTATTTCTACCATTCCCTTTATTAAGAAATTATTTAAAAAAGAAAAAAAAGGAAAAAGAAAAGAAAAGAAAAAAACGAACGAAACTGTTATGGGAGAAAAGGAAGAAATTCCCTATCATAACAGGCCTTGTTCCAAGAAAAGGTGGAAACACCCTTGGGTGAGAAGCTGATTGTGGAAAAGGTGGTAACACCCCGTAGTTCAGGATAGCTGACTCATCACCAGCATAAACTCTTCAGTAAGCAATTTGAAGCCAGCTCCCTTGGTGCGCTGTCTCTACAATATCAGTCCGTCTACCCGTCTTAATAGACGACTCTTCTTACCAATCATTGAAGTATGCGATTTGTAGGCTGCCTCCTTGGGTACGCCTTGTCTGGATCCTGATGACACCAACCGTCGACATGATCTGCATCACCAACCCCTTGAGTGATGTGAGCTTTCATCCTAACAAGATGGGGATGTGAGTATGGGATGCTCTATGTATCTATCAGAGAGTGAGACAGAGGGTTGGGTGAGTGACCAGTCTTTCCCTTTAAATCAAATGAGAGGTGAGAAGTGTGAACGGAGTGTTGTACGCATGGGATGGGCATCTCAATGCACAAAGCACGATCTGTTCCTGTGCACTGCACCATAAGGCTCCCTGGCCTTCCTTCTTGCACTATATGCCGGTAGAGGGCGGGATGCACAGTTGCACCATCAAATGCGCACAAGGCATACAACCTTTGCACGAGTGACCGTGAGGATTACATCAACGGGTTTCACGACATGGCTGCCCTCTGTATCTTTCAACAGAGCGTGAGACAGAGGGTGGGCTGAGTGTGACTAGAGTTTCTTCAATCAATTACTGAGAGGTGAGGATTGAGGGACGTTATGACCTTTGGAGTCAGGTACATTCCCATTTTCCTATGCACCCATGGGCTGGGTTTCTGCTATCAACACAAGGCACATCACTTTGTTCTATACACTGCCCTACAAGGCTCCCTTGCCTTTCTTCTTGTACTTATGCCAGATGGATTGAACGCACCGATGCATCATCAATTGTGCACCCTGGCATACTCCCTCTGCACCATTCCTTTGTCAATTCCTAAACCGGATGTGAGATCTGGGTTTCCTCATCATTCACTCGAGTGATGTTAGTCATGGGGTGAGTGACTGCTCTTTCATTCCAGTTGAGTGACCGTGAGTTGAGTGTAATATCCCTCGTCATCGACGAATTTCTGGTTATTCCTTCAACCAGCTACCTCCCTGGGTGCTACCGCGTGGTCCCTGCCAGGACGGCCGAAGGATGTGTGGTGTGAAAATATCTTGGTACCTCCTGCAGCCGACAACAACACTGGACGTGCCATCGACAGTCAACCTTGATTCTCGACAACATGGGCCAAGTTTTTTTAACCCTACACCTTCTGTTGACAGTGATGGTCATGTTTTAAGTGTGGGGATGTTAGCGGTTGGTCTCTGATGTGGTACTAGGTCCCTGTTGCTCGGTCAACCCTATCTATTAAGGTTTTAAGTGTGGGGACGCGTCCCTGCATGTCTACATTGCATATCCCTCTGCATTTGCCTTAACCTGCTAATGTATCTATGCCTACCCTGGTTTTACCCTGATGGGGTCCCTTCTCCACCCACCCGTCCATTTTTAACCCATCCTTGGGGCCGTTCCCTTGCGGTTTTCCTTCATTCCATGATTTTGCTGTCCTTCCATGTGAACGCACCCTACGTTCACTGAACTTCCAATCCGAACTTTTAGCCCTGTTCATCCCTTTGAATTGGCCTTTTTTTTTTTAACCAACTCCTGTTCCGATAGATGATTCTCAAGTTATTAATTTTTGATGTATTTTGCATAAATTAGACTGTTTTCCATGTGAACATGTCTTGATTGCTTCGGAACGGTAATCTGACGTGATAGCCCTGTCTTGCCCTTTCTACCTGACATTTTTCCTTGTTATTTTGTGTCATTTCGATGTATGGTTCATTCATTATTAATTTTTGCGGATTTTCGAGTCTTTTTTGTGCTTATTTTTCACAATTTTCCATGTGAACCTGCTCTATTTTCACTGGAATTCTAGTTTGATTTGATAGCTGTGTCGTGCCAGCCTTCCCCCCACTTTTTCCTTTTTCCTCCCCCCTTTTTCGATTGTCAAATTTTTCGTTATTAAATTTTCCGAGCGTTTTTACTGCATTTTTCATGTTTTTTGCATGTGAACCCCTCCTAATTCCCCTGGAACTCAGGTTGGATGTGACTGGCTTGTGCCCCCCCTTCCCTCGCACATTTTTTCTTTTTTCTATCCTCTGTTCTGGTGAACCGATTTTTTGTTATTAATTTTCGATCTCGTATTCGTGTGTCATTTTTCCGTTTTTCCCATGTGAATGTGTCCTATCTCAGTCGAAACTCTGTTTTGACATGATAGGGTTGTCGGACATGTTCATCTACACCTTTTTCCTTCTTTTTGCCTTGCATTCTGGCTAGCGGATTTTCCGCTATTAATCCCCGTATGTATTTTCAGGCTTTTTTTTGCATTTTTTCCATGTGAACGCCCTCATTTTCCTCCGGACACCCCGTCTTACTTTTCCATCATTTTTCCCTCCTCTCTGCGCTCCTTTTTCCTTTTTACGGATTTTCGTTTCGACGAACGGTTTATGCATTATTAATTTTTCTTTGTTTTTTCGTGTTCTCGCGTGCCTCACCTTGCGTGTGAACGCGTGCATTTTCGTTTTCCCAAACGTCGTGACACCCCTGTTGCATCCGCGACTTGCCTATTGATGTCCCCGCCCGTTGGGTCCCACCACCACAAATTTTTTTACCCCCGCCCCGCACACGCGCGTAGGACGGGGACGTGCCCCCTTTCCCTCTTTTTTTTTTCTTTTAATTCATTTCTTTATTAATGCTTTAATTTTATTTTTTATTTTTTTTACAACTTTTTAACTACCCCACCCAACGGGCACCCCCCTCTTCCCAACTAACTTCCCCCTCTCTCTCTCTCTCTTCTTCTCTCTCTTCTTCTTTTTCTTCTTTCTCTCTCCCCGACCCTTCCTTCCCCTCTCCCTCACCCTCTCACCTTCTCCCTCCACCTTCCTCCCACTCCCTCTTATCCTCTGCCGCCCCTTCATCCCCTCCTCCTGCACACTACTCCCCCTCCTTCCCGCCTCCTCTGCCCCTCCCATCGGGCCGTCCTTCATCCCCTCCCCATTCACCCTCCTCCCCTATTCCTCCCTCCTCAGGCCCTCCTACTGCTGGCACTCCTCCCTTCTACGCCTACCCCCCAATCCCCTCCTCCCCCTCCCTTCCCCTTCCTTGCTTCTTCCTCCCCTCCTTCCCCTCATCGGCCACCATAGTGTCTCCCCCAGGCCGTCTCCTCCTCGCCTCCCATCGGATGTCTCTTCCGCGGCCTCCGCGAGCGCCATCCCCAACTTCTCCCCCCTCGGCGCCTCCCTCCCAGAGCCGCCTGGTGAGTCGCCGCCGCTGGATCCGTCACGCAATCGTCGTGCCTCCGCCCTCGCCGCTACCGCCGGCCATAGTGCCATCCTCGCCACCACCTACTCCCTCCCTCCTCCTCCCTGTGCCTAACAGGTTAGTTAGACTAACCTTCATTAGGTAACTAACCTTATTTAGTTATATTAACTCTTATTTAGTTAGGTTAACTTTAGTTTAGTTTAACTAACCCAACTGTAGTTAGTTTACCGCCCCTTAGTTTAACTAACCCAACTGTAGTTAGTTTACCCCCCCCAGTTCAACTAACCCAACTGTAGTTAGTTTACCCCTCCCCCCCCTTAGTTCAACTAACCCAACTGTAGTTAGTTTACCCCCCCCTTAGTTTAACTAACCCAACTGTAGTTAGTTTACCCCCCCCCCCAAGTCAACTAACCCACCCTGGTTAGGTTTAACCCCCCCCTCGTCAACTAACCCTAAACTAGTTATCCTAACCCCAGTCTAGTCAACTAACGCTAGCCTAGTTGACCTCACCCTAGTTAGGTTAATCTAACCCTCAGTTAGTTCCACTAACCCTACTCTGGTTAAACTAACTTTAGCCTAGTTACACTAACCCCCCTTAGGTTAGTCCCCACAGACCTGACTTAGTCTACTAACCTAACTTAGCTTACCCCAGACTAACCTGACTTGCCTTGCGTTAGTCTACCTACCTGACTTTGCCTAACCCACACTAACCTAGTTCCCTTTAATTAACTTGACTTGACTTAATCTGACTTACATGATCTACACAGACTACCAGGACTAAGATGACTTAATTTCACCCTACTTACCAAACTAAGCTGATTTTCGTGATTTAACTGATTTAATTAATTTATAAATTCATTTCCACTCAGAAAAATTTCAAAAAAATCCCCAAAATTTTCCTTAAATTTGTGCAAATTTTTGGAAAATTTTCAGTTAGAAATTTCAACCTCCAAGATTACAAAAAAATCCATATTTGCCAATTTATTCCAAAATTACCTAAAAATGAAAAAATTCATTTAAAATTAGTAAAAAATACAGAAAAAATTCTGAAAAATCCCAAAAAATTTCACCCACCCCTCTCACTTTTTTCCATTCATTTTTCACATTAAAATATTTTCATACATGGCTTACATATTTTAAAAAAAACAATAAAAAAACCAAACAAAAAAAAACCAATAAACAAAACTTAACCATAAAAATTCCCATCTTATTTTCATACCATAAATTGTGGATATTTCCTAACTAGCTGACATTTTCTTTTTCCTTCATCACATATCCATATTTAATTATTATTCTTTTTGAAAATAAAAAACAAAAAAATAAATAAACAACCACATACAATTTATTAAAAATCAAATCCCGAACCACACACATAACTCCAATCCCCACACATAATACCCCCTAAAATACCAAACAAATAAAATATAAAATTCAAAACACAAATGCTAATACATCATAATAAAATTAAAAATCATAATCATACTCAACAAACCCACTAAGCTTTTGTCTTTGTTGTTTAGTCAGTGGTCTTTACTTTTCTTTTACTGGATTCATTCCTTTTGGGGGACTCTTCCGTGCGCCTTCAGGCCCTTGCATACACACCCCTTCCAGGTATTTATTTTATGTGCTTTATTTATTTTTATTTTCCCGTAATCACAATTTAATTGCTAAAATGAATTATTTATTTACCCACATTTTCCATGTGCATTCGCGCTAAACACACCATTTCATAATTTTAAAAATCAACCAGCCATTCATATTGCACATGCTATGTGCACTTAAGAGGCACTTCAAGTTGTAATAAAAATGAACCAGCCGTCACAAGAGCACGCGCTGGCAAAAAAACGCTCCACATCACTCTTAATTTTTAATTAAGGAATTTACATTTAGAGACCCAGTCTGGGCATCGAAGTACGGGTTCCATTAAAGCATCGTTTTAACTTAATAATTTTTAATTAAAATTTTAAGAAGGAACCGTCGTTTTCTTATTAAGGTTTATCACCTAATAAAATGTCATCCATTGTTAATAATTTATTAAAATGAACCCTTCATTAACATATTTTCCCCTCACTGCACTTTTTTTTCTTTTTAATAAACTCGCTTTATGGGATGGGCGCGTACAACTCTTTTAGTTGACACTGATAGTCCCGGTTATGGTCCAGTCTTGATGTACATTTTTATGATAGTCTGATTTGTCCATGTGTTACGATTATAGATACGGTGTGCAGTTTTTCTTTTATTGCCTGATACGGGGATTTGGGTGCTTGCATGTTGCATCGCATGAAGCTTTCGGTCGCATATGTGTAGAGGTCATTCCAAATTTTTTCTAGGATGTGTATTGTTTGGGGTGCACTACAAGATATAGACCTTATACCGACGTTTAAAGCGACGAAAATACAAACAACAAAATTTACCCTCGTCGTCACAAAAAGCGTCGTTATTGACGACGCCATAGAAACGTCGCTATATGCGTTGCTATATGCGATGCATATAGCGACGCAACCAGTAAATTTGCGACGCTCATAGCGAGGCCAATAGCGACGCGAGTAGTAAATTTGCGACGCAAATAGTGACGATAACAGGGAAAAAAAAAATTGTGGCAGGGCAGCAAGCTACCCTGCCACATACAGCACTGTGTGCTGTATGAGAGCCATACAAAATAGTTTTTGCACTATTGCATACAAAGCGTTTGCAAACAAAAAGAATGTATACTGAAATCATAAAACTGATACATGAAATAAATACATGATCGCATAAAATGTGATTGGTACAATCATGAAAGGGTATCACTAATACATAGAAAATGTCTACATAGATCAGGCGACTAAAAACTAAAGGTGTGTGAGCTCCAAGGATCCAAGGGCGAGCTAGAAATCCTCGTCCCCCGAAAGCTCGTCTCGCCGCAAAGGAGCATCGAACAGATTCTGCAGAAAAAGAAATAACATATCAATCCACCATACAATAATGCATTCAAATATCTCATGGTAACTACGGACAAGAAAGATGAGTGACTTACAGGGCCGCCGCGTCTATACAATCGGTCGATCAATGCATTGAGACCGTGCCTCTCTGCATATCGAGTCTCAAGGACTTGCGGATCACGATTTGTAATGGAATGCTGCAAAGAAAACAAAATGCTAACTGTTAGAAACATGATTGTCAGTACAAAGAATATTTCAAAAAAACAAATAAGCAAAACAAAATAGAAACTTACAAAGTCCTCCAAATATGTCCTGTGGCTGCCACTCCCAAGATGATGCACCACTCCAGCCTCGAGTCGTACCCTCACCGCCTCCCGCTGCTGACTCCAACGTCCTGGAGAATTTGTAGCCTCCTCCCTCAGTCGGCGCCAGTCGTTTGTGTCTAACCACTCGGGCTTTGCAGCCCCACTCTTGATTGCCTTGCGTGCGTCGGATTGTCTATGTGACATGTATGCACGCATGCAATCCATCATCTAGCCCGTAGAGAATCTATCTACTACGGCTGGCACCGGAAACTCCTCGTGCAAGGATGCTAGTAAGTAGTCCTTGCTCCCCTCCGGTATGTTCTTCCAATGATCCAGGACGTTGTGCCGAAAAACTTGTTGGCACAACTCCCTCATGCGAGCCATCACCCTCCTCCCCTCATCATTCATGATGATGGCTCCTGACCTACTATCAACTAGGTATCCATAACCCCTAGGAGTCTGCCTAAGATGGGTCCTCTCCCATCTCCGTCCACGCTCCTGGGCATATCCAGGAGACCCCTGTACATCCGGTGTACCGATGGGGGTACCCTCTCGTGGAGTGCCACTCAAAGGGATGCCACCAAAGGGGGTGCCACCAAAAGGAGTGCCACCAAAAGGCGTGCCACCTGGCTGACGGCTGCGCAAAAGCTGGAGTAACTGGAGTAGACGTCCCCACAGGTGTGACAAATCCTAGAGGTGACGCAGCTCCAGCTGAATGACGAGACGGAGACACCACGTCCGTGTCTCCACAGCAGCACCCCCTGATCCCGATGTAGTCCCTACCTCTGGCCCAAGTCGTGAGCGTCGAGATCGTCTGCTCGAAGTTGAAGCATCTGATCGCGCTAAAGCAGATCTAGCAGAGCACCCTGACGAAGAACGAGACAGCTCCTGATCTGCCATCTCTCTGAATCTCGCGAGCTGATCTGGAGACATGCGTGCCATCATGTCCTGAAACTCCTCATCGCTCATCCCTCGACTCATCCTGAAAATGTCACCTACACAGATAAAAAATGATGTTAGAATAATCAATTTAAACTATACAAAGCACAGTAATAGAAATGATTTTTGAAAAATCCCTCTTAAAATGCATATCTTATGTACCTTTATGGAAGATCTAAACAACGAATTGAGTAATACAATTCTCCAAGAATGAAGTATTCTATGGTCCCATGTTAATCTCCTGACACAACTCTGCATACACTGGAAGGTCGATAGACATGTCACCACAGAAGAATGAGTCTGTCTCGTTCTCAAAAAATTCTTGGACTTCTGTATTTCCATCATTGTTAGCCGATGCGGGCTCCAAACTTGCGGTGGCCTCCACCCCTTGTAATATCGACCCCTCTATTTGCATATTTTCTTCATCTATGCCTGGAACATCGCTTTGATCATATACTCTCGCATTTCGAGGAGTTGAAGGTATAACATACCACCATCGAGGTTGTCGGGGGTTTGGATAGAAGATTACGTGTTCACAAACACGTACAAAGCGAGTTCAAACCATTGTGACATAAACCATGTCATATTACAATTAGCAAGCAAATGACTCTTTGCACCTGTTCACAATGGACCAGCAACACAAAGGTGTCGCGCAAATCCGTCCATTTTTTTTTGAAATCTATTTCGAGAAATCCAGATGGACCTCGTCGAACTGTTGCTCCAGCTCCTCCAAGTACCACTTTGAACCACTGCATATCGAATAGTATCATGGAGAAGCTACGGTAATCCACCATAATAATACTTTGCAAGTTCCCAAAATACTCCATCTCATCCACAACCGTGTTCGGATCCGTTGCTTGTCACTGGCTCTCTTGCTCAAACCTTGCCATGACACCACAGTCCATTGTGGAGCGCATTTTGTCAATACGCTCCACACGAAAATGCCGTCCGCGCGACCACGCTGCACTATATATTTTGTACTGTACATTGAAACACTCAAATTAGATGTAGCAAGCAAATTTAGATATGACACATTCTAAACCCCTCATTACCTTTGGACTACATCCCCTCGAGAACTCCCACTCCTCCATTGAGACCTCTGTCCCTTCGTTGGATGCTGCGGTCAAGGCTCCATGCAACCATCGTGTTGACATAAACCGCGGCATCTCCTCCATGCCTTTGGGGTATCGAATCGGTTGGTGACGCGTACTGCGTCGGAATTCAGCTCGCGCTTCCTCTCAATCTTGCCTTGCAATCTGGTACTTGGCGAGCCATGTCTCCATGGAGGCATGGTGCAACATACAAAAGCGATTCACCTTCTCTTCCATTGAGGCATCCATTCTTTTTTCTACCCCATTTACAACCACCACATCTCCAGTCAGCCTATCATCATCCTTCAGCGTCCATAGCATTTCATTGTCTGGTTCCACCGTTGGTAGCCATTCTGAGATATGCACTAACGCCTCTGACACCAACCAACCTTCCGCCATGCTACCTTCTGGACGAGCTCGTTGTCGCACAAAGCCTTTAAGGGTTTTCATGAAGCGCTCCAGGAAGAACATCCATCGTGTATGGACAGGTCCAGTAATCTCCACTTTGTAGATGCACAAGAAGATGAACTCGTATTGTGAGCATGCTAGTGGGCAGGTATTTCTCAAAGAGACAGACCATCTCAACTGCTCCTCGCCTTGCGGATTCAATAGAGGACGTCTTAATCTCTTTCTGTGAGATCCATTGCACCAAAGTCGACAACTTGTAAATGGCCCCGCGAATTTCTGGAGTAAGGCATCCTACGATCGCAATCGGTAGGACAAACTGCCACAAATGAGAAAGCATTATGAATAATGGCCACTTTTCAAATTGCAAAATGCCCACGCTAATTACAATCCATTCTGTTCACAAACTTGACATATCTTATGCCAATCATGGGATTTTAGCCCCGACAATGGGTCATCTTTAGAAAATGAGGACCTGAGAGAATGCATCATACCCGTCGGAGTGCGGATAGACTTGATTACTTGCTTCACAATGCGCTCTTCTTTGGTAGACAAAACCCAAGGAGCACGAGGAAGCTGCACTCCCCCTTCAGCACTCGACTGCGGCCAAAGCGCCTCCATCTTACCTACCTCCTTCAAATCCATTCGTGACCCTATAGTGTCTCTCTTTCCTGTGATATGGTCCCATAGCAAGCTGCCCACATTCTTGAAAATATGCATGGGATCCAACAAGTGGTTGACCTGTAAGTGGGTCCAATATGGCAACTCGTAGAAAACTGAGAACCGTCGCATTCCATTTGGATGTGATTCCGGGTTTACCATTTTTAGCTCATACCAGCTTGCAGTGTTCATACGTGCTGGAGGTCGTCGAAGAAAACCTTCCCTGAGTTCATGATCCTCCGGCAAGAAAGCGGCGTGTCCTTGATATACCATATTCTTCGTGGTTCGTGACCTTCGGGAGTCTAACTGTGGCCCACACAATGGACATGCATGATAACCTGAGGTAACTAGACCTGTAAGGCGAGCCACGACAAAGTGAATACTTGATTGAATGAAATAAAATATAGATATTACCAGCGAGAATGGAGGTCTGCTCACCTGAGCACTCTCCCAATCCCAGAAAGTCATGCATCGTCCACATGAGAATGGCTCAAATGTTGGCTGACCGTCGATCATCGCGCCTGCTCATATCTTGCACAGTGACCCCCTCCTCCCACAAAATCTTAAGCTCATCGACTAATGGACGAAGATACACGTCCATATTTTTTACTTTGTAGCGGCCTGGGACGAGCAAGCTAAGGATGAGATGTCCTTTCTTCGTAGAAAGCCATGGAGGGATGTTGTAGTTGACAACCACTATAGACCACACACTGTAAGAAGTCGAGTGCAGACCGAATGGGTTCACACCATCCATGGCGAGACCGAGCCGAAGATTCCTTGGCTCTCGCGCAAAGCCTAGGAAGGTAGAGTCAATGTGGCTCCATGCGCGCGAATCCGCTGATATTCGTTGAACTCCATCCGTGGACCTATTCTGCACATGCCACGTTGTTAAGCTTGCCATGCCAGACGTGGAAAACATGTGGTTTATGCGGGGGATGAGCGGAAAGTGTCTGAGAACTTTTTGAGGGATGGTTTGCCCTTGCAAGTCCTGTCAATACCTGTGAGCACCACACTTTGGACGTGTCTCCATAGTCTCGTATTCATCTCGAAACAATATGCAGTCGTTGATACATGCATGGATGTTATTGTAGTCCATGCCAAGCTTCCGTAAAACATGTCGTGCATCGTCACGAGACTCAGGCATGGTATTTGCAGGTGGTAATATATGATATTTCAATAACCTGAAAAAAATCATAAAACACCTTGAAAAAGCACAAATGTTTGCAATAATACTGTATTTAAAAAAAATAAATGAAGCCTATGTGCAAGGTACCTAAATAACTCAGTCACACTCCTATCGCTCCAACCGTATTTTGCTTGCACACTTAAGAGTGCAAGCAATGTCTTCAACCGAGATACTCGGCACCCATCATATAAAGGTATGGGTGCTTCCTCTCTAAGCGGGTCAGATGTCTCAACATCCATGGGAATCAATGCATCGATCATTGCCTCCATCTCAGGCTCCAAGATTGTAGGTTGGTCGGGAAGGTTGTCTGTCTCCTCTAGCATTGACGGTATAGATGGGCTTTGCGAGTGGTGGATTGGCTCCTGCAATCCATCCATCGCACGTCCACGAACTCTTCTAATTGGCCGCAAAGGGTGCACTGCCCCTTCGGTCGAGACATCACCCCCTGGATAGAAAATTTGCCAATAAGACCCAATCTTATTGTGTATGATTTTCAATTAGCTTGCGAGTACAATGCATGATTAATATTAACTTCAAATTACCGTTTGCTGAAAATCCGCAATCGCCTGATCAATGATCTCAGATTGAAACTCGCCAAATCGTCATACGTGTTCTATAGACAATCGGCATTTTCGTCTAATTGCCAACTTGCATTGAGAGCAAGGACATGGGACACGCTGATTAAGATACGTCTCGCGGTCTTGAACAATAAGACCTTCTTCGTTTTCCATCTTATCTACATTACAGCAAACGAGGCTTAAATGGATAGCTTTATGGAGATGTACGTCAAGTTGCAAGTTGACCATAAATCTTGCATTGTACATAGTAGTTAAGAGATTTTCCAATGTTATATCTCAGCCTTGTATCATGCTCAAGGATTTGTTTGTCCCGGTAGATAATTATTCGTTATTGTAAAAAATTGCACTAGAGGGCTTTGAGTATAAGTAATCCATTTTGAGCATCATTGAGGATCTCTTAGTCTAATAATAAATCAGTCTCAACAAAAAGCATCTTAGAAATGTGGTTTTTTTGTCCTAGGATCACGTATTAAAATTAATGCCATCTATGAAATTTATCAACTATAGTAATAAAATTTATTTCAATCAACCCTAAACTCATAGTCATAAGACCTGAGAGAAAATATCCTATACTCAATTTAAGGGATTCTTCTTCTATAACAATACTTTTGGGTTCATCTTGATGAAGTACCGTAATGACCATTAGCTAGGGTATCATTTTCTTTTAGTCCTTCCGTTGTCTAGTTGGCATGATTTCTAATTTGTTATGCCTATAAAGTTAATACAAAAACAATGAATTATGCATATCACAATTAGATCCCCTACTTGGACATTATGAAGGACATGACCAATTTTAAGCCATCTTAAAGAGTCACCAATGTACGTGGCCCATGGCAAAGCACATTGCATACCATTATCGATAAGTCTATTATCTTAAATTTCCTTCCCCTCCCTCTCCCTCTCTTTCTCTCCCTCTCTCTCCCTCTCCCTCTCTTTCTCTCTTTCTCTCTTTCTCTCTCATTTCCTCTCCTAAACAAGCAAAAAAGAAAGTGATTCAAACATTAAACAAGCAAGAGGGAGAGTGAGAGAGAGAATGCACTCTCTCTCTCTCACCCTCACCCTCTCCCTCTCTTTCTCTTTCTCTCCCTCTCTCCATTCCTTCCCCTCCCTCTCCCTCTCCCTCTCTTTCTCTCTCTCTCTATCTCTCTTTCTCTCTCATTTCCTAAACAAGCAAAAAATAAAGTGATTTAAATATTAAACAAGCAAAAGGGAGAGGGAGAGAGACAATGCACTCTCCCTCTCTTTCTCTTTCTCTCCCTCTCTCATTTCCTTCCCCTCCCTATCCCTCTCCCTCTCTTTCTCTCCCTCTCTTTCTCTCTCATTTCCTCTCCTAAACAAGCAAAAAATAAAGTGATTTAAACATTAAACAAGAAAAAGGGAGAGGGAGAGAGAGAATGCACTCTCCCTCCCTCTCCCTCTCTTTCTCTCCCTCTCTCATTTCCTCCCCCTCCCTCTCCCTCTCCCTCTCTTTCTCTTTCTCTTTCTCTTTCTCTCTCTCCATATCCCTCTCCCTCTCCCTCTCCCTCTCTTTCTCTCTTACTCTCTCGTTTCCTCTCCTAAACAAGCAAAAAAGAAAGTGATTAAAACATTAAACAAGCAAAAGGGAGAGGGAGAGAGAAAATGCACTCTCCCTCTCTTTCTCTCCCTCTCCCTCTCCCTCTCCCTCTCCCTCTCTTTCTCTTTCTCTCCCTCCCTCTCCCTCTCCCTCTCTTTCTCTTTCATTTCCTCTCCTAAAGAAGCAAAAGAGAGTGATTTAAACCTTGAACAAGCAAAAGAAAGAGAGAGGGAGACTCACCGATAAGATATGGCAAGCGTGGGGCGGCTTCTCTTTGCGATGAAGGCTTCTCCTCTCCTTCGCGAACAACGGCGGCGGCGGCGGCAAGTCTTCTTCCTCTCCTTCTCTCACGACGGTTGCTCTCTCCCTCGCTCTCGCTCTCAAAACTCTCAATGGAGCAAACAAGAAATGAAAACCGTGCTCGGTTTTGACCGGTTTTTTCCCTACGGCCCGTCGCTATTTGCGTCGCAAATGCGACGCAAATAGCAACGCCGCTATCCGCCGTCGCTAATCGGTGTTGCTACCAGCCCAAATCCTTGTAGTGGTGGTACTTGGGTTAGTTACGTCTATGTTTGTATGAGTGTCCTTGTTTTTGAATTGATTCCTTTTTGATAGCCCTTTGGTTGTTTTGCATGCATTCTTTGTGACTATTTGTGTTGTGGTGTGTGTGTTTACCATCTGAATGGCACCTCATGCTCCTCCCCCTATCCAGTATGTCCCACTGGTCAGTAGGGATTACACTTCCCTACTCACTTTTGAGCCTCTCACGAAGGCGGGACTCGCGACTTTCGTGGTTGCCTTCTTTCCTTTGCTTCTAGAGGATCCATCCATGTGTGATGAGTTCCTGGCCTCCTACAGCAAGAAGTCGGGACTGGTCCAGGGTACTTCTATGACTTTGACACCTGGAGGCTTAGGGAAGGCTTTGTCTCTTCCCTACAAAGGTGAACCCTTTGTTACAGCTCGCCAGCTATTCTCTAAAGATGAGATTTTGAAGCTGTTACAAAAACAGACCAAGGAAATTTTGGATGTCAAGAAGGTGATAAACGCTTTAGGAGTTTCCTTTTCTATGATCACTGATCCTGTGTGGAAGTTCGTCTGTCAGTTCCTTCAAGACAGGTTTATGCCTGCAAAAACGCCATCCCATTACTTGTCCAAAGAGCTCTTTACAGCTTCAAGGATGGTGTTAAAAGGAGTAGTTATTGATTGGAGTACTTACCTACTCACTAAGATGGATCAACATTTCGTTAAGGTAACTAGGGGTAATGTTACCAATGTCACCTATGGATCCTACCTGTCTGCCTTCTTCACCTACTCAGGTTTACAGAAGAGTGTGCCTCCACCTTCTCCATCTGATCCAGTACCTCCTCCTACACCTTCAGATGAGTCAAAACCAATTGATATAGAGGATCTGGATTCTCCGCCTCCCTTGGTCATACAGCGCAAATGCTTGAAGCGGGTAGCAGATAAAGCTCCTTCATTTCTTCCTTCAGTGCCCATTCCTGCTACCTCTGGCAGTGATCTCCCTGCTTATCTCACCTGTAACAACCTGTTCAGAGCACATAGAGAAGGTTCATTGGACATATCAGTCCCCTCATTGAACAGTCTCGTCTCGGGAGATGCCATTCCTTTCCTATGTAGAGACATTCAAAGTTCCATTGAACTGTCAGTGACAACCTGTGTTCCACAGCTGTATGCTTCCTTTTATGAAGAACTGATGCAGTCTAAGGACCAATTGCATAAGGCAACATCCGAGTTAGCCTCTGCTAAGGATACCTTGGTAGATCTGTTTAAGCCGATGGAGCAACAAACCCAACTGCTTGAAACCCAACAAGATGAGATATCTTCTTTGAAGATTAACAGAGGCTCAATCAGAGGTCACTAGAATCTTAGAGGAGAAGGAGGGGATGTCCAAAGAAGCACAATGGTTTCAAACTCTCTTTGAAGTCAAACTTTCAGCCTTACAGACTGCTAATGAAATAGTGGAATCACAAGCTTCCCAAATCAAGCAGTTGCAAGATCAACTGGCAAAGTCACGGTCTGTTTCTCCAAGTCCTAATGTTCCCTTGATCCCTTCTCTCTCACAGCAGGACTTGGAAGTTCTTTAGAGACAGGCCACCTTGTGTCCTCTTTTCCAAGATAAAGTGGAAAGATTGCAGTCCAGGATGGATCTGCTATGGTCTACATTTGAGCAATTCCAAGAATATGTTCCTCCGGACCATTCTTTCTTTATCCATTATCAATTACAGAAGTTGGCCTTTTACATGAAGCTTTCAACGATGGATCTTCCTCTTCCAGAGGATGGTTGGAGTGGGGCTTGGTCTCCTGAGTTACTGACAGAAGTGGTCCGCATGGTGTTTGAAGATTCTGTCACGACAAATACCATGTTGATGTCATATATGTATCTACGGGGAGACTTGTTGATTCCAGATGAAGTGGATATGGCCTGGTATGTGGGAGATGTGGTTTTACAAGCTGTCTATTTGGAGTTGCGAATACATGACATATTCCAGAGTTACTCCTCAAAAGTGGCTACTTGCTCTGATAATTCCTGGCACTCCATGATTGATTCTGTGGTCCTGAATCAAAGACAGAACACAGCTTCTGTCTATGTACAGAGTACTAACCATGGATCTCTTAGCTTACCTTTCCAAAAATAATCCATTTTATTCCACCTTTTTTTATGCCTATCACAGAAGATCTATCTTAGGTCCCTCTATTCCTATCCTACTTAATTACCAACAAATGACTCACCGTTATGCTATATATCTTTCCCTCTATTAAACCAATTCCACAGCCATCTTACCCCTTCTTTTCCAACCTCAATCTTTTCCTCAAATTTCCATATTTACATACTGCTCTTTTATCAAAGATAGAGTATTTTCCCCTTCTCCACCATGTCCTTCTCCATCCATTCATGTACCTTCCACCTTTCCTATTTATCAATTAACACCCTTCCTAAGTGATTCCCTAAAATTTTCAGCCACTCCTTTAAATTATTCCTCCTTTTATGATTTTGCCTACCCATCTCTTCATCCACTTTTACTTATTTCACTTCCATCTCCTGCCACTTCTATCTCTCAACCCTCTCAGTTGGTTAGTGAATATGATGGGTTTGATCATCAGATTCTCAGAAGAAGGGGATGGAGCTCAAATGATTCTCTTATAGGACCTCAGATAAACTGGCCAATTATTCTAGGAGATTGGACAACTGCCAGTCAAGCATACCAGAACTATATTCATTTTGCTCATCAATGTTCACTATCTTTGGATCCTTCGTGTTTGTGTATGTATTGTCTTAATTGTATGTGATGAGTTCGTGTTGGTTGCGAATACTTGTTCGAGAGCTATTTTCAAAAGATTGCTGGTAAAGCTGGAAAGCCTATGATGGAAAGCTGAAGAGAACCTGAGGTTCTGTGATATTCTAATAGGTTCTGATTGGTTCTGTATACCTTCTGTATAGCTTCTGTTTTGTTCTGATTGTCTTCTTATGAAGCATGGATTGATGATTGATGAAGATTGAGATCTTTTGAAAGATTATTGAATAGTTTTTGAGAGTTATGAGTTATGAGGTTTTGATGTCCTTCTGTAGACCTTCTGTAGACTCTCTGTCTCTGTACTATAACTGTACTGTAGCTGTTTTGGTTCTATACTGTGACAGTTTTGTAGACCTTCTGTAGGTGTTCTGTAGAATGTATGTGTGACTTTGGGAAAGTTTTCTAACCTTTGTAAATGATGAATCTAAGTTCAAAAGAGCTAAAACAAGTGGAAGAAGCAGCTGCTGAAGATTGAAGAGAAGACTAAGTGACAATGACAGTAGTGAGCTTTGAAAAGACACTGTAGTGGCTCTGGTGACTCTTCATATCAAACATACCTCTTAGGAGGTGTATCCAAGACCTAAGAAGGATTATTGAGGGTTATTATGAGAGCATTGTAGTGAGGATATGATGTACTATTGATGGAGAGAGAGAGAGAGAGAGAGAGAGAGAGTCAGAGATAGCCAATTTTATCAAAACAGTGTAATTGTATATGAGAGATTGAGAGAGAGAGCACTATGAAGATATTGAGATGAATAATATGTGATTGATTTCCATTCAAAGATGGTATATTCCTTTGTGTTCTTTGTTATATTGAAGAATTATATGGAGATGTTGAAGATTATGGTTGATTCTATCAAATCCGTGGGAGAAATCTACTATGATGTTGTGTGAAGAATTGTTGTTTTCTTTGTTTTGATGATCAAAAGAATGAAATAAAAGCTTGTTGATGTTACAAGATAGATTTTCTTGCAAGATAATTCCCTTTTCCTTGGTGTTCCTCTTGGGGCTCCAGATCAGATGCCCACCCTTGCACAATGAAGAAAGTCCCATGTGGAGCGCTCACTCTACCTGCAACCTGTAGAGGGGGATACATGTTGGTGAAAACCTAGCATCCCATACCTCACTAAGCTCTATCGGCTCTCGTATCGGGGGGTCAAGCCACTCCTAAGGTATTGCAACATCAATCTCCCTTCTCCTCAACGCAACTCCTCTCTGGCAACCTAATGCCCGCTGCAACAATCCACCATCCTGTACTCCTCCTGCCATGTCCTGGATGGTATGAGTTGGGCCACCCTCCCAACCAACCCACTGGATGTGGGGGGGACTCGTCAATTTGTACCCCATCAGGTTCTCTTACCTGGGGGTTCTAGATCACCGACTGGCAGTCTATCTCCTCATGGAAACCTAGGGGGCTCTAAATTAGGGCCTAATAGAGGCCCTGCCCCATGCACAAAGTAGGTTGTAGAGGAAGGAGGATCTCGGGGCGTGATCTAGGCTATCATAAAGATCCATCTCAAGGATGGCTTCCAATCATCGCCAGGCCTCGGTCTACACTCTTGGAGACCCTCCTGCAATAGGACTTTCCATGTCTACCCTCCTGGTGTGAGCCCGCAGACTACTAGATTGCCCAAAAGGGCCATACTCTGATACTCTAGGTCTATGATCCCAGGCCCTCCCTCTGACTTATGCCGGCGG
The DNA here is from genome assembly GCF_053477565.2 of Lygodium microphyllum. NCBI lineage: Eukaryota > Viridiplantae > Streptophyta > Polypodiopsida > Schizaeales > Lygodiaceae > Lygodium > Lygodium microphyllum. The sequence goes on from NC_141135.1 coordinate 181,627,326, forward strand.
ACGATGGTCACCCATGCTACCTTGGCTTGGGAGTCCCTGAAACCGTCTGATCTAGCCCAAAGAAAACTTTGCACTAGGCAGTCAAGCTAAACTAGACATGACGAGGAAAAGAACCAACACAAGGGAATGTACCATGCCTCACTAGGAGGACCTGGTTAACCACCAAGGCTCGGCTCGCTAGGAAAAGTCGAGTAGTACTCTAGTAGATTAGCTTCCCCCAAATAGAGTCCAGGACTAGAAGAAACTGTTGGGTATGAGTGATGTCGAGTCCCACCTAGAACCCTAGGTAACAAACGGTCTGCCCTCTTCACACCCATCTAAATCTGAAGTGGACACCCCAATCCATGCTAGAGTTTGGGTCTGTAAGAAAACCAACCGACTTTCACCATTTGATTTTCACTCCTACTGCAGTGCAAAAAATGTCGAGAGCTAGTCTCATTCTCTCAGCATCAACTCATCAACTCATCGAGAGGTAGTCTCACTCTCTCTAGCATCAACTCATCATACTCTATGTAGAGTGTTGTATCATCTATATACTCTCAGTCTAGTAGCTCTGTCTTCTCTCTCATTGAAAGTTGAAGGCTACGTAACTCACTCACGCATGACCTAAGGAAGTACGACATCGCCTCCGCAAGAGTAGGATCAGAGAGGAGGCCAGAGCGCAGCCTTTCCCAGACCGATCTCTCCAGTCGAAACTCCTCCCCTTGCCTACCACCTATGAGAACCCTACTGGTAGTGGATCTGTAAAGTACGGAGACCCTGCACATCCATGCCTAGGGGAAGCCCAACCTCACCATGGTGCCCTCTAAGAAGTCCCAATCAACCCTATCATAGGCTTTCTCAAAATCGAGGAGTAATACCGCCAATCCCCAACCACTGTGCTCGGCCCACTCTGTTTCCTCAAAGAAGGTGAAGACATTGTCTAGGATGCTCCTACCCTAGACAAAGCCTATCTATGTATCATGAATGATGTACAGGGTGGAGTCACCTACCAATCATCTTGGTAAGTGCCTTATAGGCCACTAACAATAGGGTGATTGGTCTCCACTAAGATAGCTCCAACCGGAAGGAGACTGATAAGACCTGTCAATAGACTCCCTAGCATCGGTCTTGGGCAGAAAATCTCCTAGAAGGCCACAAGTAGGGGGTCCTTCACCACCTCCTAGTATGTAGTGAAGAAGGCCTTGGAAGGGCTATCAAACATTTTCCTGTCGTGTGAATGGAAAGCTTCCTGTAGTTCCTTCTCTGTGGAGGGGTCTAGTAGGGAGCATCCCATCTCGACGAGGGATGAGATGTGATCCCAGACCTACTTTCTACATTGATGCCCTCTACTTGAGGCTATCTCGAGGGCTATCTCTCCTGCTGGAAAAGGCGTCTGTAGTAGTCAATGGAAATCTCCATCACCTCATCTGGGCTAGAACGTATCCTCCCATACTAATCTCGAAGGCTGAGTATTTGCTCTTCTAAGGTGTGGGCTTGATGCATTTGGAAAAACTCCATGTACATCATGTCCCCCTTCCATGCCCAAAAGGCTGCTGAGGTGCGGAATGAAAACTTAAATCCCTTGTCCTCTAGGCCAACGAGGGCTGCTTGTGCACGTACCTCGTGTGCGTGGAGGATGGGATCCCCTAGTGCCTCCTATAGGAATCTCTGTGTGGCTACTAGGTCCCGCTGGAGTGGTCTCTCCTCCTCCTAGCTTTACTGCCTAGCATGTAGGACTGCCTCCTAGCAGTACTGCCTGACTCGGCTAGGACCTCTGCAACCTCCTCTGTGTGCTCCTTGCACTTTCACTCTCCTAGAAACTAAAGAGAGACTCTCTATATGTTTGAATGCCAAGTAGAGTCTATGGAATGACAAACATCTAAGTACAAACAAATGCAACTTGTAGATAGCTTGATGAAATATATGCACACGTTAGGTGGGGCCTGCATGTGACCTGTTATTAACCAACTATGGGGGTTTGGTGTTTCAAGAGATAAAAGTGATAGAAAATGCCTTTCTCCTTTAGGAATAAGTTGCATGCATGCAGTCCTTTTTTGTTGGACTCAAAGGAGGGTCAATAAGTAGATGGCCAGAAAGGTTAGAGGATGTGCAAGAAGCCAATAATGCAACCCATTTTCTCACTTGTTTTATTGTTGGTACTCATCACAACTCAATATCGATCAATCAATAGAGAGAGAGAGAGAGAGAGAGAGAGAGAGAGAGAGAGAGAGAGAGAGAGAGAGAGAGAGAGAGAGAGAGAGAGAGAGAATAGCCTTGTATTATGTGTGACACAATATCTCAAAGGCCCTCATATGCCAAGCCTCATCTAGTTCTATAAATTGATCATTTTTCTTAAGGTATCTCATCCTTTTGATCTCTTGCTTTTCTATCTTATTGGGGTAATCTTGAGTAAAGTGGCAACTCTTTGTGCAACCATAGCACACATCTAGAAACCAAGAGAGGTTGTGCACAAATAGACTCAACATATTGGTATTCCATTGTTTGGCTTTTAAGGGTTCAATCTTCTAGTCCCATAATATGCATTACATGTGCTTCCCTTTAGGTTTAATAATGAGAGAAGAAAGGTAAGATAATTTGCCAAGATAGTAATTTCTATCTCAAGCATGGCACATAAGCTAGAGAAAGAGACTCATTAGGGGAAATTTGAGGTCTCGAAAATGCCCTTTAAGGGAGTTTGACCAAAACATTCCCTCAAAAAATGGGAGCACAATGAAATTCTTGTAAACGAACTCCAAACTTGTCAAAGATTACATTTTTAGATTCTATTATTCAAGAGCTTTCTAGTGATATATGGGTTGATAAGGTTTGGAAGTGAAACAATGAAGTTACATCAAAGATTCCATTTTGTATAGGGAATATAATTGTAATGGAATCTTTTAAGAGTAGAAAGAAATCTTTATAGAACCTAGCCTCATACAAAGTTGAAACCCCATATTGCTATATATCATCTGAAAGTTGTGAAGAGTAGGTTCTAAATATGCAATCTCCGAAAAGTTTGGAGTTCATTTGCAAAAAAATTATTGTGCCCTTATTTTTTAAGGCAATTTTTTGGTCAAACTCCCTTAGAGGGCATTTCAAGACCTCAAAATTTTCCTAATTTTGAAATCAAGTATTTGAATAATAGAATATCTTCTAGGGGAAAATACGCTAGCCATAAGAGCACAAATCCCATTGAAACCAACTGAATAATAAAATATCTTCTAAGGAAAAACCATCCTCAAGCAAAAATCCCATTGAAATTAATTGAATGCTAAAGGGGTCCAAGTTCCAACCCTACCTCTTCCAAGATTATTATTTTTTTGCATAATGTTGCATTTTGTTCGAAACATTGTAAGAGGACCATCTAGCAAATTCCTCATTATAATATAGTTTGTCATGAAAAACATAAACAATCTTGTTGTGGTATAATCAAGTATATGTTTCAAAGAAGAGATGAGGAGAAGATAGTGTAACACTAGCTAGAGAGAAGAGAATCTCTTGTGAAGATTAATATTTTGCAAGTTTGACACCACAGCTTGATGCATTTTGTACGTCATGCGAGGTCCTTTTCACATGATTGATTGCTACCATTTTCCCTTCATGAAGAGAAGCACACAAGCTAGGAAGTTCAAAAAGAAATACCAAACAATAGGAGTCACAAGATTAGACAATTGAACACTAAGGTTGGTTATGATAGACTCCTTGCTATAGTTGTTTAGTCATATCATAATATGTGAGGCTACAAAATGGTGGGAAAACAAAATCATAGGAATTTTTAGATCCCCTTTGCCATCCAAACTCAAGTATCTTTAATGGAATTGATAAGTGCCACCCTTCCTATCATAACTTTGTTAGTAGTATTGTCATGCAATTTTATGCCCATACTATGAAGATAGATGAGATATCATAACTTCATGCATTCATGTATCTATACATATGACATGACATGACAAGTTGTAGGAATTTTGGACACACTATAGAGTTCTATTCATTGGTTTAGTCACAAGCAATGATGTTGGACTTAAGAGAAGAAGGAAAGTTAAGTCAATGACCAAGAGATTTTATGCATGTGACTTTGTATAGGGGAATAAGTGAGGAATTATGGGACTATTGTGGACACGTAAAATGGAGAAAAGTGAGGAGCAAAGGGCATCATTCAACATGAGGAAATTACATGTAAATGTTGTGGAGGCCTACATCAAATGTGGGGAAGCAAGCAAGACTAAACTCATGCAAATGATAGCTTTGGGAAAGAAGGAATAGGGTTGAACACTCCTAGACCTTGAAGGTATTGATTGGGGTAGAAAAGAAGAAATAGAGCTGAACACTCCTAAACCTTTAGGGTGTTGATTGGGGTAGAAAAGAAGTGATTTTTTGGCTCTCATGAGATATAAGAAATAGGGTAAAATAAGTTTTCAAGATAAATATTAGTGTCCTAAATTTTCAATGCCAAGGTAAACTTTAGGGGAAAATTTTAGCTCAAATGCTATTTTTATGAGGTTTTCTTGGTCATCAAGCTAAAAATTAAGGCTTCACAACTCAAAATATAGCCATATATATAAAAATTTACATATTTTGGTCTAAATTCAACCCAAAATTAGCTAAAATTAGGGTTTTCGCATAACATTCACCCAATTTTCTAAATTCTTCCACCATTGATTAGGCAAACATTTTTCCATCTACCTACAAAATAAAAATCATGGGGGTCCCTTAATTTTTACCATGTTCAACAAAAATCTTTGATCTTAGGGTTCAACACTTGCTACATATACTTGTCTACAATACATAGATTCTTGAAGTATAGGTAATGGTTATGTAAGAGAGGGGGATTTAATAATGGGGAAATACTAGCTACATTGGCTAGTATAGAAGGTGTTAGGGACTTGATTTTTCACCAGCAGATTATAATACAAGTCTCCTTTCATCTTCATCTCCTTCTTCAGGCTCTCATGGCTTCTTTCTCTCTCTTTCTATCTTTCTCTCTCTTTTTTTAGTCTTTCTCTCTCCTCTTCACTCTCTTTCTCTCTCTTCCTACAGTCTTTCTCTCTCTTCTGCACCCTCTCTCTCTCCTCTCCTTCTCTCTCTCGTGCCTCCTTCATTACAAGAGGTATCAAAGCTCTAGTTCTGATCCATTTAGTTACTTTACATGCTCAATTACCATCCTTTTCAATTTAAAAATCCAAGAAGCTTCAGGTACGTAGTGACAGGCACAAAAATGGAGGAGCATTGAAGAACCACAAGTCAAGGACCAAGAGGACAGCAGTCAAGATCATTAATGGAGTCCTTGGACCAAGATTCAAGCCTGGAACACCACATTTAGCAGGTCAGAGGTCATTCTATCTGGGCTAAATTTGAGGGTAAAATTTTAGAAACAGTGGTCACAAGAAGTAGGGAAGAGTTAGTCTTGGTTACTTTTCATATGCAGTCTTCTCTCTCCTCATTCTCAAGCTCCTACCAAGCTCCCATGGAGGAGAAACACCCTAGATATTCTCAGCCTCAGCCCCAGTGATCTTCATCGCTCTTCCAGATCCTCATAGGGATCACAACCATCAATTCAAGCTGTCGAGGGCCTGGTTTGACCCTCCCTTTCTCTCCAAGAAGCAGCTCGTAAATTTTGACGCAAATTTCAGACAGCATCCTAAGCAAAACCAGCAGCATATCAAGCCTCTCCTTCATCCTGGTCTTCTTCCTCATCATCTCGTAGTTGATTCTTGCAAGATTGAAGTTCCCTTTTCATCCTCTTGAACATCCTTTAGCCTCTGAAACCCTAACAGGTGCAGGCCATGGACAGCCATGGATTCTCCTTCAGTATTCACTGATTCTTGAGAGCTTTTTCCTTCCTTGGTCCCAGGAACTTGTACCTACAGGAATCCTTGAAGAAGCAAGCATCAAGAGGCATGTACTTGAAGATGGAGGCAAGATTGCAAACTGGACATTTGGGGTAGCCATAGCCATAGACCACGACCTTCAATTTCTTCAAGTTCTCTTCAAGATTGGGTCTCGAGGATTCAAGATTAGACTCCTTGTCATCAATGGAGCTTGTTTACTCAATGGGAAGAGCTTTGGAGCACGGGAAGGACATTATGGGGTGAGATTTTGGGGCATTCTTCTTCTATGATCTTCAAGGCATGCTGAGAACTACTGAAGTTCAACCTTTCATTCCCCTATTGAAGAATAAAGCTTGAAGACTCAATTCTTGGCTGAAGTTGTCATAATGGAGCTAATGCGAGAATTGGAGACCAATCATGGAGACATTGGCCATTGATTCTTAGCCTGTCTTCACCAATCAAAGAGGTAATTGACTCTTGAGCTCTCTTCTAATTTCATCCTCTTGCGAAGCCTCAAAATCCTATTTTTGGAAGAGATTCAAGTAGTCAATCATGCATTTTCTTCAAGATTTCAATACTTACATGCTGCCAATTTAATTTTAGTCCTCTCTTAGGCTTCCTTGCATTCATAATGATTCATTATATGTTGAAAATTCTCACTATTATTTATTCATTGCCTTACCCTGACCTCTTGACTTGTGATGATTGCTTGAGCAAATATTAATCTCTGAAATCCATTGTAAATGAGGTGAGTTAGCAGTGAGTCACTGCTCGGTAAGCCCTCTCCTTATTCCCAACTCAATTCCATGCACTTCATGAAAAGAATTACTTCCAAGCCACCTTGCATAGCATGTTGATTGCTTAATTAATAAATGTCTGCCATGTATACTCCGGATGAGGAAAAATCTCAATGCCAGGCGAGGTGGAAAGACAAAAGAGGGGTGACCCCCCTTGCCATCAAAGACCCTGAAGGGGTACACAACCCAGCCTGGGGGGAACTTTGCCCACCTCTCGATGATCCGGAGCCCAAAGTTGCTTGCATGTGCAGGTACCCACTTGAAGAGCTGAGATATTGACTTGGCATTGATGTATGGATGTATTACTGGCTGCAAATGTATGGAAATTTTATTGAGGATGTATTTGCAGATATGAGAATACATATGCAGTCAATGGCAGTGTGTGCAATGCTTGGGATGTATGAGAGATGCCTATGCATGGGAAATTTGTGCTAAGAGATGCTTATGACATGCTCAGTTCTAGAATAAGGCTAGAAACAATGAATTTGGATGACTGGGAAATGCATTATGCAATGTTGGATGACCCTTTAGTCATACATTGACAAGATGATCCACTGCAACCCGTTTTTTAACCCTTACAGGGTGCTGTAAGCAATTTGCTTGCATTTATAGAGGTATACCTACTCCCAAGAACTGAGGTATGAGGTCTTGCAGAGTGCCCACAAGTCCTACTAAGGGCTTTGATCAGTTTTGAAACTCTTTTTGGACTCCATAGGATACCTACAGGTCAAAACAGGTCTCCTACAGGTGTAGAGGATTGCATAGTACATAATTACTTTTCTTATTACAAAATCTCTTGTATAAAATTTGTGAGTGCATGCTTATGCTCAGTTTGAAGAGGGCATCCTTGGCTCCGGTTTGAATAAAAAAGTAGATCAATTGGAGCGTCCTAGCTCAAGTTACAGGCAAAACAGTGACAGGCGGTCTAACGGGACTGCACCTAACCATGGCAGGGAATAAGGGAAAAACTAAGGCAAATGATGACCTTCAGCAACAAATAAGAGATGCACGTGCCTTGAGGGCTGAAAATAACCCCGAGGTGGAAGATGAAGATTATTCTCATGGCATGGATAGCCTCAGTGCACTCACTAACACCCTCAGTTCGCGTGAGACAAGGCATGTTGAGAGGCATAGAGAATTGATGGAAGACATTGGTCAATTGAAGACTACTATGTACACCCTTGCGGCCCAGCTCCCTAAGTGGATGGAATTCCAAATGAAAGGGAAGAAACATGAGGATAGATCAGGTATGCATGCTAAACGAGTGCATGCTAAACGAAGGAATATGAGGATAGAACAGGTATGCATGCTAAACGAGTGACGGGCCCACCAGTGAATGCAGCAACTATGAACTCTCAAGGCATTTTGGGGAGAATGGGCATCCCTAACAGCACTTTTGAATAGGGAGAGCCTTCACATAGACAAGAGGAGCCCATGAACAATGCAATGAGGGGCAATTTTTAGTCATCACAAGGGCCCATGCCATCTATGCGAGCTCATCCATCTTTTGGCAAAAATGTCTCTAACAAGGGTTCATTTTTGGGTAGCCACATGGATCAGCCTCAGTTTGGATATGTGGGACAACCACCTGATCATGAAAGACAGCTGAGAGACAAGATTATCTTCTCAAAATTCAATGGTCAGTTCGTCATCCCCAGCTGAACCTGAAGAGTGGCTCTCCAAGCTTGAGGATTATTTTGACATCTTGCTCTGTAATGATGACCAAAAGATCCATTTTGCAACAATCCACTTGGAAGGATTTACACATACATAGTGGAGGTACATTAAAAGAGAAAATCAACAAAGTGAACTCATGGAAAGCATTCAAGGCACTCATGGTGCAAGTATTTGTCTCATCGGTGGAGAAAGAAAAGCTTGTCCACCAATGGTATAGCCTTGAACAACATGGTCTTGCTGTTAGAGAATACACAAATCACTTCCTCAACCTTACCATGTATGTTGAGTCAATTAGTGATGATGGCAAGTTACACAAGTATGTGTATGGGCTGGATCCCCAACTCTTGTTGATGATTCAGCTCAAAACCCATCGAATTTGTTCAAAGCTATTGAATTGGCTGAGAGATACTCTCGCAAGTATCGCCGGGATGCTTCATTTTAGTATGGACAGCAAAGAGGGGCATCTCAGCCAGTGTTTGGGCAGCAAAGAGGACACATGCAGTCATATTCTGGACAACAAAGAGGTGTTGTAAGGCCGAGGCAATTTGGGGCCAGTTATGATGATGGTAACATGCCATTTAGCACTCCAAAAATCCCCACATACCCCACTTTTAAAACCTCAAGCCCACAAGGCAATTTAAGGACAACAAACAGCCCAAAAATGGATAATACGCAAGGGGACAACAAAAATAAAAATGCTTTAGCTTTTGGTAGTCCAAGATCCATTCCCATGGACTTGTATAAAGAAAGAAAGGAAAAAGGGCTTTGTTTCAAGTGTGGCATGAAGTATACAGCTGGTCATGTCTCAAAATGTGCTTTTAGAAATGCTAAGGCATGGGTTCGCAACATATTGGTATTTGAGGACTCAGAGGAGGACCATAAGGATACACATGCTTTTATAATGACTGCTAAAATAGATGATGCTGATGAAGAGTTTGGTCAAGAAGAGTTCTTTGACCCTACTTACTCTTTTTCTTTTGACCCCGGTGGCCATTTATCATGAGGTATGAGTAGAAAGATCGAACCACATGCTCGAATACATGCTACCACTGCTTATACCATATCAATTGATGCTTGGATAGGATCCAGTAGCCTTAATACATTGCGTATTAAGGGCCAAATTCATGGGAAGGATGTGTTTATACTCGTGGACAATGGTAGTACTCATAATTTCATTAACAGAACAGTCTGGACAGGCTGAAGTGTTTTCCCACTGATTTATAGCAGCCATTGAAGGTGCAAGTTGCCAATGGGGATGAAGAAATTAGCACACAAGTATGCCCTACTGTTCATATTCAGCTTGCTGAAAATTTTGAACAACAATTGGATTTAATTGCATTGGAAATGGGGCCTATAGATATTTTCTTGGGTTGTGATTGGGTGAAAACTTTGGGCACTATAACCATGGAATTTTCCTTGCTGTATATGGATTTTGTCAGTGCGGGACAGCTTATTCACTTGTAGGGAATTCAAAATGATAGTGAATTTCAGCTCATTACTAGCAAACAACTCAAGAAAGAGTTCAAGAAATGGTCCCAAATCTTTGTATTGCAGTTAAATAAAGAAAATTCAGATCAGTCCACTAAAAGAGTATAGAATTCAGCATTGAAAACTCTTTTAGAAGAGTACAAGGACCTCTTCCAAGTACCTACAGTGCTACCCCCTAATAGGGCGGTTAATCATCCCATAGATCAAGAGCCTTAGTCAAAGCCTGTGAACAAGCCACCTTACAGATTGTCTAGGTGCGAAAGAGAAAAAGTTGCCAAACAAGTCAAAGAATTACTGGACATGGATTCATTGAGGCCAGTTCTTCACCGTATGCTTCCCCTGTGTTATTGGTCAAAAAGAAGGATGGATCTTTCAGGATGTGCATACACTACAAGGATCTTAATAAGATCATTGTGAAGAACAGGTACCCTATTCCACGCATAGATGACTTGCTGGATGAGCTCAAGGGGGCTAAGTACTTTAGGAAGATAGATTTGAGGTCAAGCTATCACCAGATCCGCATGAGGGCAGGGAATGAGGCCAAAACAACATTTCGGATTGATCGGGAGTTTTATCATTTCTTGGTCATGCCTTTCGGGTTAACTAATGCACCGGCCACCTTTCAGAGCTTAATGAACAAAGTACTTCAGCCCTTTCTTTTTAGATTTGTGTTGGTATTCTTTGATGACATCCTCATCTATAGTAGATCACTGAAGGATCACCTTTGGCACATGAGGTAGTTGTTTGATGTATTGAGGCAACATAGGCTCTTTGCCAACAAGAAAAAATGTTCTTTCATGCAAATGGATGTGGAATACTTGGGGCACATCATTAGTGAAGATGGAAATAGGGTTGATCCTAAGAAAGTGCAGTGTATAAAAGACTAGCCCACACCTACAAATACCACTTCACTTAGAGGATTTCTTGGTCTCTTATCATTCTATCATAGATTCATTAGGCATTATGCCACTATTGCAGCTCCCTTGATGGTTAGGCTTAAGAAAAAGATCTAGGATCCCATAGTTGATAAGAGCTTTAATCAGCTCAAAGAATTTCTTACCTCGGCGCCCATCTTGGTTTGCCTAGATTTTTTGAAAGAATTCACCATTCAGTGTGATGCCAGTGGCAAAGGCATAGGGGTTATATTGTTACAAGGGCATGGGGTTATAGCATTTGAGAGCCGCAAACTTGCTAAAAATGAGATGACCATGAATGTATATGACCAAGAAATGTTGGCCATCCTTCATGCCATTAAGAAATGGCACCACTACTTGTATGGCAATAAATTTAGGGTCAAGAGCGACCACAGGGTCCTCAAATACTTCCTCTCTCAGTCTAATCTTACCCCCAAACAATGCAGATGGGTAGCTACATTGCAGAACTATGACTTTGACATTACACATACACGAGGAAAAGATAATGTAGTTGTTCATTCATTATCAAGAATGTGGACTTGTAAAGTTTCAGCCATCATGGAACTTCATAGTGATTGGATAGAAGAGCCATCATGGAACTTCATAGTGATTGGATAGAAGAGCTTTAGGAGGCCTATTTGTTAGATGCTGATTTCAGCCACATTTTCCAAAAATTACAGTAAGAGCATGTAGAAGAAAACTCTCCATATGAGCTTAAGAATGGTCTCTTATGGTTTCAGGGCAGGATTGCTATCCCATACACTTCCCCATTCAAGCAAAAGATCATACAAGAGATGCATTCTTCACCTACAGCTGGTCACTGGGGCATATTTTAAACTTATGACAAAATTGCTAAAAGCTTTCATTGGACAGGCCTATGGAGGATGTAAAAGATTTGGTCTTAAGCTGCATGCCATGTCAACAAAATAAGGATAGCACCTTAAAACCAACTGGTTTACTACAGCCATTGCCTATGCCCGAAGGCAAATGGACACACATCACTATGGACTTCATAACCGGCCTACCGATGACCAAGAAGGGGTTGAACAACATCTATGTAGTTGTTGACAGACTCAACAAGGCAGCCCATTTCATTCCTACAAAGACTCAATATAATGCTTCTCAAGTAGCTAGCCAATTCATGGAACATGTTTTCAAATTACAGGGCTTACCACAGGTCATTGTACATGACCGGGATGCTAAATTCATGAGCAAATTTTGGTAGGCAGTCTTCAGCTGTATGGGCACTTAGTTAGCCCCTTCCACTAATTACCATCCACAGACTGATGGCCAAATAGAGAGGGTTAACAAGTGGCTGGAAACTTACTTAAGGCATTTCTGTTATGATGTGCAGAATACTTGGGACTCATGGTTGCATTTGGCTGAGTTTACCTATAACAGCTGTATACACTCTAGCATTGGAGTTTCACCATTCAAGGCATTGTATGGCTATAAGGTGCCCCTTCCCATGGTTATCTTCAATGATAAAATAAACCCACAAAGCAAGGAGGAATTGGATAAAATGCAGGCCTTACTTTAGCAGTGCAAAGTCAACTTGAAGAAAGCTCAGGATCAAATGAAGCTTTATGATGATGACAAAAGAAGGGATGTTGAATTCCAAGAAGGGGATTTGGTGCTTTTGAAGGTGCCTAAGTCCAGATACGGCACCCTTAAGGATGGGTCCAGCAATAAGTTGGCTTACAGGTTCTATGGGCCATACCAGATTGTCAAAAGAGTGGGAGACTTAGCATATCAGTTAGCACTACCCCAATCCACAAAAATTCATAATGTCTTCCATGTGAGCCAATTGAAGCCCTTCATTGGATCATCAGTGGATTATGTTGAGGAGTTAACCACCGTTAGATGAAGAAGGCATCATTCAATACATACTCGAGCAAATCATAGGACAAAGGGAAAAGAAGCTTCGCTCTTGCCCCATAATGGAATACTTGATTAAGTGGCAAGGTTTACCACTTGAGGAAGCCTCTTGGAGGTGAGCTTCAGTTTTGGAAGAGTTCCCATACCTATGAGAAGTAGATTTGGCTGAAATCTAGCTAACTATGGCCCTATTTTCTCTCAGATTGACCACAGACAGCTCTATGTTTCAAAGAAAATTTTACCTTGCCTTATGGATAGATATGGAAACCATATATGGGCTAAAAGTACTCCTCAAGAGCTCCATTTTGATATATGGCCCATTCCAATCGGATACTCCTACAGAAAGTTATGACAGATTTACTACAGCAAGGTCTTGTAGTAAACAAATTGATATCCACTATCTGCAACTCACATTTACTCAAGATACCTGGGTCAAAATTCATTTGTTTAATTCCTCAATAAGACCCATGTAAGGTACATACCCCAATGACCAAACATATGCAATAATACCTCTTCATTCATTTGTATACCCCTATAATAATGCAGCAAAGTATTACTCTGATCTGCTCTTGCCCAGTTATCATAAGTGCGCAAATTGTTTTTTAGGGCAAAAACCTTCGGGTAGGGATGGAACGTAAGAGAGGGGGATTTAATAATGGGGAAATACTAGCTATATTGGCTGGTATATAAGGTGTTAGGGACTTGATTTTTCACCAACAGATTATAATACAAGTCTCCTTTCATCTTTATCTCCTTCTCCGAGCTCTCGTGGCATCTTTCTCTCTCTTTCTGTCTTTCTCTCTCTTTTTCTAGTCTTTCTCTCTTCTCGTCGTCACTCTCTTTCTCTCTCTTCCTGCAGTCTTTCTCTCTTCTGTACTCTCTCTCTCTCCTCTCCTTCTCTCTCTCCTGCCTCCTTCATTACAGGTTAGGGTTATAGGCATAGTGCTTAGTGTAAAGGTATCTTAGGGTTAGGGACTTGCTAAGTTGGAATTTTAAAAAGAAAAATAAGAAGATTGATAAAAGAAGGTCAACTTAACTTGATGTAATGCATTAAATTATAGTGAATATAATAAATGTTTGATCACTTAAGAAAGAAATTTTCTTAAGACTATAGAGAGCTTGATAAAATATGTTAATATTCTAATAAAATTTTAACTTCTTAAAGACAACTTGTTGGATTACATTGAATATTTGTTAATCTCTCTTGCAATTTGATGTAATGGATCAAGTTTAAGTAGAGATGTGTTATAATATCTATCTTCACTTGATTTGGTGCAACAAGGTTCTTAAAAATTATGTTAAGAGATTGATGTACTTGATATAATGCATCAATCTCACAAATATTGTATGAAGTTTTGTTCCTATTTGATTCATTACATCAAGTTTCCTTGGAATTTTATATAAATGTTATAGCTAGCTTGATGCAATGCATTGAGTTATTTAGATTTTTTCTAAATTTTCATTTCATTTAATGTCGTGCATCAATTTTACCCACTCTTTGAATTAGTTTTAGGCCTTAATTAGTACTGTACATCAAGTTTCAAAAAATAAATAAATTTTTTCTAAGGTTATATAGTGCATCAAGTTACTTAGAAAGTTATTTAAATTTTTTACTAAGTTGATATAGTGTATCAACTTTCTTGGAGTTGTAGCTAATATTTTAGATGAGTTGATACAGTGCATCAGATTCACTTGATATTTATATCATTTTTATCTTGCTTAATAAATTGCATCGAGTTTATTATAGAGTTTTCTTCTTTTTCTTTTTGAAAATTTTGTAATTTTATAATTGAGTTGATGCAATGCATAAAGTTTCTTTAAAAATTTGCTAATTTTCTAGTCAAGTTGATGCAATGCATTAAGTTCCTTATAAACTTTACAAAATTTGTTTATCGACGAATTGATGCAGTTCATCAAAGTCTACTTAAATTTTAGCTAATATTTTGGTTAAATTGATGCCATATATCAAGTTTACTTAAATGTTAATATAATTATTTTTTCTTACTTGATGCAATGTATCAAGTCTCTTTGAAGTCTTTTTACATTTTCAGCTAGATTGATGTAATCCATCAAGTTTTGATATAATATATCAAGTTCAATTTAGTTTTGGATCATTTTATTTTGCATCACTAGAAATGTATTAGGTTTATAATAAGCTTGATGCAACACATCAAGTTTCTTAGAAAGTTTTCTTCCATTTTAATAACTTGATTATAGTATACAAAATTACCATCAATTAGTCTAATTATGTTCTCTCAAAATTACTATGAATTAGCCCAAACTCAAAGACGCAGGATTTTCATATGTATTATCCAATGTTCTAAATTGCATTAAAGACCGGGCTGAATTTAGGATTTATATGATCAAATCTTTCGCATGTGGGAAGATAAGCAATTAAAATATTAAAAGCTAAAGAAGTGTCAAGAATCGCGTGGTGGGGGGACTTGGTCAAGATGCTACGCGGAACACACACAGAATGCACAAGGAGAAGCTCACTCAAGAGACAAAAAGGGAGATGGAGGCCAAAACGTTTTCTTGCTGGTTTCTTCTTCTTCTTCCACACTCTTTACAATGTACACAAAGTATAGATAAGATACAACATAAAGAAAAGTGGTCTACTAAGTCAAACAATGCATAATCGACTACACTAGTCGACTGGCGCTATAACTATGCCAGCTATAAATAGGTGTAACAACCTGAATATAATTAGTAATGAGTCAGTGGCCATGTGAGAGTCATAATGACCACCGACGTGCTAAGTGTAGATGTGTGGACCTATCTAACTAGGCGGTCCATCATCAATGCCCGCATGTGTTAAGCTTGTCATCTCAACACTCCCCCTCAAGCTCAACTGGATCTCTGCAACTCCAAGTAAGCTTCAAAACTTTTGAAGCTTCTCTGTATCTAATGCCTTCGTGAAGATGTCAGCTATCTGATCCTGTGTGCTGACATACACCAAGTCAATCTCACCTGCTAGTACTTTCTCTCTCACAAAGTGGTAGTATACCTCAGTATGTTTTGTCCTGGCATGGAACACAGGGTTCCTAGCCAACTATATACTGCTCATGTTGTCACAATAAATGACAACTGGACCTTCCACCTACAGATCCAAATTAGCCATTGACTTTTGTAGCCATACTACCTCACATGTTGCAACAGCAGCACCTCTATACACAGCCTCTGTACTCGACAAAGCAACTGTAGATTGCTTTTTGCTGCTCCAAGTAACTGCTGCACTACCAAGAGAGAATATGTATCCGCTGGTAGATCTTCTATCAGACATACTACCAGCCCAATCTGCATCTATGTATCCAAACACCTGTACATATGTACCTGCCTCATAGAAAAGTCCATAATGTAATGTGGACTTCACATATCTCAATATGCGTCTGATTGCATCCAAATGTGGCTTTCTAGGTACTTGCATAAACTGACTCACAAGACCAATAGCGTAGCTCAAGTCTGGCCTTGTAATGGTCATGTAGATCAAACTCCCCACTATTCTCCTAAACATAGTAGGGTCTTCTATCTCATCCCCAACATCAGCACTCAGCTTTACATTCTACTCCAACGGGACTGAAAGTGGTTTGCATGCTGTCATACCATACTTGGACAACATATCCAAGCCATATTGTCTTTGGGATAGCCATATACCATCATCACATCTGATCACCTTAATACCAAGGAAGTATCTTAGCTCACCTAAATCCTTCATCTCAAACTTCTTCTCAAAAAAATCATTGACTTCAGCAATCCCACTATCACTATCACCTGTAATAATCAAGTCATCCACATAGATGACTATGATGACCAAACATGTATCTCCCTTTCTCACATAAAGTGAGCGATCAACATCAGAAACATAAAAGCCAATATTGACAAGATACTCTCTGATCTTGTTAGACATGCTCTAGGTGCTTGCTTAAGCCCATAGAGCGCCTTCTTCAACCTGCACACATATGTGGGATGCTCTAAATCTTCATAACCTGCTGGTTGATCCATATACACTTTTCCTGCAAATCACCATGCAAGAAGGCATTCTTCACATCCATTTGCTGCAACCTCCAACCTTTGGCTGCTGCCAAAGCAATCACACATCTGACAGTTACCATCCTAGCAACTGGACTGAAGGTTTCTTCATAATCTATGCCATATGTATGGGCATAGCCTTTTGCAACCAGCCTAGCTTTGTACTTACTAATAGAACCATCTTCATTGTGCTTAATTTTATAAACCCACTTACATCCAATAGATTCCTTGCCTTTTGGCAATGATACTAGATCCCAAGTTTTATTGACCTCTAATGCAGCCATCTCCTCATCCATTGCTGCATCCCAATGAGCATGACCAACAACCTTCTCAAAACATGTGGGCTCAACATCCTCAACTAGTTTCACCATATAAGCATAATGGTGAGCTGTATAACCTTCAAAACCAAATCTTTTAACAAGGTATCTGACCTTGCTAAATCTATGTACCATCGGATCACTCAATGGAGCCTTTACATTACTATGAGCTTTCTTTATACCTGGTGTCCTAACAGAAGGAATACCAAGCTCATCATCCAAGCTCTTTGAGCCACTGGAGTCTCCATCAAGAACTGCATCAATGTCATCTGACACTTCATTCTTTCCTTTGTCTTTACCTGTAGTGCTACTAGATGCACCTGAAGATGTAGAGCTACTCCTTAGTCTCCTAGACTAAGGACTACCAGATGACGTCTCTGGTCCACTAAGAGTCCGTGATTCTTGCTTTTCAGCCTGCACATGAGTGTCATGGTCATCATCATCATCCAATGCATCACCACTAGATGCATACCAAGTGCTCATTTCATCAAAGATGACATCCCTGCTCACTCTGAACTTACATGTGACAGGGTTATAACAGCGATATCCTTTTTGCTCTAAAGAGTATCCAATAAAGACACTTTTCAGCCTTTGGATCTAGTTTCTTTCGCAACTCATTTGGCACATGAACATACGCAATGTAGCCAAACACTTTCAAGTGTGAGACATCAGGCTTCTTACATGTAAAACATTCTTCGGGGGTCATACCATGAACTACAGCTGCGGGAGTTCTGTTCATAATATAAACAGTAGTATGAACAGCGTCAGACCAAAAATGCTTAGGCATATTCTTTTCAGCCATCAAGGCACGTGAAACTTCTACAATATGCATGTTTTTCCTTTCTGCAACCCCATTTTTCTGTGGGGTATACCTGCATGTGAACTGTCTCTTTATCCCATGAGACCTCAGAAAATCACTGAACTCATTCGAGAGGTACTCTGCCCCTCCATCTGACCTCAAGCACTTTACTTTCAAGCTTTTTTCTCTTTCAATTGCAGCCTTGAAAGTTCTAAAGTGCTCAAATGCTTCACTCTTTTCCTTCATAAAATATATCCACAGCTTTCTAGAGCAATCATCAATGAATGTGACAAAGTATGAACTGCCTCGAAGAGATACATTTTGTGTAGGCCCCCAAATGTCTGTATGCACAACATCAAGGATATTTCTACTTACATCTCTGTCATGTGAAAAGGGTTGTCTTGCTTGCTTACCAAACTGGCATGCTTCGCATACCTTATGAGATTCTGCAACTCTAAATGTAGGCAAACCTATAACCAACCCTTTGGACTGCATTAATTTCAGCCTTTGTACATTTGCATGTCCAATGCATTTATGCCAAATTTCAATATCTACAACAACACCTTTTTCTTTAGCATACATAGCAGCATTCATAGTAGGAATTCCAGCATCCAGAGTAAACATAGGTCCAACTCTACTTCCCTTTGCTACCAACCTACACTTGTCATTGAAGTCTTCTACAAAGCAACCCTTTGCATTAAATCTGACTTGCAGCCCTTGCTCTACCATTTGACCGATTGTCACCAAGTTCTTTGTAATAGATGGCACATGTAATACATCTGAAAGACTCTTTGTCTTACCATCATGCAAGGACAAGGGAACTTTTCCAATGTGTGAAATTGGGTGGCATGAATCATCACCCGTCTGCACATAACCTGCATTTTGCAAATCCTGCATCTCTCCAAACCATTCTGCATGGCTGGTCATATGATTGGATGCACCTAAATCAACATATCAAACATCATCATGTGTTCCCTTTCCTGTAACAGCATTCAACGTATGCTGCATAACAAACATACGTTCATTTTTGTCTTCATTCTGCCGTGAAGACAATGCATAGTTTCCTTGCTGCAACTTACCATTGCGAATATCATCTTTCTTAGCATAACATTGGGCTGCAATATGACCTGTTTTGCCACAGTAGTGACACACAATACCAGAGTTGTTGGAGCCTCTGTTCTGCCATCCACCTCTTCCTCTAAAGCTCCCCCTGCCTCTAAAGTTACCACGACCTCCTGAAACCTGCATATTGCCAAATTGCTGATTCAATCTGTTTTGCTGGTTGTCACGACCACGTCCTGTACCACGGCCTCTTGAAGAGAACCTGCCATGTCTTGTTCCTGAACCGGAGTAGAAAGCTTGAACCTATTCACCACTTCTTTCAGATGTTTCACTCTGCATGTTGATCTCTTCAGTGATCATAAGGGAAACCAACTCATCGAAATCTAAAAATGGCTTTTTGACATATACACAAGTTACAAAAGACTTCCAAGCCTTTTCATTGTTAAGTCCACCCAAGGTAGACGATACCAAATCATCATCATCGGGCATTGCATCAATCGCTGCCAATGCATCTGCAATGCTCCTTACCTTCAGTGCATACTCATTGATAAACATCTTCCCTTTCTTCAATGTATTCAACTCTTGCTTGAGTTGAATCTTTCGTGCCTTTGTATTTACGGAAAACATACTTTCAAGTATGGTCCAAGCTGCATATGAATTCTCTGCATTTCTAATATGTCCCAGCATATTATTGTCAATTACTGCAGACAACCAATACATGAACTTCTTGTCTTTTGCATTCCATTCCTTCTGTGCCTTTGTCTCTTCTAGAGGATCACTCACCTCCGGCTCCTTTTCTTCACCCGAAACAAACTCGTAGAGGCCTTTTCCAATAAGAAAGTTCGTGACACGGAACTTCCATGAAGGGTAGTTGTTCTTGTCGAGCTTCTCAATGATGGGGCTTCCAATGTTCTTTGCCATTATCACAAAATTAATACCAAACAGCAAGCAAATCTTCTGCAACCCTCAACCTGTAGTGCACAGCAATACACCAGACAGCCTTTTTCACTATCTGCTCAACAATACATGCAATCTGCAACCTGTTTCTAGATAAACCTTATGTTTGCTTTCTGCAAACACCTCAAGAATTACAGATTCGCAATCTGTAACCTGCGCACCCACTTTCGGTCAAAACAGCCAAAATCATAGTGTACCCTGAAACTGCTATCCGCAACCTTGCAGCTCTAAATTGGGGCCTGAAATGGCCTCAGATGCCCAAAATAACTCACTGCAATCTGATATTTTTGCTCTACTCTGCTTCCGGTGCCTCCACAGGCACTGTCCAAGAGAAAGAGTGGAAGGATGGGAGAGCTTCTTACCCGTGGCTTGCTTGCTCGAAACTTGCTTCTTCTCCTTCACTTCAGCCTTTGAAATAAGCCTCTATCAATGGCGCGGCTCTGATACCATGTCAAGAATCGCGTGGTGGGGGGACTTGCTCAAGATGCTGCACCGAACACACACAGAATGCACAAGGAGAAGCTCACTCAAGAGACAAGAAGGGAGATGGAGGTCAAAACGTTTTCTTGCTGGTTTCTTCTTCTTCTTCCACACTCTTTACAATGTACACAAAGTATAGATAAGATACAACATAAAGGAAAGTGGCCTACTAAGTCAAACAATGCATAACCGACTACACTAGTCGACTGGCGCTATAACTATGCCAGATGTAAATAGGTGTAACAACCTGAATATAATAAGTAATGAGTCAGTGGCCATGTGAGAGTCATAATGACCACTGACGTGCTAAGTGTAGACGTGTGGACCCATCTAACCAGGCGGTCCATCATCAATGTCCGCATGTGTTGAGCTTGTCATCTCAACAAGAAGGCTCGAAATGATGCAAAAGTAATTTTGAAGGGGAAGTCCACTAAAGAGTTTGTTGATGATATGAGATTGTTACTATGGTACTCTCTTCAAGGTGTGAAAGATGAGAGGGTGATTATATCCACCTTATCTAGGGTAATAGGAAAGGAAATCTTGTTAGGTGAGATGGTCAATGAGCTCAACTCATAAGTTAACTAGGATAATATGGCCAATGAAGTAGGTTGCGGAGGAAGGAGGATGTGGGGGGCATAATCTAGACCATCGTGAAGATCCATCTCAAGGACAACTTCTAATCACCCCCAAGCCTCGGTCTACACTCTTGGAGACCTTCCTATAATAGGATCTTCCATGTCTTCCCTACACTCTTGGAGACCTCTTGCAATAGGACCTTCCATGTCTATGCTCCTGGTGTGAGCCCGTGGACTATTAGCTTGCCCAAAAGGGCCAGACTCTGATACTCTAGGTCTACGATCCCAAGCCCTCCCTTTGATCGATGTAGGATGATGGTCGCCCATGCCACCTTGGCCCAAGAGTCCTTGGAACCGTCTGGCCTGGCCCAAAGGAAATTTCACACTAGGTAGCGAAGTTGAACTACATAGGACAAGTGAAAGCACCAACATGAGGCAATGTACCATGCCGTCACTAGGAGGACCTAGTTAACCACCAGGGCTCAGCACGCTAGGAAAAATTGAGCAATACTCTAGTAGGTCAACTTCCACTGAATAGAGTTGAGGACTGGAAGATTCTGCTAGGCAAGACTGATGTCGAGTCGCACCTGGAACCCTAGGCAACAAACGGTCTGCCCTCTTCATACCCATCTAAATTCGAAGTGGATGCCCCACTCTGTGCTAGAGTCCGGGTTTATAAGAAAACCAATCGACTTTTGCTAGTTGATTTTTGCTCCCAATGCAGTGCAAAACACCTCCAGAGCTAGTCTCACTCTCTCCAGCATCAACTCATCATCCTCTATGTAGAGTGATGTATCATCTACATACTCTGAGTCTAGAAGCTCTGTCTCCTCTCTCACCAGAAGTTGGAGGCCATGTCTCTCACTCACACATGACCTGAGGAAGTAAGGCATCACCTTGCAAAGAGTAGGAACAGATATGGGACCAGACGGATGGATCTCTCCAGCCAAAACTCCTCCCCTTGCATGCCACCTATAAGAACCCTGGTGATAGCCAATCTATAAAGTGTGGAGACCCCGCGGATCCATGCCTTGGGAAAGCTAACCTCACCATGGTGCCCTCTAAGAAGTCCCAATCAACCCTGTCATAGGCTTTCTCATGTCATAGGCTTTCTCAAAATCTAGGAGTAGTACTGCCAATCCTTGACCACTATGCTGGGCCTAATCTGCCACCTCAAATAAGGTGAAGACATTGTCTAGGATACTCCTATCCTAGACCAAGCCTCTCTATGTATCATGAATGATGTCTAGAAGCACAGGGCGGAGTCACCTACCAATCGTCTTGGCCATTGCTTTTTATCGACCACTGACAACATGGTGATTGGTCCCTGGCATCCGTCCTAAGCTCAAAATCTCCCTGGCATCCGTCCTAAGCTCAAAATCTCCTAGAAGGCCAGAAGTAGGGGGTCCTTCATTGGCAACACGGTGATTGGTCCCTGGTATCCATCCTAAGCTCAAAATCTCCCTGGCATCCTTCAGCTCAAAATCTCCTAGAAGGCCAGAAGTAGGGGATCCTTCACCACTTCCAGTACGTAGTGAAGAAGGCCTTGGAAAGGCCATCCTCTCCCAAGCATTTCATCTCGTCTTGTGTATGGAATGCCTCCTCTAGTTCCTTCTCTATGAAGGGGTCTAGTAGGGACTCATCAACGGGGGGGAGGATCAAGGGACGATAGGGTGGTCGGAGACACAAGGCAGGTGTGGGGGGGACTGTGGCTCTAGAGGGGGGTTGTGCGGGCGGGAACTGTGAGAAAGATGGGGAGTGATGACACCAAAAGAAGCATTAAAAAAAGGCACAAAAATATCCATGCATATATCATAATTTCATCTTTTGTAAAGGGGATAACATTTATATTGTTCCAAAATCACTAATATACACACTTACATGAGGGGACCACATCCACATCCATCATAAATAAATGGTATACACAAAAGTGTTATGTGCATGTATTTGTAAAGGGTAGGAATACTCAAAATTAAAGGCAAAAGGTCTTATAATATCAAATGTATCAAAGTTTCAAAGAAATAATAAAATATGAAGGGGTGTGCTTTTTGGGGAAGAGGTGGGGTGGAGTGCACGAGTGGTTATGTGCCTCTTTCCCTTTCCTCTCTGGTCCAATCACATATTCTCCTTTTTGTGGTGCCAAAAATTTGTTCTCTCTCCTCTATCCCTTGTCTTCTGTGCAAAAATTTCTCTTTTCCCTTTTGTTCTTGCATAATGGTTGAAGCTATGGATGAAGATGATGATGATGACAATTTTGTTTATTATTAAAAGAGAGATTTATAATTTCTTCTCAGTTTTGAGATTAATGATAGAGCCATACACATAGATTTTGTGTGCTTTGTCCCTGGTTTTGTGGTTGATTATGTTCGTGGGAGGGTTGCTATCATTTTGTTGCACAGTCGGAGAAGAAGCTGATCTCAACAACTACAATTGCAGAGAGATTCTATGGTGATTAAAAAGCTAATGTAGCAATGCAATGATAAGTTAATAGTATACTAATGGTTTAGAGAAGAAGAAGCCAAAGGACTATTTTAACCACACAATTAGGGTATAACAGATCTTCTATGATATGGACCCTTAAAGAAGATGTCCTTCAGCATCTCACCTCCATCAATAATGGAGTCCCTTTCACATCCCCTATTTGCATGCCCCTCAAAAAGGATAGTAGCACGAAGAAGAAGAAGAAACATCAAAAAGAAAAAGAAGAATAGATAAAGATGGTGATGCAATCTGCAAGAATGCAATGTTTCTCTGCAGACAACCAACACGACGACGAAGAAGAAGAAGAAGAAGAAGAAGAAGAAGAAGAAGAAGAAAATTCAAGCTTTTTGGAGTAGGGGGAGGGATATTTTTTATGAAGAAGAGGAAGATGTTGAAGAACAGATAGCGCAGTACTTCAACAGCTACTCCTCTCTTGGTCCATGATGTTTCCTTCTCCCCTCCATCAACACCCTACATCCATGCCTCCTTTTCAAACGGTAACTACCGAATATGAGGGAAGACAGAAAACTGTGATTTCCTAGCATATTGCAGAAGATCTCAGGGCATATAACCCCATTGTAGCACAGCAACAGAGGTAGTAGCAATATATTCAGAAACGGATTATCTACTTCACAATGGGAGGATGGCATAATTTTGTATCTTCTAGCCTTTCACAAGAAGAAGGAGCACAACACAGATACATAGATATAGAGGGAGAGCATGTAGGAGGTTGAGGATGGTTAAATGCAGAATTGAGAAGGCAGCAAGCATGAGATTTCACAATCCTCCCTCGACTCCTTCACCAATCCATACGGACAACCTTAACTTCGCAACTGCTGCGGCCATAGACGCCATGAGAAAGCTCTCTCTTCTCTATTGTTGTTCCGTCTAATCATAAAAAAAAAACCCAATAATCAACACAAAATCAGATATCGGAGAGAGAGAGAGAGACGCTACCATGATATGAGGGATGGTCGAAGAGAATCAGGCATGCAGAGGTGACATAAAAGTAGATAGTAGAAGAAAATGATCGGTCAGCATAGCGGTGAAGGTGTGGTATGGGATACTATAGGATGTAGAGAGCGGCCTCATAAATATAGGTGCTCGGACCTTCGGTGAAGGCAGAGAGAGTTTGTTTATCGGCACAAGAGGGAGAGAGAGGGGGCAGAAGACATGCTTGATACGCACTTGCACAAGGAGCATGTCGACAGGCTACACACACCTGGAGAAAGAGAATAAAGATAAAATCCACAGAATGGAAAAAAGACCATTGTCCTAGCTTAGTCTTTCATGCCGGATCGTCTAGATTTGAGTCAAGGCCTCAAGGTTGTTATGACACATCTTTCCACCATTAAGAGTGAGGGATGAAATGATGAATGGGTTGCCACTCACCCATCCAACCTCCAATCCTCACTAAGAGAACTAAAGAGGGGCATCACCTAGCCAAAGGGAGGATGGGCTAGGACATCCCTTTTCTCAAAGAGAATCAAAAGAACCAAGCCACAAATTTACAAGAGAGAATATATATACTAGACACCATATTAGAATATGAGAGAGACATATGAGAGGAGAGGGAGACAAGAGGAGAAGAGGTAGAGGAAGCTTGCCATTCTGCTACATGGAATGAGAAGATGAGAAGAGAGAGAGATAAGAGGAGAAGAGGAAGAGGAAGCTTGCTATGATGCTGCATAATAAAAGAACTCACTCATATCTCACCTCAAAGAGATGGACTAGCATGAGGGTATTCTAGAGTGCTCTCATGTGCTTGTCATTGTCCTTCTCCCTCCCTTTTCCATTCTCCATGGGATCTTTATATAGCCTCCATGAGGGGTTAGATTAAGCTAATCTTCTTGATTAACATAATCCTAGATGATGCATGGCATCTTTGAAAATATGGACAATAGTGGATGGGACAAGTTTCCACCTTGGTCATCATGCAAGAAGCCAAGGGTGGTGGTAGATAAAATATGGAAAGGGAGCTAAATTACAAGAGGTGGGTGCCCAAAGCACATTATTATCATATATTTACAAGAAGGATAGAATGAAAAGTTGGTGTGGTGAAAGAGAGAAGAAAATTGCATGTAGCCAATAGTCTGCGCCTTTGTAACTTCAAATCCATGAAGAATCTGAAAAAAGTTTCTTCTGCAACTTTGTAGACCAGATCGAAACCGATCGGGCCTCGTGGAAATTTTCTTGAAATTTTCTTTTTCTTGGGAGTTATTGAGATTATAAAAAATGGCTTCCAAAAGCTGCTTTGACTTTAGTCCCCCATATATATATAAATGCATATAAGCATGTGACAGAAAGGGTCCATGCTTGTAAGATTTTGTGTAAGATTCAAATGACACCATGATGTGGATATTGACTTGTGTGCTAGGGTGAGGTGTCCTCTAATGATGGTGATAGATTTCAAATCTTAGTGATGCAGGCGGAACCCATGTGTAGTTGGAGGCTAGTCCTTTGAAAAATCTATGCACTCACTCAACTCCTAGCTGTAATCCATTTCCATCTTCACTAAGATAACCATCCCTTTTACCCTTTACATTGACATGCCTCCTAAGAACTTGTTCCCCCCATTTGCTAGAGTTATCATAATCGCGGAGCAATGTAGCATACCTAGTGCTTGAAGAGTAAACCCAAAGTGATATGGTAAGCTCTTGATAGGGGTTTTGGCTAAATTTTGTGGTAGTAATCCGGGTTGTAAAAAACCCGGATCATTAGCCCTCCCCTTAGGCTAGAGGCATTCATGCCTCTAGCTTGCTAATGATGGTCCAATAGAGCAAGGAGGACTGCACCCCGTCATTGGTGGCTCTTCATTGAATGACTGCTCCAAAGTGTTCATATTTCTTTGAAAATAAGGCTTCAGTCGCCATCCATTTACCCTTGTCTTGTGAACCTTCCCATCCATGTCACCTAGCTTATAGCTGCTATTTGGATATCTCCTTATGACCATGAATGGCCCTTCCCACTTGAACACAAGTTTAGCATCCTTTCTGTTATCAAAGTGGTTATCATAGCGTAGCACAAGCGATCCTTCCCTTATGCGTTTGCTAGCTAGCTTCTTATTAAATGTCTTCCTCCTCTCTTCAGCCTGCATGGAATAGTGTTGGACTGCTACTTCTCTGTCTAACTCCAGCCTCTCTAGATCCAAGATCCTTTCCTCTAACTTCTTATCTTGATTCTTCTCTCGACTGGTTACTAAAACATGCAAACTGGCCAGTTCCACCTCTATAGGAAGCAAAGCCTCTTGGCCATAGACGAGGTGAAATGGAGTATAGCCAAGTGAGACTCTGAATGAAGTCCTGTAGGCCCAAAGAGCTGCACTCAATTTTTTATCCCAGTTCTTGGGGTGCATGTGTACTTGCTTGGTAATTATCTTACAAATCAGCCCATTCACTTTTTCAACCAAACCATTACACTGTGGGTAGTAGGGAGTAGAATGCCAGTGCTTGATTTTTAGCCTTTCCATTAGCTCCCCTACTAGGTTCGCCCTAAAACCAGGACCCCGATCAGAGATAATTTCCAAAGGTGTGCCAAACGTACAACAAATATTTTCAAACACAAATTTTCCCACTTCTTGGGTTGTGATCCTACTAGTTGCTGAAGCCTATGTCCACCTCGTCATGTAGTCCACACCCATTATGATGTATTCCTTGCCAGACTGAGCTCGTGGGAGTGGCCCTATTGCATCAATCCCCCATTTCTCAAATGGTCCATATGTAGTTATGGGATTTTGTTCCTCATGCACTAGCTTCCTTGGTCCGGCCTTTTGGCAATCGTCATAAGTGCGGGACCAATGTTGCACATCTTGATGCAGACTGGGCCACACAAAACCGGAATGGAGAATCTTCCTGTTGGTTATTTCTTGAGAAAAATGTCTGCCACAAACCCCCTCATGGTAGCTCTTAATCACATC
Source organism: Lygodium microphyllum (assembly GCF_053477565.2). Taxonomy (NCBI): domain Eukaryota; kingdom Viridiplantae; phylum Streptophyta; class Polypodiopsida; order Schizaeales; family Lygodiaceae; genus Lygodium; species Lygodium microphyllum. The sequence goes on from NC_141135.1 coordinate 181,654,506, forward strand.
CATAATCTCATTTGCTATTGGCACCCTTCTAAGCACTGCATCCTTTCCTTTGCAATACAACACATCATTTTTGAAGCGGTATTTAGTGGCCTTAGTAGCCAACCACCTTTTCTCACTCTTACTCATATGTGTAGATGCCTCACCATGCTCAAGAAAATAAAGCACATCTTGTAGTTGAAACTTACCCTGAAACAAGGGAAGCTTTGCTGCAATGATGTCCACCATTATCTCTTTCAATTTTTCAACTGCTAGAGCATCTGCGTCGCCATTTGTGCGCCTTGGCACAAAATAGATTTGGGCTTTCTGTAGCTTTCTCATGAGAGTTTTAGCTTCTCTCATTTTCACTGCTAAGTTATATATTTTACAAGCCCAGATTCCTTTCATTTGCTTAACAATTAGCATAGAATCCCCAAAAACATTAAATCGAGTGATACCATGTGAGAGACACCACCTCAAACCTAAAAACAAGGCTTGATATTTTGCCTCATTGTTAGAATGGACATCCTCCAAGCTGATACCTTCTCCATAAAGTTTGTAACCTTCGGGACTGAACACCACTATTCCTGCTGCCGCTCTATCTTTAATACGCTTTTAGGCCCCATTGAAGTAGAGGGCATGGGCATTCTCCACCCATGGCAGCTCCTCAAGAGGAGGTGTCTCCTCTTTTACATTTCCCTTATCCTTTTCCTTCTTTTGATGGAATCTATAGGTCAACAAATCAGCTAGGCAAGCTCGAGTAGAATCCTCCACCTTGAAGGTGTAGTCAAACTCTTGGAGTTGTATCACCCACTTAGCGATTCTGGCTGAAACATCCATGTGCTATAAGGCATAGGGAAAATGCTCTTCTGTCGTGATCACTGTGAATGGCCTAGGGATAAGATAAGGATGAAACTTTCTTACAACAAATTTGAGACAAAACCATCACCTCGACCATCTTGTACCCTCGTTCTAATATTGTCATTACTCTAGTAGAAAAGTAAACCGGTCTCATTAGGCAAGTTTTAGCATCCTTTTGTATTAGTGCTACCCCTAGAGCATCTTCCCCAAAACTTAGGTTGACAAAAAACTCTTGATCCCAGCAAGGCTGTAAAATTATAGGAAGGGTGCTAAGAGCCTTCTTCACCTCATGAAAGCACCTTTCACTTTTGTCACTCCACAGGAGCTTCGCAGAGTGGGTTAACTGTTGCAATGGAAATACTAATTGGGAGAGGAGATGAATGAACCATCCCATATATCGCACTTCTGAATGAAAGAGGTTAGTTGCTTCACAGAAGATGGTGATGGCACCGCCAATAGGGCCTTAACTTTGTTTGGATCTGCGTCAATGCCCCTCTCACTTACGACATGCCCTAACAAAGTTACACTGCTTTCACCAATGCGACACTTCTCATGGTTTAACTACCCCTCCCATTTGTGCAAGGTGATTGAAAGCTTCTTCCACTTTCCCTAGATGTAGAGCCTTAGAACTATAAATACAAAAATCATCAATAAAGACCCTGATGGATTTCCCAAAATATGGTTGGAAGACATAATTCATGAATCGCTGGAAGGTAGCTGGAGCATTTGTTAATCCACATGGCATTACTTTGTAAGCAAAACACCCCCAAGGTGTGATGGAGGTGGTCTTCTATTGATCCTCCTCAGCTATTCAGATCTGGAAATAACCTGAATACCCATCACAAACAGTGTATCTCTCATGTCCCGCTACCTCATTGAGTATTTCATCCTAAAAGGGAAGAGGAAACTGATCTCTCTTTGTTGCAGCATTTAGGGGCTTGTAGTCCACACAAATCCTCCATTTTCCATTCTTCTTGGATGTTACCACTACAGGTGAAACCCACTCTGAGTCCCCACTTGGATAGATGAAGCCTGCCTTCAAAAATCGTTGCACCTCAGTGAGTAGATCTTTTTGTTGAACTCCTCCCAACTGTCGTAGTCGCTGCACCAGTGGCCTTGCTCCCTCTTTTAGATTAATGTGATGTTGTACTGCTGTCACACCTACAATGTGTTCATAATCAGAAATAAAAAGTGCAGAGTGTTTTATCACCACTTCCATGTAGGCTGCCTTCTCCTCAACCAATAGATCCTTAGCCAACATTTTTTCTAACCCCTCCTTCTCGCCCTTTGGAAGTTGCTGTGGAATTTCACTACTAGAAGGCCCTTTTAATGTAATCCCCATCACTTCTAGAGAGCTTTCTTCCTCCTCATTAGAAGACTCTCTCTTTGTCATAGATGACCAACCCTCGCTGGAACTCCATTCATCAGCGGTGGTCTCTAACACAAGATCCTCCTGTCAGCCCTCCTTCATGTTGTAGATAGTGTGCTTCCATTTTTTCTGCAACCCCTTTTGTGGCCTTAGCTCTAAATCCCCTGTCTCCCAATCTTGTCTGGCTTTCATTCCCATTAGCCATGGTCACCCGAGAATGAGTGGATAGCCGACCCCTTCATTGGCATCACATACATGTCAAGCTCCAATTGCACTCCGCACACCTTTACCTTGACTTTCTTTATAACTCCCAAACAATTTACTACTACATTGTTAGCCATTTTGGCCCCAAATTTAGTAGTTTCATTTACCTCTAATCCCAAACGATGCATCAACTTTTCCGTCATGACATAAATCTGTGCACCTCCATCCACATATATCTTTGTCACTCTCTGCCCATTGATTTCGGCTTCTACTATAGGCACAATATCTTTCATCTTTCTAGCCTAGATTACATTCACATGTCTATTCTTCATGGGTCTAATGCTTACCATCTTTGACCATTGTCGCCGCACTATTGGAGATAGATGTAGTAATTGTGGCCATGAGAATTTTAGCCCTTGATCCCTCACATCAGCAAGCAAATCATAAGCTCTAGTACCTTTACCCAGGGAAAAATCATCTGGCACAATGTGTTGGCGTGAGTGAGCCCTCCTGTTTTTACTACTGCGTGTCTTTGCAGCCTTTGAAGACTATGCCTCCTCTTCCATATTTTCAATCTTCTTTGGTAGTGTAGGCTCCATTCTCTCAATTCTACAGGCTTTCTTCACTGGCATTGCTTCAACCTCTACTACTTTGGCCTTCCCTTTGACATCACTCTCATCTAAACTAATTATCATGACATCATGATTCTCTGGCGGTTGGACAGGCAAGAGCGGCACCTCTGCAAGTGGTCAAATACTGGAGAACTTGAACCATCGGTGGAGGCCCTGGATTCGGTGGAACAAGCCTCTCCCTAGGTGGTGTCACTTATTGTCCCCTCCTTGGTTGGAACCCATTTCCTAGAAAATATCTAGGATGAGGGCAAAAGTACATACCATGGCCAGTCTCCCCACAATTATAGCAAACATACTCTCTTTCTTGTCTCCTTGGACCTCGATTTCCTTCATTTATGAGGGGAGGGGGCCGCACTCCTTGCACCAAATTTAATGAAAGGCTTTCAAGTTGATTAGTAATGCGTTGTAGGAGCTCTTGCTGTGGCATCTTCGGTTCACATGGGGCCTCTGCTATTTCTCTAGGCCTTGGCATGGTTGGTAAATCCTGTATGGGCTCAACTCCCCCCTTCAACTAGGCTTGATACTTCAATTTTCTATCTTTATCCCTAGCATAAGTGACTGATTCTTCATAGGATGTGGGAAACTTTCCTTTGACCTTCTCCCTTAGTAGAGGATGAAGTCCGACTAGAAAATAATCTTTCTTAAGACAATCAGGTACTCTTTTTCCCTTGGCTAAGGAGGTTGTCCATTTATCCCACAATTTGATAAACATGCCTTCATATGCTTGGTACTCCCCTGGTAAGGTTTGGCAAAGATCTAAGAGTTGTCTCCAAATATCTTCAGGTGGCTCTGTATCTTGGTACTTGTGCATGAATGTGGCCTTGAGATCTTCCCAATTACCCCTTATAGCCTCTGGGAGAGCTTGATACCACACTCGAGTATCACCCTTTAGAAGTAAAGAGAAGGCCCGTACTTTGGTTGCTTCATTGTCCCGGCCTATGACTAGAAAGGCCATTTCTAAGTCATCCAAAAAGTCTAGAGCTTTCTCCCCTTTCTGCTAAAAAAAGCTTGGAAATTCCATGTTGCCTTAGTAGAGTACAAAGATGAACACGTCTAGACCTAAGTTGTATTTTATGAGGGGAAGGATGAATGGGTTCACATATACATTGATTTCAAAAAGACTCCTAGGCCTGAGTTTGCTTCTAATAATGCCTTGGAATCTAAGCTTTGTGTTGGCTACAATATGCATAGTTTGCATAGCAAGTGGATAGATAGATCCATACAACTCGTGGTGATTCATGAGAAACTATTATAATAAGATAAATACATATACATTGAAGGATGCATTGTAATATAGTATTGGGAAGATTATAGGTTCTGGTGATACAAGAATCTCCCTTAATCTTTCAGCCCCAAAGTACATGATAAGACGCTGCTAGAAAAAAATCTTCCTACTGATGCATACATTAACTTGGATGTTTTGTACAGAGTGGAAGGTGTAGAAATTTGGGCCATTATTATTATTCATGAGTGGAGACTACTTAAGGGAGTAGAGGGAATGCACTTTCTTGAATTATGAAGGATTTTCCCCAGAGTGTTTCTTTCTAGAGCCCACCAACTTTGCTATACAGAGAATTTGCTCACCAGTGATTGTTCTTGCCTTAGTATCCATCCTCGGTGACATATATTTCATAAGGTGTGATGGCCACCTTTTCAACCACACCCAACCTTCAAGATAGCAACAGTTGAAGGTAGTCTCCATACTTTGCACCTCTACAATACTCCACACCGTTCATGCATAGTTGTCCTCCTTTGATGTTGATTAGGCCAGAGAGAGAGGGATTTGATGATTTGGAGATGAGGACCTCTCAAAAGGGCCTTCACTTTGTTTACAAAACACTCACCACAATTATGAGAAGCTAGCAATTGATGGCAACATGACTTTTTCCATTGTGAGAGAATGAAATTTCTAAGGTGAACACCTTTTACCCGCATACATGCCATCATCCGATAGGCATACTTCCTTTCTTGGGCTTCCTTGGGAGACCATTGTGGGAGTCGTGGACTTTGACCAGCTTCAAAAAGAGTTGGTAAAGGCATTGGAGAAGAGCAACTTGGAGCACTTGTTGTAGAGGATGCACCACTATGTATTGTATCGTCCCGCATTAGGGCCAAAAACGCTTCAAAAAATGCACTTTTGTTAATCACGGGATTAAGGAAAGGGCCAAAGAGAGTTCGCCACGTGTGCAAGAATATGGTATTATTGTCTCCTCTTTTTTAGAGATAGTGGAGTCCATTTCGTGATTCTCTCTTCTTTTTTAGCCAAAACCCCTAAAGTCTGACATGTTTTGGAGTCCCAAAGACGTTACTTACTTACAAATCTGACAAAATACGTGACAGAGATGTGATGAAATTAATAATGAGTTTTTTGAAAGTCGGGAGATCTTTCAATATTGTTTTTGGCGCCCAATACATGCTCATTTGGGTTCTTGGCGCTACTTTTTAGTTCATTCACCCCTCTTTGAGCTTCTTTCTCTGCGCTTTCTTTCTTTTTATGGCTTCCTCCAGGCGCCCTTCTCGTTTAATACACTCTTGCACAGTCTATAGCCAGGGAGTAGATGGAAATTTTGAGCCCAAAACCTTTGCTGTAAACGATTGGGTTACCATGCTGCCTTCTTGCAAGGGCTCTCATAAGGTGAAAAGAAGAAAACAAGAAGATATAAAACATCACTGGAAGGGGCGTATCATTGCCTTCAAAATTATGCCCGAAGGCTGGTTTGTCAAGGTGCAACATGTTTACATGGCCAAGGATATGCACTTGCCTCCAAACGAACGTGTTCCCCAACAAACACATTGTAAGTTATAAGTTGAATAATGTATATAATTCTTTTCCATTTATACAAGTTCTAACAAATGATTCATCATTGTAGATATCTTTCCGTCAACAAGTATTGAATGGCAACCTGTGGAAAGCCTAAGTGGGACTTTCCATGCCATTCATAAGGTATTGGTAGACATTATTTATGCCGATCAAACTGTGTCTTTTTATAGTGAATGCAAGGTTTTTATATATTATGCACAGTATGTGGTTCCCTCTAAAGCGGATAGGTATGGGAATATCGAAGATTTGCCATTGCCAAGTCTTTCATCTCTAAACTGGGAGATTCCTGACAAGGTAACGGTGCAGAGTTTCAAATTCAAAATATCTCAGGATATTAAAAAGTCCATGACAGTTGGAAGGATCTCAAGAAGAATACGTTTATCATGGTTTGTACCCCTCCATATCTTCCTGGCTTGCTTCAAAACAGCAAATTTACAAAGAACGAAGGTATCCTGGCTAAGTAGAAACTTTTCGGAAGAGGATTTGGACAACACTATAGGGACGCATTGAAACTCTAGAGAGTGCGATCATAAGGGTGATATCTTGAGGTGCAGTGCATGCCCTCAATCCTTGGCTTTGGCTTATAGTATCCCTCGCCAAACTCTTGCTTTGGGCTTTGATTACAAGAGATACAAACTAAGATTGGGTATTTGGGTTCCCTTGGATCCCGATACAGATTACACACCATATAAACTTGCGGTGCACGTTTTGCCGCATGAAGAAGTAAAGAAGGTGAATGTTACTTCCAATTGGAGTCTGAAAGATGTGAGGGATACCTTGGAATTGCTAGACAATACATCCCCTAGATATAAGATCAAAGTGAATGGTGTAACAATTGGTAAAAGAGCCGAGCACTCTTTCTTTTGTACGAGTTGTTTGTCTCCCACAATTGTGAGTTTTGAGCCTTGAGAATGAAAACTTGGCAGGAATTTATCTTAATAGACTGTCCTTAAGATATTTTTTAATGGGAACTCATAAGGAAGCAAGTTGCCTTTCGAATGTGTATAAATAAAATGTACATTACATTCGATTTACAAGTGAAAATTTTCATTACACAATGAGGCACAAAAATTGCATAAAAATCTACAAAGCCAAAATAATAAGGCTCGTGTATGCTTATGTTTGCTATTTTCATTCTTTATTGATTTCTTCAAAGATATTTTTTCTCACAGGGCCTTTCTTTGATTGTTGAAAAAATTTCACATTTACAGGTAGTCTCTTTTCTTGGGGCTTAAGAGGGGATGGATCAAATTTAAGAGGAGAGAGCATTGGCACTGCTTTTTTCTTAGACTCTGCAGTAGTGGTCCCATTGCCTTTGCCCTTGCCTTTACCATTGCCATTGTCCTTACCCTTTCCCTTGACCTTTCCCTTGCTTGTGCCCTTGGCCATTGAAGTTTTGGGAGGAAGAGGGGAGTCAGGATCATACGATGTGATTGCCTTGTCTAGAATCAGCTCGATGCATCTCTCCCTTATCCACCAAACATATGATTCGGGATAGTCCTTACACTGTAAGAATAAATGTTATAAGTTAGTGAAAAGAAATCATGATAAGGGTTGCACAAACATCAAATGAAATTAACTTACATTCACTCCTTCTATTTGTAACAACTTTGAATCCACTGTTCTGCAAATGTTTGAGATAACTCTCCATCCACAAGAATGCGCATCGCTTTGCAATGGAACTTCTTGTAGAAGAAAAGTATAGGGCCTTTGAGGATTAGCAAGATCCTCGTATGTTGTATCCAAAAATGTAGACACGAGTCTACCAGCACTGCAAAAGGAAGCTTTGTAAGTTCAAAATATTCTTTATAATAAAATCAAAGTAAGTAATTTTCTTTCAACATACATTCGTGCTTGACCATGAACACCGCTGAGAGAATTCATAAAGATAATTTCCTTTGAAAGACAATTAATGTAGATGAGACTCCAATGCCCTCTGCAAATTCATAAAAGAGGTGAGTAGAAGGGTGAAAGCAAATGAATATAATTTTTCCTCTACAGAAAAAGAAAAATACCTTTCTACATAAGGGAAAAAGATGTGGTAATTTGTCACACTATCGAAGCTACGAAAAAATGGTGAAATATTAGAACCAGATTTTGTAAAAAGTTCCACAGAGAGAAGTGGATCAACAATGTATATGGTTCTTCGGATATCGAGAGTGAGCGAGGAGACCAATGCCCTGTAGACAATAGCAAAAGCTATTCAATACAAATTTCATCCAAAATATACTTGAACCTAAAAGACTTAACTTACGCAAAAAAAAAAAAAAAAAACCTTACCTTATGCAACAAAAAACCACGGAGTCAGATAGTTGGACATCCCTTTTTTCCAACATGGGCTTGTCCTCAGGAGATATACTAAGATATTCCTCCTCAGGTTCCGCAGAGACATTCACAAGAATCTGCCCATACACTTTGCCCATCCTCTCACTGTTGACGGGAGCAAGTAATGCGGCTTTCCTCTTGTAAACATCGTCTTCAGTTTCAAGCACCTCCTGATTTTTTTCACTCAAGAAAGCCTCCTGCTGGGTGGCACCCCTTGTAGGGTAAAGGTGAGTAACATTCTCAACATTTAGCTTTTTCTCTTTCCTGGACAATTTTGGGGGAATGTTAAGGATTTCAAAGGCTTTTTGATCATTGGAAGGCAAGGGCCTCAGCACTTTGTCAAACCTATACCTGACTCTGCTAATGATGCTGAAATCTTTATTCATAAGGGTGATCCTATGAGCATGGGCGGCAGCAATGTAAGCGTCATTCATGAAATCAATAACAAAATCTTCTGCGGCCTCTTGCAGGGCAAGAATGGCTGAGAGTTGCCACTTCTTATTTAGACCAGAGACAGTTGCCACTTGAGACAATCTATCAGAGATCTCTTTAACGACCCTTATAAAAGCAGCTTTTGGAATGACATGCTGTGTAGCTCTCTAGGCTTTCCTTATCTCACTGAACCATCTCTGCATATAGAAGAACCTGGACTTCCTCTTTCTCTTTTGTGTCTTGGGAGGTTCAGTGGCTTCAGCAGATGTAGCCTCAGGTGCCATTGTAGGGAATGAGTCTTTCACAGGGCAAGAATCACCCTTTGCTTCCTCAACTTCAGGAGAAGAAACATTTATAGAAGATGTACGGCCAACACCAGGTGTAGGGGGGATTTCTGTTGTAAAATACTCTGGGGCCTGTGATGGACCAGCTTTAGTAAACTTGGAAGAGGGCTCCTCCTCAGATTCATCAAATTTTAACTTTATTTTACCCCCACTGTCCTTCCCATCCAGATACACTCTTCTTGCAGTCTGCTTTGTCGTTGCCATCCAGAAATGCAAAAATAACAACCAGAAGGACAATTCCAGAAATAGTAAATCAAACAGGCTAATAAAAAAGGGACGAAATGAGCAATTCTGATACGGTGCGATATGAACAGAACGAGCACAATGGAACAGCGCCCTCGCTCCGTATTGGACACGAGAATGCCGATATGGCGTGATATGGAGGAAACCAAGACTGTGTATGGACGCCCTCGCTCCGTATTGGCAATGACACAAGGGTGAGACCGAAATGCTTATACGGCGCGATATGGAGCAAACGAACACAACGTATGGACACCCTCGCTTTGTATTGGCAATGACAAAAGTGGAATGTCAATAGACCTGGTCCGTATTGGTGAGACCAAACTGCTGATACGGCGCGATATGGAGGAAACGAGAACAACGTTCGGACGCCCTCGCTCCGTATCGGCACACCTCTTTTTTTACTAGCGAATAAAGAACTGAGCTGAAAGACCACCGATACAACGCGAGAGTTAAGAAATGGAGAAGACGCAAGTCTTGTATCGCACCGTATCAGTAAGCAAGGCGGGAAGAGCTCGAGAAATGAAAAGTGTACACGTTGGAAAAATTACCACTTATATAACCATGTCAATCATGATACGTGTCGGACACGTGTCCAACGCTGATTGTGCCACGTATCTGCATTTATGGTCTGTGTGCTACGTGTCAAGTAATGACCGGTCCACTTCTTTGCCATGTGGTTATCGGCCACGTGTTGGCCAACGGCTACTACCACGTGTCGGAAACCAACGAATACTGCCAGGTGGCATAATTTCGCGCCTACATAAGGGTGTGTTTCTTATCCATACGTTTTTTTTCGGTTTTTCGGGAGCTCTGTTTGTATTGCTAATACGGCGCGAGGGCGACTGTTTGCCTTCTTCGCTTTTCTCTCTTCGCGTCGTTTTGGAGGTTCTACAGAGTCTTCTTTCAACTCTCCTCTCAAGCTCATTCTGCCCAAGCTCGTGTGACCACTGTTGTGGCATTCGGGCTTCCTACTGGAATCACCGATACGGCGCGAGGGGGCCTATCCATCTGAATCGTTTCTCTCTTATCGCGCCGTATCAGCAGAAGTTGTAAACATGTCTGAACCCATAGAATTCCTAGGATCCAAGGTTTCTCCAAGAACTGGTAAAAGAAGAAGGCTTTCAAAAGGCTCAAGGGCATCAACATGTGATTCTTTTTCCTCTCCATCCTCTGCCACCAGTGTGAGAAGGCCAAGTACATCTCGAGGGAAGCGAACGTCGGTAGTGAGAGGTCAAGGAGTATTAGAGCTCACTGATATCACTCCATCAGAGAGGCTACTTGATTTTATGCTTCAGAATGGAATGGATCTCTCATTCTATGGAGTTGTGAAAAATGTGTTTAATCCTGATTGGGAACTTGACAAAGTTCTGAAATCTTGTGAAAAATATATTGTGGAGGACTTTTTGGAGTTTGAAAATCTTGCAGGTCCTTCTGTTGAAGTTGGCACAATTGAATATGTCCATGTTCCCATTGGGTCAACAGGAAATGAAAAGTCAGTATTTACTAAAAAGTGCAGGGCCCACTCTCTGGAGAGGTATTATTCAAGAGACATATTTTGCTGCACTCATTCCAAAAACTGCAAGATGATGAGAAAATCTGCTACTTTTATTGTTTTCAGCCTTGTCAAATACCCTGTGAAAGCTGAGGAGCAACAGTTGGAAGGAGCAAAGTCTGCCAGCTTTTGCATGTTAGATGATCTGGTAGATGAAAAGGAAACAGAGGAGGTTATAGATACAAATTTCGAGGCTTCTATTGCTGAGAATTTGGATGTTGCTCACTTCAAAGCTGAGACTATCATTGAGGAGAGCCAAGGAGATACAAACCCTCAACCTGATGAGAGTTCTCACCATATTGTTCCTTCCCTACCATGTATACCTTTCAAGGACAAGGAGTACATTTTACTGTCAGATATTCAAAAACTTTTTAATCTCAGGGAAGATTATTGTCTTGCAATTATTGCAGAGGCTTCTGATGCTGCAAATGGGATAATTGACACAGAAAATGAATCAAAGGAAGAGATTCTGAAACTTGATAAAGAAACTCTAGATGATAAGTTTATTGATGTTGGTGAGGCCCTCTCTCTTTGTTTTGAAAAGGCCAAAGAAGCTGAGAAAGAGTTGAGTATTACTGATGAGGATTTCGATCGCATTCAAAGCGAACTCGGGATTTCCAATTTTGGAAGAGAGGAACCTGAATATGTTAAAAAATTGACTAACACCAATGAGACAGCATCATCAATTAATTTATGGAATCCATTTAAATTGGAGTACGATGAAAATCAAGTGGTAAGATAATTTTAAATTTGCTTTTACACATTGGTAGGTTTACATTTCATGCTCATTCAGTATGGGTTTTATTTGCAGTTGGAGATTGCTGATACAGATAACTTCTTGGGGCATGGCAAAGGATTGAGAGCTGCTAGTAACACCACCAAAGACATTGCACTCGGCCACTACTTGGCTAGGATTGACCCTTATTCCTTTTTTGTACTTCATAGTAGTTTCTCAGAGGATGCAGCATGGCCGATACTTTGCATTAAAGCTATTACAAGGCTTGTAGGTTTCTCAGGATTACAATATAATGCCCACAAAGTAATGTTTTTGGAAAAGACTGTAGCAATTAGGATTTTTGGCTACGGTCCAGGTTACTCTGCTTCTAGAGCAGGATACTTTTTGGCGTTTTCATCCTATGCCTTAGCTGCAGACCGAACTGATGTAAAATCTATAGCTGGCTACAAGAGAAAAAAATTTCTACGATATAGAGGAAAGATTCTTGAGGAGGAAGAGAATGTGAGGGTTTTGGAAAACTAGCTTTGTATATATTCTTTCTTATATATAAAAGTGCGGTTGTTCATGTGTCATTGTCGTCTTTTATTTGCATTCTTTGAAGTTGTCGTCGAAAAAACCAGTTAAATAGCTCCTCCAAAGCGTTGCTTTTTGTAACTCCTCCCCCATGCCTTGTGCTTCGAAAATAACTTGTGCGTGCTTGATAGTGGGATTTTTCCATGCCTTGGTTGCTATAAGTTGCTAAGGGGCCATGCTCCTCCACAAAGAAAGGTCCATGAATATGAAGAATATGCTGCAAGACAAAGTAACACAAATTTTATACCAATTGAAAAACCTATCAAAATAAGACCATATTAAATAATTATTACTTTACCAGATAAAAAGTGATATCTTTTTCTCCCCATGCCTCTTTTATCGCTTGAACAAGCTTTGTGATTGATCTTTTGAACTCTTCCGCATATGTATATGTTGTCTTATGTTGCCTGAGGAGTTTCAGAAAAACATCAAGGTGTATCCAGACCTCCATTCTAAGAAACGCAAGCCTCGGTGTGCTTGCAACATTTGTTGTGATCTCACATAGCTCTCTCCAACACTCCCAAGTTGCATTCACCTGCCTTCCTGAATGGTTTCCTAAGAATCGTCTAGCTTTTGAGCCTCCCATAGAGACATCGGCCAAGATATCTCTTGTTTTTCCTGAAAGTATTGGATCCTTTCTCAAGTGAACTTGGCCCCCATGAAATCCCATTTTCGATAGCAATGCCTCGCATTTATCAATACACTCATCTGATAAAGATAATGGCTTAATGGAATATGCGTAGTCAAGATGCAACCTGAGAAGCTTAACGATTATTCTAATCTTTGCATGCAAAGTACAAATATGAACATTCTTAAGAGAGATGGAAAGAATGGGATCCCAGATGTCTTCTATGTTTTTAAATTTACTCAAATCTATAGAGTCTCTATTTGGGGCTCTTCTTACTGGTCGCAAACTACTCCAATCTTTGGATCCAATACTTTCCATGCAATAAATGCAAGGATATTTTGCATTTGCACCATTACATATTCCAAGCATACTTTTGATAGTTTTCAAATCAGCACTCATATGCCATTCCACATTAAATTTACCGAACCCCATCAACTACCAACATTTCGCCTTCACTTTGAGACTTAATGATATTTGGAATACCTGTATGGTTGAACAACCATTTCAACGTTTGATGATTTTCAATTGGTACCTGGGCTGCACCAATCCACCAAATCTCCATCTCTGATTGGATCTTATGCAATGGAGCTTTGCCCTCGCCATTGCCATGGTCCAATGGCATGTTCATGAGGCAAATGCTAATTCTTTCCATCTTCTGTCCCTTTTGAATCTGTGCTTCATCTAACTTCAAGGCAAACTTTAGAACACCATAACTTTCTTCTACTGTGATTTTATACATGTGAACCATTGCAATTTGCACCTTTTTTAGATCAACCCATATATTGTTAAACTCATTGTAATAAAAAATTGCCTGTTTTTTTTGTTTTTCATAGGACATAGACCTTTCGATGTGAATGTAATCTCCAAAAACATGTGGAATCTTGCGATTCATGGAAATTCTTGCAGTCGAAACTGCAAGGGCTCGGGGAAATCCAAATATAGTTACCCTATTGCGTTTAAGATTTTTAAACCATAATCCAGAGATAGCACGATAACCTTTTCGACTTATACCCACAGTATCACATGTCTCTACGATTTCATTTACTTTCACTGTGCCTTTTAAATCCTTCACTAACTCTCTCAGAGTTGGACCTCTCAAATCCACATTTTCTAGTGACTTAAGAATCCTCAAAATGTCTTTCTTATTCATGGTTTCCTTCAAAAGTTTGATTCTTTCCTCATTCTCTCGGATATTTATGCCTAGTATGTTAGAGACATATTTCTTTGTAAGATTTAGTCTCCTTTTCTTTGCTCTCTCACACAAGCTGGTTATATTTTTTAATGGTCTCTTCCTCTCTCTAAATCCTACTGGAGTTTCTCTCAAGCGTGTTAGCTTATCCTGCAATGAATTGTTAACATTTTTCAAAATATCAATCTGACTTGTCAACTCTAAAATATTTGTTTGTGTAGTTTCGAGTGCTTTTTTCATTTCGTGCACTTGAGCTATATATGTGTAAGATGAAGAGTATAACCTCATACAGTAGCCAAGCATTCCATTGTAACCTTCTCTATCATATCTTATATAGTCATGGACATTCAAAAAAGGAGGTGGTTTACTTGTAGAAGGATCCATGGGATAGATATTTCCATCCACCCACAAATCTATATGCTTCATTCCTTGTGTTCGCAACCTGTTGGCTTCAATCTCATCTATCAATACTCGATGATGTATACTTCTCCAAGATGTGTAAGTCGGATCTAGCTGAATAGATAGCTTGTATTTATGTGTGCTTGCGCCTATGTTATTTGAAGTAGTATTGCTAGACATTCTAGCAAATGAACCGAGAAAGAATCTCACAGTGGTAGGAAGCAAGTGCAACAAAAGGAATGGTAAAAGAGAATAGTGTATAGAAAGAAAACGCGGGAGCAAACAAATGCGAAGTTCGTACGAAAATCTCGAAAATACAAAATCTCTCGAGTTCCAAGACAATAAACGGCCGAAAAGGTGACCCCTGACCTGGATTAAAAGATGAGGGCAATTAATGGCCGACCTCTTCAATGAACCAAATATTCTCTCATTAATCACATCTGGACAACCAAATTTAGAGGTTTTATTCTTCCTAAACCTCAACTAATTAGCAACTTAATCAGTTTTTTACAAGTGCCATTTTTGAAGCGTTTTTGGCCCTAATGGCATAAGGAGGTAGAGAATTGTAGATGAGAATGTCCTCAGTGGGGGCACCAAAAATCAGGGCTGAAATGATGAATGGGTTGCCTCTCACCCATCCAACCTCCAATTCTCACTAAGAGAACTAAAGAAGGGCACCACCTAGCGAAAGGGAGGATGGGCTAGGACATCCCTTTTCTCAAAGAGAATCAAAAGAACCAAGACACAAATTTACAAGAGAGAATATATATACTAGACACCATATTAGAATATGAGAGAGACGGATGAGAGGAGAGGGAGACAAGAGGAGAAGAGGTAGAGGAAGCTTGCCATTATGCTACATGGAATGAGAAGATGAGAAGAGAGAGAGATAAGAGGAGAAGAGGTAGAGGAAGCTTGCCATTATGCTACATAATAAAATAACTCACTCATAGCTCACCTCAAAGAGATGGACTAGCATGAGGGTATTCTAGAGTGCTCTTATGTGCTTATCATTATCCTTCTCCCCCCTTTTCCATTCTCCATGGGATCTTTATATAGTCTCCATGAGGGGTTAGATTAAGCTAATCTTCTTGATTAACATAATCCTAGATAATGTATGGCATCTTTGAAAATATGGAGAATAGTGGATGGGACAAGTTTCCACATTGGTCATCATGCAAGAAGCCAAGGGTGGTGGTAGACAAAATAGAGAAAGGGAGCTAGATTACAAGAGGTGGGTGCCCAAATCACATTATTATAATATATTTACAAGAAGGATAGAATGAAAAGTTGGTGTGGTGAAAGAGAGAAGAAAATTGCATGTAGCGAGTAGTCTGCGCCTTCATAACTTCAAATCCGTGAAGAATCTGAAAAAAGATTCTTCTGCAACTTTGTAGACCCGATGGCATCGTGGAAATTTTCTTGAAATTCACTTTTTCTCAGGAGTTATTGAGATTATAGTAAATGGCTTCCAAAAGCTGGTTTGACTTTAGTCCCCCACATATATATAAATACATATAAGCATGTGACAGAAGGGGTCCATGCTTGTAAGATTTTGTGTAAGATCCAAATGACACCATGATGTGGATATTGACTTATGTGATAGGGTGAGGTGTCCTCTAATGATGGTGATAGATTTCAAATCTTAGTGATATAAGTGGAACCTATGTGTAGTTGGAGGCTAGTCCTTTGAAAAATCTATACACTCACTCAACTCCTAGTTGCAATCCATTTCCATCTTCACTAAGATAACCATCCCTTTTACCCTTTACATTGACATGCCTCCTAAGAACTTGTTCCCCCCATTTGCTAGAGTTATCATAATCGAGAAGCAATGTAGCATACCTAGTGCTTGAAGAGTAAACCCAAAGTGATATGGTAAGCTCTTGATAGGGATTTTAGCCAAATTTTGTGGTAGTAATCCGGGTTGTAAAAAACCTGGATCAACAGCAAGCAAACCAAGATGAGAGATGCTGAGAGAAAGAGAGGAGGCATTTATGTCACACACATAGATATGTTTTGATTGTTTCATATCCTATCCCAAATGCAATACGGCTAGTGTTAACAATAGGAGAAGAAATGAGAGGAAAACCAGCAAAGCGACGAACTTGACAAAGTAGAAAAAAGCTGATTGGTTATAGCACTGCAATGGATAGCAAGAGTGCAAGCACCTGAGAAGTTAGCGCGAGAGGACAGGGTCATTGAGATGAGTTCAGTCACCATGCTCAAGAGCATCAGGCTATGGAATCTCCTACAATGAACAAATAAGAACAAGGATGATTCTCCCTGGTGGCTTGCTCTTCTCCACCGGCAATCCACTTCTGTGCCTCCCTATCCAACACATGCAAACAAAACCCATCGTATCTTCTTTTTCCTCATCCCTAATGAAGCACCAAATACTCGAACCCTTAACTTTTAATGAAAAAAATAAATAACATTTTAATTTACTAAAAAATTAATTTTAAAAAAACAAATGCATGGTCCTATTCTATATTGCCTCTCAAATGAATCTCTAAGCTCAATCCCTTTGAGACCCCTTGAAAGTACCTCCATGTCCTTTCATAGTACCTTCATCCCCCTCCCTCAAACTTAGCAATACCACACTATTTCTCTCCACTGTGGCACTATCTTCATCCTCCTCTATGGCGGACTTTCCCTACTCTTCACCTCTCCATCCTTGCCAATATCTTCCTCCCCATTGCTATCTTCCTCTCCTTTAAGTGACACGCATCATCTTCACCTCCCTTTCTCCTATGATACCCTCTCAAACCCATCATCCTATTGTTAAGGGTCTCATAGCTTAAATAAATCTAATGTCATCTAACAATAACCTTTAACAACACAAAAGTTAAAGCCTCACTCAAGTTACACAACCTAAGATAAATAAGCTCTTGAAAGACGCAGAAAACAAAACCCTAAAGAGCAACCCTAAGGTTTAAAAACTCTTAATATCTATCATTAGCATTCCTTTTTTAAAAAAATAAAAAACTTTTTGCAAAGGTAAATCTATAATGGGGTTCTCTTCCTAGCTATCAATTGTAGTAAACCCCTACATCCGAAGATAGATAAAGATGTGGCTACAATCAAATGGTGTTCCCTCAAGTGCCTATGGAGCTACATGATGGAGTATTCTTTCTTTCTCTATTGGACAGAGAAGTTGTGCTTGTGATCATTGTGAAAGATAAAACCCTATCCTTTGAAGACTAGTAAATTTTTTCAGTGTGGGAGTATAGTGGAGGCAGGAGTTCCCTTACTCTGGTGGTCATGGATTTGGAGTCCCATACCCTACCATGGCTAGGCCTCATCCTTGTGATCAAAGTTGTATTACTAAAAATTTTGGAAGTTATTTATGTTAGACACTGGTTCTTCTTTGACAAGGTTCGCGAGGATGCTTTACGTTTCAGTGTGGGAGGAATATGATGACACCAAAAGAAGCATAAAAACAAGGCACAAAAATATCCATACATATATCATAATTTCATCTTTTGTAAAGGGGATAACATTTACAATGTTCAAAAATCACTAAAATACACACTTACATGAGGGAGCCACATCCACATCCATCATAAATAAATGGTATACACAAAAGTGTTACGTGCATGCATTTGTAAAGGGTAGGAATACTCAAAATTAAAGGCAAAAGGTCTTATAATATCAAATGTATCAAAGTTTCAAAGAAATAATAAAATACTAAGGGGTGTGCTTTTTGGGGAAGAGGTGGGATGGAGTGCACGAGTGATTATGTGCCTCTTTCCCTTCCCTCTCTGGTCCAATCACATATTCTCCTTTTTGTGGTGCCAAAAATTTGTTCTCTCTCCTCTCTCCTCTGTCTTTTGTGCAGAAATTTCTATTTTTCCTTTTGTTCTTGCATAATGGTTGAAGCTATGGATGAAGATGATGATGATGACAATTTTGTTTATTATTAAAAGAGAGATTTATAATTTCTTTTTAATTTTGCGATTAATGGTAGAGCCATACACATAGATTTTGTGTGCTTTGTCCCTGGTTGTGTGGTTGATTATGTTCATGGGAGGGTTGTTGTCAAGGAGGGAGGGTGTGGGCAATGTGGGCCCTCGTGTGAGGTGGCATGTGATGCCTCGGTGGGAGATGGATGTGGAGGCATGTTGTCCTACCAAGTGGGACGAGGAGGGGGATCCGCGTGGTGCTCTGCTAGGGGGATGCTCTGCCCTCCTTCTCCTTACTGCTGTGGTTGTATCTAAGGGTTTACTAACTGCGGCCCCCCCTGCCACCTCCCCCTCTGTCATCTCTAGACCCGTGTAAAACCGTCCACCTCCACCTGTGGGCTTATCGGCAAAGCTATCTTGGCTCCAAAGTGTGTGCAATCTACTGCCTGATGCCCAAAGTCATGGCAATGTAGGCACTGCCCTAACTGCCCAGCCATAATAACCTATTGCCTGAAAAAGTGTTTGCCTGCCTCAATCTCCAGAAACAATGGTATATTCTTTGTCTCTTTCATTGCCATCTCTACCATTGCGACTCCTACGGTTTTCACTGCGTCTACAAAGGAGGCGGGAAGGACAGTGCTGAAGAGCCATCCAAAGTCCTCCACTAATTGGCGATACTCTATCGCCAGTCCAAGGAAGATTAGGGTGACGAGATGTTTAAGGAACTTGTTGTGGAGTACAAATTCCTCCACTATGAAACCATTGTACTAGGGAACCATATAGATGACCCCCTTCGTGGAAGCATAGGGTGAGCTAGCCACTAGCTTGCGGGCTAGTCTGCCGAGGTAAGTCATACCATGAAGATCCCTTGCCCATGAGAACCGCCTCCACAATTTGCACTGTGCCAATGTTCAGCATGGAGTGAAGCCAATCCCAAAGTTGGAGAGTGTCCTACGACCTTGATGTTTCTTTTAGCTCCAGCTCTATGACACGGACGGCTAAGAGTTGTTCCTGAGAGAGAGGACGACGCGTAAGGTGTTTGATTGGAGAGCACTCGTAGAATGCACCGGCATCTGACCATAGGTTTTCATTGCGTATCCCTACTGAGAACCTACCAATCATGTTGTTGTATTGCCGAAGGGGGGGGAGTGTTGTTGCAAATGGAGGGATCAATGGGGAAGAGGGGGGGGCAATAGCGAGGAAAGGGGGGATGCTATTTTCTAACAGCGATGGCAGCGTGGTACGCCATAGGGATGACAATGTCAAACTAGAGCCACACGGGTGGGGGGCCTGCAGGGTGAAGAAGACAGGGGACAGTGCGCGGGGAAGATACCAGGGCGGGGGAGTAGCGCGATGGAGACTGCTAGCGCTGGAGCAACAGGGGGTAGCCAGGTGTGGGGTAACGCCGAGGCGGGGGGAGGAGGCAATGCGATGGAGAGGATGTCAGAGGTGGGAGAGAGGCAGAGCGCACCTCGAGGAGGGACATGCGGGAGGAACAATGGGGTGGCAGGGCGCGATGGCAAATCAACGGCGTGACGGGCAGGAGAAAAAGTCACTATAGAATGGATATTGAGTTGAGATAATTGAGATATACGCCTCAATACTTGAGTAATTGTTATTGCTAAAGAACCATAATTAGTGGCAAGGGTTAACACTTTGGAGGAGTCATTGCACATCCTTTTGGGATCCATAACTTGAGATTGTGGTCAATATAGGCTTTTCTTAATGAAGTTAAATGCTTAATGTTGATTTTGTTCTTCCATGCTCTTGAGCTTAATTAAGGCCCATAAGTGCCATTGTATCCTAAATATTTTGGTACTTGTGAGCTCTTCTTAGGAATAGTTTACTTTGCTTCTTCATAGATGTCTTCTTTGGGCTCGAGGATACTGCTTATCATCTATTTTGTTCTGAATTCACTTAATAAAAATTGAGAGAACCTACCATTGAGTTCAAGAGTTTAAATGTTTGATTTAATTTTTTTACTACTTTACAAGTTGCAAACTTATTTTGGTAGCTCAACTTTTTGGTTATGTCCCCCTCCCCTACCTCATATACAATGGATCTTGAGAAAAAATGATAGAGGAATACACCTCGATGTTGGAGTACTTGCTAACAAAGAACTAGAAGTAGTTGATGAGGATTGAAATTTCGAAGGAGCCATTGCACATCCTTTTGGGGTCCATAACTTGAGGCAGCAGTTAAGGTATCCTTCAACATTTTTTCATTCATGAGCTCTGAATATTTACTTTGTTGCTTCATACATGTATTTTTTTGGCTCAAGCATTCCATTGGTCACCTATTTTTCCCTACATTCGCTTGATAAATCTTGAGAGAACATATTGTTGAGTCTTGAATTTAAAAGTTTTTAAGTTTGATTCTAAACTTTGACCACTATACTAATTTCAAACTTGTTAGTGGCCCAACTTATTGGTGGTTAGTTTTCCCTACTCTGAGATGATTAAGGCACATAGCTTGATGCTGGAGTAGTTGTTAATCAAGAACTATGATTTGTGATGAGGATTGAAAGTTTGAAGGAGCCTACTTCTGGTTGATGAAGGTAGATCCTTAACATTGATTGCCTTCTTCTATAGTTTTGAGATTAATGAAGGCTCATATGCATCCTTATATCTTCAATATTTTTGCATTCTTGAGCTCTTCTCAAGAAAATACTTTCTTGCTTCAGAGATGTCTTCTTTGGGCTTGAGCTTACTACTTGTTACTTTGTCCTACATTCACTTGATAAAACTTGAGAGAACATGCATTTGAGTTCAAGAATTTAAAAATTTGACATTTTTATTTAAAAATTTTACCACTTTACTAGTTTCGAACTCATGTAGCAACTCAAGTTATTGGTTGCTTTCCCCCTCCCCCCTCCTTGCCTCCTCCCTCCCTCTCTCAAAACAAAGTTGCAATGCTTCAAAGTGTTGCAAGGTTAGCTTTCTTGTTGTGTGCCAACTTTTCATTTTAAAAGTAACTTGTTCACAAAAAATTAGTTAGTGTTAGATATGTAAAAGGGCTAATATTTTGCAAAGCAAGGGAGGGACTTGCAAAGTGACTTGTGCTATATGATTCATCTTGAGTCAACATTTTGTTGACAAATGGATGATGCAACATTTATAGTGGGGAAACCAACTTCTTACCTAGAATGATAGAACATAGTGAAGTGGTCTCATAGTAAGTTGGATCATACTGAAGAGTATCAACCACTCATCATTTCTCGACCATTGTCATGAGACATTTTCCAATAGACGTAAGTTCAATTGGATAGAAAAACTAAATTTTCAAGAATGGACTTGAGGGATTTCATTTTAGCTTAAGTTCATATATTAGGGGAGTTTTGAGGTCTCAAAATTACCTTTTAGGATGGATGGATGGATATATATATATAGAGAGAGAGAGAGAGAAAGAGAGAGAGAGAGAGAGAGTAGTAGGAGTAAAGCCTTTGTAACAAACCTTCTATCTTTGAGTTTTCTAATCTAAAAAGGATATAAATTATACCATGTGTAATTGTATTTATGAGAGCATTTACATTAATGGGATAGGGTCTCACATCTAGTTCACATTAATGACATGATCATGACTGCATGATTATTATGATTGAAACTAAATTCAAATCACAAAAGATATTGGTGCTTCAAACTCCCTTCTCAGTTTTTTTCCTCTCCTTTGGCTTATTCCTCTCTCTCTCTCTCTCTCTCTCTCTCATAGCCATGGATATAGATTCCCAAGCTCTTAGATCACATCCCCTATAGTAGTATATAATTCATTTCAAATTGATAAATTAAAAAGGATCCATATTTGATTCAACTTTTTTAATGACAACCATTGTGTTAAATGTGTTTAAAGATATTAAACACGAGAAAAAGAATATACAATGCAAAGATATGTTTCAAGTCTTGATATTCAAGCAAATCTAGTTTCTTTAATCATAATTACATATAGAAGAGTATTTAGAAGTCAATATAGAAAAGCTATTGCTTTTTGCTAGGACTTTTCCTAGAAGGAGACATCCTTTCTAGAAGTCCTTTAGGTTTTCTTTCATAATTTATTTTGTCATGATTACTTTAGATTTTGAGTAAAATTTTATCTCAAAGCTTACTTTATTTTATGTTTCGTTTATAAGTTTATCATCGTTAAGAAAAATAAAATGAATCAGTATGCTTATATTTGCAATTACTATCCTACCATATGAATGGCTATCTTCTTGATGAGGACTCTAAAATCAATAATAAAGAGTGATTATTTCAAGTTATTTATGGTAGTTCATATCATAAAATATATTAACATATTTTGATTAATGAATCAATTTTCTTATATTTGTGATTACTCTCCAGCCACATGAATAGCAATCTTCTTGATGAGGACTTTGAAATCAACAACATAGAGTGATTCTTTTAAGTTATTCATAGTAGTTTATATCATCAACTATCTTAACATCTTTTGATTTAGAACTCTACTTCCTCTTTGCAAGAAGATTAGAAGGAATTGGAGAGCTCTTTAATCAATCTTTTTACACTTCTATGTTAAAAAAAGTTAATATTTTATAAAGATAAAAAGTTCAAATGATGAGGAAGGTCTTCAACCTTTGTATTTACATCTTGATATTTCTATGGGATCCCTTTAAAGAACTAATGAAATAATATTACTTTGCCCAAGAAGTTTGACTAGCCAACTTTAAGACTCCTAATTATTCTACTCTGGTGAAGGCTGAATCATTGAAGCTTCTTGAATCCAAGTTCATTTATCCCATGGCTAACAGTGAATGGGTTTCACCCATTGTGGTAGTATCCAAGAAGAACGGGAAACTTTGAATATGTGTAGACTTTCGAAAGCTCAATTCGAAGACGAAGAAGGATTATTTCCCTATCCCTTTTATAGGCCAACTGTTGGACATAGTGGCACGTCATGAGCTGTATTCCCTCTTGGATGGACTCAACGGATATAACCAAGTCCAAATTGCAGAAGAGGACCAATCCATAAAAACCTTTACCACAGAATGGGGGACCTATGCCTATAGAGTGATGCCATTTGGGCTCTATAATGCTCCTGCCACCTTCCAATGAGTAATGATGGCTACCTCCCAGAATCATTTGCATGATTTCATTTTGCTTCCCTTGGTAGTTGACTTACAGTGCCCACTGTTAGGGACTGTGCCTCTATTTTCTTACGAAAGATCTATTTAACACCCTCTTTATCTCCTAATGTACCATCTGTTACCTCGTTGGAGGAGTCAGTTATGACTTCGATAGATGTGGATCCATTTCCTTTTTGCGATCCATACAACTTCAATACCACTTTGTTGGGTCCTTTGCCTAGGGTTAGGGTTCCTTTGAACCAGCCTGTCCTCGCCCTCGCTTCAAAAAGCCAAGGTCTTCCCAACAACAGAGGGTATGAGGTCCCATAAGAATTTGGTTTGACCACCAAATATGTCAGCCAATAGTTTCTTCCTGCAAGGGTTGTTTTTACATATGGGAGGATGCCGAATGGTTTAAATTTTCTTTGGTCTGCCAATCTGATAAGCCACTATGTAGGTTGAATTCCTTGCAACCGTAAGTCCTTCATTGTCACATTCTTCATTATGTTTACTGATGAACCTCCATCAATCAATGCATCTGAAATAAAGCATCCTTCTATCCATACACTAATCTCTAGGATTCTAGGATCTAGGAAGGCATTAGCCACATCTACTTCCTTCGTAGGTTCTACAACTCTATTGGACTTTATTGTTATTGGGGGAGCAATCCTTAGTTCACATCTTCTTGTCAAAATTCTTTTGAATTTATTTCGATAGCTGGGAGACAGCATTAACAATTGCCGAAAGGTTAAGTTTGGTTTAAAAGTGTCTAGGTCTTTGACTAGGTCATATTCTTTGATAGGATCCATGGGCTTCTCCAACCTACTGGAAAATGGGGCTACACCCATTTTCATCTTTCCTTTTTCTTTAGCAATGGCAACATCGGCATTTCCTATGTTTCTGGAAGTGCTTTTGTATCATCTATCTCCTGGACATGTGGTCCTATTTCTAGGACTCTCTGTGACTCTCTATGGCACTACAGTGCTCTGTACTGCACTGTTCTATCCTGTACTGCTCTATCCCTCTATTGAAAGGTTAAACTTCACAGTTTTAGTAGGAGAATTATTTTCGTTCTGAACAACTAGTTCCTTCTTCTTCGTGCACATGATAGCGGCAACTTCCAATTCTACCAAATTGGAGGTAGGCTCTTGTTCCTTCTGTTGGCTATCAGTAGCATTGGCCTTGACAGGGGCTGGACTTGGACAATCCTTTGCAGTGTGGCCTTCTCCTTTGCATCGGCTACATAAGGGCTTGTAATCCATAGATTGTCTAGGGTTTTGACAATTCAAGGAGATATGACCCTTTTCTCCAAACCTATAACATTCCACCTCTGATCTCTAACTATCGCCAGACTGTCATCCTCTGTAACTTTGAGAGGGAAACCTCCTTGGACCAAAATTAGGACCAAATTTCCTAGGCTTTGGTCCAATATCTTTTGTTGTCATTTTGGATCCAATTCCCAACAAGTATAAAAGTAGTGGTCTTTACCTTGTCTCGTAGTTTCCTAATCCTTGAGCTCTCCACTTGCCCTTGAGGCCTCGATTTATTGTTTATATCTAGCCTAAACCGAATTGGATTGATGAAAATAGTGGTTATCAAACGGATCATCTCAAGGCATCTTATTTTTAATCCTTATGACCAATGCTTGTACATGGCTTGTACTAACTATGCACATTGTCAAGATCCCAATCTATTAAATATGAGCTATTAGTTCGTGTTATTAGCAAGAGCGTGGATCTAGAGTTTCTAGGATGAATTTCCTTTAGGCTAGATTTCTTACCATGCAATTCGTCAAGCATGCAAGCTACAACATACTTTCAGTAAGGTGAAAACCATATCTATCATTTACAAGAAAAGGGGAGTTGACAATAACTTGGAATCTTATATGTTGCTTATGTTGTGTATGGATTTTATCGCATAGCAACTAGATGCAACTTACTTCTCTTGATACATGCACTTCGCAAACTCCATCTTTGAATATTTAGGATGAAATTTATCTTGGTCAATTACCTATTCTTGTGTGGCATCGTATGGCCTGATATGTCTCATGCAAAAATGGAAGCAAGTGGTTAACAAATTAGAAATGTATGATTTAGATCGGGTAGTGTAGTTGTATTGGCGGTGATACTGTCGGCCGAGGCTTCATTGTGGATTGTGGGATTTCCACCTGCACTCAATATACTTCTCTTGGGGGTTGATTCTCGATCTTCCTTTCTTCTAGGTGCAACCCCTACTGGAATTTTAGTAGCGTCTTGTTCAAGTGGATGGAAAAAAAAAGGGGGAAAAGATCACATGATAGGGATTAAGCTCGCAGGGAAGGGAAGGAGCATGTGGTCATCCTCTAAGGAGGGGAAGAGAAGGAGGAACCTTCTAGAAGGTTCTCTCTCTCTCTCTCTCTGCCATGCTAGGCCATCAAGGCCTCCCTCTTTCCTTGCGATGGGTGGAAGAAGAGAAGTAATCAATCGCAGTCTTACGAGAAACGGATCCAAACACGGTTATAGATGAGATGGAGTATTTTGGGAACTTGCAAAGTATTGTTACGGTGGATTACCGTAGCTTCTCCATGATACTATTCGATGTGCAGTGGTTCAAAGTGGTACTTGAAGGATCTGGAGCAACAGTTCGATGAGGTCCATCTGGATTTCTCGAAATAGATTCTGAAAAAAATGGACGGATTTACGCGACACCTTTGTGTTGTCGGCCCATTGTGAACAGGTGCATGAACTCATTTGTTTGTTAATTGTATTACGAAATGGTACATGTCACAATAGTTTAATTTCTCTTGTACGTGGTGTCGGAACATGTAATCTTCTATCCAAACCCCTGACAACCTCAATGGTGGTATGTTATACCTTCAGCTCCCTGAAGTGTGAGAGTATATGATCAAAGCGATGTTCCGAGCTTAGATAAGGATAATATACAAATAGAGGGGTCGATATTGCAAGGGATGGAGGCCACCGAAAGTTTGGAGGATATAGAGAAGCTAGCATTGGCTAACAATGATGGAAATATAGGAGTCTAAGAATTCTTTGAGAATGAGGTGGACTCATCCTTTTGTGATGAGATGTCTTATATCGACCTTCTAGTGTATGCGGAGTTGTGTCAGGAGATTGACATGGGACCATAGGATACATCATACTTGGAGCATCCACTTACTCAATTCATTTACTAATCGCTTATAAGGGTACATAAGATATGCATTTTAAGTGAGATCATTTTATTAGGATTTATATTATTGTGCTTTGTATGATTTAAATTGATTATGCTAACATCATTTTTTGTCTGTGCAGGTGACATTTTCAGGATGAGTCGAGGGATGAGCGATGAGGAGTTGCAAGATATCTTCATGTGCATGTCTCTAGATCAGTTTGCGAGATTCAGAGACATGGCAGACTAGGAGCTGTTGCGGACATCGTCAGGCCGCTCTGCTAGATCTACTTCGGCGCGATCAGATGCTTCAACTTCGAGCAGACGAGGTCGACGCTCTAGACTTGGGCCAGAGGGAGGGAGTGCTTCAGGATTAAGGGGATGTTGTAGAGATATGGAGGCAGTGAGCCCGCAGTCAGCACGGGATACAGGTGCGACTACTTGCTCTCGTGGCGGCTCCAGGGAGCGTGGCTCAAGTGGATGCTGTGGAGGCATGGACACGGTGTCTCCGTTTGGTCGTTCTGCTAGAGTTGCATCACCTCCAGGATTTGTCACACCTACAGGATGTCCACTCCATCCCCTTTCTTGAGAGTAGGAGCAATTTGCAATAACTTCTTCAATTTTCGCATGGCTCTAGTGTGGCTCTCATCCCAATAAAATTTCTGCCCCTTTCAAAGCAGCTGATATAAACAATCTGCTATGTGAGAAAAATGGGGTATCCAAATCATGTAAAACACACAGGCTTCAATGAATCTCCGTACCTCTGAAGTGGTAGAACAATACTCCGTAATCTTGCCTATAGCATCCACCTTCTCAGGTGAAGGTTTCCTGCCATAATACCCACACATATGTCCAACAATGACAATCTCGTTTACTCCAAAAACAAATTTTTGCCCTGATAGTGTTAAGTTCACTTCTTCTAACCTGGCCAAAATCTTCTCACAAGCTGAAATATGATCAGCCACAAAGTATCTACATCCTTGCTCATTTAGACTCTCATTCTTCTCTTCTTCTGCACACACCTTAATGGGCACATCATCCAAGAAATGCATGGTAAGCTGAGGTATATAATCACGAAGAACCTTATGCATGGCATTCATAATATACGCAACAGAATTAGTGGCACCTTGAGGCAAGGTACACATCTTGAAAATCCCAATAGGAGTTCTCATGGTGGTTATGTCCCTACTTTCCAAAGCCAGTTGAAACTGATCATATCCCAAATTAGCCTCTTGTGCAGGACCCGAAAGGTGATGGATTTATGGCTAGAACCCCCCTGGCACCCAAGCGTCCTCCTGCTCCAAGTAGAGCTCAACAGAGAGACCTCTCGCGGCGGGTTCGGTCCACGTTCTCGGCGCGGTCAACAACCCCCTTGGTTAGGGTTAGGCAGGCAGTCAGGGGTAATTGAAACTGCCTCACCCTTCAGGCCTTTCACGGTGGATTCCTGAGGTTTTACGGTGGATTCCGTAAACTTTGATGACCGGGACTCATACACAAAGTGGATTCTTTGTGCAAGAAGTTGATGGGGACGCTTGTCCTTTTCGGGCGTTTCATTAATTTAGTGTGTACATGGGTGATTCCATAGCGGGTGATTCCGCAAAATGCATATTAAATTAATAAACGTTTATGAGTTTAGAGTGCGCACTCGTAATAAATTAAGGTTAGGATTGATTTCTAACCAGTTGATTTATTTATGTAGCTGAAGACTGCTAGGTATTCACTTTTGTCGGTTTAATTGTATTATTTTACTAACGATTGTGAATGCTTCAGTTGATGTGTAGAGATAGCAGCAGTGGTGGAGGAAAGCATTGGAGGATAGCGAGTATTCGATTTATTGATTATATTTTGATGGGCGCATACCTTAGGCATGGCGCCTATATTTTGTCGCGCCTATTTATTGACGCGTTGAATATTTATTTATTATTTTGTATGCGCATGGACGCACGATTATGTTATTTATACTTGGACATTGTATTGGGCATGCCAGACTCTTTGGGCACCACCCATTAGCTTTATTCCTATTTTGTGTTAAAGCAAACTCAAAAGCTAAAAGCTTGCTATTTTGTAATTTGGGCTATTATTTGAGCTTGAAGATGAATAATACATAAAATACATGCTTTGTGGAGCGCTCACACAAGGCATGGGGGGAGATTGCACCCAATTGGTCTCTTGTTCATGTCATTCATGCTTTTTACATTGAATTTTGTGCAAAAAGTAGAGTTCTATTGTTCTTGGGGACCTTCCAACATTCACTACACGAGCATACAACGTCCGATCTGCGCACCAAAAAAATAGGGGCACGATAATTTTTTTGCAAATGAACTCCAAACTTGTCGAAGATTGCATATTTAGAACCTACTCTTCACAACTTTCAGATGATATATAGCAAGATGAGTTTTCAACTTTGTATGAGGCTAGGTTCTATAAAGATTTCTTTCTACTCTTAAAAGATTCCATTACAATTATATTCCCTATACAAAATGGAATCTTTGATGTAACTTCATTGTTTCACTTCCAAACCTTATCAACCCATATATCACTAGAAAGCTCTTGAATAATACAATCTAATAGGAGAGAGAGAGAGAGAGAGAGAGAGAGAGAGAGAGAGAGAGAGAGAGAGAGAGAGAGAGAGAGAGAGAGAGACAGAGAGAGAGAGAGAGAGAGAGAGGGGGGGAGGGAGAGAGAGAGGTATGTGATGTGTAGAGGTGACAAGTGGATGACAAACTATTTGGTGGATCAAGATATGAGAGAGAGAACTAGGCATGAAGATGTGAGAAGTGATCTAAAGCGTGTGGAAAAATATTTGTTAGATCAAGGTATATATATATATATATATATATAATTTAAACTAATACAAAGATGGCTATATCCACCAATGTGCTTCCACTGTGAAGTTTGGATGGTAGTCCAAATAGATGATAGTAGGCGACAAGATTAAGGCTAGCTAAAAGAACTTTGATTGGATGAAAGATAGATTGATGATGGCTTTGGAGGGGTCTTTCTTTTATAGCTCCATAAGATAGTTTAGTCGACCCATCTGACCATTTTATAAGCCTTCCCTAGGCATCCAAGGAATATTCCAAGAAATATTCCAAAGACTTTGTCTGATAACTCCCATATCATGCAACTCAATCCACATAGGTCACCTTTTTGTCATGTGGTTATATAGATCTCATCTTATATACAAGTCCAATGTCCAAGATCACACATGACTTCTCCTCATAATGGGAGTATTATAACTTAGAATACCGTGGATCTTTGGTGGAACTTTACAAGGATGGGGCATTGAGTATATCTAACAACCCCCTTTAATATCCACCCACACATGAACTACATCCTTGGCTTGAGTCTCTAAATATGAACTAAAATTAGATTCTTTGTAAGATCTCTAGTGAAGATATTTACTCAATTCCCCTCCATTGGATAGCATATAAGTTCTACTACCCCATCCTTGATCAAATCATGCACATAGTGATACTCACTTTCAATGTCTTTGGTGCATGTACAAAACCCTGGATGTTTTACAATGGCAATGCAAATTTATTTGTGAGACTTGTGATGATGTATCTATAATACCAAGAACCCAAATTTATTTGTGAGATAAACCCAAATTAAAATAATATCTAGAAGATAATTTCCAAGAACTATTATCACTTGTCTAGCGTGAGTCACAGTTCTCCACAAGAAAACTTCTAAAATTGTATGTGATACCATAATTAAGAATTTCCTTCAAGTATCTAAACACTTGCATCCATACTTTCTAAGGACTTTCTTGTGATTTTTTTGAGAACCTAGTCAAATACCAACAAAGAAAGTGATATTTGTGAGAAGTTATCTATTTGTTGTTTGTACTATGCTCCAAGGGTTTGTTTTAACCTATACAGAAGCAGAGGGGTGCAAAGGATAATGGAGGGAAGCCACGAAGGCGAGGAAGAAGAAGGGAGACGCAAAGGGTTTCATCTTTGATCCTTTGAGGTACATTGCCTATTATTTCTTTGTTTTTGTATTTTGTTCTTTCTTTAATTTATTTTTATTTGTGGAGAGATGCATTGAGAGGGAGGGATAGAGAGAGAGAAATAGAGAGAATAAGGGAGGACGATGAAGGGAGGAAGAGGAAGAGAGAAAGAGGAGAGAAAGAGGAGAAGAGAAACACAAAGAGAGAGAGAGAGAGAGAGAGAGAGAGAGAGAGAGAGAGAGAGAGAGAGAGAAGAGAGAGAAACAAAGAATGAAGAGAGGGAAGAGAAAGAAAAAGAGAGAGAGGGGGACACAAATAGAGAGATGGAGGAAAAAATAAAAATAGAGAGTGAGAGAGGGAGAGAGAACTAGATAAACAAAAAGAGGACGAGAGAGAGGAGAGAGAGGAAAGTAGAGGGAGATGGGGGATAAAACAATGAGGGAGAGAAACAAAGAGGAACATAAAAGCATATTGTCTTTCTCGTAACATAGACAAAATGGACAATGATGATGCCCGTGACATTCAAGATCATGAGGTGCATGTCAATCAACATATTCCGTGCCCTTACACTCAGTGCAAGCTGGAAATTTGACAAAAATATCACTTTTCTATAGACCATGTGTGACACTTTGATAAGTTTCAATCGAAAATCATTGACCAAGAAATCTCGAACTTTGAGTTAATGGTAAGAAAATTATTTACCAATCATGCTTTACATTCAAAATATAATTGAATATCATATACAATAATATTAGATGTGCCTCGAAAATGTCTGCAGAGAGGTAGTGTTTCATCCCAGGGAATAGACATATCGCAGCCTATAAGAAGATTTTGTGGGCGTGCAATCGATGGAATGCATGACCCAATTAACCCATTGAAGGTCACACCACTAACTACACCCTCAATACCAAAAGAGATGGTGGGGCTTTCAAATGCTCCCTCAATCTTGGAGCCTGAGATGCAGGCAATGATCGATGCATTACTTTCCATGGATTTCGGGCCATATGATTCTTTGAGAGAGGAGACATCCATACCACTATATGATGGGTTTTGGGTATCTCACTTAAAGATGCTACTTGTGCTCCTAAGTGTATAGGCAATGTACAGATAGAGTAATGCGAGTGTGACTAAGTTGTTCATATATATACTACACTCCTTTGTCTTTGAGTCCATTATAGGAATGGTTTTAACTCTCTTCAAATGTGCTTAGATTATTTTAAGGTTGCTAAAATATCACATATTTCCACTCGAAAACAAGGTACTCGAGTCTCATGATGATGCATGACTAGTGTTATGGAAACTTAGCTCGACTACAACAACATTCATGCATGTGTCAATGATTGTATACTATTTTGAGGAGACTACAAGACTATGGAGACATGCTCGAAGTGTGGTGCTCACACATATTGATAAGACTTGTAAGGACAAACTATCTCTCAGAAGATTATCAAATACTTTTCACTTATACCATGTATACATCGCATATTTTGCATGTCAAACATGGCAAGCTTGGCATACACAAAATGGATCCATATATAGAGTCCAACGAATATAAGTAGATTTGCAAGCATGGAGTCACATTGACTCCATCTTTCCATGCTTTTTCCATGCTTTATAGGAGAGCCAAGGAGTCTTTAGCTTGGTCTTTCTATGAATGGTGTGAATCCATTCGATCTCACTCAAGTTCTTACAATGTGTGGCCTTTAGTCATTGTAAACTACAATATTTAACCATGGCTTTCTATGGGACACCTAATCCTTATCTTGCTCATTCTTGGGCTCTATAAAGTTATAAACATGGACAATTATATACATCCATTAGTGGATGAGCTCAATATTTTGGGAGGAGGGGATTGCTATGGGAGACATGAGCACGTATGTTGGTTGGTAATTCGTTAATATAGGATCCATTCTTATATAAACCATTCATGACTTTTTGGGATTCAAGAAGTGCTTAGGTAAATGAGCTTTTGTTCTCATTGCTAATATCTAACATGGCTCGTTTATATTTGTGTTGACTAGATAGGGATATCATGATATATTTGGTTACCTTAAGTTAACATGCATGTCCATTGTGTAGACCATAGTTAGACTCTGAAAGGTTGGGGACCATGAAGAAGATGGTATATTAGGGGCACGCCGCTTTCTTGCCACATGGTCATGAATTGAGGGCAAGTTTCTTGGATGACCTCTAGCACGAATGAATACCCAAAGCTAATATGAGTGGAAAATGATCTATGAGGAGTCGCTTCCAAAAGCAGAATGTGATGGTTCTCAGTTTCCTATGGACACCATATTAGAGAGTTTGGAAAATTTCCAAGTCCCAATTTTACTTAAGTGATAAATATTTGACAACGTGGCTAAATCTTGATCCATATTTGAAAGTGGAATTTGAAAATGTAGCTTATATAGTATTTAGGTAGACTCCACCTTTAAGAAAACAAGATTTGACCATGTGGTCAAATAATAAAGGTATTGGGGGTTCTCAAAGTGCATGGAAATCAACCATTTGTGGATCCCATGCACATTTTCAAAAATGTGGGTACCTTATTATGGGACTATATCATAGAAAAGAGAGACAATATAGGGACACAGATGGATTTGAAGGAGGCACACAACTTGAAGGTGCTTTGGCTACAATCGAGCTTTAATATTTGTATGCAACTGCCTCCTTCTTCTTGGTTCATGTCCACTAAAGAAGAGTGCATGATAAAGCAAATTATCAGGTCTATCTACACCTTGACAGGTATGATGCATTCTCTTAGGTTTGCTTTTTCTAAAGATGACCAACTAACAAGACTAAAATCCCATGATTGGCACAAGATATGCTAGGTTTGTCTTGGATATGATAGTAAATACAATCACTATTTCACTATTTTGTGTCGATTGGATGTTCGTAATTCTTTGTATTCATGGTAGTTTGTATTATTGATCGAATTGAAGATTTCATGACCCGTCCATACCTGATTGCATGTTCTTCTTGGAGCACTTCATGAAAACTCTGAAGGGCTTTGTGTGGCAATGAGCTCATCCAAAGGGCAGCATGGCTAAAGGTTAGCTAGTATCAATAGAGGCATTGATGCATATTTTGGAGTGGCTACCAATGGTGGATTCATATAAGAGTATGTTGTGGATGCTAAAGGATGATGATAGACTGATAGAAGATGTGGTGGTTGAAAATGGGATAGAAAAGAGGATTGATAGTGCCATGGAGGAGAAAGTGAATAGTTTTTATAAGTGTCACCATGCATCCATGCAGAAGTGCCTCAATAGATATGAGCAGGCTGCCAGGAGAAAACATGAGGGAGAGTGATCAAAATTTTGGCATAGCATAGGCCATCGACCAATTCGATTTCAAAAGGACATGGAGGAGATGTTGCAATTTATGCCTATGAGGTGGTTGCATGGTGCCTTGATTGTAGCTTTATGCGAAGGGATAGAAGTCTCTAAGAGGAGTGAAGATTCTCGAGGGGATGTAATCCAAAGGTAACCTGACGAATGATTTTTGATGCCGATAAGTGCTTAAAAATAGCCAAAAATTCTAAATTTCAGGGAAAAAATGGACTTTGTCGAAGGCGGCGGTTCCAATCAGTACGATTTTAAGTAACAATTCTAGAAAGTGCATAAAAGACCCACTAGACGACAGTTGGTGAATTTTCTTAAATTTTTGGCATGTCAAATGAGACCCTAGTAGATGCCCACCAGTGGGGGACTTGGAGGGTCAAGCGAAAATTCCCATATTGTGAATCAGACACCGGACGAGGAAATGAGAGTGCCCGGAAGGCCAAGGCCAAATGGCAAGTGGAAATAGGCTTTAGGGAGCCCAAAAGACATGCCTTTTGGGGGCTTCTTTTGGGCCCCCCTAAAAAACTCAAAATGGTGGGGGGGGGGGTCTCTTTTTTTTGCACAGACTAAGAATGAGGGCGCCATGGCCACGATTGATGGAGAGGGGGGTTGGAGAGCCTAAAAGCAACCCCCCGAACTGATTGGATGGTTGAGATGCACTCTATCTTCGCTCCTCATCTCTTGTCTCCGATCCTTGAATGGCTGCCCAATTGTGGAAATGCAGTTTCATTCTTTCTCTCTCCTTCTTCTCTCTCTTGCATAGAGGCACTTCATGTGGCAAGAATCAAGAAGCGAACCGAGAGATGGATGCTTGTCCGAAAGGAACTAGATTGTTCCAAGAGGCTCAGAAGGTTGAAGGCTGAAGATCTATGCTTGATTGGTCAATACACAGTCCCAATTAAATATTCAAAAAACCCGAAACACGCAAAAAGGTAGTATGCTCTATTTTATAAAATAATTTTGCTTGTTTTATATCGTTCATGGTCTAAACAGTGTTCACATGAGCTGAAGTTTTATTTAAATGTTCCTTGCATTATGTTTGAGGGCTGCAATCACTCTTATGTAGAACTCGTATTGATTTACAACAATCATAAATTTTTAAAACTTGAAAAAACACAAATTTTGATAGAAATTGATAGTTTCTTTGATTTTGAGTGGGTAAAATAAGTGAACATGGGGTAAAATAAGAAAAGATGCTGAGTTTTAGTTTCAATGATAAGTCATCACAAAAAACTAGCAAATAATTTTTTTAAAAAAAATAAATAGAAAAAATAGAGAAAATAGAGAAAAATGGATTTCTTGCATTTGAAAAAAATGGAAAAATGAGATCTATGTATGTGAATGCCTGACGGGGCTGAAGCATGAGGTTAAGCCTTAGTTTGGATCTTGTCCTTTGTGTTAAAGTGTGTATTTATTATTTTACATACAAAAAATGACATAAAAGAACCTCTACACCTATGCAACGTAGCAAAATTTAAACGGTGAGAGGGAGGATGATGTTATAAAATAGTTTAAGCACTAAAATAATACAAAGTTTGATCATTCTCTTTATGCATAACATTTAGGATGCGGTTTATTTGGAAATAATGGATCTAGTAGCATGAGGTTCGCCTTGGTGCTAGGTTCTTGCAATGAAGCATTGTGTATTAGCGAAAATTCATTAAAAGGGTTGTTTTTGCACGACACATAGATTGATTTTAAACCATAAATATTTGTGCACAAAATAAGGCATCCACTATTGCATGAATCATACACATGGTATCTATTCCTGGCATGCATAACAATTGGTTGAAGTATAAATTACCCACGTTGGAGAGAGTAAGGCACCCAAGCTGTAGGTCTAGATGGTGGGTCCAAGGGGACAAGTGAGTGAGGACTAGTACATTCCTAGAATGATATAATATTGGTACTAAGAGCCGATTCTGTTTCATATGTGTTATATGTGTTAGTGACTCATCGAGGGGCCAATCCCCAAGGTGTAGGACGGTCGTAGTGGGGCCACGACGATCAGTCGAGGGGTGCCTCCTATGTTGTTGTATGTGGTAAATTACACCAAAATGTGTAGGGTCTCCCTCTGAGGAGTCTGAGAAGGTTAAGGTTTGGACTACAAACACGATACAAACGCAAAATGTATGTACGATAGCAAGGCAATGTGTCCTATAGACTCTCTTGGCCGCGAGGGTGTGGATTATCTTTTGCATGTCAGAGATCCTGCTAGTGCTATAGCCAGTGCCGGCCCAATTTAGGTCCCATCAGTGATGAGTTTTTTGGGAGCCACCAACAAGTGGTGGTTCTCAAATCTAGTGTTTTTAGGGACCAAATAGTTGTTTATGTCCTCCAACAAGGATCTCAAGCCGAAATACAAAAAATAGAACTTGCTGATAGGGCTAGATGAAAGTTGGAGATTATTAAACGCTATTCTCCTAAAAGAAGCAGCCCCTTAGGAATAAGTGGTAGTGGTTCTAGTAACCTAAGTGTTATGAGTAGCTCTCCGAGTGCAAGTGAAAGTCTTGGTACTTCCCTTCTTCTAGTTAATCAACCCACTTCAAGTGGGGGTGTAGTTGTAGTTACACAAACTCCTGTTTTCAATCCGGTTGTAGCCATGGCACAACCCATCCCAATTCCAGTAGGTACACCGGATTTACCGGCATTAAGAGCACCTTTTCCCATTTTCAATGGGTTAGTAGAAGAATATGGAGAACTCTATATTAAGGATTTTCAAACACTCATGTTCAACTATCGGATCCAAGATGAAGGACACCTAATGATGTTCTTCAACATGACATTAAAAGGAAGAGCAGCAGTGTGATATCACAGTCTAGAAGCTGGAACCATAACTAGTAGTACCCAATTCTTTATGGCTTTCCATAGAGAGTTTGCCCTTGAAAGAGGTGGGCAGTATTGGTTGCATGTCTTGAATGTAATATGCCAAGAGCCAAATGAGAATGTCCAAGCCTATGCCAAGAAACTAAAGCAAGTTGTTTGCAAACTTAATGCTTATATTCCCATTCCAGCAGCTGCACAATTGTAATATTTCCTACATGGATTGGATTTCAATATCTAGGTGCAGCTTCATAGTGTAGCTTTGACCGACATTGACACTGTTATTACCCAAGCAGAAGGAGTAGAGTCATGCTTGCAAGCAGCTTATGTAGCAAGGATAAATTGGAATGGTAATAATTTGGCCTTGACCAATGGGAGTCAAGGGGATCCCATGTCAAATGCGAATGGGAGAGAGAGTATCATGTCGAAATTGCCTATGTTACTAGCCCCTCCTAGTATGACTATGGCCATGGCTAGTCAGGCGGCCTCACTAAATAGTGGTGGAAGCCAAACAATGAATCCTAATGTTATTCTAGTAGGTCAGTGGCCAATTCCTAATCAAGCGGTTAGGATGATGGAACGACAGACAGATGATCGTAGCTATGAGTCGAGTGCCTCTAATGTTCTTGGTGAAGTTAAGGACATGATGAAGCACTATACCGATATGATTTCTGAACAATAGAAACAAATAGATGTGGACATAAATTTTCTTAAGAAGCAGCAGAATTTGATAGGGAGTCGACGCCTTAAGGGATCAAGAGATGGAAGATGCACCACAAATAAAGAAGACTGAAGAAAAGAAGAAAGGCAAGCAGCTAGGCTACAAATTGCAGTCTGACGTAGAATCTACAACCAATCTCAAACGAGTCCCAGAAGAACAAATTCTGGGAAGAAAATTTGCATTCACCTTAGGCAAAATTCTTGGAATTTCCAAATGTGAATAAGGAAGGGAAGTAGAGAGAAGTGAAGGAGAAAGGAGTAGTG
Source organism: Lygodium microphyllum (assembly GCF_053477565.2). Lineage (NCBI taxonomy): Eukaryota > Viridiplantae > Streptophyta > Polypodiopsida > Schizaeales > Lygodiaceae > Lygodium > Lygodium microphyllum. Next base: position 181,692,022 of record NC_141135.1, read on the forward strand.
TGAAAGAAGTAGAGGGTGAGGAAAAGATAAAGAAGAGTAAGAAAGGAGTAAAAGAGGAAGAGTAGAGAAGGAATAGAGGGAGGTAGAAGGGGAAAAAGGGAGGAAAAGAAAAGAGGAGTGAAGGAGGAGGAGTAGGGAAGGAGAAGGAAAAAGTAGAGGAGGTGCAAGGAAAGAGAATAATTTCCTTCTATACCTTTTACCCCAAGCCAAAGTTCTCCAAGGGTTCATGTGGTTGCAAAACCACACTCACCCATAAACTTTTGCCAAGTATAGACCCTATAGGACCTTCTTAGGCTTTGTAAATCTTTTCCTCTCCGAAGAATCTAAGAATCTAAAGGTCCTATCATTCCTTCTCGTGATCAACCGTTTTAACAACACCTTGCCTCGAAAGAGAGACGACGGAATTCCAGAAGAAAGAGAAAAAGCTACCTTCACATTCGAACTACGATGCCGCCTAAGAAAGTCCAAGGAGTAGCTGCGGGAGGTTCTTCTCCCGGTATCCATGTGGATATCTCACCCCAAAACGAGGTTTTTCTTCTTGGCTTTAATTCGGTTTTAAGTCAATCATGCAAAGAGAAATTGTTAGGGATAGGATATATTTGTCCGAGTTATTTGTAATGAAGGAGTTTAGCTTATTTGAATGAATGATAATGTATACAACATAGTTTCCTTCGAATAGCATCATGCATTATAAATTACGAGCAAGATTATCTATTTACTATAGTAGTATATTTCAGTTATAACCTGAAGGTATAGAAATTTATCTTGCACCATTAGTCCTATTCCTTTTTGCAACGAATCATTGTAAATGATTAAATTCATGAAATGTTCTTTTCATTGCTCAAATTACTAGGAAGTCATCATTGCTAATTGCACATCTTAGCAAGGGAAATGATTGTTAATTGCATGAGTTCGTTTGCAAGGAAAAAAAGGAAGATTAAATTGAATTGTACCAACTGAAAAATCAATTGTCACAAGGATAACAAAACCGTGATGAGGTGATCAATATTACCTTCCAAAAGATAACCAAACCAATCTAAACTTAGAAATACCATACCCACAAAAAAATATGCCTTGGAAATGATTTAAAGACCAAAGAAACGTTTATACCTTAAGCACTTGCTACTTTCCTTATTGTAGGGTCAATAAATTAGTAAAGATAAATAACTAGGGTATGTCCCTGAGGTTCTTAAAAAGAGACCTAGGTCTGACATACGTCAGCTTAAAGGATCTAAAACGGATTATTCCCGCAGGACTTGCGCAGCAAGTACGAAGTCATTTAGTCTTGTGATTGATTCACAAGGAGAAAGGGTAAATACCCTCAACAAGGATGGCAGATCCTTATGCAAGTTATCTTGCAAAAGGACATATTTTTGGATATCCTTCTAAATAAGGAAAGTTATAAACCGGAAACTAAAGTATCTAAGGAACTTTAGGGTTGACCAAGTTGGGTTAATAAGGTATGCCCTACACCGGAATGTAAAGGATCTTGCCAATTTACAAGACACCTTGGGAACGAGTGCTGATACACTCAAAAGGAAAGAACACTTCCTTAGCAGTTTTCCAAACAGCACGATTGATTAATGGAAATGTTTGTGCTTGCTAGAGATTTTAGAGCTCTGTTTGAATTATGAATTACAAATTAAATGAATACTATACTTCAGGTTAAAGGCCTGAAGGGTGAGGCAGTTTCAGTTACCCCCGACTGCCTGCCTAACCCTAACCAAGGGGGTTGTTGACCACGCCAGGAACGTGGACCGAACCCGCCGCGAGAGGTCTCTCCGTTGAGCTCTACTTGGAGCAGGAGGATGCTTGGGTGCCAAGGGGGGTTCTGGCCGTAAATCCCTCGCCTTCCGGGTCCTGCACAAGAGGCTTACGTGACTCGGGATTGAGTCTCGAGGTCCGCATACTAGTCTACCGGTAGAAGCTTGGAATAGTGATCACTGTGGATTACTGGATAGCCTTCGGGCAGATTATGGACAAGCCTACGGGCGGAACACCTTGTATTTCAAAGATAACAATGATTATATGTTAATAAAGAACTTGTTTGATATTGTTTTTCTATGTCACGTGATAAGATTACATGAAGGAACCAGTGTTTAACGGATTAATTAAAGAAGATGGTTGTTATATGTCAAACTAATGTGTTAGATAATTACATAACTAAAACAAACCGAGGAAAGTGCGGAGGATGGGCCATAGGTTCGTCCTGCGGTTGGGTGGTCCCGGTTAGCCGAGAACTTTTCTCAAAGAAAAGCGGTATGATCGTCAAAGAAAATGAATAACGAAAGCGATGACCTAGAGTTATGTCTTAACCGATTTATGTTGTTTTAGGGGAACGGAATGGGACTATGCCTTATGGCAGAGAGGTTGAGATTTGCATCCCTCTCGTTTCCCATTCTCCTTGAACCAAGTGCAGCGTGAATCCGCTTCGGACCTGGCGTTTCTGCGTAAAGTAGTTCGCTTGGGTCCGACGACATTGGATGGTAAAGCAGGTGGTTTTGCCCAATTTTTACGGAAAGATGATGAAGTGAAACGACCTTGATTAAATCTTCTAAAATTTGAGTTGAATTGCTTAGATCCATAGTTACCATTGGCTTGAAATTGATGTGGATGTCTGTCTCTACCTCGCAGCTTGTCTTCAGTGTCGTGAGCTAGTGAAATTGCATCTTCAAGAGTTGCAGGCTTGAACATGTTAACTTCAGCATAGTAATGCCCAAGGAGTCCAGACATATACTTGCACTTGTGTGTCGCTTTAGGTACGTCTTCAAGCATGTGTAACTGGAGTAGTGCATTCCAAAAATGCTCTGTGTACTGAGGAATAGGCTCACGATCCCATTGTTGAAGAAGATCCCATTGCTTTATAGATTTCTCATGAAATTGGGGAGGAAGGAAATTCTGCATAAACTTCTTCTTGAAATTCTCCTAGGTAGTGGGACAATCTATACTCTTGCGTACCACAGTCCACCAAAGAGATGCTCTATCCACTAAATGATTAGTGACACACTTGATTTTATCTTTTTCTGCATAGGTTTCCTCATGAAAGTAGTCGTCAAACTGACTAATGAATGCAAGAACATTTTTTCCCTCTCGAATGCCATTGAAAGTACGGAATTTGAAATTTCTTTTACTTAACTTTGCATCCTTGTGGATAGATTGAACTTCGAGAGTCGCGTCAATGGTACGTCGAATAAGGTCGTCAGATTGAGGTTCTTCTTTGTCGGTAGTCAATCTTTGTAAATTAGCCAATTGAACTTGCAATGCTTGCCTAGCTCGTCGTTCTTCATCCAATTGCATCATAATTAAGTCCAGCTTTTGCTCCATCGTAGGTTCAGGTAGGTCGCCTTCAGCTTAAATCATCCATATGTGGTTCCGTCATCTTGTAAAACTCAAAAGACCTCTCACTCTCTAAATCAAGTTAGCGGGATGAGCGTAGCTCAAGTTCGGAAATACAAGGCTTATATATTTTTGGGTGTGGCTTTCACAATCTTCGAAAATTCTGTGTTTTATTCTTCTTCGTATGCTGAAAATGCTTCAGCAAACCTGCGTATGCGTAGAGTACCTTCCAATGAACAACTTTGCAGTTCGGAGTTTCTGCGCAGGAACAACCCTTCTATGAGTTTTGAACAAAAGTCAGTTTTGACTTCAGGTGACTTATCTGACTTGCAGAGTTGCAGACTTATGTGACTTGCAGAGTTTGTAGACTTGCAAAACTTGGTTGCTTTATGTAACTTGCAGAACTTCGAACTTAGAATACTTGCAGAACTTGCATAGTTTGTAAGGCTTATGTGACTTGTGGCTTTAGTAACTAAGCTTTTAAGCTTAGTTGATAAAAATCGTGAAATTGTGGGGGGGGCCGTTTTTCCTGACGCTGAAAATTCCGCGGCCATACTCTTGTACCAGACGTTAACGATTTGGTTAAGTTAAGCTTTTTAAGCTTAAATCAAGCTTATTAGGCTTATGAAGCTTGATTAGGATTTAAAACTTTTGAGATTAAGAGAGAGCTTATCTCTGTTCTTGACGACTTGAAGAAGAGGATGTAGGAGTGGTCCTCCGTCTCTGCAGACCGGTCCTTCGCAGTTTGATGATGGAAACAGAGGTTTTTGATCGCTAGGAATCCGCCTATATCGACCATTCGCGACGAGATTGACCCTAGAGCTCGATCATTCCAGGAGCTCCGCATTCGCACAAGATGGGTAGCGATTGGAAGCTCTTGATCTCAGCTTTGCTCTGATACCACTAGTGCCCAGATCGAATGCTGTACGCTCGCGTAGTGAATGCCGGAAGATCTCCAAGAAAATAGAACTCTACTTTTTGCACAAAATTCAATGTAAAAGGCATGAACGACATGAACAAGAGACCAATTGGGTGCAATCTCCCCCCATGCCTTGTGTGAGCGCTCCACAAAGCATGTATTTTATGTATTATTCATCTTCAAGCTCAAATAATAGCCCAAATTACAAAATAGCAAGCTTTTAGCTTTTGAGTTTGCTTTAACACAAAATAGGAATAAAGCTAATGGGCGGTGCCCAAAGATTCTGGCATGCCCAATACAATGTCCAAGTATAAATAACATAATCGTGCGCCCATGCGCATACAAAATAATAAATAAATATCCAACGCCTTAATAAATTGGCGCGACAAAATATAGGCACCATGCCTAAGGTATGCGCCCATCAAAATATAATCAATAAATCGAATACTCGCTATCCTCCAATGCTTTCCTCCGCCACTCCTGCTATTTCTACAGATCAACTGAAGCATTCACAATCGTTAGTAAAATAATACAATTAAACTAACAAAAGTGAATACCTAGCAGTCTTCAGCTACATAAATAAATCAAATGGTTCGAAATCAATCCTAACCTTAATTTATTACGAGTGTGCACTCTAAACTCATAAACATTTATTAATTTAATATGCATTTTGCTGAATCACCCGCTATGGAATCACCCATGTACACACTAAATTAATGAAATGCCCGAAAAGGACACGCGTCCCCATCAACTTCTCGCACAAAGAATCCACTTTGTGTATGAGTCCCGGTCATCAAAGTTTACGGAATCCATCATAAAACCTCACGGAATCCACCGTGGCATGGAATCCACCGTGAAATATGCCTCCTGGCATCATTTTTAAGGGAATATTTTGGTCAAACTCCCTTGGAGGGCATTTTCGAGACCTCAAATTTTCCCTAATTTTCAAATCAAGTATTTGAATAATAGAATATCTTCTAGGGGAAAATACGCTATCCATAAGAGCTACCATTTTTCCCTTGCATGAAGAGAAGCACACAAGCTAGGAAGTTCAAAACGAAATACCAAACAATAGGAGTCACAAGATTAGACAATTGAACACTAAGGTTGGTTATGATAGACTCCTTGCTATAGTAGTTTAGTCATATCATAATATGTGAGGCTACGAAATGGTGGGAAAAAAAATCATAGGAATGTTGAAATCCCCTTTTCCATCCAAACTCAAGTATCTTTAATGGAATTGATAAGTGCCACCCTCCCTATCATAACTTTGTTAGTAGAATTTTCATGCAATTGTATGCCCATACTATGAAGATAGAGGAGATCTCATAACTTCATGCATTAATGTATCTATACATATGACATGACATGACAAGTTGTAGGAATTTTGGACACACTACAGAGTTCTATTCATTGGTTTAGTCACAAGCAATGATGTTGGACTCAAGAGAAGAAGGAAATTTAAGTCAATGACTGTGACTTTGTATAATAGGGGAATAAGTGAGGACTTATGGGACTATTGCAGACAGGTAAAGTGGAGAAAAGTGAGGAGCAAAGGGCATCATTCAACATGAGGAAATTACATGTAAATGTTGTGGAGGCCTACATCAAATGTGGGGAAGCAAGCAAGACTAAACTCACGCAAAGGATAGCTTTGGGAAAGAAGGAATAGGGTTGAACACTCCTAGACCTTGAAGGTATTGATTGGGGTAGAAAGGAAGAAATAGAGTTGAACACTTCTAAACCTTTAGGGTGTTAACTGGGGTAGAAAAGAAATGATTTTGTGGCTCTCATGAGCTATAAGAAATAGGGTAAAATAAGTATTCAAGCTAAATATTAATGTCCTAAATTTTCAACACCAAGGTAAAAATTAGGGGAAAATTTTAGCTCAAAGGCTATTTTTACGAGGTTTTTTTGGTCATCAAGCTAAAAATTGAGGCTTCACAACTCAAAATATAGCCCATATGTACAAAAATTTACATATTTTGGTCTAAATTCAACCCAAAATTAGCTAAAAATAGGGTTTTCTCATAACATTCACCCAATTTTCTAAACTCTTCCACCATTGATTAGCCAAACATTTTTCCATCTACCTACAAACTAAAAATCATGGGGGTCCCTCAATTTTTACCGTGTTCAACACAAATCTTTGATCTTAGGGTTCAACACTTGTTACATATACTTGTCTACAATAGGTACATTCTTGAAGTATAGGTAAGGATTAGGGTTATAGGCATAGTGCTTAGTGTAAAGGTACCTTGGGGTCAGGGACTTGCTAAGTTGGAATTTTAAAAAGAAAAATAAGAAGATTGATAAAAGAAGGTCAAATTAACTTGATGTAATGTATTAAATTATAGTGAATAGAATAAATGTTTGATCACTTAAGAAAGAAATTTTCTTAAGACTATAGAGAGCTTGATGAACTATGTTAATATTCTAAGAAATTTTTAACTTCTTAAAGACAACTTGTTGGATTACATTGAATTTTTGTTAATCTCTCTTGCAATTTGATGTAATGGATCAAGTTTGAGTAGAGATATGTTATAATATCTATCTTCACTTGATTTAGTGCAACAAGGTTCTTAAAATTTATGTTAACATATTGGTGTACTTGATATAATGCATCAATCTCACAAATATTATATGAAGTTTTGTTCCTATTTGATGCATTACATCAAGTTTCCTTGGAATTTTGATATAAATGTTGTAGCTAACTTGATGCAATGCATTGAGTTGTTTAGTTTTTTTTCTTAATTTTCATTTGATTTAATGCCATGCATTAATTTTACCCACTCTTTGAATTAGTTTTAGGCCTTAATTAGTATTGTACATCAAGTTTCAAAAAAAAAAAGTTTGTAAGGTTATATAGTGCATCAAGTTACTTAGAAAGTTAGTTAAATTTTTTACTAAGTTGATATAGTGTATCAACTTTCTTGGAGTTGTAGCTAATATTTTAGATGAGTTAATATAGTGCATCAAGTTCACTTGATATTTATATCATTTTGATCTTGCTTAATAAATTGCATCGAGTTTATTAGAGAGTTTTCTTCTTCTTCTTTTTGAAAATTTGCTAATTTATAGTTGAGTTGATGCAATGCATAAAGTTCCTTTAAAAATTTACTAATTTTCTAGCCAAGTTTATGCAATGTATTAAGTTCCTTATAAACTTTACAAAATTTGTTTATCGAATTGATGTAGTTAATCAAAGTCTACTTAAATTTTAGCTAATATTTTGGTTGAATTGATGCTATGCATCAAGTTTACTTAAATGTTCATATAAAATTTTTTTCTTACTTGATGCGATGTATCAAGTCTCTTTGAAGTCTTATTACATTTTCAGCTAGATTGATGTAATCCATTAAGTTTTGATATAATATATCAAGTTCACTTTAGTTTTAGATCATTTTATTTTGCCACACTAGAAATGTATCAGGTTTATAATAAGCTTGATGCAACACATCAAGTTTCTCAGTAAGTTTTCTTCAATTTTAATAACTCGATTATAGTATACAAAATTACCATCAATTAGTCTAATTACGTTCTCTCAAAATTACTATGAATTAGCCCAAACTCAAAGATAGTGAATTTAGAATTTATAGGATCAAATATTTCGCATGTGGAAAGATAAGCAATTAAAAGATTAAAAGCTAAAGAAGGCTCGGGATGATGCAAAAGTAATTTTGAAGGGGAAGTCCACTGAAGAGTTTGTTGATGATATGAGGTTGTTACCATGGTACTCTCTTCAAGGCGTGAAAGATAAGAAGGTGATTATATCCACCTTATCTAGGGTAATAGCAAAGGAACTCTTGTTAGTTGAGCTGGTCAATGAGCTAAACTCCTAAGTTTTCTTTTCAATATGTTTATCATATTTTATAGTCTACTCTTTCAAATATTAAGAAAATACTTTTTTTTGCAGGCATAAACTCATACTAATATACTCAATAGTTCTTGTTTGGATGTGTGTGTGTGTGTGTGTGTGTGTGTGTAAATATAAATATCTATTTAATTGTGTAGCATATTAAATAATACTTATAGATTTACTAACTCATACTAGGATTTGAAAAGTTTAGTTTTCATATTTTTCATACAAAATTATTATGTAGATATTAATTTTTATTTTATAATCTAAATCTTTACTCATGCAAAAGCAAGTTGACATTATATTTTTGAAATATATGAATTGGTGAATGATTTTACACTTTGGTAAAAGTAATAATTATATGATATTTCTTATCAACTAAGCATCAAAGTTTTTTTATTAAATTTTCTTGTTTTAAGATAATTATCATATACTATGTTTAATCAATCATTAAGTTTTAGAAAAAAATAAATTTATGCTATGTAAATTTTATGATATTAAGATGCTAGCTTTCCTTTAAATAAGTTCTTTAAAAATGATTTGATTTTTAAAAAAAGTTATTTTAACATATTATTTTTATTTAAAAATATATTAACTTCAACTTTTTAGAAAGTTATGCTATTTTTCATGCAATTTTTCAAAAGGAGTAAATTTTAAAAGCTTTTTGAGAGAATCTAGAGGAATCTTCTTAGGAGAAACATGTAACTTATCCAAAAGGTTTGCAACTATGTTTAGGCCAAAACCTTTGTTACTTAAATAGAAAAGGGAAGCATAACAATAGAAGCTTGGTGTTGCTACTCTAACTATCAAAACAAATCTTAAAGGAAAACAACCACATGATGTGCTATAGAAAGTAACTAAAAACATCACTCAAGTTTAGGCGGTTTACTATATGTATATTCGTTATATCATGTACAGTCAAGGCCTATTTCTAAATACCCTTATCTTTGGATTTTCCTTGAATAAGGCACACATTTTCTATTCAATTTGTAAATAATCCCTTTGTATTACACTCTTTCATATGTCAAATAATGTATAAAGATGAGATTTGAGAAATCTTGTGTTAAATACAGATGATGCATACACATTTAAAATCACATCAAAACATCATGCGGATTTTGTGACATGAGATAGAACACATTCTTGTTCACTTCAATGAGAAATAATAAGTACTTAGAACCCATCTTTCTCCTCTTTGGAAGAAGTATCTATATTCATTTGTCTCTTTTGCAAGCATTCATGTCTCCACTACAAGATATAGGCCTTATACCGACGTTAAAAGCAACCAAAATGCAAATAATAAAATTTACCCCCATCGTCGCAAAAGGCGACACCAATACCGACGCTGATAGCGATGGTTTGCGACATAAATAACGACGCGAGCAGTAAATTTTGCGACGCTAATAGCGACCGTAACAGGGGAAAAAAAAAGTTGGCAGGAGCCATACAAAATAGTTTCTGCATTGTGTACAATGCGCTTGCAAAAAAAAACAATGTATACTGAAATCATAACACTGATACATGAAATAAATACATGATCGCATAATAAGCGATTGGTACAATCATGACAAGATATCACTAATACATACAAAATGTCTACATAGATCAGGCGACCCAAAAATAAAGATGTGTGAGCTCCAGGGATCCAAGGGCGAGCTACATATCCTCGCCCTCCAAAAGCTCGTCCCACCACAAAGGAGCATCGAACGAACTCTGCAAAAAACGAAACAATACATCAATCCACCATACATTAATGCATTCTATTTAAACATGGTAACTACGGACAAGAAAGATGAGTGACTTACAGGGCCGCCTCATCTATACAATTGGTCGATCAATGAAGTGAGACCATGCCTCTCTGTATATCAAGTCTCAAGGCTAGTCGAATCGCAATTTGTAATGGAGTGCTGCAAAGAAAACAAAATGCTGACTGTTAGAAACATGATTGTCAGTACAAAGGATATTGCAAAAAAATAAACAAGTAAAACAAAAGAAAAACTTACAAAGTCCTCTAAATATGTCCTGTGGTCGCCACTCCCAAGATGATGGACTACTCCGGCCTCAAGTCATGCCCTCGCCGCCTCGCGCTGCTGACTCCAACGTCCTGGAGAATCTGTAGCCTCCCTCAACCGGCGCCAGTCATCTGCATCTAACCACTTGGGCTTTGCAGCCCCACTCTTGATTGCCTTGCGTACGTCCGATCGTTTGTGTGACATATATGCACGCATGCAATCCATCATCCGGCCTGTAGAGAATCTATCTACTAAGGCTGGAACCGGAAACTCCTCATGCAGGGATGCTACTATGTAGTCATTGCTCCCCTCCAGTATGTTCTTCCAATAATCTAAGACGTTGTGCCGAAAAACTTGTTGGCTCAACTCTCTCATGCGAGCCATCACCCTCCTCCCCTCATCATTCATGATGATGGCTCCTGACCTACCATCGACTAGATATCCATATCCGTCCTCTCCCATCTGTGTCCATGCTCCTGGGCATATCCAAGAGACCCCTGTGCATTTGGTGTACCGACCGAGGTAATATCTCTCGGAGTGGCACCCATAGGGGTGCCACCTGCTGACGACTGAGCAAAAGCCAGAGTAACTGGAGTAGACGTCCCCACAAGTGTGACAAATCCCTGAGGTGACGCAACTCCAACTGAATGATGAGACGAAGACACTGCGTCCTTGCCTCCACAGCATCCACCTGAGCCTGATACATGCTACCTCGAAGGGCCACGAGAGCGAGGAGTCGCAACTTTATCCCGTGTCGACCGCAGGCTCACTGCATCTGTACCTCTGCAACATCCCCCTAACCCCAAAGCACTTCCTCCCTCTGGCCCAAGTTTTGAGTGTCGTGCTAGTATGCTCGAAGCCGAAGCATCCGATCGCGCTGAAGTAGATCTAGTAGAGCGCCCTGACGAAGATTGAGATAGCTCCTGGTCTGTCATATCTCTGAATCTCGCGATCTAGTCTAGAGACATGCGTATGAAGATATCCTGTAACTCCTCATCACTCATCCCTCGACTCATCCTGAAAATGTCACCTGCACAGATAAAAAATGATGTTAGAATAATCAATTTAAACCATACAAAGCACAGTAATATAAATCTTTTACAAAAAAATATCACTTAAAATGCATATCTTATGTACCCTTACAAGCGATTGGTTAGCGAATTGAGTAAGTGGATGCTACAAGTATGAAGTATCCTATGGTCCCATGTCAATCTCTTGACAAAACTCCGCATACACTAGAAAGTCGATAGACATGTCACCACAAAAGGACGAGTCCACCTCATTCTCAAAGAAATCTTGGACTCCTGTATTTCCATCATTGTTAGCCGATGCTAGCTCCAAGCTTTCGACGGCCTCCATCCCTTGCAATATCGACCCCTCTATTTGCATATTATCTTCATCTATGCTCGGAGCATCGCTTTGATCATATACTCTCGCACTTTGGGGAGTTGAAGATATAACATACCACCATCGAGGTTGTCGGGGGTTTGGATAGAAGATTACCTATTCTATAACGTGACCACTAGTATCATCCAGGACACGTCTTGGCAGTCCATCGGAAAGGATGTCTAGAAAACTCCGCGGGCACTCCCATGGAATGCTACGGGTTTTGCGATCTAGGCCTTCCCCCCTTTTTCAATAACCTTTAAGGCTACTTTCCCCCCCCTTGGAGTTCCTCCCTTAGAATTCTGTAAGGCCTTTTTTCCCCAAGAGAATTTGTCCTTAGCCTTTCCTTCAAACTCGCAAAATACCTTGGAGTTTTGTTCTTCTTCCCCCACTTGTAAAAGGGAAGAGAGTGCTGAGTGTTTTTCCGAAAGAAGTGTAAAGCTGCTTCCACGTTCGACGGACTACAATTGCGATGCCTCCTAAGAAAGTCCAAGGCGTAGCTGCAGGAGGGTCATCTCTTGGTATCCATGTGGATATCTCACCCCAAAACCAGGTTTTTCTTCTTGGCTTTAATTTCGTTTTAAGTCAATCATGCAAAAGGGAAATTGTTAGGGATAGGATATATTTGTCCAAGTTATTTATAATGAAGGATTTTAGCTTATTTGAATGATTGATAATGTATAGAACTTAGTTTCCTTCGAATTGCATCAAGCATTATAAATTACGAGCAAGATTATCCATTTACTATAGTAGTATATTTTAGTTAAATCCTAAAGGTATAGAAATTATATCTTGCACCATCAGTCTTATTCCTTTCGCAACGAATCATTGTAAATGATTAAATTCATGAAAGGTTTCTTTCGTTGCTCAAATTACTAGGAAGTTATCATTGCTAATTGCACATCGTAGCAAGGGAAATGTTGTTATTTGGCATGAGTTCATCTGCAAGGAAAAAGGAAGTTTAATTTGAACTGTATTAACTGGAAAGTAAATTGTCACAAGGATAGCAAAACCGTGACAAGATGATTAATATTACCTTCCAAAAGATAACTAAACCAATCTCAACATAGAAACATTCATACCCTAAGCACTTGACTACTTTCCTTACTGTAGGGTCAATAAATTCGTAAAGATAAATAACTAGGGTTTGTCCATAAGGTTCTTAAAAAAAGAAACCCTAGGCCTAACATACGTCAGCTTAAAGGATCTAAAACAGATTATTCCATCGCAGGACTTGTGCGCAGCAAGTACGAAATCATTTAGTCTTGTGATTGATTCACAAGGAGAAAGGGTAAAAACCCTCAACAAGGATGGCAGATCCCTACGCAAGTTATCTTGCAAAAGGACGTATTTTTGGATATCCTTCTAAATAAGGAAAGTTGTAAACCGGAAACTAGCATATCTAAGGAACTCTAGGGTTGACCAAGTTGGGTTAATAAGGTACGCCCTACACCAGGAATGTAAAGGATCTTGCCAATTTACAAGACACCTTGGGAACGAGTGCTGATACACTCAAAAAGGAAAGAACACTTCCTTAACAGTTTGCCAAATAACACGGTTGTTTAATGGAAATGTTTTTGCTTGCTAGAGATTTTAGGTCTCTGTTTGAATTATGAATTACAAATTACATGAGTACCTATACTTCAGGTTAAAGGTCTGAAGAAAGAGGCAGTTTCAGTTACCCCCGACTAGCTGCCTAACCCTAACCAAGGGGGTTGTTCATCGTGCCAGGAATGTGGACCGAACCCGCCACGAGAGGTCTCTCCGTTGAGCTCTACTTGGAGTAGGAGGACGCTTGGGTGCCAGGGGGGGCTCTGGACGTAAATCCCTCGCCTTTCGGGTCCTGCACAAGAGGCTAACGTGACTCGGGATTGGATCTCGAGGCCCGCATACTAGTTTATGCGCAGAAGCTTGGAATAGTGATCCCTGGGGATTACTGGATAGCCCTCGGGCGGATTATGGACAAGCCTACAGGTGGAACTCCTTGTATTTCAAAGATAAAATGATGAAATGTTAAAAAAAGAACTTGCTTGATATTGTTTTTCTATGTCACGTGATAAGATTACGTGAAGAAACCAATGCTTAATAGGATTAATTAAAGAAGCTGATTGTTATATGTCAAATTAATGTGTTAGATAATTACATAACTAAAACAAACCGAGGAAAGTGCGGAGGGTGGACCATGGGTCCGTCCTACGGTTGGGTGGTCCCGGTTAGCCGTGAACTTTTCTCAAAAACCTCGAAGAACAGCAGGACGATCATCATCATCAAAACGAATAACGAGAGCGAGGACCTAGAGTTACGTCTTACTCGATTTACGATATTTTAGGGGAACGGAATGGGACTATGCCTTATGGCAGAGAGTTGAGCCTTGCATCCCTCTCGTTTCCCATTCTCCTTGAACGAAGTGCAGCGTGAATCCGCTTCGGACCTCCTTAGGAGAAGATATAAGGGGGTAGTTCGAGGGTTATAATGAGCAAGGGCCCTAAGGGGGAAATAAAAACTGGGAAGATAAGACCTTTAAGGTCAAAAACCCTTTTATGGGGGAAAATCTCCAATCCCACAGGAAGGGGCCCTAGGGGGTTTTTTTGTTTACGACACGGGGGAGGGGGGGTGGTTCCAAGGGAAAAGGCCTTAAGGGAATATAAAAAAAAAGGGGGGGTTTCCAAAATGGCACAAGGGAAGGGGGCCAAGGGTTTAAACTCGGAGGGGAGCCCAAGGGAAGGGGGGCTTAAGGATTACACACGGGGGGTTGAGGGTGGTTATTTTCTTTTTTAAACGCAAGGAAAAGGGCTTATAGGTTAAACACGGGGGGGGGGGGGGGGGGGGGGTGGGATAAAGGGGGGGTTAGTAGGGTATAGGAAGGGGGGTTAAAGAGGCCCCCCCCTTTGGAAGCTTCCAAGCTTCCAGAAGCTTGGGGGGGTGGTTATGACTGTCATTCTTGACGGCGCAATGGAGGCGGCTTCTCCCTCCCTCGATGGCGTCACATATCCACTTGCCCAGGCGGCCAGCAACAGCGAGTCTATCCCTTCTCAGTCTTCAAGCGGCATAGGCAGCACTACCCTCACATATATCAACCCTCCCCTCCTTCACTCACGGATGCTTTGGGCAACATCACCCTTATGATAATGCCGTCCTCCTCTTTCTTGTTTTTATCCTTTTACCGGCAGCGTCGTCTCTGGCGGCCCCCCCTTCAGCCTGCGCCCCCTTGATTTAAATAGGGGAGGGGAGGGGGATCCTCCCTCCCCTGCGTGGCAACATGCATGGCCATGCCATACCCACGAGCTCCACTGAGGAGCTTCTTCTTGGTTACTATTCCCCTCCCCCTCCAGCTCGTCAGTCGGCTGGGGGGATAAGGAAGAAAAAAAATATTTCCCATTATCCTTAGAAAAGAAAAAATTGCTATATCATTATCCTTATTTCCTACAAGAGGTAGTCCACGCGAAGAAAAGATTTTTAGAACGTTACATTCTCTCCCCCTTAGAGGAATCGAGATGTCCTCATCTCGAGATAAACTGGGGATACTGATGGTTGAGAGTGCCTTCATCTATCCAAGTGGCATCCTCTTCGGGATAATCTTTCCACTTGACAAGGCATTCTCTCAGGGTTCTGGACCTTAATTGTCTCTCCCTAACATCTAAGATCCTATCAGGCCTTAGTTCAAGGACTCCTTGACTAGGCATTACAATTTGTTGATCATTAAGTACATGATTAGGGTTGGGTACATATTTTTTCAATAGGCTGATATGGAATACATTGTGAACCTTTAGGTTCTCAGGGAGTTGCAATCTATAGGCATCGGGTCCTAGGTATTTGAGGATTTTATACGGCCCACAATAACTTGGACTTAGCTTCTTGCATTCTCCTAGGGATAGAGAACTCTTTTTAGGGCATACAGGAATGAAGACCATGTCTCCTTCTTCGAAGACTCTTTCTTGACATTTCAAATCTGCATATGCCTTTTGTCTATCCTTGGCCGCTTGTATGTCTTGTCTTATTGACTTTATTTGATCATCCATGTCTTCCAACATCTGTCTTGATGCTTCAACTCTTAGGGTTGGATCAGAAAAGTTTAGGGGACTTCGACAATCATGACCATACAATGCTTGGAAAGGAGTTATCAGAATGCTCTGCTGGTAAGAAGCATTGTAGGCAAATTCAACTAATGGCAAGTATTGAATCCACCTCTTCGGCTCTCGACAGCAGTATGCCCTAAGCATATCCTCAATGATTTGATTCACTCGCTCTGTTTGGCCATCCGTTTGGGGATGGTAGGCGTTGCTAAAACAGAGTTGAGTCCCAATAGCTTCAAAGATAGCTCTCCAGAAGTGTGATGTGAAGAGAGAATCTCGATCACTAATGATTCTTCTAGGTAACCCATGTAGCTTGAATATCTCCTTGATAAACAATCTTGCAATGTCGGAGGCTTTATAGTTTGTCTTTACTGGAATCAGGTGTGCAACCTTGGTAAGCATGTCAACCACAACCATAATGGAATTGTATCCTCCTTGGACTTGGGGTAAGCCCACAACAAAATCCATACTGATGAATTCCCATTTCATTTGGGGAATGTCAAGCGGTTGCAGTTTCCCTGGCATCATGACATGTTCGGCTTTGATACGTTGGCAAGACAAACACTCAGTGACATACTTGAGAACGTCACCTTTAAGCCTCTCCCAATGATAGCTCTTCCTAACTGCATTAAGAGTCTTAGCATAGCCAGGATGTCCTGCGAAAGGCGAATCATGAGCTTCCCATAATATCTTTTGCTTAAGTGACTGGCTTGCTGGTATACACAGCCTTGTTCTGTAGTAGACAAGTCCATTATCAATGGAAAATTCCTGATACTTAGCTTGCAACTTCTGATTCTGCTCCTTGGTAGATATTTCCTTTATCATTGTTTGGTAGGCCAAATCATGGCATGCTTCCTCTCTAGCTAGTTCAAGTATAGGGTTTTTTGGCATAGATACCTTTTTAGCCAGAGATCTGGCCGTTGATGGATTCTGCAAGATTAGGGAATTTAGGAATGCCTTGCGACTGAGTGCATCGGCAACTACATTCTCCTTCCCTGGTCGGTACTTGATTTCAAAATCATATTCTTCCAATACTTCAATCCACCGACGTTGTCTCATGTTGAGCTCGTTTTGGGTAAAAATCCATTTGAGACTCTTATGATCGGTTACTAGAGTAAACTTGTTACCCAACAGGTAGTGTCTCCAAAGCTTTAGAGCATGGATTTCAGCTAGTAATTCCAAATCATGCGTGGCATAATTCTTTTCATGACTCTTCAATTTCCTTGAAGAGTATGCTACTGGATGACCTTCTTGTATAAGTACACACCCCAAGGCCAGAATGCTAGCATCAGTTACTACCTCGAACTCCTTATTGAGGTCAGGAAGTTTTAGAATAGGTGCTGATACCAAACTTTGCTTCAATTTGTCGAAGCTATTTTGTTCGGAAGTTGACCATGTAATGGAAGTCTGCTTCTTTAGTAAGTCTGTAAGAGGTGTTGCAATCAAAGCATAGTTTTTGATGAAGACCCTATACCATCTTGTCTATCCAAGAAAGCTACGTATCTCTTTGATGGATACTAGTATTGGCCATTCAAGCACATCTCTGACCTTGGCTAGGTCTACTTATATTCCTTCTGATGATACTATGAATCCCAGATATTCAATCTGACTCTTGAAGAATGCACACTTCTTCATTTTTGCATACAGCTTATGAGACCTCATTGTCTCAAGGACAATCCGAAGTTGAGGTTCATGATCTTCTTCCTGTTTAGAATAGACTAAAGTGTCATCGAAGAAGACAAGCACCAAATCATCAAGATATGGTCTAAAAATATCTTGCATTAATCTATTGAAGGTGGTAGGTGCATTTGTAAGCCCGAATGACATAACCAGGAACTCAAAGTGCCCATATCTTGTATTGAAGTCCGTCTTTGGAATATCTTCTTCATTGATCCTTATCTGATAGTAACCTGACCTGAGATCAATCTTGGAGAAGATCTTTGCACCTTGAAGACGATCAAGAAGCTCATCTATTCTAGGAATAGGATACTTGTTCTTGATTGTTGATTGATTCAACCCTCGGTAATCAATACATAGTCGAAGTGTCCCATCTTTCTTTTTCTGGAATAGTACTGGAGCTCCCCACGATGAGTTGCTAGGCCGGATGTAACCCTGATCTAACAGTTGCTTGAGTTGTTCCTTCAACTCAATTGCTTCCGGTATGGACATTCTATAAGGTCTCTTTGCAATTGGTGCAGCTCCTGGTACTAGCCTAATCTCATGATCTACTTCTCTTTGAGGCGGAAGTTCAATCAATTCCTCAGGGAATACGTGAGCGTATTCCTTTAGCCAAGAAGGTCCTTTATGAGACTCTTGCTTTTGATCTAACTTGTTGAGTTTGATCAGGTAAACGGGTAATCCTTTTCTGACTCCTTTTATGATCTGAGATACTTTGGCTAATTGGATTCTTGGCACTCCTGCCTCACCTTGAGTTGTGACAAATCCCCTTTTAGAGTTTCGAAAGGAAACTTGACCCTTTCCACAGTGGATGTGGGCGTCGTTGGGCTTAAGCCAATCCATTTCGAGTAGACACTCATGGATACCTAAACTCATGACTCTGAATTTGACTGAAGTCTTCTTTCCTCCCAGAAAGAATTCCACCTTAGCAGTTTGCCTAGTACAAGTTACCTCACGACCATTTGCCAACTCCACAAGCAGGGTAGGTGCTTCTACTGTGGTTATTCCTAAACTTTTTGCACATGCTGGTGCGATAAAGGAATGTGTACTATCACAATCAATCAAGGTTTTGAAACCTTTACCTTGATAGTCCGACGGTGTCTGAATCACCAAAAACTGGCGATTCGGCCCTTTCTTGTGTAAAGCGGCATGGACTGTCGCTTTTTTGAATTCAGCTTCCATAGTCGACTCTTCCTCTTCTTCTTCTTCGCATCTTTGCCTATTGGCAATGCAAGCGGTTCTTCCTCTTCCACAGGTAACGGCTCCTTGACCGCGGCTTGCAGCTTGGAAAGGCGTTTCACGATGTCCTCTGCTGAGCTTGGGACATTGCCTCTTGAAGTGACCGGGTTCGTTGCAATGGAAACAACGGAGGTTTCGGCCATTACTTTGAGTAGGAACAAAGTTGTTGACGTTATTTGTCCTTGCTTTCTTCCTTTGTCCCTGATTATGACCTTGAACTCTCTTCATTTGAGGTCTGAATGCTCCTCTATTGGGGTCACTATAGGACCAAGTTTTGTTACCCCTTGGTCTAGCTTGCACCTCCTGAATTATAGGCGCCGCTCGAATGAGTGCATCCTGAAGATATAATGGACGCATAGATTCGAGACGGGTATTTACGGGTGTATTTAAGCCCACACAAAATTTGGACACCTGCTGCGTCATGTCCATCTGTGGCGCATACTTTAAAAGTGAGACGAATTTAGAGTAGTAAGCGTCAAGAGTGAGTCCTAGCTGTTTTAGCTCGTAGAACTCATTCATTTTCTGCGTACGATATGCAGGTGGTAAATATCTTCCCTGCACGGCTTTCTTCAACTTCTCCCACATAACAGACCCCTCTGAAATCCCTTGATCCCTACACCATTGCTTCCACCAAAGTCTGGCTTCGCCGGTGAGTTTTAACTTGGCGAGCATGGCCTGATTGGTAGGTGCAGTACCAACTGCTTCAAAGTAATCCTCCATGGATTCAATCCAAATTTTGGCATCAGCCTGGACGAATCTGCCTCTCCCGTCAAACTCGGGTGGCTTTATCTGCTTGAGGAGAAACTTCTTCTCCTAGGTCACAGCAGTACTTGATGTAGGAGGCGAATTCGGAACTGTACCTGGGGTTATGCCTGGATAAAAGTTTTCTTAACGTTATTATATGATAATCGACGTTAGCTTATCTTTCATTTTTAGTTCAGTTATCTCGTAAACAATGTAGCTACTTAACTTTTTAACAACTCTTATGCACGGCCAGATATTGATAAAAAGAAGTCTTTATTTGTATTTACATGGGCATAGCCTTATACAATGTTTCGTGTGATGATAATCCAATCATTACATTCAGTTTGGGGAGAATAACGTTAAATTGAATTTGTCTATAGGAACTGTGTAATAGTAGGGTTTTGGGTCATAGTTCTTTAGGAATTGATAGTTCATTGGAAGTTTAGGATACCCTTTCCGTTGGAATCCATACTTCTCATGGCGGCCCAACACTTTAATCCTGTCGGCTGGGATTACACGGGTTACTTCCTCATATACATATGAGTTCATTTCAACCCTCCGACCTTGAATATGTAAAGTCGAATTTACGTGAGCTTCCACAAAAATGAACAGCTTCACGACTTTCAAGTCTTCCAACCACTTGATTCTCTTTAGGTTGGTCTGTAGATAAGCAAACCGGTGGGCGGCTATATAGTAGATTCCCGAAGACCCCGTCCATCTTCGTTCTATGTATAAAGGTGATGGATTATAAATCTGCTCCAGGATGTTTATCATCCCAATTCTTTGTCTATAAAGCGGAGAATGCATTGCAGTCATAAACATGACCCGAAATACCAAAAATTTGATCCACGCTTCATAACTCTGCAAGACAGCATTGAAGGTAAGGAAATGTTTGGACAGCAGTAATTTCTTTACTTCATTTAATTGAGATTTTATAAAAGCAATTCCGTTATTGGTCGGCTGTGATACCAACTGTAACGTGACCACTAGTATCATCGAGGATACGTCTTAGCAGTCCATCGGAAAGGATGTCTAGAAAACTCCACCGGCACTCCCATGGAATGTTACGGGTTTTGCGATCTAGGCCTTCCCGTGTCTGCCACGTAGCGCAAGTATCCTGGCCGTTCCCACTTAGGATCGACCGGAATTAGGGTTTTCATGATTGGTCATTAGCTAACAGCAACTAGCGTCAGACCCGAACGAACTACTTTACACAAAAACACCAGGTCCGAAGCGGATTCACGCTGCACTTGCTTCAAGGAGAATGGGAAACGAGAGGGATGCAAGGCTCAACCTCTCTACCATAAGGCATAGTCCCATTCCGTTCCCCTAAAACAGCATAAATCGGGTAAGACGTAACTCTAGGTCCTCGCTCTCGTTATTCGTTTTGATGATGATGATCGTCCTGCTGTTCTTCGAGGTTTTTGAGAAAAGTTCCCGGCTAACTCAAGAATAATCTGTTTTAGATCCTTTAAGCTGACGTATGTTAGGCCTAGGGTTTCTTTTTTTAAGAACCTTAGGGACAAACCCTAGTTATTTATCTTTACGAATTTATTGACCCTACAGTAAGGAAAGTAGTCAAGTGCTTAGGGTATGAATGTTTCTATGTTTAGATTGGTTTAGTTATCTTTTGGAAGGTAATATTAATCATCTTGTCATGGTTTTGCTATCCTTGTGACAATTTACTTTCCAGTCAATACAGTTCAAATTAAACTTCCTTTTTCCTTGCAGATGAACTCATGCCAAATAACAACATTTCCCTTGCTACGATGTGCAATTAGCAATGATAACTTCCTAGTAATTTGAGCAGCGAAAGAAACCTTTCATGAATTTAATCATTTACAATGATTCGTTGCGAAAGGAATAAGACTAATGGTGCAAGATATAATTTCTATACCTTTAGGATTTAACTAAAATATACTACTATAGTAAATGGATAATCTTGCTCGTAATTTATAATGCTTGATGCAATTCGAAGGAAACTAAGTTCTATACATTATCAATCATTCAAATAAGCTAAAATCCTTCATTATAAATAACTTGGACAAATATATCCTATCCCTAACAATTTCCCTTTTGCATGATTGACTTAAAACAGAATTAAAGCCAAGAAGAAAAACCTGGTTTTGGGGTGAGATATCCACATGGATACCGGGAGATGACCCTCCCGCAGCTACGCCTTGGACTTTCTTAGGAGTCATCGCAATTGTAGTCCGTCGAACGTGGAAGCAGCTTTACACTTCTTTCGGAAAAACACTCAACACTCTCTTCCCTTTTACAAGTGGGGGAAGAAGAACAAAACTCCAAGGTATTTTGCGAGTTTGAAGGAAAGGCTAAGGACAAATTCTCTTGGGGAAAAAGGGCCTTACAGAATTCTAAGGGAGGAACTCCAAGGGGGGGGGGGGGGAAAGTAGCCTTAAAGGTTATTGGAAAAGGGGGCCTAACGAGGCCTTAGGAGAAGATATAAGGGGGTAGTCCGAGGGTTATAATGAGAAAGGGCCCTAAGGGGGAAATAAAAACTGGGAAGATAAGACCTTTAAGGTCAAAACCCCTTTTATGGGGGAAAATATCCAATCCCACAGGAAGGGGCCCTAGGGGGTTTTTTTGTTTACGACACGGGGGAGGGGGGGTGGTTCCAAGGGAAAAGGCCTTAAGGGAATATAAAGAAAAAGGGGGGGGGGGGGGGGTTTCCAAAATGGCACAAGGGAAGGGGGCCAAGGGTTTAAACTTGGAGGGGAGCCCAAGGGAAAGGGGGCTTAAGGATTACACACGGGGGGTTGAGGGTGGTATTTTTCTTTTTTAAACGCAAGGAAAAGGGCTTATAGGTTCAACACGGGGGGGGGGGGGGGGGGGGGGATAAAGGGGGGGTTAGTAGGGTATAGGAAGGGGGGTTAAAGAGGCCCCCCCTTTGGGCTTCCAGAAGCTTGGGGGGTGGTTATGACCGTCAGTGTTGACGGCGCAATGGAGGCGGCTCCTTCCTCCCTCGACGGCATCAAGTATCCACTGCCCAGGCGGCCAGCAACAACGAGTCTGTCCCTTCTCAGTCTTCAAGCGGCACAGACAGCACTACCCTCACATATATCAACCCTCCTCTCCTTCACTCATGGATGCTTTGGGCAACATCACCCTTACGATAATGCAGTCCTCCTCTTTCTTTTTTTTATCCTTCTAGCGGCAGCGTCGTCTCTGGCGGCCCCCCTTCAGCCTGCGCCCCCTTGATTTAAATAGGGGAGGGGAGGGGGATCCTCCCTCCCCTGCGTGGCAGCATGCATGGCCATGCCATACCCGCGAACTCCACTGAGGAGCTTCTTCTTGGTTACTATTCCCCTCCCCCTCCAGCTCGTCAGTCGGCTGGGGGGATAAGGAAGAAAAAAATAATTTCCCATTATCCTTAGAAAAGAAAAAATTGCTATGTCATTATCCTTATTTTCTACAAGAGGTAGTCCACGCGAAGAAAAGATTTTTAGAACGTTACATATTCACAAACACGTACAAGAGAGTTCAAACCATTGTGACATAAACCATGTCGTAATACAATTAGCAAACAAATGAGTCCATGCACCTGTTCACAATGGGCCGGCAACACAAAGGTGTTGAGCAAATCCATCCATTTTTTTTCAGAATCTATTTTGAGAAATCTAGATGGACCTCGTCGAACTATTGCTCTAGCTCTTCCAAGTACCACTTTGAACCACTGCACATCGAATAGTATCATGGAGAAGCTACGGTAATCCACCGTAACAATACTTTGCAACTTTTCAAAATGCTCCATCTCATCCACAACCGTATTTGGATCCATTTCTCATCATCGGCTCTCTTGCTCGAACCTTTCCATGATACCACAATCCATTGTGGAGTGCATATTATCAATACGCTCCACACAAAACTGCCGTCCGCGCGACCACGCTGCACTATATATTTTGTACTGTACATTGAAACTCCTCCATTGAGACCTCTGTCCCTTCGCGAGACGCTACAGTCAAAGCTCCATGAAACCATTGCGTTGACATGAACCGTGGTATCTCCTCTATGCCTTCGGGATATTGAATCGGTCGATGACGTGTACTACGTTGAAATTCAACTCGCGCTTTCTCTCGATCTTGCCTAGCGATCTTGTACTTGGTGAGCCATGTCTCCATAGAGGCATGGTGTAACATACAAAAGCGATTCACCTTCTCCTCCATTGAGGCATCCATTCTTTTTTCTACTCCATTTCCAACCAGCACATCTCCAGTCAGTCTATCATTGTCCTTTAGCAACCATAGCATTTCGTTGTCTAGATCCACTGTTGGTAGCCATTGTGAAATATGCACTAGCGCCTCAGACACCAACCAACCTTTAGCCATGCTACCTTCTGGCCGAGCTTGTTGTCACACAAAGCCTTTCAGGGTTTTCATGAAGCGCTCCAAGAAGAAATTCCATTGCGTATGGACAGGTCCAGCAATCTCCACTTCATCTACAAGATGCACAAGAAGGTGGATTTGTATCGTGAGCATGCTGGTGGGCAGGTATTTCTCAAAGAGACAGACTGTCTCCACTGCTCCCCGCCTCGTGGATTCAATAGAGGACATCTTAATCTCCTTCTGTGAGATCCATTGCACCAAAGTTGACAACCTGTAAATGGCCCCGCGTATTTCTGGAGTAAGACATCCTACGATCGTGATCGGTATTATAAACTGCCACAAATGAGAAACCATTATGAATAATGGCTACACTCCAAATAGCAAAATGCGCATGCCAATTACAATCCATTCGTAGTACAAACCTGACATATCTTATGCAAGTTATGAGATTTTAGCCCTGATAATTGGTCATCTTTAGAAAATGCAGACCTGAGAGAACACATCATAGTGGTGGGAGTGCGGATAGACTTGACTACTTGCTTCACAATGTGCTCTTCTTTAGTGGACAAAACCCAAGGAGCGTGAGGAATCCGCACGCAACCATCAACACTCGACTACAGCCAAAGCGTCTCCATCTTACCTATCTCCTTCAAATCCATTCGTACCCCTATAGTGTCTCTCTTTTCTGTGATGTGGTCCCATAGCAAGCTGCCCATATGCATGGGATCCAACAAGTGGTTGACCTGTAAGTGGGTCCAATATGGCAACTCGTAGAAAACTAAGAATCTCCACATTCCGTTTGGATGTGATTCTGTGTGGACCATTTTCAGCTCGTACCAACTTATAGCATTCATACATTTTGGAGGTCATCCAAGGAAATCTTCCCTGAGTTCATGATTCTCTGGTAAGAAAGCAGCGGGTCCTTGATATACCATCTTCTTCATGGTTCGTGACCTTCGAGAGTCTAACTATGGCCCGCAGAATGGACATGCATGATAACCTGTGGTAACCAGACTTGTTTCAACACCACGACCTAGTGAATACTTGCTTGAATGAGATAAAATATAGATATTACCAATGAGAATGGAGGCATGTTCACCTGAGCACTCTCCGAATCCCAAAAAGTCATGCATCATCCACATGAGAATGGCTTGAATATTGGCTGAACGTCGACCATCGCGCCTGCTCATATCTTGCACGGTGACCCCCTTCTCCCACAAAATCTTAAGCTCATTGACTAATGGATGAAGATACACGTCTAGATTTTTGACTTAGCGGCTGGGGACAAGTAAGCTAAGGATGAGATGTCCTTTCTTTGTAGAAAGGCATGGAGGGATATTGTAGTTGACAAGGACTATAGACCACACACTATAAGAAGTTAAGCATAGACCGAATGGGTTCATGCCATTCATTGCAAGACCGAGCCAAAGATTCCTTACCTCTCAGGCAAAGCCTGGAAAGGTAGAGTCAATGTGGCTCCATGCACGTGAATCAGTTGATATTCCTTGAACTCCATCCATGGACCTATTCTGCACATGCCACGTTGTCAAGCTCGCCATGCCGGATGTACGAAACATGTGGTTTATGCAGCGGATAAGGGGAAAGTGTTTGAGAACTCTTTGAGGGATGGTTTTCCCTTGCAAGTCCTGTCGATACTTGTGAGCACCACACTTTGGACATGTCTCCATAGTCTCATATTCTCCTCGAAACAGTATGCAATCGTTGATACATGCATGGATGTTATTAAAGTCCATGCCAAGCTTTCGTAAAACATGTCGTGCATCATCACGAGACTCAGGCATGATATTTGCACGTGGTAATATATGATATTTCAATAACCTTAAAAAATCATAAACACCTTGAAAAAGCACAAATATTTGTAATAATAGTGCCGAAAAAAAATCAACGAAGCGTATGTACAAGGTACCTGAACAACTTGGTCACACTCGTATCGCTCCACCCGTATTTTGCTTGGATACTTAAGAGTTCAAGCAGTATCTTCAGGCGAGATACTCGGCACCCATCATATAATGGTATGGATGCTTCCTCTCTAAGTAGATCAGAAGTCTCGACATCCATGGGAATCAATGCATTGATCGTTGCCTCCATCTCAGGCTCCAAGATTGTAGGTAGGTCTAGAAGGTTGCCTATCTCCTCTGGCATTAATGGTATAGATTGGCCTTGCAAGTGGTGGATTGGCTCATGCACTCCATCCATCGCACGCCCACGTACACTTCTAATTGGCTGCAAAGGGTGCACTCCTCCTTGGGATGAGACATCACCTCCCTGGATAGAAAATTTTCCAGCGAGACCCAATCTTATTGTATATGATATTCAATTAGCTTGCGAGTACAATGCATAATTGATATTAACTTTTCTTACCATTTGCTGAAAATCAGCAATCGCCTGATCAATGATCTCAGATTGAAACTTGCCAAATCGTCGTACGTGTTCGTCTAATTGCTAGCTTGCATTGAGAGCAAGGACATGGGACATACTGATTAATATACGCCTCGCGATCTTGAACAACATGACCTTCTTCGCTTTCCATTTTGTCTACGTTACAACAAACAATTTGTTTTTGTTATCATTCTTTTTTTTAATTAGATTGTTATCCTCTCCTTCCATCTCTCTCTTTTTCTATGATCACAACTACGACTACAACCACGACCACGACCAAGACCATGACCACAACCACGACTACGACCACGACTACGACTATGACCACGGCTATGTAGTATAGTACCTAGTACCTAGTACCTAGTACCTAGTACCTAGCATATAGTATCATAGAACACTAGTATTTAGTACCTAGTACTCATTATCTAGCACATAATATCATAGCATCTTAGTATCTATCACCTAGTACTCTAGTATCATAGTGCCAAGTACCCAGTACTATGATACTATGTAGCAGATGCTAGGGTACCTTAAGCATTATGCAATAAATGTGAGGTTCTAGGGTACTATGATAGTATGTAATAGGTACAAGGTAGTACATACTAGGGTACTATGATACTATCTATTGATCTATCTATCTATCTATCTACCTATCTATCTATCTATCTACCTATCTATTTTTCTATCTATCTATCTACCTTCATAATACTTGGATATAATAGCAAATATGGGTAGTAAAGAATAAGAGAAGTTGTAACACTGACTATTATACCCACATATTGTTACATTTGTCTATTTGGCTTCTCTTCTGTCTATTTTTATTTATACCCTTTGTACGTAGATGCATACACAAATATAGAGTGGGGGAGGGTGAAATATGATGGTACCCTTGTGCAAACACAAGTGGAAGCTTATATAATGTAGTTTCTAGGATAATGTATTTGTACCCTTTGTACCTAGATGGACTCATTCTTAGTGAGGTGAATTGCCAATCCTATTCTTAATGAGGTGGACTCATTCTTAGTACACACTATCATAGTACCCTAAGCTTATTGTAATGTCCTATTTACTTTTCTCTCTTTCTCTCCCTCTCTCATTTCCTCTCCCTCCCTCTTTCTCTCCCTCTCATTTCCTCTCCCTTCCTCACCCTGACCCTCTCTTTCTCTCTTTCCCTATATTAGGTTTAATGATTTTTCTCTTTTTCTCTCTCCTCTCTCTCTCTCATTTCTTTTTCTCTCTCCTCTCCCTCTCTCATTTCCCTTTCTCTATTTCTCTTCCTCTCTCATTTCCTCTCCCTCCCTCACCCTGACCCTCTCTTTCTCTATTAGATTTAATGATTTTTTTCTCTTTTTCTCTCTCCTCTCCCTCTCTCATTTTTTTCTCTCTCCTCTCCCTCTCTCATTTTCCTTTCTCTCTTTCTCCCCCTCTCTCATTTCCTCTCCCTCCCTCACCCTAACCCTCTCTTTCTCTCTTTCCCTATTAGGTTTAATGATTTTTTCTATGTTTCTCTCTCCTCTCTCTCTCTCATTCATTTTTCTCTCTCCTCTCCCTCTCTCATTTCCCTTTCTCTCTTTCTCTCCATCTCTCATTTCATGTCCCTCCCTCACCCTGACCCTCCCTTTCTCTCTTTCTCTATTAGAGTTAATGATTTTTTTCTCTTTTTCTCTCTCCTCTCCCTCTCTCATTTCCCTTTCTTTCTTTCTCTCCCTCTCTCATTTCCTCTCGCTCCCTCACCCTGACCCTCTCTTTTAGGTTTAATGATCTTTCTCTCTTTTTCTCTCTCCTCTCTCTCTCATTTCTTTTTCTCTCTCCTCTCCCTCTCTCATTTCCTCTCCCTCCCTCGCCCTCACCCTCTCTTTCTCTCTTTCCCTATTAGGTTTAATGATTTTTCTCTCTTTTTCTCTCTCCTCTCTCTCTCTCTCCTTTTTTCTCTCTCTCCTCTCCCTCTGTCATTTACCTTTCTGTCTTTCTCTCCCTCTCTCATTTCTTGTCCCTCCCTCACCCTGACCCTCTCTTTCTCTCTTTCTCTATTAGATTTAATGATTTTTTCCTCTTTTTCTCTCTCCTCTCCCTCTCTCATTTTTTCTCTCTCCTCTGCCTCTCTCATTTCCCTTTCTTTCTTTCTCTCCCTCTCTCATTTCCTCTCCCTCCCTCAGCCTGACCCTCTCTTTCTCTCTTTTCCATTAGGTTTAATGATCTTTCTCTCTTTTTCTCTCTCCTCTCTCTCTCATTTATTTTTCTCTCTCCTCTCCCTCTCTCATTTCCTTTTCACTCTTCCTCTCCCTCCCTCGCCCTCACCCTCACCCACACCCTCTCTTTCTCTCTTTTCCTATTATGTTTAACATCTTATCTCTTTTTCTCTCTCCTCTGATTCTCTCTTTTTTTCTCTCTTCTCTCCCTCTCTCATTTCCTTTTGCTCTCTTTCTCTCCTCTCATTTCTTCTCCCTCCCTCTCCCTCTCTCATTTCCCTATTATGTTTTCGTCTCTCCCCCCTCTCCCTCTCCCTCTCCCTCTCCCTCTCTCATTTCCTCTCTCATTTTTCTATTATGTTTAATGTCTCCTCCCTCTCCCTCTCTCATTTCCTCCCCCTCTCTTTCTCTCTCTGTCCCTCCCTCTTCCTTTCCTATTTCCTCCCCCTCTCCCTCCCCCTCTCCCTCTCCCTCTCTTTCTCTCTCTTCCTCCCTCTCCCTCTCTCATTTCCTCCCCCTCCCATTTCCTCCCTCTCCCTCTCTTTAATTTCCCTCTCTCTCTCCCTCTCCCTCTCCCTCATTTCTTCTCCCTCTCTCATTATACACAAATTATACAATAAATAAATAAAAGAGAGATAGAATACACTCTTTCTCCATCTCACTCTCTCATTTCATCCCCCTCCCACTTCCATTTCCTCCCTCTCCCTCTCCCTCTCTTTCTCTCTCATTTCCTCTCCCTCTCTCAATATATATACACAAATCATATAATCAAATGTAAAAGAGAGAGAGAATGCACTCTCCCTCCCTCTCCCTCTCCCTCTCTTTCTCTTTCTCTCCCTCCCTCTCCCTCTCTCATTTCCTCCCCCTCCCTCTCTTTCTCTTTCTCTCCCCCTCTCTTTCTCTTTCTCTCCCTCCCTCTCCCTCTCCCTCTCTTTCTCTCTCATTTCCTCTCCCTCTCTCAATATACACAAATTAAACCCTAAACAAGCAAAAGAGACAGAGAATGGACTCACTGTAAAGATTTGGCGAGGGTTTGGCGGCTCCTCTTCGCGACGGCGGCTCCTCCTCTCTTTCGAGAATGGCGGCGGCGGCGGCGACAAGCCTTCTTCCTCTCCCTCTCTCACCCTCTATGCAAAACAGTCGCTCTCTCTCTCGCTCTCCCTCTCGAAATGTCTCACAAATGAGCGAAATGAAACGCACTCGGGTTTCAGCCCTCTTTTTTTTCCCTATGGGGCGTCGCTATTTCCGTCGCAAATGCAACAAAAATAGCGATGCCGCTATTCCTGCGTCGCTACCCGTCGTCGCTATACTTGTGTTTCCTTGTACTGCTCCTTTTCTGTATACGAAACTGGCATTCGCGAAAAGGAGGCAAGAAGGACATTGCTGAAGAGCCATTCAAAGTCCTCCTCTAACTGGCGATACTCTATCCCCAATCCAGGGAAGATTAGGGTGACGAGATGTTTAATGAACCTGTTGTGGAGCACAAATTCCTCCACTATGAAACCATTGTACTAGGGAACCATGTAGATGACCCCCTTCTTGGAAGCATAGGGTGCGCTATCCACTAGCTCGCGGGCTAGTCTGCCAAGGTGAGTCATACCATGAAGATCCCTTGCCCATGAGAACCGCCTCCACAATCTGCACTGTGCCATTGCTCAGCGTGGAGTGAAGCCAATCCCAAAGTTGGGGAGTGTCCTAGGACCTTGATGTTTGTTTTAGCTCCACCTCTGTGGCACGGACGGCTAAGAATTGTTCCTCAAAGAGGACGGCACGTAAGGTGTTTGATTGGGGAGCACTCACAGAATGCACCGGCGTCTGACATATGCATGAAAATTTATTTTTCAGCCGGCAAGAGAAAAGAGTCTTCACCAATTTTCAGCTTTTGTAGACTTTCAGCTATAAATTGATGACCAATATCTTTAGGATCACCAAGGCTTGGTTGTTTGGATACCCTTTCTGCTAATCCTTTGCTTTCAGGTGGTAGAGGAGTAGCTACCGTTTGACCTTCTTATCAATAGTTTTATATTTTGTTTCTACTCTTGCTTCATCTTTGTTTGGCTATCCAAAGGCTTCATAATCTGCAAATTCTTAAATTATGTCATACATATCCAATGTACATACCTGTATGGAATGATTTTCTGCATGAACGACAATATAAATTTCAGCCATTGTATCATTATAATTCAGCCCATAAAATAGACCTGAAATTTCTTCATCTTTAGGTAAAACATCAATTTGCTTCAGTTCTTCCTTTATATGACTCAAGTACTTTCTTTCAACCCTGTTCATGACTGAAATTTGCTTATAACAGCCCACTCCATTGGCTGAAAAAACCTGCAAATCAGCTTTAGACCTTGCCTCCTTCATATATGGAGGCAATTTTTTATGACATGATGCACTGCCATAGCCTCCACTTATAGCAGCGCCACCCGAAAACCCTTAAATTCTTGGGCATTAGGAGGAACGGGATGATCTCTCAATCGATCCCTATTCCGATGGTGATTAACACAAACAGTTAGGAATTGAACAGCCTTATCATTATCCTTGCTTCTTTTTCGAGCATATGATGATGAACCATCATCAATAGCCTTTGTCTCTAACCTAGACTTGGAAATTAATGGTTCTCCAAGAATGATTGGATAACTGCAAGAGTCTTGAACAAAGAAATGAAATTCATCTTTTACATTACTAATAGTAACTTGTACATAAGGACATGATGCATAAAGATCGCCAGAAGAGTTATTGGCTGCCACCCTAGGTCCACGTCAATGGGCCATCCACCATTCTCATAGAGACTTCTTGATATAACATTAATTTTTGAACCATGCTCTATAAGGGCAATGCATGGAGTTTTATTTTTACCAAATTTAACAACAGTTTCAGTAGTCGCCCTTGCCCAATGGGTACGGGAATAGTGACTACTTGGAATAAAGTGAGTTTCACTTTCTTCCTGCAGGTTGTGAAGAAAAGTCTTTCTTTTGCATGGGCTGAACTTTAGATTGAGAAGTTTCCACCATTATGGCTTCTTCGGCTTCTGCTTCATAAATGTCTTCATCTTTGGCTTCTATGGCTGCAATCAATTCTTTGATTGCCTCCAATCGAATCCCTTGAGTTTTCAGCTTTTCTTCATCCTGCAAATACACATGAAGTGCTTGCAAAAAAGCATGTACAGATTCTTAAGTTTCCTCACCAACATATTGTCTTTTTCGTTTAATTACATCAATTATTACATCATGAAATCCTCGTTTTGCAATACCGAGAATTTCACCTAATGTAAATTCAATTCTACTTCCAAGAATCCTTTCTTCTAGGATCTGTTTAAGATCCGTTGCGGTCTCTATGTCTGACTGCAACTTGTAACTGGGATGTTTGCTTTTTCTTTTTCTTTCTATCTTCTTTGCTTGAGGGGCATCTCCCATGTCAAATTCTGGTGGTGGTGGATTTTCAGCAGCCTTCTGTTGGTGTGGTTTGCTTCTTGTTATGCGTTTAGTCGGTCCTAAAGAAGAAGGACCGGCAACATCTTCTTCTCTTCTTCTCTTTTTCTCTATCATGGCTTCTTGATTATTAATTTCAGTTAACCAGGCAAAAGCTGAAAATGAATCCACAGGCTCGGACCATCTGGTTCTTCCCCACATACATTGGCTGGCAGTAGTTAAATCATCCTTAGTTGCCTTGCCTTATTCCATGCGTTCCAAGGCCTGCATCCACACTTTAGATTTTGCATTAGTTTTACATGCTTTAACAATTTCATTAGTTGGCTCAATTTGCAATCCATAGGTTGCAGCATCAACAGCTGCATAGGCTGTTCTTGTTGCCAAATCCTCCAATCTTTTCTTCATGCCGCCGTTACCGAAGTTTGGCTCAAGAGGAAGCCCGGTTTCGGTTGCATGAATTTTGCCATCCTTCCAAAAGACTAATTTTTGTGCTTCGGCTTCACGGAATGCTCTGCACTCCCTCTTGTCATGCTGAAGGCTATCACACCAAATGCAGAGTCTTTTAAAGCCTTCTCGTGCAGGTCTTTGGGCGGATGACCAACCCCTTTGTTCTACTTTAACATCAAGCCTTTCTACTTTAGAATTAATTTCTGTTAAATTAAGATGGAGATCCTGTATGCTTTTAATTAATTCATCCATGACATCCTTCTTTGGAGAAGGAACAACAGAATTTCTTGGTTGCTCGACCATAGAGACAGGAGGTCGAGAAGCTGGAATAGACTCCTTCATAGAATTAGTTGTTACAGGGGTTGATCCCCATCTTAGGCACAATCGCTCTCTTCGAGCAATCATATTAACTGCTTCAGTGACATCACTCCAAGCAGTTTTTAATCCCGACTCAGAGTCAGGGTCTTCAAGTCGGTCAGTCAATTTTCCCTGAAGAGAAGAATCTGCAGCTTTTAAAAATAACTCAATCTTTTGATTTTCCATACCTTGTTGGTCATCGGAATCTAGTTGGGAAAATTTGCTTTCAAACTCTCAATGAAGAGCAGTAGCAATTAGACCCTTATTGGGCCTTTCGACCCATTCGGTGAAGATTTTCTTTATCATAAGGCCAGAATCTTCAAGGAAAAATTCTTCTCGAAGAGCCTTCTTGAACACAGTCCATCCAGCGTCTTTTTGGGAAAGACCATGAATTCGGTCTTGGAGGCCATGCATAGCCAGGCGGGCAAAGTAACGGCTCCAGGCATGTTGAGGAACTCCAAAGAAGACCATCTTGTCAGTGTAGAGACGGATAAAAGAGGACACATTTTGCCCATTAAATTTCTTGAGCTCATGCCCAACTACTTCTAAGGCCTTAATGGCAGCAGCATCAATCCGTTCTTCTTCTTGTCTCCGTTGTTGTTGCAATTGCAACTGCTGCTGAAATTGCAGCTGTTGTTGTTGGCTTTCTTGCATTAGATGAACCAACTGTTGCAAAGCATCTCCTCCCGAACTTGATGATTCTCCCATTGGACTTCTTCTTCTACAGCGGACCTTCATGTCGGGTTCACCACTGTCGTCATGTTAAGAGTTGAAGGTCTACCATCGGGGCTTTTAGTGCAGAAGAAGAGTTTAGGATTCAAGATTCAGAAAGGAAAAAAAATGGATTGGGTTTTAAGATTCAGGGTTTAGAAATGATTTAGGTACAGAGGGGGAATTCAAGCCTTCTCACTTTGTACTTAGCATACATGAACAGAAGGATTAAGGCTAACTTGAATACATCAAATGCTTTAGGATACATTCATCATTTCACAAAGGATATTTTCAGATTTCCAATTCATTTATGAATGTCAAATTCAAGCTCTAATGGCATGTATTACATGTACAAAGATGGATTTCAATCCTTTGGGTCAAGTATATTGATGCTAGAATCAAATACATCCAATATTTGGGCCAAAAATGCATGAAATGGATTGAAAAAGAATAATTTTAGCTTCATCCCTGTTTTAAAACAGAAAATTCCAGCCCATAAACAAATTCAAAATGAGTACATAAACTCAAGAAGAAGCACTCTTGATCATCTATGAACAATGTCCTGAAGAAAAGAGGTCATTTTCCTCTATTACAACCATAAAAAACCCATGTTTGCTCATAAAAATGGATCAAAATAGTGGGCTGCCTTGTTTATGACTGGTTATTCCAGCCCATAACAGTCCATAAGTCTTCAATATCCTCACCCTTTGCTTGCCCCAAAGTCACTCAAGTACTTGGGCACAAGACGGGCTTCATTGGACAAAGAATAAGGTAGAGAAGATGAGAGAAGTCGTGCATAAGAGCAGGCTGAATACTCTTCTCTCAGATTTCCCCTCTTTTATAGACAGTTTCAACATGCATTTTTGTCAGACCAAAGAGGCAGAGAAGTGGAGCTCTCACCAAGTTAACATCTTCAATTGTTGGCCTGTTAATCTTTAGTTTGCATGCTCCATTCCATGCATCTCAGCTCCAGCTTTCTCCCAGTTTCTCTCAAGCAGAGCAGCCCGCATTTTGCGTCAGTTACTTTTGGTCTCATGTGGACCTAGTGGACTTTTGACAGTTTTTGGCAACATTTTTGGGTTTTGTCCATATTTTTGTACCCGAATTAATGTGATTTATCCAGCAGACTGTCAATTACTTCCAGATGTCCAAGTTTCAGGTTCCCATAGACTTATTTTTCATAAATGTACATAGTATATCTGCAAATTATTTGCTAAATACAAAAGAACTTGTATAACTAAGGTAGATATTGGATAGAAATGCCTGAAAATATCTTATATAATTCCCAGTGAAACTCTTCTGAGTTCATAAGAATCCTATGATTTATATCATGGACAGTAAACTCTTTGACAGCGTAGCGAGCTATTTCCAGAAAAGCTGAAACCTAGCTGGGATGGCCCTTACAAGATAGTTCGATGAGGTAAAAATGAGTCCACAGCTTTATTCGCTGATCTACAAGGAGTGGAATTTAAGAACAAGATTAATCTTAATAAGATTAAACCTTATTATTTTTAAATATGCTAACATGCTAAATGCATTGCACGTCTATAGTGGGGTTGATTTGAGACTTGCAGGAGAGCTTAAACTAGTTGATGGGGCAGTTAATCCCTTATTGGAGCACCCATATCTCGAGCAAAGATATCATCAGGGGAAGCTTATATGGTGGAGCAAAGGATACAAAGTGATTGAGCAAGAAGACGGTATCTTTGTATGGGAGATCAAAGTTTTCTGCCATCACTGTTTACAAATTTTGACAAGCATCCCTGTTGAGTTTAATGAAGAAGGTGGGATGGAGCCATCAGTTCATCCTCTAAATATGTTGAATTTTGACTATCATAATTACAAATAGGGGAGTTCTTGATGGTAGGCTGTGTAAACCCATTATGGACGTACACGTTATACTTTGATGGAGCGTCCAAGGGCCGCATAAAAAAGGGAGTGTTGGAGTAGTTATCCGAGATCCCCGACGTAGGGTTTCAATGAAATTAGCTGTTTATTTCGGGGTAGGATTCACTAACAACATGAAAGAGTATAAAGCCTTGATTATGAGACTGAATATTGCCAAGATTGGTGGTATTCAGTGGTTGTTGGTAAAAGGGGATTCCCAGCTGATCTTAAATCAACTCAATGGGACATATACAGTTTGGAATCCCATCCTTCGTATGTATAATCAAAATGCTATAACCCTACTTGATGAATTTCACAGCGTATCTCTTCAGCTCATTCCACCTTATTGGAATCAGCTTGCGGATTCCTTAGCTAATTTTTCTTATTAAGAGGACCTCTTCTTCAATCGTGGTCCTAGTTCGGATGTCACTCTTGATAACAAGATAGGACCTGGTCACTTGTGGGGAATGTTATTAGACCACACATTATATGGCAGGTGATGGTTGATATGGGTAATGCGAAGAGTGGCCGAGACCCATCTACCACAATTATCCTGCACCCATAGGTTGATAAGATGACATGTTATGCATACACCTCTTGGTATATATGCAAGAGGTATGGGTCATAACTTGAAGCATTTAATTTAGGGCTGAGAGCCCTATTTTTCCCATTGGAATAGAGCATATTTTTGTATGTCTGACTTCTTCCAAGGAGGGATATATATGAGTTAGTTTTCTTGATTTTTTTAGGCCAAGAGGGCCAGTTGTCTTAAGGTTTTAATGATCTATTTCCTTAGGCTAGGAGGGCTAGTTAGTTTTGTCGTGTCATGTTTGATTTCTTTAGACCAAGAGGGCTAGCTAGTTTGGAGTGAAATGTGCTATTTCTTTAGGCCAAGAGGGGCCTATGTCTATTTGGTGCACATACAATTCATTTTTTTTTTGTAGTGATTGCATCATATAGATTGACGAAGTCGCAGGACGGAGCCTTTGCTGCGAAGGAGCTTCTTATGGCCATTCCAGGTGGTTTCGTCCCCTTTTGGAGTCTTTTCCCTTAAGAAATTAATTATATATGTGCATGTAAGGGTTACTTTCTTTTGTTTGTTGGGGACCAGCACTTGAGCCATGAAGTCCCAAGTTTAGGCTCTATATGTTTGGGGTAGGTCTGAGTATTCATTGCCTCTTGCAAAGGCATTGTCAAGCATTGAAAGACCTATTTTAGAAGGCAATTCTAGTGACCCTGTTCTGCTGACCTGCTAGGCCACCGTTCTAGGAGTTCTTGTTAGTTGTGAGGCGGTTAGAGAAGCCTACTAAAATAATGATGGAAATAGGCAAAACCCTAAATATTTGAAAGCCAATATATGAATGTAGGGAGGTATGTAAAAAGAGGTTCTAACCCCTATAAAAATACAAAAGGAAAGAAAGCAAAATCCTTGAGCTGTTGTTTATCACCTTGTGAAGGCATGGTAGGGTACTGGGGACGAAACAAGACTCGAGGCCGATACCTTGTCTTCTGAGGGGTGGCATCTAGCTGAAAAGCAAGGAATACAAGAAGGTTGAAGCAAAAATAAAAGTGAGCGTTAGAAAAGGATTCAGTGTCGCCTTGCGAGGGCTTGGTAGGTTCTTGGGTACCGAGACAGGACCTGAGGCGGATGCCCTATTCTCCTTGGGTCACTACGCTCAACTCCCTCCTTTTTACATGCCCGAGTATGAAAAATAAGAGGCTAGAAGACCCAATGAGTTAACAGATAATATTTGTTGATCAGGCTATAGGAGTTCTCACCTAGTAGGAGCTCCTAGTTGAGTTGTCTTTAGTTAGGTAAGTAGTTCAGACCACCACTTAGGATGACCTCTTTGATAGTTCTTTTTAGCTTGGCTGTGTTGCAGTAGTTGGTTAGTGACTCACTTTAGACTTTCTGTCAGATTATGCTAGACCTAATCCTCGTGGAATCATGCCTTGGTTTTGTCCAGGCGTAGAGTGAGAGCTGTGATGTGTTTGTTGTGTATCTATTTTGTATCAACTTGATACTCTTTGTGGTTGTGTTTATGTACAGATCTGTTCATGGATTCAACGAGCTAAGTCGCCCTATCCTGTGGTTGCCAATAACAAATGATTTTTTATACTGAGAAGTGCTTAAAAATAACCAAAATTTTTGAATTTCAAGGGAAAAATAGACTTTGTCGAAGGCGGCGGTTGCAATCAGTACACTTTTAAGCGGCAATGCCCGAAAGTGTTTAAAAGACCCACTGGACGACAGTTGGTGAATTTCCATAAATTTTTAGCATGTCAAATGAGACCCTCGGAAATGCCCCACAATGGGGGACTTCGAGACGATCAAGCAAAAATTCCCAAATTGCAAATCGAACATCGGACGAGGAAACGGGAGTGCCCGGAAGGCCAAGGGCAAATGGCAAGTGGAAATAGGCTGTAGGGAGCCCAAAAGTCATGCCTTTTGGGGGCTCCCTTTGCAGATGCTTGACAAACTCAAAATCGTGGGGGGGTCCATTTTTTTCGCACAGACTGAGAATGAGGGCACCATGGCCACGATTGATGGAGAGGGGGTTTGGAGAGCCTAAAAGCAACCCTCCCAACTAATTGGATGCCTAAGATGTATTCTATCTTCACTCCTCATCGCTTGTCTCCAATCCTTGAATGGATGCCCGGTTGTGGAGATGTAGTTTCAGTATTTTTGTCTCCTCTTTCTCTCTCCTGTATAGAGATACTTCATGTGGCAAGCATCAAGAAGAGAATCGGGAGATGGATGCTTGTCCGAGAGGCACCGGATTGTTCCAAAAGGCTCAGGAGGTTGAAGACTGAAGATCTATGCTAAAATCCATGGCTGGTTGGTCGATACACAGTCCCAATTAAATATTCAAAAAACCCGAAACACACGAAAAGGCAGTATGCGCTATTTTATGAAAGAATTTTGCATGTTTTTAATTATTCATGGTCTAAATGGTGTTCAAATGAGCTAAAATTTTATTTCAATGTTCCTTGCATTATGTTTGAGGACTGCAATCACTGTTATGTAGAACCCGTATTGATTTACGGCAACTATACATTTTCAAAAC
Source organism: Lygodium microphyllum (assembly GCF_053477565.2). NCBI lineage: Eukaryota > Viridiplantae > Streptophyta > Polypodiopsida > Schizaeales > Lygodiaceae > Lygodium > Lygodium microphyllum. Next base: position 181,730,103 of record NC_141135.1, read on the forward strand.
TCGAAAAAACACAAATTTTGATGGAAATTGATAATTTCTTTGATTTTGGGTGGGAAAAATGAGTGGATATGGGGTAAAATAAGAAAAAATACAAAGTTTCAATTCCAATGATCGGTCGTTAGAAAATAACCAAAAAATATATATTTATTATTAAAAATAAATAGAAGAAATGGATTTTTTGCGTTCGAAAAAAATGAAAAAATGATATCTATGTATGTGAATGTTTGACGGGGCTGAAGCATGAGATCAAGCCTCAGTTTGGCCCTTGTTCTTTGTGTTAAAGTGCGTATTTATTACTTTTACATACAAAAAAAACATAAAAGAACCTCTACACGTATGCAACGCAGCAAAATTTAAACAATGAGGGAGAGGATGATGTTATAAAATAGTTTACGCACTAAAATAATACAAAGTCTAATTTTTCTCTTTATGCATAACATTTAGGATGCGGTTTATTTGGAAATAATGAATTTAGTAGCACGAGGTTCGCCTTGGTGCTAGGTTCTTGCAATGAAGCATTGCATATTAGTAGAAATTCATTAAAAGGGTTGTTTTTGCACAACACATATGTTGATTTTAAACCATAACTATTTGTGCAAGAAATAAGGTGTCCACTATTACATGAATCATACACATGATATCTATTCCTCGCATGCATAGCAATTGGTTGAAGTATAAATGATCCACGTTGGAGAGAGTAAGGTACCCAAGCTGTAGGTGTAGACGGTGGGTCCAAGGGAACAAGTGAGGACTAGTACATTTCTAGAACTATATAATATTGGTACCAAGAGCGGAGTCTGTTTCGTATGTGTTATATGTGCTAGCGACACATTGAGGGGCCAATCCCCAAGGTGTAGGAGGGTTGCAGTGGGGCCGTGGCAATGAGCCAAGGAGTGCCTCCTATGTTATTCTACGTGGTGAATTACACCAAAATGTGTAGGGTCTCCCTCTGAGGAGCTTGAGAAGGTTAAGGGTTGGACTACAAACATGATACAAACGAAAAATGTACGTATGATGGCAGGGCAATGTGTCCTATAGATACTCTTGGCCGCGAGGCCGTGGGGTTGACTTGTGCATGTCAGTGGTCTGGCTAGTGCTATAGCCAATGTCGGCCCATTTTAGGTCCCATCATAACCACATGCTTTCTTTATTGTTGTATCTAGATTTTATGTGCGAAAACTAATCTAGATGTTTCAAATGTACAATACAAACTCTACAACACGACGGGGTTGCATGGGTAATATTTTTGTATTGAGTGCATCAACAAAATATGCTCTACCAGAGACTGTGGTATCATGGCAAAGTTTGAGCAAGAGAGTTGACAACTGGCCATGGATCCAAATATTGTAGTAGATGACATGGAGTATTTTGGCAAGTTGCAAAGTGTTATTTTAGTAGATTATCGTAGCTACTCCATGATCATATTCGATGTACTATGGTTGAAAGTGATATTGAAAGGAGTAGAGGAAACTGCTTGGTAAAGTCCATCTGGATTCTTAAAGGTACATTACAAGGAAAAATGGAACAATCTACGCAACATGTTTGTCTTGCTAGGTCATTGTGAGTAGATGCATGTCCTTTTTTGTTGATTCTTTCACAATACAAAACAGTCACAAATACTGACTCATTCTTTGTAATATACTTATATGTGATATTGAACTTATAATCTTCTATTGAAATCCCCAACAATCTCGTTGGTGGTATGTTGTGCCATCAATACCTCAAAGTTCTTGAGTGTATGATTAAAAAAATTTCCCTAGCATGGATGAGGAAAGTATGCAAATAGAGGAGTTGATGTTGTGGAGAGCGGAGAGTGAGGATGGCTTGGAGTGTGCAGAGGAGATAAGCATGGTTAATGTAGATGAAGAGATAGGAGTACAAGAACTTTTTGAAAATGAAGTGGACTCCTCTTTCTGTGGAGACCTATGTATAGACCTTCTACTAAGCTATGCCAAGAGCTTGACATGGAGCCATAACATCAATCGTATTTGCATCATTTTATCAAATTCATTGATAATTTACTTTTATTGATACTTTATTATATGATTTTTAACTAATATAGTTTTTGCCGAGCTTTGTTATTGTGCTTTACCTAAACTCTTATATTGATTATGCTAATATCATTTTTTGACTATGTGTGTTACTATTGAGGATATCCAGAGAGAAAAATGAGCCAAGGGATGATAGATGAAGAGCTGCAAAAGATCTTCATGCGTATGTCTCTGGATCAAATGGTACCATAGTAGATCGGAAGTTGTCTGGAACATTGTCTAAGTGTTCTACACAATCTATATCAGTATGCTCTGGCGCTTTGATCTCAAATATAAGCAAAGTTAATGCTCTAGACTTTGGATATGGAGGGTGGCTTAGGGATGTCTCGCTCCATTGACAGAGAGGGTGGTTGTGGTGGTTTTAGGGGTGCTATGGAGATGCAAATATTGTGATCCCATGGTGGTTGCTACTCCTTACTCTCGTATCAATTCTAGAGAGACTGGCTCAAGTGGATGCTATGGAAGTACCGATGCAATATCCCCATCTCGTTAGTAGAATAGACATGTATCACCTCCATGGTTTGTGACATCTACAAGGACATTTACTCTCATGACTCCAAGTTTCACTCATCTATTTGTAGGTGGCACCCCTATGGGTACTACTCTAAGAGATGCTAGTCCTACACACATGCCAAATAGACAAGGGTCTCCTGATATGCCTAGGAAGGTAGTCGTTTCATGATGATGAATGATGAGGGGAGGAGGGTGATGACTCGCATAAGAGAGTTATGTCATCAAGTATTAAGGCACAATATTTTATACCACTAGAAAAATATACCGAAGGACTATGGAGAGTAAGGACTATGTGGTAGCATCCTTGCACGAGGAGTTCTTGGTACCTATGGCCATGGGGAGAGGTTTTCCATAGGATGGATGATGGATTGTATGCATGCATATATGTCACATCGACAATCAGATACACACAAGAAAATCAAGAGTCTTCAAAGTTTGAGTGGTTGGATGTAGAGGATTGGCAGACACTCTAGGAGGAGAGCATAAACTCTCTAGGATGATGATGACAACAGTGGGAGGCGGTGAGGGTACGGTTGGAGGTAGGGGCCGTGCATCATCTTGGGGAGTGGCAGACAAAGAGCATATTTGGAAGATTTTGTAAGTTTTATTTTGGTCGTTCTCACTCTTATTTGGAATACTGCTTGTAATGGAATAACCTTATTTTTAACAATGCTACTTTATTTTTGTTGTAGCACTCAATCACAAACCTCAATACTACAGCTTTGGAGACTTGATATGTAGAGAGACATGTTCTTACCGTACTCATCGATAGATTGTATGTGTGTAGCAGCCCAATAATTCATGCTTGTTTTCTATTTTTAGTCATTAGTTTTTTTGTGATGCATTATGTGTTATGGATTAATATGTGGTTGTTTATATTGCAAAGTCCGTTCGATGCTCCATTGTGTAAGAAAACGAGCTCTCCAATGGTGAGGAGGTGTAAAAATCACTTGGATTTGTGGAGCATATACCCTTTCCTTTTTTGACACTATGATCCATCCAAGCTCTTTCTATGTAGCTTTCCTTGGATATATTTCTCATCCTTTGTATGGACTTACATTTTGTGATATTTATAGATACATTTTCCTATTTATTTTGGACTCTCTTCTCTATCATTCCATATAGTTCTATGAGTTGTCATAATCGATATTGTACTTATTTGAATATTGAATCAATTACTCTTTTTTTCTAACATCTCATGTTGTACATGTTTCGATGACAATTGTGTACTCAATTTATAATTACTTTATGGAACATTGTTTAGCATATGGAGTTGAAAGGGTGATATGGCAACATGTTCTACCACCCTTTTTTTTTTTCCTGTAACCGTCACTATTATGTAATGGTACAAATAGGGACATATCTATAGAGATGTATATATCGATGTTTATAGCAATGATGGGGATAATTCTTTTGATGAATATTTTCATCGCTTTATATGTCGGTATATGGCATGTATCTTGTAGTTGGTATATCTCCTCCTTGATATCACCATTTAAGAATGATGATTTAAATTTTCTTTGGTAAATTGGCCACTTTTTATGAGGTACCATTGTAGGTTTTATGCAAATAGTGGTCATTTGGTGTTTGGAGATAATGATTCTTGAAAATCAAACCCTTTAGCTTATGAAAATGCTTGTGTGACTAATCTGTCTTTGTATTATTCTATGCTATCCCATCAACCTTGTACTTTACATTCCATATCCACTGGATGCCAATAATCTTCTTCTTTTCTAACCCATCCATTAGCTTCCCAATATCATTCTTGATTATCATGCCATACTTATAGCTTGCATAATCGCTCTCCATGTAGGATCGACAAGTGCTTCCAAGTCTCATGGCTCATTTACTTCTCTCATAATCTCAGCCATCAAGACCATATTGACTTTGTGAGCACATGCCTCTCTTTGCACCTCTAGTTTCTAAGACCTTCTTGTTCAATCTATATTTTCCTTAGTAGGTATAGGTATAGGGTTACTACTCAAGCTACTTCACCCATTGGGATAATGTCTTTTCTAATGGCACAATAATAGGTTGGTGAACTTTCTCCTTATTTTCTGAAGATTATGCTCCTACTCCTTGATAATAAGGATAGCTCTTGTGTCAGGATCATAGTGGACTACTTCTTTGCTTGATGATAAAGTGAAAAAAGTTACATTCTTCTTTTCCACTATATGTGGCTATTCCTTGAATGACACATCATGGCACACTATGATCTCTTTCCTCTTGATCATACAATTTGTATGCATTTTTCTCATCAATATAGCCAAAAAAGATACATTCAGTACTTTTTTTAAAACATATTCGTATTATCCTTTGGAACATGTGTATAACATTCGCATCCAAAAGTTGTAAAGTGTAAGTTAGATGATTTCTTAACAATATTGGCCTCGTGATGAGTTTTAAAAAAAGCATTTGTTTTGGCTTCTCCATTGGTAAGAGAATGCATGATCTCCATTGCCACTACCTTGTTGAGCTTTAACTTGGAACTCCTCCTCCATTAGTAGTGCATAAAATTCCTCAAATTCAATGCTTGGGGCCTTACTTTGTTTAGGGTAGTTTTAGTCTATCAAACTTTGGTGGAAAATTTCAAAGATACCTCTAAGCTAGCTCCTTACTAATATTTTGTATCACTGTGCCCTCCATCTTCTTACATATATGTAATATTTCTAATGAAAATATTATGAGTTGGCAGAGAGTAGATAAAAAAAAGATAAACTGCATATGTTCGTGTGAACCCCCTCTTGGAAGGAGATCAAGATGAAATTGATTAATGGCAAATTTTATTTTATTTTTTTATCCCTTCTTTTCCCCGGCCAAAGATCATGCTGGAGGGAAGGGAGTGAAGTGGGGATGATTCACCGCAGGAGCTGGAAGCCATGGGGGGGTGAATGCCCATGCAATAGGCCACGTGGGAGGGGGGGGGAGGTCCCCCTCCCTTAAGAGCTATAAAAACCCCTGTGGGGGAAGGGGGGGAGGGGGGGGGGAGAAAAGGGGAGTCGAGGAGGAGCCATAACGCCACCAGGCTGCAAGAGAGGGAGTAGAGCTAACGCAGCTCTGGGTGCACCGTGAGGAGGGGAAGATTGCACAGAAGGTCCGCCAGCTGCCGTCGTGATGCTGAAGGAGATCGTGAAGAGAAGGAGATGCCGCCACTGCCATCAGTCCGCCATCTGCCGCCTTCACTTTTTGTCCATGTGGTTTTTTCCCACGACCCCTAGAAGCTCGCAAAAGCTTCTTGGAAAGCTTCTAAGGGCCCTTAGAAAGCCCCCCTCCCTATGGCTTTTATAAGGCCTTTCTAAAGGGTTTTTATAACCCCTCCCCCCCCCGCCCCTCGCGATTTAAGCACCCTCTCTCCTCAATCCAAAAATATCTGGATTTTTTTTTTTAGATGTTTAGTTGGTGTGGGGATGAAAAAAGGTTTTTTTTAGTATTTATTTGTGATGAATTGAGGTGTTTCATGAAGTATTGTGACAGCTTAGAAAAATATGCCAAGAATAAGTAAAAATGTTAATGGAAGTGTTAGGAATTTTTCCAGAAATTAATTTGGAAATTTTTAGCATTTTTAATGATTTTTTTTTCATTTTGTGGGGTATTTTTAAAAGAAGTTTGAAATTTTAAAATGGGCGGAAATGTTTTTTCTTAAATTGGCAAGGTGAGAAAAATATGGCCATGGGTTGCAGAAATAGTAGAATTTTTGCTAGATTTTTCAGTATTTTTTTCAGAATTTTTAAATGAGTTTGTTTAATTTTTTAATGTTTTTTTTTGTGTTTCTTTGTTTTTTTTTTTTTTTGGTGTTTTTAAAAGGGTTTGCGGGATTTTGAATAAAAAAATCTGGGAAAATACCCAAAAATAAGCTGCGTGGCAGTTGCGTGGCAGCAACGGACGAACAAACTCCCGCACCCACGCACGATCAATCGCAAACAATCTCAAGCGCCCACGCGCGCATACACACCTACGCGTGTGTCGATGCCACAAGGGTGTCTGCGGGTGGGATTGGGGTTTATGGAGGGGGTGTAGTAAGCTGTTGCGGGTTTGCTGGAGGGAACAGGGTTGACGAAGGGTTGTCTGGTGCGGGTGTGCCTGTGGGGGGGGAAACAGGAGCGTGGGGGGGTTTAGTGGGTTAGCTGCGGGGGAACAGGGGGTGTACAACGGGGTAGGGGTAAGGTTTAGTGTGAAGGGGGTGCTTCGGGAGGGTAGGGTTGTGTGTGTTTGAGTGGTGGGACTGGGGGCTTGTGTAGGGGGGTGTGTTAGTGGGGGAAAGGTGGTGGGAAGGTGGGAAAGGGGGGTTGGAAGGGGGGTAATGGGGGGTGTGTGGTTGGATGGGGGGAAAGGGGGCTTAGTTGGGGGTGGGGGGTGTGTTAGTGGGGAAAAGGTGGTGAGAAGGTGGGAAAGGGGGGTTAGAAGGGGGGTAATTGGGGGTGTGTGGTTGGATGGGGGGGAAGGGGGCTTAGTTGGGGGTGGGAGGTGGAGGTGGGTTTGCTGGGCACGTGGAGGAGGGCGAAGTCGGGGGGGAGGTCAACGAGGCAGAGGGTGCAGGCGGTCGGCGGCTCGGGGAGCACAGGGCGAGGACAGCGGGCGTCGGCAACTCGGGCAGGGGCATTGCAGAGGAGGGCGGCGGGACGCTGTGCCACAGGGCGGCGGCGGTACGGGCGCAGGCGGGCAGACAGAGCACTGGCGAAGGCGTCGAGGGCGAGGCGACGGCCAGCGGGGGGCACTGTTGACGTTAGAGGGCGGGGCGACCAGGCAGGCGAGGGCGCTGGCGACCTAACATGCGGCCTAGGGGGCGAGGGCGCTGGCGACGTGGCAAGCGGCCTGGCGGGCGAGGGCGTTGGCGACGTGCCAGAAGGCCTGCACGGCGAGGGCGGTGGCGATGTGGCAGAAGGCCTGCACGGCGACCTGACGGGAGGCAGGGGAGGAGGGGAGAAAGAGGAGGTGGAGGGTAGGTGGGAGAGGAGGGAGGCACAAGAAGATGGAGGAGAGGGAGGGGAGGAGCACGACAGGGAGGGAGAAGAAGATGGGGAGGCAGTTGGGGGAAATGGGTCGTGAGAGGGGAGGGGGGATAGGGAAAGGTGGGGGTGGGAAGGGGCAATGGGCAGGGTAGGGGTTGGGGGTGCCCGGGAAAGGGTAGGGGTAGGGTGAGGTAGGGTAGGCCATAGGGGGGTGCCCAAGGGGTGGGGTAGGGGGAGGGGGTGGAAAGGTGAGGTTAGGGAGGCTAGGGTAGGGGCCCAGGGGGGGTAGGGGGTACCGAGGGATGGGGTAGGGGTAAGGGCAATGGGCGGGGTAGGGGGGAGGGTTAGGGGTGGTGTTAGGACCCAAAAAGGAGGCGTACCCCCGTCCCGCGCGTGTGCGCGGGCGCGGGGTAAAAAAAATTTGCCGTGACGGGAGTGAAAGGGCGCCTGGATGCTGGGACAAGGCACGCGGATGCGACTGGGGCGCATTAAGACGCGTAAAATAAAAAACGGGCGCGTTCACGCGTGGGACTAGGAGCGCGAAAACACATAAAAATAATTAAAAAAAATAATATCTTCCAATCCGGACGTCAAAACGAAATGGTGTAAAAACAAAAAGTGGGCAGGACGGCAGGGGGAAGACAGGGAAAATACGCAATGGAGGTTCTGGGGGGGTAAAGGGCGGCCACGTGCAAAAAATGCAAAAAACGAGTCCAAAAACGCAATTAAAAATTAATATCGGAAGATCCGTGCATCAGAACGAGGTGCAGAAAAAAGGAAAAATGTGCAAAAAGACGTGCCCGACAATCCTATCACATCAAAACATAGTTCTGACTAAGATAAGGTGCGTTCACATGGGAAAACCCCAAAAAACAAACCCGAAAATAGGATCAGAAATTAATATTAGACGAACCGTTCGTTGAAATGACACATAGTAAGAAGGAAAAATGTCCGCTGGAAGGGGTGGCACAGGGTTGTCATGTTAAAACGCAGTTGCGGTGGAAGTAGGAGGGGTTCACATGCGAAAAACACCAAAAATACACCCGAAAACACATTTAAAAATTAATAATTAAAAATCCAGAAGGTGAAAGAGGGTGGAGAAAAAAAAAGAAAAAGGTGGGGGAAGGCACGGGGGACACGGCTATCAAACCAAATTGGAATTCCAATGCAAACAGGGCAGGTTCTCATGGAAAAATATCAAAAAGACGCACGAAAAAGTCTTAAAAAATCGCAAAATTAATGTTGGACAAACCGTGCATCAAAATGACACGGAGTAAAAAGGAAAAATGTCAAGGAGAAATTTTTTGTCAGGGCTATGACGTCAGATCACGGTTTCGAAGCAAGCAAAGCGCGTTCACATGGAAAATCGACTAATTTGCGCAAAATGCTTCAAAAATTAATAACTCAAAAACCGTGCACCGGAATAGGGGTAGGTAAAAAGGACAAATGGTCAGTTCAAAGGGAGGAACAAGGCTATAAGGTTAGATTTGGACTTCGGTGAACGTAGGATGCGTTCACATGGCAGGACCTCAAAATCAGGAAATGAAGGAGAACGGCAAGGGAACAGCCCCAAGGGTGGGTGAAAAATGAACGAGTAGGTGGGAAGGTACCCCATCAAGGTAAAAACAAGGCATGGCATAGAGGCATTAGCAGGTTGAGGCATATGTAAAAAATGAACCAATCCTTTAGCCTGGCAACCTGTAATATTTTTGCTGCCTCCAGCAACCTGTTGCAACTAACTTCATATTCACGATGAAACAAGACAATTATGCCAGATAGTAAGGAATTACAAGTTTTTTGCACTAGAAAAAGGTATGCAATGTAGACGCGCAGGGACGCGTCCCCATACTTAAGACCTTAATGAATAGGGTTAACTGAGCAACAGGGACCTGGAACCACACAACAAACCATCCACTAACGTCCCCACACTTAAAACATGAACGTCACTGAGAAACAGGATGTAGGGTTAGAAGAACTTGGCCCATTTTGTTGAGGATCAAGGTTGATTGTCGATGGCACTTCCTGTGTCATTATCGACTGCAGGAGGTACCAAGGCATCTTCACAGCACATGTCCTTCATGGCAGGGACCACACGGCAGCACCCAAGGAGGTAGCTGGTTGAAAGAATCACAAGAAATTCGATATCAAGGGATATTGCAATAAACTCACAGTCACTCAAATGGAATGAAAGAGCAGTCACTCACCCCATGACTAATATCACTCGAGGAATAAGGATTGAAACCCATATCTCATACCCAGTTTAGAAATCGACAGGGGAACGGTGCAGAGGGAGAGTATGCCAGGGTGCACAGTTGATGGTGCATTAGTGCGTCGAACCCGTCTGGCATAAGTGCAAAGAGGAAGGCAAGGGAGCCTTACAGTGCAGTGTACAGAACAGGGTGACGTGTCCTGTGATGACGGTAGAGACCCATCCCGTGGGTGCATAGGGAAACGGAAACATACCTGACTCCAAGTGTCGTAACGTCCCTTAATCTCACCTCTCGATAATTGATTGAAGAAACTCCAATCACACTTAGCCCACCCTCTGTCTCACGCTCTGTTGATAGATACATGAGGGCAACCATGTCCTGAAACCCATTGATGTAATCCTCACAGTCACGTGTGCAAAGGTTGTATGCCTTGTGCGCATTTGATGGTGCAACTGTGCATCCCACCCTGTGCTGGCATACGGTGTGAGAAGGAAGGCCAGGGAGCCTTATAGTGCAGTGCACAGAAACAAATCGTGCTTTGTGCATTGAGAGGCCCGTCCCATACGTGCAACACTCCATTCACACTTCGCACCTCTCATTTGATTTGAAGGGAGAAGACTGGTCTCTCGGCCCACCCTCTGTCTCACGCTCTGCTGAGAGATACAAGAGGCCAACCATACTCACTTCCCCATCCGGTTAGGATGAAAGCTCACGTCACTCGATTATTTGTCGATGAAGATCACGTCATCAGTTGTTGAAGAGGCGTACCCAGGGAGGTAGCCATCAAATCAAACATTGTGTTGGATAGGACATGTCGTCTGCTAGAGAATAGTTAGACGCTCTATAGAGAGACCCAGGACACAGCGTACCAAGGGAGGTAGCTTCGAAATTGGATCCTGGGGATATCAATTGATGAATCTGCTGTCTGGACTGCTGGGTGTTGCCACCTTTTCCACAGCCAGCTTCCCGCCCAAGGGTGTATGCCACCTTTTCTTGGAACGAGGCCTGCTATGACAGGGAATTGCTTCCTTCTCTTCCATAACATATTTGTTTTTCTTATCTTGTTTTTTTCTTTTTTTCTTTGTTTTCCCCTATTCCCGAGGGTGTTTCCACCTTTTCTCGAAGAATAGGTATCAGAACCTATTCTTTTTATTTTCTCCCATGATCCATATGTATTTTTTCCTTTTTTTTTCTTTTCTTTTCCTTCTCTTTGAATTAAGCAAGGGAATGGTAGAAAGACCATGTATCAGAACCAACCTCGCCACTGTCGCTGGTGGAAAATACAGGATAAGAGATCAAGGCTGGAAGGTTGGGCTGAGGGGACAGAGGGTTGTGTCCACCTCATCAGAAGTGGTTGAAGAACGACTATCAGAAGTAGCATCATAAGAAGTACAGTGCCACGCCAACGAGAGAAAGGATCAAATAACCATGATTGTCAGGATCCCCAAGGAGGGAAGTACTTCTTCAGGTGATATCCAATGATCAGGAAGGGATCATCAGAGGCATCAACGGTCTGCACTTGGACAGAGCCATTAGGGTTGACGGCAAGTATCTTATATGGGCCCATCCACCGCTGTTGAAGCTTGCCAGGAAACTTGCCAAATCGTGAATCATAGGCTAGGACCAAATCACCTTCTTTGAACTCCTTGTGCTTGATGAAGCTGTCATGGTAAGCCTTGCGTCGAGCTTGCGTGGCTTCCATGCACTGTAGAGCCATCCTACGAGTTTCGTCCAAACATTCCAGGTGCAGGAGACAGCGTTGCAGTGAATCATCGTCCCCCAAACGCTCTTTGATGGCCACTCTCAAAGAGGGTAATTCCAATTCAACAGGGAAAACAACTTCTATACCATACACCAGCTGGAAGGGTGTCTGTCCTGTTGCTGCTTTATGGGAGGTTCTGTATGCCCAGAGGGCCTCTGTAAGTCAATCGTCCCAATCACGACAATGTGCGGCAATCGTTCTTGTTAGAATCGAGCAGAGGATGCGATTCGTGACTTCGACTTGGCCATTGGCTCTAGGGTAATAAGGAGTGGACTTGCGGTGGCAGATCTTATACAACTCTGTCAACTCTTCCATGACTTTATTAATGAAATGAGTGCCTCTATCACTTACCAGCTCTAAGGGACTGCCAAAACGGGTGATGATATTCTCGTACATGAACATGGCCATGCTGTTACCATCGTCCCGCTTTAGGGCTTTAGCTTCACACCACTTTGTGACATAATTCGTACATACGAGGATGTATCGGTTCTGCTTCCTTCGGGTAGGAGGATCGATTGGGCCTAGAAGTTGATGCCCCACTTCTCAAACGGCTTTAAGGAAAGAATAGGCTGCAGTGGCATGGCACTTGTCTTGGTAGGTTTCCCCATTCGCTGACAAGCATCACACCTTTTACAGTAATCATAGGCATCCTTATGAAGGGTAGGCCACCAGTATCCTGCTAGCAGAGCCTTCCTGGCTGTAGCTTCTCCTGCAAAGTGGCCTCCACATGGCTCGTCATGGCAAGCCTTCAGAACAATCCCAATCTCCTCTCCTACAACACATCTTCGGAGCACTTCATCTTTGCCTTTCTTGTACAGTGCACCGCCTAACAGGGTGTAGGGGGCTGATTCTAGCATAAGCTTCTTTCTCTCTCGACTAGAAATGCTAGGAGGATACTGTTGGGTTGCCAGCAGATTGGCAATGTCTGCATACCAAGGAGTTACGGTTTCTACCAGGAATAGGGAAGCATCAGGGAGGTTTGCATCATCCTGCTCCTCGTCTGCAGTTTGTGGGATACGCGACAGATGATCAGCCAGAATATGGAAACGACCAGGTTTGGTAGTCACCTCAAAGTCGAACTCCTGGAATAGAAGGAGCCATCTCGTCATTCGTCCTTTCACATCTGCTTTGTTCATTAGGAAGGATAGGGCCTCATGATCCACATAAAACTTAAAGTGGGTGGATAGGAGATAGTGGCCGAACTTTTCCAAGGCAAACACCATTGCCAAGCACTCTAGCTCTATCACTGTATAGTTCCGTTCCCTATCAGTGAATTTTCGGCTTGCATAATAGATGGGTTGATCCAGCTTCGAGGAGCCCTTCTGGCAGAGGATAACGCCTAAGATTTCTATAGATACATCGGTGTGTACATGGAACTCCTTCGTCCAATCAGGAGGTTGCAGAATGGGTGCCTCAATCAGATACTGCTTCAGAGTGTTGAAGGCTTTGTCACATTCTTCCATCCAAGTAAACTCTGCATCTTTCCTCAGAAGCTTGTGCAAGGAGGTTGCCTTTGTTGCAAAATGGGCTATGAACATTCTGTAGTAACCCACATGGCCTAGGAATCCCTCAACTGTTTGAGGTTGGTGGGTGCTGTCAGAGCTGCGATCTTTTCGATCTTTGCAGGGTCTGTTGATATCCCTTGTGCAGAGACAATGTGGCCCAACATAACTCCAGAAGAGACCCCAAAGATGCATTTGTCGGGGTTAAGGGAAATCCCATACTCCCGGCATCGGTCAAAGCATTGTTCCAGGTGTCCCCAGTGTTCATGGATCAAACTATAGACATAGAAGTCATCCAAATATACCTCAATAGAGTCATGCAGATGATTTTGGAAGGCGGCCATCATGACTCACTGGAAAGTAGCAGGGGCATTGCAGAGCCCAAACGGCATCACTCGGTAAGCGTAGGTCCCCCATTCTATGGTGAAGGTTGTTTTGGATTGGTCTTCTTCTGCGATTTGGACTTGGTTATATCCACTGAATCCATCCAGAAGGGAATAAAGCTCATGTCCTGCCACTGTGTCCAATAGTTGGTCTGTGAAAGGAATCGGAAAGTGATCCTTCTTCGTCTTGGAATTGAGCTTGTGGAAATCCACACATATACGAAGCTTACCATTCTTCTTGGGTACCACCACGATGGACGAAACCCATTCACTATTTGCCACTGGATAGATGAACTCGGCTTCCAGAAGCTTCAGCAGCTCTGCTTTCACCAATGTGGAATAATTCGGGTTTATTCGCCTCTGTCGTTGCCGTACTGGCTTGGCATCAGGATCCAAGTCAATATGATGCTGACATATTGTGGGATCAATCCCCTTTAGGTCTTTGTAGGACCACGCAAACACGTCCAAATTGTCTTTCAACAAGTTGTACAAGGTTGACAACTCCTCTTCTGGTAGGCTTCTACCCACCTTCAAGTGACATTCAGTGCCATCTACATCCACAAAGGTTAACTGTCTTTCACCTTCTACTTCACGGATGAAGGTCCCGCGGACTGCTTCTCGGTACAGATCCGACTCCTTCAAGGGAGTGATGTCCTCTTCTGATGACCCACTAGAACCAACTTCTTCTTTTGATGGAGACTTAGGTTGCTCCTTGAGATGTTGAAATGGGATTAGAGCCATTTCGGGTTTGGTTTCAAGATTAGTTACCTCTTGGCTTGAAGACTCGTCTTCTGATGACACGTCCAGGAATGTCACATAACAGGGACCCTCTAATGCCTGTTGGGTTTGTGGGACTGGTGCTTGTTGGCACGGTGCATCATCATCATCTTTCTTTGGCAAGGATGGGTGAGGGTGGCATGAGCCACTATTGAAAGATGGCTTCTTCTTCTTAGCCCATTTCTTATAAAGATTTTGCATATGAGAATATCCATTTACCAGACCAAATGGTACCATCGCCTTCCTGTCCCACAGCATGAGCTCGTCTGCTTCTGATGCTTCCGGCACTTCTTCTTCATATGTATCCTCTTCGGGTGGGATAGATTCTTCTGTCTCGCTTTCATAACCTTCTTCTTCAATATCATCTCCATCCTCTTCTGTCTCTGTCTCTAGCTCTGTCTCTGTCTCTGTCTCTGTCTCTGTCTCTATCTCTGTCTCTGTCTCTGTAGGAGCTCTGTAAGAGAAGAACAGGTTCTCTGTTTCCTCTTCTGCCTCTGTCCCTGGCTTTGCTATGGCCATGTAACAGGGAGAGCAGTACATCCATGCTTTTATCTCACTGTCAGAAGTGATTTCGGAAATCGTTCCTGGTTCAAGCAGGAAGTATTTACCCATTGACAATGGCTTTGCATCTTTTGGGAGTTGGCTTACAGTATCCACTGTTAAGGAACGTGCCACTGTTTTCTTGGGAAGGATCTGCTTGACAGCATCTAATGTTCCATCGGTAGTCTCATTAGGTGAGTCAGAAGATAATTCCAAGGAGGTGGATCCATGTCCTTTTTGAGAACCATATAACTTTAGCACCACTTTATTGGGTCCTCTACCCAAGGTCAAGGTTCCTTTGAACCAATCCGTCCTTGCTCTGGCTTCAAAAAGCCATGGTCTGCCCAGTAACAGGGGGTAGGATGTACCATAAGAGTTTGGCTTCACCACCAGATAGGTTAGCCAATACTCTTTTCCAGCCACTGTAGTCTTCACATATGGGAGAATGCTCAAAGGCTTGATTCTGCTCTGATCCGCCAGTCTAATGAGCCATTGGGTTGGTTGCACACCTTGTAGGCCTAGATCCTTCATTGTCACATCCATCATAATGTTTACTGATGAACTACCATCAATCAGTGCATTTGCAATGAAGCAGCCTTCTATTCACACGCGAGTCTCTGGGGTACCTGGATCTAGGAAGGTGTTAGCTACGTCCACTTCTTTTACAGGCTCTGAAGCTTTGTTGGACTTTGTTGCTATTGAATGAGCAATCCTTAAGCCACATCTTCTTGTCAGTATACTTTTGAACCTCTTTCGGCAACTGAGAGACAACATCAATAATTGTCGAAATGTGAGGTTTGGTTTAAAGGTATCTAGATCTCTGACCAAATCGTATTCCTTAATAGGATTCACTGGCTTCTCTAACCGGTTAGGGAATGGGACAACACCCATTTTCATTTTCCTTGTTTCTTCCAACAGAGGAATCATGGGAACTTCTTCTGCCCCTTGTGGCACTTCCTCCTCTTCTATCTCCTGGACCTCTGGTCCTGTCTTTGAAACTGTCTCTGTAACTCTCTGTGGCACTGTAGTGCTCTGTACGGCACTGTCAGGCTCTGTTCTGTTCTGTTTTTCTCGTGGAAGATTGAACTTCACTGTTTTGGTAGGAGGATTATTTTCTTTCTGGATAGGTGGTTCCTTATTCTTTGCACGCGTGATGGCAGCAACTTCCAATTCCACTAAATTTGAGGTAGGCTCTTGGGCCTTGGCCAAACTATCAGTAGCACTGTTTTTCACTGGGGCTGGGCTTGGACAATCTTTTGCAGTGTGGCCTTCTCCTTTGTATCGACTGCATAAGGGCTTGTAATCCACTGACCTTCTGGGATTTGGACAATTTGGTGAGATGTGTCCCTTTTCTCCATATCTTTAACACTCCACTTCTGATCTTTGACCACCGCCAGACTGTCTTCCTCTGTAACTTTGAGAAGGAAATCTTCTGGGTCCGAAATTAGGACCAAACTCTCTAAGCTTGGGTCCAATATCCTATGTTATCATTTTGGATTCCAGCAAGTTGAATCTTGCGTCTTCTTCCTTCCTTCTCCTATCATGCATCTCCTTTAGAGAGCAAATATCCTCTGTATGGTTCTTCCGCAAACAGTAGGAACAGAAAGCTCCAGGGATGATGGGTTTTCGTATACATTCAGTGGCTAAATGGCCTGCTTGATGACACTTACCACACCAAGTATTTGACCGCATCACATCTCTTCCTGCTTCTGCAACGTTGGATATGCTAGCAGTATTCACTTTCAGCATCTGTAGCTGCTCTGTAATCACATCCATCAACTCCTTTTTGATATTTGCAACTGAGTTGGATAAGTAATCCTTCAAGCTTTCTCCTCCTGAGGTACTGGCAGTAGGGTTTTGAGGAGTCTCCATAATCACTGCATAAATAGGTTGGGCTGGTGCAGAGGGATCTCTGTTCTGATTCAGATTCAGAGCTCATGTTTGAACTGTTGGCTGTTGGCTCCAGTTGGTAGGGTTCCACTGTTGCTGCTGATTTGGCATTGAGGAAATTGGTTGGGACCAGTGTTGTTGTGGTTGAACCATCATTTGAGGCATTGATTGTGGCCACTGTGGATTTGGTGCACTGTACTGTGATACTGAGGGCATTTGTGGGTAAGGGTAGGGGACTGTCCCTGGAACTGCATTTGGTGGGTACATCATTCCTGGCATCAGAGGAGGTAGGACTCCTCTTCCTGGATTCATCGCCAATCTAGCTTCCACTTTATCATACAGTCTTGCATCTTCTGTTGCAGCTTTGCCTGGTCTTTGCAGCTCCACAAACTTACGGACTTCTGGTTGTAATCCTCTGAGAAACACCCCCTTCTGAATGCCATCATCTAGATTATAGTTAGTCCATCTCTTCAGGATGGATTCTATTCGTGAGACATAAGCTTCTACTCTTTCTCCAGAGGACTGACTTAGGTTCATAAATTCCTATCGCATCCGCTCTTCAAAACCTTCACGCCTGAATTTAGTGAGGAAGGCCAACTTCAGGT
The DNA here is from genome assembly GCF_053477565.2 of Lygodium microphyllum. Classification (NCBI taxonomy): domain Eukaryota; kingdom Viridiplantae; phylum Streptophyta; class Polypodiopsida; order Schizaeales; family Lygodiaceae; genus Lygodium; species Lygodium microphyllum. The sequence continues at coordinate 181,747,285 of NC_141135.1, forward strand.
CATTCCATGTGCCAAACGTTCCTGCTGCTTGTCTCTCATACCACTGAAATGCCGTGCCCTTGAAAGTGGTGGGGAATATTGCTAGCCAATGCTCAAGGGTTCTGGCATTGTTAGCCACACATGCTACCATAAACTCTGCTACATGAAGATCGGGGTCTTCATTGTACTCTCCCTTAAAAACTGGCAATGCAACTACATTCGCTGGCCTATCATCAATATTTCCAGGACGGATCTGGCTTGGAAGTGGACCTCCAGTAGGAGGAGGAAGGGCTTGATGTGCCATTGGGACTTCTATAAAGAGTTTCGTAAGGGCATCAAAGGCGGCTTCTGCTACGAGCTCGTTCTCGGCTCTGATTTTTGCTCTCTCTTCTCACGTACCTTTGGACTTGTTCTAATGCTTGCCTCTTTATTGCGTCATTCATCAGGGGGTTGGCTCCACTATGTTGTTAGTGCTCCACAGAGGGTTAACAGAAGGCTTCAATCTCTAGAGGAGTGTCTTGCCAACATTTCTTCTACTTCTTCCTTTTCAACGTCTCTGAATTCTGCTTTCATGCCACTGCACAGAGGAAGATATTCGATTATGAAGGTGTCAGAATGCATACGTTTGAGCATTGTGGTGGTGCCATCATCATAGTAATGCCAGCTTCCGATGGTTTCAATAGTGTATACTGTGAAAAACACTCTGTCTACCAACTTCTAGTGGGTTGCTAATTGAACAAATAGAAGATTATCAGTGCACCAAGCATCCCATGTATCTTGCTGTTGAGCATCCACGAACAAATTCCAACTCTTTTTCTTCTTATTTTTGTGAACCTCCACAGACCAAGACTCCTGAAGCTTCTTCACAATCTCCCACTTGATGATGTCTAAAAACTTCTCAATGAATGCCAAATCTTCCATGGATGGTCATTCTCTCTGTTTATGCTCTTCAGTTTGTTCCCAAACAGTTTGCCACCAAGATGCAAGTTTCTGCTGCTTCAACAGGAAGAGGAAACTGTCCACTACATAGAGCATGCATCATGATGGTGATGTGTTTCCGCCATTGTGGAATGAACTTCTTGTGGAAAGTAGCTTTGATTATGAGAAATTCCAACTCTTCAGTGGAAGAAGGAACTTTACAAACATCCATTGAATTCTTCTCTTCTTGGCAATGCCAATTCCTTCATTTTCAGCCTCTTCTGGTGCTTGTTGATGGCAAGGTTCCCCGGCTGTGCACCAAAAACATGGGGCCCCAAGAGGAACACTAAGGAAAATGGAATTCTCTTGCAAGAAAATCTATCTTGTAACATCAACAAGCTTGTTTATTAGGTTTCATATGATCACAATGAAGAAAAGAACACCAGGCACAACAAATCTTCATGCAGCATCATGTAGATCTCCCACGGATTTGATAGAATCAACCATATTCTTAAATATCTTCACAAAATCCATCAATATCACAAAGAAATCAAAGAAATACACCATCTTTTAATGAAAATCCATCACATAGTATTCATCTTCAATATCTTCATAGTCTTCTCTCTCAATCTCTCATATACAATCACTGTGTTTTAGTAGAATTGGCTATCTCTGACTCTCTCTCTCTCTCTCTCTCCATCAATAATACATCATATCCTCACTACAATCTCTCATAATCACTCTCAATAATCCTTCTTAGATCATGGATACCCCTCCCAAGAGGTATGTCTGATATGAAGAGTCACTAGAGCCACTAAAGTGTCATTTCATAGCTCACTACTGTCACTTTACTCCAGTCTTCACTTGAGTCTTCAACAGCTACTTCTTTCAGCTCTTTTACACTTGTATTCACCTCTTTCCAAGGCTAGAAGACTTTCCCAAGCTACACTCTCATCCATCAGAACACATACAGAAGCATACAGAACAGTCACAGTACAGTACCAGAATAGCTACAGTACAGAACAGAATAGAGACAGAAGCTCTATAGAAGACCTACAGAAGGTTACAGAAGGTCATCAAAACCACATAGCTCATACTCAAACCATTTCAAACTCTCAAAAACTATTCAATAAGCTTTCATAATATCTCAATCTTCATCAATCAATACTCCATCCCTTCTTACAGAAGACAATCAGAACAAAATAGAACAAAACAGAAGCTATATAGAAGGTATACAGAACCAATCAGAACCTATCAGAACATCACAGAACCTCATATCTCTACTAATAAACATCATGAACTTCCAAAACACAATCAATATCATCCAAAACACTCTCAAAGTTCTTCCAAACCAATCAATCATCTCATAAAATCAACCATTCAGCTCTAAAAAACAACAAAAATCAGCCAAAAAACAAGTCATTTCAACACTCAACAGAGAGAATGCACTTTCTTGAATTATAAAGGATTTTTCCCAGAGTGTTTCTTTCTGGAACCCACCAACTTTGCTATACAGAGAATTTGCTTACTGGTGATTGCTCTTGCCTTAGTGTGTCCATCCTCGGCGACACATATTTCATAAGGTATAATGGCCACCTTTTCAACCATACGCAACCTTGAGCTAGCAATAGTTGAAGGTAGTCTCCATACTTTGCATCTCTACAAAACTCCACACCATTCATGCATAGTTGTTCTCCTTTGATGTGGATTAGGCTAGAGAGAGAGAGAGGGATTTGATGATTTGGAGACAAGGACCTCTCGGAAGGACCTTCACTTTGTTTGCAAAACACTCACCATAATTATGAGAACCTAGCAATTGATGGCAAGATGATTTTTTCCATTGTGAGAGAATCAAATTTCTAAGGTGAACAGCTTTTACTCGTATACGTGCCGTCATCCGATAGGCATACTTCCTTTCTTGGGCTTCCTTGGGAGACAATTGTGGGAGTCGTGGACTTCAACCAGCTTCAAAAAGAGTTGGTGAAGGCATTGGATAAGAGCCACTTGGAGCACTTGTTGTAGACGATGCACCACTATGTGTTGTATCGTCTCGCTTAAGGAGGTAGAGAATTGTGAATGAGAATGTCCTGAGCGGGGGGGCACCAATTTATGATGAAGGAAATTCGGTATGGCATCCTCTATACTATACCAAACTCCCTTCTGCTACAAAGTGAATGAGGTAAGGGCACCACCTAGTCATGGAAGAGCGGAGGAGGATGCTATGCAAGAGGGAGAGGAGCTTGTGAGGGAGAAGAGAGGAAAACTAAGAGAGAGAGAGAGAGAGAGAGAGAGAGAGAGAGAGAGAGAGAAAACTACAAAAAACAGATAAATCAATAAAACTTAAGAGGGCACAAGAGATGGAGAACCCTCAAGAAATAACCAATATACACAATATGGACACCAATAGCATGGGCTTATTGCACTGTAGAGAATGCACAAGCTATAATAAGGGAATGAACTGCATGAGCTCATGAGAGAGAATGGGGAAGGCTCAATAAGGCTAAAGAAGGCCTCTTGGCTCTTTCTCTTGCAAATTACAAAGGAGAATGCCTCTTTATATAGGCTTGAGGGTGTTTAGGGAGGAGGTTAAGATAGAATAGGAATTAACACCACCAAAGCTACATTAAGGCAGTTCCACCAATGTGGAAGCCCCATCTAGATGTTTTGTTGTCCAATTTTATACTTAATCAAGCTCCATCATAGGTGAGTTGTCTCCATTTTCCCTCCCATAGCGTGAGTCCAAGAGCTCTCCTATAAAAAAAATAGAGAATCTTTATAAAATACGATCATATCTAGCAATAATGAAGAGAGAGTAGTGAGAATTCATACATTACTACTACAATTAAGGATGATTTGAGGGTGATTTAGGAGGGGAAGTCTAATGGTTTATTAGCTTGAGAGAAAGGAGAAGAGAGAGAAAAGGGTTTGGAGTCTAATGAATGATGTTTTATGGAAGTGTTAATTGTGGGGAAGAAAGTGTGGGTGTGTATAAAATTGGGAGGTGGTCTCCACCGCAGTTGAAAAAATTTGGCATGCATTATTTTGGCCATATCTCCTATGCTCTAAAAAAATATTTAAAAATATCAGCTAAAAATTCAGCTCACGCACTACATTTTTCATATTAAAAAGTTTTTTTGGATCGGAGTGAAAGTATTTTTAAAAAATATTACAAAATCATGTGCTCGATTTTTCTTCCACTAAGAAGGATCCCATTTGTTTGAATTATCATAAGGCTCCAAAGCCATGGCATTATGAGCCTCACATGCTCTTTGGATGGCTCCTCCATTGATTTTTACTCTTTACCCCCCCTTGGTAAACCGGTCCATGAAATATTTCCATCCAGTGATTTCTTGGATTTCCCAAGAAATTGTTCCCACCCTCTTCTTTATTTCAAATGTCCAAATGTATAAAAAATCAATAAAGTATTAGACAAATATATTTTTGTGATCTTCTCGGATCAGCGGTAATATATGATACTTCAATAACCTCAAAAAAATCATAAAACACCTTGAAAAAACACAAATGTTTTTAATGATGGTATAAAAAAGAAATCAACGAAGCGTACGTACAAGGTACATGATCAACTTGGTCACACTCGCATCGCTCCACTCGTATTTTGCTTGCACACTTAGGAGTGCAAGCAGTGTCTTCATGCAAGATACTTGACACCCATCATATAATGGTATGGATGCTTCCTCTCTAAGCAGATCAGAAGTCTTAACATCCATGGGAATCAATGCATCGATCATTCCCTCCATCTCAGGCTCTAAGATTATAGGTAAGTCTCAAAGGCTATTTGTCTCCTCTGGTATTGATGGTATAGATTGGGTAGTACCTTCCAAGTGGTGGATTGGCTCAAGCACTCCATCCATCGCATGCCCACGAACTCTTCTAATTGGCCGCAAAGGGCACTCCTTGGGACGAGACATCACCTTCCTGGATAAAAAATTAGCCAGCCACTCCCAATCTTTTTGTATATGGTATTCAATTAGCTTGTGAGTACAATGCATGATTGATATTAACTTTTCTTACCGTTTGTTGAAAATCCAAGATCACTTGATCAATGATCTTAGATTGAACTCGTCGAAGCATCGTACGTGTTCTATAGACAATCGACGTTTTCGTCTAATTGCCAGCTTACATTGAGAGCAAGGACATGGGACACGCTAATTAAGATACGTCTCGTGATTTTGAAAATCAAGACTTTCATCGTATTCCATTTTGTCTATGCTACGACAAACAATTTGTTTTTGTTATCATTTTTTTTGTCTTTCTTAAACTGTTTGAGAAGGGATTTCTTCTCTTGTAACTTAGCAAAAATTAACAAATGTAAAGTCTCCACACACCCATCCACAAATTAACATATGTCGGAGTGTTTCCTGTCTTGTGGTGTTGCATCGGACCTCACCACCACTCTCTCTTTGTTTTTTATCCATTCATTATCTCCTCTCCTTCCATCTCTCTCTCTTTATCTATTTCTTTATTATGTTGTATGTTTATTGCCTCTCTCTCAATCATTCTTTCTTTTTCTCTTCCTTCCCCTCTCTCATTTTCTTTTACAAAACATATATATCTCTCTACTATTACTACAACAACAACAACAACAACAACTACTACTACTACAACAACAACAATAACAAAAAATAAGAAAACCACTGCTACTACTACGACCACGACTACGACCACGACCACGACCATGATCACGAGTACGATCACGACCATGACCATGACCACCACCACGACCATGACCATCACTATGACCATGACTACCGCTACCACTATAATAAACAAGAAAAGAAGAAAAAACTACTACTACCACTATGACAACAACAATAACAAATAAGAATACTAGATAACAATAAACAAGAAAATAAAAAAAACTATTACTACAACAACAACAAACAATAAAACCACTACTACTACTACAACTACGACTATGACCATGACTACGACTACGATTACGACCATGACCATGACTATGACTACCACTACCACTACCACTACCACTACCACTACCACTACCACTACCACTACCACTACCATCGATTATGACCACGACCATGACTATCACTACCACTACCACTACCACTATAATAAACAAGAAAAGAAGGAAAAACAACACCAACAGCAACTACTACTACTACTACTACTACAATAATAGTAAACAAGAAAAGAAGAAAAAACTGCTACTACTACTACTACAACAAACAACAAGAAAACTAAACAACAATAAATAAGAAAAGAAAAAAAACTACTACTACTACTACTACTACTACTTCTACAAACAAGAAAACAACCTCTCCCTCCCTCTCTCTCTCCATCTCCCTCACTTTTTCTCTTTCCCTATTATGTTTAATGTTTTCTCCCTCTCTCTCTCGTTCTTTCTTTTCTTTTCTCTCTTCCTCTCCCTCTCTCATTTCCTCTCCCTCCCACCCCTCTCCCTCTCTTTCTCTCTTTCCCTATTATGTCTAATATTTTTTCTCTCTCCTCTCCCTCTCTCATTTCCTTCTCTCTCTTCCTCTCCCTCTCTCATTTCTTCTCATTCTCCCTCTCCCTCTCCCTCTCTTTTCCTATTATGTTCAATGTTTTTTCTCTCTCCTCTTCCTCTCTCATTACATTTTCTCTCTTTCTCTCCCTCTCTCATTTCCTCTCTCTCCCTCTCCCTCTCCCTCTCTCTCTCTTCCTCTCTTTCCCTGTTATGTTTAATGTTTTCTCCCTCTCTCTCTCGTTCTTTCTTTCCTTTTCTCTCTTCCTCTCCCTCTCTCATTTCCTCTCCCTCCCACCCCTCTCCCTCTCTTTCTCTCTTTCCCTATTATGTCTAATATTTTTTCTCTCTCCTCTCCCTCTCTCATTTCCTTTTCTCTCTTCCTCTCCCTCTCTCATTTCTTCTCATTCTCCCTCTCCCTCTCCCTCTCTTTCCCTATTATATTCAATGTTTTTTCTCTCTCCTCTTCCTCTCTCATTACATTTTCTCTCTTTCTCTCCCTCTCTCTCTCTCTCTCTCTCCCTCTCTCTCTCTTCCTCTCTTTCCCTGTTATGTTTAATATTTTCTCCCTCTCTCTCTTGTTCTTTCTTTCCTTTTCTCTCTTCCTCTCCCTCCCTCACCCTCACGCTCACCCTCTCTTTCTCTCTTTCCCTATTATGTTTAATGTTTTTTCTCTCTTCCTCTCCCTCCCTCTCCCTCTCCCTCTTCCTCTCCCTCTCTTTCTCTCTTTCCCTATTATGTTTAATGTTTCCTTCTCTTCCTCTCCCTCTCTTTCCTCTCCCTCCCTCTCCCTCTCCCTCTTCCTCTCCCTCTCTCTCTCTTCCTCTCCCTCTCTCATTTCCTCTCCCTCCCTCTCCCTCTCCCTCTCTTTCTCTCTCATTTCCTCTCCCTCCCTCAATACACATGAATTTTAACAAAAACAAGTAAAAGAGAAAGAGAAAACACAAAAACAAAGCAAGAAGGAACAATGCACCGTAAAGGCTCGAAGATGGATTCGGCGGCCCCTCTTCGCCCTCCCTACACTTCCTCCTCTTTTTTGCGAATGGCGGCGGCGGCGGCGAGAAGTTTTCCTTCTCCCTCTTTCTCTCTTTCTCTCCCTCTCCCTCTCGAATGCAAGATGTTCGCTCTCCCTTTCGCTCTCTCTTTCGTATATGTGCGCGAAATAACATGCTTGGATTTTGGCCTACATTTTTTCCATCTAAGCACCGTCGCTATTTGCGTCGCAAATGACGATGCTAATAGCGATGCCACTATTTTGTGTTGGAAACCGCTGTCGCTATACCTCCATATCCTTGTAGTGTGAATGGGCAAGAAATAAATCACCTTAACATATACTGCTAGAATGGGATCGATCGATTGCTTAGTTTAAGGCCTCCCATTGTAGAACACAATGACCATTTTGCACATGTAGTGGTAGAAAAATAAGAAAACAAATACTTCTAGATATGGTTCTCTACAATTCCTTAATAAGAGATATAGGGGTTGGATTCCCAGTTATATGATCTATAATATCCTAGTTTGTAATGTGGGGAATAGAATTCCCTAATTCTATGTAGGGAATGCATTTGATATATCCCTAGGATTCCCTATTAGAAGATGTGGAGACTTGAATTCCCTATAAGTATGTAGGAAATACACATGTGCTCACGTAGGAAATTCCAGCCGGGACAGGCGGTCACCAAGTCGTAGGCTCGGCAGGAGGTGCACTTGTTCAACACTGTCACGTACGGCCTGGTCACAAGGTACGGCTCATCCACCTCTCGATCGTTTTCATTCCGCATGTCCAGCTGTATATCTACATCCGACACACTGCATTGCTGCTGCACGTCGTGCTGGGCCTCCAGCTCCTCCCGCATCACCTGTCATCCAGCTGGCGGAGCAGTAATAGTAGCGAATTAAGTATTTTAATGTGCATCACAGCTATTGACACTAACATTATTTTGTATAATTGTATATTATATAAGCCTCGTCATTCATAATGAATGGTCGTCGTTGATGTTCGCTAGACCAGAACACGAGAGAGACACACACGCACACACACACTGAGGAGCAGATTATTTATATTACCTATCGTTAAAGTCCCTGCTTCACCAAGGATGACGATCATCATCGTCATGGCTGCCGCCACCAGGGCAAGTACCCTGCGCGACGCCAAAACTCTTCCTCTGGCTGTCTGCTGCACGGGTCGACGAGCCATCGCTGCCAGGTAGCCTCGTGTTATAATGAAACGCTGAAACTGCACCACCTTTCACCAGTGCACTTCTATTAGTTACTCCGAACAAGCGAAAATGAAAGCGCAAGCGCAATATGCTCTTCTTTTATACATAACTAGGATCCTCGGGTGGCGATCAAAGGGCGAGTTCCCAAATCCTTGATTACTAACACGGGTGACCGACATTTTGGCTTAGCTTATTCTCACTTTTGGTAGCTTGAGAAATTTTCCCTGCGATGAAATTCTCTAGTTTCACACAGGATGTTTACAAAAGGTTATGTTGTAATGTGTGGACAAACAAGAAGAATATCAAGGAGAACACTGTGCCAGGTGCCTTCTTGTATTTTTTCCTATAGGATGCATTACTATTGTCCTTTCATGGTGTGGCCTTTGTTTTTGTATTGAGGGCATATGTTGTCTTGCATAACCATTTTGGACCATTGAAGCCCATAGAATTTAGTCCTAACAAGGAAAATGGGCATATACTACCATGTGTGAAGGAGATAATAGTAGACATTCTAATAAAAATAGGCTAGGAACCACTCCATATATGTGTCAAAAATGTAGGATAATAACATCTTTGACCATTATAGTCATTTTGAAAATTGCAAAATATTTTTTTTAACACACTTATAAACACTCTCCCAAAATCCCTCCTCCATCTTATCAACATACTCATTGATGATCTTTGATGGAACATTTGAAGCCCATTAGGGAGCCTAAAGAGGGATGTGCAAGGGTGCAAGGGTTATGATCTAAAATACACCATGCAAAGGTACACTTATAGGTTAGTTAAAGCCCCCTTCCTCCCTAATTATAACACATCACTTTTATGATTACCCTCTCTCTCTTCTTAAAACAATTTTGATCTCTTATTAAACTGTATCCATACACACACACACACATAGTATTTCTCTCTCATTGAGAGCCTAATTAATCACCAAACTTGTGTATTTTCTTAAGTAGGAACATCATAGAAAATTCTCTCTCTCTCTCTCTCTCTCTCTCGCTCTCTCTCAATACACAATGACACCACCTCCCCTCCTTTTGTAGCACATATGCACACTAGTTTTTTTCCCTAATGGGACTAAAACACACACACACACACACACACACACACTCTCTCTCTCTCTCTCTCTCTCTCTCTCTCTCTCTCTCTCTCTCGTTAGATTTTCTCAAATTTTCACCCCTGTAAGTTGCCACCAATGATCCATGATTCTCTAAGTTATAAGACCCACATTATGAGAAGAAGCCATGTGGGAGCTGGAACATTGGTTGGGTCCTCACTTGTATGTTAGATGAGATCTATATGACCATATAACAAAATATTGACCTATCGCCACAATGCATTGAGTTGTGGAGTATGGGAGTTAGCAACGATCCCTATTTTAGGTTGAGAGAGATGTAAGAGTGGACCTTGGCTAGGGGAGTCTCATAGTGGCCAATAGCCCCCCTGACAAGGTCTAAGAGATTCCATTCCTAGTCATTAGGGGAGATTTGGACTCACTTTTGGGCCTTTTAAGCTATTTAGATTTCCAAAGAATATTCCATAATGACAAATGAGGGTGAGGCTATTGTTACAAAACTCAAGGTTACTTTTTGGTCTAGAGGCCATAACTTGAGCATACATGCTCTAAATTTATCAAAGATCGGTACATAATAATGCACTCATCAAGATCTTTCTAACAATATATTATATAATATTGTTTTGAAATAAAATGAGTATAGTTATCCTTGGGCCTCTTTTTTCAATAGGATGATGATATGTCAATTCTTACAAGGCCTTAAAGTGAGTCCAAATCTTCCCTAATGCTAATGTTAAAGAAAATATTCTTTATAATATTTGCTACTTGACTAGGAAATGTTCATAATATAGTTGGAGACAGGTCGACTAGTCTACCTTCATAGAATATACAGAAATACCTCGCTAAATTCATCATTAGCCTAAATCCTAGACCATAAACCTATTATCTATCAGAATTACCTTCTAATCTTCACAATGGAAGTACATGGTGAATAGAGCCAGGGGTACACCTTATAGAACATGTAAGATATCATGTAAGTTTAAAAGAAAGTATATTCTATTTAGTAACATTTACAAGATTATATCACAAAATTTATTTTTAAATTATAATTAAAAAATCCATAAGTTTACTAAAGTATAAGGGGTCATTTTGTGACCTCATAGTATGTAAAGAAATGATATTTTTTAATACTCTTTGAATGCACATTATATAGTTTATTTTTTATAGCTGCATCCCCCAAGTCTTTGTATCATTTTTTTTGGAATTGAAGAAGTTTGTGTTCTTCTCACACTTGTTTTATACTCTTTACTCCTCCTTACTTAGATTTTTTTCATTATACCATATAATTGTTACATGGTATCAAAGCCCATGGGGGCTCTATGGAGTGAAGAGTGCACAAAAGGCAAGGGCTTTAATATAAAAGAGGAGAAATATCATCTTGTGCATCATGTAGCAAAACTCTTGTATTGAAAATTTAAACACTAAGGATTTGTCCACCAATGTTTAATAAAGGTAAGTTAGATGGTACAAACTACACTTTGTGGAAGTTTATAATTACAACTATTATTGATTCTTAAGAGCTTTTGGCAACATTGTTTGGGACTAACCTAGAACCACAATCCACCCTCAACCCATTAAAATCAAGTGTTGTAAATCCTCCAAATGAAGATTTTTTAGAAGCTTGAAAATGAAGAAATACAAATGTATTATGTGGGTTAGTTACAAGCTCTTCTCGTACAATTAAGACATCGGAGGCTTGGAACACATTGAGAAATTAATACAAAATGGAAAGCCAAACAAGGACTCAAAACCTAGAGAATCAACTAGGAGTGGAGTAGTTTACTAAAGCAAAGACAATGGAACCATCTATTACTCAGATCAAGAATATATTGTAACGTGTCCACCTGTTCTCTTAAGAACACGTCTTAGCAGTCCATCAGAAAGGAGATCTAGAAAGCTCCGCCCGGCACTTCCATGGAATGTTACGGGATTTGCGATCCAGGACATTCCGTTTCTGCCACGTAGCGGAAGTATTCTGGCCGTTCCCACTTAGGACCGACCTGAATCAAGGTTTTCCCTAATGGTCATTTCCTAAACGGCAACTAGCATCGAACCCCGAGCGAACTACTTTACGTAGAAACGCCAGGGCCGAAGCAAATTCACGCTACACTTGGTTCAAGGAGAATGGGAAACGAGAGGAATGCAAGCCTCGACCTCTCTGCCATAAGGCATGCATCATCCACATGAGAATGGCTCGAATATTGGTGGACCGTTGACTATCGCGCTTGCTCATATGTTGCACGGGTACCCCCTCCTCCCACAAAATATTAAGTTCATCGACTAATGGACGAAGATACACGTCCATATTTTTGACTTTGTAGTGGCCAGGGACGAGTAAGCTAAGGATAAGATGTCCTTTCTTCGTAGAAAGCCATGGAGGGATATTGTAGTTGGCAAGGACTATAGGAATATTGTAGTTGGCAAGGACTATAGGCCACACACTATAAGAAGTTGAGCGCAGATTGAATGGATTCACACCATCCATTGCAAGATCGAGCCGAAGATTCCTTGGCTCTCAAGCAAATCCTAAGAAGGTAGAGTTAATGTGGCTCCATGCGCGTGAATCTGATGATATTCGTTGAAATCCATCTATGGACCTATTCTGCGCATGCCACGTTGTCAAGCTCCCCATATCGGATGTACGAAAAATATGGTTTATGCGGGGGATTAGTAAAAAGTGTCTAAGAACTTTTTAAGGGGTGGTTTTCCCTTGCAAGTCCTATCGATACCTCTGAGAACCACACTTTGGACATGTCTCCATAGTCTCGTATTCTCCTCGAAACAATATGCAATCGTTGATACATACATGGATGCTGTTGTAGTCCATTCCAAGCTTTTGTAAAACATATCGTGCATCATCACGAGACTCAGGCATGGTATTTCCAAGTGGTGATGAAGGAAATTCAGTATGGCAGCCTCTATACTATGTCAAAACTCCCTTCTATCACAAAGTGAATGAGGTAAGAGCACCACCTACTCATGGAAGAGCGGACTAAGACGCTATGCAAGAGGGAGAGAAGCTTGTGAGGGAGAAGAGAGAAAAACTAAGAGAGAGAGAGAGAGAGAGAGAGAGAGAGAGAGAGAACTACAAAAAATAGATGAATTAATAAAACTTAAGAGGGCACAAGAGATGGAGAACCCACAAGACATAACCAATATACATAATATGGACACCAATAGCATGGGCTTATTACACTGTAGAGCATGCATAAGCTATAGTAAGGGAATGAACTGCATGAGCTCATGAGAAAGAATGGGAAAGGTTCAATAGGGCTGAAGAATGCCTCTTTATTTAGGCCTTGAGGGTGTTTAGGGAGGATGTTAAGATAGAATAGGAATTAACACCACCAAAGTTGCATTAAGGTGGTTCCACCAATGTGGAAGCTCCATCTAGATGTTTTGTTGACCAATTTTGTACTTAATCAAGTTCCATCATAGGTGAGTTGTCTCCATTCTCCCCGCAATAGCTTGAGTCCAAGAGCTCTCCTATAAAAAAATATAGAGAATCTTCATAAAATAAGATCATATCTAGTTATAATGGAGAAATAATAGTGAGAATTCATACATTACTACTACAATTAATAATGATTTGAGGGTGATTTAGGAGGGGAATTCTAATGGTTTATTAGCTTGAGAGAGAGGAGAAGAGAGGGGAAAGGGTTGGGAGTCTAATGAATGATGTTTTATGGAATTGTTAAGTGTGGGGAAGAAAGTGTCGGTGTGTATAAAATTGGGAGGTGGTCTCCACCGCAGTTGGAAAAAGTTGGCGTCCACCATTTTGGCCATATCTCCCGACTCGTAGCTCCAAAAAATTATTAAAAAATACCAGCCGAATCTTCAACTCACATGCTACAACTTTTATATTGAAAGGTTTTTTGGATCGGAGTTGAAGTATTTTTAAAAAATCTTACAAAATCATGTGCCTAATTTTCCTTCCACTAATGCTTTCAAGAAGGGTCCCATTTGTTTGAATTATCACAAGGCTCCAAAGCCATGACATTATGAGCCTCACATGCCCTTTGGATGGCTCCAAATCCATTTCATGCCTTTTCTTTTCACATTACACATTTTTCCTTCACCTTCCTCCATTGATCTTTACTCTTCACCTCCCCTTGGTAAACAGGTCCATGAAATATTTCCATCCAGTGATTTCTTGGATTTCCCAAGAGGTTGTTTCCACCCTCTTCTTTATTTCCTCTTCTTTATTTCAAACCTCCAAATGTACAAAAAATTAACAAAGTGTTAAAGAAATATTTTTTTGTCATTTTCTCGGATCATATAGCCCCCCCCCAACCTAGCTAGAGATATTTATGCAACTAGTCACTATTTGGTATCTTGAGCTGACCCCACCCTGATGTGATAGGGTTTTAAGTGCCATCCATTTACCCTAGTCTTGTGCACTTTTCCCTCAATGTCTTGAAGTTTGTAGGAGCCATTTTTGAATTTATTTGAGACCCAAAACGGTCCCTCCCACTGGTAGAGAAACTTGCCATCCTTTCTTTTATCAAAGCGATTGTCATATCAAAGCACTAAAGATCCCTCCTTGATGTTTTTATATGTTAGCTTCTTGTTGAACTTTTCTCTATGCTTCTCAGCTTCCTGGGAATAGTGGTTGATGGCTTCTTCACGATCCAATTGTAGCCTCTCTAGGTCCAGTAATCTTTTATGTAATTTCTTCTTTTAAGAGCCTATTATGCCACCTAATACACAAAGGCTAGCTAATTTCACCTCAATAGGCAAAAGAGCCTCTTGTCCATAAACTAGATGAAAAGGTGTGAACCCTAACATGGTTTTGAAGGAGATTGTGTAAGCCCATAGAGCTCCACTAAGGTGCTTGTCCTAATCTCGAGGCCTTGAATGTACCTGTTTGCTGATGATTTTACAAATCATTCCATTTACCTTCTCCACCAATCCATTGCATTGAGGGTAGTAAGGGGTAGAGTGTCGTCGTTGAATATTTAGCTTTTGCGTGAGTTCACCCACCATATTAGCTCTAAACCCTGGTCCTCTATCTGATAGTATTTCAAGAGGGGTATCAAACCTACAACAAATGTGGTCAAAGATGAATTTACTCACTTCCTTAGTAGTGATTCTTCTAGTTGGCATAGCCTCGGCCCATCTAGTCATGTAATCTACCCCCATGATAATATACTCTTTTCCTGATGGAGTATGTGGTAGAGGCCCTATGGCATCAATTTCCCACTTCTCAAAGGGTCCATAGACCTTGATTGGGGTTTGCGGTTCTACTATGAGCCATTGTGGTCCTGATTTCTGACAATCTTCACATGTTTGACACCAATATTTGACATCTCAGTGTAGACTGGGCCAAGTAAAGCTGGCTTGTAGAACCTTTCTACTTGTGATGTCGTGTGCAAAGTGGCCTCCATACACATCATCATGGCAAGCTTTTAAGATTTCTTCAATTTTCTACTTTGAAGGCACTTTCCTAAGCACACCATTCTTACCAAGACAATAAAAACTATCAATTATCATGCGATATCTTGTAGCCTTCCAAGCTAGCCACTGTCTTTCTCCCTTAGTAAGGTGTTTGGGAGCTTCTCCTTGCTCTAAGAGGTGTAGAATATCTTCTAAGTCTTCCTGAAGTGGGGATTTGATGGCCAATGCTCCCACCATTGACTCATTCAGCTTTGATGATGCTAGATGGTCGGCATCCTTGTTCTGGTCTCTTGGCACATGATGTACTTGTGCCTCCCTAAATCTTCTCATAAGAGATTTGGCCTCTCTCATTTTACTAGAGAGGTTGGTATTTTTGCATGCCCATGTGCCTTGCATCTGCCTTACCAATAGCATGGAGTCTCCAAAAGCATTCAACCTCTCAATTGAATTACTATGACACCAACAAAGACCATGAATTAAAGCTTGATATTCTGCCTCATTGTTAGAGTGGACACCTTCCAAGATGATTCCTTCACCATAGATTTTCTCTCCTAAAGGAGAGAAAACAACAATGCGGTAGCTTTGGCACCTATGCTTCCCGCGATTTTCTTCTTGGGTTCTAGGCCTTAGCAGCCTTCAGGATGATCGGTTCGGGAGGGAAAGGTCGCGGAAAGGAAATCCTTTGTCGATGAGGGGTTAACTTGTCTCCAACTCTCTTCCTCCTTCTCTCTCTCTCTCTCTTCTTCCTCTTCTCTTCTCCTTCTTTCTCTCTCTCCTTGCACTGTATGCACCATGAAAGTAGAGGCTATAAGCATCTACAAGAGTCTTTATGGATGGGGTGGTGGAAGGTCCTTTCCTTTTACCCTGAGATTTTTCTCATAGCATCTGTTTGTCAAAATATCAGCCAAGCATGCTCGAGTTTTTTTTTCAACCTGCACTGTATAATGAAACTTTTGAAGTCGGACCACCCATTTTGCTATTTTGTCAGAGATTTCCATATGTTGTAGTGCATAGGGAAACATATCCTCCACAGTGATGATCACAAACCTCTTTGGAAGCAAATATGGCCAAAATTTGGTTACTGCAAACATGAGGGCCAACATTAGTTGTTCCATGGAGGTGTAAGCCTTCTCTGAGGCTTTCATGAGGCGGCTGGCAAAATACACAGGCCTCATGAAGGATGTTTTTGGATCTTTTTGTAGAAGAGCAGCACCAATGGCCTCTTCTCCCACGCTAGGGTTTACAAAAAATGTTTCTTCCCAACAAGGCTGGAGGATTACAGGAAGTGACCCCAACATTTTCTTTATCTTCTTAAAATATCCTTCACTTTGTTCACTCCATACAAGTGTTTCTTGGTGTGTCAATTGCTACACGGGATATATGGCCTGAGAGAGTAAGTGTATAAATCTACCCAAATATCTTAGCTTTTTTAAGAAGGAGACTAATTGTTTGATGGAGGTTGGGGAAGGTGGAGCTAGCAATGTTTCTACCTTTTTTGGATCTATCTCAATTCCTTCAATTGACACTACATGCCCTAGTAGCGTAACCTTGCTTTCCCCAATGTGACATTTATCCTTTTTTAGTTGTCCACCCACCCTAGCTAAGCGAGTAAATCCTTCATCAACCTTGCGTAGATGTATGTTCCTTGAGCTGTAAATACAAAAGTCATCTATGAAAACCCTTATGGACTTACTAAAGTAAGGTTGGAAGACCATATTCATGAATCGTTGAAAGATTGTTGGGGCATTTGTGAGACCAAATGGTATGACTCGAAAGGCAAAACAGCCCCATGGTGTGATGAAAGTGGTATTCTTTTGATCCTCCTCTGTGTGAATCTAGAAGTAGCTAGAGTAGCCATCACATACTGTATACTGCTCATGTCCCGCTATTTCATTCAAGATTTCATCCTGAAATGGAAGAGGGAAGTGGTCCCTCTTTGTTGCAACATTTAATGGCTGGTAATCTATGCATACTCGCCACTTACCATTTTTATTTGGCCTCACTACTACTGGGGAGACCCATTCTGAATCTTCCACTGGGTATATGAATCCTGCAATCAAGAGTCTCTTCAGCTCCGTCAACAGTGCATCCTGTTACACGACTCCCAGTCTTCTCAATCTTTGTACTATAGGTTTGCTTCCTTCTTTGAGTTGGATGTGATGCTTCACTGCAGTGACACCTGTAATGTGAATATAATAAAAAATAAACAATGATGCATGGTTTTTGAGAACATTCACATAACCCTCCCTTTCTTCATCCTTTATATCCTTGGATATCATCTTCTCTAAGCTAGCATCCCACACATCTTCTCTTTGGATTCTTGGGTTGTCTTCTGATGAGATAGGTTCCTTTAAGGTGACGCCCATAACTTCGAGAGTGCTATCACTCTCTCCACTTGAACTCTCTTCCTCTTCTACCGATGAGGAACATCCACTTGAGCTCCACTGATCGACAGTCATTTCTAGTTCAAGGTTCTCTTGACGCCCACTCTTCAAGTTGTAAACCACCTTTTGATCGTGGCCTCAACTCCAGATCCCCTATTGCCCAATCTTGCCTAGCTTCGATATCCATAAGCCGAGGTCTCCCTGGAATGAGGGGATGTCCTTCTTCCTTTACTGGCATCACATAAACATCCACTGTTGCAGTGATTCCAAAAATAGAAACTCTCAAAGCTTTCACTACACACACACATGTGACCGCATCATTGTTGGCCATCTTTGCCCTAAAGGTTGAGGATTCCATTACTTCTAAGCCTAATTGATGCATAAGATTTTCTATCATGACACAAACCTCTGCTCCACTATCGATGTATGTTTTTCAAATCCGTTGACCTTTGATTTGAGTCTCCACTAAAGGCACTATATCTTTGAGGCCATATGCCAACAATTTTACCTTGCCTTGCCCTTGTGCTTACCAGTTTTTACCATTGTTGCCATAGCTTTGAAGAGGTATGAAGTAGCTGTGGCCAAGTAATTTTTGGCCCTTGAGAGCTCACATCTGCTATCAGATCATAAGGTTGTGTCCGAGAACCCAAAGGGAAGTCGGAGATATCAATTTTAGACCTAGTTCAAGTCTTTCTCTTCTTCCCTTCATCTCTTGGTGCTCGTGATGTACTTGTCTCATTGGTTGCTTCCTTGCTTGCCTCAGTTTGGATACGTACCTGCTTGATAGGAATGGTCTCTACTACATCTACCTTCATCTTACCTCTCGCTATTTCTTCTTGGAGCCTTCTATCCCTCACCACCTCCTCTATTTTTATGACATTAACATTTGGTTGAACAGCAGGGGCTTCAGCTTGAACATAAGGTGGTTGTAAAATTGCAGGTCGTGACTACTCTTACTCTTGAGTCCTAGTACGAGGAGGGCTTACTTGTTGTTGAGGACCTCTGGCAGGGTGATCATATCTTCTAGGGTGAGGACAATTGTACAAGCCATGTCCATTTTCTCCACAGTTGTAACACAAGATCTCCCTTGCTTGTCACCGCATTTGTGGTCGATTCCCACCATTCCCCTCGATAGTTCTTCTTGCACCTTGTACAAGATTCACTCTCAAACCCTCTATTTGATTAGTAAGATTGTTTATTTGTTGGAACATGTATTCTTGACCTTGGCCTAGTGCATGAGATACATTTGGGGGAACTTGAGCTTGGGCTTGGTAGAGAATCTTTCGATTCTTTTCCCTAGTGATTCTCAAAGCATCTTCAAAAGTATTTGAAAATTTCACCTTTACCTTCTCCTTGAGAAAGGGGTACAAACCTGAAATATATCGATCCTTTTGAAGGTAGTTTGGGGCTTTCTCACCAGGATTCAGTGAGTCTGACCACTGTCACCAAAGATTCAAAAACCCTTCCTCATAAGTTGCATAACCATAAGGATCACTTTGATGGAGGGCCAAAATCCATTGCCATAACTCTTTAGCGGAGTTAGTTTGTTGAAATCTCTACAAGAAAGCTGCATTCAATCCCTCCCATTCAGCTCTTTGGGCTGGATTTAGAGTTTGGAACCACATTCTAGCTTCTTCCTTGAGCACCAAAGGAAAAGCCCACAAATTTAATGCTTCATCATCCCTCCCAGAGACAAGGAAGGCCATCTCAAGGTTTTCCAAAAAATCCATTGCATTTTTTCCATTGCGCCTAAAGAAGCTTGGAAATGCCATGTTTCCTTAGTATAGTACAAAGATGAACACGTCTAGACTTAAGTTGTATTTTATGAGGGGAAGGATGAATGGGTTCACAGATGCATTGATTTCAGCAAGACGTCTAGGCCCCACTATGCTTCTAATAATGCCTTGAAATCTAAGATTTGTGCTGGCTACAGTATGCACAGTTTGCATAGCAAGAGGTTGGATTGGTCCATACAACTCGCGGTGATTCATGAGAAACTATTATAATAAAATAAAGAGATGTACATTGAAGGATGCATTGTAGTCTAGCATTGGGAAGATTATAGGTTCTGATGATACAAGAATCTCCCTTAATCTTTCCGTCCCAAAGTACATGACAAGAGTTGCTAGAAGAAAATCTTCCTACTGATGCATACATTAACTTGGATGTTTTGTACAGAGTGGAAGGTGTAAAAATTCGGGCCATTATTATTATTCATAAGTGGAGAATACTTAAGGGAGTAGAGGGTGGGGCCCCAAGAGGAACACCAAGGAAAAGGGAATTCTCTTGCAAGAAAATCTATCTTGTAACATCAACAAGCTTGTTTATTAAGTTTCATACGATCACAATGAAGAAAAGAACACCAGGCACAACAAATCTTCATGCAGCATCATGTAGATCTCCCACGGATTTGATAGAATCAACCATATTCTTCAATATCTTAACAAAATCCATCAATATCACAAAGAAAGCAAAGAAATACACCATCTTTGAATGGAAATACATCACATAGTATTTATCTTCATAGTCTTCTCTCTCAATCTCTCATATACAATCACTTTGTTTTAGTAGAATTGGCTATCTCTGACGCTCTCTCTCTCTCCATCAATAATACATCATATCCTCACTACAATCTCTCATAATCACTCTCAATAATCCTTCTTAGGTCGTGGATACCCCTCCCAAGAGGCATATCTGATATGAAGAGTCACCAGAGCCACTACAGTATCCTTTCATAGCTCACTACTGTCACTTCACTCCAGTCTTCACTTGAGTCTTCAGCAGCTACTTCTTTCAGGTCTTTTGCACTTGTATTCACCTCTTTCCAAGGCTAGAAAAATTTTCTAAGCTACACTCTCATCCATCAGTGATGGACCAAAAAACCGGCCGGCACTGGCTCATGCACTAGCCGGGCCTCATTACTATGCACAAGACAACCCCTCGGCCTCGCGGCCAGGAGCGTCTATCAAAATCTCTGCCTTCCTAAACATTGCGTTTGTAATACGTTGTAGTCCAACTGATCCTCACCCAATATTACTCCTCAGAGGGAGTCCCTTGCACATAGCCAAATAGGGCTCGAATCACATGCACATGGGGTTCCTCCTACGGCTGAATGCCGTAAACCCTCTGCGACTCTCCTACACCTTGGGGATTGGCCCCCTCAGTGCGTCACTCAACAAATAGACATTTCGCACAAACGTCGCTCAAGGTACCCAATAAGCGTGTCCAGGAATGTACCATTGTCCTTACTTGATTTCCCCTTTAGGATCCCACGACTAGCCTACAGCATGGGTATCTCACTGCCTCTCAACGTAGGTCATGTCCTCATAAACCAATTGCAATGCATGTCCAGGAGCTGATCACTGATACTTTTAAATATTTCCATGATTTATGCATTTGGTGGATGCCTAGTGCTCAAACATTTAGCCAAACAGTATCATGCACAAATGTAAAACATTCTTTTAATGGTTTCCAACTACCATTCGTGCTTCGTTGCATGGGCTTAGCACCGAGGTGATCCTCGTGCTACTAAGCTCTTAATTTTAATTATTATCCGTCCTAAATGCTATGCATAGAAATCAGCAACTTTTCCATCATCTCACACGGCATTTAGACATATTTCAACTCCTCTACTCTTCCCCGTTTAAATATTGCATTGTTGCATAGGTTTATGGGGCATTTTGACATCATTTTATATATAGAAAGCGGAAAAAACCACACTAGAACAAGAAGGTGGGGTTGAACTGAGGCAAATACTCATGCTTCAGTCCCCACAAACATTCACAAGCATTGCTTTTATTTATCCTTATTTTTCGGAGCCCAAAATGTATTTTTTCCCTATTTTTTAGGGTTTTTCTATCCTTTTCTTGTATTTTCCCTTATTTTCCTGCATTATTTAATTACTGAAAATTCAAAACAGGTTATGGGCTATGGCCCTTAGTTCCTTCTTGCAGAAAAATGAAAGTTTAGTTGATGTTCCTATTTACTTTCCCATTTTTATGCCAAAAACCCTCATTTTCCCTTGTTTTTTCATGTTTTACGTGTTTTAGCATATTATTTTGAACCACAAAATGCATATTTTTCTGATTTTTTGATTATGACCAGCAAGAACTCATAGAAAATAGCAACATGAATAGTTTTTATCCCACATGAACAACATTTCATCCATCAAAAGCCAGAAAAGCTCAAATTTCCTTTGAAAATTTTAAATTACCGCTTATTTGCGTGTTTCGGGTTTCATGTCCATGGCTGTAGATTTGGAAATCAGCAACACTTCATGTCCAGCACCATCACCAATCACCATTTCCAGCCCGTGGAGCAATCCGATCCATGCCAGACAAGCCTCCATCATTCTTTCTTCTTCCTTTTTCTTCCCACATGAACTTGCCTTTAGAAGAGAGAGAGGGAGGAGAGAGAAAGACTGAAATCAGAATTCTTCATAGAGACCATCATTTCTCGGGCGAGAGGCGGCGATAGAGTCCACAGACAGAGGGGAATGAAGCCCCATAATCCATTGGGGGGGTTGTTTGCAGCAGCCATGATGCCTCTCATCCATTCATGGCGAAAAAAATGGCGCCCTCTGTTGATCACGTTTTTTCATTTCTCTTCATTCTCTCTCCACGTTTTTTGCTTCATAAGGTGCATAAAATTTTTTGGGGGGGTCCAAATTCAAAAGGCATGCTCAAATTTGGCCTCCCAAGTGTCTACCTTTTCATATTTTGACCGTTTCCTTGGCCATTTCCCCGTCCGGACTCCGAATTGAGCTCTGAAAAATCCTGGGCGTCCGACTTAGCATCCCGCATTGGCCAGTAACTCTTGCCAACCCGCACGACTGTCTGAAAAATTATGAAAAATCAACAAGTGATGCTCGAGCGCCTTTAAAGCACTTTGACGCTTAAAATCGTCCTAGATCGAGCCGCCGCCTTTGACAGTGAATGTTTTTCCCTTGATATTCATAATTTTTAGCTATTTTTAAGCACTTTCCGTCACCTAAATTCCGCTCTCATTGGCGACCACGAGATAGGGCGACTCAGCCCGTCGAATCCACGAACATATCTGCACATAAACAACCAAAGAAGCATCAAACTGATACAAAACAATTATATAATAAAACTCAGCACAATGCTTCCCCTACCCCTGGACAGAACCAAGGCATGACATCCACAAGGAGTAGGCCTAGCATCATCTAATAGAAGATCCGAAATGAGTCACTAACCAGCTGCTCCAACACAGCCAAACTAAAAAGAACTGTCAAAGAGATTGCCCTAAGTGGTAGTCTGAACTACTTACCAACTAAAGACACCACAACCAGGAGCTCCTACAAGGCGAGGACTCCTATAGCCTGATCAAAGAGTATTTTCTTTCAGTACATTTCTTCTTTTAGAGTTTATATTGGATGAACAGACTTGGGCATGTAAAAAGGAGGGAGCTGAGCGTAGTGACCCAAGGAGAACAGGGCATCGGTCTCAGGACCTGTCTCGGCACCCAAGAACCTACCAAGCCCTCGCAAGGTGACACTTAATCCTTTTCTAACGCTCACTTTTATTTTCGCTCCAGCCTTCCTTGTTTTGCCATTTCATTTGGTTTTCAGCAAGAAGCCACCCCTAGGAAGACAAGGTATCGGCCCCGGGTCTGACTCGTCCCCAGGAACCTACCAGGCCCTCGCAAGGCAATGATCAAGTGCTTATATATTTTCATTTCTTTTCTTTTCTTTAATAGGGGTTAGAACCCCTTTTTACACACCTTCGTATTTATATTCATCTTTTAGGCTATTCAGGATTTCTTGGCATCATTATGATTATCTTCTGGCAGGCTTCTCTAACTGCCTCACTACTAATAAGAACTCCTAGAACGGCTGCCTAGCAGGCTAGCAGAACAGGGCCACTAGGATGTCCTTCTAAAACAGGTCTTTCGATGCCTGACAATGTCTTTACAGGAGGCAATGACTACTCCGACCTCCCTCAAACATACTTAGCCTAAACCTGGGACTTCATGCCTTGGTTGCCGGTCCCCACCAAAAATATATCCCCTCGACAAGCACAAATACACATATAACAGGAAAGAAAGGTACTCGTAAAGGAGAAATGTCACCTGGATTGGCCACAAGAAGCTTCCATCGATGCCGCGACAAAGGCTCCCTCCAAGCTTGCCTTCAAACCTGTCTAGCACAGTACTTAAAACAAAAACCCAATTAAACGCACCTGCACTAGACAGGCAAATGGCCCTCTTGGCCTAATGAAATGAAACACTTCACTACAAAACGGAATCGGCCCTCTTGGCCTAATGAAATCAAACAATACCATACAGAACATCCACCTGGAAACAACCATGATAGACATCAAAGCATACTATTCCCAGGGGAACAAAGGCGCGCAGCCCTAAACTAGGTGCATTAAATTATGACCTATCCCTCATGCGTATATCGCAAGAGGTGTTCGCATCACATGTCGTCTAATCAGTCTATGCGTCCCAGATAATAAAGGTAGATGAGTCTCGCTTACCCTCTGCATCACCCAAATCAACCATCGTCTACCAAAAAGGGCATGTTCAGAAAGCATACCCCACAAACGACCGGGTCCTGTCTCACCATCGATAGATATATCGGGACAAGGGCCACAATTAAAGAAGAGGTCCTCTTCATACGCAAGATTAGCCAAAGAATCGGCAAATTGATTCCAATTCCGTGGAATCAGCTGAAAAGACACTCTATCGAATTCGTCTAGCAGGGCTATGGCAGTATGATGGTACATACAAAGGATGGGATTCCGTACCATGTATGTCCCATTGAGTTGATTTAAAACCAACTGAGAGTCCCCTTTCACCAACAACTGGCGGATACCACCCTTCTTCGCAATATTCAAACCCATAATCAGGGCTTTGTATTCTGCCATATTATTGGTAAAATTCGCCCCGAGATAAGCAGCTAACTTCATGACAATGCGTCGTTGGGGGTCTCGGATGACAACTCCTACACTTCCTTTTTTGCATGGACCCCTGGACGCCCCATCAAAGTACAAGGTGTACGTCCATAAAGGGTTTACATATCCTGCCATCCTGAACTCTACTCGTAATTATGGTAATCGAAATTCATCATATTCAATGGGTGGACTATAGGTTCCATCCCTCCATCATCGTTGAATTCAACAGGGATGCTCGTCAAAATTTGTAGGCAGTGACGGCAGAAGACCTTGATCTCCCAAATAAACATCCCGCCTTCTTGCTCAATCACCTTGTATCCTTTGCTCCACCAAATGAGCTTTCCCTGATGATACCTCTGTTCCAAATATGGGTGTTCTAAATAAGGGATCAGACGAACCATCAACCTCTATCACGATTTCCTTGCAGATGTTTGATCGATCTCGCCTAGACCTGCAAGGCAGTCTTAGCATTAGTGCAATCAGAAGTAATAAGGTTTAATCTTATTAAGACTAACCTTATTTTTAAATTCTATCCCCTCAAGGTCAGCTAACAAAACTGTGGATTTATTCTTTCCTATTCTAACGATCCTATAGGGCCCATCCCATTTGGGCTCTAGCTTTCCTGGAAATAATTCACGTCGTGGGTCATAATACAGAACAAGCTGTCCTTTCTTGAAGGTGTATTTCTTGGCTTTTAGGTCGTGTAGCTGCTTCATTCGGCGCTTCGCCACTTCTTGGTGCAATAAGCTCTGCAACTTAAGCTCATCTAAATGTGCCAGTGTCGTCAAGCGCTCAAAAAGTGCGCCTTCATTACTCAAAGCATGATTGATGGCAAACCGAATAGTCGGCAGCTCAATTTCTAAAGGCAAGACACACTCCTCCCCATATACTAGCTTGAACGGGGTATGGCCAGTGGCTCGTTTGAAGGTCGTATTGTAGGCCCACACTGCCACGTATAACTTTTTATCCCAATCCCGTTTCTTTTCCGATACAATTTTGGACAGGATGCCCACAAGCTGCTTGTTGGTGCTTTCAACTTGCCCATTGGCTTGCGGGTTATATGGGGTTGTCTTGTTATGCTTGATTTGCCACAGCTCTGTCAAACCTTTAATCACCTTATTCAGGAAATGTGTTCCGTGGTTCGACACTAATTCTTTCGGCGGACCAAACCGGCATATTATCTGCTCTAAAAGAAAACTAGCAGTTTCTTTAGCATCATCTTTCCTTGTTGCACGTGCTTTTGACCACTTTGTGAAGTAGTCAGTTGCTACAATTATGTACCTCTTTTTTGTAGTCGATGACGGAGAAATAGGACCCACAAAGTCTTTTCCCCACTTCTCAAATGGAAGTATCGCCATAATAGGGGTGAGTGGTCGTTTCCTATTCTCTCGACTATCATGTCGTTGGCAAATATCGCATCACTTAACATACGCAAATGCATCCTGGAAGATGGCAGGCCACCAATAACCTGCTCTCAAAGCCTTCTGTGCTGTAAGCCGTCCAGCAAAATGGCCACCACAAGCAGAATCATGACACTCCTCCAAAATGAATGGCACCTTGTCAAGCATCACACACCGGCGATAAATATCATCAACCCCTTGCCGATATAATGTACCTGCGATCAAGGCAAACTTTAACGCTTGCTGCTTAATTTTCCTTCTCTCAGCTTTAGATAATTTGGATCCCGCCTCTCCTGTTGATAAATAATGCGTTATTGCAGCATACCAGGAGGGAATAGATGCCGTATCTATTTTAAATAACCACTCCACATCACTACCTTCAGCCACAGATTCTTTCGGCTCCCCAAAGTCCACAAGACATTCCACGATGCCTTGCAACCTTGATGGCTTACTCTTGATTTCATAATCAAATTCCTGCAAAGTGATTAACCACTTTGCTAGACGATCAGGCGGCTGTAACTTATTCATCAATAATCGAAGTCCCTCCGCCTTCGTATAAAGCACGACTTTCTCATAGAGAATATAATGCCTAAATTTCTTGGACCCAAAGACCATCGCTAGACACAACTTCTCCATGTAAGTATAGTTGATTTCGGATACCCCCAGCTTCCGACTAGCAAAAGCAATCAGGTGGTATCACTTCTCTTCCCAAATTTGGGCTAAACAGCAGCTGATACTATACATGGTGGCTGCCGAAAATATATAAAACACCTCACCTCTTTTAGGGGCTTTTAAAACGGGCGCTCTTGCTACCTCTTGTTTCACATCCTCGAATGCTACCTTACAAGGGTCACCCCATACAAACGAACAGCTAAAGGACAATAAATTTGTAAGCGGCAACGTTCTTTCTGCTAAGGCGTTGATGAATCTACGGTAGTAACCAACCGAAGATAGAAAGCTATGAACTTCCTTCGGAGTGCGTGGTGCACCCATGGCAACTATAACTTTGACCTTCTCAGGGTCTGTCGCAATCCCTACCGAACTAACCACATGACCCAGCAATAGCCCATAAGGTACTCCAAAAACACACTTCCGTGGGTTTAGGGCGATGCAGAATTGTCTACAGCGCTCAAAGCATTTTCTTAAAATGATCAACTGCCTTTCTCTCACGGTGGCAGCCCCTAAGTCATCAATAAACACCTTCAACTCTTCAGGGGATATGTCATCGAATGTCTTATCTGCTATTCGTTGCCACGAACCAGGCGCATTGCATAAACCAAAGGCCATCACATGGTACGCAAAAGTACCAAATACAGTAATAAAAGTTATTTTCAGCTTGTCCTCTTCTGCAATTGCCATTTGGTTGTATCCTACAAAGCAATCCATAAACGAATATATCTCCCTACCCGCTAATTGATCCAAAATCTGGTCAATAAATGGCAACGGGTAGTAGTCCTTAACTGTCTACTTATTCAGCTCCCTAAAGTCTACACATAATCGGATTTGATTATTCTTCTTCTTTCTAATCACAACGGCGAACACCATTCCGTGTGTTGCACAGGAAAAATCAAACCCGCTGCTCAAAGCTTCTGTAACTCTTCAAACAGGCCGTCCCTCAATTCGAAAGGCATACGCCTTACTTTCTGCCGTACAGGACGACTGCCCTCTTTCAACGGAATTGTATGAACAGCTAGACTAGGAGGAATGCCTCTCAACTCATCATAACTCCAGGCAAAAATATCACGGAATTCCTAGATTAAGGCCACATAGTCCTCCCTTTCTGCTGTACTGAGCATAGAATCTAATTTGATTGGCCGCGAATCATCAAGCGTACCAAGGTCTAGCTCGATAACATCTGCATCTCTTATACGATCTTGGCCCTCTATCGGCTCGTTCAAAGTGATCTGATAGATTTCCTCTGTGGTGGATCCCTCTTTGGACTCATCACTCGATGATGTCTCGCTGCCAAATAAATCTTCTAATGTCTCCAATTCTGTAGAAGATAGAGGAGCTCTCTCACTCTGCGGGGACTCAGGATAAGCATCAACCACCACACGCTGGGCACCTCTGCCAAATATCAGTCGACCGGCGGGTATATCCACTTGGCAGTCCGCTTGCAAGATCCAAGGTCGTCCAAGTAATACTTGGTAACTTGGCCGGCCTGCAAACTGAATCACCCTAAAGTCCAACATGCATTTTACATTTGCAACAGTAACATGGACCTTAGTAATGCAGCCTTCTGGCTGTCTCAAACTATCATCTGCCATTCTGAGAATTGTGGAGGTATCTTTCTGGATCGCAAGACCCAACCTTTCCATCAGTTCAGAACTCATAATGTTAACAGATGATCCCGTGTCGACAATGGCATAATCTACTAATATCCCATCGACATAGGCTACAACCCTTGGGCAATGCTTCTCAGCATGCTCGAACCAGTCATTACCAACTCGCGCAATACCCAAAGGTTCTACAATATACCCGGTACGTAGGATCTTTCTAAACTCCTTGCGTACTCTTGGGGAAATCTTAATAAGCTGTAAGATATTCACATCCGGTTTGACTTCGCAAAGAGAGCTCGCCAAATCGAATTCATGATAGTTCGATAGAGCTCGCTTTTCACGCCAAACCATCCGCTCTTTAGGTCGCTGAACCGGCTTTATTGCCTCTTTCTTAACTTTCACATTCTTCTTTGGTGGTTTCTTATCGGCTTTACTTTCTACAGGCTTCAAAGGTCCCCCTTCCATGGAAGGATCCAAAACTTGCGTTCCTTTGTCACCTTGTTTAGGGTTCCAGTCGACAGGCTTATCCTTGTCGGCTTCTCTACCCTTTTGACCTCTTGTAAGAACAGCTTGCAAATTAGAGGTTTCAGCATCATTAACGCATACAGCCTCAATCAAACTAACCCCACTACCACTTGGTAGCTCCTCCACTGTAGTCTTTGGTCGTTGAAGTATTTGCTTAGGCCCGTCTTCTCGCTGGGAATCACTTCCTTGCGCACGATGATTAACAGGCCCTGGTTGCCGACTTCCTCGCTGGAGGGAACTGATCTTACTCCAGCAAGTAGCTGCTAAATGGCCGGATTTCCCACAAATGTCGCACTTAACATTTGGGCAATTTCTTGGATAGTGCTGCCCACCACACCATTTGCAACTAAACCTCGAAGGTGCACCCTCATCTGGGTATCTACTTCCTATCAAATTTTGTTGTTTTTTAAGAAAGTTGACATCAACGGCTATTTGTCGATACTGCTCCGTAATCGTGTCGGTATAATGCTTCATCATGTCCTTAACCTCGACAAGAACATTGGAAGTGCTCGACTCATAGCCTTGGTCATTACCCTGTCATTCCATCGGCCTAACAATTCGATTAGGCACTGGTTGTTGAGCCACAGGCATGGTATTAGAATTGACCGCCTGGCCTCCACCATTTTGAGCCATTTGACTGCCCGTAAGCATCGACATGCTAGGGGAAGCTGGTAATAAAGGCACATTCTGCATCATGTTTCCTCTCCCATTAGGGTTAGCCATCGCCATCCCTTGACCACCACTGCCATTGGCCATTGCCATATTGTTTCCCAATACTAAACCCATGTTCGAATTGCCTCGAGAAGCATAGGCTGCTTGTAGTCAGGATTCCACCTCTTGTGCTCGTGTAATGGCAGTATCTATATCCCCCAAGGGAACACTACTCAACTGCAATTGGATATTAAAGTCCAAACCATGTAGGAAATATTGCAATTGGGCAGCTGCGGGGATAGGAATAGAGGTGTCCAACTTACAGAAAACCTCTTTTATCTTCTTCGCATAAGCACGAATATCCTCGTGTGGTTCTTGGCGAGTCACGTTGAGCACATGCAACCAATATTGCCCACCCCTTTCAGGGGCAAACTCCCTTCGAAAAGCTCCATAAAATGCATCAATGTTCAATATGGTTCCGGCTTCTAAACCATGATACCATATAGCGGCTCTTCCTTTGAGAGTCATGTTGAAGAACATCATTAAGTGTCCTTCTTCTTGAATGCGACAATTAAACATCAGCTTTTGAAACTCCCTAATGTGGAGTTCCGCATCTTCCTCAACTAACCCATTAAAAATGGGTAGCGGGTAACCTAGAGCCGGCAAATCCGTAGTTCATGCTGGAATTGCAATAGGCTGCGCCATGACAAGGATTGGATTTGCACTAGGAATAGGGGACGGTGGGGTTACACCTCTCGTACTTGACGTGGACTGGCTTATAGAAGGAAGGGGAGCACTAGAGCTTCCACCTTCTCCTAACTTACTGCTTGTGGTCCCAAGACCACTAGATCCACTCCCTCGTAAGGGCTCAGCACCGCTACGCTTAGGGGAATATCTCCTAAAAATTTCAGCACGTCGCCTAGCTCTTTCGTCTCTTTCTTGCTTTTGGATTTCTGCTAGACGATGCTTATCAATAAATAACGGATCAATCTCAGTATCCTTTGGCATAAACTGCTAGTTGGTCCCTAAACAACCAGGATTCGAGAACCGCCACTTCTAAGCGGCTCCCGGCAGACGCACCACTGATGGACCAAAAAACGGGCCGGCACTGGCTCATGCACTAGCCGGGCCTCGTCACTATGCCCAAGACAACCCCTCGGCCTCGCGGCCAGGAGCGTCTATCAAAATCTCTGCCTTCCTAAACATTGTGTTTGTAATACGTTGTAGTCCAACTGATCCTCACCCAATATTACTCCTCAAAGGGAGTCCCTTGCACATAGCCAAATAGGGCTCGAATCACATACACATGGGGTTCCTCCTACGGCTGAATGCCGTAAACCCTCTGCGACTCTCCTACACCTTGGGGATTGGCCCCTCAGTGCGTCGCTCAACAAATAGACATTTCGCATAAACGTCGCTCAAGGTACCCAATAAGCGTGTCCAGGAATGTACCATTGTCCTTACTTGATTTCCCCTTTAGGATCCCACGACTAGCCTACAGCATGGGTATCTCACTGCCTCTCAACGTAGGTCATGTCCTCATAAACCAATTGCAATGCATGTCCAGGAGCTGATCACTGATATTTTTAAATATTTCCATGATTTATGCATTTGGTGGATACCTAGTGCTCAAACATTTAGCCAAACAGTATCGTGCACAAATGCAAAACATTCTTTTAATGGTTTCCAACTACCATTCGTGCTTCGTTGCATGGGCTTAGCACCGAGGTGATCCTCGTGCTACTAAGCTCTTAATTTTAATTATTATCCGTCCTAAATGCTATGCATAGAAATCAGCAACTTTTCCATCATCTCACACGGCATTTAGACATATTTCAACTCCTCTACTCTTCCCCGTTTAAATATTGCATCGTTGCATAGGTTTATGGGACATTTTGACATCATTTTATATATAGAAAGCGGAAAAAACCACACTAGAACAAGAAGGTGGGGTTGAACTGAGGAAAATCTACATGCTTCAGTCCCCACAAACATTCACAAGCATTGCTCTTATTTATCCTTATTTTTCGGAACCCAAAATGTATTTTTCCCCTATTTTTCAGGGTTTTTCCACCCTTTTCTTGTATTTTTCCTTATTTTCTTGCATTATTTAATTATTGGAAATTCAAAACAGGTTATGGACTGTGGCCCTTAGTTCCTTCTTGCAGAAAAATGAAAGTTTAGTTGATGTTCCTATTTACTTCCCCATTTTTATGCCAAAAACCCTCATTTTCCCTTGTTTTTTCATGTTTTACGTGTTTTAGCATATTATTTTGAACCACAAAATGCATATTTTTCTGATTTTTTTATTATGACCAGCAAGAACTCATAGAAAATAGCAACATGAACAGTTTTTATCCCACATGAACGACATTTCATCCATCAAAAGCCATAAAAGCTCAAATTTCCTTTGAAAATTTTAAATTACCGCTTATTTGCGTGTTTCGGGTTTCATGTCCATGGCTGTAGATTTGGAAATCAGCAACACTTCATGTCCAGCACCATCACCAATCACCATTTCCAGCCCGTGGAGCAATCCGATCCATGCGGGACAAGCCTCCATCATTCTTTCTTCTTCCTTTTTCTTCCCACATGAACTTGCCTTTAGAAGAGAGAGAGGGAGGAGAGAGAAAGACTGAAATCAGAATTCTTCATAGAGACCACCATTTCTCGGGCAAGAGGCGGCGATAGAGTCCACAGACAGAGGGGAATGAAGCCCCATAATCCATTGGGGGGGTTGTTTGCAGCAGCCATGATGCCTCTCATCCATTCATGGCGAAAAAAATGGCGCCCTCTGTTGATCACGTTTTTTCATTCCTCTTCATTCTCTCTCCACGTTTTTTGCTTCATAAGGTGCATAAATTTTTTGGGGGGGATCCAAACTCAAAAGGCATGCTCAAATTTGGCCTCCCAAGTGTCTACCTTTTCATATCTTGACCGTTTCCTTGGCTATTTCCCCGTCCGGACTCCAAATTGAGCTCTAAAAAATCCTGGGCGTCTGGCTTAGCATCCCGCATTGGCCAGTAACTCTTGCCAACCCGCACGACTGTCTGAAAAATTATGAAAAATCAACAAGTGACGCTCGGGCGCCTTTAAAGCACTTTGACGCTTAAAATCGTCCTGGATCGAGCCGCCGCCTTTGACAGTGAATATTTTTCCCTTGATATTCATAATTTTTAGCTATTTTTAAGCACTTTCCATCACCTAAATTCCGCTCTCAATCAGAACACATACAGAAGCATACAGAATAGTCATAGTACAGTACCAGAACAGCTACAGTACAGAACAGAACATAGACAGAAGCTCTACAGAAGACCTACAGAAGGTTACAGAAGGTCATCAAAACCACATAACTCATACTCAAACCATTCCAAACTCTCAAAAACTATTCAATAAGCTTTCACAATATCTCAATCTTCATTAATCAATACTCCATCCCTCCTTACAGAAGACAATCAGAACAAAACAGAACAAAACAAAAGCTATACAGAAGGTATACATAACCAATCAGAACCTATCAGAACATCACAGAACCTCATATCTCTACTAATAAACATCATGAACTTCCAAAACACAATCAATATCATCCAAAACACTCTCAAACCACTTCCAAAACCAATCAATCATCTCATAAAATCAACCATTCAGCTCTCAAAAACAACAAAAATCAGCCAAAAAACAAGTCATTTCAACACTCAACATATCCCCACACTTAATAAGGAAGCGTCCTCGTGACCCAGGAAAAAGGAAATACAAGTTCATTCAAAAGCTCAACTTTGATCTTCAATATCTCTTCAAAAACAATCCATCCAACCACGACCCCAACTTATAACCTGTATCTAATATAAAAATACAATGAAAGGAAAACCCTGTATTCATTAACACTTCTTATCAAACTAGAAATCACAACAAACTTGTAAAGGATATAAGAGTTTTCTGCTTCTTCTTCCTCATCAGCATCTTCAACTTTCCAACCACGACCCCATCACCACAATTCTCCAAAATGTAGCTCACACGAAATCCAATCCAATAGGAAACCACCACGATCTTTTTACAGAAATGAAGTCACAACACAAACACTACACACAACACAACCATCTGAATGACTCCTCCAAAAAGAGAGATTTTCATTAAAAATTATCCACCATACATTGGAAAAGGTATCAATGAAGATGATCCCTCTTGAAAGATTGGTGATTTCGGAAACGATCCATAGACAAGGATTCATCTACAAATGTTTTGGGAGGATTCTGAAAAAACTGAAGACAGCACATCCTTTCCAACAGGACAAGGTATCTGCTAGGCAAACAAAGAGCATGAAAATACAATATATCCAGCTGCTGGGAATCAATGCTCACATTGATAGTCATGCACAACTTTGGAATAGGCTTGGAATTATTATGAGTGTGTCTATGCATATACGCTAGGTACCAAGCAAAGTGAGCAGTTAATCTCACTGAAGGATCTGTAGATTGTGAATACTGTTGAGCAAAATGAATATAGTTCTGATAAGCTTGATTGGCAGCTGTCCATTCTCCTAGAATTACTGGCCAGTTTATCTGAGGTCCTGTAAGGGAATCATTCGAGCTCCATCCCCTTCTTCTAGAAATCTGATAATCAAACCCGTCATAGTCACTAACCAACTAAGGTGGTTGAGATATAGAAGTGTTAGGAAAGGGAAGTGGAATAAGGAAAAGTGGATGAAGGGAGGGGTAGGCAAAATCATAAAAGGAAGAAGATTTTAAAGAAGGAGTGGCAGAAATTTGTAGGAAATCACTTAAAAAGGGTGTTAACTGATAAATAGGAAAGGTGGAAGGTACATGAATGGATGGAGAAGGACATAATGGAGAAGGGGAAAATACTCTATCCTTAATAAAAGAGCAGTATGTAAAAATGGGAATTTGAGGAAAAGAGGAAGGTTGTAAAAGAAGGGGTAAAATGGTTGTGGAATTAGATTGACAAAGGGAAAGATATATATGATATCGGTGAGCCATTTGTTGGTAATACAGGAGGGTAGGAACAGAAGGTCCTAAGAAAGATCTTCTATGATAGGCATAAAAAAAGGTAGAATCAAACTGATTATGTTTTGAAAGATAAGCTAAGATATCCACCCTCAGTTGATTAGTACTCTGGGCATAGGTAGGGGCTGTGTTCTGTCTTTGATTCATGACCACAGAATCAATCATGGTATGCCAGGAATTATCAGGACAATTAACCACTTTGGAGGAGTAACTCTGGAACATGTCATTTATGCGCAACTCCAAATGGTTGACATACAAAACAACTTGTAGAACCACGTCTCCCACATACCATGCCATATCCACCTCATCTGGAATTAACAAGTCTCCTCGTAGATACATGCATGACATCAACATGGTCTCTGTCATGACAGAATCTTCAAATACCATCCTTACCACCTCGGTCAGCAACTCAGTAGACCAAGCCCCACTCCATCCATCCTCTGGAAGAGGTAAATCCATCGTGGAAAGCTTCATGTAGAAGGCCAACTTCTGTAATTGGTAGTGGACAAAGAAAGAATGGCCTGGAGGAACATATTCCTGAAACTGCTCAAATGTAGACCATAACAAGTCCATTCTGGATTGCAATCTTTCCACTTTATCTTGGAATAGAGGACACAAGGTAGCCTGTCTCTGAAGAACTGCCAAGTCCTGCTGTGAGAGAAAAGGGATCAAGGGAACATTAGGGCTTGGAGGAACAGACCGCGACTTTGCCAGTTGATCTTGCAACTGCTTGATTTGGGAAGCTTGTGAGTCCACTGTGTCATTAGCAGTCTGTAAGGCTGAAAGTTTGTCATCTAAAAGATTTTGGAACACCTGCGCTTCTTTGGATATCCTCTCCTTCTCCTCTGAAAGGCTAGTAACCTCTGATTGAGCCTCTATTAATTGAATCTTCAAAGAAGATATCTCATCTCTTTGGGTTGCAACCAGTTGGGTTTGTTGTTCCATCTGCTTAAACAAATCTACTAGGTTATCCTTAGCATAGGCTAACTCGGATATTGCCTTATGCAACTGGTCCTTAGACTGCATCAACTCTTCATAAAAGGAAGCGTACAACTGTTGAACACAGGCTGTCACTGACAGTTCAATGGAACTCTGAATGTCTTTACAGAGGAAAGGAATGGCATCTCCCGAGACTAGGCTGTTCAGTGAGGGGACTGATATACCCAACGAACTTTCTCGATGTGCTCTGAATAGGTTATTACAAGTGAGATACCCAGGGAGATCACTGCCAGAGGTAGTAGGAATGGGCACTGAAGGAAGAACTGAAGGAGCTTTATCCACTACCCGCTTCAAGCGTTTGCGCTATATGACCAGGGGAGGCGGAGAATCATCATCCTCTATATCAATGGGTTCTCATCTGAAGGTGGAGGAGGAGGTATTGGATCTGATGGAGAAGGTGGAGGCACACTCTTCTGTAAACCTGAATAGGTCAAGAAGGCAGACAAGTATGATCCATAGGTGACATTGGTAACATTACCCCTCGTGACTTTGACGAAATGCTGATCCATTCTAGTGAGAAGATAAGTGCTCTAATCAATAGCAACTCCTTTCAACACCATCCTTGAAGCTGTGAAAGGCTCTTTGGACAAGTACTGGGATGGCGTTTTGGTAGGCATAAACCTGTCTTGGAGAAACTGACAGACCAACTTCCACACAGGATCAGTGATCATGGAAAAGGAAACCCTTGAAGAGTTGATCACCTTCTTAACATCCAGCAATTCCCTTGTCTGCTTTTGTAACAGCTTCAGAATCTCTTCATTAGAGAAAAGCTGGCGAGTGGTAACAAAGGGTTCACCTTTGGAGGGAAGAGAAAAAGACTTCCCTAGGCCTCGAGGTGTCAAAGTCATAGAAATACCCTGGACCAGCCCCGACTTCTTGCTGTAGGAGGCCAAAAACTCATCACACAACGATGGATCCTCTGGAAGCAATGGAAAGGAGGTAGCCACAAAAGCACTGAGTCCCGCCTTCGTGAGGGGCTCAAAAGTGAGTAGGGAAGAGTAATCCCTACTAACTAGTGGGACATACTGGATAGGGAGAGGAGCATGAGAAGGCGCCATTCAGATGGTTACACACACACCACAAACACAAACAATCAAGGAGAATGCCTGCAAAGCAACATACAAAAAAACCAAGGATAAGATTACAACCAAAACGGTAAAACGTGACTCGACCAACTATCCCCAAGCAAACCACAGCCTAGAAAAAATTCAACATGACCTCTAGACATATGCAACCGAAAGCTTCATGCTATGCATTATACAAACACCCAAATCCCCGTATGAGACAATAAAGAAAAAACTACACACCGTACCCTTAAGCGTAACAAAGAGACTGAACCAAAACATCACCACAACCTACACACATCAAGACCACAACTTTGATAAACCGGTGTTTGACCATGGAAATAACTCCAAAAGACTGCGCATACCCATCCCACGAAACGAGTTCGTTAAAAAGGGGAAATAAGTGCACTGAGGGGGAAGTAATTTAAATGAAAGGTTCATTTTAATAAATGATTAAGAATGGGTGAAGTTTTATTAAGTGATAAACCTTAGCAAGAAAATGGCGGTTCCTTCTTAAAATTTTAATTACCAATTATTAGGTGAAAGCAGTGCTTTAATTCGAATCCCGGACTTTGATACCGAGACTGGGTCTCTAAATGCAAGTTCATTGATTACAAATTAAGGTGATGTGGAGCGCTTTTTTGCCAGCGCGTGCTCTTGTGACGGCTGGTTCATTTTAAGTAAAAAATATTAAAGTGCCTCTTTAGCGCACTTAGCGCGTGCTAAGTGAATGGCGGGTTTATTGTTATTTAAAAAAAATGTGTGTTTAGCGCGAGTACGCGTGCCATGGTGGTGGTTAGGTTCATTTTTTAAATTATTTGTTTGTTTTTTTTCTTTTTCTTTTTTGTGTGTTGTTTGTTTGTTATTGGCATGCTTACTAAGGTTGCACAGCTTATTCTAGTAAAGACAAACTATAAAGCCTCAGACATTGCAAGGTTGTTTATCAAGGAGATATTAAAGCTACACGGGCTACCTAGAAGAATCATTAGTGATCGTGATTCTCTCTTCACATCACATTTCTGGAGATCTATCTTTGAAGCCATTGGGACTCAACTCTGTTTTAGTACAGCTACCATCCCCAAACTGATGGCCAAACGAAGCGAGTAAATCAAGTCATCAAGGATATGCTTAGGGCGCACTGTTGTCGTGAACCAAAAAGGTGGACTCAATACTTGCCTTTGGTTGAATTTGCCTACAATGCTTCTTACCAACAAAGCATTCAGATGACCCCTTTTCAAGCATTGTATGGTCATGAATGTCGAAGTCCCCTAAACTTCTTAGATCTAACTTTGAGGGTTGAAGCTTCAAGGCAGATGTTGGAAGAGATGGATGACCAAGTAAAGTCAATAAGACAGGACATCCAAGCCGCCAAGGATAGACAGAAGGTATATGCTAATTTGAAGCGTCAAGATAGAATCTTCGAGGAAGGAGACATGGTCTTCATTCGCGTACACCCAAATAAGATTTCTCTATCCTTAGGAGGTTGCAAGAAGCTAAGTCCAAGGTATTGTGGACCATACAAGATCCTCAAGTGCCTAGGACCTAATGCTTATAGACTGCAACTCCCTAAGAACCTAAAGGTTCATAATGTATTCCATATCAGCCTATTGAAGAAGTATGTACCTAATCCAAACCATGTACTTGATGACCAACAAGTTGTAATGCCTAGTAGTCCTTGAACAATGGCCTGACAGGATCTTAGATGTTAGGGAGAGACAACTGAGATCCATAACCTTGAAATAATGTTGCCACTTGAATAGATGAAAGCACTCTCAACCATCAATATCCCTAGTTTATCTCGAGATGAGGACATCTCGATTGTAACATTTCTGCTGAAAATATTATAAGCCACGTGGGTCTTATGCAATGACAATGTCGGCATTGAAAATACGGACGGTGCAAGAGTATACGACGTATCAGGATTGGCCGAGATCAAAGTAAGAGAAATGGCATATGTTCGTGTGAACCCCCTCTTGGAAGCAGATGAAGATGAAATTGATTAATGGCAAATTTTTTTTAAAAAAAATCCCTTCTTTCCCCCAGCCAAAGGTCATGATGGAGGGAAGGGAGTGAAGTGGGGATGATTCAGTGCAGGAGCTGGAAGCCATGGGGGGGTGAATACCCATGCAATAGGCCGCATGGGGAGGGGAGGTCCCCCTCTCTTAAGAGCTATAAAAAGCCCCTGTGGGGGGGGGGGGGGGGGGAGAAAAGGGGTGTCGAGGAGGAGCCATAACGCCATCAGGCCGCTAGAGAGGGAGTAGAGCTAAGGTAGCTCTGGGTGCACCGTGAGGAGGGGAAGATTGCAAAAAATGTCCGCTAGCTGCCATCGTGAGGCTAAAGGAGATCGTGAAGAGGAGGGAATGCCGCCGCTACCATCAGTCCACCATCTGTCGCCTTCATTTTTTGTCCACGTGGTTTTTTCCCATGACCCCCAGAAACTCCCAGAAGCTTCTTGGGAAGCTTCTAAGGGCCCTTAGAAAGCCCTTTTCCTGTGGCTTTTATAAGGCCCTTCTAAAGGGTTTTTATAAAACCCCCCCCCCCAGGATTTAAGCACCCATTTCCGTGGGGTTCCACCTAAGCCCTTTCCTATTGCAAATTCCACGAAAGTTCATTCTAATCCCCGGGTCCCTTAGAAAGCCCCCTTTTTCTATTGCCTTACCAAGCGAATTTTATTACCCCCGGGTTTTTAAGCACCCTTTTTCATAGCATATCCATAAGGCTTTAACCCTGGGTTTCCTTTTAAAAAC